>NW_027117450.1:0-1200000 GCF_038381095.1 Phyllosticta capitalensis | reverse complement strand
CTTGCTGTCCTGGCTCGTTGCCGCACTATGACGAATCGGTTCGGTGCCCGCTTTCGTTGATTCCTAGCGCCACTGCAAAGCAAAGGGGGCGCCGTACCAAGATGAAGCGCTGCTGTACTTGTACGTCTTGTATTCCAGCGCCATTTTCCTCGTTGTCACTTCTCGATGTCCAAAACTTGCTCCTCTCATACAGCTCGAAACCACTCCAGTATGTGCACATCGCGTCTTTGAGCGTAATTCTCGCGTCTACGGCCTGTGCCAGGTGCTGCATGTGTCAGCCGAAGAAGCGCACAATCCGAGCGCTGCGAAGATATTCTCGTGTCCTTATTCCAAGTGGCTCGAGGAGGAGGCATGATGGATTGGGGAATGCGATCGAAGTGCCGATTCTGGCGGCAGTGTTCCGGCTTCATGTGGCTTGGATCGGAGGCATGTAGACCCTGCGAAAGGTCAGTTACTGCGCTGGAGGCTCAATGACTTTGCAGAAACGTACAGCGGTCCGGACAACAGTATGCAGGAGTGCTTGCCGGATGGGTTTCCGGCTTCTGGCGCCGCCCCATTCTTCGTTCGCCGATGAATCCTGGCCGCCGCTTCGATGTAGGCACTGAGTGGTGATTTTGTTGAGCGGCTGACAGGCGCGGACTCGAATGGTGCGATGGCAGTGGAATGCAAGGCAACTGTGATGCTATTCGAAGTGGTCGATGGCGGTGCATGCGCTCAAAGCAGATTGGCCTTGCAGAGTTGAGGAACTGCAAGAAATCATGGGGTCAGGCGCCCTGGCGGTCGAAGGTCTGAGTCTTGTCCCAGGCGCAGTAGGTGATTGGGAAGGCGCAGGCGTGTCACTGCCGGCGTCCGATCTTCCAGTGTCGCTTCCGCAGCGCCGAACCCCAATGATCTCACCTCCGCAGATATATTTCCGTTCGGCGAGTGTCAAATCATTAAAAATCTGTCGTGGTGCAGTGGTTTAGCACGCTGGACGAATTACTGATAGACCAACCGTGGAGGATAACATCACCTAAGGTGGTGGCCGTTGCAGTGAACGCGGTTTCTGCACCACGGTACTGGCTTCAGCTTGATCACTGTCCAGAGACCTGAGTTCGATTCTCAGCGACGGAATCATTTTTTGCTTTTTCTTTTTCTCTCTTTAATTCGAGTCTCTCATCGTCACTCAACTCAAATCTGATTGATGGTCAAGAGGCGCGCGAGGTTTGAGATTGGTAAAAGTCGTGACGGACACATTACCTACGACAACACCAAGCTCACGGAACCTCCGCTCCGGTGCCTGCCTGCCCGGATTGTGCGCGTCTCGGCGTTTCCATGTTTGTCCCAGCTACCGTTAGCCGCGCACTAGCCCGGGAAATCTTCCTGCTCTTCCTGCTTCTTTCTTCTTCCTCTTCTTCTTCTTCCTCCACCAACAACACACAATGGCCGACGCAGCAGCTCACCCTGGCGGCGGTCCGCCACCCCCCAAACGCCCTGGCGATGGCCCGCCCAATGGCCACTACATACCGAAGGAACGGAAGAAGCAGTATGTGAAAACACTCGCCTTCGTGACGATCCGCTGACCATCTCAGGTTTTTCGACGACAAATGTCTGCGTTGCGCTGGTCCAAGGCATTATTGCCATCATTGGACAGCATGCACCATGACATGTCACATTTGCGGAACGGATGGCCACGTGGGACAGAGATGTCCACAGGCGCACCGGAGATTTTACGCGAAGAATGGTCGCGTCACCAAGCCGTCCGACAAAAGAGCAGGGAGTGCGAAGCTCGCGCAGAACGTGAGCAACGGCCTGCAAAGGACTTTTGCTGATGCAGCGGCGGGTAAGTTCTCGTCGGCTTTGGTGACGGCACCAACTGACATTGCCCCACACACCAATCTAGGTGTGCCGCCGGCTCAATTGGACCAGCGTATGCAGTTGGTCGGCCAGATCATGCCTCAGCTCTTGGACTTTGCTTTGCAACTTGTGGGCCCTGGCATGAATGGTCCGTCTGCGTACCCTGGTGCCAATTCCAACTTCGGGCGTCCCCAGCAAGGAGCCCAGGCCAACCCCGGGCTTGCTCAGCAGCCAGCCCCGACCACCCCACAGAGCAACGCTCGCGGAGGCGCCAACGTAAACCCTCGTGGAGGCGCTCCGGCCAGTGCTCGCGGAGGCGCTCCGGTCAACCCTGGCCGAGGGGGTCAATACTTTCGTGGGTTTGGAAGACGAGCCCCGGGTTACGGCGGACGGGGAGGTCACTTTTCCAGAGGACGAGGAGCACCGTTTCCCAGAGGACGAGGAGCTCCGGCATACCGTGGACGAGGGGGGTTCGACAATCGCGGAGGCTCCCACAACAACAACAACAACAACAACAACAACAACAACAACAACAACAACAACAACAACAACAACAACAACAACAACAACAACAACAACAACAACAACCAGCCCCCGGCCTGGTCCACTGCATCGGCCGCCCATATAGGTGGCGATACGGGCATGACGGGCATGCAGCCCGACATGCGGACGGAGCGGCAGAGACTCGACGATGATATGGACGAGGAGAATGTGACTGACACGATGGTGAAAGTAGAGAGCGACAGCGACGGCGAAGAGTGATGAGAAGTGGTGGTGTCTGAAAAGAGTGGACGTTGAACGAAGTGGTGTCTGAACAGAGAGAGCTCTTTCAAAAGAGTCGTCTCTGAAAGGAGTGGTGTCTGAAAAGGGAGAGCCCTTTAAAAGAGTCGTCCCTGGAAGGAGTGGCGTCTGAAAAGAGAGAGCTCCATTGAGAGAGGCGTCTCTCAGAGAAGTGGTGTCTAAACAGAGAGAGCTCTTTCAAAATAGTCGTCTCTGAAAGGAGTGGTGTCTGAAAAGGGAGAGCTCTTGGAAAGAGTCGTCCCTGGAACGAGTGGTGAGTGGTCTACTCTTGAGGAGCTTTTAAATCTGCTACAAATGAAATCTTCTTGACAGGTGAATTCTGCATTTTGCATCTCGCATTGTCTTCATGTTCGTGATTCGGTGATCCATGCATGTTTGCCACTCCATATCTGCAGACGAGTCAATTGTCCTCTGCGAGCCATGTAGGACAAGCCGTCGTCGATTCCCGCCCAAGGCACCCTCGTGCATCGTCTTCTCACATCCTTCAGCAGCTCCCGACCTGACAACCATCTGCACGCAAAGCGCGGCCATTGCGCACAGGCGAAATTGAGCTCCAAATTGTCAATCAGATCCGCCGGAAAACAGACCACCGGCCGCACATCGCCTGGGTGTTCCGGAGGTGCTAGATGCCAGTCGGCGATTGGTTAACGTGGCTGGCACGAGGAGGCCAAGGAGCGCGTTGGAGCAGTCATAGAGTGATAGAGAATTTACGAGCAAAAAGGGTTTACATCCAAGGATCAATCGAGCCCCTGAGCACCGTGATACCGGACTCTATCTACTGATCTGTTTGCGTAAAGTCACAGGGAGCAATCGTAGCTACATGCATGTATGCGGCGACCTTTGTTATCAAGACTCCGTGGATCATGGATCGCGGAAGTCAGCAGTAGAAAGAAAACCACGTGAGTTGTGCAATGTGTGATTTACTCGCCGGAATCTCCCATTCATGACAGCCCCTTCAAACGGAGTCTACTTCTTTTGTTGCATACCTCTCCTTGAATGGACTTCACTACTTTGTGTGGACCACTCCTTCAACGGACACCGCTCGCTACTTTTGAATCAGCTGACTCCTTTCAATGGAGATCACCGCTTTTGAGTAACCGAGTCCTTTCCATGGACTTCTCCACTTTTGAGTAGCCGAGTCCTTTCAATAGACACCTCCACTTTTGGAGTAGCCACGTCTTTTCAATGGTCACCTCCACTTTGGACCTTTGATCTCTGTTTTCAATTCTCACCCTTCTCCAAATATTTCTTCGCGTCCTCATCGTCCTCGCTGTCCACATCAAGTCCCTCAAATCCCTCCCAATCGAACCCCGCTCTGGCATCTTCCACCCTTTTCTCGAGATCGGCCTTCCACTCTTCCATTCTCTTGTCGACGATTTTCTTCAATTGTTCCTTCTTCTCCGCAGCGGACTTGAGCATAGCATCTTGCCATTTGTCGCGAGTCTTTTGGTATCGTTCCAGGGCTTCCGAGAGATTTCTTCGAATCGTTTCCTTGTTCTCGATGTACCACTCGACCTTTTCCGCTCGTTTGTACGCTTCGTCTTTCTCGACAAGCCGCTGCTGCTCCGCCTCCAGGTTCATGACCATGGGTGTATTTTTCTCCACCCAGTCACTGAAGTCGACCCAATGACCGTCTTCGAGGCTGTTGGAATTCTCGTCGATCTCTCCAGCACCGGTGTACGCAAATCCCCAGCCACTTTCTGTGTAGCCATCTCCGATGCAACTGAGGACAATCTCGGCAACACCTGCGTCACCTGCATCGGAAAGAAAGCAGATCGCAAACCCCTGCAGCATGCATTCGTGGTCGATTTCGCCGCTCATCCATAAATTGAAGGCGACCGATTCTGCCAGGCTCATCACACAGCTTGACCTGACATGATCCAGGTGCTGATCGATCCGAGAGGTAGGATTTCCCACGTATCCGAAATACTGTATCGGTCTACCGAGTGGGGTGTCCTGGTTCGTGATTTCCGCCATATTTTCGAGTACGTTTTTGACGAAATCTTGAACACTTGCTTCATCCCCTGGCTCTGGCTCCTTCAATTTCGCCTCCGTAGCCAGAAATGTTCGCCCCTTGTCCCGGTAGCTCGAGCCCCTCCATCTGGCTACATTTGTCTGCTGAAGGACCTCGGATTCTTTGTCGATCTCGTTGATCCCCAAAGGCCTGACTCCCATCATGCGAGCAATTTTGGTCAGGTCTGCCGGCGTAGGTGCATCTCCGTTCTGATCGACAAGGGCGAGGACGTAAATACCTGGTCGTCCAAGGTTGTTTGGACCCGGGTCACAACTACTCTTGTAAAACCTCGTAATCTCCCCAACTTCACTGTCGGGCGAGTTTGCGGCTTTGGCGATGTTTCCGCCAACAATCTCGCGGAGGATTTGGCCGGGAATGGACGCCAGGACTACCGACGACGACGAGATAAACTGGAAGCTGTCGGCTCCCTCCAGGGCTGCCCTCTTTTCGTGCTCGTGTTCCCAAACTTCTAGGGAGCACAAGTAAAAACTGTCAGCAAGAGCGGTAGCCCACTTATTACCTCGGCTCGGGTCTTCGAAGTTATGCAGCGCGGTTGGCCGTTGGCTGCAGGCCGGGGCCGATTCCAGCGTCGAAGTCGCTGCCTCGCCCTCTTCTGGCTCTTCAACCTCCCCAGTGTCTGGCGCCGAGCCGCAGTTGCTGGTTCTGTCAAAGAATGAGTGATCGCATCGGAAAAGTTGGCGAATGCTCACGTTGGCGTTGGGGCTGGCCAGGCCCAGGCGTATCTGGAAGTCTGTCAGGAGAGGAAACACGATCGCTTCTCGAAGGAACACTCACTGGCCGAAGGTTTTTCACCTTCAGACGATGACTCCGGAGGCATCTGTGCTAATGTCAGTGCAATTGACGAAAATTGGCGTGGTGCAGCAATACCGTAAAGATGATGTTTGGTGTTTGGAGTTGGGCGGTGGGTGGCGCAGAAACACCACCAACTTCACGCACCTTCCACCGTTTCCACCTCCACCTCCACCTCCGCTCGAACCTACCTGCCTGACCGTGCACCCAGCGCTTCCCTCTGTGTTCTATCCTCTCCCCATCAACATTAATTATTCGCATCTCCGCCATCGTCGCATCGTCGCATCCAGTCCTCGCAGACACTTGCGTCGGTCTTCACTCATCACGTCTTAGGTACACACAATCCTGGAGCGGCTTACTTTGCCTACAATCTTCTCGAATTCAAAGTTGCTGACCACTTCGTCAGGATGCTTGATCTCGGAGCCACTCGCCAAATCGCAGAACCTCTCCCTGTCGCAGACCAATCCAGCCCCTGAGCTGCCCGCTGTATCATGATACTCCACAGCAGCATCAAGCTCAAAGTCGGAGGACCCGAAAGCCTCGCACTTCCCTCGTCCGCAGCTCATGCAGCAGCTCCAACCGCGGCGGCCAGCGACTTCGCCCCAAGCGACACTGCGCACAATCATTTCGAAACCCGCATCGAAGACACCGGCACAACCACAAAGCGGAGGCTGCAACAAATGTCGTTTCCAAGATTTCGCACGAAATTCGCTTTGCAAAAAGCTGGTGTTCGGACCATAAAGTCAAGATGTGCGCATGCAGGGAGCATTCGAGCATCCCGACAACGCCTTGGAGTTGAACTTCCTTTCGCGTCGCCGATTCTATCTGTCACAGGTCCTGTCAACATGCACGCCTTCCCCCTGCACACAATTGCGCTTTCACCAAGCCTTTCTTCCCTTTGGGACAGCAGATCCTCTATTCATCCATTCCCAAACCGCCGGATTCAGACGCGGCGTGGAAAGATCATGACAAAGTCCCAACAAACCCTAGGGCCTCTGCACAGATCTCCACATCCAGCATGTACTTACTCATCGAGGCGGCAAGTCGGATTCGAGATACGAATCATCTGCACCATTCGACTCGATCTGCCTCATCATTTCTTCGTCGTCCTCCAAATTGTACTCCAAATTCTCAAAGCTAAACCGCCGTGGGGTATCCTCGCTTGAAGCAGCAAAGCTCAAGTCCATATCCGACGCTGTGGTGAACGCCTCCGACGCCTTCTCGGGGCTACCAGTCGTGCTCGCACCCGCCGCTTCTTCCTCCTGAATGGCGTCAGCAATCTCACACCGGTGGAATTGGAGGAGTTTACTTACTCGAGCTCGCCGCCGCTCTCTCTTTTCGTCGTCCTTCTTGTGGTGCAGCCTCTTGGCTTCCCTCTTCTCTAACCTGAGTCGCTTCTTCTCAAGGGCATAACTCTCAGGCTCCGCCGCTGCACTCTCCGGGCGATTCGGTGCGTTTCCATACTCTTTTTTGGCAGACGTAAAGCCTTGGGATGTCATGGATTCCCTTTTTGCATTTTCATGCTGCGCCGGCCGAAATCGAATTTCTCCAAATTTTCTTTGCGGTTGGAGGTGCAAGAAAGGAGTCGCTTCCTCTCCCTCCTTGCTCTCTTTGTCCCGCCCGACGACAGACTCAGGAAGATACCCCAAAAGGCTTTCCGTCTTCTCGATGCTGAATTGCCTCTTCAAGCCGACCCTCTGATCCATGTTTTCCAGCTCGACCTTTTCCCTTTCCGCGATCCCGTGATGAACCAACAAGGCCAAGACCTTTGTTTTGGCCGCGAGGTCCGCCTCCTTCTTCAGTCCCGCCGCCTGGCGCTCCGACAAAAAGTCCAAAAACGCCGGGCCTTGCTTGAGCACTTCATGCAGCTTCTTCAGCTGTACTAAACGGGCGTGGTCCTGGCACATGTCTGCAAACTCGATGGCGCACTCGAAATTTTTGATTAGCTCATCAGGCGTCTGGCGTTGGGTGTGCACGCGGCGATTCCGCAGGTCTCTGACCATCGTCATGACGTTTCGCGCGTCCGGGACGGAATAGCCCTTCTTGAGCGCGTGTTGCGGAACCCGCCCTAGCGCGACCACTTCGTAAATCTTCGTCAGCCATATTGGCAGCTCAAACGACTCGGAGTACTCGACTTGTCGAGTCTTGAGCCAATTAGGAAACCACTTCTTCATAAAGTCGTAGCAAATGTCGGACAGGATTCGCATGGCGCGGTCGAAGATGAAGTTGGACGCCTGCAAAGGGTAATACTTGCTGGCATCCCAGTGGTCCGACAGCTGCCAGCCGTTGTGCGGCGTGCATTCGAGGAGCTGTTTGACTTCGGGGAGTGACCACAGCTTGCGCGAGATGGCCGAGATGAGCGCGTCAACCTTTTCGCTCGACAGCCGCTCTTCATAGAACTCCCGAGCGCTGTGGTGGGGCCTGACATCTTGTGGTAGGCCCCCATTCTCGTCGTCAAGATTGACTGGATATTCTGAAAGAATTTGGATAGTTTTGCTGTTGAAAGCTTCGAAAAAGGTTCTGAGATTGTTGCGAGCCAGGTGACGGATCAGGTCTCTCAGCCGGGGTGCAGGCATTGATTCATCTTCTGGGACCTTGTGCTCGGCTTTCAGACGGGATATCCACCAATCCAATGACTCGTCATCTCTAAAACGGGAGTCGGAGCGGTTTGCTTGGAGAATTGGGTTGTAGGCGCGGTATATCAATTCCAACTGTGACTTGGTGACGGGACGCGAAGTCAAGGGGTATGGGGTCTTGTCGATACCCGCCGACTTGAAATATTTGACAACCGGGACAGGGCGTGGAATGCCGACGCGGGACATGGTTGGGCGCAGTGGAGTTGAAGAAGGACAGCAACGATTTTGGCAGCGCCACAGCGCCGTCAATGTGCTTGCTTCCGGACTTTTGCCGCAGGCCCTGCAGGGTCGTCACCAGGGCAACGTCACAATGGGGATGTAAACATCAAGTCATGGTCACAGTAGGTGAGGAAAGAAATTTAATCCAGGCCTAGCTTCAAGTCGTCGCACCACCTTCAGACGTAAGCGCTTGAATGCTCCCTGTGACTACCTATCAAGAAAAAAATTCTCTCTATATTGAATGTATTAAGCGCTTGAGAACTCCACATCTCTACGTATTTTAACTTGGTGATAGAGATTCCCGGATTAGCAATTTCTTTCGTCACCCACTGTGTGGTGTTGATAATTTTGACATTCCTACATGATACTAAAACAGCCTGGTGCCAATGCTCCCGTCCATTGTGTCCTGCGCAAAGTCCAGGTCCTCATCGTTTGGCTTTTCTTTTGTAGCGTCGACGCCAGGGCCTTTTTGCTCGTCGGGTTCCAACAATGAATCATCCTCCTCCATCACGTAGTAGGCTTGCAGCTTTTTGACTGGCGCCGTCTCGACCTTGTCCTCCTTCGACTCGTCCTTTTCTATCCCTGACTCTTTCGGCATCGTCTCGACCTTATCCTCCTTCGACTCGTCCTTTTCTATCCCTGACTCTTTCGACTCGTCCTTTTCTACCTCTGACTCCCTCGGCTTCGTCTCTAGAGTGCTCTTCGACTCGTCCTTCTTCGAAGCCTCTTCCAGGCCTGTCACCACCTTGGGCTGGCTCCAGTGTGTCTCGACTGGCAAATACTTCTCGGGCTTTGAGCCAGAGTTGCGAATCTCCAACGCCCGCTCTCGTATGTCAACACTAAAATCGTTTTTGCTCTGAATCCGTATCTTATAGATGTCGTCTTGAAACTTGACCCTTTTCTCACGAAAGTCTTGCAGCAGCACGATGAGAAACCTTTCAAAAACACCCATTTCGACCTCCTGCCTCCGAAGATTGGTGTGGCGCTCTTTGAGAAAGTTGATGAGTTGCGGGCCCTCTTTCAATTCATCCAGCAATCCCTGCAATTGGTCGACTCGACGCTCGTCTCCAAGCAATTTTGCAAACTCGACGGCCGACATCATCCTCTCTGCGAGCTCTTTCCATGTGCTGCGGCCTCCTCGGCCCACCTTCTTGTGCTGAACCATGTTCCGCATGTCCCGAACCTGTATGGAAAGTTCCTGAAAGTCGCTGAGGCTGCCTTGAACATGTTTTATCTGGAGATCTCCCGTGCTCAACTGCTCGCGCAAGAGTTCGAGCCAGCTGACGAGCGGTTTGTCTTGGGGGCTCTCAATCTCCTCTCTGATGAGATAGACTGGCATGTGTTGATTGAAAAAGTCGTAGATGCAGTCGGTGAGGATTTCCAGGGCTTGCGTAAAGATGTAATACTCGGCACGCCGCGGGTAGGCCTCGTCCGACGTCCAGTGTTCCTTTTGCATCCAAAACTTTTCTGGTCTGGTAATGACAAACTTCTTGACCGTCTCGTGGTTGTACAGCCAGTTTTGCATTTCGGCCAACTTTTGCTCCACCTGCTCTTCGCCCAGAGTCTCGTTCCACCACTCTCGAAGATGGGGGTCCTTTTTGACCACCGAAGGCGCGGCTGCTTTTTCGTCCGGTGTTCGAAACGTCTGCAGCTCTTTTATTTTGACGCGACCAGAGGAGATGGCTTGCTGGAGCGAGCGCAACCCTTCGCGGGCAAGGTACGCGACACGTCTAGCTTGCACTGCAATGGGAACATATTTGAGTATGGCGTTTTCTCTCGCCCTCTCGGTTGCTTCCACCATTGCAGGAATCGTTTTCTCGGGGGGCTTGTCTCTAATGATTGACCCGTAGTACTCATAATAAGCGTCGAGTTCTTTCTCGGGGAATGTCAATTGCCGGATTCCTTCTCTCCGTTTGACTTCTTCCTTGTATTGAAGGGATTGAAGGTCATAATCTCCCAGGACAACGCGACCGGAGGAAATGGCTTGCTTGGGCGAGTACAATCGTTCCTTTGACAAGAACCAGACGTTCTTGGCTTGGGTAAAGTCGGGGATTGTTTTGAACAAGGGTTCGTTGTGAGCAGATTCGACTTTTCGGATCTCAGAGAGAATCCCGAGTGAATCTGGCGCTCTTTTGACTTTGGACCTGATGATGGACCCGTAGTGCTGATAATATGCATTGAGCAATTCTTCGGAGAGCATCCAAGGGCCCAGGTTTTGCTCTCGCAAAGGCGCAAGCAAAGGGTCGCGTGCCCTTTTCCTGACCCTCCCGAACGAGGGAGCAAAACTGCGCCCAAGCATGGTGCAATGGATGACTTGGTGTTGTGGCGACGTGGTTTTTCGATCAAGTGCTGTGCCACATTGAGCGCCTCGCTCCAATGCGGGGTCACCGGGGCAACAACGATCTACAAAAGTGACAACAGCAGCGCTTCCGACGCCTGAATCAAGACATCCACCGACCCTCCTCTAACCTCGACACTCTCCGATCCGCCTCCAACAACCACTGGCAAGCCCTCGCTCTGCGCCGTCCACTGCTTACCAGCCCAGCTGATTTCCTCTGCTTGCGCCCCTCCGTCCGGCCCTGTCAGCTTTTCCACCCTCACCCGCTGCGCATCCAAACCCGTCAACGTCACCGTGACGTTTGGCCGAGGCGTCATGAAGGACCGCCGCCACAATTGGAGGTCGACGAGAGCCACCTTGGACAAGACGCCCGAGTTGTATGCGCCGTACCCGACCACGTCCTGATCTCCAGACCCGAATTCCGCCACCTGCAAATCCTTTTCCCGCCCAATCAACTCTGCGACAAACACGTTTCCATAAAAGCTACCCAGTGTCTGCGCCGGCCGCAAGCGTCCTCCGATCGTGGCCTCAATCGGCTGCCATGGCGAAAAGGCAAAGCGGGTTCCCAGCTGCATGTTGACCCGTTTCGCACCCTGCGTCGTCAGGATATTTCAAAAGTGGAGACGGAGAACACACCAGAGTCATTGTGTACAGAATCCAGTCAATGGTCCACAGCGCGGTGCCCAAGCTGGCGGCCAAGTCGTAGTCGGGAATGCCAGAGTTGTTTCCCAAACTCGCCGCCGCCTCGCCAATCACAAAGGGAATGTCGGGATGCGCCCTCTTCATGTACTGGATCCGGTCTTTGAACCGCCGGTCTGACTGCGTTACCGTCTCGCGATGGTTCATCAACGTCCCTTGCAAGCTCCGCCCGGATCGCGACTGGTAGTAGTGTTCCGAGACCGTCTTTGTCTTCTCCTTTGCCAACCCGGCGTTGAAAGCAGTTTCCCTGACACGTCAGCTCATCCCATCGACAGACCGTCCTACTCACTCGCTCCACGGATCCGCCGCGAAATTCGACAGCGCAAGCGCCTGAAACTGCGGCCCGCTCAGCGACAGGTTCCCCGCAATCGCCGCCGTCCACTCGTTATACTCCTGCACATAGTCTTTCGGTCCATACGAGTCGGGGCGGTCGTTGACGCCCTCGGCCGGGCCCGTGGCGTTGTACAAGTCGGGCTCGTTGCCAAACTCGAACGAGTTGAAGGCGTCGCCCATGGCCGCGAGGCTGTCTCTGCAAAAGAGCACCGCGTTGGACAGGTTGGCGCGCGCGAGCGGGATTTGAAAGTCCCACTTGACGTTGGGGAGCACCCGCAGCCCGTCCAGCCACGCTTTGCCAATGGTAAAGGGCGCGTGCAGGCGGCGCTCGCTGCGCTCGTTGTTGGCGAGTTCGGGCTGCACCGTCGTAATCGCTTCGGCTTGATTGGGGTCGTAGTAAAAGTTGTCGCTGCCTCTGTTACCTCTGTTCTCGGTCAAGCAATCTTCCTTACGTCGTCGTTCCTCCTAGACGAATGTACGTCGTCGCGCCGGTGATGTTGAAAAAGGTCGAAAACATGTTGACGGAGAAGCGATTCGGCGCAGAAGAACTCCCCGTGTAGTTTGTGAAATCGCGCCCTTCAATGGCCAGCCCGAGGTATGATCTATCCAAGATTTCGGACGCATTGTTGGGCACGCTCCGTGGGATTTCAATGGTGGCACCACGCGATTTCGCGAGCAAAAGGGGAACCGCAAGCTCAAGAGCCTTCATTTTGAACACGGTAGAAGCAGCATCTCATTCAACGTACTTTTCCGACTATTTACATCCATTGCCAGCGTATCGGGCACAAAATATCAAGTCTAGATATAAGGACTGCTAAGCTTTGTAGTCCAAAAACAAGGTTGCAAGTAGATGGAGATGCGCTCCCGCAGGCCGTTGTTTGGGACTTCCGGCGCTACCGGCTTGGCCTTGTCATTGGTCTTGGGAAAGATGCCCCGCCTCACAAAGCATTATCAAAGGCCGCCGCACTCTCTTCCGTCGAGCCTGCTTTGCTGCGTCGTCTCGTCGTGACGGCATTGACTCGGCAGTTTGCTGGTCTCGGGACCGGGACGGGTGGAGAGCCAAACCCTATCTTGAACGCAAAACCCGACCGCTGCTTGTCCGTCTCGGCCTTGCTGTCATGCTTGGAGAAACAGTCGTCTGTTAGGTCGCCTTGAAAGATCTACCCAAAATGCCAGGTCTCCGCCCAATCGTCGCGCTATGTCAAGTCCCAAGGGAATCCAGGCATCTGGTTGAAATACTCGACGGGCGCCCCGCCTTCATCGAGATTTGCGGCATCGTACGGCCACAGCAGCGAGTTGAAGTGGTTGAGCTGCGTCTGCGGGCTGGCCTCCGTCTGGATGACGCGTAAACACCGCGATGCCGTCGAATTCATCTGCGCCATGTCTTCCAACACCGCAACAGCCTTTTGCACCTGTTGGCCCCAGTCGTCGGCGTGTTCTGAGTCGGGCTCGTTGCGCAGCGCAATCAGCGGCACGAGGACCGCCTGGAACAGGAAGAAAATGCCGTACCAGCACGCCATGGCACTCTTGCGCTGCTCGTTCCAAAACTCGGAGATGAGGTCGATTGTTTCTCGTGCGGCATGGTGGCAGCGTTTGATGGCCGCCGTGATGGCCGGATCGTTGTATGCGTCGTCGGATTCGTGGTCGCTCCGGCGTCGACTCTGCACGATGCGCCGCACCAGAAACGGCCGGTAAATGATGATGCGAAAGTTGCGGTAGCGCCAGCGCAGGATGGCGTGGGCGAGGCGGAACTTGGGCGCTTGCAGGGCGTCTTCTCGAAAGTACGGCGGCAGACTTGCGAGCCATTGGCCGATCCACTCGTCGTCCATTTTGATCGTCGTGTCCGGATTCGGCCAGATGCCAGTCATGAGGACCGTGTAAATGTTTTGGATTGCAAAGTCAAAGGTGGCCTGGTGGTGGATGTTGGTGTAGACCGTAGTTTCGGGGGCTTCTGCGGGAAAGGTGTTGGTCGCTTTGGTGAGGTCCTATCTGGTCAGATCGAGCATGAGGAGAGACGGGCGTACTCACAGAATCTCTAAAGTTCCGCGGAAGACCAATGTTGACGCCGTTTGGGAGTTCGATGGGCCGCGAAAAGGTAATGGACGCTCCAATGTCAAAAATAATCAAACACCACCACACCCTTCTCCGCATTTCGACCTGCCACGGCTTGACTGACCATTCTGGATATTCGCGGTGGAGGCCGATGCCGACGGCCATTCGTTTGGCGAGGCCCAGATAATTGTATCCAGAATTGGGCTTGTTGGCTTTCTGGACATAGTTTGCCATGAGCGCCAGGATTTGGACGAGAAGCATGTTTCCCGTTTCGAGAATGTCGATTGTGAGTCTGCTTTTGGCAAATTCGAAAAGAGTTACATGCGTCCCAAGCGGCGCATTGCCTGAGCTGCAGGCTCCGAGTGCAGAAACCACGTAGAGCAAGACGTGCCACAGGCTGTCGGAGGGGCGCGGAACCACTTCCATGTACTCTGCGCGAAAGGTTGGCTCGTGGATGATTGGATATGAAGGATGATACAAGGCAAAGTAGTCGTCGAGATATTGGTCGAGTTGTGAGGGTAGCGGC
The DNA here is from genome assembly GCF_038381095.1 of Phyllosticta capitalensis. Classification (NCBI taxonomy): domain Eukaryota; kingdom Fungi; phylum Ascomycota; class Dothideomycetes; order Botryosphaeriales; family Phyllostictaceae; genus Phyllosticta; species Phyllosticta capitalensis. The sequence goes on along the minus strand of NW_027117450.1, from coordinate 1,185,736 downwards.
ATCTGCAGTGTCGGCGGAGCTGGAGAGGCTCTGCTGTCTCCATTTGATGGATGGGCCAGCTGGCTCAACTCGGTCAGGTGGAGAAAGTTGGTCCCGGATGCGATGCCTAAGTAATTAGCTGTGGAGCAACAGGAGGAGAAGATTGCCCACCCAAATAGCCCTCGTTCTCCTCTGGTAGATTGGCCATGCCATCTGCCCGCCGCAAGCTCTTTCTCGACAAAAGTCGCTCATCCCATTCCAAATTTCCAGATGACGAAGCGGGAGTTTGTTCGAGAGACACAGGAATGGTGCGGCGGCGGACGGGCTCGTTGGAGCACTGCGCCGATTGCTCGCGATCCAGCGGGGAGGACAGAGGCGAAGGCCCATCTTGAACGACCGTGTCGCGTCGAACCGCTTCAGGCTCGACGCTTCCATTTGCACTCCCCGACGCAGACGCGTACTGCTGGACCAGAGCCCTCGCCTCTGCAAGCTGATTCTCGACCTCGGTCAGATATCTACTGGTCAGCACGCGCACGGCACGACAATCGGCAAGCTCACTTGCGGGTCAACGGAGTCCTCTGTCTCTTTTCATACGAGCACGTCTGCCCGCTGCGACGACATGGGGTGCAAATGGGGAGCTCCCGCGAACACTGCAAAGATTAGAAATCACGTGTGCGAGAGCAAGCTGGCGCGGACCTTGATCTTCTTTCCATAACACCTTCCACAAGACTGCCTGGCGAGAGGAGGCTGTTGCATGAAAAACAAAAGACATGTGAGGGTTCCGCGGTCGGGAGCATGAGGTGAAGTTGGACGGTGATGGTGGTGATGAAAAAGTGTGGGGAACAAACGCGGCGCGACGGCAGCATCATCCATGACACAGCAGCTTCGGGCCTTTTCCCCGGATCTCTCGACTCATGTCAACAACACAAACTACCTACGCCTCCTCCCTGTACACAGTCCCCGTCTTGTCCTCGACGTCGACTACAAGTGAATCCCCTCTTTCCAGCCTCGTTCGAATATCCTCCATCATGCGAATGTCAGACTCGCCCTGGTTGCCGCCAAAAATGTCGTCCATCTCCTCAATCCGCCGCCCCTTTGTTTCGGGCACGAAAAACCAAACCCAAACGATCAATATCACGCAAAACACTTCAACATTAGCTCGAGTCTGGATCGCATTGGAAGCGCCAGCTTACCAAGGAAAAAGTAAAACGTGCCAAACTTGATGGACCTCAGCATGCGCGGAGTGATGAGCGCCACGATAAACTAATAATTAGCATCATCTCGACCATCTGGTGTGGTACTCACATTTGACAACCAATTGGTCGAAATGGCGACGCCAACAGCCTTGGAGCGCACTCCAGGCGGGAACATCTCCGACGGCATGATCCAATTCACGCATCCTTTTCCCGTCAGCTTGGCACTATTCTCGGGACGGCACCTACCAATGCTAAAGGCAAAGTTGGAAATGTACACCCAGACGAAGACGGCAGTTGCCCATCCCGCCGCGCGATTGCTTTCCCACTTGTGTTGATACACGGCGTACATGGTTCCAACAATGAGCTGGGCGACGCTCATGCCGACTCCTCCGACAAGCAGGACTGCGCGACGGCCCCATCGGTCGAGGTACATGATGGCAGGGATCGTGGAGAAGAAGTTGATTACTCCGACAACCCCCGTTGCAAGGAGGCTCACGGAGTTGCCGGAAAGGCCAATGTCTTTGAAAATCGTGGGTGCATAGCTGCAAAAGTCAGTACAGCACGTGTTGGCGCTGGCGACATACTAGATGATGGCATCTACAAATTAGCCAGAGCTCTTTCCTCGGCGATGATACTTACTAATGCCGGTGAATTGCTGAATGATTTGGAGCAGACACGCGATGATTAAGCGCCTGTTCAAATGGCGAACGACAAACAGCTCGACGTACTGCTTGACCGCCAGCTGGACCGGTGAGGTGACTCCCGGAAAGCGTACCGCGAGGTTTTCCTTGTCAAACGTGGCCGCGACCTTGATCTCCATCAACTCGGCAGCTACTCGATGGTCCTCTGGGCCAACGCGGCGCAGCCTGCACAACGTCTCGAACGCTTCGTCGTTGCGGCCTGTCAAGTCAGCACATGGTCGCAGACAGGGATCTTGACTCGCCTTGGTTCACAAGCCAACGTGGAGAATATGGCAGGAAGAATATGGCAACCACCATGACAAGAGAAGGCAGGCATTGGAGAGCAAGCGGCAGTCTCCAAGCAACGGCATGCTGTCCGTCACCGGTCCCTCCAATGTACTGGGTGCCATAGTCGAGCCAAAAAGCGACCATGATTCCAATGGTGATGGCAAGCTGTTGCAGGGCGACGAGACTTCCTCGAATGTTTGGCGGAGCAAGCTCTCCGAGGTACAATGGCACGCCCATGGACAGCATTCCGATGGAGATACCCGCGATGAATCTGCCAACAAAGATTTCCGCCGTCGTCTGGGCGGCGGCTTGAATGATGGATCCCACGAGAAAGACAATGTTGGCAAAGAGGAGCGACCACCGGCGGGAAAACTTATCCGCAGTCGGACCATTGATGAATGCGCCCACCATGGCGCCCAGGGTGAGGACAGAGACCATCCAGCCTTGAAGAGTTGGGTCGTTGGCCAGGTCCGGGAATTTCTTGCCCTGCAGAGGTCAGCGTCTTCTTTAATGCGACCCACTTCGACTTACAAAGTTGTTCATCACCAACACTCCTGAGATGACGCCTTGGTCATATCTGTTGTCGTCAGAGGGAGAACCAAGCAGAGGTATTTCCTACCCAAAGAGAAGCCCGCCGATACTGGCAAAACAGGCCATGCCCAAGACATATTTCTGGGCCAGGAGACCTTTGTATCCTGCAATGTGTTAGTACTCCTCGTCCTCCATTGCACGTCTTTTACGAACCTGCTGGACCGTACGAAATGTCATTGTCACCCGTGACGACGGTAGATGCTGAAACCATGATTGCTGAGCGTTGTCGACCGAATATCGAAAGTCGCCGTGACACGCTTTATAGACACCCGGCCTTGATTCCAGTCGAAATCCGCGGCGACTCGTGCACACGATCAAGAACCAGCCGCGCAGGGATATGCTCCGCAGTCGGCATTCTTGATTGGCTCATCCCAGCCACAAGCCGCCAGGGTTGGTCCATTTGCACGTTTCCGAGTTGCGGGGTTGAACGTCGAAATCTGGGGTAGAGAATGCTTCTACCATCACCTTTTTCCAACACAAGGTTCGGATGCTTCCACCGGAAATCTGACGTCCGTTGTTGACAGCTTTGCGGACTCCTCAGTCCGAGGGCTGTCACGCGGTCTTGAGTCTCTCTGGCATAGCCCCTGAACGACACGTATTCGCATTCACGTTGACATTCCAAGATTATGGCGACGAGCTGTATTCCAATCTGTCTATCAATCTACCGGCCGATCAATCGTACACAATGGCCGCTTTGATGCACGTCTTGTTCCTGACCGCATCCAAGGCCTCTCCAAACTGCTCCAATTTGAAGGTATGAGTAACAATTCCACGCACATCCACCTTTCGCGTCTCCAAGTAATGAACTGCTCTGGGCAGACAGAACATTTCCGAAAATGATCTTCAACCGTCAGCAGCGATCAATGAAGCAGGAAACAACTTACCCAATAATGGTAATTTCGTCACCGAAAACGCGGCCTGGCTTATTAGTTTTGTACATCTCGCTGACCAGACAGACTTACTCGGCGCCACCTTTACCACGGCATCCTTGGGATAAACGCCGTAGTAGACCAGCTTTCCTCCACGAGTGACGAGGTCAAAGGCCGTTTCAAGAAGCTTGTGAACACCGGTAGCTTCAACAACAATGTCAAATCCATACGGGTACTTGTTCTTCAAGTCGGTCCACTGCGCGGCTTGCTCCACCTCGTTTCCGCGGCGCAGGGGAATGTATTCGTCGGCAACGTTGAGCTTCTTTGCCAAATCCAGTTTGGGCCCCTCGTTCGATGCCAAAATGAGATGAGCTCCGCCGTTTTGCTTCAACAATTGAGCCAGGCAGAGTCCAGTTGCACCGGCGCCCATGACGAGAATGGAGACTCCAGGGTCCGGTCGGATACGGTCCAATCCGTGGACGGCACAAGATGCGGCTTCGAACATGGCGGCCTCTTCCCACGACAGTTTTTCAAAATGGAACAGCTTCTCCGCTGGGTAGGCGCAAAACTCGGCAAATCCACCATTGACTGCCAAGTCAGCAAAGCTCCACCATAGGATGGTCGACTTACGATGGACACCGTGGGCCAGGAAATTCTCGCAGTACAGCGGCTTGCCCTGGCGGCAGTAGTGACAGTGGCCGCAGAGCTCCGAGTTGTCGGCCGTCACCTTGTCACCAATCTTGAATCCTTGAACGTCGCTTCCAATCTTGACGACGAGACCCGAGGACTCGTGCCCGGTGACGACGGGCATGCGAGAATCGAAATTTCCATTGTGGATTTCCAAGTCGGTCCCGCAGATTCCGCACGATTTGACTGATCTCGTCAGAAATCGCTCTGGCAGCAACTTTGCACTCACGCTTGACCAAAACTTCGTGTGCCTTGGGCTCTGGGACTGGCAAATCAACCAAAGCCCAGTCTTGCACTTTGTTGTAGCGAATCGCCTTCATCGTCTTGGGAATTTCGAACGCGTCTCCATTTTGTTGGGCCATTTTGACGGTTGACAGGGAGTGTCGGGAGGAAGCAGCAAGAGCAGATTCGCGGTTTAAGTGCAGTCCTCCCACAACACGACATCTGCGGACGTCAAGCTACATGTACTTGGAAGCTTTGGAGCTCCCGCAACAACAAGAAGCTCCCCTGCCGTGGTGGGGTCTTCGGGGGCCAGCAATCCGCGTTCCACAAGTAGCGGGGTCGCTGCCGGAGCACAGAGGACCGAACCGCGTCTTGCCTCCACACAACCTTGCTGTAAACATCATGCACCAAGAGCATCATTTCCTTACTCTGTCGGCGACCGCGATACCCGGAGAGAGCAAAAGTCACAGGATTCAATGGTCATGGATTGATTGAGCTACATGATCTAAACTTGAATGTTGGGAAACGGTGGCTGCTTCAAGGAGCGAATGGCAGACTTGTATGCATTCTGATTCTCGTCAGCGATATCAACAGCATGGCACTGATTGACTCACATAGCTGTCCAACCGCATAGAGTCTGGCTGCATGCTCGGACGATACGGCCCCTGGTTTTCGAGATGCATCACCTTGGCCTTGTCGTCGTCATACTTTTGCCAGTACGCAACGTTTTTCAGGCCGTGTTTGTTCGGGTCCAGGTTGTACGCAAAAGAGATCCACCTGTCAAGTCAGCGAGATCGGCGGCGAGTGTGGAAACTTACATTGACTGCATCGTGTTGGTAAGAGCGACGTCACCCGCGGTCCGGTTTGCAGCCTCACGCACGGTACCAAAGACGTAAGCCAATTCTGACGCGTGCGAGACGCCAAGTCTCTCCAACGTCGCTTCGGGGATATCGCTGGCAGTGAATGGAAACCAAGGGTCACTGAACGAAGCCAGTGGTGGTGCCTGCTTGAAGAGGTAGCTCCATGTCGCCGCCTTTTTGCAATGTTGGCCGACCCAGACCTTCCTCGGAAAGTCCATGACCAGATCCGTGTACACAGCCTCGCCGACGTAGTAGCTAGCGTTTGCCGTGGGGTCGGCATTGTACCCGCGGCCATTCTCCTCGGCGGTATGCTTGTAGTATGTCTCGACAATGGGAATGGCCAGGTCAAGGTTTTCAGTGTCAAGGTCCTTGGCTACGAGCCCGTTCAGGTAAGTACGGTTGTCGGCGGTGCCTTCGAATACGCGGTTTCCGAGCGATCCTTCGTTGAGGTTGGTGCCGTGGATCTGCATCGGTCAACATGGTCCGTCTGGCTTTGGACTGCTTACCAGTGGAATCGGGGCGAGGTCGTGGTTCCAGTAGTACTCCGACTTGATCATCGAGCCGTCCACAGCAAGGCCGACTTGCAAGTTGCCATAGTCGTCAATGTTTTGGTACAGTGGAGACGACGAGTTGAACCACACATATTTCAACGTGTCGTACGGGACGTTGCGAAGGCAAGAGAGCTTGTCCCTTGCGCCGCTGCATCCAGTGGCATTGAGGGTTTGTGCGAGATACTCGTCTCCGCTGGAAGGTAATTGCCCTGTTTCATCAGTTCAGAGTCCTCCTGATTTTTTCAGACTTACCCTTTAGAACTATGCTCGCCGGAGCTCCACTTTCAGCAATGACCCCCTGAAACAGCTTTTTGCTCTCCTTTTTGACGGCCGCATAGCGCATTTGCATCCACGCATTGAACGAGCCAGCACTCTCGCCGTAAATGACGACCTTTTTCGGATCACCACCAAACGCCGCAATGTTGTCGTGCACCCACTCGAGCGCCGCGTGCTGGTCTTTGATTGCCACGTTGAGGATGCCCTCTTTGGCAAACAGGCTGTTGACCGAAAGACCAAAGCCGCCCGTCCGGTAGTTCATTGCGACGAAAATGATGGGCTTGTTGATGGAAGCCGAGTAATCCACGAGTGTTGAGCCATTATACCTTTCAAATCAGTAAGTGGTCACTCGAAGACTTCAAAACTCACAAAATCGTCTGTCCCGCAATCTCCGATCCGCCATAGATCCAAACCAGAACCGGCAGTTTTGCACGACGCTCCCTAGCTTCCACAGGCCGAACAACATCGAGAGTCAAACAATCCTCGGCATATCCATTGTAGAGTGGAGGCGACCGTCCCTGCGGACATCCTGGGCCATACGTCGTCGCGTTGAAGCGCTTCCTGCGAGAGCCAGAAGTGTACGGCTGTGGGTTGGCAAAACGAAGACGGCCAACCGGCGGTGCAGCATAGGGGATGGAAAGAAACTGATCGACGCCGGCCACGCTGGTGTTGGGAGTGTAGATTCCTTGGGAAAGAGACACTTCGGGCGGCAAATCCGTGCATCTGCTGGAGCACAGCTGCCAGAAAACGGAGAGCAAGAGTACGACGAGCATGATGCACCAGACTTTCCGACTTTGCAGGATGTCACTCTCGTTCGTCCACGACTGGTAAGCCCATGTATACCAGTCCAGAATGCTGCTCTTGCACGGCTCCTTCTTCCCGTGTGCGACGTGGTCGAACTGACATCGCGACACTGCAGAGCCATTCTGCCTCGCGCCATGCGCCTCATGCATGCTCGGGCGTCTTTTCTCGGACGACTCTTCAGACAGTGCTTCCATGGCGCGGTGTACACAAGGGGGAGGGCGCAAGAGCCAAGCCAACGACTGACCGGCGAAGAGGTAAGAATACGAAGAGATGGGACTTGGTGGAGAGTCGATGTCCGGCTAAAGTGTCTGTTCAGGCAAGCAGACTATTCATGTAGTCGTGCTGTGGTGGACGCACATTCTGCACGCACTCCTCTTTACACGTGGTTTTTCCCATCCCGCGTGCATACCGCCGGCCCGCTGTCAGACACATTGTTGTGGGAGGGTGGTTACACGCGGCCGCTGTTCTTCTGCCAAACCATTGATTGCGGCGCTGCGTAACGTCACACTCGTCTTCCATTTGCAGTCGAATCACGAGGTTTCGAGCGGTAACTCCCGCGGAGGTCTTGACGTGCTCAGCTTCGCATCAACGGAGAGACACCTGCTGAAGAGGCGCAAGATGCTGGCATTCAGTGGAAATCGAGCTGGCGTCGTGTACCTGTTTTCGGCATGCCCGATGGAATTGATTCTCAAGATCCTCGGACGTCCCGCAAGAGCTACCTCCGGTCCATAGGCAATTGCAAAGCAATGACGTCGGATTGTCATGATCGCTGCCAGGTTAAAGTGGCGTGGGGTTGTGGAATGCGTCGGCAGATTTTCTGTGGGACTGCAATGTTGACAAGGAAGAGCAGGGTGCTTGGAGACTCCTTGCACACACGTCTTGACTTGTAAGTTTGCGCGGCGAGCTCATGTCAGAAAGATGTGTCTGGGGAGTATGAATGCTCCCTAGATGCACATTTCAAGATACGAATTTCCCTGTCTTTGATATTTCACTTTTTTCGCCGCCTTTCCACCCTCGCTCCAGACCAACATTGCACGTTCACACGTACGTGTAGTGAACGTGTGGAATACGGGGAGGCTTCCAGTGTCCATGTGTAGTCTCCAGGAGCATTCGTGAGCATTTCGCAATACTTGGCCGTAAACGGCGGCTGGCAAGCAATACAAGCAGCAGCTCATTCTGGCCGCTCGACCATCACCCACAACTCTCGGTGGTGATACTTCGCCTCGCTCGCTTTGCCGACGCGCGCCGCTCTTACTCAAGCACTCAGCCTCGAGCCGCGTCAAAGCAAATTTTGCCGACAACGTTCGACTTTTCACCCTCCGCTCAGCTCTCTTTCCCGCACCAGATCATCGTCCTTTGCCGCGTTCTTCGAACGTCGCCTTGTGAGTAATGTCTCAGCGGCTTCCCACTGAAAGCTGAATTTTAATAGCCCTACAACATGTCTGAGACTCGTACGCAAGAGCGCGCATCCTTGCCGGCCGACGACGAGCCCTCAATCCCAGTCAAGCGCTCCAACGAACTCAATGAAGCTGCCATCAAGCACGTCACCAGAGATGTCACCTCCAGCAAGCCCTCCGACAAGTCCAAGGGCAAATCCTCCGCCAAGCCGACCGCCAAAGGTGCCACCTCCAACGAGGCGCCTGAAGAGACAGCTGAAGTGTTCGATGCTGAGCTCAGGCTTTGGCACCACCTTGCTTTGGCACCACAAGCATGGTCATCTCCCGGACCGCTTCGAGGATATTCGAAAAATCGTCGCTGAAAGGACCGCCCTTCTACGTCATCAAGGAAATTTCCAACGACATGTCTCTCTTTGGACCTAAAGGACACCAGGGATCAAGACTACCTTGGGACCAGACGCACTTGTGGGGCGCCTGGCGCAACAGTCATGCTCTTTACCCAGAGGAGGAGGAGAAGACAACGGGCTAGCGGGCGAGGAGTCGGAGCAAGCGAGACGACACCTGGGCAAGGTTGCGGCTGAAGCTTCCAAGTCAACGCAAGCGAGGTGGGATCCTGGTGGACAACAACAGCAAGTTCAGCAACGGATGAATCGAGCAATCTGACTTCTAGAAGTTCGTGTGCACAGGGAGCGTTCATGCGTCTTGTGACAGAAAGACTTGGTGATTTGTGCTCGGAGCATGGCAGACGGGGAGCGTTTGAGCACCACCACGGAAAATCTCCTTCGCTCGTTCAGTGATCTCTTAGACCAACACTGCCCACTCATTTCTCAAATTTGCGCGACCATGGCGAACCTACCAATCGACGTTGCGTGGTCTGGAACAAGCACACCGACAGCAGCACCTTCACCATGCTCCTCTACACCGACTGGGGGCTTCATGTGTTCCTGCCGTCGGCGTCGGGGCATGAGGAGTTGTCTGGAAAATGTGCCTCCGCCGCGCCCAAACCCAACTGCGCACTCGTGAGTGTGGCGGATTTCCTGCAGCGCTTGAGCGGAGGTGTTTCCATTCGCCTCAGCATCGCGTCGCTCAGCACGAGGATCGCGAGAGGAAGAGGTACTATCTGTAGTATTTTCTACGTCCGGCGCATAAGCTCAAGGAGGAATGGGCGAGGAAGGATGCGGACGCAGCAGTGGTGGGCAGTGAGATTAATGTAGAGGCTGAAACATACAGCAAGTGACTCGTGTAAAATAAGGACATACTCGCTGGCCAGAAGACTGGGCTATTTCTCCGATAATTTGCATAGTTCACCTACCTGCCAGATGAGGATTGTAGCCCGCTGGCACAGTGAATAGTCTTCGTCACAGGGTATTCGAATCCTCCCTACAGTCGTTGTTTCAGGCTCAGTAATTTGGCGAGTTGGCCGCATGTGCCAAAATTTTAGAGTCAAGATAGACGTATATAGAGAGTGATTGGAGACCTTGTTACCCAAAGACTTGGACGTTTGAGCTCCTGAAAGTATATCTACAGGGAGCATTCAAGTGTCCCGCAATGGAGAAGCGGTTTCTTTTGCGACACTTGGACTGCGCTGCGCAACTGCGACAATCAGCTCCAATGACCATTCTTCCCCTAGGCGCACCGGCCAAGGATCGACCAAAGATGAACAGTCTCGGCTCGGCCCGTCCCGCAGCTAGCCAAGCACGCCTGCAACGGCCCAAGGCTTGTTGCTAAACTTCCCGGCATTTGAAAGACAAAGTGGATGGGGAGCATTCAAGCTCTCGAGTGGATTCAGCCAAGAAACGACCGAGTCCCACCAGTTCTTAGGTATGAGGAGCAATCAGACGAGCAGTCTCAACCGGCAAGCAGCTTCTGTGCCCGCGGCGGCAGCGGCAGCCTCGGTCCGAATTCTCCTATTTCTTCACTGCACCGACAGTGTCTGAGTAGAAGATCAGCAAGAGCATTCGCCAGTCCGAGGAAGTCTTACACTTCAAAAGGCGGCACCGGCCAATGTCAAGACCAAGGAAAATGAAGATTCTGGGGTGGCTCCTCCAGCTGGACGACTTCGACATCGGTATCCTTCTCGGCTATAACAGCAATGGCGTCTGCTTCGGTGGCATCGCCATCTCCTTTTTGCGCGCTCTCGTGGAGGCGCTCAATTGGGTCCTTGCCTAAATTTGAAGAAGCCACCATTTCGGGAGTTGGCATTCGCTCTTCTCCTCCAAGGAGTCTCCAGACGTACAGGGGGGAAAGATGAAAACAACAGGTCAATCTCTACCGAAAGAGCTTGAGCAGTGTAAGTCAACAGCATCAGGTGGTGATCAAGAGGGACAAACCCATACCTGTCGGCATTTCAAGGGGATCCTGAAAAAGACTCCTGTCCAGTGTTCAAGCGCAGCCCTTCACGGTCGATTATCGCCGGAGCGCCCAGCCGTTCAAGGGCAGGAGTAGGGTCCACTCTACACTGGGCATCAAGGCCGCCATAGAAGCTTGATGAGTTCGTTTACACGCTTACCCAGGGTCTGCAAATGCAGTCAGCCAGCATGTCCAGCATTCTCCACAAAGTGACCGACAGGATCTAGATGCTCACCGCATGCAACCAATATCCGTCTTCTCTTCCATTTGCCGCAGAGCAGCGTCCAACGCATCCAGCTCCTCGCTCTTTTCCACAGGCGGCAGCAAAAGCACTGTTTGTCTTGGCTACGCCCACCGAACCACCATCGCAGCGCATCGAGCAATTTTGGGGCCTAATCTTACCACCACCTCAATCCTCTTCTGCCTCGCTCACCGCCGCGGCGCCACCCGCACTACGCCATGTCCGCCTGTCTGTACTCCTTCCATTCCTGGGTTACCGTGCTACCCCGGACGAACCTCCGGCGTGGGGTCCATATGTGTTCCTTCGTTCCTGCGTCAGCTATAGCAGCCAACCATGTTGTGCATGGCTTTGAATGTTCCCTGTAGCAGGACAAAGTGAATTTTTATCCATACCATACAGTCTGACTTTGCTGGGACACGCACGCACGCCATCTAGGCTGCCTTTCTGCAAATCCTTTGTCATTTCCCTTATGCCAGAGAAATCCAAGGGAATATCGAAGGATTCGGCCCCCTCCAGGCGTCCACTCCCAGCCTTTGGATGCTGTGGGGAGAAATACGATGGTACAAAGGCGCGTGAATCGTGGTAGAGTAGGACAAAAGCAGCGGCGCATGATATGAGGAGAAGAGATCTGGCTGACAACAAAGTCGCATGGGTAGCACAACCGCATGGCAGGGAGCCAGGAGACAGCTCCGGTCAGTCAGGCAAACCTCGCTCCTCCATCGCGGTAGAAAACGGTCATGTTGGTCGCGTAATCGTAAATTAGGGTAATTTACCGAGGACTGCTAATTGATGATGGGCGGGCAGTAGACAAAAGGAACGATTGCCGCTGAAGTGCTTGCGTTGCGTCGGTAATGCAGATGATTGAGGCTCGAAGGAGCGGCGGATTTTGCCGTTGGAGCCGGCTCTTGACGGATTGAGCGCGAGCATCTCATGAATGTCATGCTGGTCGGGCGCGATGGACTCTAGATGTCGTCTTCCGGATCAGCAAAAACCAATATTGAGTTCCTCGACGCCCCGGAAGTCGTTCGCGCCAAAATAATGGCCACTTCCTGTCCGGCCGACCATCTCGAACACTTCGGAGTACTCGGTCTCGTTCGTGATGTTCTTTTCCCGATCAGCGTGCAGCGTGTTGAGCGACTGGCTAGTCAGACCGGACTGAACGAGATTGAAGAAAAGGGCATATGCGTCGATTCACGGTTATTCTGTGCAGAAAACGCGCCAGGGGGAACGGCGTGGACAGTTTGCGTCGTACGAAGGGTTGGAAGTGTCTTTCATAACTCGTGGCGAGACCTGATGGTTTGAAAGAGGCGACAATCGAGGCATTCAATTGGTTGTTGGCACCAATTCGTGGCATCTATTCGGAGAGTAAAGAGAGACAGAAGATTGACAGGCTGGCGTATCCAGATGGCAAGGAAAGAAACAGTCGTCCCGCAAAACAAGTCCATTCTAGTCTATTTCGGCTGAGATGCTCCATGCGCATATGTCTCGCGCTTTTTGTTCTCCGACTGCCACCACTGGTCCAGATACTGCGGCACTTTGGCGACTTTGTTGGTCGACGAAGGCAAGGGCGCACCAATTGTTTCGTATACCGGCAGCACTCCAGTCCACACAGAAGACGTGACGCTCTCGTCCTTGAGGTCCTTGCGGTCGTTGCCAGGCTCGCCAGTGCTGACCTTGGCGCTGGCGCTAACAACCGACACCTTGAGCACCGTTGTGCTTGTCATCTCGGCCTTGGTGGGTGGCACGCGCGAATTGTCCCAGCGGTTGGGCACAAGGCCGTCGGTGATGAGAGCCAGGGCCCAATTCTTTTCTGCTTCGTCCGTAACAATTGACGCGTAGCCGTGGATGACGACGCTCCGGTAGTTGCACGAGTGGTTGAAAGGCGTGAGGGCCAGCTTGATGCCGTCAATCAGCGTAGCAGCAACGCAGACCGGGATCTGCTCCAACCCTTGCGCCGTTGGCAAGCGCATCAAACGCGAGGCACTGTGGCCATGAATATAGAGGTCCAGAGGTTGTGCCCCAGGGTCGTTGTCCGGCTGGGTGAACAAGCCCATGGTGCCAATCATTGGCAAAATCGTCGGGAAAGGGTCGTCAGACGGGTCGGTAGGGAGAAATGAGACATGGAGGATTGAAGTCTGGTTGACAATCGAGTGCACCGTGGCATAATCGTAGATGCCTCTCTCGCGATGCCTGCGAACGGTGTTGCGAGTCTCTTTGGCGTAGGCGGCGTCACCCATGGCTTGCGGGTTTTTGAAGTGAGATGTTGAAGAACGGAGGGCGCATTGCGGTTTTCGACAGGCGATTTATAGGTCGGGTACGGAGGTTGTTGCGATGACTCTGGTAGAGCAAAAGAGGTAGGTCCAAGAGATGGCGGGGGTGGAAAGGTGGGAGTGTAATTGCTAGACAGTCACTGGCTGGGGAGGAGCTCCCTGCAGCCATCCTCGCCTCGGGCCGTGCGACCTCAACTCCACGCCCTGTCATCGACACAACGCCCGCGGACTCACACCGGCACAGGCCAATGCAAGCCGACCGCTGGTACCGCCCTCCAGTGTTATCGCTGCAAAATCTCAATTTTCGTCATCTGTACCACCTGCTGCTCAACACCATGCCGCCCGAGACGCCAGGCCCATGCAAATCTACAAGTCCCTCTGTACAGTCATTACATCCTCTTCTTGAGCTCCAGTCCGTTTTTGGCAACTCTAGCCGCCACCAGAGTCAGCGTTCCTCCCATGAAAGCCGACCCTCCAAACAATTGCGCGTAAAGGAATCCTCCGTTGTGCTGCTGAATCAGCGCTCCGGCTATTGGCGGGCCTGTCAAGCATGCGATAGACACAAACGAAAAGCACATGCCAGTCCGAACTCCCATTTTCGAGACGTCGCTCGTCAGGCTTGCGCAGGACGCGGGAAAGAGGCTTTGGATACCGGCTCCGAAGAAGCCGTAAATCACACAAAATGCGAATAGTCCTCCGAGCGAAGACACGGCCGCCCAGCAGTAGAACAAGACGCCGGCGAAGAATGCAACTGGAATGAGCGTATTCACAGGCCCGAGGAGCCGGTCTGCTGTAAGGCCGCAAACCAGCCGTCCGGGTACTCCGACTGTATTCATCACGAGAAGAATCGTGAGAGAAGTTGATGAGGAAACACCGATAATCTTCTTGCTGAATGTGCTGACCTGGATGCTGTCAGAATAGACTCACGACCCAAGATGCAAACTCACGTAAAAGTAGGCAAAGTAGACTGCCCAGAGATTGAAGAACATGCCTACGCAAAAGAGCGTGTATGAAGGCTCCTTGAATGCGCTCCATTCGACCAGAGGACCCGTCTTCCGAGGAGGCAACCGCACGCGGGCGATTGCGACCACCACGATGGAATTGAACAGAATCACAAACCCCATGGTCCTGACGGTCCAGCCAAAGCCAACCTTGGGCAGCAGCTGTTGCGCAATGACGGGGAAGATGATGCCGCCGGTAGCGCCGCCAGATGCTGTGCACGCCATGGCCAACGAGCGCTTCTTTGAAAAGTATGTTGCCACCAGAGAAACTGTGGGACAAAATACCAAGCCGTCTCCGAGCCCCTTGCATACGCCTTGAGCGAGGAAGAGCTGCCAGTACTCTGAAGAGATGGACGTCATGAAGACTCCGAGTACTTGCAGCAACGACCCGAGGCCGAGTACGACGTGAAAGTAGCCCGCATCAAGGGCGCGGCCAGAGAATGTGCCGACCAAATACACGAGGAAAATCTGGATGGACCCGATCCAGCTAATTGCCGATGGTGAAGCAGACAAAGAAGTGGTGTAGTACGACTGGAAGAGGCCGAAAGAACTGAGGTAGCCCCAACCATTGATCAACACCAAGTGGCCCATGAGCACTTGAGTCCATGCCTGGAATCCGCCGTCTGGAGCAGGAGGGGGGAGTGTCGCGTGGAGCTCCGCTGATTCGGCGTCCGGTTCTGCGCTGAAAAGGGCATTTTCCGCCTTTTCCTCACTCTGGCGCAAAGTCGGCGTTGGCACGCCGGGCTCAGGGCAAGGGTTCGCCATGGAGGCAGAGAGGAAGGAATCGAGAAACGTGCAGAGGAAACGACAGCAACGCGGCGCCAAACAAACGATATTTACCGGTCATGGGTCCGCCAAAACTGAGCTATACCCAAAGGGGCAGCTTGAGTCACAAAGCCGGCGAAAGATTTGCGCAGGGGCTTCGAAGGGGGCCAAATGAGATAAGCTGCATCTCCGGAATTTTACAAACGTCTTTTAGTCCACGGATGCTCCTTCTGGATGGGAAACAGAACCGCGGGGTCGGGGCGGATCGTGCGGCCCGCAAGACACCCTGCTCTTGCATACCAAACGTCGTTCTAGCCACGCGGTGTATACAAGCTTTATTTGGCACCAGGTAGGGCATGTCAGACCACATACAGTACCATTCTGACGTGCTAATTTTCCGCAGGATGCTCCAATCATTTCTACTGCTACCATGACATGGCACTCTGTCGTCAACTCCTTGCATTTCTCCGTCTGAGACAGGAACCAAGCCGTCGGGCCACGCGATGATGACTGCGTCGCCGCCATCTCTTTCCAATGTACGACTGCCCAAGTTGAGTGCGAAACCGAAGCCCTGGACCTGTCTCTTAATGAGCAAGTCCAGTACTGTCTATGTTCGAATGCTCCCTGTACGCGAGACCAAAGAGCAAGACGACTCCTTGTCCAAATTGGTTCACGGAGCTTTATTGCTCCCTTTGCTCTGCTTTCCCCATCCAACCTCGTAATTGTCCCACAAATGGTACGACAACTCGTACTAGAGTAGAGGATTCTGAGCAGGGCTTCCAGGCAACTACTTCACCGCCGGCCTTTTTCGAATGGTTCTCCTCTACTCCGGTCTAGCCCCTGCTTTACCCCAAACTGGAAGTACTGACATGTGTCGCTTGCGAAAAGGTGTCAGCAACTTTTGAAGGATTCCTACCTCGAGGTATCAACATCCAATGTCCAAGCCACATAGTCAGTCTACACTTGGGGCCGTCTTGACAAAATGGAGAATAGACAGAGTCGTGTTGTTGTGAAAGTGGGGGCCGTGAGTACATATACACCCAGTTGTCTTTGACTTTTGAGATTCATTAGAATCAATCCGTCTGTCTCAGTCCCACTATCACTTCACAATGGCCGTTGCTCAAGGCGAAAGTCTAATCTTCTGGAGAGATCTTACTCCCTTTCCAACTCCCCTCCACACACCAACATCTTCTTCTCCCCATGTCTTGATCGTGGGAGGAGGAGTGACCGGACTCATCACCGCTTGGACTTTGCTTGACAAAGGGTACAAGGTCACCATTCTGGCCAAGGAATGGGCGTCGTATGGCAAGAAGCAGCGCCTCACATCTCAGATTGCTGGCGCTCTTTGGGAATTCCCCCCTGCCGTCTGCGGCCAACATACCGATGCCATCTCCCTTCAACACTCCAAGCGCTGGTGCATGGTGGCCTACCACATCTGGGATGCCATTGCAGCATCAAAGAACCTTTCGGAGCTATCGGGCGTCCGCATGAAGGGCGCCGATTTCTTCTTTCCCGTCCCGATCGAGCAAGATACCGAGCAAATGTCCAAAATGCTCGAAATCATGGCCAGCGGGATCCGCGGCTTCAGACGCGACCCGGCCATCATCAAGGAGCGTCGCGTCGCGGAAAACTACGGCGCCGTCGACGCCTATGAACACCTCGCTCCCATCATCGACACCGACGTATGCATGGCGTTCCTCAAAGACCTTGTCGTCTCCAAGGGCGCCAAGCTCATCACTCGCACCATCCACGGCGACCTCTTCTCGCAAGAGCACGCGCTGCGCAAGGAGTTCTCAGCCGACGTCATCATCAACGCAACAGGGCTCGCCGGCGCCGAAATCGCTGGCGACAAGTCCTGCTACCCAATTCGCGGCGGCCTCATCCGCGTCATCAACGACGGCAGCGATTTCCCCAAGCTCAACACGGCGCTCACAATCACTGCCGACGCGGTGCACGACTCGAACGAAATCGTCTTCCTTGTCCCGCGCAACGACAACATCCTGCTCATCGGCGGCATCGCCGAGTCCCACCAGCACGAGCTCAACCTCACACTTGACTCGCCCATCATCAAGCGCATGCGCGCACGCTGCGAGGCGTTCCTCCCAGACCTCAAGCGCGCGCGCATGGATCCCGACTACCCGCTTGCCCAGGGGCTGCGGCCGTTTCGCGAGTGCAATGTTCGCGTGGAGCGTGAGCTGCGTCATCATGATGGCAAGCCCAGTCGCATCGTTCACAGTTATGGTCAGGGTGGTGCTGGCTGGTCGCTGTCTTTTGGATGCAGCGGTGATGTCGCAGCGTTGGTCGAGGAGGCACTGCTTGATTTGGAACCCAGGCCTATGATGCTGGAGACGCAGGTCCCCAAGAAGCCGGTACCTGTTGCGGTGACCAAGCAGCAGTTGGTCGGCGAGGAGATGGGTGTGATTAAGGCGAGGTTGTAGGCATGAGGCTTCGTGTGCTTCCACTTGGCTACGGCCGCTTTCCTTGATGGGTTTCTTTGAGAAAAACGGCTTTGGGTGTTTATTTTCTTGCTTGTTTGACAGCAGTCTGTCTTCCTAGGTAACGCCTGATCAAAATGGAGGAAATGCTCGAAATCGCAAATCGAAAGCTTCAGTCGCCAAATCAGGCAACATCACAGATTCACTCCCCAAGTCAGATCTGGGTCATCTCAAGTCAGTCCACCGCATTTCCCAGCCCCTCTCACGAAACCCCCAAAGAAGAACGGCTCCCACAGCCTATCATGCCAAAGCTTGAAGATGTCCGCGCCGATGATCCTGCCATATCTCGCTCGGGAGCGCCCGGTATCTCGGGCCGTGAATGCGGCATCATCGGCAACTACCCCAGCTCCTCTGAATTGCAGCCCGTGCCCTCCTCTATCATCCCCCTGTGGGTTATACACATCAGTCTTTTCGAAGGCTTTGCCGCAGTCTCCGCGCGTACACCTGCGCCGTCGTGCGTCTGTTGCGCTGTTTCTACGGCTTCGCGAGCATCACCGGTTGAGTCGCGGGCGTGGACGAGGCGCGCAAGCATGGCAACGGCGGGCTTGTTGAATTGGGTCTGCGAATCCTGCACCGCGCGAGTGACTTTCCAGGACCGTCGTCGTTGGAGCAATTGCTGGACTTGTGGCCGCATCCATTGCGATCGACATGTTGCAGTTGTCGATGAGGCCGGTCGAGAACCGTGCGCTGCTGTTGGTCATGGCAAAGGCGTTGTTGAATGTCATGAAGTGATTGCAAGGTCAAATTTGGTGGAGACAGACCATCATGTTCTTGCTGGCATTGTTGAGAAGGAGCGGGCCTCTCTGTGGAACTGGGGAAGATGGTCATGGACGAGTCTGCACAATTCCAAAACGGACTGGCTGTCGCGAGAACGCAAGTCCAAAAGTGCTTTCAAGCATTCGCCCCGAACGCGGACAGTGGAAACAATCGTTTGCATTTCGTCATCTATTCTCAAGACCTACGATCGTATTTCAGCAAAGCAAATATGGACATCGCTCACTCAGAACCTTTCCCTGTCTATCAAACACTTTGTTAAATCGAGGGTTGGACCAGCTCCAAGGCAATAGGGAGCAGTCAATTTCGAAAACAGCACGACCTGTCTGTACATGAAGCTCCGAAAAGCTAGAGTTTCGCCAGACGACGGTGAGGCACCTTCCGGATGATTGGAAGATTTGGTGGCTCCGGTCTAGGCGTAAAGGCGGGAGCTTCAATTTCGCGGAAACTGCAAAAGTCAACACCTACACTCATCCACTGATCGACCAGTGACTTACTAGAAGATTATGAACGGCGGTCGACGGCCTTCACGAAGGGCTTGTACTCCCCCGTTGACTTCTGTGTATCCAAGCAGCTGGAATTTGCCGCAAAGTTTTTCGTAGAACATGACTTCATGGTACGCAGTGCCTGTGACGGACGCGATGTATCTACCAGTCTCGGAGAGGACGACGTAGCGAACGGGAAGCGTGCCCGGCATGTAGATTGGCTGCATGCCGAGACTGGTCGAGAATGCAATTGGTTCTGGGTTGGTAGGCCTAATGTCGGCGACGGTCGACGAGCGCTTGATATCTGTGCGTCCTTCAGTTAGTACCAGTCCAGCAACAGATGTAAAGAAACAACTCCACGGCTATGATCCAACTCCACTGTAATATTTTCAAGGGGACTGATTAGTCGGCTGGGTTACCTCTCAATGTGTAGATTCCCGGCGGACCCTTTGAATCGAGACCAGGTTCAACTTTGATCAGCATATTGAGCACATCAGTCGGTGCATTCTGCTGGGTGATGGTCCATGTTTTCACAGGATTCATCTTCCTTAGAGCCGCCTCGAGGTTGACGTGGTCGCGGAGACCAGATGC
Source organism: Phyllosticta capitalensis (assembly GCF_038381095.1). NCBI lineage: Eukaryota > Fungi > Ascomycota > Dothideomycetes > Botryosphaeriales > Phyllostictaceae > Phyllosticta > Phyllosticta capitalensis. The sequence continues at coordinate 1,166,365 of NW_027117450.1, read as the reverse complement.
GACCCAATTCTCAATCGCCACTGTCTCGTCAAAGTCCAGACCCCACATCTGGCGCGAAGCGTCTGTTATGACCTTTCGATATTGGTCCTCCAGCGCAGGCTGCTTTGACAGAACCTGGTACTGCTCCTTCAGCTGATCGTAAAAGACGTTCATGGCGCGGCTGATGGCAGGCGGGTCCGGCGCCTGGTCAATGTAGTATTTGCGGAAGACCTCTGCTCCCTCTCGGAATACTCTGATGACCTCTGCATCCTGAGAAGCTGGGTAGGCATTTCCAAAGACGCGCTCTGCCACAGGAATTGCTTCGTCAATGGTCACATGTCGGCTGTACTGTACCGCCAATTCCCTTTGCTCTTCAGTCCGTGCGGCTCCAATGATTTCGGGTTCACGAGATGGCGTTGCTTTGCAGCAGAGGAGTTTGGCAATGTTGCCGCCTTGTCTCTTTTTGACACCTCCACCGCAAACTCCGCAGTTTTTGAATGCTGAATTAATATTAGATATGCTTTGTGAATGGAGACTTGAACAAACCATTGTGTTTGGTTGACGCTTGAAGGTCTTCAACGGCGGCGTCAGTGTAAAAAGGCACAGGCTTTCCATCGCCGTAGTCGTTGAACAGTTGAACTCTACCGCCTTTGCCCTCGGCTTCGAGAATCTTGCCCGCGCCGTTCGACACAGGTTTGAAATATGACATCACTTCCTCAATCCTCCCGACCCACTTCGCTGCGCCGGCGGCCTGGGCGAGATCATTGACGGCAAAGATGACCTGAACAACGTCGGCAAAAATCCCACCTGCTTGTTCGATTTCGCCGTTGTATGGAATCGTCGGAATAGGCTGGATACAGTGAGCCAGATGATATGAATGAGTTGGGGTCGCAGCACACCTTTTGCGGCTTGAAAACTTCAGCGCAGCCCTCTCGTGTTTTGTCAATTTCCTTTTGATCTTGTCCAGGCAGCTTGAATGTCATGGAATAGCAGGTCGACCTCGCCGAGTAGACGAGGCCATTTCTCAACAGGTTTACGAGATCAATCACACCATTGATCAAGCTTTTCATAACTCCTGTTACAATGAATCAGCGGGATTCGAAAATATCCAAAAAGAGAAGCTTCATGACGATTGATCGCAGACTTTTTGAGCAGTGAAAAGGGCTTCCACGTACCGACCCAGAATTGATCCAGAAGAGGCAAATTGTTTTCCGGCTCGCCAAATAGTGGATCACTAGCCCTCTTCTCCAACGAATACTCCCCAGATCGTGCCATTAGCCTCTTTCCCGGCTGCCCTCCACCCGAAGCAAATTGTACGATGCCGGCGAAAAGGCCACATGCACAAGCACCTCCGGGCGGATTCGCAACACACGGTCCAAGCGAGACTGCACGTATGCAAGCCTCCACTTCGGCCGACGCGTCCTTCTTGAAGCGACGAGCAGGTACATCAAAGCAAAAGGCCGGCGCCAGGTGCAGCACACACTGCATGTTGTGAGGTTTGGTCTGACATATCTCTGGCAGAGAGTTGAATGCCCGAGAAATGAGGCAGTCAAGGTTGGTGTTTGTATCCGTGTCGCAACCAGGCAGCAAGTTTTCGGCGGTGGGCTCCGTGCTTCCTGGCACCTTTTGTCCGATCAAGTTGGTAATCTGATCAGCCGGGACGTGGAAATCTTGCGCCGGAGCCGCGACGAGCTTCCCTGTCAATGCCTGATACACACAAACATTGGCATCGACGTTATCGTTGACAGACACCAATGCTCCGTTTGGATCGACCTTGATGTGCTTGACATCGGCGTTGCGCATCAGATGCATGTTTCCAGCAGTGGCTTTGGTTTCAATCTGATGTCGTTAGAATTGACTGCTGTTCACCACTGCGTCGATACTCACGTAAAACTGAAACAAACGATCCGATCCGCATGGCTTTTGCTCCACGATATCGTTTGCACCAGAAATCCAGCAGTCGCCGCCTGTTGCAAAGGGCTCGGATGCTTTAATGAACGTCTGACTGTTGGAGTCGAATTTTGCACTGTCGGCGAGCCATCCGCTGACGAACCGAAAGCTCAACGAGGCCTTGGGCCCAGATGCAGCAGGTTTTGTTGTGACGATTTTCCCATCATTTGACCAGATGGGGAGAAGACCAGCATCCTTGTCGGCGCCGGCAACATCGGGCGCGCAGGTAGTTGTTTTTGCTGTGTCCGGCGCTATGTAGAGCCGCAGATTCATTCCCACATGCTGCAAAGGTCAACATTAATACTGGTGGAGTGATTGTCTCTTACCCATTCTACAGGTCCCGCTGGGGCAGCAGCTTGCGGTGCTCCTTCCGTCGACAGCGGAAACCAGAAAAGGACAATGCTCAAAAAGAGCGAGCACAAGATACGAAACGGAGACTTGTCGCTACGCATTTTGGTTGTAGAGCCGGGACTGCCGTTTGCGCGTGGATCTGCACCGAAGGCAGACGCGTGAACATATAGAATCCGACATCTTCACTCGTCTGCAGGTTGACTTGTGTCTAAATTTGGATGAGGCTCTATAGAACGTAGGCCTGACGCTTAGAATGGTGTTGAAAACGCGTGTAAGCAAATTAGGCTCACTCGGTTTACAGGATGCTATAGTTTGGCACCTTGCACTCTAAGAACACGGCCACTTTGTTGAACCCGAGGTGTGCAATAAGTGCCGCGTGCTGTCGGTTCCGAGAACGCCGATCTGGTATAGAGTTCTAGCTTCTGTTGGCGGCAGTATTAAGGCGAACTTGCTTTGCTTAATTGTTTAAGTGAAGAGCTGCTGATGATGCGTGGGTGGCGAAGATGTCGCTGGAAGACTGACGCGACGACGAGGTTTTGCGGGGCGCGCGACACTAACCGAATCGAGCCAGGTCATCAACCCTGCATACAAACACTTACCCTTCAACATCACCACTGTGCCACGAGCATTCAAAGACCACTTCCATGATAGTTGACGATTATATTTTGAATGGTTGCTATTGTTGTATAAACGTTGTGTCGGATGTCGTCAGTCCGATCCGGAATTTTTTGGTAATGTTTGACTTCTTTGCAAAGCTCTATTAAACTTTACGATCGTTGTCTTAGGGCGGCCGTTGAAACTAAGCTTAAGAACACATCCTTGAACACAGAGTTAACAGCATGCCAACTGCCGAATGGGTACCTGCATATCTAATTTGCGGCCCCGTATGTGCAAATGTAAGTTGTCGGAATAACAGCTTAACGTGCAGCTATCTAGGTAGGACCCATATGATTGGCTAGACCAGTCGCATCGCTGCGGAGATGGGTCGTGGGAACTCCGCTCGGCTACGCGACAAATTTGCTCGGACCTTTGAAATTTGCGACCGACACTTATCAACCACCACGACCACAATCCCCAGAATCAAAAAATTTAGATCGGGGCATAAACAGCGAACGAGGTTCAAGCCGAAGAGCTAGGGAATTGTTTGCAAATTATATACACATCAAATTCTCCCTATCTCATGAATTACTCAAAAGTCCATCATCTTCATTGGTCTAGTGGTCATGATTTCCGCTTGTCACTGGCAACAGAAGCAAGCGCGGGAGACCTGGGTTCGATTCCCAGATGGAGAGTTTCTTTTTGGCTTCTTAAGTGCTGCTCATTGGGTTGTTCCAATCCTCTCTGCTTTTTAACTTTTCGTTTTTTTTTTTTTTTTTTTTTGTATTTTGGTCAGGATGGATGCGCAAGAGATGAGGACTGCTGCACTACTTTCAAACAGCTCGACAAGCACAATGAGCAATGTAGGAAATCTTAGGCGCACGCTTGTGACTTTTGGGAGTGTTTCCCCGCGATTTGGGGGTAAAGTTTTCCTTTTGGAGAAACCTTTTGGAGAAAAGGTTCGGTCGGTCTACTGCGAAAAGTTTACACAAGCCTCACTGCTTGGCTTTGAGCAAACCTCTCAAAGGTTACGAATGCCCTCTTCAAGATTGACGCGCTCGAAAAGCTATTCCATCAGATGGTGCCATTGCAATAGACCACTTGAAAAAGTACCCCCCCTATAACGCGATGCAGCCCAGGTGTGATGTGGACTCAGTTGCAGTCGCTCCTTATCGTTGCATGGGAAGTTCCACGGGTTCATCCGTCTTGGATCATTCAATCTCTTCTCGTTTGTCACACTCGACCTGAGATCATTCAATCGCGAAAAAGATCACAGTATATGCGACGTCAAGCAGACAAAAAGAGAACACTGATGTGGTGTTCAAAAGTTGAGTGACAAGTGAGAAAACCGGACAAAGCAGGAAGGAAGTCAGAGGCGAGAGCATATCCTACGGTCAGAGCAAATAACTCCAAGCGTGGTTTTTTTAGCCCATGCCTGCTCTTTACCAGTTCCTCTGACCTGCTGATCCAGATTTTGAGTTTCTGAAATACATCTCCATCGACACTGGATCCTTTGTGACCGCAATGGACTGCCAAAGAAATGTGTCGACATCAAGTCAGTGCACAAGTTCTTGAAGGCTTCCTGTACCCACAGATCTTGACTTAGCCATTGAAAACTCGCCCTGAGCCGCGTAATTTTGGCACCAAAACTTGAGTTCAATTTGCGACCTTGCCGTAGCATACGATTGGTGCAAAATGCACTACTACGGAGTCGCCGAATGCGGCAATTGCCCCCTCAACGCCAACAACCAGACCAGTGTAGTTAAGGCGATTGCTTTCGATTGGCGACACATTGGATTCAAGTATTCGAATCGCAAGAGACCACCAGGACCGCGATTCAAAAACATAAGTACTTGCCCGAGCATCTTCAAGACAAGCAAAGACTGGTACCTGATGTTGACGAAGCTATCAAGCGCACGTTTTTCAATTAGGAATCTGGTCTGTCTTGCTTGTTCAATTTGCGACTGTTCCATCGATTTGCGCATCTTGCATCCTGTTTGTTGCTTGCCTCTGGCTTCTTGATTGAAGTCACGGACACAGCACACAATTCGGCGACGAGCGGCACGAACTATAAATTGGGAACCCCCGCGTACTTTCAGACCTTCCCATCGTCGGTCGCAAAAAATATGCTACACTTGCAGCTTCGTCGGTCACAGTCCTTCAAGCTAAGTGGAAGCAGACGATGCTCGCCGGTTTGCCCCATCTGTTGTCCTTGAAATGGAATACAGTATGCATACAGTACTCTAGGGAATGCTGTATTCGAGGAGCCATCACAAGGACGACACTGTGTTTTGCGTACGACTGCTTAGCTTCTACTTCTTTTCCAGTTTTGGTGCGTCGGCGAGTGGCTCGACAAAGCGAGTCTTTATTGCCATGTTATTTTAACACTTCACAGTGTTTATCGGAGCGGACCACACGTGCCTGAACTCAGAGGCTTTCAATGCACTGACTGATTCTGCGTCAGCTTCACAATCTCTCCTCGGCGCCTCAGTCCAGTCGCCGAGGAAAGATCCGAGTTCTTCATCTCTCCGCCTTCGATTCCGGCTTCCCTTGTCACGTTGGACAACCATTCACTCACCGCCGGCGAAGAGCAGACCGATCACATTCTTGAAAACTCCTCGAACAGGAACTGTTTCAGTCGTCTTCACGAGTGACTGCTTCCTCACTCAGGCAGCAACCATCTTTTTCACCCACACGTATATTTCGCTCTTTTCTAGCTCATATAGCAGCTCTTGTAACGAAACAGTCCCATTGAACGTACTGAAAAAGACTTTAGTAGATGAGTAATGCTTGGCTTTGAAAATTTGGCTGGTACTTTTCGTGGCCATTACCCCTGAATTTGGTTACAACTCTGCCTCAGGCCAACATTCACTTGGATTCACTTTCTTTTGTGAATTCACTTTCCCACAAGATTACCCGCTGATGATGTCATTGCTTTGAGCGAGTCTGACTGACGAACCACCACGTCTTCTGCCCTGTGGAACCCTTCCATTTCCATCACCATCAGCCCGCCCACCGCTGATCGACGTGGCGACTCTCCCGACAATCCAATTGGTGAGTGTATCATTGCTTTTGTTCCCCTCGGACACTCATCTCCTAACGTAAGTCTCATCTGCAGGTCGCTCACCATGGGTAGACTTACGGCCTCGGCCAAGAGGACCTCGGTCAAGATCAGACGGCTTGTTTCACGCGGAAAACGTCAGCAAATTGCATCGTCGTTTGGACATGAAGACCTGAAGCACGCGACTCAATTTACCCTTCGCGACCGCCAGAGCCAGTAAGAGCCCCTGGCTGCGGATCAAGTGAGGTACGGGAACTGACCTTTGAGGGAAGACTTCTTGATGCTTCCCCGGCACGCAGAGAAGAAAGAGCATATGGATTGCCTCAACTAGTCGAAGCTGCCATCTCGTCTTCTGGATACCTTCAAGCGGACTTTCCATCCTCGCGGACCTCTTCAGTCTCAACCGCATCGATCAACTCTGACGCGCTCGAAGGAATGGAATTCTTGGAACGGTTCGACGAGAATCCCTTCAAGGACATCACGCTTGGACATGAGTATGCTGCGATCCAGCATGTTCGTGGTCCAGACGATGAGTTCAAAAGACCACCTATTTGGAACAACCAATCCACAGGAAGCCCCATGATTGAACCACCTACCGCCCCACGCCGTCTTCGCCTTCCATCAGGCATCAGAGTGGCTGTTGAGCAGGATCGTCAGCGCAAGAAGGAGCAACAGCAGGCGGGCAAAATCTCGGCGGAAATTGAACTCGGAGAGGACGAGGAATGGGCGCTTGAGCCTCACGAGGTTGGACCGGCAAGGTTTCCGTACGAGTACCCATTTTGCAATTCGGGCGGCATGGATCTTAGCGTCCGTCGCATTGAAAGACGCCAATCACTCTGATGGGATCCAAGAAAGGGAACAACTGAGGGTTGACGGGCGAAAAGTTTCTGGTTCATTGGACTGGAGCAAGACTGAATTCATTGCGTGGTTGCTTGGAACTCTGCCTGTATATGAAATAGTCCCCGAACGTCTTTGGTTCGACGAGTCCAAATAAATTGCTCGATGAAAAGTTTGCACACCATCTGTGTTATTTCCTGGTCGGCGTGGATAGCGTTCGATTCCACAAATCTCATCGAACACGGCAAGGCTGCAGCCGCTTGTGTAGGAGACACGACCAGTCCAAGGCGCAGCTGTTTTTGGACCTGTGCGATGCGCTCTATGGCGTGGGTTGCATAAAGCTTGAAAATCAGAGCTTCATCTTCAAATGCCTTCCAAAATTATGTCCATGTAAAAACCGTTGTTGGTATAGACATTACCCCTGAAGTTCAGTCACAAGCGCAGTATTAGCTAATCAGTTCACATTGATTCACTTCACTTTGAGAAGTGAACAATACGAAAGGTGAAACCTAGATTCTGCATTCTATGCGGCTGGGTCCGACTGCTCACAAGTACTGAGTTGTGGAGGTGCCCGGACTTGTAACCAACCACCTCATCGCTTCATCCTCCTCATCCTCACCACCGAAATCCCCATCGCAAACTGAACCCCTACCACAGTCACATCACAACATCCTCTTTCTTCATCAAGCACTTTTGTCCTGTCGTCCTCAAGTGCAACCTACCATCTCAAGCTCAACACAATGGGCAAACTCTCGGCACGCGCAAAGAAGGCAGCCGGCAGACTGAGGCAATTTGTCAACGCCAAAAGTCGTGATGAGCAAGCCGGCGTTCATCCAGTCGACACACGCAAGCAAAAGTCTTCGTGAGTTGACCACAATGTTGTTGAGAGACGAGCGCATACTAACATCTCCACCAGGTCAAGCGCGTGCTCCATGCATAGGGTCAAGGGCTGTCGGTGCAACGAGCTTCCCGGCCACACCACCATTGCAGAAGTACATCAGACCAACGGCCTTTGCAACATGCTCAACAGCGGCACCAACTCTACCATCTCGTTGGATTCCGTCGCTCTCGAGGGTATGGAGAGACTTGAGCGTACGCCCGGTAAAGACGTCGGCGAGCGTTATGGCCAGCAACCGGAGAACCAGAGCACGAACTCCAGTACTAGCAGCTTTTCCTTCATCTTCGGCGAGCCCGATCGCGTCCCTACTACTTTCAACGTCGCAGGCAACAGGCCGGTCAACGACGTCGGACCCGTGCGCCGTCTTCCGAGGCTCGACTTGCTAGAACGCGCCCGCGCTGAACGCCAGGAGCACCAGCCTCAGGGAGTAGAGCTGCAGGAGGGAGAAGAGTGGGTGCTCTTTCCAGAAGAGATCGGCCCCTTCCTCAACTATGACTTCGAGTACTCAAACTTCACTGAACTACCCAACGTCAAGAGGAGGCGCTCGTTTTGAGTCCCTTAGATTCGGCAACGTCAATCACGACGAAGCAGCTCGGCAAAGTGACGGTGTTCAAACCGGTGTTCTAGATGCTCATTTCGTTGGAAACCATCATCGCATCCACGGCTCTTTCTCTCGCAGTGCGTATCCAATGTTCCAAAATATGCGACCGTCTTCTCGTCACTAATTTTGCAACTTGACTCATCAGGACGGACAGGTTCCTGGGTCGCCAAATGCCGGAAATCGCCTCTTTGTAACAATTTCGAGGCTGGAGTGCGCACCACTAAGGGAGGAGTGATAGGGGTTTCACAGGGACCAAGACCAATCGAAGGAGGGGGGTAAAGAAATGAATATGACGATCTTGTATATTATTTAGACTCCAAAATTCATAAACGATGCGGTTGCTGCATTTGAGTCTGATCAGCACGTAGTCAGAATTGTGAAGGTCTGGTCAACTTCACTTCCTCTCCGCTACCCACCTCGATTGACACAAGATGGCACCTGAAACTGCCACAGCTGGTTCTCTCCCTTCGAAACGCGCCCATCGACGGAACGCGTCGTCGACCTTGGACTGCGACCTGTTAGTCAGCAATCACACGCAGTCTGCTGCACCCGTCTCGGTCTACGCTTAACCTCCCTGTCCGATTCACTCTGCTCCACCTCCACAACACCTACGGCGGAGATTTTCAACAACGTCCCCAAAATAGCCTTCCCGTCCCGTGCCTGAATATCATGGGGCGACTCACGACTGGAGCCAAAAAGGCGACCAGAAAGCTGAAGCACATGCTTCAGCGAAAGTCTCACGAGAACTCCCTGAAGAGGGCGCAGCACCAGCAGTGCAAGAGCTCGTAAGTTGCCGAGATGCTTGGAAAGATACACATATGCTGACGTCCATCAGACTCGATGCGTGCACTGCTCATTTAGTCAGAGGATGCCGATGCGGCGAAATCGAAAACTTCACCTCCGCAAACAAGCACACTTCTGTCATCCTCAGCAGTGGCGCTAACACCAACTCCACGGTATCTCTGGATTCCCTTACCATGGAAGGCATGCAAGAATTGAGACGCTGCAACAACCTTGACGACGACAAAGCCATCATCCGCAGCAAACGTCGTTCACACGAGCCGACTGGAGCCGAGCTGCACCTCAAAATCCGAGATGTCAAGGCCGGAGAGCGCGACTTCTCATTCTCCCTGGACGAGCCTGAGCACCTCTCGACCCCGGATGGTATCAGCATGGGAACAGCAAAACATTCGAACACCAACAAATCCATCCGCCGACTCCCTCGACTCCCGTTTCTTGAACTCGCTCGCATGCAACGTGACGAGGCCCAGTCGCAGGATCTTGACCTGCAAGATGGCGAAGAGTACTATCTCGCACCCGAGGAGATGGGCCCGATGAATTACCCGTACAAGCTCACATACTCCAATTTCACTGCGTCTCCGAAAGTGGAGAAGAGAAGGTCTATCTGAGGTATTTGGCTCGACAATCATTCTTGAGCAACTACAGAGAGCGTACACGCTCGAACGGGAGGGGTTGGGGCATTCTGAGAAGGGGAGGGGGAGGGCAACCCATTTGGGTAACGGCGAGCGATTGGCACTTGGTCCGAGCAGCAAACTCATTATAAAACAATGGCTCTGTCTGCCGGACAAAGTCACTGCACCATAACTCAGTGATTTCTTTCTTCTTTGTTAGTCATCCAGTTCCTCAAGCAATGTGTCTGTCTTCGTGCCATTAATAAAGCAACTTCAACAGTGCAACTATTTTCGGCGGATTGGATTCTCACGGTGCTGGATTGCGAGATATTGGAGGGAGGCTACTATACAATGCCGAAAGGTCCAATTTCTGAATGAGAACTGTCACCCGTAATACAATGACTTTGAATGCTCCTTGTGTTCTCACCTATACTCTTTATAGTCCGTGCCACTGCCCCGGGACCCCTGAAGCTACTTCAAATGATGTAATTGCTACACTTGAGTAGGGCTAGAGGCACATTCACACTGTTGTGAAAGCTTGGCGTGGCTCGACTGTTCACAAGCCTCGTCGATTTCACTTCCCATCTGCTGAGCGCCGCCATCTGAGTTCAGCCACAGACTCCGCCACAATACTGCAATAGGCATCTCTCTTGAGTGACCTCTGCTTTCTATCTCTTTCTACCTCGAGTCTTTTGACACCATCTCCTTGGCTCCAGCTCCTCATCCCCAACTCATCACCCCCCATCCCTCATCCCTGACTACTCACACCGGCTTCCAATCATCAGCTCGACCATCATGGTTCGACTCTCTATGAAGGCCAAAAAGGCCGCCGCCACAATCAAACGCCTTCTGAGAGCTAAGCGGTCCCAATTCAGCGCTGAACGGACGAAGATGGTCCAAAGCAAGATTTCGTGAGTGTCGCACCGCGATGTCTCCAAAGAGACGCGCGCTTACTGACGTCCCTCTTAGATCCAATGCTTGCTGCGAGCACAGAGTGAAGGGATGTCGCTGCGAGGACCTCACCAAGTTCGCGTCCGCAGAGGCAGAGGCAAGCATCTACGCGTCTCCAATTCCGAGCAACCGCACCGCTTCAACTGTTTCCCTTTGCTCCACTGCCTTGGACGGCATGGAGCCACTCGACCACTGCAAGAACTTCAACACGTCCGCGCTCCGCACGACGAGTACGAGGATGAAGATTCGACCCAGCAAAATGGAGTTGATGGACTCGATCACGCATCTCGCGACTTTTCATTCCGACTTGGACACCCTCACTACATCAACCCCGGATCGAGGAACCCCGTTCGCCAGCTACCCAAGCTCGATTTCCTCGAGCTCGCCCGGGCTCAGCGCAACGAACTCCAGTCGGAATCTGGAGTCGAGCTCAAGGAGGGAGAGGAGTGGGCGCTTGCCCCTGAAGAGATCGGGCCCGCCAGATTCCCCTACGAGCTGTCTTACTCCGACAACTACGTCGCAGCTCCACAAGTGGAGAGAAGACGCTCTATTTGAGGTGGTTGATATTGCAAGATTGGTGAGAGGTAAGACAACTGAGTAGTCTGTCAGTTGGTACATAGCTAACACGCGGAGACAGAAAAGCAGCGGCATTTCGTTAGATGAGGATACAGCCCCAAAGTTCTGTCTTTCGTGATCGGTGCGTATCCAATGGTCCGAGAAATTTGTCCGTCTCCCACCAACTAATGCCGCGACTAGTTTAGCAGAAAGCGTCTCCGAAGGAACGTCATTTTACTTTGGCAGTTACCTGAAGACGCCGCTTGGCCACCAAATTCTTGGATAGCAGGTGGATCATGACAGCTTGCGCAACCATCAAGACTGAAGGGACAAATGGGTGCAAGGGTCCAGACAGAAAGTTGTTTTATAGACTGCGCTAGTATGCAATGAACTTAAAGAGACAGTGAAGAGTTCCGATGAATCCTGCAACCCTATTTAGTATTGAGCTTCCCAAAAACACGACGATGTGATCAGTGGTCAAGCCTTTACTAGAGCGCGTTCACAAAGTTGTTTTTGGCGTGTTCTGCCAACCTGGTCGACTTCACTCACCCTTCAATCAACCTCGCCATCACAGGTCGCTTCATCTCAACTCCACGACAACGACAGTGGCAGATTTTGTTACCACATCATCAACTCGTCTGTCATGGGCCGCCTTTCGAAATCGGCCAAGAAGGCTGCCAACATGGTTAAACGCCTCGTCAAAGCCTACCAGCACGAAGTCGTCTCGGCCAGCGTCTCCCTGTCCAACAAGGCTCAGCGCGAGACCTCGTAAGCTACCTGCAATGTTTTAGAAGGGACGCGCGTGACTAACGTCTCCTCCAGATTCAGCGCGTGTACAACTCACATGGTGAAAGGATGCCGTTGCCACGAAATCGCCAAGTACACGATGGCGATGGAAGAGGCAGTCAACAACTCTCCGCTGAGCAGCCGCACCGTCTCCACCGTGTCCCTCAGTTCTCGCGTGCTCGAAGGCATGGAGCACCTTGAGCGCTGCGACGACAACGACAAGGACACCACGCGCGGCGACCTTTCGAACAAGCAAGCTGAGACCAAGCAAACCGAAATCGAGGAGACAAAGTCAGACGCTCGCAGCAGCTTCTCCTTCGACTTGAACCAGCCAGAGAGAATTACGGTCACTCCCAGGACAAGAGATGGACGCCAGCCAGTCAGCCAACCCACGCGCCGCCTACCTCGCCTTCCCTTTCTGGAAATGGTCCGTGCCATATACGACACACGGCCGGACAACTCCCCAGAGATGGGCCTCGCGGAGGATGAGGAGTGGTATCTCGCCCCAGAGGAGACGGGACCGATCAACTATCCGTACGTCCTCTCATTCTCCGAGAACAGCGTGGCTTCCCGGGTGGTGGAGCGCCGTCAATCGCTCTGAAGCCCTTGGAATCAACATCGTCGCCCCGGCTAGATCTCGAGCGACCATGACTCCTTCCGTAATCTCGTTAGCAATAGATTCAGAGAGCCGCTGCTTTGGGCAAAGATCCACACATTGGTTCAATTTTGGGATGGAGCTACAGCATGTGCGCTTCTCCTTATCAGTGATCCGTATGCGTCCAGTTGCCCAAAAGATGCCTCCACCTTCCTACCACTAATACCACAACTTGTAGGAAAGACTTGCCTTTGTAGGCGCAGATTGGTGCGTCACCAGACGATTTCCAGAGCGTGGCAGGGTTCAACGGGGAAACTGAAAGGGACCGGAGGAGATCAGGTTGACGCGGTAAATAATGGCGCCCTCAGGAGGGTCTTTTCATCTATCGCTCAAACACAATGCTTCTGCCCCGGATACAATGACATTGAAAGCTCGCCGTATAGCCCAACCCATTGTGCTCTTTGTTATATGCGCCAGCCCTTTTTCAAGTTGAAACTACCGTTTCTTTAATCATATACTCGGACTTTACCAGACGCCAAATTGTACTGTCTGGCGATGGGTTCAACACCAGACATGGCAGTTCTGATGAATTTTGCGACCCCAGTTAGTATAAAGACTCAAACTCGAGGTTCGACCCGTCAAACTTTCCCCGCCAGCTTTCTTTCACAGAGAACTACACGGGAGCTCCCGAGGGCGAGCGCAGCGACGCGGACAAGTTGCGTCAGTCCAAGGCCGAGTACGAGGAGCACCAGCGCAAGAAGGCGAACGGGGAAGTTGACCCTCTGCAGACAGCCAAGGTCACGTTCCAGCAGACAGCGCCCGAGTTCGAGCGTTCAAGCGCAGGAAGTTCGAGTGACGCAAGCGCTTGAATGCTCCCTGTGACTACCCATTAGGAGAAAATTTATCTCTATGTTGAAGGCATCAAGCGCTTGAGAACTCCACGCATACTCATTCCTCTATTTCCAAGACAGATACGCAAGCGAAAAAGCACTCGAAGAAGACTTGGTGGCGCAGCTGGACTGGGAGGACTTCAAGATTCCCTGGCTGACCAACTCGCGCGAGGATTCGAAGACAAGATTCATTCGCGCCCTGAGGAACCATGTCGTGGAGAGCGGCGTAAGTTTGCTGCATGTCTTGAGAACACCGCGCGCGTACTGACGTCTCATCAGGTCCCGCACATCGTGCTCAACGCACAGGATCAAGGGCTACCGTTGTGTAGAGCTGGTCGGGCACGGAGTCACGGAGACAGCCAACGCCGTGTCTCCAGTATTGAGCAGCCGAACCAACCAGTCGTCCGGCGACTCCCACGTCTCGCGTTCATCGAGACGGCTCGCGCAGCACTGAATCAGCAACGCGCGTCGTCGGTGGAGCTCGCAGAGGGAGAAGAGTGGTATCTGTCACCTGAGGAGACGGGTCCCGTCAACTATCCCTATATCCTGTCGTACTCGCCCTCGAGCGCTACCGTTCCGCCCATGGTAGATCGGCGCCAATCTCTCTGACTTTTGCCCCTACAACGGGACGTTTGTGATCGGCGAGCTAATGTTGAAGACGAATCTCACCGGCGACTCGTTTCGACGGCAGCAGCGCCGCTCTTCTCGCCATCACAGGCGATGTTTTCGTCATCAGTGCGTATGCAATGGCCCAAGACATGTGCCTGTCTTCTTGCCACTAATGCCGCGAGTTGCAGAGTGCAATCGTTCGTCATCAGCAGGGATGGGCCCTTTTGTTCTGAGAGGCTGGAAGATTTTGTCGGCCGGGGGCGGGTGGGTTTATGGTTGGTCTTTGCGCGGCTAGGAGGACAGAGGGTGAGGGGGGAACAGTAGAGATTTTCGGAAGACACGAATAATCATGACGACGGCTTGATGACGACTCCCCGTGCATACATACGCACCGCCTACACTTTCGCCCTCCGACCCAAGTCCACAGCTCCACCACAGGGAGCTATCGTGGAGCGCACGCCCGCTGCGACCAAGTCCGCCGCGCCTCTACAAGGAGGCTCCATGATGACCTGGGAGAGCGGGCCTGCCTGCTTGCTTGCCTGCCTGCTCATGGTGTCAGTTCTAGGTGTTCTTCGCAATACAAAAGAAAAGACTCTGGAACACTACTACTCACCGTGTACATACCCCCGCCCTATCGTCACCATCATCCACGCCCTTCACCACCTACGCGCGCCACCACTTCGGACCCCGACCCCTGAATCCAACCTTGCATCATGACAGCACCACCAGCCACAATCTAGTAAAACGGCTCTGCCAAAATTGTTGGTTTTGATTCAAATCCAACCCGCTACAATATGCTGCTCCTTCCCAACCAACGCCCAGCCATCAAATCCCAGTATCAACAAGCCCAAGCACAAAGTCCATCTGCATTCATCCAGCCCCCGCGCTCGCCTCTTGGTGGCTTGCAACAAACTTTCATTCTGTAAACATTCTGCCTGATTCGTGTCCCGGTCGTGTCATGTCGTATCTTACATTTTGTGGTTTGAAGAAGGACTGACTGCTGCGGCCGATCGCTCGGGCACCCAGCCGCCTGGTCCAGTAGTGTGTGTTTTGATGGGGAAGTCCGTCAGTCAGTCCCGTCGCTCGTCGAATCCGTTGATGCAAGAGGCACGCGTACCCATGTGGCGCGCGACAGCAAGTTCTATGTCATTTTTTCAAGCGAAGAAGAAAAGAGGAAAGAGAAAAGGGTCTAGTCAGACAAGAGGGCCACGCGCAAAGAAATCAACCAATGCCGACGCAACCCGTCCGTCTACCTAGTCCAAACCGTCCACGCGCCACCTACGACCCCGGATCGGCGTTCGGGACGATGCTAGACATGCGCCTCCTGCGGGTTTGATTCGTCGAGGTGCGCGTCTGCGGGCTCATGGGGGTGGGACTGCCCGGTCTCCTGAGGGCGCCGCCAAACGTCGTGGCGCGACGGAGCTGGTGGCCGTTGCTGGGACCGCCTCCCCAGTTGGGCACCTCGTCCTCGATCTCGTCCAGCTCCTCAATGTCGTCGAGGATCTGGGTGGGCACCTCGGTCTCGAAGACGGCCTGGATGTCGCCGTGCACGCTGAAGCGCGCCCAGTTCCAGATGGAGAACTTGCGGCGCTTGTTCGTCGTGGCGAGCGGCTTGCGGGTCGGGTTCCAGAGGTTGCGGCGCTCGTACCACGTGATGGCGAGGAGGATGGGGAGGTTGAGGATGCGGACGGCGGTGACGTTGATCTTGTGGAACCACCGCGGCGAGACTACAAACTTGAGCGGCACGAGGATGACGAGGGCGAGGACGTTAAAGGGGGGACGGTATGCAAAGAGCGAGTCGGACTTGACGCCTTCAAAGGTCAGCACCGTGCGGCGGAACTGAATCTCGGCGCTGGCGTCGGCGGCAATCTTGGAAAACGTGTCGCTGAGAATGGCCACGAGAATGGTGAGGAAGAGGGTGTTGCCGAGAAATGCAAAGGCCACCATGAGCGCCGGGCCCATGAGCAGGTGAAAGTTGGGCGCTTGCTCGATGCCGGTTGCGTCGAGACCAAACCATATGTACAGCATCCATTTGGAAATGGTAATGGGATCCGAGGTTTCGTTGTCGGGGACCTCATCCGGCGGAACTTGACCAAAGCTCAGCCATCTCAGCGCAAGCAAGAAACCGGCAAAGCACCACGCAGCAATCAGCGTGAGCAGCATAAAGTTGCCCATCATTGCCCGAAGAGATATGAACAACATGTTTTCGGGCATCAAATTGAAAGCCAGGCGCGGGAACAGAATGGGCGCAGCGACAGACAGGACGTCGAGGGCTTGCCGCGAGACTTCGAGGTTAACATGCGTCGAGCCGTAAAGTCGCATCACGAGGTAGATGACGTAAATGCCGACAAAGGTAATGTCCAGAAAAGACCACAAGTTTTGGGTGTAGACCTTCCAGCCGTGCTCCAGGATGGTGGCGCTTTCGTCCAGACACCATCCGGCGCCGTAAATGGCAAAGACAATTTCGTATCCAGTCCATTGGGTGTGGTCGCGGTTGGTCATGGTGATGGCGTAGAGAATGATCAAAATCAAGAATTGGACAATGTCGATAATGTTGCGGGTGCGAGGCACAATGAGTCGATAGTGGTTGAGTATGGGTCCCTTGCGAGGATCGTACAGACGCACCGGCTTGTGCTTGTAGTGATCAGGGATAATGTCGATAAAGGCAATTGGGGTGTAGACGACTCTACCCCGATACACGGCATCAACGACCTTTTGACATGCGGAGCCACTTAAAAAGTGCTTGCTCTCTGAGATGATGGCGATCTCCAGGGCGGTGAACTTGCCTTCGTAGCCGCCTCGGTCTTGGAGAGCCCATTCAAAGGAATGTCGACTTTCGCAGAGTACGTCTTGGGGTGCATTTTGGAATGGCTCGAAGCCTGCAACGAGGACGTTTGCCAAAAGTAAGAGGCCAGCCCGGCCAGGATGTTCTTCGTCGAATCGTCTCAAGATTTTTCCCGCAAGCAGCTCGCAAAGGTTGGCACGCGTCGTGTTGACCGTCTCATGATGGTGGGCTTGATAATAGCGCTCATGCAAAAATCGGACTCTGTTGACAAGTAGGCAGTAGACTGAAAAGTTAGAAAGCAAAGATCACATGGAGAATGACCCGATGGGATTGTGTTTCGGCATGTTTTGAACGGTCCCAAGACGGAATTCTGCATGGACAATCGGAATGCGTAGCCGACTTGGCAGAGTCTTGGGTCGGAATGCCAAGAAAGAGAAACTCACCCACAGAGCAGTCCTTGGGGTCGTATAAACGGTCGACAAGGGGCCTGACAATCAGAGCGTTCATGCGCGGATCTCTGAGCTGGACCAAGGTGTAGGGATCGTCTGTGCGGACGTCAGCGTTGTGCCCGGTGAGGTGGTTGGGGATTACGCACCGATGCTGGCGAGGATCAGGCGGCGGATCCTGTACGACCAGTTGGGTGAGCAGGATGTATGCAGACGAGAGGAACAGGCTCATTACCGATGTATGGTGCGGTAGACGGGCAGGTCCTTGTGGGGGTCGGATGCGAAGATTTCCTCGTCGGGATTGCCAGCTACGCCGCCATCGCCGTCGACACGCTCCTCGTCGTCACCGAGCAGCGTCTCTTGTTCCTCTTGAGCGCGGAGCGAGGCGAGGGCAGCGCTGAGGCGGCTAGAGTTGCGCGACGTGGTTGGACGTAGCGGCATGGTTGACGTCGTCGTCGGGGGATGATGTAGACGGGGCGGAGCGGACCGCAGTGGGCTTAGGCATGCGAGTATGCCTGTCGGCGGGTTTTGTCGAGGACGAGGAGGAGCGGAAGAGGATGAAGGATCGGGTTGTCTGGATGTCGATGGCTCTGGCGGCGCGCTACCACTACCGACGAAAATGCGGTCACTGCACGTCAAGAAACGGTCCATGTTTCGCCCGCACGCTCACCACGTCATCCCTACCGAATGGGTTTCATCGTCGACGTTTTTGTTTCGTCTCTCGGGTGCGAGTCATGGTCGTTGTCGACAACTTTGGAGATATCGATGTTGGATAGAGACGACAACTCTTCTGCAGACACGGCAATGGTTGACGATGCCGCGTGCTCTCAGCTGGGCTTTCAAGGAACGGCCCGCGGGAGACGGTGCCATACGGCGTAGCTATCCAATAATTGCTTCGTATTCTAGCTGTACCTTGGTAGACCACCGACCCGACGACGTGTTCTCGTAATTTGGCTCGCCAATCGCTCATTTCCAACGGCCTCAGGCTCCGACTGTCAGGGTCTTCAATCTTCACCTTCAACCTAACCTCACCCTCCCAAGAGACGTCACTGGCCGCCCAGCGACGACGCGTTTCGGCCGCCGTCGCAGGTCAAAAGCAATCCCACCGCCGTCGCTTCGCCTCTCACCACCACCTCTTCCTCCTCCACTCTTCTTCCTCCATCCTCTCCCGTGCGACCAAGACGCGCGCAAACCTCGACCGCAATGGACGACGACAACCGAATATCAATCACCATCTGCGGCGACGGCGGATGCGGTGAGTACCCCCAGACGACCTGTGCTACTGCAACTGGACCGCTCCGCAGACCACTAATGCGCCGCGCACAGGAAAATCCTCCATAACCCTCCGCCTGGTCCGCAGCGCCTGGACCAACGACTACGACCCCACAATCGAAGACTCGTACAGCGTCACACGCACCATCGACGGCCAAACCTACTACCTCGCCCTGACCGACACGGCCGGCCAGGAAGAATACCGCGGGCTATGGGCCGCCTCGAACCTGCGCAGCGACGCCTTTCTGCTCGTCTACGACATTACAAACGCCGCCTCGCTCGACGCCCTCGACTACTTTATGGAAATGATTGAGATGGAGACGGAGCAGCGCCTGGACAATGGCGGCGTGCCCCCCGTCAAGATTGTCGCCGGCAACAAGTGCGACTTGCAGTCTGCGCGCCAGGTGCGCTCCCAACAGGGTCTCGAGTGGGCGCGCAGCAGAAAGTGCGGCTTCATGGAGACGAGCGCCCGCGAAATGGTCAACATTGAGGAAACCTTTGCCCGTGTGTAGACTCGCCATGTCTCGCGCATCCGGATTACTAACAGCCCTGTGTAGTGCTCGTCCGTCGCGTGGTCGAAGCCCGCCGCATACACGCCTCGGGCTCCTCCGCCGCCGCGCAGACGGCCCCGCTGTCCGCCAACGAGAAGCTGTCGCCCGTCGCCGACAACCCGGCGCGCAACCGCCGCAAACCCAGCATCTGGCGCAGGCTCAAGTGCTGGTAGACATGTCAACCGTCACCTCTGTTCTTCGACTTTGAAATCCGTCTCCCGAGGCCGATTGTATTGTACCGTTCTAATACCCCCAAGCCGGCGAGCTTCTTTTGCCCCATAGCTTCTCTTTTCAAAATTACCTCTGTGACTTTTTCTCTTTCCTCGTTTGATAATTGTCCATTTCTTACCGTTTGCTTGATATCCGTGGGCCGGCCTCATCACAACCACTTGCTACATCTCCTTGCCTCAGTCTTTTGCTTTACTTTTGTTGTGATATCCAGACAGTCACGGGGGTTGGGAGAAAGAGGCTCCCAAGGCGTGTTTAGAAGGGGAGGGGGTTGCGGATTAAAAATGGGAGATTCGGGGGGGGGAGGGGGAAAAAAGGGGGAGGGGCGCGCGGTTATTGATTAACAGCATCATCGTCTTTTTTTCTTTTTCCTCATCTTTTCTCTGTACCTGGTTTAAAACTCTTTCTGTTCGATTGTATCCGTGTCACCGAGCAGCACCACCACTACTTGATGATGAGAGAGTAGGGTGGGTGTGTGCGTGGTGAAGAGGCGCATCTCTTTCTCCATTTCTCTTTTCCAGGTTTCTTCAATCCACCATCTGTTGCATCACGCGTGCTGCTGCGAAAACAAAACAGCAACAAAGCAATGTAGCCAGCCCGCCCTTCTACAAAGCATTTAATCCCGACATCAAAAAAGTCAAGCTTTGTCAAGCACTTGGAAAGCACTTCGTCGTCCTTCCGTGGCACAAACTGCATTTGCACATTGTCCTTCTCCCTATTCCAGCTCTCTCTCCATCCTTGGATCATCTGCGTGCGCCTCCTTCCCCTACCTCAGCGAGAGAGTGCGCCCATGATTGCGCCAGGATACCTACCCCAACCGCGACCACGAACCGGCCGCACCCCAGCGTGTAGATGGTGGTGCAAGAGCTGCGTGGTGAGCCACCCACGCCGACGCGCGTCGCGCCAGCCCAGTCCAGTCGGGTCTTGCTGCCTGGGTGTGGGTGCCTCACCATGTCGGCGCCGGCCGTGCCTTGGTGCCTGAGGCATCTACATCCACATACACATCTGCCCATCTATCGATCCATTCACGCGAGTTGAATAGGTCAGACAACAACGCAGAGAGGCGTCGCCGATCAACACACCTGGCTAGTTGGTTAAGCTGGCTAGCTAGCTGCTCCGTCGTCGCTCGTCCGCCGCCGCCGGCCGTTCCCGGTAGATTGTGTATGTGTGTGTGCAGTACAGGCGGGATGGTGATGGGTGGGGTTTGGCTGGTTGACGGAGGACGAGAGGAGTCAGTTGGTGGGCTGGCTAGCTGGCTGGCTGATTGACTGACTGACTGACTGCTTTCCTGGCCCCACAGTAGGCGAGGAAAGAAATCCAACGCAGGCTCTCCATGTTAAAACGTATCGAGCGCTTGAGAACTCCACCTCTCTACGTGTTTTTTTTTAACTTGGGCGACAGAGATTCCCGGATTGGCAATTTCCTTTCGTCTACCCACTACTGTGACGATTTGTAGGCTGCGTTACCCGCGTGATTTGGTTGGTTGGGGTGTCTTCCGAATTGTTTCCTGCAAAGTCTGTCTGCGTGTGGTGTGCTAGGTTCGTACAAGTGCAACGACATTGGATTGGCGTCGAGCAAGGGGGGATATAAGGAGAAAAAGGCGGCAAACAAACGCCTCCGCTAACCCGAGCAAAGCAAAGCAAAGTCAGAATCTCAAAAACGCCAGTCAGCCAGGTCCATCCCACCACAAGGAAAAATCGACAAAGTCGTCGAGGAAAGCAGAGCAGCACACCATCAAAGTCACGACGGCGCATCAGTCAACGGCACGTACTGCACGGCATACAGCTTCTTGCGCTCCACGCTGCCGTCCTCCTTCTTATCCACAACAAAAATATGCTGGACGTAGCCCTCCTCGACGGGCACGAACAGCCGCCCCGGCGCCTTGAGCTGCTGCACCAGCGCCTCGTGGTGCTCCGCCGCCGCCGCGCCCACGTGAATCGCATCGTACGGCGCGCCCTCGGGCCAGCCCTTGCGGCCGTCGCCCTTGACGTACGTGATGGTCCCGTCGGCCAGCATGGCGCGCCCGGCGCTGCTCTTGCCCGTGTTGGCCGCCGCCATGTCGACCAGCGGCTGCACGTGGTCGATGCCGACGACGCGCCCGCCCGGGCTGACGAGTTCTGCGAGCACTTGCGTCAGGTAGCCGGACCCGCTGCCGATGTCGAGCACGCGCGAGCCCGGCTTGAGCAGGGGAAGCAGTGATTCGCAGGCCGAGGCGTGCATGTGTGGCGCGCTGATGGTCGCGCTGTGGCCGATGGGCTGCGGCGAGTCTTCGTAGGCGCGGGCCGGCGCGTAGTGTGCGCGGTCGACCTGCGTGGGCGATGGATCTTGTCAGTTGGCTCTTGTTGCCGTCTCTTCCGCGGGCAATGTATGTTGGGATCCTCCCGTACCTCGAGCATGGCGCGCTTGACGCGATCAGACGTGATGAGCCCGGCCGCCGCCATGTTGTTGATGAGCTCCGAGTTGGAGTTGCCGGAGCAGGCCCACGCCATGGTGGTCAAGAGGCTGCTGCGGCTGCGACGTCTGCGATGTGGGGTGGTAAAGCTTCGCGCGAAGAAGCGGGAGAGGGCGGCCGTGGTCGAATGGGCGAGGCGGATCGTGGTGGCGGTTGCTGCTGAGGCTGACTGCGACGGGGGAGTTGCAATTGGTGGGGAGTAAAGGGAGTGAGTGGGATTGTATTGTTGGATAGGGACGAGGTGGTCAAGGTTGTTGTTGACTTGACTTGCATGTGCAGTGCGGGGAGATCTGGAGGAGCTAGCTAGCCCGGCCCAACGTCATGGCGCAAGGGAACGAAGTGGCGCGAGCTCCTGTGGCTGGTGAGCGGGGCGGGGCGGAGACGCGGAGTGAAGAGGGGCGGACACCAAAACAACGTCGCGTCGTACCAAAGAACGAAGCGAATCCAGGGAACCCAGGGCAAACAGCCCAGAAGGCGAAACATGGACCAAAACCAAACAACAATGCGTAAACTCTCCATTTCCATCTTTTCCCTCCACCCAAAAATCAAGCCACCACCATCGAAATGAGAGAAAATGGACTATAACCACCTCCTCTCGCCAGACGCCCTCTTCTCGCCCTCCAAGGCCGCCCAGCAGCGCGCCCAAGCCCACGACTGGCGGCACGTCGAGACGTGGCTGTCGGCGCTGTACCCCAACCAGCGGCTGCCGGCCTTTGAGCGCAATGACGAGACGCTAAAGGCGCTGATGGCCATGGCCGCGGCGAATGAACGTGCCGATGAGGAGGGGAGGCTTTTGGAGCAGTTGGAGGACGAAGTGAGGGAGGAGTTGCTGGGGGATGAGGTGAGTATCTTTTCGTTTGATTCTGGTGATTTTGTACGTTGCTAACGCGCGCCAGACCGCCATGATCCACGACCAAAAACAAAACACCAACAACGACATCGAAAAGAACACGGACGCCCTCACCACGACCATCGCCTCGTCCCTCTCCCCCACCGGCCTCCGCGCCCTCTCCTTCCTCAGCATCCTCTCCAGCTCCCTCAACCCCGCCACCACGTACCACGCGCCGTCACTCGCGCACGTCCTCATCGCGCACTCGACCTCGCAAGCCGCCCTCGCCGCGCACAGCGAGTCGCTGCACCACCTGCGCCTGCAGCTCGCCGCAACGCTGCTCTCGCTCCGCCGCACGCACGACGCCCTGGCGACCGACCCGGCGCTGGCGCCGCACGCGGCGCTCCCGCGGCAGACGGCCGATTTCGCCCGCCAGACCAAGCACCTCGTCCCCAAGCTGCGCGAGTACGAGGAACGCCTGGCCGGTCTTGCGGCCAACTGTCCGTGGGCGCCGGCCGGGACGGCGGCCGCTCGCCCCTCGACGGCCGGCTCGACTGCGTCGGCGGGGAGCAATCTGGGCGCCTCTGCTGCGCCAGGAGGCGGTGGTAGTCCGACGCTCTCGCGGCGCGCGCTGCACTCGCCGCCGTCGTCATCATCACCATCATCCGCCCCCGCAGCGGCGCCTCCACCAGCAGGGACGCACCTCCTCTCCTCCCCGCTAAACCCCTTCTCCGCGGCCGCGCTCTCGCAGCTGCTGGCGCAGACGGACGAGCTCGCGGCGCTGCGGCGCGGCGTCGAGCGGCTGGAGGGCCAGGTGCGCGCGTTTAGGGATCTGCCGGCCGATCGCGACGGCGCGAGGCGCGTGGTCCGCGCGCGCGAGGACACGTTGAGGCAGTTGCGGGCGGAGAGGGATGGCGCTTTTGAGGGGTTGGTTGGGTAGGCACATAAGGAGGTGGGGAGGCTTTGGGGGGGATTAGAGGGTGGGAACGCGGGGGAAAGGGGTGTGTTGGACGTCAGAGCAGGGGCTGGGCTCAGGGGGCAAACCAAATCTGCACGCATGCATGTATACAGATTCAATCAGGGCGGAGAGGACGACGAACGAGGAGTTGCGACTAGGTACACAGACGGACGAATAGGCAGCCAACAGCGCAATCAATCAATCAATCAATCAATCAAGCATGATGGAGAACGACCAAAACACCTACACTCGACCAATTCAAAAACACCCCCAACCTCCTTATCCATCCATCCATCCACTCATGACCCATCCATCCAACAAGGTCGAGAAGATTTGGCGCAATGGTGACGACCTACGTGGGCATGGACGCCATTATTGGCGCGTCGCAACGTCCAGAGTGCAGCGTGTAGAAGACTACATGTAGTGAGGAGAGATGAACAGTTTGCGTACATGTAGGTATGGAACTAGTGAGGGAGAAGTGGGATGGATGATGCATGGACACGGATTCATGGGAGAGGGACTAAGGAAAAGAGAAAAGAGTTGTTGGCATTAAATCCCCATCCCCATCATCTCTCGTCTTTTTACATGTAACACTGTACTCCACTAAAAACCCACCAACCACGACGTAATTAGCCAGGTAGAGTGAGTAAAGCACTGATAGATGTACACGCATCCACATCCACAACCGCATCCACAACCGCGCCATTACCATCCATACGACACAACCAACGTCAGTCCCTCGAGCCCTCGGTCCTGCTCAAGTCGAGAAAAGTAAAAGTGATTGGAAAAAGGTTTCAACGTTTATAGAGACATAGAGAGAGAGAGACAAGAGAGAGAGAGACAGTAAGACGTCAAGAAGATCAGCCATATAGCCACCAAGTAAACAACCGCCTCAACCACGCCACGCCCCGGATGCTCGCTTCTCCAATGCTGTGCTTCCTTCTCTACCAACCGACCGCCTTGCCACCCCCCGCCCGCCGAAAACTACACCACCGGCCAGGCAGCCAGCGGTCGCCTGGGCGCGCGTGGTCTGCTTTGCTTTTCTCTCCTCCTCTATCACCCACCAGCCATCATCCGTCAGGATGGTATTGTACATACAGCCATTCATCCATCCAACCACACGTTCACAATACCGGCTACCCGCCAGCATACGCAGCCATTCATCTACATCCAATAGTGCTTGTGCTCCTGCTCCTGCTCCTGTTCCTACTCCCGCTCATATCCCGCCTTCTTCCCATCCCGTCCATGCCGCAGTCAGTTCGTCAGTCGAGCCAACCTACCCACCTACCTACCGCGAGTCAGCCAATCGGTCGACAGGCCGACTCAAAGTGCGCCATGCTACGCTACGCTACCCGCCTCCGAAATTGACGAGAGATGAATAGATAGATCGGTGCGCAAGAAACCTCTTAAAGAGAGATGACGAGATGAAACGAGGAAGGAGTAGGAGAAGAAGAAGATTGAATTCGTCGTTCAAGTGCCCGCATGCACGCACGCACGCGTGTGAGCCGAGCTTGCCTGCCTGCTGTTCCACCCGCCAGCCAGCCAGCCGGGCAGCTCGCGTGCTCCAGTAAGAACCTGTGACAACATGGCTGCCTTGAATGATGGATTGCCAGTGTCACGAGAGATGCCAGATCACCGAAACCGCCGCCGCCGGCGCTCGCTACTGCCGCCCTAGCTCGAGACTACCTAGGAGAGAAGACGTGGACTCGTGAGTCGTATGCTCGTCGAACGTGAGCACGTGAAGAAAATCAAAAGGAAAAAAGTTGGTTTGTACAAGAAGTGAAAAAAAAGGACGACGGTCGATGGAGAGAGGGTAGGTAGTACAGAGGTGGGGGGGAAGGAGAGAATTGGAAGAAAAAGGCAATCCAGGAGCTGTTGGAAGACAGGCAAGCAAGCAGTAACGCTTTCGATGATGCAGAAGAGCTCAATGACGGAGCAATGAAAAGTGTTTTCCAAGGAGCGAAAACGATGACGCGGCGGGCGTTGGGCGTGGAATGTAAAGACGCGTACACAACGCGCCCTGCGTCTATAACTGCGAGCCCAAGATGCCCCAGAACTTTTCGGTGCCCTTGGTGTCGGAATAGTCTTTTTTCCACATGTCGTTGAAAGCGCTGAAGAGCACAAGGTCGGACTTGTTGCCGACAAAAGCTTCCTTGAGACTCGAAATGGCGGCAATGTGGTTGGATTCATCCGGAACTGGGCCAGTGTTGAAGACGTCGAGAGGAAAGGACGAGCTGTGCGGCCAGCCAGACTCGGTGATGACGGTGCGCCTGTCGCCGCAGCCCTGCTTGAATCGTCCGACCTGCATGGTCACAAAGTCGCCGGCTTCGGAGCCCTTGTTGTAGTAGCCCGACGTGTCGAAGAATGCATGGCAATTGGCTGCGTTGTAATCAGACTCTTTGCAGAGCTGGATTCCGCTGCCGTCAGGGTTGAGGAAGGTCTCGATCGTGTCAACAGTCACGACGGGGCCAGTGAAGCCACCGCCCTGGAGAACTCCGCGTGCCGCTCTCATTCCGGCAATAACCTGGCCAATTGAAGCGGCGCCGGTGCGTACAGCCTCATTGCCAACGCTGACGGTGTCGATACGGCTCCAGTCACCGCCAAAGTACTTCTTGACAGCGTCCACTATCTGCTGCGCTTCAGAAGCCGCGGAATTGACGTCGTTGATGCCGAGGAACAGCTTCATGCCATCGTGGCTCTTGACTGCGGGAATGACGGTGTTGAGCTGATCGCAGTCCACTCCATAGATGCGAATCATGGTGTACTCCTTCAAGGAATCAATGTCGCGGCTGACTGAGTTGGCGTCCTTGCAGGTACCATCGTCGTTGTACGGGTTGTAGCTGATTCCGTAGCCATTGCCGGTCGAGACGGGAACGGTAGATGGCGCAGGAGCAATTGACGGGGCCGGCGCAAACGTTGGTTCCGGCACGCTCACTGGAGGTGGAGGTGGAGGAGCCTGGATGGAAGAGAACGTCGTGGGCGCAGGGGGAGGCGGCGGTGGAGGAGGACTCTCGGACGAGGTCGGCGCGGGAGGAGGAATCACGACAGGAGGGAGCGACGTGGAGGGAGGAGTGGTAGTAGTTGGCGGAGGCGGAGGTGGAGGCGGCGGCGGCGGAGGGAAGCTCACAGGCGCTTCAGTCGAGGTCGGAGCCGGGATCTGGGGAACTCCCTCGGTGAAGGTAATGGTGTCGGTTCCAAAGACCTCAATGACGACAAGAGGAGCAGTGACGGTAACAATCTCGACCTCAGTGACGAGAGCACGGGGCTTGTTGTGAAAGCGACGGTGGCCTATCGCGCGTCAATGCGCCGGAATTTCTGGTTGAAAAATGATACTCACGGTGCGGCTGCGCAGCAGAGAGCCCCAGGAGAGAAACGAGCGTGAGGAAGATTCCAGCCTTCATTTTAAAAGAGTTGGCGCAGCAATGGCCCTGACCCAGCGAGATTGGAGAGAAGAACTGTAGTGACCGGCCAGCGGCGTTAGTACATGGCTTGAAATGAGCGTTGGCAGCAAGACAAGCAGAGGGGACAGGGGAAAGGAGCCGCTGTCAGAGGTATCGTGCGGCTGAAATTGTGGTGGAGAGGCGCCTCAAATGCGCAAAGCACACGAGGTACGAGGGCTTTGCTTACCAGCAGTCTCCAAGGCAACTTGGTCCACAGGAATGTAAAGGTCAGGCCTGGCAAACAAAGCACGTCGAGAGCGCAGCCAATGCGACTGGAATCTCGAGTGCTCCGTGAGGCTTGGCCGGCTCGATTTTGTCTTCAGGGATTCCTTGTCGGGAGAGCAAAGCCTGGGCAGGTTGTACGCTTGAGCGCGTGCGAGATGATGAAGGAATGTAGGGTCAAGGAACGGCGCAAGGGACACAGTCCGCAAAGGAGAGAAGGAGTGTGGGTGTATAGTAGTAGGAAATGATGCCGATGTAGAGAGGGCGCGCGATGAAGAGGAAACGGTGAGGTGTTGAAGAGCGATAAGGTTGGCGGGAAAGTTTCGTTTTGATTGCCATCACACTCTTGGAAGGTACCCGGACCGGGAGCCATGGGGCGTGACGTCAGCCTCAGGCATCTCTGGACTTGCTGCTCAGCGAATAAGAGTGCCAATTTTACTTGTCGTCAAACGGTTTCTGTTGGACTTCAGGGCCACCACCGGCCAAGTCCACGCTCCCATGTCGTCCTGGAGTCAGCACAGCAGTCAAGACACTGCCACACGAGACAGGCACCAAAACGGCCTTGCATGGCACGCTCTGGCAACACCACAACGGTTTTTCTGCAGGTCACGCAGTGAAACTGGTGAACCCAAGGCGGCCGTATTTCCAGCAGGACCAAAAGGGAGCGGAACTCTGGACTACTGGCAGGGAGGGAGTTGGTGTTGCAGACTGTTCAGGCCCTCTACGCCGGCAGCACTTAACGTTTTCCCCGCCCCGCAGACCAGACGCAACTCACATCACCCCTTGAGCGCGCATGACCAAGCATCATCGAACGACTGGAGGGGCGGCAGACAGGTCGACTAGGAGGTGGTTGAGACGTACGATGGACAGCGAGTCGTTAGTCGTGCGGAAGGATGCAGGACTTGACGTTGATGCAAGGGCCACTTCAGGGAAACGCCCCGTCAGCTGTCAAAGCGGGAACAAATGCGGAGAGGTGGGTCTTCCCCGACCCCGTGCCGATCCCGATGGATGGCTGCAGCCCCTCGGCCCGCTTTTCACGGCCACCTTCACTCGTCCAAATCTCTGGTCGACCCAAGACACACATGCAGGCGGGCGCGTGGCGACAAGACATGATTCACGAGCACACCAGGGACTAACTGCATGCAAAGCACCTAGCAATAACATTCACTACAAAAAAGAAACCCCGACTGGCATCTGGATCCATCCCTCGCATCCGTCTGCCCCCTGGTTTCGCAATCAATCGCTTCGTTTCTTGTGTATGTACTGTACAATTCGGGCTTTCCAAAATAATAGAGAGAGCATTGGAAAGCGCAAGCGCAACGCAATGCAATGAAATTCGTCAAATCGTGAGGCTACTTCGGGCCGGTGGACAACCCGTCGCACTGCCCTCCGCGCCGTGGGTATCACTCATGCGGCCATCGACCCCTGTCGGGGGTACTCGCCGGGGATGTGTAGGTTGCTGACACTGTAATCCGTGTCTGAACGATTGATGGACGGAAAAGAGTTGCCGTTTGGTTGGGAGTCGCCCGTCTTGGAAGTAGCTGGCGCCTCTGCGATGCCAGCAGTGACCGTGTCGTGACGAGAATTGGTCGTCTCATTGGATGCCACATTGGTCGCCGCCACGAATGCTCCTTCAGAGTCGACAGTGGGAGCGAATGAGGAATTCTGTCTCTCCAGAGGCGTCCGGGATGCCACCCCAGCTGGCTTCATATCCTCTTCAGCTATCCCAGGCTGATCACCCCCTTTCTGTTTGTAGTAAGCTGCTGCACCCACTGCGCCAGCTGCGGCACCCGCTGACGGGGCCAACCAGTCCTGGTACGTGGTCGTACTATTGTGCCTTTGAAAGTCAGGCGCATTCGGCAAAGACGAATGGGCGGGAGATACCTGCTGAACCTGCGGCTGGTATGCATATTGTGTGTCGTAGCTCCCGTCTGGCTGCCCAGATGGAAATGCTTCGTATTGATGCGTCGTCGGCTGGTGGTATTGGCGCGGAGGCTCAGCGACGTAGTTGGCCGACATTTCCGGCTGGTGGTGTTGCAGTCCCCCGGCGGCAGTGGTCAAGTCATGATCGGCATCGGAGCTACCACTAGAAGGCGAGAGTGGAGCTTGTAAGTGATGATTGACAGCAAGATCCGAAGGAAAGCGCCCACCTGGTGCAGGCCTTATCGCTGCCGGTTGTTTGATGCCCACATCAGAGTTCTGCGCAGAGTACGGAACCTCGTCCGCTTCATTGTCGTCGAGACCGTCGCTGCTAACAGACCGCGCGCTTCCTTGGCTGACGCTCCTAGTGTGCTTCCGGATAAAAGTCTCGCGCTCGAGTCCGCTCGTCTCGGTCAAAGATTTAATGTCTTCGTACCACGCAAGCATCGTGTCGTATGATTCGGCGCGGAAAACCCAAGTGTGGCCACGGTGCATGGAACCCGCTTGTCGACCCTTGAGGATAAACTTGTGCGACGAGGAGCCCGGCTGCGAGTGTGTTCCAAGTTTCTGGTCCGGCAGATACAATGACATCACGGGTGGTTGAGTGTAGATGCGATCTGCAGACTTGAACTCGTGCAGATGGGTCGGCGACAAGACATACCTGCGGCGCATTAGAGTAATTCGACAACCAAGCTTGCCAACTTACCAGCCCGGAGTGTAGCTCTTGAGATATTTGCTCTTGCGCTCGAGCATGCCCGCGCGAATCTCGGCCGCAGCTGGGTGGTGTTTGCCAGGGTAGTCGATTTCGTCAATGTTGCGCAAGGGTGTCCTGGGATTGACAAAATGCGGGTCATTTTCGACAAACTGAGTCCACTCCAGGTCCTTGGGAATGGAGACGGGGCCAGCGCGGAGTCGCTCCACAGTCTCGTAAGCCTCGTCGGCTTCGCGCTTGAGAATGCCAGCCAATGCATTGTACGCTTTTTGAATTTCGCCCACGACAATCGACTCCAGCTCTCGTCCGGAACCCTCGAGGTTGAGATATGCCTGAGAAAGTTAGCCCCAGCGCAAAACATGGTTACTTTTAATATATACCCTGTGCAGGTAATTCTCCTCTTCAATCTGCTTCTCAATCTGGCGCTCAACAGAAAGTCTCACGACAAACGGATCGCCCTTGCCGGCCACCGAAGAAGGATCGATTTCAATTGCGGCCAATGCATCTTCCAGGTGGGCCACAGCCTTGCGGGTTCCATCTTTTTCTTTTTCCACCGAATTCTTGAAGTCCCCAGAAAGCGACTTGATCTCTTTGATCTTGTTGCCGAGATCGGACCTGAGGCCGCTCAGCTGCGAAATGACGTCGGTTTCAATGTCACGGGCTTTGTTGGCCTCGACGACGGATTGCTTGTGGTAATCGCGCAGGATGCGGTTGGCCTCGTTGATGCCGCCGTCGCTAAGGAAGACGGACGGCGTGTTGGTGTTGTTGATGACGTTGGACACCTTGATCAAGGCTTTGGCGCGCGTCTCGTACGACGATTGTACCTCGCGAAAGTAGGTAATCAGGTCTTTGAGGAGCTTGCGCCATGCTGCAGCTTGCGTCAACCCACACAATGTCGATTTCAAAAACACGGCTCATGCATACCTTGGAACCTGTTTGCGAGAATGTCGGTAGGGGTGCCGGAGGTGGGGACGGGCGTGTAAAAGACATTGTTGAAGCTGTCTGGGCTTTTGGAATCGTCTTGCACGGATATGCCCTTGATGCTGCCGGCGTGCATGCTCCGGCGACTGCCGCTTCTCCGAATGCTCGTCCTCCTACTGACGGAATTTTTCTTTTTCAAGGTACCGCTGCGCGAGACGGCGGCGGCGCCTGCAGAACGCTGGGATGCGCGCGAGGCGGAGCGGTTGATGCCATCGCCGTCAAGGATGGAGGAGCCGCGCTGGCTGGCGTCAAAGTCTTCGTTGAAGCGACCGGGCAGCTGGTGGGGGGCCAGCGTCTGTGAAAGCGGGGAGGAATCCATGGCGGCGGTAGAGTCTGGGCCAGAGTTGGGCGAGGGACGGTGGCCGCGCGAGAGGCGATCGGGGTTATAGGCCATGGACGGGAGGGACGGGATGGTTTGAGGAAAACAATGCAGAGACGACGAGATATCTACCGTTGCAACAAGTCTGGATACCCGGCAGCGGAGATGACGTGATGGCAAGGCAAAGGCCGGCGGTGCAGCGCAGCGCAGCGCAGTGCAGTGCAGTGGTGGTGCTTGTGATGGTGCGCTCAGGTGGGCTGAAGAGGCGCAGCACAGGGAAGTGGCGACGGGCGGGTAATGTCGCGAGTTGAGGAGTCGGAGGGACCGAAGACAACTTCAACTGTTACTGTAGGTTATTATGTACAACAATCACCGAAGAAACACAAGGTCATAGGGGGAGCTGACGTCACTACGCCCGCATGCAGCTCCAATCTGGCGGGAGGTGGTGATCCTCTTGACATCTGCCAGGGAAAAGCGTAGCGCCACTAGCCTACCACCACTCACTCGGTGCTTACAATGCTCCCACGCCCACACCCACGCCACTGCTTTGTTGTTCATCTCCTCTTCATATTGACATTTTTCAATTTCCTCTCCTCCTCTCTCTCTCTACCCCGACGGTTATTCCTGCAGCGACACCCGCCGAGGCCAGGGATGTTTGGCGCGCTCATGTTTCAACACCAGCGCTTTTTAGCTCCCGTCTGGTCTGGACCCCTCTCTTTTGAATCTGGAGCTTAGAACCGGCTCAAACTACGTACACTAAGCTCCTGTCTTGTGAACGTGCCTCGTCTCCGTCACCACATGAGAATTGCAAATACGCACCGCACCTAGCCCAAGACCATCATCTCTCCAACACTTCCACAACCATCACCGACATGTCACGAGTCGGCGTAGCTTTGCGCCATCTACGGACGTACCCGCCTCCCACAGACAAAGCCCTCGATTGTCCCCTAGCACATCCATTCCTCTGTCCACATGGCACCGTCAAAATTGCAGATACCTACCGCACTGGCAACAATGCACGGCCGGGGATGCGCGGAGGTTGCAGCTCGTGGGCGTGGGGCGCGTCGCGGATGATCTTCACCTCTCAGGTCCCCTCCCTCCCGCCAGGCCGTCACGCAGCCTGCATGAGCATCCAATCCAGTATCCACTCCTCTGCGGCCGGCATGTGAAGGAAGCTCAAGCAAACCTAGCGACTTGTCAATCAGGGTCAAAGCAAACCGAGATCGTCGCTGCAGCTACATCCGAGCTTCAAATTGTCCGGGCATCCCTCTCTCCTCGCGCCATCACCATTATTTCAGACACGTATTGTTGCTTGCACGGAGCGTCCGTCTCTCCTTGACCAAGTGACGTTATTTGCACTGGGGATATAACTAGTAGCCATCGCCATCTCGGCTGCGGTAGGACCAATAATGCTATGCCTTGCCGTCAAATCGTAATTCTCTTCCAGACTGTCGATATTTCCCACCACGAATCCCTTTCGATAAATACTCCTCCCACAAATCCAAATTTCAATCCACCTCCCCCTTTCCCCCAACCCCCGGAAAATCCCATGTGCAAATATAGATAGCTGTGGCCAGTCTCGCTTACGCCGCAGTAATACATAATACGAAGCGACGACAACAATCACCTCGAATGACGCTTCTTTTGCGCATCCAAACCTACCGTTTGAAAGACCCGTGATCCGTCTTGAGCCAGGCGGTACGATAGGCGCGCAAGCGAAATTGCGAGGCGCCCTCGTCGCCTGCTGTCGATGGATTGTTGTGTGGTTTGGGTCTGTGGTACTCTTACTTATCTGGTGGGTGGAAAAAGAGCTTGAGAAGCGGTCATGTCTGTCTTCTGTACAAAACGTCGACTGAAGAATCTGGTTGGTGATGGAAGATGGTTGTAAATTTGTTTTTTTGCGTCGATTGGAAATTTAAAAAAAAATTTCCTCTCTGCTGTACTCAAGACTCCATGCGCTCCTCTGCCATGGCACAAAGAATTCGAGGCGACATACAATACACTCCAAAGGACTCATACCCCGCAAATCTAACACTTCAACTTGATGCCATGGCGCAGCTCCTCCTCGCGGACCTCAAACATGACCTGCACGCCGACAAACAGCGCGCCGCACGCCCCCGCGAAGAAGGCCAGGCCCGAGTAGTTGCCAAAGATGGCCTTGACCAGGGCCTGCAAGCCATCCAGACCAATGGCGAAGCCGACCAGGTTTGCCGCCATCATCATGAGCACGTTGCCCACGGCGCCGACGCCGCAGAGGACGCGGTAGGCCGTGGGTCGCGAGGCCCAGCGGCGGCGCGGGAACGCCATCGACGCCAGCACCTCGGGCGCCACGAAGAGCGTGATGAGCCAGCCCCACATGAGCAGCCGCAGCTGGATGTCGTGCCACAGGGCGACGAAGGTGAAGACGGCGAGGAAGTTTGCGACGGCCCGCGCCTTGCCCCACGGCCCGCCGCTGCGGCTGCCGCCGATGGGGATGAAGATGTAGCGCACGATCCAGCGGTTGAAGCTGCGGTGCCACCCGCGCCAAAAGGCCAGCGCCGAGTAGTTGTCGCTCATGCACCGCACCATGTTTTCCGGCGGGTCGATGCCGTCGAGCAGCGCCCACAGCCGGAAGAACCGCCACGGCAGCAGCAGCTTCAGCCAGATGTGGTGCAGGTTGAAGTAGCCGAGCATGCTGAGTTGGAAGGGCGTATACGCGGCCCAGTCGGGCTGCACGTGGAAGATGGCCACGGCGTAAATGTAGTGGCAGACAACCTCCATTGTCAACAGTGCGACGATGAAGCGGATCGCGTAGAGCGTCGTCCTTTGGCGCGTGATGCTGGGTGCCCGGTACCGCTGCTGCGAAATGTAGTCGTTGAAGGTGAGGATTGGGCCCGTGAGATACAAGGGCGAGTAGAGAGCGTAGGCGATGTAGTTGCGGAAGCTGTAATCACTCGCCTTGGCCGGAATGGACACGCGGTCTCGCTCAGAAAGGTTCGAGGGATCAAGTTGCTTCTTCTTATGTGTATAAGCAGTTATCCAGTGGTGATGGGGCCATGCAATCTTACCTCTATGGGGCTTCCTCCCCGCATGTTGATGCTCCAGTAGTAGTCCAGGTTGAAGCTGATCAAGCGCAGGACCGTAATATTAAAGAGAACCTCCCAGCGAGACATCAATCCGCCGTAGCTGTCAAGCCAGGCTCCCCAGGTCCCTTCGCCGTCGTTGCCATGGATGAATGCTGCAACGTCTTTATAGGGATAGCCTTGGAATATTTCATTTGCAAACAAAGTCCCCACATTGAATATCCAGGTAGCTGCGGGCTGGTATTTCTTGGGCACAGTGGTTGCAATTTTGTAGTTCAAGTACAGAATCCCAAGAACTTTGAGAGCCGAAAATCCGTGGAGCGCCGTCACAAAAACCAGGGCAAAGGCAAAATCAAAGGAAATTCTTTGCTCGAGTCGCGCGTCGGCGGCAGCCTCAACGCTCAAGCCCTGGGTCAGATTGAAGCCATTGTTCGCGGGTGCTGTTTGGCGGACCTGGGTATATGTATCCGCGCGGCACAGGTAGTCGTAAAGACGGCGAAGAAGGGGATGGAGAATGACGACGATGAACAAGTAGGGGATGTTGTCACGAAATGAAGAGTATTGGTGGTCCGTATTGTCCTGCACAGAGTCAATTCCTGCATACTTCTCGTTGCCTTTGAGTGACGTACGACTTTGCGACCTGGGATCCAGCCTTTGGAAAGCAGCGGCTCAATCTTTGGATAGTTGGGATGCGATGCTAAGGGTCCATCAGTCACGCCATGTCCTGATTGCCAAATGAGTTGTATTTCCTACGTTGAGATACATCATACACCGATTTGAACATCATGGGCACCACCGTGAGGAAGACCAAATAGTAAAAGTAGAACTCGGGGGTGTTCCATCTCGATGGTTGAGCATTCGTAGCCCGTATTGAAGCATTTGCAGCAGTCCCCTTGGCCTGGCCATTTTGTGTCTCTTGTGCCGAAGAATTTGCAGTGTCGGTGGCGCGCGACTCGCTATTTACTTGTTTGGCCGGAGTTGTCGAGGAGGTAGTAAAGCGAGTATCCAGCGTGTCCAAGGAGTAGAGACGGCGCAGGCCGGAGAGCCATGATATCCACGATGACATGACGAGCGACTCGTTTTCAGACCATTGCAGACAGACGCGCTCCCGAGAACGAGCGAAAAGGAGTCGGAGGCTGGCAGGAGGGCGAGGCGAAGTGCGCGAGGATGGTGGACGTGTTGGAGCGAATGGGTTGTAAGCTGACCGGGTCTCTCCCTCCGCTGGCCTCCGCGCTCCGCTACCAAGCTCCGCCCCGGGCTCGCGCGTGTCGCGCTTCCAATCGCCCTCTCAACTCGACAACTCCATCGCGCAAACCCGATTTGCATCTTCACGCTCGACACCACCTGCTTACATCAGGTCACGCTCGACGCGCAGCAAGCGCACAATCAATCCGCCTGGTCTCCTGCAAAAGCGTGCCAACCTCCATCACCATGGCGCTACCCACCTCTCAAGCACCAGCTCAGAATGAGTACGCCGGAGGTAATTGATGCCATTTGCGAGTCGATGCAAGGCCAACGATTGACATTGATTACGCAGATGAGGTCTCTGCCATCGTCCTCGACCCCGGCTACTCGACAACTCGCGCTGGCTTCGCTGGCGAAGATGTGCCAAAATCAGTGATTCCATCCTTCTATGGCCTGCGCGACGGCCAAGGCGACCCCGTTTTCGGCGAAAACTCGATCCACAACCCGCTGCTCAACCTAGAAATCAAGAACCCATGGTCCACAGAGGGCGTGGTGGAGGATTGGGACGTTGCAACAAAGTTGTGGGAATATTCCATCACTTCGCGCCTGACGGGCACAAAGGGAACCAGTGCGTCCAAGAATGGTCTTAACAACGGAGACGGCGATGTCAACATGGAAGACGCTGAAGAGTCGGAAAAGCCTCTGGAGGGCTCACCACTGCTCATGTCCGAGCCGGGCTGGGTGACTCAGAAGCATCGCGAAAAGTGCATCGAGGTTGCAATGGAGGAATGGGGAGCTCCCGCATTCTATGTCCAGAAGACGGGAGTCTTGGCTGCGTAGGTGCGATGCGATTACTAGGAAGTCTTCAAGCTGACCTCTTTAGATTCGCATCAGGAAAACCATCAGCGCTGGTAGTTGACATTGGCGCTGCAACGACTTCCGTCACCCCGGTCATTGATGGTCTCGTCATCAAGAAGGGTTAGTTTGTTCTCTTGCAGTGCTTTGGATTTTGCTAAGAAACCATGCCCAGGTATCATGAAGTCGCCTCTGGCGGGCAACTTTGTATCGCAGCAATTGCGACTCATCTTCAAGCAGTCACAGGTGCCATTGACCCCTCACTACATGGTCGCCTCCAAGACTCCTGTGGAAGCAGGTGCTCCTGCTCAGGCTGTCTACAAGAAGTTCGACAAGGAACCCCACCCGTCGTTCAGAAGACTGGAGGAGGAACGGGTCATCACGGAGTTCAAGGAATCGGTAGTGCAGATGTGGACCGGCCCAGGGAAGCTAAGCAGCAGTGGCAACGAAGAAGTTGCCAAGAGCTCCCCTACTCGACCATTCGAGATGCCCGACGGGTGGAACCAGGTCTTTGGTGTTGAGCGATTCAAGGCCGCCGAGGGGTTGTTTGACGCAAAGGCTGCTCTCACAGACTCGGATAACCCTAGGCCGCGCGATGACCAGACCATACCGCAACTCGTAGTCCAAGCCCTCAGCCACGTCGACGTCGAAGTTCGCCCGGCACTTCTCGCCAACATCGTCGTGACTGGTGGCTCCTCTCTGATGTATGGCTTCACGGACCGCTTGAACCAGGAGCTGTCAGCAATGTACCCTGGCCCGAGGATCAGGTTGCAGGCACCTGGACCTACTGTTGAGCGAAAGTATGCCAGCTGGATTGGCGGAAGTATTCTCGGGAGCCTGGGCAGTTTCCACCAGGTGAGCTTTATCGATTCAAAGCTATTACAAGCAGCGGCTAATCAGAAACATAGCTCTGGGTCAGCAAGAAGGAGTACGATGAGCATGGTGCAGCCATTGTCGAGAAGAGATGCAAGTAGGTGTAATGAGAAGCAAAGTGGTGGACGGCGTTTGTCAGGATACCAAAAGGCTGTGGCATGGTTTTGCATCTGGTTTAGACATTGGTAGTGAGGAATAAAGAACCAGACGACGTTCCGATGGTGTTTTGACAGCTCCTTGACCGTGGAACGAAATGTGGGGGACGCGCCGCACGTGCGCTGCCCGCCGGGTTTTTAGCGCGCCAAGGCGCCGATGTTTACTTTGAAGCCGCTCGTGTTGTTTGCGCCCTGGACAAACTACTCTGCCAACCCTGGGCAGGCGCGCAACCATTCTGCTACCGTTGCGAACATGGTCGACGAAGTTACTCCCGCGCGCCGTTCGAGGCGTGCTGCTCCCCGCCGCCAAACTATCGTCGAATCCTCCGGTGACGAAGACGCAAACACGACACACCAAGACAGCGAAGAAGAGTACACGCCCGCACCACCTACGACATCAAGACGACGAAAGGCTTCCGAAGTTCCTGTCGCGCCGCGCACCGCGACAAAGTCACGGCGAACGAGAGCCAGTCAGTCTGTCGAACCCTCCGAAATGGCCACACCCAGCAGAGAGAGCGTTTCGGTTGAGCCAGAGGCGGAGTCTACGAGGAAGTCATCATCCACGCGGAGAGGCAGGCGGAATGTTCGCGAGAGTCGCCGGAGTAGGCTCTCAGCCGCCCCAAGTGTAAATTGCCCCATTCAACACCATTATCCCAAAGGTCAATCTTTAAATTGCTCATCATTACTAGGAGCCAGAGGCGACACCACGACGAGCAAGCCGCGCAACCCCGCTATCCGACATCACGGACGCCGTCGATAACACATCAAATATTCATAACGAAACGGACCTTCAATCAGAGGCGACGCCCCGGCCGAAGAAGCAGCAGCCAATCCAGGAGGACTTGGAAAACACTGAAGCTTTGGCTCGTCAAAAGACACCAGTCGCGACGCGAGAGGCTTCCGAAAGACCCGAACCCACTCCTCGACAAGAGCCCGTGCAGACGGAAGATCACGACGTGACGAAGCTCGAGTCCTCGAAGAGTCCGGCAGAGGCGAAACCACCCGCTTCGCAGGCACCAATTCAGTCGCCCATGGCCACCAGGATTGACCCACGTGCTGCCATGATGGAGAGGCCCATGGATATTGCAGCCCGAGCAAAGGCGGCTGCGCAACCCATGTCCCAAGAGCCACAAGCACCAAAGGCAAGAATGGTAATCACATGGCTTGTCCTGACAAACTTCAAGAGTTATGCAGGCGAACAGAGAGTTGGGCCATTCCACTCTTCCTTCTCCGCCGTTGTAGGACCCAACGGCTCGGGCAAATCCAATGTCATCGATTCGCTTCTATTCGTCTTTGGTTTCAGAGCAAGCAAGATGCGTCAAAGCAAGATTTCTGCATTGATTCACAATTCGGCCGGTCATCCAAACCTCGATCATTGCGAGGTCGAGGTCCAGTTTCAAGAAGTCAAAGATCTCCCCGGTGGAGGCAGCGAAGTCATCCCCGATTCTGGTCTCACGGTATCTCGCAGGGCATTCAAGAACAACTCGAGCAAGTACTACGTCAACGGGAAGGAGTCCAATTTCACCGTCGTGACAGCACTGCTCCGGGACCGAGGAATTGACCTGGACCACAAACGTTTCTTGATCCTGCAGGGCGAGGTTGAATCGATTGCGACCATGAAGCCAAAAGCGCCAAGCGAACACGAGGACGGTCTTTTGGAGTATCTGGAGGATATCATCGGCACGTCCAAGTACAAGGCGCCAATCGAAGAGGCCGCGACTGAGGTCGAAAGACTCAACGAGGTTTGCCAGGAGAAGCACAACAGGGTGCAGCACGTCGAGAAGGAAAAAGAGGGCTTGGAGGAGAAGAAGAACAAAGCTTTGGCCTACGTCCGCGACGAGAATGAACTGGCTTCCAAGCAATCCGCTCTGTGGCAATTGTTCATGAGCGAGACACAAGACAACATCCAGGTCACGCAAGAGGCAGTTGACGAGATTCAAGCTTCACTCAATGAGGAATTTGAAATGCACCAGGGGCGTCAGGAGGAAATCAAGGAAATGGAAAAGCAACACAAGTCCAGCGCCAAGGAGTATGAGAAGCTCAACAAGCAAACCCAGGAGCTGCTCAAAGATCTTGCCAAGATTGACAAGGAAAATGTCAAATTCGAGGAAAAGAAAAAGTTCCTGACCAACAAGCAAAAGAAGCTTCAAAAGGTCCTTGAGACGAGCAGGTTTGGTGTTTCCGAGGGCGAAACCCACATCCAACAAGCGGACGACGACATCAAGCGGAATACTGCCCAGATTGATGAGCTGCGGGAGAAGATGGAGGGCGAGGAAGAGCAACTCAACGAAATTCGCGACAATCTAAAGGGCAAGACTCAGCACATTTCAGATGACATTGCGCGGAAACAAAAGTCGCTCGAGCCATGGAACGATAAGATCAACGAGCACAAATCCAACATGGCCGTCGCACAGAGTGAGCTGGACATTCTTAGAGAAAAGGACGGCGCCGGTGCTGCTGCGATAGCCGATACCGAAGCAAAGATTGCCGCCCTCCAGGAATCCAAGGAAGCCAAGCAAGCTGAGTTGGAGGAGTGTCGTTTGGAGAAGCGGCGGACTGAGAAGGAGATCAAAAAGGTCCAGAGTGACTTGGCGTCTCTTTTGGAACAGGAACCAGCCGTCCGAACCAAGCTGTCTTCGGCTCGCCAGAGAGCAGACGAGGCGCGGTCCAATTTCTCTGCAAGCCAATCTCAGGGCAAGGTCCTCACCGGACTGATGCGCCTCAAGGAGTCGGGACGTATCAACGGTTTCCATGGTCGTCTTGGCAACTTGGGTGCGATCGATGGCAAGTACGACGTCGCCATCTCGACTGCGTGCCCACAATTGAACAACCTAGTGGTGGATTCGGTCGGCGTTGGTGAGCAGTGCATCGAGTACCTCCGCAAAAACGATCTGGGGCGCGCAAACTTTGTGTTACTCGACCGATTGGCTCAACGCGACCTCTCCCAGATCAAGACCCCAGAAGACGCTCCTAGGCTGTTCGACCTGGTCAAGCCAAAGCACGACAAATTTAGGCCAGCTTTCTACAGCGCTCTACAAAACACGTTGGTAGCGGATGACCTTGCGCAAGCCAATCGCATCGCCTATGGCGCGAAGAGATGGCGAGTCGTCACTCTCGACGGACAGCTCATAGACAAGTCTGGAACCATGAGTGGTGGTGGCAACAGAGTTCTCAAGGGTGCAATGTCGTCAAAGTTGGCAGCGGATGTCACCAAGGAACAGGTAGCCAAGCTGGAGACTGACAGAGACACCGTCGAAAAGACCCTTCAGGAGCTGCAGCAAGAACAGAGGCAGCTTGAGACGACCCTGAGAAAGCTCAACGACACCATTCCCAAGCTCGAAACCAAGGAACAAAAAGCCGTGCTCGAGATGGAAAGCTTTGACCGCAACGAAGCCGATTTGCAGCGCCGAATCAAGGAGATTGCGGCCGAGTCACAGCCCTCGAAGACGGACAAAGCGCGCCGGGCGAGCTTGGAGAAGAATATTGCAAGTATGGAGAAGGACATTGGCAAGCTCCACGAAGAGACTTCCTCTGTCGAAGAAGAAATCAAGGCGCTCCAAGACCAGATTATGCAAATTGGTGGCATCAAACTGCGAACCCAAAAGGCCAAGGTGGACATGCTCAAGGAGCAGATTGACACATTGACGGATGAAATGTCTCGTGCCGAGGTGTCAAAGGCCAAAGCAACCAAGCAAGTCGCCAAGCAACAAAAGGCCCACAGGGAGGCAGAAGCCGAGCTGGAGAGCCTCGCTGCAGAAATGGAGAAGGTCGAGGAGGACGTGCAGACACAGAGGAAGGACTCTAGCGGCGCACGAAAGCAAGCCGAGGAAGCCCAGGATGCCCTCGAGGAGAAGAAGGATGCCCTTGAAGCCCTCAAATCTGAACTCGACGTCAAGATTGCCAAGATGAACGAGACTCGCGGCGTCGAGATTGAGATGAAGAACAAGCTGGAGGAGCACAAGAAGAGTCTGAAGGAAAACCAAATGCGCTTGAGGCATTGGGAGGACAAACTTGGCAAGCTCACCCTCACAAACATCACCGACATCGGCGAAGAGCAGGAGCCCGAGTCGCCGCCAACCTATACAAAGGACGAGCTGCAAGACATGGACAAGGCTGCGCTCAAGAGAGACATTGCCGCCCTCGAAGAGAAGACGCAAAACGTCCAGGTGGAACTTGGGGTGTTGGCTGAATACCGTCGCCGTGTCGAGGAACACGCTGCTCGCAGTGCGGACCTCGCGCAGGCAGTCGGCGAGCGCGACACCAACAAGAAGCGCTGCGAAGAGCTGCGCAGCTTGCGCCTCGAAGGCTTCATGGAAGGCCTGACCATCATTGGCCAGCGCCTCAAGGAAATGTACCAGATGATCACCATGGGCGGCAACGCCTTGCTCGAGCTGGTCGACACCATGGACCCCTTTAGCGAAGGCATCAACTTCAGCGTCATGCCGCCACGCAAGGGCTGGAAGAACATTTCCAACCTCTCTGGTGGAGAGAAGACGCTGAGCAGCCTGGCGCTCGTGTTTGCCCTGCACCACTACAAGCCGACGCCGCTCTACGTCATGGACGAAATCGATGCAGCCCTGGACTTTCGAAATGTAAGTGCCCTGCCCGGCCTCGCTCTCTCGCACAAGTCGCGTTGCTGCGAGACATTTTCTTTTCTGATTCAGTTCCTGACATGTGGCGCCCCGCCCGCCCGCCTGCAGATCTCGATTGTCGCTAGCTACATCTCCGAGCGCACCAAGAATGCCCAGTTCATCGTCATTTCGCTGCGCAACAACATGTTTGAGTCGGCTGTGCGGCTGGTTGGTATCTACA
The DNA here is from genome assembly GCF_038381095.1 of Phyllosticta capitalensis. Taxonomy (NCBI): domain Eukaryota; kingdom Fungi; phylum Ascomycota; class Dothideomycetes; order Botryosphaeriales; family Phyllostictaceae; genus Phyllosticta; species Phyllosticta capitalensis. The sequence continues at coordinate 1,124,236 of NW_027117450.1, read as the reverse complement.
AGGTGAACCACATGGTAAGGCTCCCCCACCCATTCGCGATGACCACCGCGCGCTAATGTCTCCCACAGACCAAGAGTGTCACGGTGGAAAACAAGGACTACATTGTCGCGAGGGCGCGACCACGCGCCGCATGAGGTGGTGTGTCTCCTTGCATTTTTTTGTTGGCGAAGCGGTGGGTGCTGGTTGGACACGGATTTCTTGGGCAGGAATGGGGCCATGATCAAAGGGAAAGGGCGGTGATCATGATAAGGCGTTTTAGGGTTGTTCTTGGTAGAGTAAGGGGCACCTCGATCGGCGAAAATGCTTACTAGCAAGCCAGCAGCCCGGTCATTGAGCTGTATGAATTTGTTTTTCAACATGATTGAATTCAGACTTCTGCCCCAGCCATAGCTTTAAGATGATATGTACAAAGATGACACTCCAAACTCCATGTGGCCGGAAAAGGGTATATATCTACAAAACCAAGAGTGCGCCGTGAGCCCCCATTACCAACCGCTGTACTGTACACATGTGTCAAGGCGCCAAAAGCAGATCAGAGATACGCACGCGGCGTACGGCGCTCTACTTTTCCGGGCAGCACGGATGCGACTCGGAATGCTCGTGGTAGTGTTTGCACATGTCTCTGACCCAGGGCTTGCAGCTGGCCAGCTTCGCGGCATCGTCGCCGCAGAGGGCCTTTCCCGAGTTTGTACACGAGAGGCAAAAGACGTATCGGCAGTCGACGCACATGTTTGCGCTGAGGTTTGGCTGCATGACGTCGCGGCAGGCCCAGCAGGCGCGCGTGTCCTTCCAGGCGGCGGGCTTCCAGGCGACGAGGGCGTGGCGGCTCATGCCCTGGAGCTCGGGGCGCTTGATACGGACGACGAGGTCGCGCAAAAACAGCGGGTGCCAGTCGTCCGGGTGCGTGGCCAGCAGCACGTCCGTCTTCTTGAAGGCGAACAGGTCGACGACGAGCTTGCGCAGCAGCGCCGTGTCGCGTATGTCGTCGTACAGCGTGCACGTGTCGGACGGCGTGGGCACGCTGTTGCTCTTCTCGGCCAACTCGGCCACCTTGTCCACGACGGCGTTGCGCAGCTTCTCCACCGACAGCCGGTCCGCCAGCCCGTAGAGGTTGAGGAGCAGGTAGAAGGCCACCTTGCCCTGCCGCTGGAACACGTCGTCCAGCGTCCCCGTGTACGCCCAGTGCAGGAAGAGCTCAAACGTCGCCACGTCCTCGGCCGGCAGCGACAGCTCCTGCGACAGCCCCTCGGCGAACGTGTGGTTGAGCGCCGCCCCGAAAAACGCAGAGTGGTGTGCCAGCACGTCGCGATGCACCAGGAAGGACTGCGCGTGCGGTCCAACGAGGATCGTCGAGATGACGGTAAACGTTTTGAATTGCGTCCTGTGCCACATGGACTGTTCGTTAGCAATGCTACCCAAGTCTGTGGGAACAAGAGTGCGTTGTCATGCAGCAATCGCATCCCCTTGCTTCGACCCCCCAAAAAAGTCTCTCCACCTCCATCGACGTACCGTAGCGAGAATGGCCGAGTGTTTTTTGACCGCGCTGCCAGCGCAAAGGAACCATGAGGTCGAGGCTTGACTACTTCGGTCGCCATGAGGAAAAGGTTTCCCCTCTTGAGGGAGCGCGCGGTGGTGGTATTTGTTGTAGGAATGCGCGAGCAAGTTCGGGCTGCTTGTCGACGAGCGAGAGCAATGATCCGCAACTTTCTGGAGAATCAGCACAAAAGGTGGAGAAGTGGAGAAGAAGATTTGCAAGAGAGAATGTTTGGAAGCCCGGCGGTGGGATATCTAATTGTGCGTTTGCTGTGGGTTGGCACCAGGCATGCTGGCATGCAGTGTCAATCAAGGAGTCAAACGGGGCCAGAGGTCGGGAACTGCAGCTTTCGTCATCTTAAGCAAGGATCATATGATGATTTCAACGTTCGCGTCTTTGAAGATGTTGCAAGTCGCCGTTTGGCATGGCCGCAAACTGTTCCCTGATGCTGACGCTTTGTCTCCGCTGGCCAAGGCAGTTTCCGGATGCGGAAGTTTCGGGACCCCAACGCCATCCACTGCGGAATTTTTCTTTGATGCATTTGAATAAGTTGGATGATTTCGCTATTCCAGAGCTGATTCGAGTTTTCGGGTGAGAAACGACATTTCCACTTCCGTATCTCGATCGACGTCGAAAGTCTGCGCAAAGGCACGTCAGAAAGCTGTCCAACGCACGACCCTGAGTAACCGCCCAATTCAACGCCTCCGTTGCAACCACCGCAAAGAAATCAAAAGCAAAAACTGCCCTGCATCCATTGACTAATCATGATACAAAATTGAATCGCGCATGCCAGCTGCAGGCATACTTTTGGCCGATTGAACCCATTTTAAATATCTCCGCCCACTCAAGGAAAAGGAAAGGTATGAAACCCCTCAGATACGGTGTTTTTCGCTCTCTACAGCGACGTTAGCAGCCTTGCGACTGGCTTCACTTCTTCTTGGACTCCTCACCAAGTCGAGAGTAGAGCATGTACAGAGCCATCTGGTTGCACTCCTGAGTGCCCGTGATGGTGACGAGACGCTCGTTGCTGTTGTCCTGGGGCTCGTTAATCTTGATGACGCTGCCACTCAGCTGACGTATCTCGTTGATCTTGGCGCCACCCTTGCCAATGATTGCGCCGACCATGTCGTTGGGAATGAAGATTTGCTGGGTGATTGGCTGACCAGGCATCATGCCCTGCATGGGCTGCGCAGGCTGACCGGCATGACCAGGTTGGGCAACGTGGGGAGCACCGTACTGCTGGGGCTGGTGAGGTCCAGCACCCGTGTAGGCATGACGTGGTGAGCCAGCTCCGTAGTGCACAGGAGCTTGCGGTTGCTGAGGATACTGGCTGTGCATGGGCGCGCCACCATAGCCGCCAGAGGGAGGGTTCCTCTGAGCCTGCGCCTTGTGGCGGTAGTTCTCTGGGTGGCCCCACGAACCACCAGCTGGCTGTGGAACATAGGGGACAACCTGCATGCCTCCGGGGACTACTCCGGCAGGACCACCACTGCGAGTCGCGTAGGCGGACGCCGCTGGGCCCCCAAATCTCTCAGTCAGTTGCTCGACAAGGGTGCTTCCAACGTAGTAAGTGGCAATGTGAACCGCATCAGCAACGCCAAGGACAACAAGCGAACGCTCCGTGGAGAGAGGAAGACAAGAATCAGACGCGTTGAGGCGAGCGCCAGAGGCTTCCTGGATCTCACGGATGCGGACACCGCCCTTGCCAATGATGGAGCCAATGAGGATGTGCGGGATGAGAAGGCGGAGGGGGTAAGTCTTGGACTGTGGGGTTGAGGGGGAGTTGATGTCCTCGTTGTTCAGGGTCCGAATAATCAGGCCGAATGCCTGCGAAACGGTCAGTCTTCACTCACCAAACAGGAGCATCGGCACGTACCTTGGCAACGGCATCAACGGGACCGCTGACGGTAAGGATGCGCTCGACAGCACCACGGGAGTAGTCGCTGACAGTGCACTTAGCTCCAGACATGCGACGGATTTGCGTCACATTCTCACCGCCCTTGCCAATGACGGTGGCAGCTTCGGCGCTGGAAATGATGGCGCGCACGTGGAGCCAGTTGGACTCGTCTTGGTGGCCCGAGCCCGCGGCAGACGAGGGACCATTGGTGGAGGTGGACAGAATGGGCTGGGTGTCCGGAGGAAGAGTCGGGGCCGTCGTCGGCGCATCGGGAACCTCGGTGTCGGCTTGGCCATCATTGGAAGTGCCATTCTGAGAGACCGGGGCGGCGTCTTCCTCCTCCTTTGACTTGGGCTCAGTCGTGTCAAGAGTCGGAATGGCAACAGGCTCAGGGGCCTCAGCAACAACCTCGTTTGCATCTTCTTTGACGATCTTGTCCAAAGCGGGACGTTTCGCGTCTGGCTGGTCGCCCGGACCAGATGGGGAAGAGGGCTCCTCCAAGGGGCGCTTCTGGCTCGGGGCCGCAGTTGTCGTGGGGGAAGCAGACATGATTGGAGAGTGCAGTATGCCCTGTTTTTATCAAGTAAAGAGTTTTGTTTGCTTCTTTTTCAGATCTTTAGGGATCACCGCCAAGGACGAAAACGGGATCAAACGCCGTTGGTAAAAGTGTCTCGTATTTGTTCTCGATTTACGTACAGCAGGGGCTGTCCAAGGAAAACTTGCTGGTGTAGGCGATCGGAACAAGGGGCGAGCGGCTTGGTGCTGGTGGAAGTGACGGAAAGGTGCAATGGAGTCGCCGGAGTGGAGATGGTGCAGAGTGCGGTGGACGGTGTAATGGTGCGGCGAATGGAGAGGTGTGGTATCGAGCGGGAGGAGCTCTCGGCGACTGAATTGAAAGAGGTGCCAAAGATGGTGGAGCGGCAGTATCGGGTGAGGAGGTTGAGTGAAGGATGCAGGGCCCGGAACAAGACGAAGATGGTGTTGAGAGATGAACGCGCGCCCGTCAGAAGCAAACCTTGCAGCGGTGCAGTCTTGTAGAATGGAAACCCGAGCGAGCGAGCGAGCGAGCTAGCCGGCAGAGCAACTGCGCGCGAGCGACTTCCGAATTGGCGAGAATCGGATCAAGATGACCGGACGCTGAGGGCAAAGTGCGGGTGAAGCGACGATGGAGAGGTGGTGATGGCTTTGAAGAGTCGGCGCGACGGATGGAATGTGGTGTCGAGGTGGAGAGGAACAGGAAAGAAGGCGTATCTGCGACAGAAGCTGCGGGAATTGCGGAGCCACGGCATCACTGTTTGCCTTGGCGCCGATCTCACTCACGTGACCGGATTATTTTGTGGCCGGTCGGTACGTGCCGACTGGTGAAGTACCACGGTGAAGTCGACGCTTGTCACTTACCCCGACTCTCGCGTTCCATGGCTTCCAATCAGGCCGACGAGCTTCCAAACATCCAGCAGTATGCCTCGGACGTCCATGGCTCCCTCCAGCATACGCCCAGACCGAGACAATCCGACCTCGATGCCTTCGAGGCGAGGCTCGACCAAACCGTCCAAGAGCTCAGAGAACGTGTCCGAGAGCAACAACGCGCTTTAGAAGAGGTACGGCCGAGCTGCTCCAGGCTGTGCGATTGCTGACCCCGTCTCAGCTTCGCAAATCTCACGCGTCGACTGCGCATTTTCGCTCCGAGGATCCTAAAACACAGCTCCATCAACTGCGGGTCCTGAAAGATGCATACGACGGCCTGACGTCACTCGAGCCGGATATTCCAGCTCCAGCTTCTGTGCTGCCACCGCTTCTCGCAGCTCGCATTACCCAGCAAGTCATCAATGAGACCAAGAATGCTATCCAAGACTCGCGCAAGCAGCTCGCCAACACGAAGCGCCAGCTTGAATGCGAACAAGGCAACCTGCGTGACGCCAATTCCATCACCAAGAGCTTAGAAAGCCGAATAGAACAGCTCCAAGTTGAGGACAATGAGACCTCGACCTGGTCCCCCTCCCAATTGGCTCAGGAGATGTTGACCGCAACCATCAAGCGCAAGGATACCTACGACCTGGAGACTGATAGGTTGCGCGCCAATCTGGAAAGCTTTACCAATGACCATCTGGCGTCCATGGTGGCGGCGGAAGAGCTAGGGGGACCGATTGTCGGCGACCTTTTGGAAATTGACGGTGACATGTTGGCGGCCGGCTTTTCGCTCCAAGGCAAACCGAAGCCTTTGAAGCCGGGGAAAAGTGTGGAGGACAAGAGACAGAGACGTCTGGATGACATTTGGGGAATGGGTTCCGGGACTGATGGAGCATTGTCTTCTGAAAGAGAGGCCGCGGCTCATGAAGTCCAATCTCTCCTTCAAAGCCTCTACGCTGCTAGAATAGGGCAGACCACGAGCGGTGAATACGTAGTTCTAGAGCGCGACTCCGCGGCAGCTCGGTTTCTGGTTCGGGCAAAGGTCGCGCAGCTACATCCCAAAGACGCGCGCAGACTGCGTTTGATCGACTTTGGCAGGGAACTGGAATAGATCAAATAGAGAATTCTTGATGATTACCAAAAAGGCTCTGCACAAATACAGTCCATCGTGCGTCGTCCCTGTTGTCGTTGTGCTCCAGGCTTGGCGCATGTCACGTGTAGTTTAGCCGACGGCACCCCCGGTCCGCACACAATTTCGCTAGTCGACGCAACACCTTCGGCCGCAGACAACGACATCGAAAGCCAACCACGACGCTGCACCAGCAAATCAGTCGCCATGGCCAGTGAGTGGAAGCATTTTGCTGCCGTCTGCGCTCGATGCTAATCGCTCGCAGAGTCAAAGAACTCGTCTCAGCACAACCAGTCCAAGAAGGCCCACAAGAACGGGTACGCTTCACCCCGAACCCGCCGCGTTTCCTAGGACGACACCGCGACTCGCTCACGATACGTCCTCGCACTTTGGAACGAACCGATCGCTGACAATGGCCGAAATACAGCATCAAAAAGCCTAAGACCCAGCGCTACCCCTCTCTCAAGGGCGTCGACCCCAAGTTCAGGAGGAACCACAGGCATGCGCTGCACGGCACCATGAGGGCTCTGGTGCGTACTCCCCGGAACCCACTCTCGAACGAGCGGAAGAAGCAAACCTGGCGAGCGGAGCGGCTGACATGACACTTGCGATTTTACAGAAGGAGTTCAAGGAGGGCAAGCGCGAGTCGGCATAAACGGGGTGCAGGCGATCCAGTACACGACGTTTCTTCGGACGGTTATCATGGCACGAAAGGTCTGAATGACTACTGGCGTTTCTGAGCTGGGTTCACGCTCGAATTGCAGCCCCCCAGCCTAAACTCTGGAAAAAGAACAAAATGGAATGGCTTTCGATCCCGACGCGTCTCGATGATGAACGATTCACACGCTTCTGCCTTGTCTACCTCCCCATCGACCGGCTTTCTTTTTTGCTCAATCTTCGTGGACCACCGTAGAGGGAGATGGATGATTTCGTCAAGAGAATTTGGGGCGCTATGTTTTGATACTCGTTTTCCACGGCATTAGTGTGTACAGCTCCGCGCGCTTCCCATGCACGACAGCTGAAGGATTTATATCGTGCCAAGATTTACTGCCTTTTCACTACCAAACACCCAGCCTTATCATCGTGAGGCTTGGGTGCATGGAGAAATGGCAACATGCCAGAAGCGATGCTTTAGCTCAATCAAGACATTCTTTTAGACTGGAGTTTTTTCCGTGTTGTGACTTGGGCTAATGTTTGCAAGCAGATCAACCTCAGATACAGCTTTTCAATGGAAGTCCTGAGGATGTAAAGGTCGAGCTAGTCATCCCCAAGCAGCCCTCGTCGAGCTTTGTCGTGACTGCCGGCGCTTCCCATGACGCCCGAGCCCCATGTTTACCATTGGCCGCCAACGAAATGTCGACTCGTAAGACAGAGTAGGGGTGCTTGATAGCTCCCTGCATCTGTTCTTCAACAAATCCAAATGTCCAAGTCTGGAGACACTTGAATACTCCCTTTCCACCCTCACCTTTAGCGACATCCAAGCCTCGTCCACGGCACGAACTTCTCTGGCGCTAAGCCTCAGAGTGGACATTTCCTTCGTCATCTTCTGTGGAATCTTCTACTTTACTTCCCAGAGCACCGACTTTGACTCCGCGTTCCAGCGCTCGCTCTCGTCTCCAGAACCTCAAGCAATAAATCCCAACCTGCCACTGTCCTTGCCGAAATATCCAGCGGAATTTGCGATACCTCATCCCCCACGTTTACCTCAACGGTGCATGCGAAGGACACGAATACATGGCAAGACGGCCAGCCCACACATGTCAAGATTCGCTCCCAATGCTCGAGACGGCAGTGGTACAGTAGGTCGCAAAAGAAAAGTCAACTCAATGCGGGATAGGGACGCTCGAGTGGTTCCTGCTCCCCGCTTCAATTCTCAGTTCCGGACTGCAAGGAGCTTGCTTGGATGCTTTTCTCGCAATCTACTATAGGAGCAAGTGAACCAAGTGTCGACATCACTCGGTGGACTGCCTCTGTCCTGCCCTCTGCTGCCATGTCCTGCTCTTCCTGGAAGGCAAACAGCACGGCCGAGTCCGGAGCGTCCTGCGAGCGTTTGGATGCCGCCGACGCCCCTTTCCGCTGTCAAAATCTCGATTTTCCTTCCTCTCTTCGCGTCATCTGGCGCACCTTCCGCGACTTTTGTTGCAGTCCGAGTTTTGGATTGAGGATTGGTAAAGGCCCGTGGCATACAACAACGGCTGCTCCGTCTCTTCTCAACGAGGTGTCTAAACGTTCGAACCTCCCTACGACACTGTCAGAGGACTTGGAAAGTGTCGAGTTCTATACGCACAAGGCGCTCCAGAGTTTCCTATCTGCGCGCTTCACGAGTTGTCCCTCTGGTAGATGCGTGCCGGACCTTTGCTACCTGCTTCGGATCATGGGGGCTTTGCGTGCGCTTCGGAGACGGCAAACAATGAACGCAGCAGAGGGAAACGCTGCTGGCATTTTACGCGCCTTTTCTCGCCTGTTGCTTCCCGCAGAGCAAGTCGCCTTTATGGCTGTGAAGTGACTGATCCTATCACTGCAGGTCCATCGGACTGCCTAGTAGGCTTGATGGAGGATACGTGGAGGTGACTGTCAGCTATGCCGTGGGCATCCATCTATGAGGCCAGACTGTTGGCTCGAGTGTTTTCTTTGCGCAGCTCTTGTGATGGCCGGATGAGAATGGAGGCGCGTCTCCGAAGGCGTGGTCAATCTTGTCGCTGGGAGGGTTTTGATGGTGCGGGTATCGCATGAGCTTGAGATCTTGCATTGGTTGCCGACAGACAGGAAAGGGAGACTTTGTTGAGATCGTGTATCGTGATGATCGCAGAGCACTTGACACTCCTAGTCGTCACCCTTCTAGAAGACCGGTACTCGTTATATCCTCTTTGTCCTGAGCTCGAATGCTTGAATGGTCGAATGGTTGCTGTCTCATGTAGATCTTCACGATCCTCTTATCGAAAAATAGACTGCTTGACGAAGTCCCCGGCAAGTTTGAAGACCTTCCTCCCAAAAGAGCGCACTCCCATAGTGGAATCCGAAAAACCTCCGCCTAGAATTTGTCTTCACAAAAGCGCGCCAGACTACCTACATTATCGTTGCATGAAGCTAATTTCCTTTCAACACCCTCAGGTCCGCTGCGCATCGCATGGCTGGATACGGGTGCCTTTCCTTCAATAATCAGTCGCCGGTTCCTCTAGGACAAGCTTCCAGATATCCCTAATGTGCAGCTTGAAAAGCCGGTCAATATCAACGGCGTAGTTGAAGATGCAAAGCAGCACAAGCAATTTGTCCTGGTGTCCTTTCGTTTGCCCAGGCGCACCAAGAAAGGAAAAGCAACACACTTTGCGCGCTCATTGAGGGGTTAGGCATGCGAGTATTCATCAGGAACAACCCTCTTGCTTCCGAGAAAATCATCACCGATCTGAGAATATGCGACCCCACTGAACCTTCACGTCATGGGGTCTGTCTCCTGGCGTTTCTACTACTAAGTTCGCTGTCGTTTGTGGGAAGTGTACTTGCCGTAGTAAATCCTTGGGCATCCACAATGCAGCCATTCACCTCGACTACTTACTACTCCACTGCGGGGAATGGTCAAGTTGAAGTACATCCAAGATAAGTTAACCTTGGCTTAAAAGCTCGATAGATTTACCAGGGAGTACGAAGTTGCAGCAAACTGATCAAAATCGAAATTGAATGAAGAGCTCATCTCTATGGTTGCTATAGATATTGAGCTCCAAAAAATAGTCTCCGTGCGCATAGAGAGTGTCTTTTAAAGGGTTCAATCCAAAAACAGAGATTGAAAGAAATTTTGGGCGATAGGATGACAATTGAAGACAGCAGATGGATGGGAAGAAGTCGACACAGGCCCACGATCTTATCTGCAGATCAAGCATACCCTAGTTGCCCCGCCATCCCAACCCCACCCACCCCTTGTTCGCCAACGACATCTGCTTCATCCCATCACCAATTCACCCTTCTACATCTCCAAAATGCCTGCCTCAATGCCAGCGCCGTCCCGGCGTGTGCCTATCGAGCCACTGACTCAAGCGGCTTTCGAGCCGTTTGGAACCGTCATCGAGAACCCAGCCCGCCTCGGCGCAAAACGACCAGACCTCGACACCGTCAAAGCAAACCAGGGCACGGCGCTCAAGTATCTCGATGTCACGCACATGACCAACTTCTACCACATGTCGCCGAGCCGCAAGCCTGGGGCTGCCGTCATGAACATGTTTGTATGTTCGCCGCGGAAACTGCGGACCGCGTCGAGCAGCAATTCCAGCGGGCAGCAACGCCTCTTTGACACGACAATCCTCGAGCGACACCCGTACACCTCCCAGACATTCATCCCGCTTGGTCTCTCCCCTGAGAGTGCTGGTGCTGGCTCTGCTCCGTCGCAAACCTACTACCTCGTCATCGTTGCCCCCACTCTTCCCCAGTCTCGCGGCTCCAAGTCGAAGCGCCCCCCTCCATTCCCTCTGCCACCACCGCGTCGCCGACGTTCCATTCGCGACATCTTCTCTCGTGCGAGGCCCTCGCCATTTACCAATGAAGCGGCACCACCCCCACCCTCCGCTACAAAAGGAAGACAGGAAGGGCGGCCGCAGCCGCGACCCAAGGGGCCAGGGCTGCCCGACTTGAGCCAGCTGCGGGCGTTTATCGCACGAGGAGATCAGGCGGTGACGTACGGGGCAGGGACCTGGCACGCACCGATGGCAGTGGTAGGCGAAGAAGACGTCGACTTTGTGGTCGTGCAGTTTGCCAATGGGGTCGGCATTGAGGATTGTCAAGAGGTGGAGCTCCAAGCGGAAGGAGATGGAGGAGTTGCTGTTGTAATTGATGAGGGCCAGCCAGGCACAGAGGGCATTGGGATCAAGGCAAAACTCTAATCCTCGGAAAATCAGAAGAGCTTGGTTTGAAGCAATCGGAGAGGATTGTCGCAGAGTCGGTACAAAAGATTTGTTGTATTCTTGCTAATGGAAATACTGTCGAGTTTCTCCAGAGAAAAGTCGTCATTTTGCTTCGAGCTCGCCATGCGTCATCGAACCCGAGCTCGAAGGTCCAAGTCCGAGCAAGGGGAGCAGCAGGGGGAGAGCACCGACCACATCATCTGAAAACACCCCCTGACAATATTCCGTAAACCGCCGGCAAGCACGGATGGCAGACATCACAATCAATGGCCCAACCCACGAGCCCACATCAAAAGCCGAAACCTCGGAGACGAGACCCTCAGCTGGACCCAGCAATGATGTCGACGGCTGACGGTGGCAGATGAATTGTCTCAGTGCCACAGACGGTTGTGCTGGCGCCAGTAAAGCGCATCCATGTCGTCACTCAAAAGGACCACAGACTCAGGTCCCCTGCCCCCCTCTTTCTCACTTCAGGCCACCATCTCAGGTCCCGACCAACCCCGTCTGCCCCGTCGTCCGCCCACCCATCCCCAGCTGCAGGAACTCAAGATCCGAGCCAGCGGACAACGAGTGTCAGCGGCACAACTTCCGGACACAACACACTGACTCCAAGCCCACGACACCGCCACAACGATCGTCGTGACTCTGCATTTCTGCTTTGATTCGTCGCAGTGGCAGCACTGGTGGACCTTCTGGTGGGAACAGTGACAGGGCGTTGCGATAATAAGTCCCTCAATGCATAGTACTATGGCTGACGCGCCTGCCATACGTGATCACGGTCATCATAATTGTCAGCAGCTGCAGCAGTGGGGGAAAAGGAAGAGGAGAAGAGAAAGAAGCAACGAAGCCACTGTAGCCAGGGTCCCACCGCTCTGGCCAGGATACGCGGATCGGCTCGATCGATGGGCGAATGGCATGTCAAATCTTCGTCGACCCGAAATCACACTTTGCGCGACAAAAGTCACCGGCCATCGCACCCCTACTCCTACCACGACAGAGCGAAGGCACAAAGACGGCAACCTGCTGCTGCTCCTCGCCCTTGAGCTGCGCCGCTGATGTGCGACGCAACCAAGGAAGCTCGAGGCCTGTGTAGCCCGGCTAGGCACGTCGTTCGGCAGGTGTTGTGTGCGGTGGAGCGCCGGCACGGTACCTATCCTGAGGCACGGCGCACAAAGCCATGGTTGGTCGAAACAGAGAGAATTAGGTACATGAGACAATGTACCTGTAGCAGTTGCACGTCCGGCACGCAACGTCGAAGCAGCGGAGCAACAGAAGAGAGGTTGCGTGATGACCTGCGTGGCGGTGCGCAGCCTGCCTTAGCGCGTCGCGGGGTGCACCATCGTGGCCGTCTCTCAGCGAGTAGAGTAGGCAAACCACCATTTCTTACCCTCTCCACTACTTTTCCCCTTCTCGTGTGCTGACGTCTCTCGAGTCATTCTTGTCCCTCTCTACAATTTTGTTGCTGTCCGTCGTCATCCTTGTGCTTTGGGCGCCACTGCCGAGGGTACGCCTGAAGCTAGGCCAGAATCGTTGTCCCCATCGCGCCCCCATTTCCTTCCCCATCTCGTCGAGGCCCATCCTAACGGCGGTGTGTGTGGCGGCGGTCCTAAGGCGGCGTCACTCTAATTTTTCTTTCCACTTCTCGTCCATCTTCCATCATCGCGCCGTCATCTTGACGACGACTACGCAGTCGCGTGCTTCGTGAACTTCCCAAACAGGCAAAAAAGAAAAATTTCCCTCCTTCGCCGCGTCGCCCTATAGCTCTGACGCTCGACATTGACGTGCGGCATCCAGCGCACGACGACATGTGGCGTCGAGAATTTGGAAAACTGACTGCAGCTATCTTTCATCATCGCGGTGAAAGCACCGAGGAAGACGACAACAACCACAATGACGAAGTACGGTTAAGAATTTCCGCACAACTTGTGGATATGAGAAAAGAACAACGTCAGGCACGCAGTAGCCGTTTGGTGTGGCTGGAGCAGCACACGGCCACAAGATGTCGTCGACTCGAGGGTGCAGTATAGAAGTCCACTTCCTTGCCCTGTGACGAGCACACGGCATTCCTCCGCCAAATATAGCACTCGTTGCAGGAACGGCGTCAATCGGTCCCTGTGGATTGACTCGCGTGGTAGTTACCTTTACCTGGTACTGTCACCATGTCTCTCCTACGCGGTAGAGTACTGTACGTCTCACACGTCGTCAGTGGCACTGCACTGTGCCTAGCCGCGAGACGAGGTCCTTGCCTATTCGGGACGCGCGCACAAAACAGTCTGGCCGGCACATGCAAAAGAGGACGCTGTACGAATAGTCGGCGTGAAGCCACGGGGTGCTGCTCTTAGTCTATGATTCGCCGCCAGCTGCTTGGGAAGAGAATGCCGGACTAGAGGATGGATGGCTTGAGGGATGGCGGGTCGTCGCCCGCCAACGGCGCCATATGGCTGAGCTAGGTGCTTGCCTGCTTGCTGCCCGCCCAGCACTACTCACTACTGGGCTGGGCCGGCCCGCAGGGTACCGAGGCTGACTAGGTACATGCACCTACCTGGTGCCCAAGTGTAAAGGAAAGCTCGTGGTAGAGGTACAACAACACCACAGAAGAACGTCGTCTTTTCACAAGAGGCTTGTGCAACTTGCCCGACAGCTCGCTCGCGCTAACCTACGTTCTGATGCACGATGGTCTGCCTCGGCTGACACCAAAAATGACTGACTCACCGCGTCCATCTGCGTGTCGCTCTCGCCGTCTGTCGTCGACGAGCCGAATCCCATCGAGTCATCCTTCTGTCCGCCCACCGCGCACCCCACAAGTCCCTTGGACGAGAGCGGATGTGGCTGGGCTACGGACTAGCCACATTGCCTAGTTTGGTGCTTGGGCTTAGAGAGAGGGAACTAAATGCTGACTGACTGACGTCCATCCAGTAGCGACGACGATGGTGTGGTGGAGTGGTGGTCAGACGGGACCCCGTGTCCATGCGCACTGCTGCTGGCTGCTGGCTGCTGCTGCTGCCCCTCCCCCGCTTTTGCTCTTCCATTCCTTCGTTTGTTCTGTGCTTGGGCTGTTCCCTCTCGCTCGGCTCTTTCTCAGCTACTTGCCCGACTCGGCAGGTAGGTCGCTGTGGTAAGGTAGGAGCTCCAACCTAGCAGCTCAAGGGAGCTACGACCACCATCCCACCACGCGTGCCACCAATTCTTCGACGACGACCAATTGGAACGACCTCAGCCACTTGAGCATCGTAATGCCAATTTCCGACATCGACATGCCTTCCTCGCGATCAGGTCGGCTCATCGGTCGAGGAGGCAGTGTTCCGGACCATTGGGTAAAGATAGTCTCGATTGAGCACACGCATGTGGATGGATAAACGGCAGCCACGACACCACGTCGAAGGAGACCCAGAACAACGGGGGGCGCCACAATTGCGACCAATCAAGGGCGCCGAAAAGCGGGAGCCTGGAGGCTAGTACCTAGGACATCAGCTCGCAGCTGTGGCGACGTGGGGATGCGGCGACGATGTGGCACCACACACTTGTGGCGACGAACAAGACAGCTGTGGCAGTGAGCACTAGTCCTTACCTTGCATTGCATACATATCCGATTCTCTCTCTGAAATCCGCAAGCAAGCATCACATCACGCATATGCTCCCTAGCGATTCCGAATACCCGTGGCGCATGAGCTAGCTTTGCGCCTATCAATGGGCCGGCCGCCTTTTGTAGTTGGTGGCACAGTCTTTTCGAAGAGAGGGAAAAAAAAAAAAAAAGAATGGGGGTGGGTCAGCAGAGCTGGAGCCCAGCAATTGTTGGCGTTTCGGCGTTCGTCATTGCAGATTGGATCCAATCTCCCTCTTCGTCCATGTCGGTCGTCCCGTTTCGGATTTGCATGGCTCCCACGATCCCCTGTTCCAGGCAGGCGAGGGCGAGAAATGGGAGAAGGATTCGGGGGTTAAACCGAATGACCACAAGCGGACGAATGTGGATATGCGGCAGACGAAAAAAAAAAGGAGGAAATTGATGGGGAGGCTGGGCTGTTGCCCGATGGGTCATGATACCGGTCGTCGAACCTGGCAGACGGACACGCGCTCGCTCTGGCGATCGTTGGAATCCATAACACCATGCACTGTGCCACTGTACCACCACCACCAAGCATCCCGGAGCGAGAGGGAGGACAGGGATGGGAGGTGGAAAGCCACAGTTCGAGTCATCTGCCCGCCCGCTGGTCGTTGTTGTCGTTGCCGCTGGACGTCTGTGGATGGACAAGGGGGGGGAGCTCCCGCCACACTTTTTGTTCCCTCTCTCCATCAGCTGCCCCGCGTACCCTAGCTCGAAGGGAAATAGTCCGTCGCACAAACAAAGACGGGTGGAATACCTACCTACATGCTGTATGCAGCTCGCCTACCGCAGAGCAGAAAATGCACTCTAGACAAAACGACGAAGCGCCGAATGAACGAATGCGGCAATTGGCTACGTGATTCGATGTTTTTCCATGCCTCTCTCTCTCTCTCTTGCCGTACCTAGTCCTGCGACAGAGCGAGCGCGTCTGCGATACATGCATGTATACATGGTAGTTACGTATGCATGCATGTCCCGGTGCCCAGGTGACTGGATGGAGAACCAAGTCTGCAAACCACAAACCAACTCTCAAACGCCCTTCAATTGAGAGGGTGACGCGGTGGGAACGCGCGACCTAGTCACCTTGTTAGTCCATCGACTCGCAAGGTTGACGGATTAGAACGTCGAATCGGGGAATTGGCCAACACGCGGAGGAGAGAAGGGCGGCTGTTTGTGCGACTTTTTGATGTTTGTGCATGGTACCTATTGTATGTACCAACCGCGGCATGCAGATAGTTACATGTCAAGTCTTTGTTGGTCGATTTCGTGTCTCCAACTCACGTCTTCCTCCGTTTGGAGAGGATCGATTCGAGACGCGCAAACAGAGAGAGAATGAATGAATGGTCGGCTGCTGCGCGCCGCGTCGCGTCGCGTCTCTTCGTCGAGGTGGTGGTGTGGCGCAACCAAACCAACCCCCGGCCGGAGCCAGCTCCATGCCATCTCCCACCCAGCTGCTCGCGATTGACAACAACATGAACAACGCGGCGCATTACCTAGTTAGTGGCGATGAATGGATGGATGGCGGCAGGACTGCGGGCGGACAATCCCAAGTCCGCGGAGAGCATCAGGTCCTCTCTCAACACCGTCTGTGCCTGCCTAATCTGTAGTAGGTGGTAGCTTAGACCCGGGGCCCCGTACGCAGTACCTTAGTCCCGCGCGTCGCAGTCGGTCGTGCGTGTGCTGTGCGCGGTCTAGACCTTTTGGTTTGGCGAGACGTATAGGCGAGCTGCGAGAGAGAGAGAGAAAAGGGCAGACGAAGAAAACGCCATCGCTCAGATCGCGATCAAGAAAAATCGGGAAATGGAAAATGCGCGCGCATGGAGGACGTGATGGGTTAGCATCGGCCGGAGTGATATTGGCCAACGCCATGGGATTGGATTGGATTATTGGGGGCTGTTGTTGTGAATTCAACGGCCACATCTGCTTGTTTTCTCTTTTGCTGTATTGGTACTCCGTATGCGGATATGTGTCTCTGTCCTTGCGGATTCATACATGGCGCTCTACAACATCATTTTTTTTTTTTTTTTCATTAAGCGAGTAGTAATCCATACACACCTTTTAGAGTGACCAGGGCCGCGTATGCCACTCCTCCGGCACCTCTCTCTCTCTTCGCTTCCGCTCCGCGCGCCGGCCGGCCGGGGCAAATCGGAAAAGCCGCCGTGGCGTCGCCGTCGCGAGTGATGGCATTGAAAGGCTGACCTCACACGGTCCACGATGTGTGAATTCGCTTGTCTCGCCTCTCTGCCGCTCTCTTCACCGACCAGCGACGAAGAAGACTTGACGGGCGGGTACCTAGGTGAGCGATGAAATGATGAGCGGTGGCCGGTGCGTATCCGGTCAACGGCTCATCAGCGGTGGTGCCCGGTGATGATGCCCGTGATGCAATGGCCGCAAAGGGGCCACCTTGTCGCTGCTCGCACACATCAATCATGCCTGTTGCCCGATGATCAGAGAGAAGAAGAAGTAGAAGAAGAAGTTAGCAACAAAGACGCGGCAAAGGGCCTTTTTTTCCCCCTCTGCCGACGCAGTGGTCACCATCCGAATCTCGCGGCGACTGCGGGCAGCTCATCATCGACAACCTCGACACGGAGCAACAACAAGACAAGTGGCCCACCGCACCGCCCATCCATCCCATCTGCCGCCGGTGATGGCCGGGATTGACGATTTGACGGAAGGATTGGATCGACGTGGTGGTCGATGCGCGCGCGCGGCGGACTTGCGGTGGGTGGCCCTCACACTCCTCAGGTCGGCGGTGGTGGTGGTCGGGCAGCCGAGCCCAGGTCCACGGGCGGTGACGTGCTCGGAGCAGACGACGAACACCGGGCAACAGGGAGCCATGCCCCCGCCGCCGCTGGGTTGGCATTTCCCAAGCAATTTTTCGCGCGGTTTCATACGTCGACCGCTATAGGACCCGTTGCGAGACGGTCACGCGCACCGCAGCAAAAGAACCACGTCCCTCGGGAGGACTTTTGTTGTTCCGCAACTGACGTCACTGGGGTCCATCGAGAAGGGTAAAAATAGAGGCGGTTGAGGTAGTTTCTCTTACGAGTCAGATAACTAGCTGGGCTTACGTAGGGTGGGTACTTCAGGTTGGGTGCTGCGGCAAGTCTTTTTGATGGTATGTAGCAGTCACACGAGAGCAGCAGCAATTGTGGGCAACGAGGCTTTTCATTTCGCATTTTCGCTGTCAGCAGGTGTGCCTTGCCTTGCCTTGATACCTTCTCACCCGCTCAAAACGTCGCCACGTGTGCATTGCAACAGTAGATGGTGGTACTGGAAAGAAGAATCGATATTTGAAAGGAAGCAACGAGGAGAATGAAAAGATTTGGGGCCAAACCAAGTCCAGGCCAAGCAAAAGTGGGTATCTTGAACTCGGGGACAGAAGAAGGGGTTCGAAGAAGCAACGGAAGAAGAATGCGGAAAGAAGAGAATGGGAATATACATGTACGCTGTGCTGTGGTGGTGTAGTGTTGCTCGGTGCTATTGTAAAGCAAAGGAAAAGGGACAAATGACCAAGGTCATTAGAAGATTAAATGCGCGGACCATCCTTTCCCGTCATTCATGCAGACTAAAGACAGATAATAATGACAAATGAAAAGAAAGATCAAAGCAAAGGCCCCAGAAAGATGTGTAGATGCACAAATTAAGCCGATGAGAGAAGCTCGTACGTGAGCATGCACGCGCGCTGCCGAGGCTCGCCATGAGCCACAAGCTACAACAATAATAGCAACACCTAGTTCGTTACCAGAACGTACAGAGACACACAGACAGACCAGTGATAGGGGGTATCGTTGGAAAGGAAACTGCAGTCTCGTCATGGTGCGCACGCGCGTGCAGGCAGTCGAGGTACCAGAACGCCTGGGCCGCGCCGCTGCAACACACAACAGCCAACGTCGTCATGAGTCGTGAAATTTTTGGTGTTTCGTCTTTTTCAAGGCAGCACTGCCTCGTCAATAGTAGAGTCGCAGTTCAAAGCCCGACGTCGTGCTCGATTCGACGGCACCAACGTCGCCATCGACTTGAATGTCTGACGGACCCGAGTCCCATTCGCGTTTCATGGGCGACTCTGCGTGAAGCTCCTGGAATTCGGCCACCATGTCCTGGCCTTCGGGGATTTCCAGGACCGTCTGGTCGTCGAGGAGAACCGGAAAGGGTTTCGACTCGAGGATGCGGACGGCACGGATGACGCGGTTGGGTTCGACTTGACACTTGTTGGCGATGGCGTTGACGAGCTCACGCAGGTTCCGCTGCATCAGGTAGACGGCGCGGTAGTAGTTGTCCTCGGCGGGCTTACCAAAGGCTCGAGGCTGGATGTAGAAGCATGCGACTGCTGCCTGTCAGCATGTGACTCTAAACGCGTCGGAAACGGTGGTGAAAACTTACCAGGCTTGATTAGACGCTCAGGAGGAGATTGGTAGGAGTAGTCGACGCCGACGGCGTCAATCCAGTCATTGAGCGCCTTGTCGCCCGTCTTCCTTTGCACCTTGATGGGAAGGTTGGAGGTGTGACCGGAAAACGAGTTGAGGTCCCCTGTCGCTGTTTGAGGCATGTTGCGCCAATCGTTGGACCCCATGCGAGACGGTGGCGGAAACGAGTGGAAAGTCGAACCGTGTCGATCTCCCGAATTGACAGACTGCGAGCTTGGCGTGGGCGAAACAACCGAAGAGTTGTGCGCGCTTTGCCTGTCCCACATGGTCGAATCGCCCGTGTCAACCCTCTTGAGCTCAGGGCCAGGAGCATCTCCTGAAAGGTGGACCGGATGGACGTCTGGGTCGTCCAATTCCTCGCCCCGCAGGTACAAGACGCTTGCAGGCCTGGTCGAAGTAAACATGTCCTGCAGAGTCGCCAGCTTAAGATGCAAGTCTTCTTCAGCCGGTGGCCTAGCTCCCGTCGAGCTCGCCGAAGACATGGACCATGTGCGCTTGTGCTTGGGAACCTTGCCTGGCCGCTCGACGCTGGTTGATCCCGCCTTGATCCCGGCGCTGCTGCGTTTCCTCTTTCCAAAGTCCTTCATGCCAGACTCGACCTGCGCAATCTGCTGCTTGAGCTTGTCAATCGTCTTTTTGACGTGGGTGACGTCGTTGGAGAGCTTCCTCTCGGCGCCGTGGTCTCGGAAAAGCTTGACCTTGCAGTAGCAGATTTCGGGCTTGGGGGGATCCGGCAGACCAGCTGCCTGGACGTCCACTTGCTCTGTTTTTGCGCACAGCCGGACTGGGATGCCCTTGACGCCCTTGGAGTGGCTAAAGTCGGTCGACAAAAAGTTGAAGCGGACGGCAATGGCGCATTCGGCGGCGCCATTCGCAGCCTGAGTCCAGGTCACGGCGAAACCGTCAAAGGAAGCCGATTCGAGCTCTATCCTGGGCCTGGTTGCGCCGTCACCACCTCCGACCTGGGTGGGGTCGACAAACTCGACAGCCTGCAGGCGACCGCCGCGCTGGTGGGCTTCGTTGGTGCCACGTCCTTCTTTCCAGAGCTGCCAGCAGGCTGCCGGTCGTTGGCGTTGCTGTTCGTCCTCAAACGAGATGCGGACGTAGGTGCGGTACTTGGCAATGCCACCGGCTACAGGCTGCACGGGGGCAGTGTCGACGATGGAAATGGAATAGGCTTGGCCCTTGTTCAGGTACGTCACGGGGACCTCGTCGGCATGCTTGATCATTGCCGTCGGTGCATTGAGGGTAACGTGCCAGCGGAAGCTGTTTTGTCAGTCAACGGCGCCCAAGGGGTCGCGAGTGTGCTTACTTTTCGAGGTTCTGTTGCGGCGGTTGCTGGCGCAATTGTTCGGCGAATGCTGGGTTGAAATTGAGCGTCGGAGAGCGCTCGTGCATCTCAATGTCGACGGGCATGCCCTCGATGCCATCAGCCATGCTTTCCAGAATAGGCTCATTTTGGGCCTGGGTCATGGGGTCAAAGTGCGTTTGCTGGTGGGTGAAGTGGTGGGGCGCGAGAGAGGGGGCCTGGGAGATTTGAGGCGGCAGGCCAAAGGGGGCGGGGTTTTGGAACTGCAGCGCAGGCGCAATGGCATGGGGTTGGAAGTTGGAGACGGCGCCCGAGGTTTGGCCAGCTTGAATTGCACCCTCGGAGGTAGGCATGGAGAGCGGGGTGCCCAGGCCCATGCTGAAGCCCGGAGTGTGCAAGTCGCCAGCTTGGCTGTGGTAGAGGGTGTTTGTGCCACCAGGGGTGGGCGTGTAGTATCCCGGGGGCTGGTTTGCGAAACTGGCAAAGGCGAAGCTGTTGGGGTCCATCAGCGAGGGGGTGAAGCGCCACTGGTCGACGGGACCCCTTGGGGTGGGATCCTGGTCCTTGAAGTCTTCCGAGTCGCCAACATGACTAGAAAATGGCGATTAGCATGCGGATGATTCGAGGAGCGCGAACACAATGTGGCCCGACGGCGGCGAAGATCAAGTGGGCGTGGGATTCGCGCGCGCGCACACACGACGGGCGGGGAATGACGTTGCGCGACTGAATCGCAGAGCGGACGAGGACGATCGACTTACTGGAGAGCGAGGTCGAGCGCGGAGGTTGTGTTGTTTTGAGAAGGCGGCTGGCCAGGACGAGTGGTGGCCAGATGAGGAAAGGAAGCCTTGAAGCTCGCGAGAAGCTCGTCATTTGGTTTGTTGTTGGCCCTGGGAGGTGAGGGTGGTGGGTTAGCGCAAACAGAGCGGTGTTGAAGGTGAAGAATACGAGCAGCAGACAAGGGAAAAGGCAGGGCAGTAGGGCGACGGAGCAGGCAGAAGGAGAGGGGAAGCTCACCTGTTGCGGAACATTTCTTCGAGAGAGGGCGCGCGCGGTGCGAGCAATCAGAGGGACAGAAACATGCAGAGGTAGAGTCGAGGTTTGGGGGAGAGTGGAAGTGAAGTCGGTGATGATGGTTAGGCGCGGCTGGTGCAAGGCTGTGGCGGTGTCGGGAGGGATAGGGATTAGATATGAGGAGAGAGGGCGTCGAGTTGGAGTTAAACATGACGGGCGCTTTGGCCGGTGGTGTGCAGTAGGGACGGACGAGTGAGAGAGCAGAGGAGATGCATGATCCCTGATCCATGTGTGCCCAGCGGAGGCTCCAACGGAACAGCCGCCACATGAGCTTCCCTGATCCCTCGATGCCCGCCGCTAGAGGGTCGAGGCTATTTGGACTACTTTTGTCGACTTTTTCTTTGAGCCGGTCGTGGCCGCAGCACAGCAGCATTTACAGAGAACATGTTCTTTTTTCTCTCTCAATCTTCTCTCAATAGTACCTTTGCCATGGCCCACCTCATTGCGGAGATGACTATGACGTCGGCAGGCGCGCCATGCCCCTGCATGGATTCCGTCAAAACGGCGTCTGTGGTGAGGTCTGAGAGCACCTTGACATGGAGTCCAGGCCTCCCTGCTGGTCCCGTCACAAAAGAAAATGTGGCTGGTGCTCCCGCGCAGAAACGACGAAAAAAAAAAAAAAAAAAGACCTGGCCGCGAATCTGATGCGGCCATGTCAACAAAAGGTAAAGAGAAAAAGAGGGCGCCACGGCTGAAGCTGACCTTGCACTGTGTGTGTGCGCCGACGCCACAGGCCGTTATTCGCTGGCCAAGGGCTGACGCGTTTTCTTGCCATGCCCATCGGACACCATCCACACTCGACATGTCGTCGCCACATCGCTTCCACAGACTGCCACAGCTGCTGTCCTGTCCCTCTGTGAGTAGTAGACACCCTCGGTCGCCCGTCGTGGTACCACAGACACGCCTGCGTTACCGTATTGAAACCATCTGTATTCGCTACATGTACTCAATGTGGGGGGTCGACTTTGCGGGCGCGATGTAACTTCGCTTCAGTGGTGCACCAGCACGGCACATCTCGGCGATGATGCAACTGTGTGTTATGTGGTCATTGTGGAGCTGCGCGTGCTCCTCTTCGACCTCCTCCATCTCTTCTCTCATCCACCGCTCTCTCATCATATCCACGTCCATCATCCGCCGCCAACGGAGCTCGTGATTGGAAAATAAAGGAAAATCTCTGCACCTCTGCGCTTCTTCGGCTTGTTCCTGCAATCTCTGTTTGGTCCATGTGCCTAGGTACAGACTAGGTAGCTAGAGGTAGCTAGGTAGCAAGGTAGACGGCAGTGTGGCAGTCCCTCGTCGCCCTGCGCACCCGTTTCTTCTGCCGCCTGCGCAACCATCCTCCCCCAATCTGTATCTCGCCCTTGGCTGTCGCCGTCGCCTGCATCCCATTACGGCTCCTCTCACGTGTCGTCCGCCCATTTTACACCTTCTGCCGCCCTCTCCTCATCCTGCCTGAGACACAGAAGGCGACTGTCCTTTTTTTTTTTCTCCTTGTTCGTTTTCTTTCCGTAATAACCATCGATCGATCGCGATTGGGGGGACCCCACCGGCCGCATCGCAGAATCACAAACGACCGCCTTGGTGCAACTCGAGTCCACCCAACGCCCCGACCGCAGCCAGCCACACACGCGCGCGCCTTTGCCTGTCAAGTGTCCTGCTGTTTCAAGCTGCCGTCCTCATGCAAACCGTGCTCCTCAAAGACGTTGGGGAGCAAAATTTCCCCATGACGGCCGTGTTCCGAATCGGGATTTTGGCACTCTGCCCTTTTGACATGACCATCCCTGCATACAAACGCCCGTCAGTTTCCCCATATGCAATGCCTGCTCGCCGAGAGACGCCGCCATGCAATTGTCGAAATCCGCCACACCGTCTTTACTTTTCCCGTCGTCGATGCTCCTCCTGCTGCTGCTGTTGCTGGTGCAGTTGCTGATGCATCCTCCTGCTGTCCCGGACCTGTGAAGCCTTGCGACCCACATCCCTGTCACCCTCGGCCCGCTCGCCGTTCTTCTTCTCACCACATCCCACTGCTGCTGTTGCGCCTGTTCCTCTGTCGCTGGCGCCAACCCTCGTCGTGGTACCCGCCTCGTTCTCCTTGACATTGAGCCGTTGCTTCGTAACCGCAGTCGCATCCTGACCGCCGCCGCTTCCAATTGTCCACGGGGCCACCTGCATCGAGGCCCTCGCTTTGCTTTTAGACATGTCAGACGCTCCCGCTGCCGCTGGTCCTTGTGCTGCTGCTGCTGCTGGAGGATGATGAGTTCCCCCGCTCAACGACTTTGACGCAGGACGGGAACCAGCCATTGTCTTCTGCGCGCTCTGGTTGGCGTGCCGTTCCGCCGTCCTCGTCGACGCCGCGCCGCCGCTGCCGTAGTAGTCCAAACGATCGCTACTCCGCCGGAAGGCCGTCCGGTGCGAACTGACACTAGACGAGAGCACCACCTTGTCGCTGCTACCGCTACCCGGCCGAGACATGGTCGTCGGGCTGCCAACGAGGTGTCCTGAAGAGCCGTCCGCTTGGCGCCTGTGCGCCCCAGAGCCAACCTCTGGACAGGGACTGGGGATTTTGGTCTTGGTCTTGATCAGCGGCTGCTTCGTGTGCTCCTCTTCTTGTCCCGTTTCTTCCGAGCTGCTGATGGACAGGTCGCTAGTGACGCTCCCACGCCTAGGCTGCGACAGTTCCGATGTTTGTGTTGGGCGACGCGGCCGATCGCCATCATGCCAAAACTCCGTACTCGACCGCGCCTCACCCTGGATTGCTGCATCATCTCCGGGAGCCCAAGATGGGGGGCGGGTCGCATTCGTGTCTTGTTTCTCAGCGCTGACACGGGGCCTTTGTTCGGTCTTGTCCTCGTCAATTTGCTCATCAGCATTGTCGAAAAAGGCAACGAGCTTAGGCAGCACACGCTCTGGTTCCAAGCCGCGGTGGAGACAAACGGCCGTGGCGATTTCCTTGATTCTCGAAAAGTCGCGTCCTATCTTGTGTCAATGGCGACTCAAACCAAAATCCCGAGGGGCCATTACCTTCTCCGCTCAGCGCAGATTCGTCTTCAAACGGAGACGAGTGGTGGTCAAGAAGACTGTGAGCTGGTCCTTGAGGTGGAGTGCCGACCGGGATCTCTGACGGGCCAATCAAGGACAATTGTCTTGAAAGAAGAATCTCTCTGCTTGTTGGCGACAGGACTGAAGCGCGAGCACCTGATGTGATGGTCATCAGTAACAAGACACTCTTCATGAATCAGCAGAGCAGAAAAATACCCTTGTCTCCTTGCTTGCCATCATCAGTCTCCGTCTTTCGTCCAGTCCGCCTGTTGTTGCCCTTGCGCAGCACACTGTCCTGCCTCGAAGCCATCAACCTCGCCATGCCGTCCTGGCCCTTGGAAATGATGACCTCCAATCTCTTGATTTCTTGCTTGTAGACTGCCACCTCGTCGTCGTGGTTCTTCTCAGTCTCTCGTAGCTTTTCCTCCAGCGCGTCGACTCTCTCCCGAAAGTGTTCGTTCTCATATGTCGTGTTGCGGAACCATTCGACGAGCGCCAGGAACGACTTGTTCAAGCGAATTGGCAGGCCTTCGAACGGATTCTGGCAGAGCGTGCTCTGGATCGCGTCCATGGCCTCAAACATGGCCTCTCTGCTGTCACCAACGCCGGCTCCAGAATCATCCACCATGTCGTTCTCGTCTTCAGGCCAGCCGCAGTCGAACGGGTCCTCGGTAGCAGGCGTCTTACTGCCGCTCGGGCTACTCCTCAGGCTGCTCATTCTGCCGATCGGGTTGATGGTGTTTGCCGAAAAGTACGACGAGATCTTCTTGCGTGGGCCGCCTGCTCCGGATGTTGCTCGCGACGCTTGTAGTCCGGTCGTCAACGGAGCGCCAGAGTCTGATCGTGTGTCGGGTGCGTTGCGTAACGGGAGATCGGAGGGCGCTGTTGGCGCTGTGGGTGTGAGTGCGCTCGCAGGCTGCTTTTTTTTCTTGCGCATCCACTGTTGAATGTCGGACATGGTGGGCAATTGGTTGAGGTTTTGTGGTGGTGATGGATGGCGGGTGACGATGCTCGGCGCGCGGTGCTGAGGACCTGGTGTTTTGGGGTCGCAGCACCAAAAGCAGAAGGCGCACTGGGGCCTCTGGAGGTGGACAACTGCAGTTGGGCTTAGTGCTCACTGTCTTGATCAAAGGGAATCACAGCCGCTGTAGAATTGCTGGTTTGTTGACAGATTCACAACTCTCAACTTGGAAAGTTTCCTTAGATCATGTCCAGACGACGCGTTTTGAGAAAACCTCATAACCCATGGAAGGAACGAGCGACCTCGGGAGTCAACTATCCAGGAAAGCGCAGCAAGCGCACCACGAGGTCTTTTGCATGTTTTTGTTTGCCTATCTCGCAGCTAACTCGATATTTCGCGCAGATTCTTTTCTTTTGGCAAACATTGAGTCTGTAATGTTTGATCTTAAACACCAATTTTGGCAACGACAAGGCCTCTTCGATCGCCCGCAAACCCGCTCGTCCAAGTACTCCGTTTCAGAGCTCGACTCCTCTTAGTCTCCAAAAATATCTCTACAGCCCGGATCGATGAGCGCATCCCACTCAGGATAAAGACGCCATGCGCAAGGGAAACTCGTCAACTTGCGCTTCCAAATCCACCCAGACCTGCGCGAAAGCAGACTGTGTTCGCCGCTTCGAGCTGAATGAGCAGCTCGGGCATTCCAGAATCGAAAATTGCCCACTTACGGTGCTCCAGATGACTGGTTGAATCCTCTCCATCGCTCATTCCTGCCCGGCCACTTTTTCACCAACGAGGTAAAAGATGGCAATCTGGCAACGTCCGAATGGGCTGAGAACATTCGGCTTGCTTTTGGAGCTTCGCACAATTTGTCGGTAGGCGCTTCGTAGGAAGCCATTGAACGAGCTGTCCAAATGCTGGAGGAGTGCCACATGGTGTTTGAGTGGAGTCGACGAAGCCATCAAAGGTTGGAACAGATCTCGGAAACCCTACACGCTCGCCTTCTTTCTTTTGTCTTTTTCTCTCTCTTTCAGCTTTCCTGGGACGACAGGCCGAGCCTATTTCTCTTGATCTCGATTCTGCGGTATCAAAGTCCCGGTTTGTTCACCCTGGGCTCTCAAAAACAAGCTCGACACTCGTCCACTTCGAAGCATTTTCTTACCTTTGCACAGGCACACTGTCTGCTGGCCATCGCCCGAGAAAGAGCTTGGTTTGGGATTGGCTGGGCCAGCGGACGAGCCAGCGCTCTCGTTATGCCGAAGTGGCCGCGTACCAAAGGTCGAGGTGACTGGACTCCCGCATGACCATCTCTACATAATGAGTCGAACCCAGCACACTAGTACCGCCCCTCGCCCTTGCACCGGTTCGCTGGTGCAGTGGTTAGAGGGGCAGTCCCGAGGGTCGAGGACATAATGGAGCCAGCCAGTTGAGCGAGAGTGCCGCCGGTTCGAGTCTGGTACTGGCCGGCTCCGTTGTGACCTCCTCTCGGTTCGCGATGAATTTTTTTTTTTTTTTTCTCTAAACACCTACTCGGGCCAGTCTACAGGCTTTAGGCCAGTGCGAGAAAGGTTGAATATATCCTGTAGCCCCGATGGGGTTGCGGGTGGAGTTTTGCTCTCTCTTGCTCTCCGTCTGTCTCTGCCTCTCTCTTGCTTACTCGCCAAAAAACATCTCCCCTCCCCTTCTTTTTGCTCGCCTATCCCATTCGCTTGGCGGTTCGATATAAATGATACCCGCCAGCGCCGGTGCGACTTCCAAATCCACTCCCCCGCCATTTTATGAGGCATATTGTCGGGCTTTGCAAGTCTCTTCTCTTCGCATTTCCTCAAACCTTTCTTCTGGAGACATAGCAATCCGACCTTGATTGGCAAAATCCGCAGCAGACTCCGCGATGCGCACCGATCGCTGGTCTATTCAGAAACTCGAAAACAATTTTGTGCCAATTTTCCACGCTACAGGAAGCGACTTCAACACTGGCCACAAGAAAACGCACACAGGTGCCACACGGTACATTCAACTACCTTTGCTGGATTTTGATCCATCAGCAAGTCAGAGCAAGAATGGACGTTCTCAAGGGCCTTCTAAAGGTGGACGAGAAATCTGATGGTGGAAAGGAGCCCCGCCGATTTGCAACAGTCCAGCGCTCAGAGGCAAGAGCGCTGATACTTCCTGCCACATCAAGACAGCATGGCGAGCAACAAAAGCCGCGAGAGGACGGCTATCAACTCATCTTCCGGTGTCCTACCAACGCCAGCTTATTCAACAGCATGGCACTGGTACCCTTATTTCCTTCCTACAGGCTTGCGCTCCCTCGTCACCGCTCGTGTCGACAGCGTCAATCTTGAGTAGCATCCACACCAGCTCCATCTCCGCCAGCTTCTTGTACTCGAAACCGCGCTTGGTATCATCCACCAGCAGCGCCGCGACGCAGGGAGCCGACGACGAAACCATCCGGTGGGTGGATTTAAGAAGATAGTGGTATCTAAGCACTGTGATCTCATCCCATGCTCCGCTTCCGCCTTCTTTGGGTCGGTTTGGCCACGACCGACGTTACCAAGGGCGTTTCGACGATTCTATGGACACAAAAGAGATGAAAACCTAGATGTAACTCTGTTCCTGCCGCAAATGATGTATTTGTATCTATTAGAATACCTGTCACGATCAGGAGAAGTGGATCTTTCGCCCTACATTCTGGATTTTTGGATCGCTCTTGGCCAACCTCCAGATATCTGTGCAACAAATCGTCACTCAGCCAGGAAGAACCCACGGCGAGGATGCTCTTTCCAAGTCACCAGTCTCTACATTTTTCAGCAGCCCTACGGTCTCGAGTCCTCGTTTTGCCGTCGACGTGACAAGGGATGTTCTCCGTACATCAAACACAGAATTGATCCTAGAGCCGGTAGGGTCGTATCAGAAGGGACCAGTCAGAAAGCATTCGCGAGCACTTTTGCGAGCTGTCCCACCGCACTATCGAGCGAACCTGGCAAGCTTTGCGTCTGCATTCCCCTGAGCTTGGAATTGAGCAAATGCTTCGAGCGACTGCGATGAATTCCCGTTGTACTGACAACTCCTGGATATAGAACTAGAGACAAATTACGATTCATAAGACCGCTAAAGGTGTCCCATGCCAGAAAAATGCTTAGGATGTTCAATGAAGTGCCCGTCTGATGCAGATGACTCATTTGGGTCGGCAGTCAAACGACATAGTTGAAAGATTATGACTCTCTGGTAGAAGTCTCATCACTTGAGAGTCTACCTAACTGAAGAACCTGGACTGTGGACCATACAAGCGCGGCTGATGTGGTCCAAGGACGAAGTGATGTGTCGATTGATTGAGCACAACGCGCGCACGTACATACGCTACAAAAGAACGCAAGCAATTGGGATTGGACGGCCGTTTCGGAGCTTTTTTCACACTAGCCCCTT
The DNA here is from genome assembly GCF_038381095.1 of Phyllosticta capitalensis. NCBI lineage: Eukaryota > Fungi > Ascomycota > Dothideomycetes > Botryosphaeriales > Phyllostictaceae > Phyllosticta > Phyllosticta capitalensis. The sequence continues at coordinate 1,095,549 of NW_027117450.1, read as the reverse complement.
CACACGAAAATGTGAGACTTCAAAAGGTTTTGCAATCCCATTGGCTGCGGGCTATCAGGGGCGAATGGTAGTTGAGTCTGGGCCTGTGTGGATTGAAGAACAGCAAGCCAGTGGAAAACCCAATCGGCATCATCTTTGTCGCAGGTTTAATCCAGTAGAGAGGGAATCGTACAAAGCGCATACACATCATTGAAAGCAGCAACTTTCAAACTACAGAACCCAGACACCACCGTTTCCCGTCTCCCCAGCACAAATCATGACCGCTATCATCTGCTAGTCAAGAACGCCGGAACCCGCCCAGCACGCCTCATCAACACATCTCTCAAAGTCATGACAACAACCCAGCCCGTCTCCCCGAGACCACGCACCCCTATCCTCCCCGCCCCCTCTCTCCTCAGCCACAGCCCCCCTCCCCGCTCTCAGCGCCCTCGCCGCCAAGATGGCCTCAATTCTACTTCCCCGCTCCGCTTGGCTCTCGGCGCTCCGCGGTGTGCTGTTTTCAGCGACCGCCGCGTCATCTGAGCTGCGCGTGCCAAGGAAGGTTGGCGGTGGCGGAGCGGCGGCGGGGCGGGGAAGACGCGGCCAGCCTGCCCGCCCTTGTTGTGATATTGTGCAGGGGCGCGGACGGGACGAGACTCTGCTGTTCTTCCTGTACGTCAGTGCTGCGCCAAGCTGAGGGAAGGAAGGAGGGATGGAGGGGAGTGGGAGTGGAGTGGGAGGACTTGGTGGTGGAGGCTGTGCTGTGTGCGTTACGCCTAGGGCTGGGCAGGGCAGAGCAGGGCATCGAGGACAAGGCGTGTCGTCGCTGAGGATGGTCTGATAGATCCCTTTCTCGACACGGAATAGACAGGCAAAGCAAGTGCGCGTGGAGCAAACCCGCCAGCCATCCAGGAAGAACATGGCAAGGAGCCAGGCAATCACACCACAGAAAACAACTCGCCGGCATCAACCCAACAGCCTTCGACAAAGACGAGCCATGTGTTGCGACGAAGAAAAAGGCTAAGCTCATCGACTCGGCCCGCGCCATGCCCTAGGCGGCGGTGATGCGGTGCAGCAGCAAATTGAGGCCAAGCAACACCGCAGCAGTACGAGAGTGTGAGACGGGAAGTCGAGTTGCCGCCGCGCACTACGAAATGGCAGCATCCGTGGGAGACGTGAGTCGTTGCCATCGGAGCAGTAGCGGTGGAGGTGGTGTCATCGGATCGAGTGGTGTGGTTGTGCGCCAAATGATGGACGCCAGGAAAGCAAAGCAAAGATAGGGAGAGGTTCGGGTTGCGGTCGAAGGTCATTCTCGGATTCGCGTTCGTCGACGCAAGCCCGTCTGTGTTGGACCTGGACTTTAGTGTCAGGGTGAATTGGAATGCGAACCGCTTCAACAACCGCCATTGACATTGTCCTCTTTTCTGCTGCCTCGCGCGGTCGGTTAGTAGTCCAATCATAGTCTGATGCCTGTACCGTACAATCGATCGCTGCCGGCTGGTTATTTTCGTTTTCGCTTTCGCTCCCTCTCAAACTGCCAAAGCATCGCTCTCGCAGCTCGCACCGCCTTTGGCTTTTGGCCTGTCTCATCTCCACCAACTCTTCGCCTTTCTGCTTGGCAAGTACCTGGTATCGTCCAGGTACGGCGGCCTTGTTGTTTTCGTTCGTCGGGAGCAAAATCTCAAATCTTGTTCCTGCGCGCGGCTTGCCTTGTCGACTCCTGAGCTTCGCCATGTCCACGCTGTCACGACTCTCCTAGGCCACCTCTTCCTCGCATCAACCGCCCTCGAGCATTGGGAGCGCACAGGGAGACGTTCGATAGGATTTAGGGCGGGGGAGGGGGCCTTGCGAGAATCATGACCAAGGGCGCCCTGAGGTCGTAGCGCAGACAGCAGCAGCATGTGGCAGGTGTCAAGGCACACCTTCCTCAGAATTGTACAGCACCTGCGATAGTTTCCTTCCATCGCACCGACAGAACGCCATCAGTCCACCTGCCACAACGCCCGTCGGCAGTTGGTGTCAATCACGCAAACGCCCATGCAGCGCCGCGGCGTCATGGCGCCGAGTACCGCGACTCAATGGTGCGAAGAGCTGTTGCGAGATGATCAACTGCCAAGAGAAGTCCAAGGTGAAAGGCGTGCCGGCCCATGGCTCTGATATCTCTCGGCACTTGATCGATGCCGATGCGGCACGCAGATGCGGTCTTTTTCCTTTCCCTCCTCAACCTGGAATCGAATGCGCTATGCAACGGAGATATTTCGCTCTTTGCGGGTAGCAAGCGAGGTGCTTGTTTGGGAGCGCGAAACCAACAAGTCGCGCATCTCCTGACTGTACTGTGCACATGGGCTTGAGCGAGAACGTTGACCAAGGAAAAAGCTCGCCGTGACTCGGGGGTACGGAAATGGTGAGGAGGAGCTACCCGAGTCCGAGTGCCCTTGATGCGGGCTACCGGGTCGCCAGCAACGGGTGTCGAAACCAACCCGATAGGCAGACTTGCCTCGCAACCCCTTTCGCTACTCAGCAATCTGCTCAGCTGCCTCAAACCCCCGCAATCGATACCTACTCTTCTCTAAAGCACCTACCAACGAGGAACCAGCGCTCGTCGCGCCAACGCCGCTGCAAGGGCACGTTTTGCAAACAACACACCATCGTATCTGGTGGGTTGCTCGCTAACTGATCGGGCACACATTGCGCGAAGGTGCTCCTGAGCAGATATTTCCTAATCTGATCGGACTTTCCCCTCTCTTGCGCTTACCTCAAATTCAAAAACACCACTACAGCTCCATCAGTGGGTCCAAGCACGCGTGCGTAGAGTAAATTGGACGCGGAGCACGCCAAAAAGGAGTGTCGCGCCAAAGCGCGCGGACGAACTTACACCGAGGGGCGTTTGAAGCTGACTGACTGGTGAGCCTGCTTTCTGTGTGCACTGTGCACAATGCACAATTAAGCTAGAAGCAGCAATGAAGGTTCTTTAATCAAATAGACTTCGCAGCATGACTGGGGGCTTTGTGGCCCAAAGCAGCGATGATCATAGTGGCGCAAACGCTTGTCTGTAGACTGGCAAGCAACAATGCGGTACGTTCATATTTCACCGCGGCTAGCTGCCGTCGCTGGCAGCTTTTGGCTCGTGCAAATGAATTCGTGTCTGTCATTCAGTCAATAATCGAGGAAGCTAATTCGTCAGGTACAAGTGATAAAGCCAGCTCCCTGTCACTATGCAGACAACCAGACTTACTCGGCGGGAAACAAGGTTCATGACCAGTCTCTCCAAGTTAGAGTTGCGACAGTCAGCGATGCAGACGCAGGGAGGTAGCGCCTTGGCCCCGTTAATCAGCGAGCTCCGCGCGTTAAATTGATGCTGCGAAAGGGAAAACTTCCCAGGGTGCGCAGACTGACGCATCGTAAGGTTGTGACAATTTGGAAGGATAGTTGTTTGGCGAATAGGCCTTGAGAAAACACGGCGTCCACTTGATTTTCTGGGGGTAGATCGGCACTTGAGGATTTTAAAGTTGACGAGGGACGGTAGAGCCCCTGAAGTGGAGCGCCTGATGGTGTTGGCTCTTGGCTTTCCTAGGGTTGAAGAATTGTTTGCAGGCGGTGAGAACATGGAGGGAAAGAGGTGATAAACCGCGGTACCAGTACAGTGGTTGTCCAAGGGGCAAAGGGATTTTCCGTGCCAAACGTACCCAAGGCGGACTTCAGCGTATTGCATTGGCAGACCAGACTTTATCCGATGCAGATCAAGACGCAGAGGAGACGGCAGCGAGCAAGACTGCAACCGTCAGTCAAGGCTGCTGCTTGTGGAGGGGCCGCCTAGCAGCGATCGGTTTGCCAGTGCTATTCAAACAGCGCATCGAACTGCTGTCGTGGCTTCTGGCGTCGAATAGGATCGACATGATCAACGATTGTGTGCCGAATATCAAATCGCAGAGGGTGCTTTGGCGTCGGGGAGGCCACTGCTCCAGTCGTGGGCCGGACGAGCAACGGCACCGGGAAGATCAAACTGGAGGTGGATCCTGGCAAGTCTTCCCCAACCTCACGGTTAGCGGTTTGTGTCAGCAGCGCAATCTGGGTCGAACTCGGTTGGTAATTTTCAAGGCGCATGCAATAATTCCAACATGAGTAAACGCAGCCGCTCTCTGCATGAGCACAACGGCACCCGAGTCTGTGATTAGATGGGGGGGCGTCGGAATCGACCAATCTGATGTCCTCTGCCTTACGTGCTCTTCTCAGGCCCCGCCCGTGCACCCAATGTGCAAACGTCTCGATGATGGGTCTTCGTTGCCTCACCAGTGGCTGGGCCGTCTCACTTGCTGCTGCTGTTTGACTGGTGGGTTTTGCCGTTCAGGCTGAAAGCCACCACAATTGATGCCCAGACTTGAGCGCTCTTCAGCACCTTGCCACGACCTGATCAAGGAGCGTGGCAGAAATGCGCATCTGGTGAAGCAAGATTTTGAGGCTCGGCGTGCAGGCGGAGCGGCACGTTGCCAATTCAAGCTCCAAGGATGTTGAGCAAGGACAGGTTTCGCAGAGACGTAAATAGAGAAAGTGAAGCAACGCTCTGGCGGTCTTGGTGCGGCGTGATTGGCGGTCTCTCTGGTGGCGCGGATGAATTTCAGGCTTAGCATAAGCTAAAATGTTGGCAAACACGGCTATTTCTTTGCTGCCGAGTGCCAGGTAAGGCAGAGATTCCCTGGAGAGATGCGACTCAGGCCAGAGTTCGAGCGTGTGGTAGCAACCGAGTCAGTCAGCCACCATGGCCACGCCACTTTCCTGGTTTCTGAAAGAGCGAACCTGCGAGACTGTTGATATCTGATGAGTTAGGGGCCAATTGGCCTTCATGACTGAGCTGGATAATGGTGCGCAAAGAGGGGCTGGGTCTCGAGTGGCAAGCATCATGTCTCGCCAGCCCAACGAGACTGCGAGGCCGATTGCCATGGGTATGCACGTTTACCTTTCACGTGCGTCCTGCTCCCGGCTGATGATCGGGGATGCCGTGGCTTCTCTTGGCCACTGCGACAGGACTGCAGATCTGGTTACGGCGTTCGCCTTGGCCGTGAGCTGCATCTTGATGCGCAATGTTTTTTCACGATGGCGATGCTTCTTGTGGCTACACAGCCATTGGCCAAGTCTTGGACAACGAAGCAATAGGGCCACAAATAGGTAGCTCGAATGCTGTTATGCTTCCTGAAGAGCTCGACGACACGAAATGTGGAACTCAAGCAATAGCAGCTGCGCCAGTGTTCACGAGCTCGGATGCCGTACCATCTCCAAGTTCGGACAGGACGAGAGGGCAGAAGTGTTGCTGGCCACCGCAAAGTGCTTGTGATCTTGGTGTCTCGTATCATGCGGAAACTGCCGGCCGAGAGTCTTGGGATGTTTGTTGCCGTTGTTCGCCTGGGCTCCCCTGACTGATGAAACCTGTGGTCGCGGTCACATCCTACTTTGGATTACCTTTTTGGGCCATCTCGCTATTCGACTGTTTAGGAAGCGAAGACTGCTCCCCTTGCTGGCACGACGAAGAGACTAATCATGCCGCGACAGATGGGCACGACGCCACCGCTGCAGCAAGTCGGTGAGGATAGGGTCAAAGTCTACCGCCACCCTCAGTGCCGTGTTGAGATCGGGGGAGGGCGCCATTAATCATGAGACTCGCCGAGCTCAAGGATTAAGAGTTTGAGGGCGGAAGAGAGCTAGGAGAACCTTGTAGCGTATCCAGCGTGCTGGAAACGTTGGGTGCGGCGCGGCGCGTACGTTCAAGGGGACAGGTGTCAGGCGTCATCCACTAGCAAGTCTAGGTCTGGCGGCGAGCAAGACTATTCGCAAGATGAGTGCGGCGACTGCATGGTAGCGAAGAATCGCGAGAGACGGCGACCCAGTGAAGACGGCGATGGCGCAGCGGTCGTCGTAAACGGCGAGCGGTTTAATCGTGTGACCTGGATGGAGCAACTCAGTGCACACTGTACCTGCAACGGGGCTGGGCAGCGCAGCGTAGCGTTGGCACGGCGCGAACCGATTATCGAAAGACGGAAGAGGAAGAGTCGCTGAGTAGGTAAGCAGGAGTTGGTGAGGCAGTCAGGCGTGCGACTCGCGCTGGCCAGCTCCACACCCACAACGGATAGCATGACTCGCGAGCCGGTATGTAAGGTAATCTATGTCAAGCCGTCAGAGTCGGTTCATGCAGACCCGAGAGCCGACAGCGTCATGTGTGCGAACTCAAGCCGTCGAGATCTGCATTCGTACCGTCCGTCTGACATGTGTGCGTTGGAGGAGCAAAAGAAAGCATCCTCAGGTGTGTGGTAATGCTCTTGTTGCGTCTCTTTGGCCACTCTCCACCGGACGCGCCTCCGGGTCCATGGCTGTGGCTGTCCTGGACGCTGTCGTGAGCTAGATTCGAAAAATAGAACACCCAACAACAAACCACCTGCTTTCTGGCGTCTGAGTCTGCCTGTCCAGCCGTCAAGGGCTTGCCCTCGCTTCTTCAAACCACCACCTCCCCGCAATGACAGAGGCGAAGCTCGACGCCGGTGTTTGAAATGCTTCCAGAAAACTCGTGGAAAAGGGACATTCCGCTGAAATTACAGGCCGCTCTCATTCTGCCTGTCGCTCGGCTTTGCCCGATGTCCCGCACGCTGAACGTGGCAAGTGGCGGTCACAAAGTTTTTCGAGAAGGCTTCGAGAAGATGAGAATACACTATTGGGACAGGGACCAAGCGGGCTAGCTTTGATTGCACCGTCAAGGATGCCACTTCTGACTTGGAAAATGGTGGTGACTGCTGCCAGGGGTCGCAAATATTCTCGTCCTCTGCCTACATTTGATGGATCAATATTCGTACTCATGTGCGATTTGAACTCTGTTATTTCTGTGCAAGCTGCAGCGAGCTGCATGTTTCATTGATTCGTGTTGTTGTCGAGCACCCAAATCCGAACACTGGGCGGCGGGAGCTTTGTAGAGCACGTCCCCTTTTCAGGGCCATCCAATCAAATTGCCTCTTGTTCAGGAACCTTTTCCTGAAAAGTCAAGGTAGGTAACAAACTCTCCTAAGCGATCCACGCACGGTAGACAAACTTGCTTCCATACTTGTCGCCGCGTTTGAGGAGAACCTGGCCCTTCCACTCGTCCACGTTCGCAGCGTTCACGTAGCGACTTGGCTCGACACAGAAACCCGTGCGGAAGCCTCGTGCTGGAATGCCGTCGACTTCGGGCACATCAAGGAAGTTGCCCGTGTAGAATTGAAAAGCAGGTTCCGTGCTGTGGACTTCCAAGTGCACCTTGGTCTTGGGCTGATAGAAAGCTGCCAGTCTCTGCAGAGGCTGACTGCGCGTGTCCACAGGAACCTTGTCGGCTTCTGGGTTCATGATGAAGCAATGATCAATTTGAGGCTCCTTCTCTCCCAAAGTGAAGGTTTGGCCAGCATTCACCCCTGGGAAGGATTCGATCTTGCCAGTAGGAATTGCGTTTTCATTGACAGGCAAGTGCTTGTCGGTCGACAATGTCACCTCTGTACCTGCGATGGAGTGACTGCTTGGAGCACCAGACAGATTGAAGTAGCTGCAACAAGTTAGGTCAAAGAGCTTGGCCAAGCGCACACTAAAGCCTCACCTGTGGTTGGTGAGGCCGATAATGGTCTCCTTGACGTCGTCGGGGCCAACAAGTTCGGCCTCATATTCAGCCTCGAGGACCGTTTGCTCGACACCATTTACGTTTTCATTGTAGGCGCTGTAAAAAATCTTGAACTCAACGGTCCCCGGGTAGCCACCTTCTCCATCAGGGCTTGTGTACTTGAAGATGACAGACTCCTTGCCGTCTTTGTTGATGGGCGTGGGGCCTTGGAATTCGCGCTTTCCCCAGCCACCATCGCCTCCGTGCAAAGAGTTTGGCCCGTTGTTGGCAGCAAGGACGTAGGACTTGCCGTTGAGGCTGTTGATCTTGGCACCCGATATGCGGTTTGCGACGCGCCCGATGGTCTCCCCGAAGAAGGGCTTGTTGTACTGCTTGTACTGCTCGGCAGTGGCGAAGTTCTGGACAATGTTCAATCCGCTGACGGAGAATTCTTGGATGATGGCGCCGAGCGGCAGGAAGGTGACGTTGGATGCGGGAGGAGCCATGGCGACGAATGCGCTACCGTAGGAATGAGGATTGAGGGGAGCTGGCCAACTGCGATGGTGTTAGCGGAGGTGGTGAGCGTTGTGCCTTGAAACCTCAGTGTGGACAGAGTTGCAGAGAAGGTTAATCCAAGCCATGGTGGCCGCTCGAGCGACGACGAGGGTGACCATGGTTGCGAAACAGGGCGGGGTTGGGGTGGGGAGTGCCCCACTCGCAGTCTGCTGAGCCTCTGGCGGTTGCGGAGACTGATTGGTGCAAACACTCATCCCCGTCTACCAGAGCTCGGCGACCTCGAGCTGTCTGGCGGCGAGCTGTCGTCGGTTTTACAGTCTTCGTGACGACCAACGGCGACGTACTGGCCGAAGCTTGTGGAAAAATGAAAAGATTTTGCTGATGTGGGAAAAAAAATCAGATAAATGCGCCCATCATCGCGAGTCAGATTCGGTGATGTCGATTACCCCATTGAGAAGCGACAATGATGTGCACTCGAGGAAGCGAACCGCGAGTCAATTGATCGGCTGAAGCATTACTTCTCTGTCGAATTCTCACGTCACACAAGCGATGACAGCAGCGATCAGAGATGAGAGTATTCATCTGGGGATTCGGACATGGTAGTAGAGTACAGTCGAGAAAATACAAACAAGGTATCCAGCGATCGTTGTCCAAAAGCTTCCATCGCAACGCGTAAACATCATTCATAATAGAAAACCCAACCGGCAACAGTTCCAAAGTACGCCAGACACCGCCAGAACCCGCTTGAACGCGCCAGATCTATCCCATCCATATTAGGCGCGATCATGTGGTGACAGCGCTTGTGAAGACCAAACAACCATAACACAAGAACGGAAACCATTACGCAAATTGTGGTGCCCAATTCGTTTGTAATGCGCTTGGGTTGATCGACGACACCCAGTGATCGCTCATCTCGACCGCAGACACGGCGTAAGGGTCAAAAGCACTCTCCATGTATTTGCTCTCCATGTATCCACCGTCCAGTGTGCCGGGCATGACGCCAGAGAGACTTTCGTCCATCACAGGTGGTTCCACGTGAAATGATGGTCGCACGAGCTCTGGTGGAGGCTGCAGGCCACAATGCCTTTCATACATCGGAATGTTCTTGAAGGTTGGAGGTCCGAGGGGGAATTGGTGGTTGGATATAGAGGCCATGGTCGAAGGTGGTGTTTGGAGCGCGTTGTTTGCGGGAAAGGGATCGAAGTGCGACCGAGGAGGGGTTGGAGGAGTTCCATTCGAGGAGGGAGTCGAGATGTGACCGTGGTCCGATTCAGAGCCGATAGACCCTCGCCGCTTGGAAGGAGGGGCAGAAGCGACTTCTTCCTCATCCCGCAACCTTTTCTCCATGCGCACAAAGTCTTCCTCGAAGGCCTCATACTGGCCAGGGCCGTCCTTGGGTTGCAAAAGATCGAGGCGCTCAAGAATGTCGTGCGTCAGAGGGTGACCGCCTTGCTGATCAGACAAAGGCAAGCCAGGCCAGCCCTCACCAGTTTGCAATCGCCTGTACAGTTCGCGGAGACCGGCGACCAATTGATTCTGCTGTTGCTCGAGCATCTCCACATATCTGGTTTAATGTGAGTATTCAGTGATAGAGAAAGTAGTTCGACAGTGCAACTGACCCCTTAGGATACACCTTGTCGTGGGACTTCTTGCGCTCTCCAAAAACGCAAATGGCGTTGTCAGCCTTGCAACGGCCGCAAGGCGAAGATCCATCACACTTTTCGAATTAGTTTCGAGTCCTGAGCGCAAGAGAGAACCACCTACTTTTGACTTCTTCAACCGGCATCTGTCACAAGCTTTGCAGACGCGCTTGCGAATGTTGTTCTCGGTTGGGGAATCCATTGAAGGAGGCCGGTCAGGTGTCAACATAAAGAGACTTTGTTGTTGTAACATAGATCAAGACCTCAAACTCTGTGAAGAGAATCAAGGTCAACTGGTATAGGAGTGATGAAGCAATGTGTAATCCCTCAGGTGTGTCCAAGGTATGTGCAGGATGACGTGACAGATCAAGTGATGTAGTGTGGGGGAAGTGAAGCTATGAGGAGTTGAGCTGATGAATGGATTGAAAAAGAGGTGGAGGCACTAGGCTGACATATATCCCACAACGGAATGAGTATTGGGCCGGAAAGTTTATGTCCATGGTCGTGCTCAGCTGGCCACTGTAATTATGGATTGTGCTCAGGAAAGCGCAGGGCCGCGCACGTACCGCCAGTACGTCTGTACATCCGCGTCGTTGCGCCCAGGTCCGAGAGAGCGTTTGGATTACACTCTCGGCCGGTCGAGCGATTGCCAGGGGGGACTGTAGGGTTGTTGCTTGATGACTGGGGGTTGACACATAGGTCTGAAGCCTGATCCATGGCGCAGCAACAAAGCCAGCAAAAACGGTGCAGACAGGCCTTGACCTGGGCAAAGGCTATCCCAGAAGGGTGGACCCCGGGGGCGGGCATGCACAAGTGGCTTCGAGAAGCGTCGTGTCGGCTTTAGGCTGGGTTGTGTGCATAATTCGGCCCAGGGCTGGGCAGAAAAGGGCTGCAGAGAGACAGCGACGGGTTCGGATTCTGACAAGCTCCGCGTCTGACGAAGGCTCGGACGAAACCTGATGACTGAGTGCCGTTCCCCCCAAAACCAGTTCCCCTCCGCAGTACTATCGGCGACCGTTGTTGCCCGTCGCACCACGACCACCTACTCAGTGCTATCCTGCTCGGCGACGCTTTGCCTGGCCGCGCCCGAGATCCGGTACCTGATGCCTCAGCAGCCCGGGTCCGGATGCGGTCTCTCTCTCGCGGGGATCGTCCACGGACCATCCGAACTGCAGGCAATTTGATCTTCGAATGCTGGTGTTGATGAAGTCATGAGGTGCAAGTCAGAATAGTGTTGTAGTGGACGGCGACTGCCCAGTCCTGGGCGTCTTGTCGACTCGTCGCGCATTTGATCACGGACGGGCGTAGTTCCACTTGGGCACGATTGGAGGCCAGAGGGCGAGGGATCAGAAATGGCTCACACAATCTGACGTAAAGCGACAAAAGTGAAGACATGAATGACTGAACATGGCGAGTGAGGTGTTTGCCCTGCTGATCGCTGATGGCAGCACTGGGGGTTGTCAATAGTAAGCAGCGGAAAAAGTCCTTGCCATGCACCCCGGCCAGACTCACCACCACGCCCTTTCGCCTATCTAAACTCCGTCTCCATGGTCGAAAATTTTCTTTTTCACTTCTTCTTCACCCTCACACGCTCGTTTGATCTCCCTGCTCGGCTGTATTCCTGATTCCACGCCCTTCTTGCCCTCTAGCGTGCGGCATTTGCGCATCAGACGGGCAGCCAACTGGGGGCCATGGCCGCTTGGATCAGAGGTGTTTTATCGCGAAGATCTGTAGCGATTCAGCAGGGCCACAGCTTAATCATCAGCGAGTTTCGTCCGCCCCGTGTGCTCTGCCAAGACGTCACGATCGTTGTGAAGACATAGCAAGTCGCTATGCCAGCGTCACGCTAGCAGCCACCCGTAGTCGGAGACTTCTCGCAGCTATCGCACCTTTGTTGATGCATCGACCTGTCGTGAATCGCAACAGGCCGACAAAGCTGCATTGCAAACCTCAAACAACGACTCCAGTTTGCTTGACTTTGTCTCTTGGCTCGCTGGTCGACCGTGGCTGGAGCGTCTTGGCTGCTGTTGTCAAGATCACTCATCAATTTTCGTCCGCTGCAACCTCCGGCCAAGGCCCACGCGTATTGCCATCAACTTGTCCAAAGTCAACGCGAGTCAACAGTGACAAAACCACAGACAGCCACAACTCGTCCACGCCGCCTGGACCTGCCAGTCGTTTGGACTGATTGACTGTCACCACCGACTCAAAACCGTACCTGCAAACTTGCAACATGGCCTGCGTGACCAACTCCTGTCGCCATGAATGTTCAAGCAACAATGCCATTTCATTGCATTTCATTGCCCTACGCATGCCCACGATGCGAAAACACGTTGCGTGAGCCGCACTGGCCAAGGAGGAATGGGCTCTCCGCATCGGCAGGACCCGAGTGCCGATTAAACTCGTTCGATGCCGTCTCACGTCTCGCTTGGCCGTATTCGTATAGTGTGCTTAGTCCGAGCTTGACATTTTGTGTATTGCTAGGCAGACGATTCTGCAGCCATTTTTCAGCGACGACTCTGCAGAACTCCCTTTTGCGGACGGGATTGAGCGAAGGCCCGTGTTGCAGTTCGCGAATATAAAGTTCGGGATCGTCAGTCGAACCGAACGATGCTAAGACGCCAAGAAGCAAACACCTGACTAAGGACGCATCTTGCAAAGATCAAAAAGTCTCCGGGCCTTTTGCCAGGTGCAGACCGCGTGGCTGATGCGGCGCAGTCCTTTGACGACAAGAGACTCGAGAGTTAAGACCTTTGCATGCTCCCTCTCTCCCCTCCCTCCCCTTTGTCCCGGTAACGCGGTTGCGGTGCTCTCGCGGGTCGCGGAGCCACGTTGCCGAACCGAACGACGACTCGCCAACGTCAGGTCGTTGTTGGTCTCTGCCGGCACCCGTCTTCCGCTCTCTCCCCTCCCGTCATCAAGCCTCCTCTCTGCTGTTGCATCATCATCTCGCCCCGATTCGACCAACAACAACAGTCCTTCGCAGCAGTTGCTGCCTTGCTCCGCTTCGCCACTCAGGCAAGGATGCTAATCATTGCTCCACACCTGGTGCCAATCGCTGGCCAAGACTGTCGATTCGTATCACATCTCTTCAGTGCCCGCACGCCTTTGTTTGCGAAGGATCACCCTTTTCCGTCCCCAAATGGCCTCGAGGCACGTATGCGCGTGGCTCTGCAGATGTCCAACTCGTTCGATGGAGCTTGATCCTTCGCTTCAAAAGCCACCTTTTCTTATTCCCATCTATCGCCATACTGTGTCTAGACCCCGCCAGCAGTGAGCGTCCACTTCGGCAGCGCTGATATTCTTCACCTATTGCACCTGAATGACAGGGATAGGAAGCCTCCGTCATCTTCCCCCAGGGGTGTAATGCTTGAAAGCGCCGCAATTTTGTGCATGTTGACGGCCAATCATACCCTGCGCTTGCGGAGGTCACGCTGCCACGATGTACCCCTTTTCACTGGTCGCGTCACCCTCGAGGCCCTTCAACAGCTCGCTAGCAGTTAAACTTTCTCCTTCTTGGTGTGACTCAATCATATCCAGGTCCATCCAATGCTTGCAAGCTCGATTAGGTGTCAATCGCGCTCGGCGAGAACCAACTTCTCCCCGAGCATGATATTTGTCAACCATCAGGTTGTGCGTCGACCTCGGACGGCAACAAGCAAACCATCGAGCGCATTGCTAATCGATTCAACAGATCAACTCTAGAATTGGAATCTTACGCGGCCGTGAAAGTCTTATCCGTCACCCCAACAGAGCCTTGGCAAAGAACAAGAAATGCGAATATTCTTCCCTAGTTTGTCAACGTTTTATGGCGGAGACGAGGGGAAATAAGGTTCAAGCCGCAGCCTGTATCACGATGATTAGCAGTACAATACGACGATAAGATTACAAAGACGACCACCGTCCAGGCTGATGTGCTCACTGCCATCGCGGCGACACGTGGCTCCCATGGTAATCTTGCACGCTGCTGCTATTCGCCGTCTGGTTCCCCGCGATGTTGACCTCATGACAAGGCTGACATGCCAGGACCAACAAGCATCTTACCATGGATTGCCAAAACAGACGAGAAAGCGGGGACAGAATCCGACTGTAAAAGCATGGACCAGACGAACTTTGGCGTTTGAATCACGATGGATTGCAGTTGCGAAACAGTGTGGAAGGAGAATCCGAGAATCGTCTCTTGTTTGCCTACAGCAGCAGCAAACACGCACTGAGCACATGCTTTGACAGTTTACGCCCGCGCCAAACTTTCCCCCGTAGATAATAACACGCAGGCACCTGTTCGGCTTCAACACTGTTTGCCTGCCGAATACGTCGTCGTCAGGCAACGCGCAATCGGCTGTGCCCTCACGACTTGATCCTTATCCTTTAAACTCACACAGCCACAACCGTAAATTCAAACATTTCTAATTCCAAGGGCTCTTAGCTCGTCCCTTTTTCCAACAGTTTGGTAGCGAACCTCAAGGTCTCTGCCCCCGCTGTACTCGCCGAATCGGCCATGAAGCACGTTGACCTTGCCGTCGATTACCGGGCCTTCCCGGGCGACTGCGACAAAACCACAACATCTGAGCCTCTGCCCTCCTGACCGGCAACGCGCTGCCCGGCCCCGCGACCAAATTTGGTCGGGGGATACCTTGTAGTGGTCGGCGACACCGAGCGGAAACCCGTGCTTGCGGCAAGATGCAGATGCGCATGCACCATGAGGTCCATCTGGTCTGACTGTAAGGTTTCGGCTGTCCTGAAGATGGAAGCATCGTCGCGGACACCGGTGAAGATGCTCTGCTGAGGCTCTTGACTCTTCTTCATGGTGATACTTTCGCTACTGTACCCCAGATATTCGGTCCTCGGCAACAACACTACTAATCATGAAAAACCAAGAGAATACAGCATACTGCAGTCCACCTCAGGAAGGGCACTGAACCGAAACCCGAAAGCTTCACGACGGTGGATACTGTACACACGACCGGCTTCACACAAACCGTTCATCTGTGGAAGGCAAAGTTGACGGGCCGGTTCGGCACCTGAGGGTTCCGATTGGTCTCTGGTAGTGGCAGTGCGGATAGGGCAGGATTCCAATCGACGGTGGAAAAGGCGCAAATCTGGATGCTATGCACCCTGAGGAACACCACAAAGATTCCATGTACGGCACCTGCCGCCATCCCCTGAACTTGGCTGTCTCGTGTACTTCCCTGATGTTCCAAAACGGGGTTGAGGCGCAAATGCACACGTCTCCTCGCGTTCACGCGCTCTTGCGACAAGCACGCGCGACAGGGGTTTCTGGCGGGGAAGACGGGCTGAGGGGAGGAGACAAACACAACAAAAGTTGATGGAAGACGATTTGGTGCAGGTCAGACGGACGGACGGACGGACGGAGTGAGGCTCCGCGAGGGGACGGGTCGCACGGACCCTCCGCGGACCAAACGGAGTTAGTCTCCGACCTTGGACTTCGCGAAAGTGCGAGCCCCGACATCTCTCACCTCCCCACACCAAATCAACAAGCTCCAGGGAATCAACGGACCGTACCTTGTCCTGCCTTAGCCATACACAAGTCAGGTACGTCACTAATGTCATGCGCCACCAGGCAAACCCTCAAACACGCTGGCAACGACATGAGAAGGGCGCGACGGCGGTAAGCTTCCAGCTTTAGTGCCAGTACGAGGCCGTTTTGAGTGTTGGCTTATTTTGCACCCATCAGTAGTACCGTTACCTGATGGAGGCACCGTTGCGACCCAGACCGCTGGCCTTGGTCATGCAATTCGACGAGGACAAGAGGATGAGCTGATTTTCCCATGCTCAAACGCAACAACTGGACGCGGCATCGAGGCAGGGAAGAGTGAGCCTGTCAGTTGTGTCTGCTGACTGCGATGAATTTTTCCCCATTCGACTGAGATTCACACGATGCTGGATGACAGTCGGCATCGGCCAGTCTGCTCTGCCGGACGAAGGAAAAGAAGCAACCCGTGGCTTCAGCACGGCAAGACCAGTGGATCGACTACCTGCAGTGCCTCGCTACCGCCATGTCGTTGTCGTCATACATCATCAATGCCCAGATCTGCGATGGTTTACGAGGACCCTGTCTTCGACAGCAAAACAAAACATGCCACCCCCAGACTTCTCGCAGTGGCTGGTGATGCTGCGAACAGACCTCATTGTGCATCCGCCCTGCAGCAGCGGACGCTAGTGGCGACGGGAGCGGTGCGAGCGCAGCCGGGCACACTACACAACACCGCAGCGGGCAGCCTAGCAGGGCGTCAGCACCGGCCGACGACGGACTGCGGCCGTGCCTGGTTCCTCTCCTACCTGTCACCTGTGTGACGGACAACTACGGGAACTACTGATGGTGGACAGGCGGACTCACAAACGGAGACCGACCGTCGATTAGCGCCCCGCCATGTTGGATGACGTCGCACGCGATCTTCTGGTGCTGCTATTTTCACTTCTCAAAGAGACTTTCTTTAATTCCTGCTTACATTTAACCATGGTGTTGGTTCTGGTCGTGCTCCTTGTCCACGGATTTACATGTCGAGCTATCCGGCCGACTGAGGGCGCTTGTCACCACCATGTTAAGGTGCAAAATCTGGCTCCCGGACATGCCTGATGATCTGACTACTGGCCGCGGAGGGCCGCTGAGGCTAACTCTAAGTCTAATCATCAACGTCCGCATCGCCCAATCCCGCCTACGACTCTACGCTCTTGGTTCCTTGGTGAGACCGCGCTTCGACGGAAGACGGCAGCTGCATGCACCTTCAATGCCTAACTGCAACATCTATTGGAAAACCCAAGAGACTGGAGACCGGCAGTTGAGCCCCTGTCGACTGCAGCCCTGCCGACAAGAGCAGACACAAGCGGCCGTCTGCCAGCCAAACATTTCTTAGCCGCGGGCGAGAAAAGGCGGATTACTCACTACCTCGCTGCGTCGCGCTCTGTCCGGGACGAGTAAACCGTCTCGCACCGTTCGCTTCTGATCTTGGGCGCCAGCTTCCACAGTTTTCTCTGGCAAGTGACTTGTCTCTTTGATCGTTTGCGCTCTTTTCGCACCCAGTCCCCACCGCACGATTCGCTCGCTCGCTCGCGGTACTTCGGTGTCGGCTTCGGTCTCGTAAATGGTGCCGGCAAGCCGAGGACTTCCAAATGGTTGGCCAACACACCTCGGCTTCGGTTGGGGCTACAATTTGTCATCGCAAATGCGAGTGCGTTTGTTTTACTTCTTTCAAGGGCCTTTGCTTTTTGGCTGTTTCCGTCTGAATCGCCAGTGTTGAAACTGAGTCTATGAGCTCGGTGGCGTGGTTCTGATCTGCATCTCGGACGGAATCTTAAGACCAACCGCCCGGCCCGAGCAGGCAACGACGGGGAAGGAACGGTAGGTAAGTCTATTGGTGCATTTGCTCGGTGCTGTTTCCCCGCCATCAGACAGCATCACGAACAGAGCATTGCGCCATCTCCATTTCATTTTCAGATTCAGAAGACTTCCAGAACACCACGAAGAGTATGTACTCACTGTCGGTTCTTTTCCAATCGAGTCCACTATTTTGGGCCTGTCGATTTCTAATTCGTCAGCGTTGCGCCCGAATTACTAACGAGTAGGCTTGACTGGATCAGTTTTGCCGCTCATCCAACTCCTTGTCGGTCAATCAACCCCTTTCCCCATGACACTGAGAGCTGGGAGCAGTCAGTTCATTTTGACGGGATTCGAGATTGCTCACGGATTGTTCGCAAGATTGAAAATCGTTCAGATGATTTGACACGCAAGGTCCGCGCATCTCTGGCCTCATACCCTCATCTTCCTTTGATTGGCCTTGACAGATCTTCTGCATAACCATTCAAAAACACAAAACGTCAAACTACCAAATGTGACTGACCCCTTCTCCTCTCTCTGGGTCACCAAAGGTCCCGGTAAGGGCCACTGCTTGCGCCATTCCACGATTACAAATCCGCTTGCCATTATTACCAACACATAGAAGCACTGTGTACAGACAATCGAAAGGATTCCGCCCCCCTTCCTCATCCACCAACGAGTCCCCATCCAGGGAGTGAGCCGCTTGCGCCACCACTCATGCTTACAAACTCCCCCTTCTAGCAACCACAACAACACTAGCTCGCAACATCACAGCCCAAAGACGGCATGCTGCAACAGTAACATGCATAGCGTATCATGAGCCAATTCCTGCCGGTGTCCATCCCTTTTCCCGTACTCTCTCGCCCCTGAATCCCAGGCAAAGCCACATCGCGTCATCAATGGATTACAATTCTTTTACCAATGCCAACTTGCCCCCACGGCCCAATGGAAAGCATCGATGTCCATGGCTTAAGCATAAGCCATTACCAAGTGATTGCTATTGGCCCCCTGTCAATGCCCTTGAGCGCTTCCCCCCTTTCCCTCTTCGCTCCAATTCTCCTGGCTCCCCCTGTTGCATTCATCTATGTGAGAGATTCATTCTCCATCTAGACAAAAACCTGTATCTTCCTGCCAACATACGCACGAGATGTATTAGCAACGCCTCAAATGCCCATGCTCGTCTCACTCATCACATCGGCGCTGCTCAATCCTGTTTGGAGATATGAGCTTACCAATCTTCCCCCTCTTTCTCTTTCTTTCCTCTCCTCCTCATTTCGCCGCCCACCGCAGGGCTGTCTCGGAGACACGTATCGTTGCTTGCTCCAGCTGGCCCAGACGGTCAGTTCAGCATAGAATGTGGTCGGTGCAGGTGGTTGTCGATGGTCAACTTGGCGGCAGGTTGATTTTGGGAGACTGTGGCCGCTGGTGCACAGATAGCTTGACCGTTTTGACCATGTTCGCATTCGTTTGGCTCGATCGACTTACGTACCTGCTTTTTCCGTTAGCAGAGATGAGGCAAGTCGTGGGGTTGATGCGTCCTATCCCTGGGCGAGCAGCATCCGAGCAATCTGAGCAAGATCATTGTCTTTGAGCTGCGGAGATGTAACATCATTCACTTCCAAGGTCATTCAACATCTGAGAGGACAGCGGACAGGGGCTTTGGCTCAGCACTGTCGTGGAATAACGCCAGATTTGTTGATAGACAAGACAAACGAATATCGAAAACACGCGTAGCAACATCCATGCCGACTGTTGCTTATATGGCTTTCTTCTCACATTCATTTCCATTCATCTTGCCGCTATGCAAAGAGTCCAGACGCCGTCTGTCTTTCGACCCTTTATCTACCTGTCGAGCTGGACCTGAAGGATTCTCCTCTCCTCCCTTCGAAATCTTTTGTGCGAAATTGCAAATGCCGGAATCTGTGCAAATAGAGCCAAGCAAAAGGGGTTGGGTTTATTCAAAAAGCGGGTATGAAGGGGCCCACGAAGAAGAAGAAGAGGAAGGGAAAATGCAACCGAGCTCGCCATGCCATCGCGCTTCCGCGTGCACGCCAACTGTATGTATAAGAATAATGCTGTGTCGCTTCGTCCTCACCATCGCCGAATACGCTCAACACTGTTGCTCCAAGTCCTTCCTACCTGGGCTCACCTCTCCGCCGCAGCGGCGTTCTGTCGCATCTCTGCCTCGAGCTCTGTCGCCAGTCGCGCGACCTTGGCCTCGCGCTCCTCGTCTTCTGACGCAGCATGCTTCTCGGCGCCTACGCCGTTCCGCGCTGGGGTGACATTGCGAGGCGAGGAGAGGGCACGGGCAGGTAGACCCATGCGCGAGCGCCACCGTTCAATCCACTTCTCTCGTAACGTTTCGTACAATAGCGCAAATTGCGATTCGCCTTGCACCATCATCATGCGCTGTGTGCGAAGTGCCTCAACGGTTTCCTCAATGGGGTCTTGACCTTGGGGCACGTCGTCCAAGGAGCCTTCTGCCAGCTCCGACAGGAGATGATCGAGCGCGATGAAGGTGCCACTGCGGCCCACTCCAGCGCTACAATGGACTATTCGTGGGTTGCTCGGGTTGGAGGAGTTCTTCGTCAGAGACAACGGGACGAGGTTGAGTAGAGCCTCCTTGTCGGCACCTTCGGGGACAGAGAAGTCGGGCCATCCTTCGAAGAGGAGGTGCCAGACGGTCTTGGATTCGCCAGAGTTGCGATTCTTCATCTCAAGTTCGCGGATCTTGGACCGAGTGTGCTCGTCTTCGGTGACGGATATCAACGTGACTTCCCAAACATCGCCGTCGCCAAACTCGTCGTGCTCATTGACTACCATCTTGGGCGAGTTCAAGTCATTGGGATAGTAGCGGAAGCACTTTTCACGGCCGGATTCGTGTGTCTGTGTCAGCATCACGACGACCGCTGGCGAGGCGCATTCGTGCCAGATCATGCGCCACATGTGGCTATGGGTGTTGTCTCTTGGTCCCTGGACCGTATCAGCGGCTTGTAGCATTCAACCGCATGGATGAGCTCACCTGAGTCGCAATAAAGTTCTTTGTATTGCCGGTCTTGGAACTCTTGAGCACGATTGGAGAAGCGTTGATATACCCGTCCTGTCCTTGTGGAACCTGCAGCTTGACACAGTTATTGACGAATGGGTCGACATTGAGGTAGCGATTGCGCTGTGATGCAATGTCCCCGCTGACACGCATCCACTGTGCAGGTTTCCCATTGTTGGCAGCTGTACTGGTGTACGCCAGACGGTTCCGCTGTTGCCATTCGAGCTCCACGAATTTCTGGTGTATCTCTGCGCGCCCAAAGGTCAGCCCTGCTTTTCAGTCGCGCCACAGCCTCCTTTCTACAAAAGAGGATTCAAGACAACCTGCCTGATCTCGTATGGGAGAGGAATGGAGGGATTGGCGCTTTATCGGTCGCGGCCTCGTTGGAGTTGGCCGGCGAAGCGCCCTTGGCCGAGGAAGGCGAGGAGTTTTCTATCGAGAGCGACGATACGGCAGCGGACGAAGGTATGCTTTCGTGGGAACGGGATCTCTTGGAGGATGCCGGGGACGCCGGGACTTGAAGCGGCGACGGGGTAGACATGTCGTCTTTGTTCGCGGCTATGAAGCTAAGGCGTTTGCTTGCGGCTTTGCGCCGAAGCTCGCGGAAGTGATGCACGTTGACGGCGGCGGGTCGAAACGAAGCAGCAGGCTGAGGGCGCAAAACGAGGCAGGACTGGCTTTGGCGAAGGGAGAGGAAGAAAGGTGGTGGTGGGCGGCGCGGTTGCGCGGGCGTCTTACGGACGGCTCCAAGAGACGGCGGCACGGTGGATTATGTTGCGACAGGATTGCCGGTGAAATAAGAGTCGCGACCGGAAGCGGCGCGACAGCAGCCACAAAGGGCAGAAACAGAGGCAGTGCAGAGGATGAGGATGGGGCGAGGATCGAAGTTGAGGTCGAGGTCGAGGTCAAGGATGCGGAGGAGTCCAGGACGACCAAGGATGAGCTGATGTCAAATTCATGGAGCAGGTAATATGTCCGTCTGCCCCAGTCCGACGCCCGGCTTGTGCTTGTGCTTGTGCTTCGTGATATCGACGTCAAGTCGGGTCGAGTCCACTGAGTGTCTTTCCACACTCCGTCGCGCGACCTGACGCATCCCAGCATCGAATCCCGCTCTTCCTCCAAGTCCGCCGCCACCCACCACCCGCACCTCTTCCGATGGTCCTCCTCCACAACTCTCGCCCCCAACTCCCCCGAGATGCGTTGGGCTTGGTGGTACTTTGAGGTACGTTTGCAGCACTCGACTGTCTCGCAGTAAAACTAACCTTGGCCGCTCGTAGTACTGGGCGACCGTTCGGGTAAGCCCCGCCTGCTCTTCTTGCGATCCCGCCGCCGCCAACTGATCATTTGCGCACAGCTCCTCCGGAGCCCAGCTTTCCACCGCTGGGTGCACAGTGTCTACCGTTCCGTCTATCGCTTGAAGAATGGCACTCCGATGGAAGAGATGGGCGGGACCAAGATCGATCGTATGCCCCGAGCCCGCCCCCGTCATCGCGACTACATACACGTCTAACGAATCGTTTTGCCAGGCCCGTCGCCGCTCAAACAATTCTTCAAACACTTTGCCGCCGAAATCAAGGCGCAGCTGAGAAACCAGCCATCCAAGAAATAACGCCCGGGCGTTTGCAACACATCAAGATCTACACTGGTATACTGGATACGGCGTTGGATTGATACCAATACTTCACGGGCGCTTCATCATTCGCGTGGTCTTTGCGATAAATTTTCTCAGAATAGGTAAAACACCAATCTTGGAACCAACATTTGCCGTCTTTCTGGAAAAATCGATATTGCGTCTCGACTTCGGCGTCTTGAATGACCCCGAGGACCGCCCAGTTTTGTAGTGCACGTCATCTGGAGACGTTATATTGAGGGATAGTTTGAGCTTCTTCTCCCCAGAGCTCCACAAGAGCCGTGTTCATCACCTCGAGAGCCATCCTTCTATTCGAATCAAATTGCGGTGCGAGGATATCTTTCAGGAGGCTTCCGATTTCCCGAATAATGAAGCCCGCCGCGGGACAGTCCCACTATTCCAGGCGAAGCACTTATTACTCGGAATCATTCCCTTGGACAAACTAGAATCAAGCTGGCCTCCGCAGTATGGACAATGATCCCATCCTCTTCGCTTCTCCTGAAGGCTTCAATTTGGGGGTTGATTGATTGGCTTTTACCCACCACCAGCGGAGTTGATTCTCCATTTCTTCACCCGTGTTAATTTAACGAGTCTAGAACCCCCCGCTTCTCGTCTGGAGGATCGACCACACTCTGCTCATGACGTGTGAAGCAATAGGGAGACGTGGTAGACAGAGAGGAGCAAAATGAAGGATTGCCACACGCTGCCACTTGCATCGAGCTCCGCGGCGACAATAGTCAGCTTTGCAATTTAGCTGATGGTTTTCCTCAAAGACAATTGAATCAATCTCAAAGCCCCATAACCTCCGGCAAGCGATTCAGAGAGCGTCGTTCGCGAAATTCATGGTCGTTGGTGGCGCTATCCCTGCTCGGCCGTGCGGCATCTCTCGCCGGATCGTTCCCGCCGCCCGGCACTCGCTCCCGCCCGTCGGTTCCACACGGCGCTACCTAAGCACGGCTCTTGTCCCTTGCTTCGCTTGCCCCAAAAGCTGAGAAAGCGTCTAGGTTGTTGAATGACCGCAATCTTGCAGGTTATAGATTGCAAAAAATGCACATGAATCATGACAACGTAACCAAAGGCACAGTGCCAGAGTGGTTAATGGGTTGGACTTGAATCAACTGCTTCGAGTGTATCCAATGGCTTCGGCCTCGCAAGTTCGAATCTTGTCTGTGTCGCGTTTCATTTTTGCCTTTTTGCTCTTCGCACGCGCATGCATCTGCACCCGGGGAATGTAGCATCCCTCAGCATTCTTTTTGGTTGACCTCCACAATTGCGTGTCGACACTTGTGAGGTTACTTCACTACAGAGGACCACGTACTTCGCGATACTTAACCATTAGCCACCAAGGTACTACTAGGGTACTCCACAGCTACCAGATCTAATCAGGTCCGCTTCCCTCTCAATCTCGCTTGATCCCATTCAAGCTTGCCAAAAGTAAGGCAATTAAGCTAAAGAACTACCGCTAAAAAAGAAGGACGCAAGCGGTCTCCAACATCTGCAACCAGCGTGCTTTTCAACCAGTAATTGACGTTTTTCTCCGCGAATTAGGTATGGGCCACCATCTAATGGTCTGACACTACTCCAGTTCCAGGTGTGACCTTATATTTCAGCGGGCCAACTATAAAACCTCGAACCTTCCGCCTAAAGGACTGTAGAGTCAAGCTTTCTATTGCTACCTGACTTTGAAAGATCTGATAGCCTCAACGACATGGGGCCAACGAGAGACGTCTTGCAAACCATCCGACCCTCCTCATTGAAGCGGATCGTGCAGTGGAAAGCCGAATTTCGAGGAGGCTGGATCGATGTCCTGTCCAGCGGCGCGGAATAGCCAGCGTGTGACGCGGAGATGAGAATGTCGAAATGCTACTGGTGGCAGCGGTGAGAAGTTTCCGGGCATATCAGAGTAGCGATGAAAGCTTTCTGTACGCCTTGACAACAGAAGGAAAGTTCAAAGGAGCGAAGTCACTGCCAGAGTGTGTAAAAGAAAGACCGAGGACTTGGATTTGGCGCAAACAGAGTCAATCGAGTGCTTTCCCTCTCACCGGGAGCTCCACCCGGAAGTTTCGACGTGGAAGCTGCCTCTTTCTTGAGAGCTAACTTTTATACCAGCGCTCTGGCAGGCTGTTCCGCTCTCTTATCATGACTTTGTCCATCTGATTAGATGCTGGAACTAATAGTGACTGGCATCGATGATCAAAGATCAAATTCAACATGGTACTGATGGGTATCGACGTTCAAGACGCTCAAACTTTTTTTTTTGTTAGTAGAATAGTCTAGTATGACGGAGACCACTTACCTATCAGCCAGCTGTAGACTTCATGTCTCTCAACAGAGAAAACATAGACCGATGAGGCAAGGACGTTTTGGAGTTTGACTCGATTTTTCTATAACGTACCGAGCACCAACAATAAACCGTGCTCCGCAAACTCCACATCTATACACGTCCTTCCTTTGCCAAAAGAGCACGGTGTTTGGTTTGAAGTCGCCATCCACCCTGCCAATGCGTATGGAAACTTTACCCTTTTTTAACCACACCTGTCCCAATCAAACACAACGTCAAACGCGCCAACGCCCGGCGATGGAAACACAACAAAGGCATCCAAAACGTACGTCAATGTGCTTCACGCGCCTAACTTTTGCGAAGAGCCAGCCGGCATGTTTTGCAACGGCATGGACGAGGGCAGGACACCGTACCTGCCAAAGGTCGACTTGTCCACAGAAACATAGTGGGGCAGTCTTGCGAGTAGATTCAGCTTGCGTTCGAGCCAGCGAAGTATCTTTTCCGGCGGCGCCAGGAATTTGATGTAATTCATCCCCCAGAGATAGCCGATTGCGGCGCCGCAGAGGTGGCCTATCAGGCTCGTGTTCGGGATCAAAAAGCTGGTGATGAGGATGACGAAGAGCGGCGTTGTCCAGGTAGGTGCCTTGTAAGGTCCTATGCTAGTGTGTGTTAGCCTCTGCGCGGAATTGGGGTGCGACTGATTTACCTGAAGTACGGATTCGCCCGGTGCGTCTTGATGGCCTCGAATGAGAGCAGAAGGAACACCCACACGCTGTGACTTGGTCAGTCGACTGAACCTGGATCTTCCAGAGTCACTATGTGTACCTGGCGCCCTGTACTGGCGTATTGCCCCGAAGAATGCCGCGCTCAATGAGCAGATATATCACCCCGGGGAGGGTCGCAAATGCTACCAATGTAAGCGACCATTTGAGCCTCAGGACCGCTCCAACACGTACGCCCTGAAAAGAGGGAAAAGGATACGAGTGTGCCATGCTCCGACTCGAAGCGCTCGAGCAGCGGGGTTATCGCAACGAGGTTGATGATGAGGTGGAAGAAGCCGAGATGGGTAATGGGATACGTGTTGAGGCGATAACCTGGTGCCCGGGAGCTCGTCGTTAGTCGGACGACATGGAAAGATGATCAAAGATGGCTGGATAGAGCAGACGTGCCTGTTGCGAAGCTGACTTGGTCAGGAATCAGGGCACACTTTTGGCGCAAGTCGGTCCAAGGAATGCTCGCGACCCAGAGCGCGACAGCGAGAAAAAGGATGATGCGCGTGCAGAGCGGTAGGCGGAGGACGTATGGGCGCAATCGCGCAGGATTCAAGTTGGGTGCGGCGAAAGCCATGGTGTTGCAGGAGGAGTAGAGGTTTGCGGAAGAGAAATGCTGGGTCAGGTCGTGTCGTGACACGCGCCTCGACTGACGCCGCCAATAATCCGGGGAAGCTTGAGCTCTCCTCCTGCTTCTTCAACCAACGACCAACACGGAAGATGCGGTCGGTAGCACGGTAGCCTCTTGTCGCCGCGCCTCCCTCTCAGCCCGCACCAATGGCTTCGCTCAGTAAGTGCCCAAGTAGGCTTTTTCGGATCGCTATTCTTGGTACTGACCCTGTCCGCAGCTCCAGCTCTTCTTGGGCTCCGCCGTGATGCCCGCATACTCAAGATCCCGCCCTACCTCTCCGCCCTGTGCATCATTGTCGGCGTAATATGGCTCTTCATGTTGCCATTGGACGATTATTCGCGCCAGACGTACATCTCCGAGAATGCGCTCCTCCCCGGCCAGGTCCACACCTACTTTGGCGGTAGTGAACACAACATCTTTCGCGCCTACAGACATGAAGTCCACGAAGCCTCGAAAATGCCTCCAGAGGAGTATGTGGCTCTTACGATACCGAAGAACCTCTATGGCTAAAAGTTGGGCAGGCGAAACCAGAAGCTTGAGGAGCTGATGAGGTCGACCGGTCTCAAAACTGCGCGTCAAAAATACGAATACCGCACGCCGGGCAAGGACGTCATGGGACAGAATACATATGGACTATTGCAAGGCCCACGAGCCGACGCAACAGAGGCGGTGGTGCTTGTTGCCGCATGGGAAACAACCAATGGAGAAATCAACCAGAGCGGTGTGGCACTGGCTCTGACCCTTGCCAGATATTTCAAGAGTAGGGCACGCTCGCGCTCAAGTACATCAGCATGCTGACACAAATAAGGGTGGTCTCTGTGGTCCAAAGACATCATCGTCCTGATCGCTGGAGACAGCACTGCCGGATCACAAGCTTGGGTAGACGCCTACCACGACGCCCACGACCCGCGGACGGTGGATCCTTTGACAATCAAGAGCGGCGCTTTGCAGGGCGCCGTAGCCATTGAATATCCCGCTGGCCCTTGGGGGCATCGTTTCGACAAGATCCACGTACTTTATGATGGTATCAACGGGCAGCTCCCGAATCTGGATCTTTTCAACACGGCCGTATCCATTGCCAGCAGCCAGGTAGGCATCGGATGTACCTTGCAACGCATGTGGGATCACGAAGACAGCTACAAGGAGCGGCTCCAAACCATACTCCGAGGCATGATCAGTCAAGGTCTTGGCCACGCATCTGGTCCCCACAGCGCATTCATCCCCTACCATGTCGACGCTCTTACTCTCCAAACTGTGGGAGATGGTTGGCACGACGAGATGTCTCTTGGCCGAACGGTCGAAAGCATCTTCCGCAGTCTCAACAACCTCCTCGAGCATCTCCACCAAAGCTTTTTCTTCTACCTTCTCATGCAAGCCAATCGCTTTGTGAGCATTGGCACCTACCTCCCATCAGCCATGCTCATTGCTGTCAACTTTACGATCATTTCAATAGCGCTCTGGATCGAAAGCGGGCGTGCCCCGAGTCCTCCGACCAAAATTGCGTCGACCGAAAAAGGCAAAGACGAAAAGGAGCCAGAAATGACGGTCGTCAAGTCAGGCAAAGATGCTTCCCTCGTGCCCACGAGCAGCCTGTCAATCGTCGAACGCAGCATGTTTCTTCCGCTGTCCTTTGTCGCCGGCGTTCATTTCCTTGGACTTCTCCCCCTGTATCTTTTCAACAACACGCCGGCATCCTACCTCTCTTCCGTCTTCATCGTCGCTGCGGTGATGACCGTCCTAGGGCCTCCAACAACCGCATATTTTTTGCGGAATCTCCGGGCACCAACAAAGCAGGAGACGACGCTTTTCCAGTGCTTCTCGCTGCTACTCCTTGGCATGTTTCTCTCAGCACTGGCAACACTCAACTTCTCGCTCTCCTTTCTCGTAGGACTTTGTGCGGCACCCTTATCATTTGTGCGCTCAGTCGGCGGAGGAAACAAGCGTCGGCACCTCGCCCTCGCCGGCCTACAGTACGCCCTGCTTGTGGTCCTGAGCCCGGTCGTCGTTATGATTGTTGGGAGCCAGCAGTTGGGTCTCACCAAAGGACAAGGGTTGAGCGGCGTTGCTGAAGTGCTGGCAGAGGCTGCGTTTGGTTGGCATGTTTGGGGCTTGTGGACGCAAGTTGTGGTCTGGCTCGTGTGGTGGCCGGCGTGGTTTGTGGGCGCAGTCGTGGTCTCGGGGTCAACATTTTGACGGCGTTGCATAAGATACAGCGGCTGAGCATCCGGAGTTTGGATGTCATAATGTGTAAGATCAACTCTTGTGTTGGATCAAGACTGATAACTCAGAAATCCTAAGCTTTAGACGAATGTGCCAACGGCGAAAAGCGATGGAATTCTGAGGTTCTGGTCGTCCATCTTCCTGATTTCCGTCTCCCAGTCTCTTTTCACTTTGGTCTCGCCGGGTTCCAAACGCCAGTCTTGCAGCCTTGAAGATCCAAGCAAACCAGAACTCGCTAGTGAAGATCGCCAGCTCGCAGGGTGGACCGCTTTTGTCGCTGCTTCGAGGTATGGACTCTGTGGGATTGGCTCTCTCCCACGCCGGCATGTCTTTCCGCAATCACCTCAGTATCACTAGCATGACATGCACTCGGCCGGTTCCGATGCCTGTGAGGATATTTTCCTCCATTTACCTCCAGTAATCTGTAGATGAGAGACGAAAAACACCTGACCAGCCAAAGTGGCAGTCGAGTCCTTTACAGAGACTCAGCTATCCACATGGTACCTAGCCGTCCGTTGCTCCAACACCCACCAGCGACACACTATGGACAGATCGTCTGCAGCTCTCTTCGAGGATTGCCGCCGCGCCACATATGACAAGAGAGAGCTCAGGCAAAGAAACCCCGCACGCGCATTCTCATGTATCAATCACCTGGTAGCATCCATATTGGACCCAGAAAGCTCCAAGACGATACAGAGAAGGACTCGTGCAGCCTGGGTTGGCCAAGAGGCGGCGAAAAGAGCATTCGAATTGGTAATCCTGGACTAGCAACCAATGCCAAAATCAATCATAGAAGGCCTTTGAGAACGGGCACCGAAGCGATCGAGCTTTTCGCCCTACTGACATGCTTCTGGATATGGGCTCAGAGATACATAACCAACCCCCTCCCTGCGATGTCATCCGGCACAGCACAGCAGCAGCCCCAAGTCCGGCATGATCTCCAAGCGAGCAGAAGCAGGCAGAAAGGAAGAACAGAAAAAAGAGAAGGCAGGGTACATACCTAGGCAGCCGGAACAGGCCGTCTGGTGGGTGGTGGTGGGCCCGACAAAGGAGTGCCAAGCAAAATGGAAGCGTCGCGAGAGGGGGGGTTGGACACTGAACATGCAGGTGACGGTGCGCAACAGGTCGCAAGTCATGTACATATACGTCGAGTCGGCTTCGTCTGTGTCCAGCACCTCGAGCAGCTTGTGTGTTGCCAACTTGTTGGTCTCGAGTCCACAGTGTGTATTGTGTGTGCAAGCGAAGACGATGGAACGTAACGCCAGCGGTCCGTAGCGAGCCAGGCGTCCTCGATCCTGATACAGAGCCCTGGTACGCAGCAGCAGCAGCAGCAGCACACCCTACGGAAGAATATCACCCCCAGCCAGCCAGCCACCCCGCCAGCCCTGTCAGACACTCGCTTGCGCCTGCGACTCGAGAAGGGTAGGTGCGACTGTTTGAGCGACACGCCCGCCGCGGCGCCGCGGCGCCACAGCCCACAAGGGCTCCACTGGTAGTTGGTGCCATGGGATTATTGTGCATCGCCGGTCTGTGCGGCGGCGGATGTCCAGTACTGATAGCGAAACGGTTGTATGCAGGCGAAGTTTCATCGAAGGACCAAATATATGTGAAAATAGATGGGCCACCTAATAGGTGCAAGGGCACTGAGTTTCCGTCATTGCCTGCCTGCCTGCTTACCTACACGACAAGACAGAGCTTCGACACTGTGTGGGTGTGGGTGTGGTGGGTGCGCGTGCACGCGGGGGATTTACCACGGTGGATGCTTGGCTGGGCTGAGGCGTTTATTGGGAGGCTGGGGATGATGGTGGGTAAAAATGATTGGGACGAATAGGTGCATGGTGAGAGATATCGGCAAAGAAGACTGGCTGATGTCGGTAAGCAGCATTTCATGCCTGGGGTTATCGACAGCGAGAAGCAGAATTGGTGATGAAGTTTCTACGGAATGGAATCTAGTCAAGCAGCCGCAACCTCCAACGGCCTCCGTAACGATGCGGATATGCATGGGTATCTTCAAAAGAATACGAAAATCGACCGCCAAGTGCGCCCCTCTCCACTCAATCGTCCAACTCGACAAAATTGAGTGCTCCGGCCAATTCCTCGACGTCTTTTCCAACATCCGACGGGTCCTTCTTCGCCTTCATCTCCCGATACGCCTTCCCCACCAGCTCCATGATGACTGCATGACTCTTTCCCGGATTGTCGCTCTTGATCCTGTTGAAGTTGGCCTTCATGAAAAGTTGATACTCGCTTGCTTGGCCCTGCCTGGGCACTGGTTTCGTTTGCACAAGCTGCGATTTGCAGCCTCCGCATCTGCTGCGGGCAGGATCGATTGATTTGGAGTGGCGCTTGTACTCGTTACCACAGCATGTGCAAGTCCACACGTACTTGAAGTCGATCACGTAGGAATGCTTGGTCGTAACTTTGACATTTCGATGGGCAAAGGCCCGAGTGACTTTTGCTCCCCTGTGGCTCATGTCAGCAAGTCGGAGTTGTGGCGCCTTTGAGCAAGTTGGAACGAACCATGCCTTGAACTCCTTGCCATGTGGGTTATCTCTGATGCCGCTGATCATGTAGTTGAGAAGGTGGCAAAACTCATGGGCAAGGGTATTGACCATTCTTTCTGTTTCAAAGATGATTGGTTAGAAGCGACAACCCTCAGGAATGGATCCAATCCTCACCTTCATCGTCGATAACCTTCTCAGCCAATTCGATAGTGGCCTTGTTATGGGAGCCTTCCTTGGTCCAGATTGCCCGTCCCGCGGTTGTATTCAGGGTCTTGCTCCATACTAGCTTGATTCCGCCACGTTCGGCAGTCATCTCAGAAACCCTGCCCCCTGAGATGGTCTGGTCAAGTTCCTGAATGAACTCTTCGGCCAACCTGTGCTTGCATTCTTCGAAACTCTTTCGTTTCTGGATGGCGACCTTGTCCTTTTTGGCTGGACTCTTGACGGGACTTGTCTTCACAGACGTGCTGGAATTGTCGGCAGAGGGTTTGCTGGGCGGAATTACCGGTCTTTTGCGCGGAGAGTGCTGGTCGTTCCAATCGTTGACTACGTCGACGGCCCAAAAAGCGTCTACACTTTCCCGATGAGGACCTGTCGGAATCCGTATCTTTTTGGTTGGAGACTT
Organism: Phyllosticta capitalensis; assembly: GCF_038381095.1. Lineage (NCBI taxonomy): Eukaryota > Fungi > Ascomycota > Dothideomycetes > Botryosphaeriales > Phyllostictaceae > Phyllosticta > Phyllosticta capitalensis. Next base: position 1,064,768 of record NW_027117450.1, on the reverse strand, counting down.
GAGTTTGGTAGGACTCTTTGGAGGTGGAGGTGTGGAAGCACGACTGGTCTTGGATGTATCTGGGATCTTGATGGGGGATTTCCTTCTCGGTGGTGAGCTGGGTGGTGTTAGCTAAGGTTGAGAAAGTTGGACGAGACCCGTCTTACTACTTGAGGATCGCATCATTGTCCGCAGAGGAGGAGCTTGTAGGTCTGTCACTGGGACTTGGCTGCGTCAAAGATATGGGCACCAGAGGTTTCTTGAATATGTCGTCAAGCCCCGCATTCGACGCATTATCTCGCAAGTCCTTTTTGGCAAACAAGCGCCTTCTCGGCGAGTCTAGACGCTTATCGCTTTCGAAGATGTCCTTTGACGGGGTTTGGATGGGCTTTTGGCGAGTGGACTTGAGAATGGGTAGGTCGAGATCAGAGTCAGAGTCTGGGTCAGAGCCGTGCGCTTCAGAATATGCATCGTCCTTTTCACCACACCAAATGCTTTGTTCCATGTCCTCGGAGTTATCAGATGGACCCGGAGAACCTCCATCACTGGAGTCTTCAGCATCAGAAGGGTCTTGACTGCGATATTTGACACGTGCAGCGGCAGCTCTCTGCGGAGTGCGCTTGACGGGCGTGTCACGTTCTCGGACGGAATCCGTTTGTTTCCTCAGGGGCACAGAGCTGGAATTTTGGGCGCCTGCATCTACAAGGGGCTTGGAACCAAAGGTTGAGCGATTCAGGATGCGGTGCCGGGTCGGGCCAGGTTCATTTTTGATTTTCGGGACAAGCTTTGGCGTGTTTGCGCGGGCGACGGGAGTGGGCGCGGGACGGGGCCGTTGTAGCAGATGGGCCAGGCTTGGTAAATCGTCGTCCTCATCGCTCGAATCGACATGGGCGCGAGCCATTTCCTACGGGACGGGCGATAGGAATGACGGATGGGGGTGTAACGGGCGTGGAGGTATTTCGTAGTGGTGGTGGTGAGCAGACGGATGGTGTTGGCGGATTTTGCGGTGGCATCCTTGTCGATAGTTGCCAAGGCAACACGGCGCATTGGCCTTTTGCCGGATCGGGAAGGAAGGCGGCGAGGGCGACGGGATGGCGACAGCGGCAGGCGCACAGCAGACAGGCGCAGGGCAGAGGGCAGGCAGGGCTAGCTACAGCTACACATTACTCCCGCCGTTGGAAATTTCATGGTGGCACAATACGGAGACGAGTCCTATCTGTGCGCACAGTCCTTCTTTTTTCGCAGCTACTCAGTGCGGGTGGAGGTGAGGGCCTAGCTGAGACGGTGCCTGCAGATGGCACTGCAGAAGCTGGAGCTGCAGAAAGAAAAGGAAAAAGATGTGGGATGTGGATTGAGGACCTGAAGCTGAAAACGAAACGGCGAGACAGAGGGCCTGGCCAAAAGAAACGGTCGAGTCTTGGCAACGTGCGACCTGACTTGGCTTCTCCGTGATGACGGGCCGGTGATATCGGTGGTGGTCGGGTGGGCCGAGAGACTACTACGAACTAACAGTGTGACAGCTCAAGGTACCACGGTACGTTCCAAGCGGGATGACGGGAGCCAATGCCGTAGCGCTGCTCTACTACAAACCACCTACTCCCCCAACTTCTGCAACCTCAAGACATCAAACGTCGGCTACACAGCGGCGGACCACACGATGGCGGCAAAATGATTCCAGGGCGGCGGTGGAGAATGTGCCAAGAAGTGTAAAAGGCCGCCTGAGCAAGAATGCGGATTGAGATGGGCGCGAGTCGAAAGGGGCAGCCAACGAGGGCGAGGGCGAGCGCTGACGATGAAACACACGCGTCGAGCGACGCACAAAACACATCGCGGCGAAGGTGATGTGCGACTCCACCTGCTGTGTGCGCTGTGACGACGACGGGGCGGGTGGCGACGTGGCCTGGGTGCTTTGCTGAGTGCCCTTGGCCAGGGGCACGCACGGCTGACGACGAGGATTCCTGGCCCAGACGATCCAAATGCTCCAAATTGCTATGTCATGAAACTCCCCCAAGGCCGCGCGCCCACTACTACTGCCCTCTCCCTTATAAGATCCAATCCCGTGCCCGTCCCGTCGCCTTGGCCCACTCTTACTATCCACGGTATTTGTGTCTACCAAGACTACCACTCTCACTCACTCCTTCCTCGCTCTCTCCTCTCGTTTTGGCCTTTATCGTCGCTCTTTAGCACTTGCTTGTTGCTCTGTTCCTCGCCTCTTCCAACCATGTCCGTCAAAAACTACCGCGACCAATACACCCCCAAGCCCCTCACCGACATCTTCACTCATGACACCGACATCGACCGCCGCCAATGCAAGCGCGTTGTGCCCATGAAGGTCCTCTGCCTCGGCCTTGGACGTACCGGCACTGCTTGTGAGTTGTCCTCCGCCTGCCGCGCCTGCATAATCCACAATCGCTAACCTCGGACTTACCACCGTAGCTCTCCGTGATGCCCTCAAGGAACTCGGTTTGAACGACACCTACCACATGATGTCCGTCAGCGTCGAGAACCCTCCCGATGCGCTCTTCTGGATGGACGCTCTGCGCGCCAAGTACGACGGCGTTGGCACCTTTGGCCGCGAGCAATGGGACCAGCTTCTTGGCCACTGCCAGGTTCGCCGCATTCTCGTTCCGCTTCGGATTTCAATTGCTAACCGCCCTGCAGTCTGTGTGCGATTGGCCCGCCATCGCTTTCGTCAAGGAATTGGTCGAGGCCTATCCCGAGGCCAAGGTCATTCTCACCACCCGCGACGTTGACTCGTGGCACGCGTAAGTCCATGCTTCGGATATGAATTGTTCTAGAATTTCCCGCTGACGCGTCACTTAGCTCGACTCTCAAGACCGTTGACTGGAGGGCAAACGACCCCGAGCTCAAGATGGTTGGCAAGTGGGACTGGGGCGCGGGCCTCTACCAGCCCATGCTCCACAAGTTCTGGACCAACTTCTTCAAGGGCGACTTCAAGAAGCACGGCAAGCAAGTCTTCATCGACCACTACGCCGAGGTCCGCGCACTGGTGCCTGAGGACAGGCTGCTCGAGTACCGCATGGGCCAAGGCTGGGAGCCGCTCTGCGAGTTCCTCGAGGTCCCCATTCCCGACAAGAAGTTCCCGCACACCAACGACACTGATGGCTTTGTTGAGCGCTGCCGCGGCCGCAACAGGGCGCAAATGATGAACGTAGCTCTCCGGGCGCTGGTCGTCGGTGGCGGTGTTGCGGCTACGGTCCTTGCTTCGACCATGACGCTTCACAAGTTCTTTGGCCACCGGCTGCTGGCCGGCCACTAAACGGGTGGCTGACCAACGAGGTTACTGTTTTCAAGTTTGCATCACCACGAGCATCGTTTTGGCTTTGACGGCATTCACCTTGCATTTGGTCCTAGAGCGGGAATTGGGCATCATGTGCACTTTAATCATCATCACTTTCTCATCATCAAAATAGGCGATTCCGGAGTTGGCGGGCATACAAGACGAACGGGTCTTGATTTTCTTGGGAGCGGGTTTCAGAGCATTCAATGTCTGATGACGACGCAGACGGATTCGGACAGACATTTTCAGGCACTGGGAAGGCAGGACAGGGACTGGCATTGGCGGAGTCTCAGTTGCGCTGCGCTGTACAGTCCATAGGCGAGATTCACAAGCATTTGAGAATATACCACATGTTCGTATGTTACGTATCCAGCCTGTCAAAATGTCGCACCACCTTTGCGCGGCAGAGCAAACGTGGCGTGCGGCGAAACACGGTGGCCAGGATAGAGGGTCGAAACAAAACCTAGGGATGTCTGGATTGAGCCAGAAAGTAGCTACGAGGCAAAACCAAAATGGGGGCGTGGCGCCAAAAGACAATTGTTAGCACCAGGAATCGATACAAGATAGACATTTTCTCACGACATGTTCAAAGTTGGTCCTGGGCCCTGGCATGATGGTCGAGGTCCCCTGAAATGCCAGACGGACAGCATCCCCAGCCCAAGGGATTGCGATTGACGGGCCGCCGCCCACTAGACCAGCGAAGCAACCAACGAGGCCTCCCAAATCTTTGGTCCCCCATTCCCCGTCCTGACCGACTCGCGGTCCTGGTCCAGTCTTGCGCACGGAGAAGGAGTGCGCAGAGTGGGTACACCATTATTTCAGTTTGCACCACAGGCAGCGGTGCGCTGCGGACACGGTTGCGTTGTACGTCAGTAGAGGAGCAGGACAGGACCTTCAATCACGCGCACTCGCTGCTCCTATCCAATTTGGGCCGCGCGTCGTCCGGCGCGTACCGCAAGGTAGAGAACAGAGAGGCTGTCTGTCGTCTGCAGGCTGCTGCTCTCTTTTTTTGCTCAGTGGCTTGACCGTTCCGCTACCACTTACCACGTCCTCCGTCACAACCACCACCACCACGGCTAGCTTCCGCCCGCACTTCCCTCCCTCCCTCCCACACCTACAATCCTCCCCCCCTCCCTCTCTCTACACATTATTTCGCTTCCCTTCGCTCCGCCTGGCCGCGGGAATTGCGCGTGGTGCTGCAAGGTACTCAAGTACTGCGTCCTCGCCACGCCGCCCTCCCTCCCTCGACTTTTGACGCTTCCGTTTTGCAGACAATGGCGCTGTTTGAGCCTATTCTTTCCCGTCACTCGTTTGCCTTTCTTTGCATAGCGTTCTTTTTCACATTGGCGTCGGCCGACCTCAACAACGACACTTCGCCCACCTTTTTCTTCCAAACTGTAAGTCTGCTGCTTCTTCCGCACATCAATGCGCCGACTCTAATCCGCGCCTTCCCAGAGACCGGAGCTGCACGCGCCGATAATACATTTTGACGTACTATGGCCCGACTTTGTATCGCCGGGCTACATTTTCCTCGCGCCGTATCGAAACCACGATCCCGGCCCGTACATCTACGATAATTATGGCGTGCGTACCGCTCAATGACACGATGCACAAGGGTGGCTAATTGCGCGCGCAGAACTTGGTGTGGTCCGGAGCTGGATTCATGGGCCCAATGGTTGGCCACGCCCCGCGAGTTTGCACCTACCAAGGAAAAGACCACCTCTGCTTCTACCAGGGCGAACAGTACCAGGGCTTTGCGCGCGGCCACGGCCTCATTGTCAACGATGAATACAGGATTGTAAAAACAGTTGAGAGCGGAGGATCTACGGCCCAGGCCGACATGCACGAATTCCGCGTACTACCCGACGGCAAGACGGCGCTCCTCACCGTGTACCAGACCCGGCAGTACGACCTGTCCGCTTTTGGCATCGAGCTGGGCATGGGATGGATCGTGGACAGCGTGTTCCAGGAGGTCGACATTGAGACGGGTGACGTCGTATTCGAATGGCGTGCTCTGGACCACATCTCGCCTAGTTTCAGCTACACCATGCCCGACACAACCGACACATCTGGAACTGGACGATCCGCAGACAGGCCGTGGGATTACTTCCACATCAACTCGATTGACAAGAACGATGACGGCGACTACCTCATCTCGTCGCGCCACATGGCCGCCGTCTACAAGCTGTCGGGCGTGGATGGCCATGTCATGTGGGAGCTGAACGGCGCCAACCCCAGCTTTCACAATCTCGACCTTCATTTTTCCAGCCAGCACCACGCCAGATGGACAAAAGAAAATGGAACCCACACGATTCTTACCTTGTTCGACAACGCCAGCAACAACTTCAACATTACGAATCCCTGGTCGCGCGGCATGGTGGTTGCCATCAACCACATTGACCGGACGGCGACCATGACGCAGGAGTGGTTGGCGCCAGACGCAGCTGGTGGGGTGCTGGCCGGCTCGCAGGGCAACATTCAGACGCTCAAGGACGGCCACGTCATGATTGGGTGGGGGGACCATCCATTCTTCTCGGAGCACCTCCCCACCGGAGAGGCCGTCATGTACGGCAAGCTTGCGCTTCCAGAGTCGGGCGTCATGAACTACCGGGCCTACAAGTTTGAGTGGAAGGCGACGCCCAAGGACAACCCGGCGCTCTACACATACTCGCGGACGGGGACGAGCGTGGCCGGCATGGTCTTTTACGTGTCATGGAACGGGGCAACCGAGGTCAAAGAGTGGAAGTTTTACGGCAGCAACAGCGCGCAGGGGCCGTGGGAGACGGTTGCGCGGACCAACAAGACGGGGTTTGAGACGATGCTGCGCACCGAGACGGTCAGGAACTTTGGGTTTGCGGAGGCCGTTGACAAAGACGGCCACGTGCTCCGTCGATCGTCGGTGACGAAGACGTTTGTGCCGTCGGCAGCGCTGATGGCGGCGTGCGACGACTTTGGATGCCAACATCAACCAGAGGGGGAGCACATTGAGGCAATTCCGCCGTTTGTCGCTGACGGTGGGGCGCACTGGGACACGGGGCTGAAGAGCAACACGTACTACACGTCGCCGCCAAAGACGGCGGGATCTTTCTTCTTGAGCATCGCGGGGCCGGCGGCCGTGGGCTTTGGGATTCTGCTTTTGCTGGCGATATGCCTGTACAAGCACCGGGCGATGCGGAGCGTGTCGGGGTGGCAGAGGTCGCTGCAGCAAAAGGGAGTGGATTTGCGCGAGGTACTGAGTCCGGGTGGGGTGCGGCAGAAGCTGCTGGGGCAAAGATATCGGCGGGTGGCAGAAGGCGAGGCGGTTCCATAGAGAAGGAGAAGGGATGATAGAAGGCCTCAGGCAAGCCAGGCAGGGGGTGGACAGGTCAGATAGAGATTGGCTAGTGGAGAAGGATTGACGGCAATTGAACTGATGACAGTGATGTCATTGTAGTCTGTGCCACGGGCAGGGGGCGAGCAAGGTGTTGTGATTGTTGTTTGGTGATAAGCCGGGCAGTGAAGTCGTCGTGGTGTCGTGGGAGTGGTGGTGGAGGCGGGCCGACTGGCTGACAGTGACAGGTCCCTGGACTATTCTGGAGGCTGGACGGGAGGATTGTTCTCGGCAGTGGTTGGTGGACCGAATTCAGGCGGAGGTTTCGTCTGTGTCTTCTTTTTTTTACACCCTGGGCGTCAAGGGCGTACGTAGCGGGTGTACGTAGGCGGGCCGGGGTGGGACATGTGGCTGAGGATGGCTGAGAGGGTTGCGACGGAGAGGGCTGAGAGAGGACGGGCGGTGCGCAACCGACGGGAGGGCGGATAGAGCTGTCGTGAAGCTGTGCATTGTTGTTGATGCTGTGGTGGTGCATAATGTTTCTGGTGTTTCTTTTCCAGGCGTTTCAGCGACTCTGACCCTGACAGACAGTTGACGGGTTGGCTCAGGATGATTGCGCGGCCCTCGCTTCCCTGTCGCCAAGACCGCTCCTGAGTCCTTGAGAACTGCCACTCATCATGACTGACAGTCCCCACCCGGCAACCCGTCCATCACTGCCCACCGCCTACGCGCCCTGGCCGCGTACTCTCCTGCGTCGCTCTCATCTTTTCCGGATGGCTCTCCGCTCCAAGCCACTCACTAGCTCTCCCACTCCCACCTCGTTCCTTCTCGCGCCGGCCCACCATGCGCGATAGAAACCTGCCCCAACTCCCCGCCCAAGGTGATCCCGCAGACTCTTCCACCGGCACCAGCATCCGCCAGAACCGCGCCCACCAACGTCATGGTTCCGACGTCTATCGCAGAAACAGCTTGAACTTCAACAACAACCAACAGTCCACCTCCCACTCGCAATCTTCCTCGACCTACGGCCACTCGCGCTCCGTCAGCCTCGGCCGCCTCGAGAACTACGACGATCCCGACATGTATACTCCCGTCGAGCACTCCAAGCCGCTGCCCGCATCATGGCTCAACATGCCCCACAAGGGCCAGCTGGCCATCCTCGCCATGTCGCGTCTCGTCGACTTTTTCCAAATGGCCGCTCTCCAAACCTTCATGGTCCACCAGCTCAAGAGCTTCGATCCAACATTACCAGACTCGTCCGTTGCCCACCAGGCCGGCGTGTTGCAAGGCAGCTTCACCGCCGCCCAGATTGTCACTTCGGTCCTCTGGGGTCGTGTCGCCGACCAGCCATGGTGCGGAAGAAAGAGGGTCCTCCTCGTCGGTCTCATTGGAACCTCGGTTTCGTGCATAGGCGTCGGCTTCTCCCAAACATTCTTGCAGGCCACAGTATGGAGGATGCTTGGCGGTGCCATCAACGGCACTGTTGGCTCTGCCCGCACCATGGTTGCTGAGACTGTTGAGAAGAGATTCCACTCTCGCGCATTCCTGCTCCTTCCTCTTGCCTTCAACGTGGCCAACATTCTTGGTCCAGGTGAGTCCCACTAATCCCCCAGGTTCTTGGCAAAATTCTCATGCAGATTCCAGTCTTTAGCGGCTTGCTCGTGGAGCCCGTTGCGGCCTATCCAAAGCTCTTTGGTGTCGATGGTGTGTTTGGCGGAGCTACCGGCGTGCAATGGATGGAGCGCTACCCCTACGCCATGCCCAACGTCCTCTGCGCAATTCTTCTCCTCGCCGAGGCATTCTTCGTCCATTTCTTCTTGCGCGAGACCCTGGCCAGCATTCGCAACGCCAAGGTGCCCCTGCCAGGTCCAATGGATCAATTGAGGTCCTTGGTTTCCAGAATCACGTCGAGAGGATCGGCACAGTACTCTGTTCTCGAGGACCAGTCTGACGGGCTTCTTGCCGGCGTTGATTCAGACGCCATGGAAATGTCTCCGATGGGCGCCAAGTCCAAGGCGGCCAAACGCCCTCAGGTTCTTCCATTCAACCGCATTTGGACCGCAAACGTTCTTGCGGTTCTCTTATCAATTGCCATTTTCGATTTCCACATGGGGTAAGACCTACAATCATTTTCGATAGCTCGGCCGCTGACTTGCCTTTTAGCGCCTTTTCCAGCCTGTGGATCGTCTTCTTGTCCACCGACAGGCCGCAGTCGGCAATCGTTGCTCGTTTTGTGAAGCGCTCCAACCCCTTCATCTTCAGCGGTGGTCTTGCCTTTGAGCCCGCCGCCATTGGTTTCGCCCTGGCCGTCCTTGGTGTTGTCGGTCTTGCGCTCCAGCTTTCGATTTACCCCTGGGCCAACTCCCGCTTCGGTCTCATGCGCTGCTTCAGATACTCGCTCTTCCTCTTTCCCATGGCCTACTTCCTGGCGCCGTACCTGGCCCTGCTTCCCTCGCAAACTCCGGCGCCGAGTCCGGCGAGCGGTTTCTGGGTGTGGATCGGTATTTCGCTGATCTTGACCTTGCAAGTCTCGGCGCGCACTTTTGCTCTGCCCGCTTCGATCATCCTTCTCAACAACTCGAGCCCACATCCGAGTGTGTTGGCGACTATCCACGGAATTGGCCAAAGCGTCAGCTCCACCTTCAGGACTGTCGGCCCTATTGCGGCCGGCTATTGGTACGGTGTGGGCTTGGAAAAGGGCATCGTAGGTCTGTCCTGGTGGGTTGTAGCGGCGATCTCCTCGATCGGTTGCGTTGCCAGTTTCTGGGTCAGGAACGGAACCGGTCACGAGATTCTTCTTCCCGGCGAAGAGCCGCCAGAGAACAGCGAGAAGTGATCGTTCTCTTGTTATTTTCCTCCTTCTTTTTTTCCTTCTGATTCATATCTTCCGCTTCGTTTTTTCTTCTTGGGGCTCCTTGGATAGTCGCGGCTTGTTTGCGGCGAAAACGCGTTGGCTGCGCGACTGCATTGGGACGGCGTTTTGCATCTATACCCGGCGTAGAGAATATTTCAGATTTGGCTCGGAAGTGTAAGCATACAAAGTCGGCGACGGCAGAGAAGATGGCGGAGATCGAGGGAGAAAAGACGTTTTGCGCGTATTCTGGGCCGGACTGATCGAATTCGGATGGACGTGTGGTACGGCTTCGACGTTGTGGATCAGGAAAGTCCTGTATAGTCGCGTGTTGTTGTGTATACCAAAGTCAAATTTCACAAAAAAGAGAAAGTCCTCACGGCGTGTGATCGAGACGAGGCTCCTCGACCCTGGCAAGAGAATGCGGCTGTCGTCTATTTAAGCTCCTTGGCTCATCAGTGCGACTATGGGACGCCAATGTCGCAATCTTTTGGCCTGCGCAGGGGCGTTGACGTGACGAGCACGACATGGGACTACTGGACCCAACCCAAGTCGGGATAAGCAGCCCACGAAAAAAAAGAAAAAAAAAAAGGAACGACCGCCGCCGACTTGGCGCCGCTATATACTTGTCGTCAGCACGCATATTCGCTGAGAAGCCTAGAATGAGTTGAGTGTGACGATGGTATTGGAGGCAGATTGCTGCGAGGGACGTGGACGTCGGAAGAGTTTCGTTGGTGGTGGAGGATCAGAGGTGTGTGTGGCTCATGCATCCTTCCAATGGCTTGGATACAAAGGAAGGCAGATCAGAAGGATCAGGTGGGTGATGGGCTCGTATGTATGCATGTCATATGTCTGACATGTCGTGCTTTGTTGGGTAATCGGTGAGATGGACCTACCCGCAGCAGAGGAGACGAGAGGACGGGAGGATTGAGTGGTTGATCAGTGGGCAAGAGGGTAAGCAAGCGCAGCAGCAGCAGCAAACTGACCACACTTTAAACCTCTTTCTCCCCAAATGACTTCCATCAATGCATGACCCATCAATGCATGATGAATGGATCCATCGATTCCGGCCGTTCGACACGCTACTTCTACTGCAGCAAACGTCAGTGACCAGTAGCTTGGACATGCGTTGCTAGCAGTAGGTTCGCTTTAGCTTTTTCCCTGCATGCATGCTTGCTTTGCTTGCTCCGGCTCGCTACTCGCTAGATCCCGCTGCGCTCCCGTCTGGGTGGCCTGGATGGTTGGTTTCCGCTCTTTGATGTCCGCTTCTGTCCGTCAACGGGCGGCGAATAACGACAGACGGAGCAAATGACTGCGTGCTCAGGCGGAGCAGCCGGTTTCCACGCACTGAACTGGACAAAGAAGATTGTGTGCCAAGGGAGAGAGTTGCGGTGGCCAAGCAAAGGGTTGAGTGGTTCTTACCAGCTTTCCTGTCGACGACACCGACTTCGCTATTTTGTTGGGTAACAAAGGTCCGAGGTGAGAAGAATGGCGATGGGGGGATCGAAGCTCTCTAGACACGCAAGAGGGAAATGGCCACATCCTCTTCAGATAACGTTCGAGCTTCTTCAATGCAAAAAAATACGCGGAGCAGTTGTAGTTGCGTGCGCCACGACTTTGGCTACCAACCTGGAAGTGGAGTGCGGACGTGTGGTCGATGTGCTCTCTCTCTGTTCGTCAAGCGGCTAGATGGTAGATTGTTGATATTCCCCAACCTCAAACTGTGCTGCCGCAAAGTGCAAAATTAACGGTGTAGCGGTATCGATGGCGACAGTACTCCAGGAATGGAGAGGAGGTGTCGTCGATGTGTAGCATCCTCCATCTGTTTCGCTGCAGTCAATATCGTCATTCCCACTTTACTTGAGAAGCGCAGACCTGGGGTTGGAGAGCCGATGTGTGTGTTTCGGGCTAGCGTGCCGTGCAAATGCAGAGCAGAACGACAACTCCAGCAGCGCAACGACAACTGAGTTGGGGCATTCTGCTTTAAAGAAATATATGGGGGAGAGGAGAATGGCCGCAAGAAAAAGAAAGTGGAAGGTGACGAAGCGAAGTCTTATCCAACCGCCGTTAGAAACTCTATATATTTAATTTTCTTCTTCTTACCCGCCATTTTGTGTGGTTGGTTGGAAAAATAGCATTCGCTATAGAAACACCCCTGCACCCGCCCGCAGCATGGCCATCAAAACAAGAAGTCGGCCTTTGAAGCCAAAAGCACCGGTTCTTGCTGTCAATACTTCCGTTTGGGACATGTTTTCCGCACTTGTCGTGGACAACGGCGGCGGTTCTCTTTCGATCCACAGCCACCACGATATCTGCGATGCTCACAAATCCAAAGCAACAGTTGCATAAGCAAAGCATTTTATTGTGGGGAGTGATGGCGCTACGAAGGTGCGATGCAGCGCAGCAGTTCTAACATGGACCAATACCATTTGCGCCTTTTGAACCCAGACTTCCAGACAGCCTTCGAAACGACTTGCAGTACCAACCACCCCGAAAAGCACACGTACGCCCAGAGCGCCCCTCTTTCCCGTCAGCCGCTCTAAGAAAGACAGGAAGTAAATGGAAACCTCGAGCTCTACAAAGCAGCCAGAAAGAACGATGCTCCTGCGAAATGCTAAAGCCACAGGCTTTTCAGATCGAGGGGGAAAAACGAGACGAGACGGAACGAAACGAAGAGCTGAGAAAAAAGAAGCACAAACGAGGTGACTTAGCCAAGACCGATCTTAGACGTCTTGACAACGTGCTGCACGGGCTGGAGGATGCCTTTGTTGTCGACAGCTCCAAGACCCATGCCGGCACTCCAACCCATCTTCTCCAGCATTGCCCGGCCCTTGTTTTCGACTCCAATTTCAGGCGCCGAGGCGCCCACGACTTCTCCGTCGCGGTAAGAGGCAGCACCGTATCTGCCGCCTCCACCGCCTGCTCCTTCTCTTCCGGCTCTTTTACCTCCACCGGCCTTGTCACCACGAGGGAGAAAGCGGCGCTGGTACTTGGAGGTGAGCTTGTTGAACGTGTAGTCGTTCAATGGGGCGGTGCGAGAAGTCTTGATCAATGTAGTGAAACGCTTGTTTCCTGATCCGACTGACTTGGAATTGAGACCCAGAGAAGCGCCGATTTGATGCAGCATCGCGCGCTGATGCTTGTCCATTGGCGGAAATGGTCGACTCTGAGCCTTAGAGCCCATGAACACGCGCAACTCATCCCTGATCTCCTCAAAGGTCATGCCTTCGTCGTACTTGGCGTTCAGGTCCGGCTTGAACTTGTTTTTCCTACCAAGCAGGCCCTGTGCGCGCAATTCCTCTCGCTCAGCCTTGCGTGAACGCTTCTTCTCACGGTCTTTTTCCCATGTTGACTTCAGGTTGAGAGCGAGCTCATCATCGGAGAGTTCGAAGGGCAGGTTTGCCTTCCGTCCTTTCTGCTTCTTTCTGAGACTAGGACGCTCCCAATCCATGACGTCAAAGCCGTTGTAAGGGTCCTGGTCCAGGACATCCGCCATGAGGCTGGCAGAGGGAAAATGATCCTTTCGTTTGCCCTTGTTGTTCTTCTTGCGCGAAGGGCGAAGAATGGCCTCAAGCTCAGCGTCGTCGTCGTCGTCGTCGTCGTCGGCATCGTCGTCAAACAGAAGAAGCTCGTCAGCCCCAAATCCAAGTTCCTCCTGTTTCGCAAGAAGTCTGGCGATATGTTCGTCGCTCATTCTTTCGATTTTCCGCTGGATGAGATCCTCTTCATCCTCAAACTCTGTTTCCTCGTCATCATCGTCCTCGTCACTGTCCTCGTCGTCTTCGTCGTCGTCTTCGTCGTCGTCGTCGTCGTCGTCCTCCTCATCATCACTGGCATCCGACCAGCTGCTGTCACCGCTGGCTTCATTGCCCAACCTGATGTTCTTCACGTTTTCTTCGTAAGCAGCCACAATCTGCTTATCTCCATCATCAACGATGCTCTCCACGGAAATCCACCTTGCTTCATCATCTGTGGTCTTTTCAAACGCGACGAGATACTGGAGCCCGCTCGAGCGCTCCCTCTTGCGGAGAATACGGGCAATTTTTCCAATCATCTCCGACGACGTGCTCAACTGGTCAAAGTCTGCTAGGTCAGGCGAATCCCAGTCGCTCTTGTGAGGGTTCTCCTGGGTGGCTTCCCTGATGCCAATCGACTCCGCGGAAGAGTCGATAAACCAATCTCCTCCATCGCCTTCTCCCAAAGGCCTGCGATTGATTGTATCGATGGGATACTGGCCTTCACTTGATGACTCATTCTCTTGGTTTCTGATGTTCTCGAGATAGTCCGCGATGGCTTCATCGTCATCCGACGCAACTCTCGCCTTTCCTTTGTGTTGTTTGGCGACCTTGCCCCGGCTTGGCAGAATTCCCGAGGTAGATTCGATCGTCGAGGCTGCTGGGGTGTTGATGGTGGGCGTGGTACTGTGAACGGGATCTGCGATGGTGCGAACGGGATTACGACCCTTGAAGAGGACGACTTCCTCACTCGAGTCGGAGGGCGTCGGGGAAGAGCTTCTGACCACGGGAGGAGGAAGTCCGGTTGTAATCGAAATGTCGGCCCCGGTCGTGTCCTCAAAGAAAAATGAGGAGGCCGGAGCTGAGGACTCGCCTGGCGCAGGTGTCTTGTATGCTTCGGTGCCGTCGAGATTCATTTGCGCCATTGCATCCTGCGAGCGCGCAACGTCATCGGAAATTGACTTCTTTTGCTGTACAGAAGTCTTGTCAGGCAAGGTACCCGCCAAATGACCTCCGCTAACAAAGACGATGGGCTTGTGGCGAATTTGGTCTTCTGTGGCCCACATGCGGTCGCGACCACGAGTCTCTGTGTTGCGAGCGACATCCCTCATGGAGAATGAGCCGGCTGCAGGTACAGTCAGTGACGAATGCTTTTGGGACGTGATTTGAGGAGAGCAGACCATTTGCAGAGGGCGGCACGAATGAATTTCTGAGAGAGCCTCTGGAGGAATAGGCCGACCCTCGAGAGGGCCCTCCGCCCCTTTTTCCGCGCTTAGCCATATGGCCTGGCTATGAGGCGGATTGAGGATTGAGTGATGAGTTGATGGAGTGGAGCAGCAGGGAGATGTGAAAGTGGCGGCAGAAGGACGAGGTCGTCATGGCTTGCGCCGGGATGATATCGATAAGTGCACGCCTGACTCGGCGCACCCTGCACCTTGGTCCCAAACTGCTCACGGGTCACTGGCTGTTGGCAAGTGACAAGCAAGTTGGACAAAAGTTGGAGATGGGTAAATTGAATCTAAAAAGCCTTCCAGGCCATGGCAAACGGAGCCATCTCAAATGACGAGCCGCATGTTTGCCCGTCCCGCCATGGCCCGTCGAACGGCGAGCGGCAGCCAGGACGACAACGACGACCAGTCGCCCCGCCGTCGACGTCCGGGGTCAGCTGTCCGGGACCGCGCCTTGTCCACCTTCAACGCAGTCACAACCACCGTCCTTCCTGCCACCCAGCTCCAGCGTCTCCTCCGCCGCTTTCTTCACCATCTGTCATCCTCTGATGGGCATGAAACCCCGTTGAAGCCCGCCATCCAGTCCAACATGGCCAACGATCTCGGCCGCTACAGCAAGCGCATCGTCCAGTACTTCTGGGACCCCATCCCAACAAACGACGACGACGCCCCCATCTGGTGTCTGGGCAAGTGCTACGACTCCAAGCCGGCTACGCCAGAAGACCCTCCGCAAGCTACCCCACCTACGCTTTCGACGTCCCATGGTTCTACGACATCGTCACGGTCAGCGGGTGACGATGCTACCAGCCGGAATAGCAGCGACGAGGGCGTCGTGGTGCAAAGCAGCGATGCTCAGGATGCAGATGCCGCTGGAAGCTGGCCTCCACAATTCTTAGACGATTTCGAAGCTCGAATCTGGCTCACGTATCGATCCAACTTCGCCCCCATTCCCAAGTCGCAGGATCCCAAGGCGGCAGCCGCTATGAGCTTTAGCGTACGTTTGAAGAGCCAGTTGAGCAACCAGTCTGGATTCTCCTCCGACACTGGCTGGGGCTGTATGATCAGATCAGGGCAAAGCCTGCTTGCGAACGCACTTCAAATCCTCAAGCTCGGCAGAGGTATGGAAGCAACTTTGGCAAATGGAGTCGTGTCTGACCAAATCATTTAGAATGGCGCCGAGGTCAAGCACCAGAGGACGAACGCCGCCTGCTCTCCCTCTTCGCAGACGATTCGAAAGCTCCCTTTTCCATCCATAAGTTTGTCGAACATGGTGCCGCGGCTTGCGGCAAGCACCCCGGAGAATGGTTTGGTCCCTCAGCAACAGCGAGATGCATACAGTAAGCAGCAGCCTCAATGCGCAGATTGATGCAAGTGCCTGACGCCAGCACAGAGCCTTGACAGAGAACTACGCCGAAGCTGGCCTCAGAGTTTACATTACCGGCGACGGCTCCGAAGTATACGAAGATAGTCTCATGAGAATAGCAAAAGACGGCGATGGCACCTTTCATCCCACTCTGGTCCTCGTCGGCATTAGACTTGGCATCGACCGGGTAACTCCTGTATATTGGGAAGCCCTTAAAGCATCATTGCAACTTCCACAGTCGATTGGCATCGCTGGGTAATTGCTCGTCTGACCCTCTTTTGCCCACATGTTGTGCTGACAGATTGCAGTGGGCGACCATCGGCTTCTCATTATTTCGTCGGCACCCAGGATTCGCACTTCTTTTACTTGGACCCTCACAATACCCGCCCATTTCTGCCGTTGCACTCTGATGTCTCGCAATACAGCGCCGAAGATATCGAGTCATGCCACACTCGCCGTCTCCGTCGCCTCCACATCAAAGAGATGGATCCCTCTATGCTGATTGCATTCCTCATTCGCGATGAGTCGGATTGGAGCAACTGGCGCAAGGCCGTGACCGAAGTCCACGGCAAGCCAATCATTCATGTTGCCGATTCAGAACCCGTCATTCACGGCGGCCAAGAGCGGGAGGGCGCGATTGACGAAGTAGAAGCATTCGATGACGAAGACGACGGTTTGCCATGAGCTCGTGGGATCTTTGCGGTTGGCGTTGCGGGTTGGATTTTAGTATACCATCAAGACGATAGCGAATTTGAGGCGGATTCCGATTCTGTCGCGAGGTTGTCGTCTAAGTTTGGTTGGATTCAGGTCCGATCTGCTGGTGATTGCGGGGAAGACGCGTCCGGGGGCTCGCGACTGTTTTGATTGGAATGAAGGCCGTGCGCACCAGTAGTTGACTCGATTCGCAAGAGTTCCTGGCAGATCAGCGCATACAAAATTCCCAACACAAATATGACGAAAGCAGAAACGTTTGAAGTACCGATTCCTTTCGGACTGTTTGTCTCCGAAGAGAATAATGTACAGCGCGAGTGATATCTGAAATCCATGAGTCCGTAAAGCCTGAAACCCGGCTTGAAAAGTGAAGCAAGCCATCCCATGATCGCATTAAAAGAAACCGTGAACACCTTCCCCGAAGCCAATCCGCCCTGATGTGATCAAATCAGGGATCATCATCGATTTCCATCCGACGAGTAAACACCAAATCCGAAGAAAGCCGCTTATTTGGTCGACGAAGAGTACTTGGTGACGGCCTTGGTACCCTCAGAGACGGCGTGCTTGGCCAGCTCACCGGGCAGGATCAACCGAACGCTGAAATTGGGTTAGCGCGAATTTGACGCGAAAGGAGGATCGGGAAACGTACGAGGTCTGGATCTCACGGGAGGAGATGGTGGACTTCTTGTTGTAGGCAGCGAGCTTGGAAGCCTCAGTGGCGACGCGCTCGAAGATGTCTGAATGTCGCGTCAGTTTGGAAGATTCGCAAAAATCGGAGGGCTAAAGTAAGACGTACCGTTGACGAAGGAGTTGAGGATGGACATGGCACGGTTGGAGATACCGGTGTCAGGGTGGACCTGCTTGAGGACTAGAGTCGAAAACGCGTCAGAAGAAGCTCGAATCGCGAAAGCGGACGCGTCGAATCTCACCCTTGTAGATGTAGGAGGAGTAGGTCTCCTTCCTGGACTTGGTGCGCTTCTTCTTCTCGCCAGAGGGAGCGGCAGTCTTCTTGCCGGCCTCCTTCTTCTCAGCGGGAGCCTTGCCAGCCGGGGCCTTGCCGCCGGTGGTGGGAGTCTTCTGGGCCTTGGGGGGCATTTTTGCGGATTGAGCAGAGGTGATGGATTCGGAAAAAGTAGACTGGAAGCTGGGCTGAGCTTGCAAAAGGTAGCGGCGAGAGTCGACGTCGATGGAACAGCACGGGTGGTGGGTGGATGGAAGAGAAACGGAGGTGACGGCGTCGTCGCGCGGGCAGGCAGTGTTCTTAAAGGCGGGCGAGTGATCGGGCGGACGCAGCGCCCAGTCGCGTCTGCCGCCCGTCGGGCTGTCGGTGTTATTGCGGACGTGGAACGCTATTCCGCTTCAGGTGGCCCACACGCTGCTTACGGCCCTGTGCGTCCTGCGGTTCTGGTCGCTGCCGCCCCGTCGATTTGGCGACAGGGCGCGCTTGCCTGGATGATTCGTGATTGCGAGCCCATCATATAAGGTCTGTGACCGCCCGCCAACCCGTCGCCGTCCTCTTGCTACCCACCCACCCGTTCAGCGTCCACCATCGTCTTCCGTCGCCTCTCCATCGACTCATCGTCGCTTTCAACTCTCTCACCCAAATCCAAACCCCCAATTCTCCAACCGCAAAAATGACTGGTGGCAAGTCCGGCGGCAAGGCCAGCGGCTCCAAGTCCAACGCGCAGTCGTAAGTCGCTCGACGCGTTTTTCGCCTCCCACCGCTCAATTTCTGACTTTTCCATCTCAGGCGCTCCTCCAAGGCCGGTCTCGCCTTCCCTGTCGGTCGTGTCCACCGTCTCTTGAGGAAGGGCAACTACGCTCAGCGTGTCGGTGCCGGTACGTGTTCCAAATCCGTTGCCAAGTTTCACATCTAACTGAGGTTACAGGTGCTCCCGTCTACCTCGCCGCTGTCCTCGAGTACCTTGCTGCTGAAATCCTCGAGTTGGCTGGCAACGCTGCCCGCGACAACAAGAAGACCCGTATCATCCCCCGTCACCTTCAGCTTGCCATCCGCAACGATGAGGAGTTGAACAAGCTTCTCGGCCACGTCACCATCGCCCAGGGTGGTGTTCTGCCCAACATTCACCAGAGTACGTCTTTTTTGATCCGGAATTTCACAATGACACCCAAAGCTGACTCTTTTCCCAGACCTTCTGCCCAAGAAGACGGCCAAGCCCGGCAAGGGCGGTCCCAGCCAAGAGCTCTAAGCGCTTTCCATCCAATTCTGATCTGCTTTTTCAGGCGCGGGTTCGGTGGTTTCTTATGACTATGGGGTTTCGGCATGGGTTCTGGGTTTCACGGCTACGGCTTTGAGTACTGCAATAGGGCAGTTTGCTGCTGTACATTACATCCACGGTTCTGGATGAAATATCACGAGTTAACACTTCAGCCATTTCGTTCCATTTGCAGTGATGGCATTTTGACGCGACTTTGGTTTTTCTAACAACAACGACGCGTCTGCGGCGCGCCAGATCGTTCGACAGCGATTTGGCGGGAGCCCTGACAGCGAGTAGGGTTTCAGGGAGTTCCGGGAAACCGCGAATTCATGAACGCGTTCCAGTGGATCTTTCCAGTGTGATGTGCGGCAATCTGGGGCAGCCAGAATCCGGGGTAGTCTCCACTGTTGGATCACTTCACAGACTGCATGATCGTGGAGTTTGACGCAGCGGATAATTCGACATGATCGAGTTCTAAATTTCTAGCATATGACCATTGGCATTCCGCGATCTCAGAGCGGTTGTCAAACGCTCTCAATGATGTTGTCAACCAGCCTCCAAGCAGTACCGTCGAGCTCTTGGCACACCCGGCAGCAGCAATCGTCTCGTGCAATTCGTCTTGATTTCTGGGTATTGACGGGTTCCTGGGCCTTTTACGTAGAATCCTCATAGTTCCATCTTCGGGGGAGCTGTTGTCTGCATGAGCGCGCATAAAGTCGAGGCGGGAGTCGATATGCTTACGGTCTAGGATCGGGGCTGGGATATTGCGTTCGTACTTGGAGCCTGGAAGGCATTAGATTAAGTAGTTGACCTGGGTTGAAGGCAGACTGACCACCGGGCGCCGTTGGGGGGACGTATGGGTCAGGGTGCTTCCACTGCTCGAGCAGGCCCTCTGTCTCTTTGAGCAAGTCCTGGCAGAGTCGTTGGTGAGCGCGCACAGTCGCATATGGCCGTGTCCTACTTTGATCATCCGGGGGTCGGATACGTGTTTCTTTTCTTCGAACAGAGAGCGAATGTAGAGTGCCTGGCCTCTCCAGAGGTGTCGGTGCACCGCCCAGCTGAGGGAGAGCTTCAAGGAGCGGCGGTAGAGGGAGCTGATGGCGTGTCAGCGGAGAAGCCTTTGATCGTGATTGAGATTGGGATTGCGGACCAGACAGCTGATTTGGAAGCCATTCTGCGATGGAAGGACGGTTGATGGATTGATGATGTTGGAGCTCCAATGATTGGCACCGTGAAGCAGCGCGCCCGCATCCCTCCCGCGTGGCCCGAGCCTCAAGGTGGAGGGAGTGACAGTCTGAGCCGGGCCGACAGTAAATCCACGCAGCTAGTCGTCGTTGCCGGTGGAGCAGCCCCAGCCATCGGGTCAAACCGGCAATTACATTATTTGCGCTGGAAATCGCTCGGCGCTGACAGGCCTTTGAGCGCAAACGAGCGGGTCTTCTGCCGTCACTGTCTTCACTGCCGCAAGTGTCAACTTGAGCCTCTGCTTTCTTCCACCAAAACTTCCCCTCCTCCCCCCTCCCCCCTTCCTCTCCCCTCCGACATTTTCCACTTTGATCGCTGCGGCTGTCGGGGAAGCTCTGGATCCGCTGAAGCCATCATCTCCCACCCAACCCAACACCAGTACCCCGCCGTCGGCCCAAGTTGCTGTGCAGACTAGCCGGTAGAAAAACATCTTTTCCTCCTTCGCCATGTTCCGCCGCGTCCTCGCTACCTCGGCCAAGTTTGCCGTCACCTACCCTCGCCGCTCGCATCGCCTGCCGCTGGCCCTTTTCCCCCAGTACCGCAGCTATGCTTCCCAGATTGTCAAGGTGCCCGAGATGGCCGAGTCCATTACCGAGGGTACCCTGAAGCAGTTCAGCAAGCAGGTTGGCGACTATGTCGAGGCAGACGAGGAGATTGCCACCATCGAGACGGACAAGATCGACGTTTCTGTGAACGCGCCTGAAGCCGGTACCATTACCGAGCTTCTTGTCAAGGAGGAGGATACCGTCACTGTGGGCCAGGACCTCCTCAAGCTCGAGGCTGGTGGTGCTGCGCCGCCCAAGGAGGAGAAGGCAAAGGAGGAGCCCAAGGAGGCTGCGCCTGCGGATCAGGGCAAGAGCGCAGAGGAGAGCAAGCAAGAAAAGAAGCCTGCTGAGGAAACCAAGAAGCCGGAACCCCAAGCGCAAGAATCCAAGCCCAAGCCTGCGCCGCAAGAAAAGCAAGAAAAGAAGCCTGCCGCGCCCAAGGAGGAGCCCAAGACCGAGTCGCCCTATGGCTCTCGCGGAGAGCGCCGCGTAAGTTTAGGAAAAAGATGCGCTGGGACTTTCCAAGGCCCATGGTATGCTAATATTACTTTGTGCATAGGTCAAGATGAACCGCATGCGTCTGCGCATTGCGGAGCGCTTGAAGCAGTCGCAAAACACTGCCGCCTCGCTGACTACCTTCAACGAGGTTGACATGTCTTCTTTGATGGAGTTCAGGAAGCTCTACAAGGACGAGGTGCTGGACAAGAAGGGTGTCAAGCTCGGCTTTATGAGTGCCTTCTCCCAGGCCTGCGTTCTGGCCATGAAGGACGTGCCCGCGGTCAATGCCTCGATTGAGGGTCCCAACGGTGGAGACACCATTGTGTACCGCGACTACGTCGACATCAGCGTTGCCGTCGCGACTGAGAAGGGTCTTGTCACCCCTGTCGTCCGCAACGCCGAGAACAGGAGCATGGTCGGCATTGAGAAGGAGATTGCGGACTTGGGTAAGAAGGCACGCGACGGCAAGCTCACTCTCGAGGACATGGCGGGCGGCACCTTCACCATCAGCAACGTAGGTACAATGGTTTACTTTTCGATCTCAAGCTAATGGTCTCCTAGGGTGGCGTCTTCGGTTCCCTGTACGGAACCCCCATCATCAACCTGCCCCAAACCGGTAAGTCCAGCCCGTAGTCTTTGCGCAGGGACCCAGTGTGTCTGACTGAGCGTGTGTAGCTGTCCTTGGTCTGCATGCCATCAAGCAGAGGCCCATTGCGGTCAACGGCAAGGTTGAAATCCGCCCCATGATGTACCTGGCGCTCACCTACGACCACCGACTTCTCGACGGCAGGGAGGCCGTCACTTTCCTGGTCAAGGTCAAGGAGTACATCGAGGACCCCCGTCGCATGCTCATCGCCTAAGGTTGTAGCAAGAGTCGTAATCAATCCTAGATAGTCCCTACGGATTTCTTATAGATGTATAAACTTTTTAGGCCTAATAAATGCATTCAAGATAAGAGAGAGCAGTTTCTTTCCTGGTTACTCGCTACCTACGTGTAGTAATGTGGTGCCTCTTACCCCATCTCGCTGGAAGCGTGGCAAACGTCACTAAATGCCGACACCTTTCTCGCGATACCCTGGTGCCGTTCCCTCTCCACACCTTCCCTTTGTTGTAAAATCATGAATACTATATTCTTCTAATGTTTTATATAATGTGTAATGATTTCCTACCTCTATGCTATCTTGTGTGCATAATTAGAGATAAAAAATAGTATCTCGGTCTAATTTTATTGTAAATAAATTGTCTTTTCTACTTTAAAAATTAGATGTTATTTTAAATTCTATTCTAATCTAATCTTCTTAGTGTATAGAATAAAGGGAGTTATAGCTTAAAATCTCTATAATAATATTATTTATCATAGATTAATATTACAAAGAAACTAGAGAGTCTTATTTAAAATATAGAGATAAACTTACTTAAAATACTATTCTATTATTCTTCTATAGATTAATTCTTTTTAATATTTACTCTTAATTACTAGATTTAGGTAAGTTATAATCTATATCCCTAGATTATTTATTAATCTAATTTAATATTATTTCTTAAGTTAGAGTAAGACTAAGAGATAAGAGTCTTGTCTATATATTTTAAGAACTAGCTCTACTTACCCTTAAAACCTCTATATAGATATTAATTTTAATCTCTAACTTTCTATTAAAAAATAATAAAAAATAATTAACTACTAAATTTTCTACTACGACTAGCTCTATTTAATAGAGTATACTTAATATACCTAGGGTACTAATTTTCCACTCCTAATAAGTATACAATATAGTGCTATAAGGGGTAGAAGATTAGGTAAATAGAGGTTAAACTTTATACCCCCTTTTTCTTAATAAATACCTAACTAATTAAGATAAAACCTATACTATTTAAAAGCATACACCTGAAAGCCTATAAACTAAAAACACTTATATTAGTAATATTAGCCTTATTTATTTATTTATTTAGTTTAACGTCCCTCTTTAAGTCAACAACTATAAGAGACGGGGATAGCTATCCTAGTAGTCTATAGCTATATATAGGATAGTGCCTAGTAGGTTTGAACCATAGTAGGCTGTTATACTAATTTATAGCAATCCCTTTTTATGTTTGTTTTCAATGATTGTGGTTAGACATTTCGGGCTAAGCCCTTATAGGAAAATTACCAAATTAGTAATACAAGTAGAAATAAGCAAATACTAAGCGAGTGTGTATTTTAAAGCAAAACAGTAGTGTTTTGTAGATAGGAGAGCAAAATATAGGAAAATTATAGGAAACCTTAACTTTATAGCTAAAGCTATATAATTTATAGGTTAACCTATATACTCTCCTATCTCCTTAACCCTTCTACTAGGTGTCTTGTTAGTCGTTATACCACTATTTAGTGGCTATTTTTGTATTTTTAATAAAGGCTAGTGTAGCCTTTTCATTTTCCTGATTTTTAAAAAGGTTTTTAATACTTAATAAGGGGATGTCCCTTTTAAGTACTTTTCTTTCTTCCCTATAGTCCTTACATAATAGTAGGAGGTATATAGGTGTTTCTTTAGGATATCTATACCTACATGTACTATTATTTAACTTTTTAGTATATAATAGGTAGGTTTTAAAGTAACCATATCCTATTTTTAGCTGATAGAATACTGAGGCTGTAGGTCTTTCTATATCTCTAGGAATTAAAAGCTTATAGCTAGGTTTAGTATTAAAAATACTATAATAGGAGGAGGAATTATTAGACTTAGCCTTAGCCTTATCTATAATATCCTGCCACTCCTTATTAATAGTATCTTTAATATCCATACCTATAAGTGCTAGGGCTTTTGGATAATTCACTAGATCTTTCTTTGTATAGATTAGAGTTAAATATAACCCAATCTACCTTTTTAAGGTTATATCTTTACATATAGGTGGGGTTATCCACTAATAAGGGATCAGAATTATAGATAGTAAAGAAAACACTATAATGGTTAGATCCTATATCCCTAAGAGTCTGCCAATTATATTTTTTTTCTAGGATATTCCTAGTAGCAAAGGTTAGGTCTATTATAGATTCCCTAACTAGGTTAGGCCTATAAAAGGTCCCTTTACCTATAGTATTTACTAGGGATAGTCTATTAGCTTCTAACCATTCTACTAGCCTTGCTAAATTAGGTGATTTAGGGTTATGAGGGTCCCACCAAGGATGGTAGGAATTAAAGTCCCTAAGAATAATAGTAGGGGTGTCTATATTAATGTTATATAGATACCTTTGTATTGTTTCTTGATTATTATCTTGACCTTTTTAGTTATATTATAGACTTGTAATTAAAAGTTTAAGCCTATTATATTAATAACTATTAGGTTAGGATCTTGACAAATATCCTCTCTAGGGTTAATTTCTAAGGGCAGGGATTATCTCTTATAAATTATAACCCTAGGGTAAACCAGGGGGTTACTATAAACCAGGAGAATTAAACTATATAATAGATAATTAATAGACCTTAAGTTTAGGTAATTTTAGGGTATTTCTTTACTATTAGTAATTAAATAAGGCTCTTGTATAAATACAAGGTTAATATTTAATCTAATAGCTATTTCTAAGGCACTTTTAGTAGCTAAGCAGCTCTTATTAACATTTATTTCTAGTACCCTTAATTCCTTAATACTTATTAGGTGCTATTCTTTATTACTAAGAATTTAGGACACCTTTTATAGCTTAATTAATAGTTTTTACTATAATTAGTATATTTAGGCTCTATATAGCTATAGGTCTGCCCTTTTAGGTAGCTACTAGTCCTATAATAGTACTAGGGAGTAGGGTGGGCCCCTATATAAACTTAGTAAGTAGCCTATCTCTTACACCTATTTTCTAGGTGCCTGAATTGCTAGCAGTTCTCACACCTATAAGTTTTAGGTATAAGGATAAGCTTTTTAGTGTGTAGGCCTAACCCTACTATATTAAGCTAGGTAGATAAAGTTAGCCTTATTAGAAAATAAGACTACTATTAATCTATAGGCCTAAGTAGCTCTTTTCTCTTAGGATATAAGCTAAAAGGGTCTCCTAATAGTAGTCAGGCTATTATAGGTCTTAATTTCTTTATAGATAAGTAGTAGCCCTTCCTCTATATTAAAATTAGTAATAGGAAGGCTATAGATTACTACTTTATACTAGGATTCATCCTTTAAAGCTTTTTAGATTAGGAGGATATTTTCCTATATAGCTTAGGTAGCTAATAGGAAATCTATATTAAATTAGTTAGTAGTAGTTAATATAATTAACTTCTCAGTATAGGACTTAGCTACTAAGGAGATAACTGGTTATTTATACCCCTTAGTGGAGAAAGTAGAATTAAATTTATCCCTTATTTCCCTAGGATTAGGGATTCCAAAAGTAGTTGCCTAGAGTACTAGGACTAGTCTCCTATTAGGTAATTTTTATAGGCTAAAAGGTCTTAGTTTAATAGACCTATAATTTTTAGTACCTTTACTATATTTACTATATTTTTTAATTTCTTAGCTACTAGTATAAATTCTTTTAGTTTTTCTAGATTCCCTAACTTAGCTACACTAACCCAAGTGGGTGGTATAGTTAGATTAGTTATAGGAATTTTTTCTAAATTATTTTAAATTTTTAAAATTTTTACAGGTTACTTTTTAGGTTTAAATCCCTTTATCTATAAAACCTCTTTTTGGCAGTTTGAGTTATTTTAGTTTTTAACCTTATTCCCAAGGGTTTTAACTATTTTTTCAATATGTATAGCACTCCTAGATAGTATAGAGCCAATTATTTAGCTATTCCCTATTTCTAGGAATTTCCTAAATAGTCCTATAAAGTCTAGGACCTTAGTTTAGTCTCTTTATATAGGTGCTAGATCTGCTATCTTAATAAGTAGGGATCTAGCCTAAAATAACGTGTCTTGGTAGGTTAGGCTATTAGGCTTAACCCTACTTACTTAGCTACCTTTTTGGTCCTTATTTAGTTATTTTTGCCCCCTAGTAGTTAAGGGGGTAAATTTAAAATCTTTTGCTGTAGGGATAACCCTAGGGGGTGGTTCTTATAGTGAGGGGGTAATAGTGATAATATCTACTACCTTATCTATTTCTTATTTAATTCCTAGGTTAGGGGGTGCCCCTAGGGGGGGCTAGGGGGGGTTTTCTATACTCTTTCTTTAAAAAAAATTAACTAAGAGAGAAATATAACTAATATGAAATTACTAGCTTTTATTTTATATAAACTAAGCTGTAAATAAACTCTACTATTACTTAGTATAAGCTAGTTACTTAGAGAACTAGTAAAGTAGGTAGTTTTTCTATTAGTTTTTTCTTTTAGGGGGTTTTTTAGGGGGAAGATAGTAGAATAAAATTATTCTAAGAATACTACTAGAATTATCTTACTAAGATGGTTTAAATAGTAGTCTTATTATCCTAATCTAGTCTAGTTCTAGCTAGTTTAGAAAAAGTTATATGACTTAAGGTTGAACTAAGGTGCGGCTCTAGTGCGGCTCTTTAAGGCTAAAGCCACGCAGAAGCCTTGTGGAAGCCTGGGGATTTTTAATTTTAATCCCCTACCCTTAATCTAAGGCTAATATTGCTGATGTAAGTATTAGGTTATAGGCTTTTAGGTGTGCGCTTTTAAATAGTGTAGGTTTTATCTTAATTAGTTAAGTATTTATTAAGATAAAGGGGGTGTAAAGTTTAACCCCTAGTTTCCTAATCTTCCACCCCTTGTAGCGTAGCAGCGCGTGCTTTTCTAAAGTGGAAAATTGGTGCCCTAGGTATATTAAGTATGCTCTTTTAAATGGAGCCGGTCTTGGTGGAAAATTTAGGGGTTGATTCTATTAGTTAAAATGATTTAGATACCTAGAAAATAGGTATAAAAGGGAACTAGTATATAGGGTATACTCTAACTACTACCCTACCCCTTAACACTATTATAGGACTACTAGTTATAAGAAAGGATAGAAATATAGCTATTTAAGTCCTAAGTATATAAATTATAGTAATACTTATAAGGCTAGCTATAAAAAATATCCTAAATTCCTAGAAATTAAAAATAGCACCTAATAGGTATTAGGGAATTAAAGGTATTATAAATAAATATTAATAAGAGCTACTTAGCTACTAAAAGCGCCTTAGAAACAGCTATTAAGTTAGATATTAACCTTGTATTTATATAAGAGCCATATCTAATTATTAGTAATAATAATACCTAAAATTACCTAAACTTATAGTCTATTAATTATACTTCCTTTAGTTTAATTCTCCTGGTATTAGAAAATCCTATAGTTTACCCTAGAGTATTAATATATAAGAGATAGTTACTAGCTCTTAAAATTAATCCTAGAGAGGATATTATTAAGGACCCTAACCTACTAGTTATTAATATTATAGGCCTTAGCTTTCTATTAAGGGTCTTTAATATTTATAACTAGAAAGGTTAATTAAATAATTAAGAAACAATAGTTAAAGAGATCTATAATAAAATATAAATAGACTCTCCTACTATAGTACTTAGGGACTTTAATTCCTACTACCCTTAGTAGGATCCCTATAACCCTAAATCCCCTAATTTAGAAAGGTTAGTAGATTAGTGTAACGCGCGTAGTACTAAGGAAGATCTATTTTAGGAAGAACCAAGCCGCGGATGTACCTTGAATTAGACATAGAATTGTAGAGCTTAGCAAGCTAGTTTTAATAGTATAAGTCCTATCTTAATCTATATACAGCTCAGCTCACTACAGGCCGCGCAAGTTTTAAAAAGCCAGGTAGTTAGGGAAAGGGATATTTTTAGTAACCTAGCTACTTTCCTAGCTATCTCTATAGTAACTAGGGGTAATTTAGCCAAGCCTTACCCCTAGATACCAAAGATACTTTTTATAGTATTGGCTTCTTCTAGAAGGTCTTAGGAATCTAGCAAGAGAACCTTCCTTATTAGGAAATAGCAGGGGTTATAGATCCCCCTGGTTCTTTATAATTACTAAGCATGAAATTTAGAGGCTAGAATCTTTAGACCCTAAGGATTCTAGAACTTCTTTTGGACCAAAAATAACCCTTCTAGTTCTTAAGATATAAGCTTCCAAAGTAACTATCTTAAGAGTTAGTATAAGTCCCTTATACTAATAGTTCTACTAGTAGCAGGCCTACTTAGGACTATTATTTTAACTTTATTAGTTATTTCTTTATAGTTACTATTATTACTAGGCTAGTTACTACTACTACTAAGTTAGTTAAGTAACTAAGCTATCTTGCTTTAATTAAAGGAGCTAGGATAAGATAAGGTGCTACTCTACTTTAAAGCTACTAGCACTAGGTTAGTTAATATAACTCTTATTCTTAGGATACTTAAGATTAAGAGTTATATGGGTTATAATAAGTCCCTTAAGTTAACTTAGTTAAGTAGGAGAGTTAGTAGTAACTCTTTTCTTAGGAAAACCTAAGCTAGGAGAGTTAGTAGTAACTTCCTCCTAAGGAAACTTAAGACTAAGAGAGTTATCTTAGGACTATCTTAGTACTAAAGAGAAAGGTATATATAGAGGACTTTAGTCCTATCTAGTTTTACTCTTTAGTAGCAATTTAAATTATTCTTATAAAAAGCGCTACCAAGGTATCATAGAAGGGACCAGACTAGAACCTTTACATTAATAGATCTAGAGCACCTTTTAGAAAATAGAAACTACTATTAGATAGAGCACAAATTAAGCTCTCTAGTGGTACTAGTAACAATACCTTATAACTATAAATAGGTATAAAATTTAAGTCGGGGTTCCTAGTATAAAAAAGGTACTTTAAGGGCCTAGACTTAAATCTACTAGGATCTAGTAGTAGAAAGGACTAGGGGTAGTAGTCTAGCCCCTAATAATACTATTAGGTTAAGGGGTTACCCCTTAAATAGCTCTACTAGATCTCTAGGCCCCTACCTTACCCCTAGTCTATTTAGGACCTAGGAGAACTATTAGATAAATAGTACTATTTACTCCTTACTACCCCTACCCCTAGACTACTATAAGGTAGCCTAGGATATAGTATAAGTCTTAAAGAAATAGGCCTAGTAGTTCTAGAGATCTTAACCTTAATCTTTACCTAGACTAGGTTACCTAGCTAGCCTCTTCTAGGGCTAGAATAGAGGATTCTAAGAGTAGAAGGATGACCTACTAAATTCCCCCTTATAGAAGTTAATACTAGTATTAAGACTATACTAAAAGAATTAGAGGTCCACAGCTAGGATCTATAGAAAGAGAAAAGGTACTTAGGATCTTAGAAGAGAAAGAAGAGTCTAGATCTATATAAAATAGGCTAGATCCCTAAAGAGGTATTTTAGGTATTACTAGACCTCTCTCTAGCTATTAAGAGTCTAGACTATGGTCTAGAAGGACTTAGAAAGTCTAAAGAGTCTAGAAAGGTATAGAGCTAGGATAATCCTTCTAGGAGGATTTTAACTAGCCCTAAGATCTAGAGTCTAGACTATTAGCTAAGAGAGCTAATTCTAGCTACTAGAGGAGTATATAAGAGAGGCTTACCCTCTCTCTCTAAATAGATCTCTAATAGTAATTATATTTTTATATTTATAGTTCTACTCCTCTACTTATCTATTAACTTAGTTACTAAGACCTAGCACCCTAGACTTATTCTATTAAAGCTATACTTACTATATCTTAGTAAAATATACTAAGACTAGTAAAGGATACTTTATAGAATCTAAAGAGAAGTATTATCTTACCTCCTCCTTACCTACTCCCTAGTATAAGGTTATACCTACTTATACTAGGTTATACTAAGAGATCTAAGGCCTATAGCTCCTACCTAGCTATAGCTAATTTAGTAGGCTTCTATTAAGATAGATCCTACCTCTAATAGAAGTAGGTTAGGCCTAGGTATATATTACTATCCCCTAGTAGTTAATATTTATATCCCTATCAATAGGGTTATATATTATAGTAGGTTAAGGTATTATATAGTACTACCTACTACTACTACTAAGCAGCTTTAGTACTTACCTATCTTAGGAAGTACCTAGGGAGATACTATAATAAATAAGGACTACTTTAAAACTAGCTTCTCCTTAGTTTAAGATAAAAAGAATATAACTAACTATATTTTTAATTATATAACTAGTAGAGCTATAGATAATTTACTTTCCTTCCTTCAAGCTATAGATAGTTAAGGAGAGCTAGCTATAGACTAGGATTACTTTAAATTCTTATCTAGAATTTTTAATAACCTATATAAGAAATGGGAAGCTAAGGATACCTATAGTAATCTAAAGTACTATCTATTAGAAAACTTCTAGACCTTCTAAGCTAAGTAGACACACCTTGCCCATAAGTCTTATCTTACTCTTAAAGACTAGAAAGAAGAATTTTACTATACCTTACCCCCCTCCCTTTAGAACTTCATGGTGGAATATAAGAAAGATCTAGAGGTAGACTTTTAACTATATACTAAGAGAGTCCTTCCATATATACACACTCTTAAGGAATAGTACTTAAGTTTATACTCTACTACTTCTACTAAGTCTTAGTAAGATAAGGCTACTATATATATTATAGACTACTCCTGTAGCCAGTCAAGTTAATTATATAAGTATATAGTTACTATATAGGTTAAACCTAAGACTACTACACCTATAGCTATAGTCTCTAAGACTTATCCTTCTAATTATATAACTAACCCTTTAGCTTATGCAATTACTTCTACTTACTTAGCAGAACTTATTTACTTCCGCTATAGTAGAAAAGGCTACCAGGCTAAGTATTATACTACTACTACTAATAAGCTCTATGCTATAGAGCCTATTACATAATCTAATAAGGATAATAACTTTATATTAGCCCTAGAAGAATACTATAATCTAGATTATAAGCATTCACACAAGCACACTAATTAGGATTCTAACCTAGAAAACAATTAGTTCTAGTAAAAGCCTCTATACTAGGACTATAACTTAGAGCTATCTATATCTAAGGATCCTCTATTAATATTTAGAAACTTATTAGCAGAGAACCCTTTATTATACAACTAAAGATTTACACTAATAGTATTAGCTACAAGATTTGCGCTTTAGTTAATACTAGAGCTAGTATAATAAGCTTTATTAGCCCTAGGCTACTCCTAGTACTTAAATCTATAGGAATATACAAGCTTCCTATTACTAGTAGTTATCTTAGTATCTAAGGCTATAATAATAAGCTTAATAATAATCTTTATTATACTACCTATTTCTATATGCAACTGGACTACTACCTTATTAATATTTAGGCCTTTATATATAATATTAGAAAGCATTACAATATTATTATTGGATAATAATAGTTTAAGGATAACTAAGTTCTTATAAACTATACTAACTATTAACTCATTTAGCCTAAAAAAGAATAAAAAAATATTTCTTTCTAATATATTCTTATACTCCCTCCTATTATACCACCACCCTACATTTTAAAGAGAGATAATCCCCTTTAGGAACCCCCTACTTATAGTATAATTAATATTATAGATAGGCTTACTATTAAGGATTATAATATTTTTCTTACTTCCTACTATAAAATAGCCCTTAAGTAGTTAATTAAAATTTACTTAGTTTCCTTAGCTAATATTAATTATAAACTGTAATCCTACAAGTTAAGTTATATAATTCTTAAGGACTTAGAAATATAAGAGCTTATTAACTAGAAGCTCCCTACTGCTTACTACTAGTATACTAATATCTTCTCTAAAAGAGAATTGGACAAGCTACCTCCCTACTAAGCTAGAGTAGATTATAAGATTATCCTTACCTCTAATTCTTCTCTATACCTACCTTTAAGCCCCCTCTATAGGATATTGCATGAGCAACTATAGGTAGCAAAGGAGTATATTATAGATAACCTTAAGAAGGGTTTTATTACTAAAAGTAAGTACTATTAGGCCTCTCTAGTACTTATAGTTAAGAAACCTAGAGGTAGCTAGTATTTCTATATAGACTACTATAAACTTAATAAGTAAACTAAGAAGAACTTATACCCTCTTCCTCTTATCTAGAAGATACTCTAATGTGTATCTAAAGCTAAAATCTATACTAAGTTAGATATCTATTAAGCCTTCTATTAGATTTATATAGTACTAAATTCTAAGAACTATACTACCTTTTATATATATTATAGATTATATAAGTACTATATCCTTCCTTTTAGCCTATCTAATAGCCCTACTACTTTCTAGCGCTTTATTAATAATGCTCTCTTTAAAATTTTAGATAACTTTATTATTACCTTTATAGATAACCTCCTTATTATTTCTAATAACCCTTCTTAGCACTAAAAGTATATTAAAATTATCCTAGAATACCTTTACTAAGCAGGTCTCTAAGCTAATATTAAGAAGAGTAAGTTTAGTATTAAGTAGACTAAGTTCCTTAGCTATATTATCTCTACTAATAGTATTACTATAGACCTAGCTAAGGTAGAGGTTATATAAATATAGAAAGTATCTACCTCTCTTAAAGATCTTTAGTCTTTCCTTAGGTTCTATAACTTCTACCACTAGTTCCTTCCTAACTATAGTAGAATTAGTAGGCCCTTAAAAAAGCTCTATTCTAAGGTAAAGTAGTAACTATTATAAGAGGTTAAGATTAAAGCCTTTAAGTAGCTTAAGCTACTTATAGCTAGTAATTACCTTCTTATATACTTTAACCTAGAATAAGAGACTTAAATTAAGACTAATACTAGTAATAGGGTTATAATAGGTATTATCTCCTAGAAGTAAGAGGATAGTAACTAGAAACCTACTATATTCTACTCTAAGGTAATAGGCCCTGCTAAGCTTAAGTATAAGATTTATAATAAAGAGCTACTTACTATTATCTATGCCTTAAAAGAATAGTGTAGTATGCTTATTACTATATAAACTCCCTTTATAGTGCTTATAGATTATTAAGCCCTAGAGTACTTCTCTACTAAGTGATAGCTTAATAGCTATTAAGTATAATAGGTAGAAAAGCTAGCTAATTACTATATATAGTTTACTTACTAACTAGGTAAAGATAATATTATTACTAATATCCTTACTTATAAGTAAGAAGAGTTGTCTACCTAGAAGGCTAAAGTAGCTACAGCTAGGAATTAGTGCCTAATCCCTCTAGAACTTATTCTTCTAAGTGTTTATATAATAGAGCAAGCCCTATCCCTACCTATTAACCTTCTTAACTACCTACTAGCTATAAACTGTAACTTAGAAAGCCTTATATAATTCTAAGATATAGCTTAGTAAGAGAATGCCAAAGGCTAGGAACTATACTATAGTCTTTTACTTAAATTTAGCTAACTAGTGGTTCTAGATAATAACTATTTACATATAGAAATTATAGATACTATCTATATAACCTCTCTTATAGTATACCTAGGCTAGACTAAGACTAAGAAGCTCCTTAGTACCTACTACTACTAGCCTAGTATAGGATGTTTTGTAAACTAGTATTAGTCTAATTATTATATATGTAAATGTTCTAAGAAATTTAATAATAAAAAACCTAGCCTTCTTTACAACCTACCTATCCTAGAGCACCTGTAGTATTATATAGCTATAGATTTCAAGGAGATACCCCTAGATAAGAAAGAGTATAATGCTATTCTAGTTATTATAGATAGATTAGGAAAATATACTTTTAGCCTCCCCTATTACAAGTCTATTAATATAGAAGCAGTTATATAACTCTACTTTACTAATATCTTCTATATTTATAGAGCACCTAAGATAGTTATCTCTAACTAAGGACCCTAGTTTATCTTAGCCTTCTAGGATAAGCTATATAAGTTAATCTAAGTTAAGTAAAGGCTCTCTACTACCTATTACTTATAAACTAATAGTATTATAGAAATTGTGAATAAGATTCTTAACTAGTAGCTTTACCTATTTATTAATTACTTTATAGATAACTAGTTAGATCTTCTCCCTTGTATAGACTTTACAAAAGCTACTATACTATATTTAGCTACTAGAATAACTCCTTTTAAGACTAAATTAGGCTTCACTATAAATATCCACTTTAACTAGAGCAAACACACTATAGAATTTACTAATATAAATAATAAACTCTCTTATACTAAAGCTTAAGGCTTTAGTAAGTGCTATTACCTAGCTATTAAGATTATATAAGAAAACATTACCCATTCCTAAGCCTAAATAGCTAAGGAAGCAAATAAATATTATTATAAACCTAACTTCTTTATTAGCAACTATATGTACATCTCTAAGCAGGGCTAGAAGACTAACTATCTAAGTATTAAACTAGACTTTCCTAATAATAGACCTTTCTAAATTATAGATATATAGGGCTACTTATATATCCTAGACCTCCCTATATATATTAAGGTGTAAGATAATCTCTTCTATACTAACTAACTATATAAGGCTAATATAGAACTAGTTCTAGGCTAAATTCCTACACCTCTACCCCTAATTAAAGTTAACAATAAGCACAAGTATAATATAGACTCTATATAAGCTTTAAGAATATACTATAGCAAGCTTTAATACTATATTTAGTAGGTAGGGTATAATAAGGATAATAAGTAGTACTATATAGAAGACTTCTTAGGATCACTAGCTATAGTTAAAAAGTTCTACTAAGAAAACCTAGCTGCTGCTAGCCTAAGCATCAATTTATAGAAGTAAAAAGATACCTTCTCTATAGAAGGGTTCTATCAACCCAACGCCTTAGATAATATCCCTATTAAGAAAGAAACTTACAAGATCCTCAGGTAATATTAGAAGAAGTAGCCTATAATTATATAACCTATTACTTCTTATCTTTATCCTCCTCTTTACTCTCTAATTCCTCCTCTCCTATCTAACACTCCTTGCTATCTAAGAGCTTCTAAAGGTAAACCTCTAACTTATCTATACTAGACCTATTATATATGTGCTTATATTCTTATTAAGTAGAATAATAACTATCCTTGCAATAATCCTCTTCCTTAGCTACATAATTACACTTTATAGATTTATTATTATACATATAATTGCTATACACACTACTAAAGAACCCTAGGATTACATAACAACTATTTTTTTTTATTTTATTTAGTTTAACGTCCCTCTTTAAGTCAACGACTATAAGAGACGGGGATAGCTATCCTAGTAGTCTAGAGCTATATATAGGATAGTGCCTAGTAGGTTTGAACCATAGTAGGCTGTTATACTAATTTATAGCAATCCCTTTTTGTGTTTGTTTTTAATGATTGTGGTTGGACATTTTGGGCCAAGCCCTTATAGGAAAATTACTAAATTAGTACTATAAGTAGAAATAAGCAAATACTAAGTAAGTGTGTATTTTAAAGTAAAATGGTAGTGTTTTGTAGATAGGGGAGCAAAATATAGGAAAATTATAGGAAACCTTAACTTTACAGCAAAAGCTATAAGATTTATAGGTTAACCTATATACTTTCCTATCTCCTTAACCCTTCTACTAGGTATCTTCTCTATCCTTGTACTACTATTTAGTGGCTATTTTTGTATTTTTAATAAAAGCTAGTGTAGCCTTTATATTTTCCTGATTTTTAAAAAGGTTTTTAATACTTAATAAGGGGATGTCCCTTTTAAGTACTTTTCTTTCTTGCCTATAGTCCTTATATGATAGTAGGAGGTGTATAGGTGTTTCTTTAGGATATCTACACCTATATATACTATTATTTAACTTTTTAGTATGTAATAGGTAGGTTTTAAAGTAACTATATCCTATTTTTAGCTGATAGAACACTAAAGCTGTAGGTCTTTCTATATCTCTAGGAATTAAAAGCTTATAGCTAGGTTTAGTATTAAAAATACTATAATAGGAGTATAGCTCTTATAGGACTAGTCTTAAAAACCCCTAGAATCTTTTGTAAAGCTAGGTTCTGTATGTATTATAGTAGTTTAATAAGACTATCTATATTTTTAGCCTTATACTATAATTAATAGCTATAATCCAATATACTTATAATGTAGGTTAAGTATAACTGCCTTATAGCATGTGGATTAAGGCCTAAATTAATAGTAGTAAGTCTATTGAGCCTGAATAAGGTTAACCTAGCCTTTAATACTAAAATATTAACGTGTTATTTAAAATTTAGCTTATTATTAAAGTAGATCCCTAGCTAGTAGATGGTTTCCTTAGGCTTTATAGTAATATTATTAGGAAGATTAATAGAACTATTTTTAGCCTTATTCCAGCTAGTAAAGTGTATTAATTTAGTCTTAGAAAGGTTGAATTTTATACCGTTTATAGCACTAAGCTTATATAGCTGCTTAGTTTCTCTTTCTAGTATTTTAAGGTTTTTCCTTATACTAGTAGATAATATAGTAAGACTAATATTATCTATATATAAAAGAAACTTAACTGCCTGAGATGGGAATAATTCTAAGATATATATTAGAAAAAGTATAGGTGATATAGGACTTCCCCATGGGATCCCTATCTCTATATCCCTAAATTCTTCTAATTGTCCATTAAATAATAGTCTTAATAGGCTATTATTTAAGAAGCTAGAGACCCAGCTAATAAGAGATAGTGGTAATCCCTTTTTCTTTAATAATAATAAGAGTTTATTTTTAATAATATGGTTAAAAGCTCCTTTAATATCTAAAAATAGTGTAGAGGTAATCCTATTAGATAGTTTATTCTCTTCTACTATATTAGATAATAATAGAGCAGCATCTATAGCTGACTTTTTTAATCTACCCCCTATTTAACTAGGGTCTAGTAGATAAGTAGTTTTAGCTAGATAGCTTAATCTCTTTACTATAATTCTTTTATTTATTTTTCTAAGGTAGTTTAGTAAGGAAATTACCCTATAAGACCTAGGACTAGTATAGTCTAGCTTATTAGGTTTTCTTAAAACTGTGCCTATAGCTTATCTCTATACTTTAGGGTGATAGCCACTATTAAATAGTAAACTATATACCTTATAAAAGGTAGTAGGGCAGGCCTTATAGGTAGCTATAATAATATCTTAGTTTATAGCATCTGGCCTAGGTGTCTTCCCTTTTATTTATATAGAATAAGCTATTTCTAGCTCCTTATAGTCTAACTTAGGCCACTTCTAGCTATTATTTAAGGTATAATCCTCCTATGTAATAGGTGGAGCAGTAGGGGGCTTTGGAAATAGTGTATCCCTAAAAGTATAGTATTTTTCATCAAAGGAATTAGCTAATTCCCCTAATATAGACTTAATATGAGGTATAAAGTCTACCTTACTATCCTTAGTATAGTCTATAGCCCTAAATATAGATTTTAAATCTATATTTAAAAGGAACTACTGCTAATGTTCTTTTTTAGCCTTTTTAATAGCTAGAAAATACTTATTTTTAGCAGTTAAGTAGGCTCTTATACTAGTAGTATCTAAGTATAAGACTTAGGCTTTCTTTCTCTTATATTCTAACCTTAAATTAGTTAGGGAATCATCCTACCAAGGCTTAGATATAAGCTTATTAGGTATCTTAGGTATACTATTATTTGCAGAGGTAGTAATTAAATTACTAAGTTCCTCAGCTAATATATTAAGGTCTCTTATTAAAAGAGGGTCTTAATTTAGTATATCTAAAGTCCTAGTCCTTTATTCTAGGCTTAGTAGGTTATTAGAGTTTAGTATAGAACTATTCTCTACTAATTCTACTAGATTAGAGTTAAATTAACCCAATCTACCTTTTTAAGGTTATATCTTTACATATAGGTGGGGTTATCCACTAATAAGGGATCAGAATTATAGATAGTAAAGAAAACACTATAATGGTTAGATCCTATATCCCTAAGAGTCTGCCAATTATATTTTTTTTCTAGGATATTCCTAGTAGCAAAGGTTAGGTCTATTATAGATTCCCTAACTAGGTTAGGCCTATAAAAGGTCCCTTTACCTATAGTATTTACTAGGGATAGTCTATTAGCTTCTAACCATTCTACTAGCCTTGCTAAATTAGGTGATTTAGGGTTATGAGGGTCCCACCAAGGATGGTAGGAATTAAAGTCCCTAAGAATAATAGTAGGGGTGTCTATATTAATGTTATATAGATACCTTTGTATTGTTTCTTGATTATTATCTTGACCTTTTTAGTTATATTATAGACTTGTAATTAAAAGTTTAAGCCTATTATATTAATAACTATTAGGTTAGGATCTTGACAAATATCCTCTCTAGGGTTAATTTCTAAGGGCAGGGATTATCTCTTATAAATTATAACCCTAGGGTAAACCAGGGGGTTACTATAAACCAGGAGAATTAAACTATATAATAGATAATTAATAGACCTTAAGTTTAGGTAATTTTAGGGTATTTCTTTACTATTAGTAATTAAATAAGGCTCTTGTATAAATACAAGGTTAATATTTAATCTAATAGCTATTTCTAAGGCACTTTTAGTAGCTAAGCAGCTCTTATTAACATTTATTTCTAGTACCCTTAATTCCTTAATACTTATTAGGTGCTATTCTTTATTACTAAGAATTTAGGACACCTTTTATAGCTTAATTAATAGTTTTTACTATAATTAGTATATTTAGGCTCTATATAGCTATAGGTCTGCCCTTTTAGGTAGCTACTAGTCCTATAATAGTACTAGGGAGTAGGGTGGGCCCCTATATAAACTTAGTAAGTAGCCTATCTCTTACACCTATTTTCTAGGTGCCTGAATTGCTAGCAGTTCTCACACCTATAAGTTTTAGGTATAAGGATAAGCTTTTTAGTGTGTAGGCCTAACCCTACTATATTAAGCTAGGTAGATAAAGTTAGCCTTATTAGAAAATAAGACTACTATTAATCTATAGGCCTAAGTAGCTCTTTTCTCTTAGGATATAAGCTAAAAGGGTCTCCTAATAGTAGTCAGGCTATTATAGGTCTTAATTTCTTTATAGATAAGTAGTAGCCCTTCCTCTATATTAAAATTAGTAATAGGAAGGCTATAGATTACTACTTTATACTAGGATTCATCCTTTAAAGCTTTTTAGATTAGGAGGATATTTTCCTATATAGCTTAGGTAGCTAATAGGAAATCTATATTAAATTAGTTAGTAGTAGTTAATATAATTAACTTCTCAGTATAGGACTTAGCTACTAAGGAGATAACTGGTTATTTATACCCCTTAGTGGAGAAAGTAGAATTAAATTTATCCCTTATTTCCCTAGGATTAGGGATTCCAAAAGTAGTTGCCTAGAGTACTAGGACTAGTCTCCTATTAGGTAATTTTTATAGGCTAAAAGGTCTTAGTTTAATAGACCTATAATTTTTAGTACCTTTACTATATTTACTATATTTTTTAATTTCTTAGCTACTAGTATAAATTCTTTTAGTTTTTCTAGATTCCCTAACTTAGCTACACTAACCCAAGTGGGTGGTATAGTTAGATTAGTTATAGGAATTTTTTCTAAATTATTTTAAATTTTTAAAATTTTTACAGGTTACTTTTTAGGTTTAAATCCCTTTATCTATAAAACCTCTTTTTGGCAGTTTGAGTTATTTTAGTTTTTAACCTTATTCCCAAGGGTTTTAACTATTTTTTCAATATGTATAGCACTCCTAGATAGTATAGAGCCAATTATTTAGCTATTCCCTATTTCTAGGAATTTCCTAAATAGTCCTATAAAGTCTAGGACCTTAGTTTAGTCTCTTTATATAGGTGCTAGATCTGCTATCTTAATAAGTAGGGATCTAGCCTAAAATAACGTGTCTTGGTAGGTTAGGCTATTAGGCTTAACCCTACTTACTTAGCTACCTTTTTGGTCCTTATTTAGTTATTTTTGCCCCCTAGTAGTTAAGGGGGTAAATTTAAAATCTTTTGCTGTAGGGATAACCCTAGGGGGTGGTTCTTATAGTGAGGGG
Source organism: Phyllosticta capitalensis (assembly GCF_038381095.1). Classification (NCBI taxonomy): domain Eukaryota; kingdom Fungi; phylum Ascomycota; class Dothideomycetes; order Botryosphaeriales; family Phyllostictaceae; genus Phyllosticta; species Phyllosticta capitalensis. The sequence goes on along the minus strand of NW_027117450.1, from coordinate 1,025,003 downwards.
GTAATAGTGATAATATCTACTACCTTATCTATTTCTTATTTAATTCCTAGGTTAGGGGGTGCCCCTAGGGGGGGCTAGGGGGGGTTTTCTATACTCTTTCTTTAAAAAAAATTAACTAAGAGAGAAATATAACTAATATGAAATTACTAGCTTTTATTTTATATAAACTAAGCTGTAAATAAACTCTACTATTACTTAGTATAAGCTAGTTACTTAGAGAACTAGTAAAGTAGGTAGTTTTTCTATTAGTTTTTTCTTTTAGGGGGTTTTTTAGGGGGAAGATAGTAGAATAAAATTATTCTAAGAATACTACTAGAATTATCTTACTAAGATGGTTTAAATAGTAGTCTTATTATCCTAATCTAGTCTAGTTCTAGCTAGTTTAGAAAAAGTTATATAACTTAAGGTTAAACTAAGGTGTGGCTCTAGTGTGGCTCTTTAAGGCTGAAGCTATATAGAAGCCTTATAGAAGCCTAGGGATTTTTAATTTTAATCTCCTACCCTTAATCCAAGGCCAATATTGCTGATGTAAGTATTGGGTTATAGGCTTTTAGGTGCGCGCTTTTAAATAGTGTAGGTTTTATCTTAATTAGTTAAGTATTTGTTAAGATAAAGGGGGTGTAAAGTTTAACCCCTAGTTTCCTAATCTTCCACCCCTTGCAGTGCAGCAGCGCGTGCTTTTCTAAAGTGGAAAATTGGTGCCCTAGGTATATTAAGTACGCTCTTTTGAATGGAGCTGGTCTTAGTGGAAAATTCAAGGGTTGATTCTGTTGGTTGAAATAATTTAGATGTTCCACTACTATTAACATATATATTAATAGATATATTACCCTATTAAAGGCCCTTATAGACTCGAGATATAGAGGCTATATATATATTAATAAATATAGTACCCCGCGCCTTATTAAATATAGGGCTATAAAGATGCTACTTAAACACCTATAAGAGGTAACTAACTTTACAGGCACTTATATACTTAAGCTTACTTACTAGCTAAATATAAATATTTAGATTAGGCCTTACTATAACCTCTTAGTGCCACTTACCATCATGGAAATAGGTGATAATTATAATATCTATATTAGCTAGGACTATTAATAAGAGTATAGGTTTATAATTAATTATAGTATAGGTACACTAGAGGTTTAGAATCTAAAGAACCTAGGAGCCTTATAGGCCTAATAAGACTAAGAAAGGAAGATTAAGGTACTATATAAAGGTAATATAATATCTAAAGAGATACTTACACCTAAATTAAGTCCTAACCTAATAATGAAGGGCTCTACTAGTAATATATTACTAGTAGGCAAATAATTATAAGAGCTAGTTGCCTATTAAATCACCTATAGTGCGCAGGCTTAATTAAGGTGTAAGCCTAAGCCTACTACCTAGGTAAGTAAGTATAATATTGCTCCTATTACTTAGTTATTATATAAGAAGATAGCTTATAAGTATAGCCTAAAGGCCTATAGTACACTGTTCTTTACAAGGAATAATAAAGGTAAGTAGATTAATATAGTATATAACTTTACTAATATTAATAACCCTAACGCGATCAGCTGTGTTCATATAAAGATTAACTATATTATAGCTAAAGATTTTAAAGTTATAGAGAAGAAGTATACTAGGCTAGCTACTAATCTAAAGATAAAGGTACTAGCTAAATATTATAACCTCTTAGAGGTCTTCTTAAAAGAAGCTTTAGACACGCTACTACTATCCCACCTAGGGTTAGACTTTAAGATTAAGATTAGTAAAGGTACTAATACTATAAGTATTAGAGTAAGCTAACTATTATACTACTTAGAGCTTACTATATAGGAGGTTAAATGCTACCCAAAGGAGTAGAAGGATAAAGACTTTATTAAAGAGTCCTTCTCTATGCTATCCTTACTATACCTATTAGTATATAAGCCTAGAGGTGGAATCTAGTTCTATATTAATTACTATAAGCTTAATATAATTACTAAGAAAGACTACTACTCTATTCTACTTATTAATAAGACTATAGCCCTTGTGTGAGGATCTAAATAGCTTACTAAGATAGATATCTAGTAAGTATTTAATTATATTTTAGTAGATAAGCAGACTCGCGATTTACTAACCTTTTCTATACTATATAGTAACTATTAATATAAGGTTATACTGTTTAGTATTATAAATAGCTCTATATATTAGTAATATCTAATTAATTAATACCTCTTTAAATTCCTTAATAAATTCTGTGTGGCTTATCTAGATAATATACTAATATTTAGTAAGATGCTTAAAGAGCACTATAAGTATATATAAAAGATGCTAAAATGCCTCTATAAGTAGGGCCTCTAAGTTAATATAGATAAGTGTAATTTCTATGTGCAAGAGATAAGGTTCCTTAGTATTATTATTATAACTAATAGTTTATATATAGACCCTATAAAGACTAATACTATTATAAACTAGTAGACTCCTAAATTAGTATATAATATAAGGAGCTTCTTAGGATTTATTAACTTCTACTAATAATTTATTAAAGGCTTTATATATAAGGCCAAGCTGCTTATATATCTTATAGGAAAGGATATAGTGTTTAAATAGGGACCTAAGTAGTAGTAAGCCTTTAATAGCTTAAAGGAAATAGTTACTACTATACCTATTCTATAGTATTTTAATCCAGCATTAGAAACAATTATGGAGACTAATACTTTAGATATTAATATTAGTAGAGTACTCTTATAAAAGCACCCTAATAGTAAGGTTCACCCTATAGCTTACTTCTTATAGAATATAATACTAGCTAAGTTAAATTACATCATCTATAACAAGGAGCTATTGGCGATTATAAAGGCACTTAAAGCATAGGAGCCTAAGCTTAAGTTATATAAGTAGGAACTATTTATAGTACTTATAGATTACTAGACCCTATAATAGTTTACCACTATAAAGCGCCTATAATAATATTAGATATAATAGAATAAAGAGCTAGCTAGTTATTACTTTAAGATTATATACTACCCTAGTAAAGCAAATAGCAAGGTAGATACTCTAACATAGTATATATAGGATTATATAACTATAGATAATAATTATAATAAACACCTCTATTAAATAATACTCACCCCTGATCATTTGGATGAGTTATGTAATTAATAGTAGCTAGAGTTGGTTGCTACTACTACGCAATTAAAGGTAAAAGGCTTAAGCCTAGAATTAGCTAAAATAGCACTAGTAACAGCTATTACTACTAATAAGGAAGAATAAGAACTAGGAGTAGCTAATACTATAGAGCCCCTAGATAATAATTATAATAATCTAATTAGTAAAGCCTCTACTATAGAAGATGATGGTAATAATAAAGAGGTTAATAAGGATCTAGTAAGGGTGCTAGATAAGGTCCTTACAGCTAATCAAGCTAATTCTATAGAGATAACAGCTCTATATAACACTATAAAAGACCCTAAGTCTCTATATAAGATACAGGATCAGCTTGTTTATATTATAGGTAAAATCTATATACCTAACTATACTAACCTAAGAGCTTACCTCCTCTACTATATATATAGACAACCTATACTAGGCTACCTAGACCTATAGTGTATAAAGAAGGTTGTTAGTAAACACTACTACTTTCTAAAGATAGGAGAGATAATTACTTAATAATATTATAACTATAACTTATACTAAAAGAGCTATATTACACAAGGAATAAATAGATATATAGAACCTCTTCCTATTAGTAAGTATATATAGCAAGACCTAACCTTAGATTTTATTACTAGCTTAGAGAAGACTATAAATAGTAATAATACTATTCTTATTATATATAATTAATTTAGCAAAGCTAAGTACTTTATTAAGTGCACTAATTATAATAGTAGGATAAGCACCCTAAATACTACTAAACTACTCTTAAAATAGGTATTCTCTCTATATGGCCTCCTACACTTAATAGTATTAGACTAGGGACCTTAATTTATCTCTAAGGTATAGACTAAAGTAATATAATATCTAAAGATTAAGCTTAAGCTTACTATACTATATTACCTATAATTAGATAGATAAACTAAGCAGGAAAATTAAGAACTTAAGAACTATTTCTACTATTTTATAAACTATAAGTAGGATAATTAGGAAGACTAGCTACTAATTATAGAGATAGCTATAAATGCGCTTTATAATAACTCTACTAGTAACTTACTATTCTTTATCTACAATATATTTAAGCTATATATAAGCTTTGACTATATACCTACACCTAAAAAGCCTTACTTGTGTGTAAAGCGCGTAGCGGCAGACTATATTAAAATAATTAAAGAGATATAGAAGTATATATATAATATCCTAACCCTTACTAAGTAATGTTAGGTGTTCTAAGTAAATGAGCACTAATAGGACCTAGGTATTAAGGTGAATAATATAGTTTATATAGATATAAAGTATATAGATATAGGTAGGCTATATAAACTTAGCTACTAATAGATAGGCCTATATTGCGTGGCAACTATATAAGGTAATTATATTAAACTAGACCTACTATAGGGTTTATACTATGTTAATAAGTTTAATATTAAGTGCCTTATACTTGCTAGTAATAACCTACTACTAGGCTAATATAAGCTACTACTACCACCTGTACTAGATAATAAGTACTAAGAGGAGTTCTTAGTTAAAGAGGTACTTAATATATATATTAACTATAGTATCCTCTAGTTCTATATTAAATAGGAGGGATATCTAGATAACCTAATATAATAGGATATAGACTTTAGTAAATTTAATAGTACTAAGATATAGATTAAGAGGTAGTATAGAGAGAGTAAGTGTAAGTACTACTTACTAACTAGATAGACCTGATTTAATAATAGCTAGTCCTTAGGATAAGGACTTAGAGGGGAGGGGGGTAGTATAATAAACCTTAGTATAGGTAGATAGTTATTGTAGGTAATATTATAGGCTTAGGCTATATAAGGATTCTACTAGTATTTTACTATACTACTAATAGGTAGTAGGGCACATGACCTTACTTAGCTACATATGCACCTAAGTTGCCGCCACGCCCTTAACCCTCTTGTAATACTACCTTTAGCACATCTAGCTTAGTAACAATTATCGCCACCTTATTTAGCCCTGTCTACTAAGTTCGTGACAATAAGTATTAAGGAATTAAGGGTACTAGAAATAAATGTTAATAAGAGCTGCTTAGCTACTAAAAGTGCCTTAGAAATAGCTATTAGATTAAATATTAACCTTGTATTTATACAAGAGCCTTATTTAATTACTAATAGTAAAGAAATACCCTAAAATTACCTAAACTTAAGGTCTATTAATTATCTATTATATAGTTTAATTCTCCTGGTTTATAGTAACCCCCTGGTTTACCCTAGGGTTATAATTTATAAGAGATAATCCCTGCCCTTAGAAATTAACCCTAGAGAGGATATTTGTCAAGATCCTAACCTAATAGTTATTAATATAATAGGCTTAAACTTTTAATTACAAGTCTATAATATAACTAAAAAGGTCAAGATAATAATCAAGAAACAATACAAAGGTATCTATATAACATTAATATAGACACCCCTACTATTATTCTTAGGGACTTTAATTCCTACCATCCTTGGTGGGACCCTCATAACCCTAAATCACCTAATTTAGCAAGGCTAGTAGAATGGTTAGAAGCTAATAGACTATCCCTAGTAAATACTATAGGTAAAGGGACCTTTTATAGGCCTAACCTAGTTAGGGAATCTATAATAGACCTAACCTTTGCTACTAGGAATATCCTAGAAAAAAAATATAATTGGCAGACTCTTAGGGATATAGGATCTAACCATTATAGTGTTTTCTTTACTATCTATAATTCTGATCCCTTATTAGTGGATAACCCCACCTATATGTAAAGATATAACCTTAAAAAGGTAGATTGGGTTAATTTAACTCTAATCTAGTAGAATTAGTAGAGAATAGTTCTATACTAAACTCTAATAACCTACTAAGCCTAGAATAAAGGACTAGGACTTTAGATATACTAAATTAAGACCCTCTTTTAATAAGAGACCTTAATATATTAGCTGAGGAACTTAGTAATTTAATTACTACCTCTGCAAATAATAGTATACCTAAGATACCTAATAAGCTTATATCTAAGCCTTGGTAGGATGATTCCCTAACTAATTTAAGGTTAGAATATAAGAGAAAGAAAGCCTAAGTCTTATACTTAGATACTACTAGTATAAGAGCCTACTTAACTGCTAAAAATAAGTATTTTCTAGCTATTAAAAAGGCTAAAAAAGAACATTAGCAGTAGTTCCTTTTAAATATAGATTTAAAATCTATATTTAGGGCTATAGACTATACTAAGGATAGTAAGGTAGACTTTATACCTCATATTAAGTCTATATTAGGGGAATTAGCTAATTCCTTTGATGAAAAATACTATACTTTTAGGGATACACTATTTCCAAAGCCCCCTACTGCTCCACCTATTACATAGGAGGATTATACCTTAAATAATAGCTAGAAGTGGCCTAAGTTAGACTATAAGGAGCTAGAAATAGCTTATTCTATATAAATAAAAGGGAAGACACCTAGGCCAGATGCTATAAACTAAGATATTATTATAGCTACCTATAAGGCCTGCCCTACTACCTTTTATAAGGTATATAGTTTACTATTTAATAGTGGCTATCACCCTAAAGTATAGAGATAAGCTATAGGCACAGTTTTAAGAAAACCTAATAAGCTAGACTATACTAGTCCTAGGTCTTATAGGGTAATTTCCTTACTAAACTACCTTAGAAAAATAAATAAAAGAATTATAGTAAAGAGATTAAGCTATCTAGCTAAAACTACTTATCTACTAGACCCTAGTTAAATAGGGGGTAGATTAAAAAAGTCAGCTATAGATGCTGCTCTATTATTATCTAATATAGTAGAAGAGAATAAACTATCTAATAGGATTACCTCTACACTATTTTTAGATATTAAAGGAGCTTTTAACCATATTATTAAAAATAAACTCTTATTATTATTAAAGAAAAAGGGATTACCACTATCTCTTATTAGCTGGGTCTCTAGCTTCTTAAATAATAGCCTATTAAGACTATTATTTAATGGACAATTAGAAGAATTTAGGGATATAGAGATAGGGATCCCATGGGGAAGTCCTATATCACCTATACTTTTTCTAATATATATCTTAGAATTATTCCCATCTCAGGCAGTTAAGTTTCTTTTATATATAGATAATATTAGTCTTACTATATTATCTACTAGTATAAGGAAAAACCTTAAAATACTAGAAAGAGAAACTAAGCAGCTATATAAGCTTAGTGCTATAAACGGTATAAAATTCAACCTTTCTAAGACTAAATTAATACACTTTACTAGCTGGAATAAGGCTAAAAATAGTTCTATTAATCTTCCTAATAATATTACTATAAAGCCTAAGGAAACCATCTACTAGCTAGGGATCTACTTTAATAATAAGCTAAATTTTAAATAACACGTTAATATTTTAGTATTAAAGGCTAGGTTAACCTTATTCAGGCTCAATAGACTTACTACTATTAATTTAGGCCTTAATCCACATGCTATAAGGCAGTTATACTTAACCTACATTATAAGTATATTGGATTATAGCTATTAATTATAGTATAAGGCTAAAAATATAGATAGTCTTATTAAACTACTATAATACATACAGAACCTAGCTTTACAAAAGATTCTAGGGGTTTTTAAGACTAGTCCTATAAGAGCTATACTCCTATTATAGTATTTTTAATACTAAACCTAGCTATAAGCTTTTAATTCCTAGAGATATAGAAAGACCTACAGCTTTAGTGTTCTATCAGCTAAAAATAGGATATAGTTACTTTAAAACCTACCTATTACATACTAAAAAGTTAAATAATAGTATATATAGGTGTAGATATCCTAAAGAAACACCTATACACCTCCTACTATCATATAAGGACTATAGGCAAGAAAGAAAAGTACTTAAAAGGGACATCCCCTTATTAAGTATTAAAAACCTTTTTAAAAATTAGGAAAATATAAAGGCTACACTAGCTTTTATTAAAAATACAAAAATAGCCACTAAATAGTGGTATAACGACCAATAAGACACCTAGTAGAAGGGTTAAGGAGATAGGAGAGTATATAGGTTAACCTATAAATTATATAGCTTTTGCTACAAAGTTAAGGTTTCCTATAATTTTCCTATATTTAGCTCCCCTATCTATAAACCACCACTATTTTACTTTAAAATATACACTTGGTCAGTATTTACTTATTTCTACTTATATTACTAATTTGGTAATTTTCCTGTAAGGGCTTGGCCCGAAATGTCTAACTATAATCATTGAAAACAAACACAAAAAGGGATTGCTATAAATTAGTATAACAGCCTACTATGGTTCAAACCTACTAGGCACTATCCTATATATAGCTCTAGACTACTAGGATAGCTATCCCCGTCTCTTATAGTTGTTAACTTAAAGAGGGACGTTAAACTAACTAAATAAATAAATAAATAAATAGTAGCTTTTTATAGGAATTAGTTGTTTCTAAGGTTTAGAAGTTTATTCTAGGCTTATAGTAGACCTTATATCTCTATATATAAGGTGCGCGGTAAGGTTAGTATAACCTTATATTATATAATTAATATTAAGGGGTTAAAAGGGTAGGTCTTAATCTATTAACAAGAGGTTATATAGCCTTTATAAGCAAAGGCTACACAACAGGCTATCTATAGGGCCGCGTAGTAGCTAATCTATAGGCTAGGTTTTCTACTAGTAGAAAGGATTCTACTAGTAGAATCCTTACTACTAGCAGAATCCTTAACTGCTAACCTATAGTAGTAGGTCTAGGTGTGTTTAGTAATAAAGCTATAATATACTCTAGACTTCTAGATAGCTAAATATAATTACTCTTGTCTCTTTAAGCTTCTTATACTTTTACCTTCTTGGTTTTACGCGCCTAGTTAACTACTAGCATGCCTAGTTAATACCTTTATCTTATACTACCTACTACTATATTACCTAACTCTTCTACCTAGTTTTATACTACTTAGCTAAGTAGTTAATATATAGCTAATAGACGCCTATACTAAAATAATAGAAATTTAATAAATTCTATCCTAAATTCTATACCACTAATATTTTCTTTATTAGTGCTTTTTACCCCCTAATTTCACACCTATTTATGCCTTTTACTATTATTATTTAGTCTAAATTATCTTATTTAATAATTATTAGAAACATACCTATAATAGCAAACCTATATTTTTATAGGTTAACCTATAAAAGTAAGTAGCTATATAGAAACTATAGGTATTAATCTATTAAGTTTATAGTATACTATATATAGAGAAAATTCTTGTCTTTTATAGTCTTAGACTAGGAAAAGGATATTAAACTAAATAAATAAATTAATAGATAGTTATATAGATAGTTATATAGTTTTATAGCTATTACTAGGTAGTTAGTTATATAGTTAGTTATTATATAATTAGTTGCACTCTTGGTTAAGAGGGAGGGTTAGAAATCTAGTAGCCTATAATTATTAAAAACACACCTCTAATAGCGAACCTATATTTTTATAGGCTAACCTAAAAATTCTGTAGGTTTAAAAAAACTAAAACCTATAAGTATTAATCTATAAATTTTGTAGTAAAATATGTACAAAAACTCTTATCTCTTGTAGTCGCAGACTAAGAAAGGGACGTTAAACTTGATAACTAAAGGAATGACTACCTAAGGACAACTGACTGCGCGAGCGTTGCGCAACTAGCTGTGTGACTGACTAATTGTGCAAGTCCTAGCTGAGCGAGTGGCCGCGCGACTGGCTGCGCAACTGACTTAATTGATGTACTGGATGACACAATAGACGGCACACTGGATGACGCGCTGGACGACGCGCTGGTTGGTGACCACCAACCTAGGTGACTTTTGAGGGGGATCAGAAATCTAGAAAGAGGGGCTCCGAAATCCAAACACCTTTATCAACTACTCTCTCCCTCACTACCATTGTACATCACTTTACTCGCACCTGAAATAAGGCAGCTCCGAAGGGCTACTGTCCTATTAACATCAATGCAGGCCCAGCGCGTGTTCGCCCTGAAAGCTCGTGCCTGGCGAAGTTCAATAGCAATCAATATTCAATTGATGACATCACGCGCGCTGCACCTAGTCAGATGCGACAAATGGGTCATTGTAGGGAGAGGTGTTAGTAATTTGACATGGGGGGTCAGAAATCCAGCGGACGTGGGGAGCGCACGAGTGCGATGACCGATGACGTCATTCACCGTTGTCGTGGGCCGTACATAGACGCGTCTGCAGGCATTCAAACATCATATAGCATTATACACAAGATGTCAATGAAGCTGATGCATATTTCAGAGGCGAAGAGAAAGGAGATATTGTATTTAGAGAGCTACAAAATTGACATGCTACAACTCAAATCGAAGAATACGGGTGTTGTCAAAGGCCAGTTGGTGATACTTTTGGGCCATCTCTTCGTTACCGCTTCGCTTGAAAGCCTTCGCGGCCTGGAAGTAGCACATGGCTTGCCACTGCCCGTCGAGCCGTTCATGCTTCGCAAGCCAGGTCAATTCCATGGCCTCATCAACTGAGCAGCTCTGTTCCGGGTTCCAAATTTCTCCACAATTCGGCCAAATCGAGCGGAGCTTCTGGATGTGCATGTCTGAAATGTCGATCTCCTCCAGAGTTCGCGCGCAGTGGGGACAATTGCACTTGAAGCCCCAGCCTCCATGCAGGACGTAAAGCCTTTCAGCTCGGGGTGAAATCAGATTGATGTCTGAAAGGGGGTTCTGTTAGCGCAATGACTTCCAATGGCTGACGATGCACTCACAAGAAACAGTCAATTCCTGGCCGGCAGTAATAGTGCGGGCGGCATAAGTGGACTGGGTCATGCTAGACGGGTCGAAAGTGTATTCAAGACTGAGGTAAGACATCATGATCAGCTGCTGTAACCAGGCTCTCGGAAGCGACCGACGGCAAAAGAGGAAAACTTACTTGGGGCGACAGTCGTGATTGAAACGCTGTCGGAACCATTGTTAGCCTCCAGCCATACTCGCATTCATCTGCTCTGCACTCGGTCCAACTCACCGAGACCTCTGGAAAGATGGCAACGAAGGTGTGCTCTTCCCCGCCAACGCCTCCCATTGCAAATGAATTCGTGTTGATGATATCTTCAATCTCATCACCACCAAATTCTCCATGCTGCCGTAGGAACAACGACTGTTGCTCCGAGCCGAGCTGCTCAATGGCTTGTCGCTGCATTGATCGCATCTTTTCAGGGGCAGGAACACCCCGGCTACCGACATGTATCATGACCAGAGGATTGAAAAGGGTGACGCGCTCGCCCTTTTTGATGGCCCTTTTGGCTACTGCGCCCATACCGCGGCCTGGGATGATTTTGGCTTCGTAAGGAAGGTCGCTCTCGCGGTTCGCAGCGTCCAACAGTTTGTCCTCGGTGAAGGCAGGCAATTTCGTTACATTGCCAGCAATTTCCGGTGGCATAATGATCGAGATGCCTCGACCTCCGGCGAATGAACTACTGGTGTAAAGACAGGCGTTTCCACCGTCGCCGGACTCGCATCGCGGGGGGTATGCCCAGATATTTGGGTCCCAATCCGGAGTTAGGTGGAGTGAAGACGGAGACCCGCACATGCTGGAATTGTCTGCTTCAACCGTGCCCGGTATGATTTCTTGATGCTGGCCGCCATGTTCTTTCGCTGCCTGGCCCAGAACGTAGAACGAGAGCAGATTGAGAAATGCGGCCATTTTCTTTGACCCCGACATTGCAAATGAGAATTGGACAATATGAGTTCAAAGAGAATCAAAGTAGGGGTTGCAATGGAAAGAGGAGAGAAAAGGTGGCACGTAGAAATAGATGTCTGAAGACCCCGGATGCCCCTAGGGCATCTATCTGGGCAAGCGGGACGTGGAGCACGCCTCTGTATGCGCAAAGGCTGAGGATCATGGATTGTGCGAACGCCTGTATCAAAACTGAAAGAGGAAAGAGGCAAGACTGAAACTGTCGAAGTTAGCCAAATGACGTAGCCCAAGATGCCAACAAGCTTTGTCAAAGCTTAGGATACACTTGGGGTGCTCTGTGGATTACTATCCCCACACCAATCGCCATCTGCCAATACTGGCAGTGCGGTAAAGCCAAGAGTGTTTCAAAAACGGGATGGAAGAAACGGACAAATGGCACGGGAACCTGTGAGCTCCTGATTCCGCGGCTGGAGGCGTGAAACCAGCAACAGCACCACCGCATGACAGCATCGCCCATGGATTTGGCAGGGTACATCGTTCAGCAATCGAAGGGAAGCCAAGCGTACCCCTCCCTCATCAAAAGCCTTACCAATGTTTCTTTTCGGATCCGGACCGGATGACGATACGAAGAGCTGCCGCGAGATGCTGAGCAGTAGAGAAAGTGTTGATACTGTGCTTGCTTGCTCTAGATTGCCAGACCCGTTATCCGAAGAAAACTTCTACGTTGTTCGAACTGTTCGCCGTTGGTAGTGCATGGTCCACGATGATCCTTGGCGGTGATATCGCGAGCTGCCATACATGTGAAACGCAAGTGTGCGCGACTCCTCACGAACTGACCGAGGACCAAAGACTATTCCCACCTCGTATCCCATCAGTAATTGGTGGAGACACGTGAAGTTTTAGAATCAGCTTGGCTGAGATTGTTACAGCAAGATATTTTGCCTGCATTTTGCGGTGTGCAAATGTCTAGTTGAACGCATTTGATTTGCTTTTGACGATAAATCTTTGCCAGAGGAAACCCTGCAAGTGGCTTCCAAGTCGCACATGATGTCTTGTGAGCCACGTGTGGAGATTCCAGATTGGCACGCAGCGCGCGGCAGGCAGCAAACGTGTTAGTATTACTCGGACTTGGGAGCTTTTCCAACATTCCTGAGGTCCCAGTTGTTGAGGTAACCGGAACCCGCCTGCATTCAGCATCGCGATTAGAATTGGTCTTGGTCAGTGCATGTCTAGAGGGTCTTACACTCAAGTAGGTCGCAAAGCTTAGCCAGCCAAGGTAGGGAGCCATCAACCAGGCCGCGGTCTCGTCAACCTGAGCCCACGTTTTGGCGAGGTAACCCACGACACCTGTCAGGGCAATGATGTCAATGGTTGCGGCCAGGGGACGTCCAAGTCCGAAGAAGAGAGGCATCCAGATAAGGTTGAGGCCGAGTTGGACTGTGTAAAGGGTGGCTCCTTGCTGTACAGCCGATTAACACTGGGAGATGTTTTGAGCAAAGAACAAGCGCGACGCACCTTTGCCAGCATCACTTTGGAAGGGTCGATTGAACTGCTGCCGGCGGACCAGGCACGATAGGAGGCGCAGCCCATGCCGGCGTAGAGCAGAGTCCAGGCAGGACCAAAGACCCAGGCAGGGGGGCTACCGCGCGGCTGTTTGAGAGCTTTGTACATGCTGTCTGTCTGGGCTGTCGCGGATGAAAGGCATGGTCAGCGGTTGCAAGGGGATCGGGAGCGCAGCAGGACGCACGACGTGTCAAGAAGCCAACAGCCGTGCCGGCCGCAACGGGCAGCAGTACGGCGATGGCGGGCTTTTCGAAGATGACCCCGGGGAGGGTGAGCTGAGGAATGTAGGTTGTCATGATGGCGGGTTGCAACTGAATGTAATTGGAGTGACGGAGAGTGGACCGGAGCTGGGGTGGTGTTAATAACTATGGTGGTGGTTAGTCGAGCGGGCCGGAGCGTCGCGGTTGATCGCCAGAGCAGCGCCAGGGAGCTAGCTGGAGCTGTACGGAGTAAGCAATAATGATCTCACGATGTAGGTTGATCGGGCCGAGTATGCCGAGTTTGTCCTTCTCTTCAATGGTCATGGCACTCGAGACCGACCCGGCGACTGGCAACGAATTTCTGGGGTCTCCAACCTGAGATGTGCCCTGGCCGCCCGCTCGGATCCTTTTGGCGCTGGCTGGCGGGCGCTGGTCCCCGTTGGTTCCTTCCAATGGCAGCTTAGCTCGGCCGGCCACCCGCCCCGACATCAACACGTCCGACTACCACAACCTCCCATCCTTCTCCACATCCATCGTCCACCTCTCCTCCACCTCCTCCGCCTGCTCACTCGCAGCCCTTTGTGAGTGCCCACTCCTTCGTTTCTCGCCATCGCTTGCGGCAACACTTCTGCTCCTCCTTGTTTGTCTCCTTTGCTACAATCCTACCAATCTACTCCTATGCCCCATTCTCGTCCGCGCCTCGCCGCGCCCCCTCCCGCCAGCCTTCTTCTTCATCTCGTCCCTACGACTCCTCCACCTTACTCCATCTCTGTCCCCTTGCGCTCTCCATCCTGTGTCTCTGCGACATCGCCGAAACCTTCACTTTGTTCACTTACTTTGTCCCCATCCCCTCGTCTCGTCTTTCCTACTCACCCACTCCTCAATCCGTCTTTTGATTGTGCTTCTCTGACCTGAAGTCATGCTCGCAAACAGCTTCTTCCAGAAGAGACAATTGTCTGCATCCTCAAACGCAATCTCGGCATCAATGCGTTTGCCTCACCACACGGGCTCTTATCCATACGACTAGTCGCCGTTCCGCCAGCTGCAGGGCCCTCCATTCCACCCACCCACGCCTTTCGTCCATCAAGACGACTTCATTTTACACAAATGTCCACAATGGATTCATACGGGTATGTGCACCTCTCAAGTCACCCGACAGTCGATTGAAGTCGCAAGTTGCGTGTCGCTGCTCATTGGATCTTGGTTGGCTCCACATCATAACAAAGCATGGCTGACGTGGGTGCAAGTAGTCGCGACGACAGGTCCGTCACGGATTCCTATCGAAGGAGGTCTCCCGGTAAGCTGCCACCTTGGAATCTGTCCACATGCTTCCACCCCTCCATTCCGTTCGCTCGCCAAGATTACTGATTTGGAATTGGCAGCTGGTTCAGAACGCCGTCCACGCTCAGGACGCGAAAGATCTCGATCCCCGAAAGTCATCGACAGATACCAGCCCGACAGGCCAGCTCGAGACGACTACTACCGTGGCCGCGATGAACATTCAAGACGAAGATCCCCTCCGCCGGTGCAGTCAGGCATCGACCGCTACGTTCCTGGTCAAGACCCCGCACCTGGTCCAATGGCGAATCCTCTCCCGAATCCCTTGACGCTGGACTACCAGGTTGGCTTCAACTGGTTTGCTGAATGGTGGCGCATGGATCAAATGGTCAAGGAAGAGAAGGAGCGCCAGGCAAATGGTGGTCGTCGGCCAGACCGCATCAAGGGCGAAAGAGAGGGCAGAGAGGAGCGCGCGCAGGAGAGAGAGAAGATTCAGGCCGCGTACGATTCGTACAAGGAAAAGCTGCAAGTCCAGATGGCGCGTACCTTTGTGCAGCAACACAAAGGCGAGGAGTGGTTCAAGGAGCGCTACGACCCCGAAGCGCGTGCGACATTCCGACAGCACCTCAGCGAATTTCGCCACGGCCTCTACAACCGGTGGGAACACGATCTGGAGTCTGGTACTTTCGACGAGTTCACGCTGGAAGGCATCTACAAGAGCGAGAGCAACGGCGCGGGCGGTGTTGTGGAGAAGGAGGAAGGGGAGACGACCGCTGCCAACGAGGTCCTAGGCGTCAGCGACCTCCTGCCCTCAAAAGGTGGAGATTTGCGGGATGATGCGGCGTTGCAGCCAACACTGTTGATCAAGACCATCGCTCCGACGGTGAGCAGATTGAAGATGGAGGCTTTCTGCAAGGAGCACCTGGGGGAGGGAGAAGGCGGGTTCAAGTGGCTCAGTCTCAGCGACCCCAACCCGATCAAGAAGTGCCATCGAATTGGATGGGTCATTCTGAATCCAGCTTCAGAGCAGCCAGTCAAGGACGAACGTGGAGATGGCCGCGAAGAGGAAGAAGAGGGAGATGCAGATGAAGGCGCTTTGCCTGCCACGAGTACAGCCGAGAGAGCTCTCTCCGAAATCAATGGCAAGACGATTCAGGACGAAGTTCGTGGTGACTTCACTTGTCACGTTGGAGTTCACGAGCCTCCTGCCGCTCCTCGCAAAAAGGCGCTGTGGGATCTTTTTTCGGCGCCTGAAAGGGTTGAGCGAGATTTGCAACTGGCGCTCCGTCTCGTCTCGAGTCTCGACGAAGAGTTGGGAGAGGGTTACGATGGCATTGCGAAGATCGAGCAGAGGGTAGAAATGCTCAGGGATAGCGGAGCCATGCAGCCGCCCGTGACCTCGGCGCCCAAGGAAATCAAAAAGGAGTCGGAAGAGCCGGAAGAAGGCGAAGATGTCAACATGGAAGATGGCGAGGAGGGGGCTTACGACGAGGAAGCAGACGACGAAGAGCTTCTGGCGAGGAAGAAGAAGTTGGACTTGCTCGTGGAGTATCTGCGAAGGGTGTACAGCTTCTGCTTTTTCTGTGTGTTTGAGAGCGACTCGGTCCACGAGCTCACGCGCAAGTGCCCCGGAGGTCACCTACGCCGCCCACGCACAAGCCTGACGAGCGCGGCCAAGATGGTAGCCAAAGCCAGCGCTGCAGGTCAAGCCTTCCCGCTCAAGAAGCAAGAGAGTACGGCGGAAGAAGATGTCTCAGGGTCTCCGACGCAAGAGAAAAGGTCGTTCAAGACCGGGGCAAAGGCGCAACAGCAGCTTCAGCGAGCGTTCAACTGGGTCAAGACTTACGAAGACAAGCTCCTGCAGATCCTGGAACCGGAGAACGTTGACATTCGAAAGCTCGGAGGCAAGCCAGTTGAAGAAGCGCTTGAAGACGAGCTCAACAAGCACGTCAAGCAGGAGGACGAGTCCAAGTTCCGCTGCAAAGTGCCCGAATGTACGAAGCTCTTCAAAGGCCATGCCTTCTGGAGAAAGCACGTGGAGAAGAGGCACGAGGACTTTTACGAGAAGGTCAAGTCCGAGGTATGACATGATTCGTTTTCACATTGAGGAGTGCCTCTGATTAACGTGGCTCAGGTCGAGATGGTCAATCGCTATGTGCTAGACCCAGCGCACATTGCGCCTTCGCGCAGTGATGCCAACAGCAACGGACACTTTCCGCTACACAACAACGTGCCGACGGGAACTCCAAGAGGGTTCAACCTGGCCAGCATGCCCTTTGGGATTCCTGGCATGGCAGCCAACCCTGCGGCGCTGTCAGCGTTTTTCGGAGCGCAGGGAGTATCGAATGGATTCGGGCTTGGCGGCGAAGACGAGCGGCACGGGACGGGCCCGTTGCGGCGGGGCCAGGGCAGTCGGTACGGCAGCCGAATGGGTGGTCCGTATGACCGGCAGCCCAAGGACGCGCGCAACATGCGCTGGAACAATGCTGGCCGATTGACTCCGCCACGGGGAACGAGCGGTCGCACGGCTGCAGGAGGCAGATTCAGCGATGGAGGCGCAGGGGCCGTGGGTCCACGAGAGGCTGTCCAGGGGCGGAGCTTGAAGAGCTACGAGGATCTGGACGCGGCGGGCGGCAGCGTGGGCGAGCTCAACTACTAGGATTGGATCAAGAGGGTTGCCATGGCAGGGCGGAGATGGCCGCCGGTGGCTATGATGCAGATTGAAGAATGGAATGCCTTATGAGAGAGTTGAAAAATACAGACATGATTGATCTGATGCCAAGCTTTCCGGGGAAGTGCAACTGTTGAAGTCGTGATTGCAATAAAGAAGTCCGGGTGCACGGTGCTGGGGTAGGTTGGAGTAGGGGTCGTCGTTGATAATAATAGGTCGAGTGCTCTCTCACTGCCCAGGCCCAAGCCCAAGGCCAGGCGAACACAGCCCGCCCGCAAAGCTGCCCGCGCCCGCCTCTGCTGTGCTAGAGCTCCCCGCTCCGCCGCCCGCTGGCTCGCTTCCTCCTGCTCCAGCTTCGCAGGCGTCGTCATACCAAACGCGCGCGCATCCATCGCCGCTCCCGGTCCGTCGTCATGCTAAGCTTCATCCATGTAAACAACTACCACTCTTCTTCTGTTGCCTGCCGTCCTTATTCTCCTTCCGCTTCCCCACCCACAGTCGCTGCTCAAGGCTCCAAATTCCCTTTCGCTTCTTGGCCGCCTCACACGTCGCCTGTCTCACGTCGTCACCCGGACGCCTTCCATTATCCACCTTCTTCTCCCTCTCCCTCTCCACCCCCCTTCTCCCCTTCTTCTGCGCCAAACACTCCCCGTCCACCATGACAGCCAGCGATAACGCCCCCTCCAATGCTCGACTCAGCCCGCGCGACGTATCTGACGACACCTTCTACGATGCGCTCGAAGAGTCCGACCGCCCGCAACGGGACAACAACAAGCTCGAGAGATCAATCACTTCGTCCAAGTTTTCGGCCGTGTCTGTTCCGCCGCCTGGCTCCATTTTGACAGGCAAGCAGGAGCACTGTACGTCTCCCTTGGCCCCGCATTCTCGGGCCCGCCCTAATGACCCTGACTTCAGATCTAAAGCGCGAGCTCATTGCCCAGCAAACCCAATTCGAAATCTCCGAACTCTCCTCTCCAACTGCCCTTCAAAGATTCGGCGCCCCGTTTCGTTCTGATGCCGGCGAAGTTAAACCCGAAAATTCAGAGCTTCCCCTCTTGCGCTACATCTTTGTTCACCATGTTCGCAACTTTCCCTTTCTCGACCAGGCCAGGGAGAAGGAGTTTTGGCAGGATAAATTACAAGTCGTATGTCTTGGTCCAATCCATGCGCTCCGACATGATTGTGGCTGACACGGGTACTTGATTTGCAGTTTCTAGAGTCGTTTGCGAACAAGCACATTTCGTCGTCCGAGGATCGACTAGAAGAGACGAAGCGCAGGAAGCTTGCTGTGAAAGCCGAAAAGTTGGTCGAGCTCATGATGGTCTCTGGCATTCCTACAGCGTCGGGCTACGAAGAAAGGATTCGGTTCTCGGAAATGGAAGTGGTGGACAGAGGAGCCAATGAGAACGGACTGGTGGTCAACAAGCCTGAGGGACACCCGATCAATGGCTGGGATGTAAATGTGGCGGGCGTCCGCACGACGTCTGTCAAGCGTCATGTGCGCTATCACACCCACGCGGTAAGCGCCAAATACGCCATTTCTCACGTCTCCTTCAACAACATCTGCTAACCTTGGCTACCGCAACAGGAATATCTGCTCCGCGTGCAACGCCAGGGAGAACCGGAGGTCTACGTTGGCCGGAAATGGTCCGATTTTGCAAACCTGCACAAAAGGATTAGGCTCGAGCTGCCAGGCAAAGTCCTCCCTCCGCTTCCTCGCAGGAATAAGAAGAATTCGTTATTCAGCCCAAACGCCGACTACGTTGACGACGATGTATCGCTTTCATCTGTGTCCACCCAGGAAACAACTGGACTTGGCCATGGCGTTGACAATGGAAACGAAGCTAGCGGCGGAGGCGGAGGCTTCAGAAGCTATCTTCCAATACCGGGCGGGCACAGACGAAGTGCATCACGGGCATCTGTAGGGAGCTCCTCCTCCAGGAGAGCATCAGGCGAGGAGTCGAGAGTCCGAGAAAAGGTAGTGCTCTACCGTGAAGAGCAACGAGTATCCCTCCGAGCGTTTCTCCGGACATTCTTGAAGTACGAACAGATAGCCAACTCCAAGGCCATGGCGGAATTCCTGAGTAAAGATCCTGTGTCGTTGAACGAGGAGGAGATGGAGGACATTGAACGGAGAAAGGCAATGGACGAGAAACGGGTCGAAGAGCAGCGCAAATTCTACGAAATTGCCAGGCAACGAGCTGCCGAGCTTGATGTGCACATGGAGAAGTTCAGACGGGAGATTGTGGAAGCAAGTGCGTTATTCGCGTCCCTTGCCCTTGACATCATGCTAACGCGACTCCAGATGGGCTTTCGCACCTCTTCCAAGAAATCCGGGTCAAGAACAAGATCTCCGAGCTCAAACCCGAGTACCAAAAGTTTGCCGAATGGTGTCGCATCGAGGTTGCTGCCACCATCTATCATCTCTTCCTAGCTGAGGACAACTCCCCGGACCTGTTTGCCCAGCTCAAGAGAATCCATTCAATGGTGCCGTACGGCGTTATGAAGAACGTGATTCGCATAGCGAACCCTGCGGCAGTCATGAGCGGCGTGCTGGATCTGTTCCTTGCTCAACCATTCGGCGCTCGATCTCTTCTCCAGCGCATCTTTGGAATGGCCATCAACGACGGTATCAGCAATGTGCAAAAAGCCATTGACAGTCTTGCGGCAACCAAAATCAAGGACGATGTTCTGGTAGACAAAATCAAGGCGTATACGGACGCAGACGAGGACGTAAAAGAGATCATCCGCCAAGAGGCGCAAGAAGATCAGGTCGACATTCTTGTTGTCATCTTCCGGTGCAACTACTTTGGTGCAGAGCTGTCTGAAGAGCAGATTGCCATGACCTTCAACGCATTTGTGGCGTGGAACAATGCCGTTGAAAACGTGAGTGCACCACTGCGAATCGAATTAGTCAAGTGCTGACTGAAACTCGGATTCAGGTCGACAAGGAGATGCGCCAAGGAGCCGAGCTCTTTGCGCATTTGAAGCAACTTCTGAAATTGTGCTTGCGCCAGAGGGACAAGAAGATGATGCTCCAAATCATCGAAGAGGTAAGCAAAGAAGCGGGTGCGAAGATGGGACTCAACTCTGACTGAAGTGATAGCCTACCACCCTCCAATTATTCCGCGACCTCTTCACCATTTTCTACGAGCCTCTCGTGCGCGTTTACAAGTCGGCGAATGTGTACAGCAGCATAACAGACTTTGCAATCTTTGTCGACGACATCATCCGGACTGTATCGGCTGCCCAGCGAGCCGACATCTCCGCCGACCCTAATCAGACTGTCCAGGCGTTCATCGACCTATGCGCACGCCACGAGGACAACCTTTACAAGTTCATCCACGAGGTTCACATTCACGACAACGGCCTGTTCGACTCCCTGATGGGATGGATAGAGGGCATCCTAGAATTCCTCCGAAACGGACCATCGAGTGGCCGCAAGCTGGATATGAATGCGCTAGTAGCAGGGGCTTTGGAAGCTGGAGTGATTGAGAAGACGGCGGCCATCAAGGAGATCAACTCCCTGATCAAGTGGCAGGCAGCAAGAAAGAAGTGGCACCAGGACAAGACGCGGCAGAAGATGGCACAAGGCGGCGAGGAGGGCGCTGATATGATGGGCATGGGCATTGGAGGATTCAAGAGCAGCGACTTTGGTTTGCATGCTGTAAGTTGGCCCTGCGCAACGTGATTGGTTCAAGTTGACTGACTGTACGACGCAGGACGACATTGAGGACCTCAACCTTGATGACGCCGAGTCTGAGACGTACTCGGACGAAGACTCCGACGACGATGCCGATCCAATCGTAGCAGAGCGCAATCGGCGCGCACGACGGGCGGAGCAGTTGAAGAGCAGAGCAGGGGAGCCACAGAAGCCGCAAGTGGTCGAGCTGAAGAAGCTGCATCCCGCATTTCTGAACATGCTGAGGTCGGTACTGGCCGAATAGATCGGGGGAGGGATTGATTGTGTAGCACCACGGGCTTTTTCATTACTGGAACAGCGGCATGTCCGACGATGACTGCATATGTTTGATTGGAACTTTTGATTCACGGTAGATGCGGTTTCAAAGAGAACGAGACCTTTGACGGACCTAGCTGTGTCAAACGGCGAGGGCCGTGATGCGGCCCAGGTATCTATGCATTACTGGCTGCGTACCGTGGTAGGCAGCAACAGACACTAGACAGTCCGGTTCCATGCAACAAGGCAGACAGTGCCGAATAGGCTCCTATTGGAGCGGCGCAAGCGCGAAACCTCGACCACGCTGCCTGTAAATTTTCTGATGAACTTTTCCTGCGCGCTTACTACAGCATCATCCTTAGCCCATGGTCCTCAAGAAGTTGGACTCCTTGATTGCCGCTCTCCTCTTCTGGCGCATTGCTTTTGTGAGACCATCCCTCGCCTTTTCTGCCTCCAAGTTCCCCAGAACCGAGCCGTCTCCGGCTGGCAGGTCGATGGTTTGCTCGTAGAGCGGCACCTTTGGCGCCAGGGATTCTGGGTTCAACAGAGCTTGCTTGCGCAAGGCCTTTGCGGCAGCCCGACGCTGCTTTTTGGATTTTGCTATCAAAAACCCCCAAGTCAGCCCCACTGCGCGCATTTTGGCCGAGAAGAATGATCAATGGTCTGGCAACTCACAGTAAAGATCGGCCTCGAGATTCTCCGCATCTTTCTTTCCCTCGGGCTTGAGAATCCGCCACAGCCAGGGCGGATACTCCGAGTCCTCCATGGCCACGGGGTCCTGCTTGTTCTTGAGAAAGTTCAAGCCCTTGAGCGTGGTGCCCGCCGCGACGGAGCTCTGCACCGTGACCACATCGGGGGATTTCTTGGGCTTGACGGTCTCCGGGGGCGAGGGTGTAGCTGGGGTCGAGAAGGGCTGGGCGGCGGAGGTGGATGTGGCTGAGGGAGAATTTTGGGCAGATCCGGGGGCGCCCTGTCTTGGTGCAGATGCTGCTGCTGCGGCGGCGGCGTCGTGGAGGTATGAGGTGGTGCTG
Source organism: Phyllosticta capitalensis (assembly GCF_038381095.1). Lineage (NCBI taxonomy): Eukaryota > Fungi > Ascomycota > Dothideomycetes > Botryosphaeriales > Phyllostictaceae > Phyllosticta > Phyllosticta capitalensis. The sequence continues at coordinate 1,002,522 of NW_027117450.1, read as the reverse complement.
AATGCTGCGGCGCGCGTCGAGGCTGTGGACGTGGTCGTGGCTGTTGAGGCGGCGGCGGAGAGCCGTTGGGCGCGCAGGCTCGTGTTGGCGGTGCGGAAGAGACAGCGAGAGCAGATCATTGTGGGGCGCGTTGGAGCTGCTGCAGGCTCTCGAGGTTGGATTGGATTGGAGATGTTGGTTCTCTGATGCTTCTAGAGAGCGGTTGGCACCTCGAATTTCCGTGGCCCGTGCACCGGAGGTCACACGTGACCAGGATCTTATCACATCAGGATCTGATAACTGAGCACCTCATCGCTGCTTGTCTATATTCGTCTGGTGAATGCCAGCCTGAAGACAACCAAGAATGATGATGCCACACAGGGAGGCTTCTGGAGCCTGGCTCAATGACGCGTAGGTAACAATGTGACCATCTCACGTGCGGCTAGGAAATGTCGGCCAGGCTGCTCGTTGGCAATGAATGTGAAGCGCGACATGGACAGAGATAGACGAGGATTGTTCAGTGGGAATGCTACTCAATTTGGCAGCGCCGGTATTGGAATACGGGCATTGGCGGGGTGCAGCTGTTGGATTCTTAGTCATGGTTGGAAATGTGTCGAGCGAGAAGTTGTGGTGCGGCTGAGGTAGAGTTGGGTAAAGAGGCCGACCCCGCTTGGAACGGGTGCAATAGCATCATGGATTGATTCACGTTGGGGGCAAAGTCCGAGTGGCACAAAGGCCTACACACGTCAGCCCGAGGGCAACGCAAGGAAAAGCACATGGGAGAGGAAGCAGGCAGGCGTAGCACGAGGCCATTGCGAGGTTGCCAGGAACAGCGCCTCGAGCTCACGATAATTGGCGACGCATGCGAGGTTGCGCAACGAGAGTGATTCGGTACCGACAGCGCAGGCTGAGACGGGCAACACGAGCAGCAGAGCGGAGGTGAGAGGTGAGCCATGTGATTGGCAGGTGGGCAGCACCCGACGGCGGCAGACGAGAGAGACGAGGACGAGCGAGTTTGACGGCGGGCGGAAGGACGGACGGGGGCAAACATGTGGATGGGTGAGAGGGCGTGGGGGTAGAGGTAGTGAAGTTGTAGAGCAGCAGAGAAGATAAATAAAACTGTCGTCGACTCTCTCGCCGGCTTCGCGCAGTTCTGGAGAGCAGCAGCAGGCACGGACTACTCGGACCGGGCGTCTAGGTCTTTCTTTCCCTCTTTTAATCCTCCCGGCGGTCGCTCAACTGTCATTCAAAACTCTCTCTCCCTCGTCGCCCAATCATCGCCAAACACCATCGTCGTAAGTCCCAAGTCCTCTCTCTTCATCATGCACTGCCAGCGCACATGTCCCCTCTACCAATCAATCGTCCGTCGCCGCCGCACCCGCCAGCATCCAGCCTCCTCCCACAGCCCACAGCCCACACTCCCGCCCGCCTTGCTCACTGGCACTGCACTGCACCCACCCACCATCCACCACATTCCTTTGCTTCAGCTTCTCTCAGCTAATAATCGTCGTCTCTCAGCTCCCCCCCGCCCTCATATACTCAATACCCTTCCCATCAGTGCGCACCCAGCGCAGCGCATCGCACCGCACCGCCCCAGTCCAGCCCAGCGACAGCCGTTGGACGAGCCGCTGCCGTTGATCAATCAAGCTCCACCATCCCGACCGTCGCAGACTCTGCCACCCCAGCTTCTGCCTGACCCTGTCCGCCCCGCGCCTCTGCCTCGCTCACACCCCGGATCTGCCGCCTCATCCTGACCGTGGCCGCCCAATTGACAACGCATCGCTTCTCGTGACGTGACTCAAGCCAAAAGCTGCAGCCGCCGTCCTCGACACAACCCCGATAACTAGCCATCTCCCAACAAGGGACATCGAGGCAATTCCACGACCCTCATCGTCGGTCCGTTACCAAGTCAAACTGAGTCGCCGACGCTGTCGCGACCACCAGAGGTACGCCGGCCCTTCTTGCACTTGATTGGGCCCCCAGGGACCACGCGCTGACGGATCTTCCCTTTACCCAGGTCTTCGCCACCACTTGCACCTTGTCCACTCCATCCCACCGAGACCACTCTGACAGGCTCCTCCATTCGCGTCCGCCACGCCTGCGAACCCCATTGCTCTACCCTCGCAATTCGTCCGCTCACATATACCTGCCTGGTCCTGTTTTCCCGCTCGCCAATCAGCCACCGCGCCCCAACTAGTGGCGCGTCCGACGCGGTCGACCTCGTTCAACTTTCGCGCACTACTTCGCTCCACGCCTCTGAGCCGTCGAGCTCCGCGAGAAAATCATCCTCATGATGGAGTACGCGCCTTATCAGCAGGCACACCACGCCGGAAGCCATGGACAATCGCATCTGCAAAACACGTACTCTGCCCCGCAGCAAGCCGCCGGTCCCGGAGCCATCACCTCGCCAAACCAACAGTCGCAAATGCATCCCCAGCACAACCAGACTTCGCCAATCCTGCCGTCGCAGACGAACCCGTATTCTCAACAAAGCAACGCAAATGCGACCGGCCATGGCGTGCAACAAATGGGGTACGCGTCGGGAGGGTATCCGGTGACGGGCATGCACCAGCAATACATGTCTCCGACCCAGGCTGCAGCCATGGCGACGGCTGCCGCAGCTGGCCAGACTTACTATCCCATGGGTGATGGAGGCATGCAAAATCAGCTCAGTCAAGATCCGCGAGCCTCGCCACGCATGGCGGGCGCTCAAATCAAGTCGGACCCTCGAGGCCCCCGCTCACCGGCACAGGTCTCGAACAGCATGAGCGCGCAACCTCCCATGCCTCCGCAGGTTCAATTGTCGCGGCGCATGAGCCAACAGATCAGCAGCCCGGCCGTTCAGAACCCTCAACCAGCTGTCAATCATGCGGCGACACGTCCTTCTGTCCCGCCGCAAATGGCACCACAAGCGCCCCCGGTTCAGCAGCACCAATCGTCGCCAGACCTTGTTTCGGCCGGCGCTGATGAGGCGCCTCTGTACGTCAACGCGAAGCAGTTCCATCGCATTCTGAAGCGGCGTATGGCAAGACAAAAGTTGGAAGAAGCTCTGCGCCTCACATCCAAAGGCCGGAAGCCGTACCTCCACGAGTCGCGCCATAACCATGCCATGCGCAGACCTCGTGGTCCTGGCGGTCGTTTCTTGACTGCCGACGAAGTTGCAGCCATGGAAAAGAACAGCAAGACAAACAATGGCGAATCAGAGGGCGGGGTAAATAAGGAAAATGCCGGTACGCCCGCCAAATCTTTCTTACCTGGACAAACCGGCTCGGCCAAAAGAAAAGCTGGTCCTAACTCTTCGTCGACATCCTCGACTAAAAAGGTCAAAACTGAGGCACTACCTGTCCAACACCCCAACACAAGCGGTGACGACGCCAGTGAAGATGTGGATGAGGACGTGGACGATGACGAAGGTTGAGAAGCCAGTTGTGCTACTGGGACAAGCTCTGAGCATGTTTCCTCGCAGTTGGCGCGCCCCCTTTGTATACACGATACCCTCTCATGTGCCGCCAGGCCCTGATACGAGACACTGCGTTTCGTCCCCACGGGTTCGTTCGCAGACCCTACCGACGACTCGCATTGCACATGCGTCCCTCCTGTGTTCCGGTTGTTTCAGTCACGAGTCACGACAAGCGAGCGTGTTTTTGTTTTCTCAGCGGAGTGAGACTTCGATCCCATGTGTCGACAGTGGTATTCAGATTGAACCGGGATTCTCCTTTTGCTCCTGTTGCTTTGTGCTTTTTATTTACGCAAATTTTTTGATTTAAATGCCTTCTAGACCTGTCACTCACACTCGCTCTGCCGGGTTACAGTTCGACATGGTACACTTTCCAACCGAGGTTTGGTGGCGGGGAGCAATGGGAGGAAAACTCGTAGATGGGAGCTCCGTCACCGGAGGATATTGGAGACACCGGCGCCATCCCATATACCCCCTCATTTCGATGTTGCTGCTTTTTACAAACTTTCTCTCCTGCATTGCGTCGGGTTACGGGCTTTCACGGGTTGACGAACAAAGTTGACAGTTTTCTTTTTTTTTCCCCCTCTCAATGTTCCCTTGGCTGTCCCAGGACCACTGCGCTAGCACAATTGCGCGGTTTCCAGAGGAGCAGCATTCTTGGCTACGGAGACAAATTCCGCTCGGATATGTATACAGTCAAGTATCAGTTGGTCTCGAGGAGAGGAATATTCCCTTGTATTATAAAAGACCAGTATAGAGACAGCCGCGCTGCTGCTGACTCTGACCCAAAACACCCCCAATTCTCCAAATTGAATACAAAGCTTTGTAAATACCCCGCTGTTCCAGCCATTGAGATGCTGCCCTGCGTGTACAACTGGCCGGTGTGCTCCCGCCAATCACTCCACTGGCGTCGTGGATTGAAGGCGGAATCCACCATTTGCGCCAGCGCTTCCACCTATGGCTGCGTTGTACCACACGAGCAAAAACCTCCGTGTCTCGAGCAGACCCGACGAGCACGTTTGTTGCCCAGCAAAGACCGAAGAACGAAGCAAGCACGCTCTCTCTCTCTCTCTCTCTCTCTCTCTGATGGAATGATCTCCCGCTAGGCCCCTGGCCCATACCTACCCCTTCCCCGGCGTAGCTCATCTCCGAACCAACGAACAGGCAACCGCCGATGTATTCTTGTGTATTTGTTGGCTTGGCCCAACGACTTGTCCCCTCGAAAATAGGGACTCTCGTCGTCGTGGCGCCGCCATGCTGACCTGCCTCCTCGTTCGGATGGATGGCCACGACGGACGGACGGACAGCAAGCCACCCGGATGATCTTACGCATGTCTCACCCCTTCCTCACTGCCATACCAGAGGACTTATGTCGCCCTCAAAGACGCTCGCGACGACACGCACGGCATAGCGTGGCATGGCATGGCCTGTCGGAAGCCGAGGCACAAGAGGGAATGTATGATGTGGACGATGATTGATGCTTCAACTAGATGGAAAGATTGCTGTTGGCTGGCGTGACGATATTTCGACACGACAGCCGTGGAGCCGCCGTGATGCTCGGGTTGCACGACAGCACCTCACGGAGCTCCCTACACTATGCTGCTGTGCTGTGCACATCTTTCTCTAGTCCATATTGACTGCAATAACCATTGAGCAACACGAAGCTCCTCCTCTTCGTCAATTAATCGCCGTGACTTTCTTCGTAAGCAGATCAGCTCAAGACGCGCCCCAGTCAGCGCATTGCATTGTTGTTTCCATTCCGCCCCCCGACTGTCCATTGGCCCCCTCCCCTGAAAACGCCAGCTCAGATGCTTGATACAGTCACATTTCCCGACCCGCTGAGACAGGCCCAACTTTGCGTCTCCTCGTCTATTCAAAGTCCTCAATGTCGTCGTCGGCGAGCACGAGATCGGCAATCCCCGTCTCTCCGACTTCCATCGTGTTGGCTCCACCCGACGTTGTTGCTCCCACGCTCTTTGCTGTTGGTGGTTTTGATTGCCTCAGAGGCAATGCGCTTCGAGAGTCGTGCTTTGAGGCCCAGTCATCAAGCGCGTCCCCCTCCTCTGCGCCGCTTTGCGTGTTGGGGCCGATTCCAAAACTGCTGAAACTCGTCACCTTCTCAAGGTCTCGACAGAGCTCCGAAAGGCCAATGACGCTCTTTGACGCCGATTTCTTGTTTGCCTGCAGCATCTGAGCCATATAAGGCAGACGCTCGAGAAGCATTTCTCGCCTCATGGAGCCACTGGCGCCCATGACGGAAGAATTCATTTGATCGCTTGCGGGGTGCGCCACTGGCGTCTCGGAACCGGAGATTAGTCCATGAATAGAATCACCTTTTGTGGGAGGTCTCGTAGCCATGAGACCTTCCTGCGCCTTCTTAATAGTGTGCTCGAGGAGACCCTCCAGCTCTTCCTGCACGCGCCAAAGTCTGGCTGACGTAGGGTAGAACATTTGGTGGAGTCCACCTCCTGCATACCTAGCCCCAGGCAAATTGTCAACGCGCGGTCTTTTGACAGGTGACGGAAGGCCGAACAGCAGTCCCCTAACTGCAATCTGAAAGCTCATTTCGTCTTGGCGCAGGCTTTCTGTACCAATACCTTGATAAGCACGTCTGTTTGCTCCAATCGCACTGAAGCGGTCCGGACACAGAATGTCAGCATCGGACAGTACATCGATGCAGTCGTTTAGAGAATCCAGGGTGTCCTCCTCGCTGGGCCCACAGCAAGAGAGGGTGTAGTTCTCATGGAGGGCGGCAACATATGTCTGGATGTCTGTGCCGAGCTCATCTATGAGAGTATCAACGTCAACTTCGGACTGCTTAGGTCGCCGGAATTGGGGTAGATGCGTGGGTGGCTCCGGTAGCTGAGAGGGCCCTTCTCGCTTATTGTAGACCACTTTTCCAACCGCGTGGAAGATCCCCAAGGTGCTTTCTCGCTGGGAGATCATTGCCAGGGAGTCCTGTTCCATTTTCGTGAGAGGCCTTTCACCCGCGGCTTTCTTGCCTTTTTTGGGTTTCGCGGTGCCACCCCAGTCACCTGTCTCATCGCCGCGAAGGCATAAGAACTCAAGGGCCGATACAGCGCTGCGGACATCGCCGATCTCTGAAAGCTTTTGTACGACGAGTGGGCCTGGTGCGGTTAACCTCTTGGACGTTTGGGCTTCCTTGGTCAACGCGAGCTTGAGCGCCTTGGCAATGTAGGTTGGGGCAACAGGATTGAATTCAATGACCGTGGTTCCTTGATGGTTCATGATGCTCGGACCAAGAAGTCTATAGGCAGTGAAGCTGTCTGCAGCTGAACCAGTTGCCGATAGAAGCGTCTCTGAAATAATCATGACCACGGGGATTGGGACCGGCATGTCATCTGCTGAGCGAGTGAAGACTGACCCCAAAGAAGGCACGGAGGACGAAAGAAATTGTTCGATAGCGGAGCGAAATGATTGCAGCGCGAGTGACGATCGCGCGAACGTGTTGGGAAATTCCTCAATCAAGATCAATTGATTACCCGATGCTTTTGGCGGAAAAGGCCCTTTGGCAGATTCTCCAGTGTCGAAAGACAAGCTTCCGAACTTGCCACTCCGACCAATGAAGTCGTCGAATTGAGCGGCCAGAGACACAAAAGTAGCGGACGAAAAGTCGGATCCGACGGGATTCTTCCATTCGTTGATGGCAAACCCCAACTCTTGCGACAGCAGGTTCAGTGTGGTAGTCTTTCCTGTGCCAGCAGCACCTTTGAGTACTAAAAGCCTCTTGCGTTCGCGCTTTGCGAAGACGTTGGTAAGCCATTGCTTGACATCCGCGACCTTCTTCTTGTGCACAGCGAGCTCGTCGAGATTTGTCGGGCAAAACCTGTCCACCCAAGGCCTTGTATCAACAACAGGAGCATATGTTGATTCTTGCACAGGCGTGGGCCGTCTTTGGCCAGCAGCCGACTTGAGAAACTTTTGACTCCCACTCAAGGGCGCATCGGCATCCCCTTCCCCAAGACCAATGGAAGTATCGCGCGAACGTTTGCGAGCAGCAAGTGCGGTAACTGAGGGCCCACTGTTAATCCTGGCTCCCATTAGACCATCGTCTTCTAGCGAGTCGTCCTGTATGGTATCTTCGCAGTCCTCTAAAATATGGTCCCGACCGTTGTCATCCGTGGGCGAGAGCTTCGGCCGCTGCTTTTTGGCAGCATTCTGAAAAAAAGATTGGATCGTCTTCGGTTTCGCAGTTTGGGTTTCACCTGAGGAGGTCTGAATAGATTTGGACGACGTCTTTGATTTCTGACGAGACGGCTGGGTTCTGGACTTTGGTTTGGCGTTGGCGCGAGTGGATGGACGGCGGGACGGTGGGCTGTTTTGAGGACTCGGATCATCAGGCTCATGGTCTGAGGATGAGAGCACGACGGCTCTCTGCCTCGGCTTTGGCATGCCGCAAGACCGAAGGGATGACTGGGGCAATATCAGAGCTCATAGCGGAGCGGTCGCAGTTGGCGCGAGCAGTACGAGCAGCAAGCAGTGTGGTGAGCACTGCAAAAGGCGTGGAGGTGCTCGAGGTGGGAGGACGCGGAGCGGAATCCCAGGAAACAACGCGCGCGGTCGGTTCCGCCGCGGCGGAGGCCAAGGAAGGACTTCACCCGCACGCCAGGCGCCTTCCACCACCCGACTCCACCACCCACTTCAACACCACCCTTGGCGAGATCACCAGCACATCACTGATCACTCCCGCCCGCCTGCAGGTCATCGCTCTCGCCTCCACACGCTCCTCACCCACCAATCACTGTCCTCACCTTTGCTGGCGCTTGACTGTCACCGTCTTACGCTCAAGTCTCTCTATTTTGAACATGGTCGCCTCACTGCCGCCCGACTGACAGCTCCTCATCAGTCTCGAATCTTCTCTTTGCAACAGTCATTGTTGGCAAGGCCGTCTTGATGGCCAACCGTGCTAAACCACGCAGCGGATGCGTGCGTCACCGAGGCACCATGCAGCTGCGCCCTGTCTCCGCATCTCACCACTCATACCCCTCGTCTACAGCCTCCTCTTATTTGAATCACCTTGAGTGGATCCTACGCATGGGATGACTGCGTACACGTATATCTGTGTAACCATCGTCAAACGCCTCTGGCAAGTTGTCTTTTGACAATTGTTGAGGCGACACTGTTCCCTTCGTAAATCCCAGCCCCGTCCATGCCTTCTTCGCTCTCATTGCTCTGTCTCGTTCCATTACGCGCCAGTCTCGCCTAGCCATGGCATCATTTGTCTTTGACGTCGCTCTTGATGCCCGTTTTGGGTAGAAATTCGTCCCAAGCCATGTACCTCCTGCCATAAGAGGAATTTGTCGCCACGCGGTGCATGGACAATCGATTCTCACGCCCGTACTTAGCTGTTCTCGTCCGCTCTATGCTGCCACGCAATCAGAAGTGCATTCATCATTTGTTCCTCGCCGACAAGTCGTCTTGTTGTGATAAGGAATACCAACTTTACCATTCTTCTATATCAGTTCAACCATCCCAAGCCGCAATCATGTATTCACCAAAAACGAGGAAACTCCTCGAAAAAGAAGGGGAAAACCGCCCGAAGGGCAAGGCCCTCAAAAACTCCTCATCCCGACAAAGCGAATACACTCCCCCGACAAGTCCTCAGGTTCAACCGGAAAACCTCCCTCCTCTACCACCTTCTGTTCCTCCATCACCTGCTCTCTCGTCTCACAAGTCGAGACATCCCAGCCCTGCTCCCTCAGTCTCCTCCCTCAATCACTCCTCCCAGAGATCGCGGCACGCCTCTCCTGCGCCGTCGATTGCTTCTGTCGCTTCCAGGGCAACCCTCAGATCACTCCAACCCACTGTCGAAGACTCTCTTAGCGAAGGCGAGGAGCCCTCCTCGAAGAGTTCGTCAAAATCAAAGTCTGTTGTCTCATTGGCAAGCCACTCAAAATCAAAAGAAGCAAACGGGACTACCAGCACTATAGCTCCACTTCCAGACACGCCTCCAACCAGCAAGAAGAGTAGTCCTCAATCAAAGGACGAAGCAGCTAGCACGGCCACAACGGCTTCACCAGAGAACAAGAGCCAGGTTTCCCGGAGTGGGAGAAGCGAAAGTGCGTCACAGGCCAGCAAGAGCAAGAGTCAAACTGAGCCAAAGAAAGAGGCAGCCGAACCGATCACGACAGCCACACCAAAGACACTTAGCCAAGTTTCTCGGAGTGTTAGGAGCGAAAGCCCATCTCAGACGACCAAGAAAGCAAAGGAAGCGCCTGAATCGAACCCCCCACAGTCTGGAGCTCCGCCGACCGACGTTATATCCCCATCAGATAGCGCCTCTCAACAGGGCGATCCTCCACAGGAGCAGGATCAAGCTACTCACGCTATCCCTGATCACTCTATAGTTCCAGACCCTGCAAAAGTCGCTGGCCCCTCTCCCAAGTCAGTGTCTGTCAAACCAGATCTGCCCAAGGCCTCGCCATCACTTTCGTACATCGAGGCAAGGAGCGGCAATCACACGCCACGCTCTCCATCGCTCACAGCATTCCCAATACCACCAAGGCATCCCCCTTACCATCCTGCCTATCCCGATCCATACGGCTCGCCACATATGCCCGGTTACCAACAAGGGTACTTTTATCCTCCGCCCAACATGTCTATGACAGCCCCCCAAGGGACTCCACCGCACTATCCGCCGTATGGTGGGTACAATGGACCACCATTCCCCATGCCTTACTCAAACCAGCGCCACAACTCCACCGGATCACGTGCGAGTGCATTCGGCGAAATGGCTTCCCCTCAGGGTGGGGCCGGTGGTGGCAACGGGTCCGCAGTCGATGATGATGCAGGCGACTTGCTCTCTCGCATCTCTTCGGCCATTCCTGACCTTCACCTCTTGCTCTCGCGATACAACGAAACACGTGGTCAGCTTGGTGTGCGTGAGGAGTTGATTCGCAAGGCAGAAGCGGCCCAAGCAGACGCCCTGAAGCGAAAGGAAGATTACATCGACAAGCTGACCAAGGAATTGGCAGAAGCTGCCAAGCACCACTCCAACGAGAGCAACAAACTCAGGCTTGAAATTGGCAACCTCGAAGACAAGCGCAAGGAGCTTCAGGAGCAAATTGCCGATGCTGAGAAAGCCAAGATTGAAATGCAAGAGGCAACAGCGAGCCTAGAGCAGCAAAAGAAGGCAGTCGAGGAGGAGAAGACGAGCCTCGAGGCCGCAGCCAAAACGGACAAGGAGACTTTGTCCAAGGAACTCGAAGATGTGAAGACCAAGGCTGCTGAGCTCGAAGAGTCCAAGTCGAAACTTGAGGAGACCACAGCCAAGCTGGAAGAAGAAAGGGCGAAGATCGAGGCCGATAAGCATCAAGTCGAGGAGAAGGCTGCCGAAGAGAAGCGCGAACTCGAAAAGACTTTTGCCGAGGAGAAGGAACTTGTGGTGAAGGAATTCGAAGAGTCACAGGACAAACTCAAGGCAGAGTCTCAAGAAGCCCTCGAGAAACTCAAGGCAGAGTCTCAAGAGACCCTCGAGAAAACCAAGGAGGCGTCTGACACCGAGAAGATGGCGCTTGCCGTCGAGTTTGATCGCATGCAAAAGGACTATCACGACGAGTCCGAGAAGCGCAGAATGCAAATGATTGACGAGCACGTCAAGGACAAGGAATCGCTCCTCTCCGAGTTTCAGCGTCAAAAGAGGGAGTTGGAAGAGAGCTTTGAAAAGGTTCGCAAGGAGTTGGAATCAAAGCTCAACGCCGCTCTCTCCAACTACGAGGAGGCACTCAAGAAGGAGCGCGAGAGCCGCGACCTCTGGAACGCTGAGAGGGAAAGCCTGAAGAAGGGGTGGGAGGAGGAGTGTGAGCATTTGAAAAAGGGTTGGGATGAGCAACGTGAGTCGCTCCAAGCTCAGCACAATGCTGACAAGGAGGACATCAAGAAGTCGATGGAGAAGGTCCAGGCCGAGGCCGAAAAGAAGGCGGAAGACGAGAGACAGGCCTTTGTCAAGGAACGAGAGACCATGAGGAAAGAGTGGGACGAGGACAAGGCCAATCTCGAGCGAGTCGTTGGAGAACTCAGAAATATTGCCGGGAACTTTGGCGCTGAGAAGGAGCGCATGCAGAAAATTATCGAGGGATTTGGAGAGGCGCCCGTTGTCAAAAGCAAGGGTGATGAGTACTAGTAAGTCCATTGCCCAAGCTCAAATTGCATAATCTGGAAGATGGGGAGGGCGTTCCTTCGTTTTGATGGGTAATTTGTTTCGGTTCATGTCGTTAGCTCTTAATTCAATTTGCTGTCCTTCCGCATCCTGTCCAATGTCGCTTTGACATGTTGAGATCAGAATCGACTAACTTTGGTTTCTAGTCTCGGCGCTTTCTCTCGTCTTCAAAGACAGGTCCTCGCTGTATCGTCGAACCACTTCAAGAAGTTACCGGACCCGCCGCCGGCTGATTTGCAGAGCAACCTGCCTTCCGGTCTTCCGAACTTTCTTGCCGATAGTCCCTCAGCGGCTCATCTTAGAGTCTCCTATGCCATGTACAGCATCTCCAAAGTCTTGACGAAGCGCATTTTCGAGCCCTTCTTTTTCAGTCCCGACGGCGATAGCGACGAGAGCGTAAAGCTGCTAAAGGAGATTAGTACGCAGCTGCTAGAGAAGGACCCTCTTCGCGAAGCCACATGGCGCCAACACACTTTGAGCGCGCTGTTCCGTGGACACGACGCGAAGCGACGCATCAACGCAGCTGCCAGCTCTGTGGTCGATGAGATTTGCAAGACCTTGGAACCTCTGTTGGCGAACAAGATTGATGAGGAGCTTGTCCGAGCTGAGGTGCGCCGGATTGTGAAGTTGGCTGCAGAGACGTGGAGGTTTGCTTGCATCGAGCGCGAAGTCATCTCAACGACTCTCCCAGCCCCTGGTGAGGCTTGTGCTGAAGATGAGAATGATCTTTTCTGGCCAGCACAACATTTTGATTCGCCTGAGTATCCAGTCAGTTCGATCGGCGACCTCGACGACAAAGACGCCACAAAGAGTTCCAAGGTGCTCCTGAGATTGTTTCCTGTCGTCAGGAGGGAACCGAAGCGGAAGCTGCCCAAGGCGAATCCCGAAGATGCGGACGGAAAGACAGATAACGGCTGCGTCTACAGCTATGGACTTGCGCTGTACGAGGACTCGGCACCCGTTATGACACGTCTCAAGGAATTGGGTATCGCTGGCGGTCCAGATGGTACGAAAGACGCTGACGCTCCGCAAGGAGACAAGAAGGATGACAGTGCTGAATCGAAATCCAAGGAAGAAAGTCCTGATGGAGACAGCCCCAAGAAGAACGAATCAACCGAACCGGGCCCGGGACCTACCGCTGAAGGAGCGGCCGAGCCAGGAGACGCAGCAGCCGACACTGGTGATCAGTATAAGGCTGCCGAAGTGACCAAGAGTGCCGCCGCACCTTCGGAACAGAAGTCTGCTGAGATTGCAGAAAGCGAGGACAAGAAAGGGGAAAAGAAAGACGAGGCTTCTGCTCCGGAAGGCAAGACCGATGACAGCCAGGTGAATCCTGCGAAGAGCGAGGATATGAAAGAGCCAGCCCCGCAAGAAGAGAAGACAGAGGCCTCCGATGCTCCAAAGGAGTCACCTGCACCGGAAGGCGGTGCGGTGCCAGCTGAGACACCCGACCAAAAAGCTTCGGAGGGCGAAAAGACGACAGAGACCCCGCAGGATGGAACGAAAGCTGCTACTCCTCCCAGCACCGAGTCTACCACGCAAGATTCTGCCGAGAAGACATCTGGCGATGCTCCGCAGGAGGATAGCCCGAAAGAGGAAACCGAAAAGGCTGCTGTAACTGAGTCCGCGAACGATCAGCCTTCGGAAGACACTTCAGCGCAGGAAGCAGCAGCTGAGCCCCCTTCGGAAGAAAAGCTAGCAGAGGAAAAACCTACAGAGGAAAAGCCCGCAGAGGAAAAGCCTGCAGAGGAGAAGTCTTCCGGAGACAAGCCCGCGGAAGATGAAGCTTCTGAAGACAAACCAACTGAGGCAAAGTCTGCAGAGGAAAAGCCAGCAGAAGAAATCCCGCCCGAAGAACCGTCTGCAGAAGGGAAGCCTACAGAGGAGGCGCCTTCAGAGGAGAAGCCTGCAGATATCAAGCCTGATGACAAACCCGCCGAGGAGGACCAGGCAGAAAGCAAGCCTGCAGAGGAGCCTGCTTCTGGCGAGACAAAGATCGAGGAGAAAGAGCAGGACACAAACGACGCAGCTGCAGAGGAGAAGCCCGAGGAAAAGCCAAGTGTCGAGGAGAAGTTCGAAGAGGCATCGTCGGAAAAGCAGCCAGAAGAAGCTCCCAAGGAGGAGCCTGCTCCAGAACCGGCCGTAACGGTTACCGAGGAAGCGAAAGAGGAGTCGGTTGAGGCCACGCCCGCTGCGGAAAACAAGGACGCTGTGGATACCGAATCCAAAGTTGAAGAGAAAAAGGAAGAGCCAAAAGCCGAGTACATTTATGTGCCCCGCCGCTATGGGACATCATCGCACACTCTCAAAAGGGAGGAGCCCAAGAATCCCTCTCCACCAGGCAGCAAGCCTGCCAGCGTGAATGGCGAAAAGCCCGCGGAGGAGGTAAAGACAACTGCCAGTCCCCGTCCTGCCTCTCCGGCCCCAAGCCGCAAAGCCGAAAGCGTCAAAAGCGGAAAGTCGCATAGTAGCAAAAGTCAGGCCCCAAGCGTCAAAAGCAGCAAATCACGCAACGGAGACTCCGCGACAGTGGTGGAGCCTGCTGCAGCCAGCGAAAAGCCCAAGACGGAGCGATCATCGTCTCAAGCGCGTACGGCCTCGCGCTCTGGTCGAGACGCAACGGAAAGTTCGGAGCGGCCAGCGTACCGCATGGTTGACAAACCCAACCTCCAGCGCAGCGGCAGCTTGAAGAGCAAGCACCAGCGCAAGGAAAGCTCAGGCGAGGCACGGAGTCCAGATGCGCACCGACGACATTCTTCGACGCTGGTTGGAGATCATGCCGTGCCTGATGATGCTGGACATGCGCATTCGACTCGCAGCAGTAGCAGGCTGGCCGAGGGCACGGGGAGTAGTCGGAGTGGAAGTGTTGGTAGCAGGGGCACGGTAACTGATACTCGGAGTGCAGCCATCAAAGGTCTGTACAAACATCAGCATCAAACGTAGGTAGATTTGACAATTTTGGAGCGGTATGCGGTCATCTTATAATATGGAATCATAAGGACGACGATGGGCAGTCCTGTGTGCCACAATGTTTGCACTGGCCTGGAGAATTGGAGATCGGAATGGCATGTGGTTGTCTTAGTAATTTTCCTTCCTTTTGAGCTTGGGATTCTCAGCGATATAGAAGCAGATTGATTTGAATGTTCGCAACTCTTTTTGCACCAAGGCCTCGCACCTGCCGAGTCGGGTTAGCGCACCCGGCTGCCTTCTTTGGAGCAACGACTACTGCCTTGCATGAACACCACCCACACCGTCAGCATGGACCTATCAGTAAGCATTACAGATCATAATTGGCGTTATCGCATGCTGAGACGACCTCAGAGGGCAGTCGATCAATCAACCTTCCAACTGCACCGGAATTTCAACTTTGCCCTTACAAAATGACACCACGACTTCTCTTCTACTGCGGTAGGACTTTATCAAGTCTCACATCAACATGCGAGCAACAGCATGCCGAATGACATGCCCGCGAGAAACCACACAGACAATTCATTTTTTCGGCCCCATCGCACAGCAGGCTCTCCCGCGATCGACTGCCCCAGCCCCCAAGGCTGTGATTGAACCAGTGGCACAGATTCAGGCATTCATTCTCAGCCTTGCCGTCTTAATCCGTTGGTGTCGACCCGGGACCATGGCCCATTATAAGTCGGCCTTGTTAGCGCACTGGCCTCGATCTGCGCTTACAGTCCGAGTTTATTCCTTCCATGGGGCTCAATTTCGTAAGAAGCCATGATGAGACGGTCCGGTTCAGAAGCTGTTCATCGGAATCAACAGCAGCTAAGACAAGACATGCTGCAAGTTTCCGAAATGGAGATGGGTCTTTTGGACAGCAGCTCGCAAGCAGCTTCTGTTGATCGCCAATCGTCTTATTCGCGCCTTTCCAGTCTCAAAGATTCCCGTCTGCGCTATCCGCTCCTTCAGGTGAGTTTGTTGTCGATGAAAAGCCACGAATATCACTGAGAACCAAGGGCAAATTTTCGGACAACTTTTCGCAGCACATGGGAAAGTTTCCAGAGGATGAAGACTACAAAAAACTAGCCAAGAGCTTTCGGTTCATTGCAAAAACTCCACACAGGGGTGCATTTGGATCGCTGGCTTCTTACCTTGGCTACACACAGCATTCTGGGTTGTCTGATTTAAAACTTCCCAATGACTTGACGTGGTATTCGTGTTTTGAATCTTTCAGGACCTTGCTGCAAAAGAATGCCGAGTCCGATTTCGACCTTCTCTTAATCTTCGGGGGCTCTCCAAAGAAGATCCAGGAGACTTTCACTTTCATGCAAAAGCTTTCGCCGTCCAACCACACTCGTCTTGCCGAAGCGATCAAAACCATAAGACGATTGGTCATCCTCGAAGCGACCTTGGAATGGAACCTGTTCCCAAAAGACATAGACAAAATCAGCAAGCTTCTGGACTCAAGAAAGCCTCATAACACGGCGTGGAAAGCCAGGCTACCTTCACAACAAGCCTGTTCCGAGTACGGACCGCTGATTACCAAGCGGGACATGTTCACGTTCCGCTTCCCATCCGAGGATACCATCGAATCCTTCGCGACAGATCTCCGCGTCTATGTTTTCAGGCCTTACGGAAGGGCTCCAAGGATTGAAACACTCAACATCAGTCTGTTTTACCGCCAATCAACCCAATCGCGCAAGATCTTGGTGGTCGCAGAGAACCCCCAACCTTTTGCGGATCTGTCCGAGGCCCAGGCATGGCACCAACAATTCATGGAAATCGTGGCAGTCGCAGTATCACACATGCGGGAGAGCTACATCAAGTTTGTCAGAAAGGCTTCAGAAGAGCGGAACCAAATGGCAAGCCGATCACATTGACATTTGGACATAAGCTAACTTGGACGAAGGACACTGAAGGCCGATTGTTTCCCTCTGGCAGCAAATTGCAACATATGTTGCACCTGAAAGACTGCTTGAAAGCCGCAATGTCGACGTGTGAAGCCAACATGGAAATCCTGGGTCGGTTGGTTGAGTTTCTGCGCGAAAGCCTGGAAGATCCAATCGCTACGCAATACGCAGACCGTCTTCATGCCATTGAGGCTCTCTCCGACGACCTGGAGTATTTGGTCGGAGAAATGGAAAGTTTCATTAGCGATATTGACCGAATTCGTAGAACGACTAGGGAGCAGCTGGACTTGGTCCAGATGCGACGGACGACAGTGCTCACCTTATTCGCTGGGCTTTACATCCCCATGTCTTTTGTCACAGTATGTATTAGCCCCGTCTTCTTCTTCTTTTTTTCCCCTGTTCAAAAGGTACCGAATATTTACTAATGCCCTTTATTGCTAGTCCTTCTTCGGCATGAACCTCAATCAGTCTCAACCCTGGGAAATTTCGAGGACAAATTACACATATCTAGACCCAGACACCAACAGCATCGTTCGGAGAAACGAGACGATGGAAAAAGATAACGGCAACCGGTCTTTCAGTCTGAGTTTATACTGGGCCATTGCCGTTCCGCTGACGTTCGGCACCATTCTCTTTCCATTGCTCTGCGGCGTCTTTCTGCGCTGGTCACTGCAAATGGTGTCCAAAAGTCGATTGTGGTGGCGCCTATTTGCTGCTTTGATCGGGCTTCTGTGAGTATCCCTCTCTTAACCTCTGCTCATTCATTTAGATTTGATATTCTCCATCTCCCAAATCGTTTACTGACCTAACGTTCCCAAAGGTTTCTCCAGGCCAGCGTGATGTTCGGGCCCTATTTCCCCCTCTCCTGGATTTGCCTGGGGATCTTCGGTCTCATTTTCCTATGGCAGCTTTCGAGTTCCATACTGCGGAAAAATTGGGGAGCTATCGGCTACTGGCTTGTTATGAGTGCCATTCTAACAGGTATCACCTGTCCTGGATGGCTGTTTTTCTGGGACTGGTCAGCAGCGACTTTGTTCTGGCTATATGCCGGACCCATTTTCTGGCTTCTGTTGGGGCTGGGTTGGTGGCTCAAGCCGAACTGGTATTACCGCTGGGATGAGAAGAGGCCGAAGAGCAAGGCGCTGTGAGAGGACAGGCTTGACGGATAGTCCGAGCAAGTGCAGACTGATCAAGGATAACAGGAAGACAGCGGAAGTAGGCGGGGCATGGATATCTCACTTACCAATATACTTTGAGGAAGCGCGGGGAGGCAATTCTAACGTCCTTCGAAGAAGCGCAATTCTCTGAAACGCCACGACGGAATGCCACAAGAAGCCGAGAAGAAATCAACCGACATCGCCGACTAGCAGCATCTCCAAGAATCCATACTTGGATTATCGTTGGGGCACCAAGGCATTGCATCTACCGAATGAGGCAAGCGTTGCGGGCTGCCTTTTGGGGCAGCAACCCTCGGGATGCCTTGCAGAATCATTCCAAAAGTCACCGCGTCACTTGATGGGCTGTTGGTGACCCACTACTCGCTTCCCTCAATCAGTATTGAAGGCGTCAGGCAGACAACATTTGTACAGTACATGACAACCGACCACTTCGACAAGAAAGCCTAGGTCAACCGTCAAAACATTCATCCTCCTCTCAGCCTCAGCACGTCTTCTACTGCAGTCCCTGTGGCTTCTTTGTGACACCATCATGCAGTCGTTCAAATTTAGGCATAGATCTTCAGCCCCCATTTTTCCCAGCTGACAACGAAGCGTAAGCCTGATCAAAGAATAGTCCTCAGCCTTGTTTGATCTCGCACTCTTCCAACTGATTGTCAACCTCCTTCAGGGTCAGATCGAAATTTCATGATGATGAGAAGGAAACCTGCCGATGTTCCCATCCAGCGAAACCACCAACCGCAAAGGCGAGACACGACTCGGATGGAAATGGGCCTTGCCCACAGCGGCTCGAGGCCGAAATCAATTCGCCACATTATCAAGTCGCGCTTCTCACACGACGCAACTCTCTACCGACACGAACGCAAGCTCTCCAAGGTAGCGACGCTCACTCCTTATGATCAGTGCAATCTGACAGCCTCCAAGAGAAAATTCCCAGACGGCTATTTGCAGTACATTGCGAATAGGCCTCACAAAGGCGCCTTTCACACGCTCGTATCTTACTATGGTTACATTGAACACCCTGAGGAGACTGCATCGGAACCGCCGCAAAACTTGACGTGGTACGATTGTCTTATTTCTCTTGGTAATGTGTTGCAAAAGAACAACCAAGCCGATTTTGAACTCCTTGAAGTCTTCTTTGCTCTACCAACGGGAACTGAAGATACCTTCACATTCATGGAGAGATTGAACCCCTACAGCCAAGCCAAACTCGAAAACGCACTTAATGCCGCAAGGCATCTTACAATTCTGGAAGCAGCACTCCGATGGAACCTATTATCAAGCGAGATACTTGACATTAGGCGACTTTTGGACTAGCTCGAGCCTGGAAATTAAGTGTGGGAGGAAAATCTGCCTTCTCAAAATCGCCGACCTGGACTTCAAGATTTCTTCACATTTGACTATCCGACGGCGGAAATGATTCAGGCATATGTGACAGATTTGGCTGTCTATGTCTTCAGGCCCTTTACAAGAATCCCGAAAACGGAAAAATTCAATGTCTGTATATTCTCCCACCAATTGAACCGTTCGTACAAGATCCTGGTGCTTGCTCAAAATCCACAAGTATTTGAGAGCTTGCGTCAAGCCAAGACATGGCACGATCAGGTAATGGAAATTGTTCAACATACGTCGGACCACATAAGGAAGAGTTATGTCAAATTTGTGCTGAAAGCGTCAGAGGAGCTCAAACAAATGGCAAGCAAATCAGGAAGAACTCGTTCCATCCATTTCATTAAATGGCTAACCTCGATGCAGAAAATTAATAGGCGCAAGAATCCAACTGGAAGCAAATTACAACATCTGCTGCATCTAGAGAACTGCGTGCAGCTTGCGAGATCGACCTGCAATACAAACATCCGGACTGCCATAAGACTAGAAGCTTATCTCAGCAGAGTTTTTGTTGGTACCGTTGCAGATAAACATCAGCACCGTCTCGAGTCCATCAAGGACTTTTCAAAAGATCTGAAATATTTCCGAACTAAGCTTAACACTCTTGCCAGTGACACCCGGACCATTCGTGAAACCACTAAAGACCAACTGGAATTGAAGCAACACCGATGGACGACGGTACTAGCCATCTTCGCAGGACTTTACATACCAATGTCTTTTGTCTCGGTGAGTCTCGAGATCTGATCCGGCAGCATTGATGTCCCGCAAGTTGCTTACATTGACATAAACCTCACAGTCATTCTTTGGCATGAACATAAACCAACTGGATGCCGAAACCTCTTCCTGGACAAATCAAACATACATTGATCCAAACAATCAAAACAGAACTCTTGGGGTCAATATCACAAGAACTGCAACTCGAGGCGGCAACCAGGCCTTCGACTTGAGAACCTATTGGGCTGTGTCGGTCCCGTTGACCTTTGGTACTTTTCTATTTCCGCTCCTCCTAGGCGTGTTTCTTCGCTGGGTTCTACAAATGGTATCTAAGGGTCGCTTGTGGTGGCGTGCTATCACCGCCACGCTTGGGCTCGGGTATGTGCCCCCTTCTTATTTTTCCTGGTCATTTGCTCTCCCAGGTTTCTTCCTTCCTTCCTTTTCCATGATCAAATTTCCAAAGAGAGAGTTTCAGTGACAAGAGGCATGAAGCAACCCACTAACTAATTCTCACCCGGTCCATAGGCTCCTTGAAGCCTGTTCAATCAAGTATTCACCGTTGCCTTTACAAGTGGTCGGCATGATCTTTCCACTACTGTTTCTCTGGCAGTTTGTCATGGCCATGTTGCGGAACAACTGGTTAGCGGTGGTCTACTGGATAATCATGATGGGCCTCTTTTACGTTTTTGTTGATCCCGGTGTTGCATTTACCTATTGGGATTGGCCATGGTCGGGTTACCTGGATATTTATGCGCCACTCATTTTTGGGTCACTGCTCGGGCTAGTATGGTGGCGCAGACCGCAATGGCATTACCAGTGGAACGACACATGGCTTAAGAGGAAAGCCGCGTAATCCTCTTGGGCTGGACTGAGATCGGGAGTCTGAAAAACATGTTCGAAGGGTTAAAGTGCGCAAAAACAGGCCTCTTTTCCTTACACAAGTTGAGGAGACGAATCGAGACCGAGCTCACTTTCTTCAAGAGAGCATAATTCAAGCAAGGGAAACACGCAACATTCGAGTGCCTTGAGGAATTGGGAGTAGAGAGGTTTACCTTTCATTCTAGACTGCACTTGCCACAGCGAGTCCATGATCGACCCAGAAGTCAAATCCGACGGAGCTGCTACCAGAAAGTCGGCTCCCTTCGTCTGATGTGCATGCCATTTCATCCCTGAATCTTCATATCGCTTTGGCGAGCGCGAGGGATGTTGCGAGATGTGCGAAGCTCGATGATGTTAGTGAGGAGGGTATGCTGGCATCATGGATGAAAGGAGAATCAGGGACAGCGCAGGAAAGAAAGCACCTATGCTGTCAAGTAGATTTGACTGTGAAGCACACACACCCTGTATCTGACTGGCCAAATCGATCAGCAGAGCACAGAAGGCTTCTACCGCTTGTCTGCAGCTCATGCGTTCACAGCCTGGCCGCAACTTTACTGCAGGATGAGAAACCTACAGCGCAGACATGTAGACATCAATACTCTGCAACTCTGCGCCTTGGAACAGGAATCAGCTGGCAGGCGAAAAGCATCTTTCCCGCAAACATCAAACGAGTGACTAATAGGGGAAGAGCATTGGGTAAGAAGCGACGCTATAACGTCACTGGATTCTCGGCAGGCACCCACGTGGAGAGTAACGGCAGCTGCGGCCTGCGCCGAGACGTGTCGGGCCATGTGCCAAGGGGCCCCGTTGGAGGCTGAGTTTGCGGTGCGGATGTGGGCTGGGCTGGGCCGAGCGGGCGGCCTGCTTGGTTGGTCGTAGGGATGGATTGATGAAGAGGGAAGGTTGGAATCGGTGGACATGGGTGGAGAGGAGTACTGCGTGCCAAGCGGCCGGTGGGAAATAGGCAAGTCAGTCGAGATGGTGAAGATGCAGGTGATCTGGTGTTGATTTGGAGATGAAGATTATTGATGGCCTTGATGGATAAGTGCGGTGGAGAGGTTCGAGGTGAGCAAGGTGGTGTTGATACCGTGGAACAACATGTCGTTGCTCCATCCGGTAGTCGACGAAGTGGATGGTATATCAGCGCCTCGTATAGTTCTTCGCGATTCTCCCCTTTTACTCCCCGCGCCTTCACACCATCCGCCTCGTAGTCGTTGAAAACAAGCCAGAGGACCCTGGCTCTTTCAACCAATAGGACGAGCTGCAACAGAAATTGGTCGTCGGCGGGGTGCGTTTGTAGTTCGGCGTGATGGACGAGACCAGGGCCGGGGTCGGACGGATAGTTCGGACCGAGCTGCGTCCAAGGCGGCGCCGGCAGTCCGTCCGCGTCAGACGTTGGTCGTCGACTGGCATGTGAAACAACGCCCTTTGACTCTCTTGTCAGGAAACTGTTCGCGTGCAGGGACCACCTGTGTGTGAGGAGCAAGTTTTATAGAAGCGGACTGCGGCCCTCCATGGCCGAGTCGGTTAGTTAGGCTTTCGGATGTGGTCGAGGTGGTTTAGGGACGCCGGCTTGATCGGTGTGATTCGCGTTTCATCACGCGGCAGTTGTTTGTCCGCCTGCAGTCTGCCTGCAGCTCAGCGGCTCTTTCGTATCAGACCGTTGGTGGCTGAATCACGACGCCACAGACGACATGACGAGTGAGGAAGGTGGTCGCGTCTTGATCGCGAAGCGCGTTGTACATGAAAGAGATGAACGGGTATAAAGTGCACGCGACTGGCGGGTGGAACGGACAAACAAGCGGCTGGGACCGGGACGATCGGGAGTCGAGTTAGGTAATCATCAGGAAATGGGTTTGGTCAAGCAGATTGCCAAGGTGAGGGAGAGGGCGCGTATCTTTTCTAGAAAGCGGACGAGGCGCAGGGGCAGGCGCGCCATGGCGCATGCAGTGTTACCCAATTGCGGAATTCAAGAGCAAAGAATTAGCTAATGGGAGCTCGGGTCGTGCCAACAGCGCGAGATGGAGTTGGAGACCTGGTGAGGATCCGACGGCGAGAAGGGCGTGAGAGGAGACAATGGCCATGTCGACTCGAAAGGGTAAGCATACGATGGAGATGAAAGTCACGTGAAGGCGCGGATGGACCTCGGGAGGGCAGAAATGATGACGGGGCAGAAGCGGAGGAGAAAGGGTTACGTCAAAAAAGGTGAGCGGTGTCGTCTGTGAGTAATAGGCGATGTAATGGAGAGAGCGAGCGTGGCCAATGGACGCTGTCTGATAAGGCAGGAACAGAGGGCTTGGGCTGTGGTTCAAGAGAATATCTAGTACGTAACCGTGACCAAGCCCACGCCAAGGCTGCCCATTATTACACTAAACCCATCTCTTATCTATAACTTAACATCTACCACTTCAGAAACGCTGCAAAACACCACCAGACGTCCATCATCACCACCCGCGCCGCTCTCTTGGCTCTCCTGCCAGCAAAGCAAAGCAACGCACAGCAGCAGCAGAAGCATCTTGTTGCTTACCCCTGCTTGCTCGCGCCGCTTTGCATTATTCTTTCTCAATGACGGAACGCACCATCCACTTTCTCATCTTCCTCTCCCACGGCCCTTGAGCATTGCAGACCAGGTGGTGGTTGGCTTGTCTGCGTTGGCAGTGCTCTCGCGGCATCCCTACCTCTTTGGATACACCCACCTCATCGCGATAAGCCCGTTTAGATACTCCTACCAGACGCTCCTCCACTCCACACGCGACCCCAACTTTGAACCCAATCCGAACCCCCAGACCTTGTCCGTCGAGATCCCTTATCAGCCCGGGCGGCCTGATCAACTCACGTCACTGGTTAACCACTGGTTCGCAGCCCGCCAGACCCTCGACCCTTTCAGCGGGCACTAACCAACCTGCATCCACAGGTCCACCCGCCAGATCTGTCTATCAGGTAGGAGCTTGGTCATCTCCGCCACAAACGACATGTCGACGGCCGTAGCTATACAGCCCGCCATGCCTCGATCAGACCTTGTGCCTATAGCTGCCGCCCGTCCCAAATCAAAACCTGCCATGCTCGGCAAAGAGAACGTGTTCCCTCTAAAGCCGCACTCGTCTCAAGCCCAAATCACTCCTGCCGTCCGCTCGCGCCGTGAGAGACCCTGTGACGCCTGCCGCCGCCGCAAGAGCCGCTGCGTCATCCACGACGGCGCCCTGCTGTGTGTCTTGTGCGAGTTCCACAAGCAGGACTGCACCTTTGTCCAGAGCCCACTGCCCCGGAAGCGAAAGATCAACCAGGAACCCCAAAAGGAGGAAGGGTCCAAGAAAAGGTACCGACAAAGAACCTACCCTGCCCCCACTCGTCCTGCGTGGTACTGACTCTCGTCGACAGGTCGGTTGATAGGGAGCTGTCCAGACAACCTCCAACACCACTCCAACGCTCCCCCAGGACGAGGTTCTCGCCGCACACCCCCCAGGTCAGGGACACGACCGGCCACACTCTGCAAGAAACCCTTGGTCTCCAACGAAAGCAGCACAGCCGCTACATTGGTCCAACCACTCCTCTCGATCCGCTTCTCATCAGCCTCGCCCAGTTCGACCACCGCAACGAAAGCACCATTGACCTCGGTGTGTTGCGCAAGGTTGACAGCCATGAACATTTCATCATGCTGCCGGACGAAAACACCCAAGACTATGACCACGAGACCGAAGCCCTGAACGCCGTCGAGGCTGTCGTGGCCCCCCACGGCTCGACCTTGATGGACATTTACTTCAGCACTGTCCACCCCAGCTTTCCCGTCATCCAAAAAAGCTTGTTCATGCAGCGCCATCGGGATGCCGATCGTCAAATCTCTCCGCCGCTCTTGGCCGGCATCTACATCTTGGCATTGCAGTGGTGGTCACACGACTCGAGACTGGCCTCGCTTCCAAAACCTGACGTAGCCAGACTAGAGGCCATGGCGTACCAGCGGATGCCCAAGGCCATGGATCGGCCAAAGCTGTCCACCATCCAAGCCGGTCTGTTGCTCCTCCAGCGCCCAGACTCGGATGCATGGAGCTTGACCACTCAATTGGTCGCCATTGGACAGGAGTTGGGTCTGCATCTGGACTGCACCAACTGGTCTATTCCTCTCTGGGAACGTGGACTGCGAAAACGCATCGCCTGGGCACTGTACATGCAAGACAAGTGGAGCTCATTGATCCATGGCAGGCCATCTCACATCTTTAATGCCGACTGGGCAGTGGAGCCATTGACAGACGAGGACTTTTGCGAAGAGGGGGCTTCGTTGACGGGCGAAGTTCTCAGGGCAGGGGGCGAAGATGAGGCTGCCGAGGATGAAAAGGGGGCGTATGTGTATGCGCAGATGATTACCCTGACGGCCATCATGGCCGAAGTCATGGACACGTTTTACACGCAAACGGCCATCCAAGACTTTCGAGCTGCCGGCAAGAACTCGACGCGCCTCATTCTGGAGCGCGCCAAGCCGGTGCAGATCAAGCTGAAGGAGTGGTTCGCGAGACTGCCGCCGTCGACACGCATCGACAGCCAGAGCAGCTCGCGTTCCTCGACCAACACTGGTAATACCACCCCGCCGCCTCTGACAGACTCGTTTCGTGGCATCTTTCCCGCTAAACCGCCCGCAGCAACCGGCGCCTTGCACCTGGCTTACTTTGCGACTGAAATCACGCTGCACCGACGCATCGTGCAGTCGCTCGACCCCGACGCTTCGGATCCGTACCTCCTTTTCATCTGTCGTTCGGCGGCCAAGACGCGTCTCATCTCGGCCATGGACTTTGTCAACCGGCTGACTCCAGCGCACCTGCAGAGCTTTTGGTACTTTGCGTCCAAGATCAACTTTACGCTGATTGGAACTTTTGGATCTTTACTCTGGGCGACGGCGCCGGGCAAGGAGGAGGCTGACTTTTACCGTACGCGCCTGCGTGAGTATCGCTGGACGCTGAGCGTCAGCGCGTCTCAGGCGTCGTGGCTTCAGTACGCCATCCGCGTGCTCGATTCCAGTCGGGAGATGCTCAAGGGGGTCGACGAAAAGCCGCGTCTGGCGGACCAGCTTCCCCAACAACCGCACCGCGACCAGCCATTTTCCGTGTCCGACTCTGGCGTCCCGTCGTGGAAGGCTGGCTTGTCCTCGATGTCCGGCCTCAGCCATAGCGGTTTCCAATCCGCGGCCTCCTCGTCCTCTGGACACCCCTATTCCCGCTACACCCACAACCCCTTGCACTCGCACCATGCGTCTGCATCGGCGTCGATAGACATTGACCCCGACGACGACGGCATGCTCCTGATGAGTGAAGGCGAAGGCGAGGCTGAAGACGCCAGCGACGTCGAAATCGACGGTGAAATGGACGCGGAGGACTATGACCACGACGTCGAAGTGGATGCAGCAGACGCCGACGCTGACGAGCGCGGCGGCCTCAAGACGCCCATCAGCTCGGCGTGACAATTACTGCGGCGGCCGGTCCAAGTTCCTGGCGACTGTGGACCGCCTAGTCCGCCGGCGACAAGCGAGACAGGAACGGATGGTGAGGTCGTTGTCGAGGCCGAAGCTGAAGAGGAGGACGATGAAGAAGAAGGCGACCTCTGGGGCGATGAGATTTCTGCACCGCTTGGTTCGGGCTTGACTGGCCGCGTGCGCGAGGTCAGCGAGGAGAGTTTCTGGTCGGTTTGTTAGACGCCATTTTTAACGTTGGAGACCCCAAGTTCGATTGAGAGCGAGACATGCCAGAAGAGTAGCGCATTTTGGAGGACGAGCAAGCATTTGGAAAGCGACGAAGAAGCACGGGAAAGGAAGGGAGGGGAGCGCAAAGAGAGAAGGGGACGGGAAGCGGCGGCGTTGACACTGCGGTGTCTGCGTTACTTATCTACCTACCTTCGACCATGCCATCCATCTACCTACCTTACCTACCTTTACATGACGGACCTGCTTCGCTTTGTATGTATTATGTATACGACATGAATATCTCTTTAGACTTTGCCTTTGCGCCCATAGGTTGTGTGATTGCAATTGGTATAAGAGAATTAATAGGTGAGGTGGAAGCAAAGAGTTGAGTGGATGAGACAGACAAAGTAGGGAGGGAGGTTGACTATACTGGGAGACGAGTGAAGAAACGCGGCGGAACCTCCTCCTTACCTACTAGCCTGCCTTTCTCGCTCATCCTCACTTTTCTTCTTACCTTTGCCTTCCGCGTTCCACTCACTTCTCGCTGCTTTGCTCTTGGGTTGGATACTCACTCCTCCGCCTGCATCTCGAGCCCATCATCTCCATCCATCCCAACCTATAAACAGGTAGCTGGATACACACACAAAAGACGCAATTGCGTGCACCCTAGCTTCGGTATGCGCAGTCGGCTGGCTTGGCTGGTCTTGTTTAAAGAGGACAGCAGGAAAAACGCGGTACCGGATCAATCGATACGGCAAAAAGTATGACGAAAAAAAAAAAAAAAAAAATGAGAGATGGATAGAGAATGAGGAAATGGGGAGAAAAAGGAACAAAAGAAGAGATCAAGAGACAAGGACACTTGAGGAGAACTGCAAGAAAACGAAGCCAGTCAGCCAGCCAAGCCACCTTGACCCACTCTCTTACAGGCACAGTCTAGAGAAGCAAAAGAGCGTAGCAGCAGCAATGGATGGGCAGTGAGTGGGGATAAGGAACAAAACGTTGACGACGCGAGATGTTGGATGTATGTATGGTTGGCCAGGCGAGTGAGCACCAAGCACGCACGCATGGCGTCAGAGCACCTCACCCACCACCACCTCTTCCCCCTTCCCCTCGTTACCACGCTTCCACCTCAACCTCGTGTTGTTCAGCTCCTCGGCACATCAGAGTTGGCGGGTTGACGCAACCCAACGAAGCTACACAAGGAACCAGATGGGCGGATCGACGGCCGACTGACTCCATGTATTGCTTACATGGCGTGCGTCGTCTGCGTTGCATCCAGAACACGGAGACGGCCGACTTGGCTGCGATTGCTTTTTCTGACGCCATTATTGCTTGCTTGCTCGCTCGCACATTCAATGCGAATGTGGATGGATGCTTTCAGACATTGCATGATGGGATGACGCGCTGGCTTGGACACTCGGGTTGGCACGAGGCGCGCGAGAAGAGCATGGCTACTTGGGCGCGATGGGCAAAAAATGGGAGACCACTAGAGGGCAACGCAGCGAGAACTCCACAGGAAAAGGCCGATGAAAATGAAATGGCAGAAGAGGAAGTTTCGACTGCTTCTTCTCTGCTATATACAAACAAACCATTGGGCCAAAGTAGATACAAAGACTCGACCCAAGACAAAACGCCTACGTACGCCCCCTTCTTGCAGATTTCTTTCATCTTTTGCTGCTCCCACTTTCCCTGGGCGCATCCCTTCTGCTGCCCGAGATCTCCCCTCCTGATTCTCGAGTCTCCGTGGAAAGTAGGTATTGCACAACACGCCTCGATGCTCGTCCTCAACTCACGCTCAACGCGACATGGCCGTGGGGTCGACGGTCGACTCCAAAAATCTTGCCTGTCCTTTTCTCACTCCGTCCTCAAATTTCTTGATTGACCAATACGTACTTGTGAAATTTCTTTTCGTTTTTCTACAACTCTACAAGAGGCGGCCGCTGCCGCCCCGCCATTCATATGCATCCAACAGCTCAAACGCAACGACAACGACGGCATTGTTCCACTCAACCCGTGTGCAGCTTCTTCAGCCGCGAGCCGCCCTCGTACAGCGCGCGGTCGACGGCTGCGGCGACGGTGAGCGTGCCGCCAATGACGGCGCACACGCCCACCAGGAAGGCGGAGAAGCTCTTGGCGCGGGCTTCGCGGTTGATGACCTTCATGGGGGAGATGTCCTGCGAGTGCGTTAGTTGCGTTCGTTTGGACGTGCAAGGGTAGACAAGAGGTAGCCTACGTATGAGAAAAAGACACCCGGGATACCACCGCGAGCGTGCAGTCTGTCCTTGTGGCCCTCGCCGTCAGAACCGCCCGTCAAGCTGCGCTTGTGGCTCGTGACGCTGTACTGATGCGTCTCGATGCTGCCCTCGCCGCCGAGGCCATAGCTGCCAATGGGCAGGCTGTTGCCGTCAGGCAAGAGACCCGAAAGACCCGTCTTCTCGGCGCGCGACTCCCAGCCCAGCGGCAGGTAGGCGGTGCTGACGACCTTGACAAAGTACATGTAGTTAAAAGCCTTTTCGTCGGTGCGCTGCTCCGTCTCGTCGAGGGGGTTGACGTGGTGGTTGGTCCACAGACTGGACGCGCTCTTGCCCGACGCCTCGAGTTTGGCCACCACGTCGTCCGGCAGCTGGGGCCCGAAGCGCAGCGAGTGGATCTTGTGGCTGAAGCTGTGGCCGAATTCGTCCTTGAAGTAGTTTTCGAGGTCGTGGACGTGCATGTTGCCGGTGCTGAAGCTCTTGCCCGGGGCAAAGTGGAAGTTGCCCACGACCTTGTTGACCCGGATGCCGCCTTCGATGCGGCAGCCTTCCTTGCGCTGGGCGTCGAGCTTCTCCGCGTAGTGTTCGCGCTCGCACTGTTCAACATTCTCGCCGCGTCCAAACGACCATGAGATGCTGGCGTAGGCGTCGCGGACCTCGTCGCACGTGTTACAGCAGCCGGGCTTAATGGCGTTGGTGGGAGAGGGGGCGCCGTAGCATTCGCCGCAGTAATCGGGGTCCATATGGGAGGCTTCCTCGGAGTGGCTGTCGATTTTGGTCAACCCTGGGCTCTCTTTGACTGCTAGAAGTGGGGAGGCCTTACAGATCCAGCGCCTTGCTCTCCAGAACGCGGCTGCCCTCGTTTTCGGGCGACAGCCTGACCTTGTTGACTCCGTGCATGACGCCCGTCTGGATTTCGCCAGACACGTCCATGACGTCCAAAGTGAGCAGCTCGCAAGGTACGCGCGGGAACGAAATGTTCATATGAATCTCCATCTTCTCGCCTGCAGCATTGTCCGTCAGTCCAATTGCCTCCTTGTCTCCGTCAATTGACGCGTGCTTGTAACCCACCTCTGCCCTTGTCCACAATCAGCTCCGGCTTGACCTGGATCCGCCGGTAGTCTGCCCACTCGCCCCACACGAGCCACAGAATCATGAGCACGCTGGTGATGGTAATCAGCCCGCCCGACGTCGTGCGCACGCGCGCATCCTCAACCGTCTTTGTAAAGGCATCTAGCCGCGTGAAGCGCGACTTGGCCGGCATGGTGTGCGTGAGTTCGGGGGTGCCGTGGAGGCGCGGGGTAGTATCGAAGTCGTCGTGATGCAGGAGGTCGGGATGTGGTTTCGCCGGGGATGGGCGGGGTGGGACTAATGGACCCTTGGATCAGGCGCGGCTGGTCTGCGTGCGTGTGGTTTCGAACGAGTGGTGTGGCAATGAGATATGGTCGAAGTGGTTTGGTCGGGATTGGATAGGTGTGAACCAGAGCTTCGTGCCTCGAGTGCTGCCTGTACTCAACTGCCAATCGGCTAATTATAGAATTACAGAGGGTATCGAGGGAGAGGACAGGCGCCGTGATGCATGCAGCAGGCAGACCAAGAGTGAAGGGTATGGCGGACGCAAGGAGGTTGGCGGAAGGTCGAGGGACGACGAGTAAAATGTTCGGTTGTTTGATAAAGGCCACCTTACGTATACGCGTAGGTGGTGGTCTGGTCTGGGTTGCAGCTCCGCTCGGCCCGCACAATGCTGCAGCTCTCAGCGGCCGCAACCGAATGATGGCACTTTGCCCCTTTTGGTCCTGTCGCCGCAGCTGCTCATGTTTGATCCCCGTCACAAGTGTTTCAAACTCACGTTGTTGAAGAAATTATTGAACAAAGACGACGAAGCTGATTCATTCCTCTATCTCTAACCCAAAGCGCTCAGATATCCATCCGTCCAAAGCGAATCATGCGCTCATCATGAGACAAATGCAGAGCCCCCACCCCCAAAGAGAACAGCAAACCCAACCACTGCTGTACAATGTGGATATAATATGGTCATAAGATGCAATAGGCGTCATGAAGATTAAAAAAAGAAAGATCAATGCGGCACCAATTAGTCCGAGGGCTTGTTGATGGCGCCGTAGCCCGGCTGATGTATCCGTCTCCTCTCGACGTTTTGGACTGCCGAAATCAGCGCGCTGGTGAGGTCGACGTGGAAGAGTGGCCTATTGACGCCGGCAACCAGCACCCGCTTCTGCTCGCGACCCAACACGGTCGTCTTGTTGTAGTTCTTGTCGATGCTGTCCTGGCCTTCCTCGTCCGACGAGGTCCGAGGATCTGTCGAAATCTCGTGTTCCTCGTCTCCGCGGCGGCTGGCAATGGTCCTCTCTTCCTCGACATGCGCCGCGTTGGCCGCGCTGTCGGAGCCTCCAATTTCCGCCACACTGAAGATGGGCTTCCAGTGGCCGTACGACTCTCCAGACTGCAAATCAGGCGTGGGGTATCCAAAGCCGGCCGATGCGAGAGCACGCTTTGTCCACCGGTTGTTTATGCAAGCAAAGTGCCACTCTACAGTCTCGGGCGAAGCGTAACGATCGAGCTGGTTGCGCACGTCGATGAGGTGCTGCACTGACGTAATGTCGACGTTGTTGACAGACGAGAAATCCAGGATAATAGCCTTGAGGGTGGGTCGGCTGTCCGCTTCGAATTCTTTGCCGCGACGCGGACCCGGGTCGTTCCAGGGGCGGTCTCCGGGTCTGCCGTACGCCTGAGGGTTGGTGCGCTGGGTCTCCTTGAAAATGACCTCAACCATGTAGTCCAAGTAGTGGTTCGCGTTCGGGTAGTTGAAGCCCTCGCTGAAGCGGTAGATGAAGATTCCTGGTGCGGGCGACTGAACATTCAAGTCTGGGTTGGATCCGTCGTGGTGGTCGATGGGAAGGAAGATCTCGCGGGTCGAGTCTTCGTTGTTCTCGCTCTGCCTCGAGCCTTGCTTGAGCATGTCCTCAATGGACTTGGACTTTTGCTCGCCGTTGAGCAGTTGCTCGCCCTCGATGGACTTGACCTTGACTCTGCCCAGGAAACGACCACGAGCCTTGAACACGCGGAAGAGGAGCATTGCGGCCGAAACACAGATTGTCGTGTAGATGCCGTTCTCGATGGAGCTGAAGATGGTGACAAAGACACCGGCGAAGAAGATGGGAACCTCGAGGGGCGAAATCCTCCAGAAGCGGTAGACAGTGTCAGGCGGGGTGATGAGGTCCATGACTGCGTGGATAATGACACCGCTGAGCGTGGCATTGGGAATGTAGAAGAAGACGGCAGGCAGCGCATAAATGGCAAGAAGCACGACGATGGCGGTAATGACACCAGCGAAAGGAGTGCGGACACCGGCCTTGGACTTGATGGCAGTACGCGAGAAAGATCCGGTAGAGGCGTAACCGCCAAGGAAAGGACCGAGGAGGTTGGAGACACCAATGGCAACCAGCTCTTGAGAGGGGTCAATGGAGTAGTTGTTGATACGTCCAAACGACTTGGAGATGGAAATGTGCTCAATCAGGAGAACGATGACGGTCGCGGGGAGGTCGGTCGCAAAGAAGGAGCAAATCTCGGAGTTGATGGTCGGCACAGCAGCATGCTGGAAGCCTCGCGGGACGGTTCCGAGGACCTTGAACTTGGGGTCGTCGCGGGAGTGGCGGTTGACGAGCCAGCTGATCATGGTGTAGAGGAGAATGACGAATACGGTCCTCAGAGTGGACATGAAGAAGAAGAGCTTGGACTTGGAAGGGAACCTCTTGGCAAGCGTGGTGCACACAAATCGGATGATGTAGAGCAGGACGAGCGCAGTCAGGCCCATGGCAGCGTTCAAATCGGATCTCCCAAGATGCTTGAGCACGTTGATGACGACCTTGTAGGTGGTGTCACGCGAAGAGAAGCCAGTGATGCCCATCATGCCAGGAACCTGACCGACGGCAATGTTGAGTGCGCAGCCCGTCATAAAAGCGGAGACGGCGGTGAGCGAAATGAAGTCGACGAGCCATCCGAGGCGGGCCAGTCCGAGGAAGCAGACGATGCCACCAGCAACGACTGCCAGTGCGGATGCAATCTGATGGCCTTCGTATTGGGGGAGTTCGGTGGCAGCGCGCGCGACAATGTCTCCAGTGACGGTGGACATGACAGCGACGGGCTACATCATCTCGTCAGCGCTAGTCGATTGTTGGGGAAGAGCAAACGTACACCAATAGTAATATCCTTGGAAGTAGCAAAGAACCAGTAAACCAAGACACCCATGAATGACGAGTACAGTCCGTAGTAGACTTCGAGGTTTGCGAGCTTAGCGTAAGCCATGCCTTGGGGAACGACGACAGCGCCGACGGTGATACCTGAAGCTGTCAGATTTGGCCACGAGGAAGTGGTTTGAGATGCTTACCGGCAACCAGGTCTCCGTAAAGCCATTGCAGGTTGTAGTGAGTGATCCAAGTCAAAAAGGGAAACAAGCGCTTGAAGTACTGTCCAACATCGCGGCCCGAGGGAAAGATGCTTCGAAACCACTCTGCGACGGTGGGTTCTGTTTCGATGAAGGTATCGGCGCTGGCGACGGAGAAGACAGACTCGCCGCGGGTGACCTTGTCGTTTGCAGTAGCAGTCTCGTCGAGCTGTATGCCGAGAATCTTAGCAAGGCCGTGGCCGACCTTGCTGGCGGCGGGAGGCGCCATGAGCAGAAGCTTGGTGATACAACGTAAAGCTTGGACTTGGGATAGTGTGCGACGGGACCAGAGAGTCGGAAAGGAGAGCAGGGATCTCGATATGGATCTCTGGCGGGAGGCCGGGCGTATTTACAGGCGGACAGGTGGGCTCGACGGCGGAAAATGGTGATCTCAGGAAACAGATGTTGGGGGGTTCAGGGTTCTGGACCAGCCAAAGGCGATTACCGGATCTGTACGAGGGTATGGGATGGTAGTGCCAGCCTTGCCAATCCGCAGCCACCGTCTTGGGACCAAGGCGCCGAAAAGAAGCTTAAGAGGATGCTTGGATGGTGTGGAGAGATGCAACCGGGGTTGGGACAGGGTCTGGCGTGGTTGTGTCAGAGGAGGGCGGTATTGCGTGACAAGCCTCTGGGAAGAAGCAAGAGGAGATAAGTAGGAGGAGAGGGGGGTGGTGTATGGAGAGTTGACATTTGAGCAAGAGAGTGGCGCTGACTAACGGGGGAAGGACACATAGTGGAGAGGGTCCAATTAAGCTGGGAATGGTTTTGGTGGAGAGACGAGTCTAGGTAGTAGATTTGAGAAGGATGCACAAGTGCACGGGTCAGGTTGACGTTGGATTGTCCTCTTGCAGGGTTGACGATGGATCCGCCGTGGTGGGCAGCCCGCGCCTGTCCAATGGCCGGTCGAGAGTCTTGCGTGCTCGGCGACACTGATGTCGTCTTGCAAGAGTGCGGCGGACCCGCAAGCCGGGCGCGCGGAGGCTGATGCTTGGCTTGAAGACGACATTCTCGTCATCAATTGTTC
Source organism: Phyllosticta capitalensis (assembly GCF_038381095.1). Classification (NCBI taxonomy): domain Eukaryota; kingdom Fungi; phylum Ascomycota; class Dothideomycetes; order Botryosphaeriales; family Phyllostictaceae; genus Phyllosticta; species Phyllosticta capitalensis. Next base: position 968,485 of record NW_027117450.1, on the reverse strand, counting down.
GTCTCGATTTTCTTTATTTTCTTTGTTTCTTTTGTTTGTTCTTGAAAAGACGGCATCGTTGCGTGCAGCGGGCGGCGCTAGGCAGGTATCCCGCTGGAGCCAATTCACACCGGTGCAGGCGACCAGCGACCTTGGGTACTATCAATGTGCTCGGGGGTGCTGCGGTCTGCGGACTTTGGGACATGCAGACTTGCGGTGTTGAAATTGGAGAGGTCCAGGGATGACGTTGCTCGCCCCTAAACGCGTGTCCGCCGTGCGCCCCTTGGCTCTCGCTTGCAAGAGTTGGCCGGCCAAGAGGCAAAAAAAATCGAGAGAGAGGCGACGACGCTGTTTCGCGTCGCAGCAGGGCCTCCAGGTCTGTTGCAACCCGAGCTTGGCGGGTCGCGTCTCATCGAGGCCTGGCCTGATGTCCATCTGATCCCACGTGCAGTCGGCGACGTCGACAATGGTGATGTGGTCTTTGACTTTCTCGCGGGCGGTCAGCAGCTTCTCCCAACTCGCGCCAAGGCTAGCGCGCTCCTTCCAAGGAACTCCCAAGCTCCACGCTCCCGCTCCCCGCCCCCCGGCTCTCTGGTTCCCGCCCACAACACTCGAATGCGCCCAAACACCCGCGCGCGCGTCAGTGACATCTCCACACCTCTCCCAGCGCGTCCTCCCTCTGCATTGCCCTCCGCCATCTCGCCGTCATCATGACCAACCTCGACAGGTTTCTGCTCGAGGGCCCTCCCGATGGCAACATTCAACAGGGCCTCAAGGATCTGCGCTTCCACATTCTCGACTGCGGAATTCCATCCAACCCCGATGGCATGGTGCGTTCTGCGTCCAACCTCCTGCTGCCGTCCACTTTTCTCACAAACACCGCTCCTCCAACTGACCACCCAACAGTCCGAGCTGCGCATCTACATCTGGCTGATCCTGCTCAACGCCGAGCCCGTCCGCGCCGAAGCATACCTGGACCTCGTCCGCAACGGTGCTTCCCCAGCCTACACCAAGATAAGCAACGACACCTTTCGCACGCTGGCCACCGACCCGCTCTTTCGCAAAAAAGTAAAGGAACCTCCCTTGGTCCGCGTCCTCAACGCCGTCGCATGGAAACTGCACGACGCCCACGAGGCCCGCGTCAACGGCTGGCAGTCGCCCCCGACCCTCTCTGACGACCAGCCATTCCGCTCCCGCAGCTCCCTCACCGGCACCACTGCCACCGAAGGCTCCCAGTCCCAAGCCGGCGACCAGGCCGACCAAGATGGCTACGTCCAAGGAATGAATGTCCTCGCCGCCCCCTTTCTCTACTGCGCTCACAGCGAGGCCGAAGCCTTTGTCGCTTTCCACAAGTTCATCACCGCAGAGTGTCCTGGCTACGTCCGCGGCTCCATGGAAGGCGTGCACAAGGGCCTCGCTCTCGTCGACACGTGCCTCGACATTGTTGATCCCAAGCTGTCCATGTACCTCCGCTCCAAGGGCCTCAAGGCCGAGATCTACGCCTTTGCTTCCCTCCTGACCATGTCTGCTTGCACCCCGCCCCTCCCAGAGGTCCTGCAGCTGTGGGACTTTTTCTTCGCCTATGGCCCGCACTTGAACATTCTCTGCATCGTGGCACAACTTGTCATCATCAGGGACCAGATTCTGGCCAGCCCCAGGTAGGCTTCTTCCGGATCAACCCCCGACTTGACGTCCAAGCTAACCCCTGATGTCAGCCCGAATCAAATATTGCGCTCGCTGTCTCCGTTGCAGGCAAAGAAGATCATCAGCCTCGTTGTTGCCAACGCCTCCAAGATCCCCGAGGATGTCTATCAGCAAATGCTGGATCATGCCAAATGAACGACCCCAAACACCAGATGAAGTAATGACTTATGACACGCTTAATGAGACTGTGGGGTATTCAGGCGGCGTCGATATAAAATACCCAAAGAATCGGATTGGGCGACCCAACCAAAAGGATGAAAAGGCGGTGGAAAAGGCGTTGGATTGCCTGTGCTTCTTTTCTCAGCTTGGACACTTATGCTTTTCTTGTCCGTTGCATCAATGTTGCTGACTCTTTCGTAGGCACGCGCGCTTGTATGACTTTGTAATATGCCTACTGTTTGAACATTTTATTTGGCTTGAGGCCTCCTATTTCTTTTCCGTCCGACAGCAGCCTATGCCGCATGAGACCATTCTGCAGCTTTTCCACTAATAATCAAAACCGCTTTCCTTCAAATTCAAAACTGACTCAAGAAATCTTGGTGGTCACAGAAGCTTCTGCTAGGCGGTGCTTGCCAGTTTCCGTGTTGCCAGGGCACCGGCTCACGTCGCTTAGTCAGGAAATTGTCAGCACCCCATGCTGCTCCTGCCTTTCCTTTCCCACAACCCTCTTCTCTTATGTCTTTTCTTGAGCTTTCAATCTAATCATCGAATAAAACAAAAAGGACAGCTTCGTCTGAACCACAGAAGGATGTCGAGAAGGAGCTTCCTAGCCCGCCTTAGAGTCAACATTTCCACGAAGCCATTGTCTACTCAAACTAGAATCAGTACAAGTGGACCATTCATCATACCGTACGATCAAGAAGCAACAATAGAGAGTGGGTGAGAATTCAAGGATTCTCCTTCAGTGATTACAAGTCTAGTTTCGACGTCATTCAAATACAACACATCCATCCGTCTTCTCCTTACACTGCCGCATCCATCTCCTCCAACCACGTCGCCATCTCCTTGAGGCCATTGTTCATCGCATATCCACGAGGCGAAACGCCCTCCTTGTCCCGCATATTCAAGACGCCGCCATCGCGCGCCAACAGCAGCTCAGCAATCGGCCTGTCGTTCTTCATGACGGCCCAAAAGAAGGCGGTCCTGCTAAAGTCCTCTCGCATGCGTGGGTCGGCCCCGTGGTCGAGGAGGATCTTGACCATTTCAAACTTCTGGAACTGGACGGCTTCGATGAGGGCGGTTTTGGACTGCCAGCTGCGCTGGTTGATGTTGACGCGGGCCTTGTCCAGCAGCAGCAACAGGATGCGCTTGTTGCCGTTGCCGGCGGCGAACAGCAGCGGGTGGAACGCGGAGCCGCGCTGGGCGTCGGCGCCGCGCTCGATGAGATACTCGACCACGTCGGCGTGCTGGCGGCTCACGGCCTCGCCGATGGGCGTGATGTCGTTGAGCTGCGCGCGGTTGATGTCGACGCCCCGCGAGACGAGCAGCTCGACGCAGGCCACGGAGCCGCCGCGCGCGGCAAAGAACAGAGGCGTGTCCTGGTGGGTGCTGAGGGCTCCGGTTGGCGCGCCTGCCTCGACGAGTGCCGCGCATATCTCGGCGTGGCCCGCGTCGGCGGCTTCGTGGAGCGCTGTCCAGTTGTTCGGGCCCATGGCTTCGACGTTGGCACCCCTGGAGAGCAGGCCCCGGACGACGCTGGTGGCGCCCAAGCGGGCAAATTCGCAAAGCGCCGTCCGGCCTTTGGTGTCGCGCGCCTCGGTGGCAGTGCCGTGGAGGAGAAGCCAATGGATCTCGGTATTGGGTTGCGCGTAGAAAAGGGGCGGCTGTCCGTCTTCGTCTTCTATGGATGTAGAGGCGCCGTTGGTGAGCATTGCGCGCACCAGCGCCGTTGAGTTCGTCATCGTCGCATAGTGCAGCGGCGTCCGCATGTAGTTGTCTTCTGCATTCACCGTCGCGCCTTTGCGTATCAGGAAATTGGAGAGCTTCAGGTCGCCTTTCCCTGCGGCAATGTGAAGTGGAGTCTGCCCATCATCATCGCGGTACCGGACCCAAGACGGATTCTCCTCCAGCTCCTCGCGGAGGACGTTGATGTCCCCCTCCACAAAGGCTTCCCATGTCCTGGGGTAGTCGGATAGAAGACCTGGAGCAAGTGTCAGTCAGGCAATGCAAGAGGTTGATGAGAATGTACTCACTGGAAGTCTTGACGGGACGCTGGGTGGCTTGAGAAGTTTCACCCCCGTCGTTCTGAGGGACAGATGCCTTGTGGGCGACGAGGTCGTGGATGCGATCGAGCTCTTGTGAGAGCAAGTCCATCTGCCGCTCAAAAACGGGGACGGTAAGCATGTTGCCCCTATCCTGGGCTACGATGCGGAGAATGTCTGTAAGCTGTTGATCAAACTTCTGGTCGAATGACCTATAGGACAGTCAGTGTCTTCTACTCGACTGATTCCCCCCTGAATTCAACCCTTACCTCATCTCAATCAGCAGCCGGGTGTTTATCCGCGCCTGATACGACTCCAACAGCCTGACCGTCGCATCCAGCTCCTCCTTCTTCCACACCAGCTTGATGGCCTTGGAGACATTCTTGAGCGTCAGCTCCTTCTCGCCCGTCAAGCGCTCCATCTTGACCAGCAGCTTCTGCGCCTCGCCGTTGCAGTCGTCGCACAGGGCCTGCATCTCCTTCTCGCGCCGCCGCCTTCCTACCGCGTTGTCGTCCGAGATGGACCGCGAGAGCTCGGCCGTCGACTTTTTCAGATCCTCGACTATCGCCTGCAGCGACTGCAGCTCCGCCGCCGCCCCGTTTTCCCACATTTCCCGGCTCTTGACCACCACCTTGACCGAGAAGTCGACGACTGTGAAGACGTTGCACGCCAGTCCGAAGCCGCTCATGGGATCCATCGCGCCCATGGTTTGTTTGGGAGAGAAGCCCAAATATTCAAAAGTCTTTTGCTTTGTCGAAATTTCTCGGATATTCCAACCTTCTTCTTGGGCAAATGCCCAGCTTTCCCAAGGCTTGTTCGACGCGTGAGATTCCAAAGCAGACCAGATGACGCGTGTCCGGGAGAACAAAGTGGCAATCAAAAACCGTGCAATGCAAAATCTCGTCAAAGTTGTCAAAAGTTCTTGCACGAAAAGGGGCCGCAGCGGACCTTTCAAGACTTTATGGAAGAGCTTAGCGTGGCTGAGTGCTGCACACAGGCAGAACGGTGAAGATCAGATCTTGACACGGGACACGGAGTTCACCAATGATCAGCGTCCAGGGCCCCTCTGCCCCACGACGAAGTTTTGGCCCCCATCCTCTTCCCGACACCCTCGCCTGCATGCCTATTTCGGTAGGTGTTTGGGGTCTATCAGATATCACTTCGCGGAGGAGGTATCGGCATCGCACAACGACTCGATTTGGACATGTTGCTACCGAGTCTCCTCGTCCACCTGAAATTCTTCCGTGTGCTCGATCTCAATTCTTTCCAATATCAACACCATCCCGGCCTATCGTCCGACCCTACGAGAAAATGAAGCAGTTAAACATTGTACTCCCGCCTGCAAACCCAAGTCAGCTCGGTGCTACCAAAGAAAACACGCAGAAAACCCACCAAAAAAGGTTATAAAACCCAACAACCACCATCGCCAACCTAACCGCCTTCCTCAACCAATACTTGGGTCTGTTCTCCGGCGGTTCCAACACATCTTCAAACTCGATGGCGAGCCAGAAGAACCAGACGTGCAGGCCGGCGATGGCGAGGAAAAGACCCAAGCTGGGTTCGCGGTTCGACAGGTGGAGAATGATGACCACCATCATCCAAAAGCCCAGCGCGAGGGAGAGGGGGGAGTAATGGCCGGCGGCCAGCTTCTTCTCTTCTGGGCGGCGGCGGCGGCGGGCGGCTGGGCCATCGGATGATGGCTTTGTTCTTGCTGGATCCCGCGTGCGTGGAAGACGGCGGGATGTGTCCAGGGCCTGGTCGGGACTGGTTCCTGGGCGCTGTGGACAACAGAGCGGGCGATGCGTTTCGTGCCCGTCGGATGAGGTTATGATGATACAGGGGATGGGCGCGTGAGGACAAGGAGCCTGCCTGGGGATCTCCGACAGATCGATGACATGATCTCCGTAGCTTGGGGGAGGGCCGCGGAAGTCCATCTTGTGGGTAGAAGGTAAGGAGTAGAGAGAGAGGAGAGAGAGTGAACAGTAGAGAGTAGAGGGTGATGAGTAGAGAGTAGAGAGCAGAGAGTAGCGTGATGAGGAAAGTGCGAAGAGTGCGGTTTCCATATGTCTTTTCTAACGTTTGTTGAGGCTCAGGACAGGCTCACATCTCCCTTCACTACCACATCTCCTCGTCCATAGTCTCTCTAATCCTCTCCCCCCAACTCAAGCTCTCCCGCCCACTCCATATTAGAGCTTGGACTCATCGCATCGGATCAAAACCATGTTCGTTGTTGGGAATATCGCAGGTCCTCGTTCAGTGATGTTGTCGGATGGGGTATGACGGAGCTACTATGCATGCCAGAGTGGCTCGCAAAAGGATGATTCCAGAAAATTGCTGCCTTAAAGTCAGCCAGAAAGTGATATGAAGACCCAGTGTGATCTTTCGGTGTGCTGCTGTTTGTTGGGGGATACGCAGCTGCCATTGATTCTCAGATGTCTCCTGGCTTGAGGTGCCTCGACGCTGCGCAGCCCGGCTCATCAATGATCAACACTCTCATCGCACTACATGGATTCTTCAAATTGATGAACAGTCCGATCACCAGGTCTTTTATTTTTTGGTATTCTTCTACTGTTGCTACCACTCGCGACATACGGACCAGAGATGGCGTGGGAGGTAACGGTGTCCTTTGGGGAGGCGCGTCCAGCGTCCACGCTTCGCCACTGTGCTTCTCCTCCCGCCTCTACAAATCCAACCTCAGTCGCTTTGTATTTCGAATTTTCCCAAGGTCGTCTCAATCGCTCTTGCCCATGGCACGTCGCTTCGTATCGTCATTCTCTTTCATCCCAGAATCGCCCCATCAACCCTCGGTCTTCTTCTTCTTCTTGTCCTCCACACACTCGACATTATCCTCGGGAATCTCCTTGTACTTCTCAATCAAAAAGTCGTAGACATCGTCGCTCAGGTCACCCTGGAGGGTAATCTCCTCGCCGCCGGCGGGCAGCTTGGTGACGCTGGCGCCCGTGGCAAACTTCTTGCCGAGATCCTTGGACACCTTTTTGAGGTCCAGGCCGAACGTCTCGAGCCCCGTGATGGCCGTCACGTACTTGCGCTTGTTGCGCTCGATGCGCTTGATGATGACGTGCGATGTCGCGCGCAGCTCTTCGGCCTTTTGCGCTGCGGACTCGGCTTTGGCCGCTTTCTTCTTGGCGTCCTTTTCGGCGCGCTTCTGTGCTTCGAGCGATAGCGAGGAGAGGTTGGCTTCGATCGCGTCTATGTGAGGGAGGGGCTGTTGTCAGTCGCGACTCTTTGTTTTGGGCGGTGGTGGGCTGGGCGCTGCCGCAACGTACCAGCCGAGTAGAGGCGCTGGTGCATGTCCGGGTGGTGGGCTTGTAGCCATTCTTCGCACTTTTGCGTCGTGCCACCGAATTCACAGTACTGTCGCGTTCTTTTGTCAACCGATTCTGCTCTTAGTCACTCCTCGTCTGTGCCTCCTACCTACTTCTGGCGGCAGACTGCAGACTGAATTGTGAGTCGAGTTAGCCCGGTATTTGGCAAAGAGGAATTGGCAAGGTTGAAGTAGACGTACCTCCGCAGTAAATGACCTGCTTGGGCTCGGCCAGCTGCGGTGCTTCGGCTTCGGCCATGGTGTGTTTTGTGTTGGTATGGAGTTGTTTGAAAGGTCGAGGAATGAAGAGGGGCCGCAATGAGCGTCCAAGTCATGGTGGGGTAGTGGGGCAGCCTGAGCGAAGCGCCGGCAGCGGACTAGACATCATCACGTGCTCCATTGTCGGAACAGTCAATGAAACGTCACGAACGTTTTAGCATCGGTTTCTTGACATCAGGAAAGCATTGAATTTTCTCTCTTTAGGTCCTATAAGACCTTGACCGTCCAGGATCAATCGTTGATCAATCGTTGATGAATCGACAAGAATCATCTCCACGATTGCCAACTTTTTTGAGGGTATCGAAATGAAGCGAATCATCAGCCGCAAATCAGGTTGTGGAAAATTCCAGAGCTCTAAATCAAGGATTCTTGCACTTTTATTCCAACTGCGCCAAAGTCTTCATCGACAGCCTCCTACTCGCGAAAAGCCACTTCCGCAGGCAAGCGGAAGCTAACACAGAACATCTCCTTGCCGGGAGCAATGTCCCTGACATCGTAAATCTCTCCATCCAGTTCCTTCATCATGCTTCTGTCGATCTTGAAGTCCAGCTTCTCCGAAATCCGCCCCAGAATCTCCGTCTCCGATTCTTCAGTCGTCGGGAATTTGGGGCAAAAGCAGTGGACGTGAATCATTGGAAGCTTGTTGTTGGTATACGGGGCGAAGAGAGTCCTAGGGTCGGCTCCATTGAGGGCTTCCTTGACCGGCGAGCGCGTGTAAAGTCCAATGAAAGATGGGAGGAAGTCGATAGCAGATGCGGGGAGATTCATCACGTAGTGTGAAAAAACTTGGGGCCGATCCATGATGATAAACTCCTTTGGCTTGGGCGAGCCTTTCCGTTTCTCCGTGGTTTTGGGCCCCTTTTGCTTGGGAGCAGTGTCGTGGTAACCAGCCTGGACAGGTTTTTGCAACAAGTATGCCGCTGAGTTGCGTATGAACGCATTTCCGTCCTCGTTGTACGGCTGTGCAAACTTATCCACCTGCAAATTTCTTAGCGACGCTCCCCAGCCTTGACCGAAAGTACTCACCTTGTTTACTTTGATGTTCTCCCTCATGTAAAAGTAGGAGTCAGGGTTCAAGTCGTTGCCAAGGACAAATACTCGCTTCTTTGCTGCGGGTATCACGAAAGGTCCGACTCCTGCCATGACATCGCAAACTGCTTGGCCTGGTTGGAACTTTTCGACAAGTCTCCGATGCTCTTCTTGCAGCCGGCTGTTCCAGTAGACCTTTGCAAAGTTGAATCGGAAAAGGCAGCCGTCTTCGTGGTGCTCAACCATGAGATCATCCGGGCCAGCGAGAACCTCGTACTTGAAGGTTCGGTATGCATTCTCGTCGCCAACATTGTCAAGCTTGTTGATGACCGTCTTGATGTTGCGATTGCTCTTGTCTATCAAGACCTCGCTAATGACCTTCTTGTATGGTTCGTGCTCCTGCCTCAAGTTGAGGTGCACTACAACACTTTGTAAGGATATGACTCAGAACCGGGAGGAGGGTGATTGACTCACGGACGTGGCCAACTTCGGTGAATCGCTTGGGGAAGTAAACCTCTTGGTTTTCTTCGGGCACAATGGCGCTCATAATCTGGTCTGCGAGGAGTAAGAAAATGCGCGGACGAGTTGGGTGTACAGGCGCATACCATAGCTCCAGTAATCGTAGTCCAGGACTAGGTCGTATGGGACGACATCGACGCGCGCTTGATTCACAATCTCGGTGAGGGTGGGGCTCCATGTAGCGGGGTCTTTCTGCTTCCGTTAGCAGTTGGATCCTGAGTCTGGTAGTAGAGTGTTTCTTTACAATCGTGCTTGATATCAGGTCTCAGCAGCATGCACTTGTTGTGGGGCATGTTTGGCGCGGTCTGGAGAAGACTCAGGCGAGGGATATTGAGGGCATCATTGGACTGGTTTAAGGCCTGGCGGAGGCTGGAGATGTCCTTATTCTGCTTGACGACGGCGGCGGAGATGGGGAAGGTTTTCCTGAAGGCGTCGCGGTCGAGGGTGCGCATGGCCCGGTTGACGGGTGGGCGGAAAAGATCCGCCGCATTTGTTTCCGACATGAAGCGCTTGGTCAGGGTTTTGACGTTTGTTCTCATGGGCAAGAGGTTGGGTCGTATTGGGGGCGCAATAATGTGGAAATAAATGTGCAAGAGAAAGAGTTCAGTTGGGCGTGTCGGACGGGAAGCGCAGGGGACGCTAGGCGGCGCGGGAGGCGGGCGGCAGGGCGGCGGGACGCGCGCGTGCGCCAGCTGGAATGACGGTAGGTGGGCGATTCTCTCGACCCCAGCCGTCAACAACACCAACTCTCCCTCCCCCAACCCTCGCTCCCGCAAACTATGAAGCCGCCTTAGTCGACCGACCCGACATCACGCCTTCTGATCACTCCACGATTCTCGATTCTACGCGTCGCGCCGGCCCTTTGGCCACCAAAACCTCACCATGGCCTCTGGCGGAGGGAACATCAAGGTCGTGGTGCGCGTCCGGCCCTTCAACAGCAGAGGTTCGCCAGCCCAACCTCTGCGTACAACCTTGCTCACCTCTCTGCAGAAAAGGACCGCAATGCGCAATGTATCGTGCGCATGAAAGATACCCAGACGCACCTGACGCCGCCTAAGAATTTCGATCCAAAAGCAAAGTCTGGCAAAGCCGCCCTCGAGGGCCCAAAATCCTTCAACTTTGACAAATCGTACTGGTCCTTCAATCGCGATGATCCCAACTATGCTGGGCAGGAACATTTGTTCAAGGATCTCGGTGTGCCGCTGCTGGACAATGCTTTCAAGGGATTCAACAACTGTATCTTCGCCTATGGCCAGACCGGATCCGGTAAATCCTACTCCATGATGGGCTACGGCGAAGACCATGGTGTCATTCCCAAAATTTGTCAGGGCATGTTCGAGCGTATCGGCGAATTGCAAAAAGACCCAAACATGGGTTGCACCGTCGAGGTGTCGTATCTGGAAATCTACAACGAGCGCGTCCGCGATTTGCTCAACCCGGCCACCAAGGGCAACCTCAAAGTTCGCGAACATCCCTCAACCGGACCTTATGTCGAGGACTTGGCCAAACTCGTTGTGCGATCTTTTCAAGAGATTGAAAACCTAATGGATGAGGGTAACAAGGCGAGAACCGTCGCTGCCACCAACATGAACGAGACGTCATCTCGATCACATGCTGTCTTCACCCTTACCTTGACCCAAAAACGCCACGATACCGAAACCAACATGGACACGGAAAAAGTCGCCAAAATCAGTCTGGTTGATCTTGCGGGTTCCGAGCGTGCCACTTCGACGGGTGCAACTGGTGCACGTTTGAAAGAAGGTGCCGAGATCAACAGGTCGCTCTCGACTTTGGGACGTGTCATTGCGGCGCTCGCGGATTTGTCTTCTGGCAAAAAGAAGAATGCCTCCATGGTCCCCTATCGAGATTCTATTTTGACTTGGCTTCTCAAAGACTCACTTGGTGGCAATAGTATGACGGCCATGATCGCCGCCATATCCCCCGCCGACATCAACTTTGAGGAAACGCTTTCGACTCTGCGATATGCCGACTCCGCCAAACGCATCAAGAACCACGCCGTCGTAAACGAGGATCCAAACGCTCGCATGATTCGCGAACTCAAGGAAGAGCTTGCCCAACTGCGTGCGAAGCTTGGAGGCGGCGGCGGTGGCGGCGGAGCTGGAGGGGCGGGCGTCCCTCTTGACGAGCAATATGCGCCAGACACCCCCTTGGAGAAACAAATTGTGTCAATCACCTCGTCTGATGGCACAATTAAGAAGGTCTCAAAAGCAGAAATTGTGGAGCAGCTCAGTCAGTCTGAAAAGCTCTATGAAGACTTGAACCAGACGTGGGAAGAGAAGCTGCAAAAGACGGAGGAGATTCACAAGGAGCGCGAGGCTAAACTTGAAGAACTGGGAATCAGCATCGATAAAAACTTTGTTGGTGTCCATACACCCAAAAAGATGCCGCATTTGGTGAACTTGAGCGATGATCCGCTCCTCGCAGAGTGCTTGGTATACAATCTAAAACCGGGCACGACAAACGTTGGAAATGTCGACATGACGACTACAGCTGAAATACGCCTGAACGGCTCGAAGATTCTTCAGGACCATTGCACGTTTGAAAACACGGATGGTGTTGTCACGGTCGTACCAAAGCCCAACGCAGGTGTCATGGTCAATGGACTTCGCATTGATGAACCGAAACGGCTTCGGAGCGGCTTCCGTATCATCCTAGGAGACTTTCACATTTTCCGTTTCAACCATCCTGAGGAGGCACGAGCAGAGAGGGACAAAGAAGGCAGTTTGCTCAGACATTCGGTAACAGCGAGCCAAATGGGCACGCCAGTTGTCACACCAACTCGACCCGAACACGCTAGGACTTGGAGCGCTGTCAGTAAGGGAGACTCGGAAAATGATACGTCCCGGGGTGGCTCTCCTACGCCGTTCAAGAGCAGTCGGGATACGGACTGGTCATTTGCCCGCAGAGAGGCCGTGTCAGCCGTGCTCGGTCCCGACCAGAAAATCTCCAACCTCACTGACGATGAGTTGGACGTGCTCTTTGACGACTTACAGCGCGTCCGTGCCGTCCGCAAAGCTCGACCCGAGAGCAAGATTTTTGACAAAGACGAGGACCTGGAGTCCGATGCCTCTTATCCTGTGAGAGAAAAATATGCATCCACCAGCACGGTTGACAATTTCTCCCTGGACACTGCATTGACCATACCCGGCACCCCACACTTTGGAAGCGAAGAGGATGAGCGCATCAAGTCGACAAGAGAAGAACTGCAAACCCAACTGGACAAGCAAAGGGGAGAATACGAGGACAAACTCAAGGACGTTGAAGAATCTGCCGTCGAGATTGAAGAAATTCGGGCCGAGAAGGTCAAGATGGAGGAAGCTCTCCGTTCGGCCAAAGAAGAAATGCAACAGCAACTACAGCAACAGAGGGAAGAGTTTGAGAGACAGTTGCTAGAGCTGTCCGCGCCAACACCAGATGGGGCCAAGAAGACGATTTCCTTTGCCCTGCCAAAGGCTCAAGCTGATAGAGCTAGACAAGTCTTGTCGCATTGGAGGCAGCGCAGATATGTTGCCATGGCAGAGACTCTGCTCCACAATGCCGCCTTGTTGAAAGAAGCTCAAATCATGAGCCAGCAAATGGACAAGCATGTCGTGTTCCAATTCTGCGTGGTGGATGTCGGTCACTCGTTCGCATCCTCGTACGATCTCGTGCTCAACGGCGCGCCAGGCGAAGATGACGAAGACCTCGAAATTTGCCCAAAGCCATGCATAGGCGTCAGGGTCGTGGACTTCAAAAATCGAATCATCCATTTGTGGTCGCTGCAAAAGCTGCGAAGACGAATCAGCCAAATGCGCCAGATACATCAGTATCTCAACAAGCCCGAATCGCAGCATTTCCGCCTCGACAACCCCTTCACGGAGTCCTGCATGCCCGAGTTTTCAAGGATTGGGGATGCCGATGTCCCTCTTGCCGCCGTATTCCAATCCAAGGTGCAGGACTTTTCGATTGACGTCGTGTCGACATATACTTCGGGTGTAGTTGGCATATTGCGTCTTTCCGTGGAGCCTTCATTCGCCGAGGCGTCGTCTTCGACGCTCAAGTTCAACGTGGTAATGCACAAGATGATTGGCTTTCCTGAAAGGGAAGGGACCGACGTGCATGCCCAGCTCTTCTTCCCAGGTATCTCAGACGAGTCGGGTGCCACCACAACACAGATGATTAAGGATTTTAACGAGGGTCCTATTCGGTTTGAGAGCGTCCATAGTATGGGCTTGCCCCTCAACAGCCCACGCACGGCTTCCCTTCGAATTTCCATCTTCGCCAGGGTCACGACAACTCATCTTGATAAGCTGTTGAGCTGGGACGACATGCGGGACTCTGCACCTCCTCCCAAGCTCAAACGCAACAAATCTGCAAGGCTGCCCGAGTCCGAGTTCTACGCTGAGGACCGCCATGACATCTTTACGCGCGTTCAAATCCAGGAAATGTCCGAGGACGGAACCTATCGCCCAGTCGATGTCGTGCAGACTAACGCTATGGACCAAGGTGCCTACCAGCTTCACCAGGGCCTCCAGCGGCGTTTTGTCGTCAATCTCACTCATAGCTCTGGCAAGGTGTTGCAGTGGCAAGACATTTCTTCCATCAGAGTCGGCCGTGTCAGGCTCTTGGATCCCAATGGCCGAACTGCTGGCACAGAGTCGCCTCAGCCTGAAATCCCCGTCAAGCTGCTGTCAAAGCCTACGGTCAAAGACAACGCTGATGGCACCAGCAACGTGACATTCGTGGGTCTCTGGGACTCCAGCATGCACGGCTCTTTGCTGCTCGATCGCACGACTGCTGAGAGGTATCGTGTCCAAGTCTCGCTTATTTGGGATGTTGCATGCGCGAAGCTGTCAGGGCCCATGACGTTTTCGCTGGACATAGCAGTCCAAATACGCTCCCGATCCTACGTTCGCCCTTCTTCCATGTTCAGTCAGATTTTCGCAGCGTCGCGCATAGTCCACTCAACGGTCGGCATGTTTTCCGTTGCGATCCGTCCCCTCTCTGCCAAGAGAGTGGTCGACCTGTGGCGAATGAGCACCCAACACGACTATATCAAGGGCGAAGAGATGCTTTCCGGTTGGACTCCGCGCGGCGTCTCTCTGGTCAAAGATTTCATGGGGACGCGCAAGCGCAGGCGACGAGTAGCTGAAATTGAAACCGCTAGGAGCGTGCTGAGCTCTCGGGCGCTCACAGCCAACAAGGATGAGTACGTCTTTTCCGAAGATGGCGAGCCGACCGACCGCCAGAGAGAACTCCTTCTCAAAGTCCTGGCCCTTTGGAAGACCAAGAAAGACATTGGCGAGCTCCTCCTTGTCAAGGAAAACCTCCAACCGCCAAGTCGCGGAGCTGCTTTTGCGACCCCTCCAAACGGCGAAACCAAGCCAACTCTTATAGCAGAAGTGCGCTACGTGGCCAAAAATCCTACGATGCTCAAGTCTGGATATCTGTTGACTCCGGATGACACAAACACGCGATGGGTGCGGCGATTTGTCGAGTTGAGGCGACCGTACTTGCACGTGTACTCCATACCCGAAGGCGACGAGCTGAACGCAATCAACCTGGGCAACTCGCGGATCGACCATCAGCCGCAGCTGGCCAATCTCCTGCAGCGACACAACATGAACGTCTTTGCAGTCTTCGCGCCACAGAACACCTTTCTTTTTGCCGCGAAAAGCGAGCGCGACAAGATCGAATGGATCCTCAAGATCGACCAAAGCTACTTCAGCAGCGGAACCGCAACGCCAGCTGAGGACGACGAAGAAAGCATGTGAGGCCAACGAGGGTTGGTGTGGCCCAGCCGGACTTCAGGTTTGGGACCAGTTTTTCGATGATGATTTTGGCCATTTCACAGATCCTCCACAAAGTGTACGCTGTCTACGTCTCTCCTTTACACCCCTAAAATTTCCTGCCATTGAATTGCAAGGCGGGCATACTCGCATGCACTGATCGCGCCTTTTGAATAGTGACCACGGCGCGGCGCTGCAGCTTGTCTGTCGTCCGGTCTTGCTTGCATTTAGACACTGCTATCCTGATACCCAATGATCTTTTACTTTGTTGTCTTCTACTCCTCTTTTCATTAGATGTACATTTTTTGGTTGTTGAGATCGAAGAAGTCTTGGCTGAGATCTTCCCTGTACCATCACTTGTGTAGGCTACTTGTCTTGTAGTAAGTAGTTGGATTGGTGTGGGTAAGCTTGGACAGTCTGTCGTTGTATGACTACTTGTCTGTCTTGTTTGGGTGGACTATGCTGAAGTCTCTCGGTCTTAGAATCGCGAAAAAAAAAATTGTATATGTCACATTTCAAGAACTTGACGACTGCATCACGAATTCTCCAGAGGGGGACGCGTGCGACCAGTTCACAGTTTCGGATATCCAACAGAGGCATCCAAATTCATCCTGGCGAGAGGAGACGATTAACGAAGCACACGAAGTCCCAAATAGCATGGCCACAAGTAGTTGTCAAGCGATGATGCAGTGGACTTTGTCACTTTAGAATTCGCAGATATTTCGCAGAGGGAGGAGGGGAATTGTATTGTGAGTATCAAGAGTCCACGCACCCCTAAAATGCCTTCGGAATCTCAGCCATGCTGTTTTTTAGAGCAAAGCGCAAACCGAGTGAGCAGCAATTCTGTCATGGTCGCACCATCATCACGATTCTTGTACCAAGGGCCGCCGTACTCCTCACCCTTGAGGAAGCACAGCAACTCCTTCTCGAGGAGCGGGCTGACAGACGTCCCGATTTTGAGACGCTCGAGCCGTGGAAACTTGGCCCTGAAGTACCTGAGAATCCGGCGGAAGCCGTCTCCACGACTCGCGAAGAAGTCGGATGAGTAGTCAATGGCGTAAGGATGGGTGCGAATGAGGACGATTTCCCGCAGGCGCTTGCATTCGGTGAGCCGCGACATCCAGGCGCCCTCCGCAGTGGCGTCTTTCAGCCAGGACGTTAGTTCGATTCCAAATGCACCCCTCCATTGGGCGCGACCAACTGGACCAAGGGACTCGAGAAAAGCGAACGCCTGCTTGTCACCGCGCGCGTGGAAGCGGATGCTTCTCAAAATGTAGGAAAGGGTCTCCCGGCGGAGGTCTTCGTTGAGCCTGTGGAATCGGTCTCCTCCAACGGCATAAACGGCCATGTGGTCCATCATGTCGCGCCAGTTGAGGGGAAGAGTCTTTCTGAAGTCGACGCTGCAGGAGAGGATCGGTTCCGGATAGAGGTGGTTGTAGATTCTGTTGCGGATTTCCCCTGACAGCCGGAAGAAGTCAAACTTCCTGACCGGGCGGCGCGGCACCAGAATGAGGTCGAAGCCTCTTGGTCGCTCGAACTATTTCGAAAAGAATCGGGTTAGTAGATGCGGCGGGGAGCTTTTGATCACTTACAGTCTTGGGCAACTGGGGTCCGATCTCGTCGCCAAAGATTCTGATCTTGCCCTGCTTATCGAACTGGATTTTCAACTCGGTGCTGGTTCCGTTGAAAGAGACGAGGAGATCTGTGCCAGTCGAGATCCCGATTCTGGCTTGTTCGCGGGGGATCTCGCCGTCGATATCCTCTTCGCCGGGCGGTTCAGCGCTCACAGCGCCTGGGGACGCCATTGTGGACTGCAGGCGACGTCGAGGCGATGTTTGAAAAGAGAGTACAAGACGAGGAAGATCTTTTAAAGGCTGGCGATAGGTGGACCGTATACAGCGCGCGAGTGCGCTGAACGCCGAGAGTCATCACTGCGGCGACAGTCACCCATGAACCCCCTTGAAGGCATGTTGAGAAACGAAAACATGGGAGACATGAGCATTCTCACTGGTAGAGGAGGATCCATTTGGAATACTGGAATCTCATGGAGCATTCATCAGACCCTAAGATAGAGAGACTCGTGTCAGTTCAAAAATTCACCAGGGATAATTTTCGAGGTTTACTGGTCCCTTTTCTGTCGACAAAAATGTTAGCACTACGAGAAATATGCTCGCAGTCCATTAGGGAGCTTGTGAAAGAGCACTCAGCAAAGTAGTATCACTAGTTAACGCTGACTTTGGGGTTGAGCATCTAGATCACTGCAAAGATATTCAGTTGATGCCAGAAAACACTCGATAATCACGCTCTCCAAAAACCTTCTTGAACTTTCAAAGTGGGCAAGCTTGTAAGGCCTGACTGCAATTGCATATGCACCAGCAGAGACAAAATTGACAGTTTCAATTTATTTCTTGTAGGTTCTAGGTCATATAAGGGTATGCTGTTGTGTATGTACTCGAGATGCTTGACTGATTTTCGACTGCTATTTCGCGTCCTGGTAATTGCAGTGACAGCTCATAGAGCAGTCAGTGGATGGAGTAATGAGATCCAAATTGTCCATCCAAGTCTGGTGGCAAAAGGTGTGGCATACAACGTGCGTGATTGGCAAAAAATGGAAAGCATCCATCTTGCAAAGCGTGCGGATAGGGAGCATTCGAGTACCCTATAGAAATAGGCGTAGAAAGTCATCAAGTCCTCTGTAGAGTCCTGGGGAGATCTTCAGCACTTCAACGCGAAGACAGGGGAGCAGTCGTAGTCGACCGACGTTTGCTACCAACCCCCGAACTCCTTGGTAAGAGAATCCCCAAAACAGGAAGAGGGCTGTCTGTGGATGATGCTCCTTCTTCTCCAAAGTGAAGGCATAGAAGACAAAAGAATAAGACCTGTTCCAAACTCCATTCATACCGAAGAAACGTGTGGTGGACTCGCGCCCGCCCGGCCACGGCTGCATTAGTAGGGGAGGTAGTCGCTCTGATGGTCGTTGGCTCTTCTACTGTCGTCTATGTGGGCACGGCAGCGCGCACTCAACACCAGAAGTCCTCTCACATCTCAAAGACCTTCGAGCACCTTGGAAATCTTTGGCATCTACAACCTGACGAATGGATATCCTCCCGGCGCTCATGTGCAAAAAAGGTGACCGCAGAACACATGCAGCTTACCTGCCGCTCAATCCTTCCACTCTCACCTCAACACAGCACAAAAAAATTCAGAACCTCTCAACCACCATCGCTAGACCTCTAACACTCCTCAAGAGATCAAAAAGGGCAAAAAGATTCTTTCGGATATTACGCGACACCTGTGAGATTCGAACTCACGCTCCCGAAGGAACTGGCTTAACAGCTAAGGTCATATGAGATCTCCGATGATCGGAGAGCGCGGACAGTAGCAGGCCAGCGCGTTAACCACTCCGCCAAAGTGCCAATTGGACACCGCCTTCTCTGAGGAAGGGGAGTGCTGCCAGTTGTTACGTTGAATCAAACTTTTTGCAATATATACAACATGCCCAGAGAGAGGCAAGCTCGGCGAAAATCAACCCGTCAGACTTCACCCGAAGCCTGTTTCACCTGACTTGTCACTAAAATAGCAACTCCGAGACGCTCCAGCAACACCATCAGCATCGAGGCATGCCCAACTTCCAATGCCCCTCGATTCAAATGCGTTGTGGTGTGGCGAAACGAACGGGCCCTCGGTCGGGCGGGCCGTTGGCGCGGCGGACGGCAAGGGATTCCTTGGGCCCCACAAGAACGCCACCATCACCGCCACCTCGACCAACCCAGCGCTCCTTCACACGATGTGCAGGGACTTGTTTGGCAACAATTAGGCATCGCTGATGTGACTACGAGAGGACGGAGCTATGGAGGTGAGCAGGTTGTGAGAAAAGGAAAGGATTTTCTTGCGGCATCTTTCCATCTTTCCTCGCCAGCTGGCCTACCGCGACTTCACCCTCATTCGAGCATTGCGCCAGCGCGTGGGTCGCACAACGGATCTCAACTCCAAGACGGAGCAAGAATGCTTGAATGCTACCCTAGATATACACACATATCAGCCTGTGTCGCGCCGCTGTTGCACTCCCTTCTGTTGATTCTTCACATGTCCACTTCACATAATCCCAATCCGCATGTCTTGCCAACACGTCCATTCGAAACGAAATGTGCACGCCGTAGTCCTATCTCGAGTAAAGAAAGGGGCGAGAGACCCCAAACTGAAGGACCGCAGTCCCCAACAGCGCGGCACATCTGAAGAGGGGCTTGCTTAGCCCGGCACTTTTAACGGTGAAGCCGCGGTGGATGACGACAGCGACGACGGCCCAAAGAAGTAGAATCTCAAGGTTGGCAAAAGCAGTGATGACAGGACGCATCCCGGCGGTCCGATGGAGAAGCTGGGTCGTAGGAGCAAGTGCGATTGCTGCGCGCGGGAAGCAGTCAAGCATGGTGTGCTGTTATGAAAGAGCGTCCAAGGCACGGCATAGGCAGCTTCCGGGATGTGGAACACTAGCGCATTGAAAGGTTGCATTAAGTAGACATTTTTGAAAAGACGGGACCTGGTATGGCCTATTGACTCCATCTGTTTCTCTTCCGCCTGTTCCCACATTAAAGTCGACTGCAAAAGTGATGCCAACTCCAAGATAACGCGGATCTGCTTGAATAAAGCCTGCGGCTGTCCTTTCACCAGCCCACATTTTCAAGTCTTTAGGGTCAAGTGCTTGAGCGCACTTTGCATGCTCGTATCTCGACTGGGCCATTCTAAACTTACCTTTGGCTAGAACACGCGACTTTAACATTGAGCCTTGGAATTGACGTTTCTTTCACCATCTAGCTGTGACATTTGCCCTTCGATCCATTGACTCTCGTCACGCCGCCGCTTGTAGTCAGGCAGATCGAAGCACTCCGAATGGCCGGGAATAGAAAACACCGACTACTTACCAGAAGAAACGTAGCCAGCAAACACCATGCGCTACGCAATGCATTGCCGAAAGGCAGGTAGGCAGGCGCACGTCGTCCCGTCCCGCATCCACGTGGCGCATGCTCGTCTCCATTTATCGTGTAGATGCCGGTGCGGGTGTCCTGTACCGATGTCGAAGATAAGCAAAGGACGGGATGACGTCTCTTGATTGCAACAGCAGGAAGTCAGGGCTGCTGGCCGCGGCGGCATTGTCACTCGTCTACTTGCCCATCGTTTGGAAGGAGCAAGCACGAATCCAGCTCACGTCACTCGCTCCGAGAGCGATGTCCAGGCACCCAGCCGCTGTGCACGCGCTCAGGTCGCGCATTCAATACGCATACCGTTCTTACCGCCCAGTGCTGCGAACGCACAGGAGAAGAGGGAGGGTGATGGTGGCCTTACGATATGTACCCGGACGTACATAGAAACGCATGCATAGCACATGCGGGATCTCGCCGCTCAGTGTCCAGCGGGAACGAAACGCATGTATGCAGTCCTCTTCACGAACACATGTGTGTGCAAACGGGTCAGCGGGTGGGTGGTGTGCTTACTCGTTGCGTATTTGTCTGCAGGGACGGCCAGACACATAGGCGATGGCCCCAGACCCGGGTTCTGAGGTTGTTGTTCCTGGGTGCATCTGCGAATTGTGAGCGGCGAGAATGTGAGCTGAGAAGTAATGGGACCTGTTGGCCGTGAGGATTCAAGGGAAGGAGCCTACGCGCAAGCGGCGACCGCCTCTGCACAGTCATAGTAACAGCTGGAATGACAAAACCGTCGAATGGAAGCAAGAGAAAGAAGGAGGAGACCTCGTGCCTCGCCCAAGCGCCTCCCCCAGCCTCCGCTCCCGTGCACCGTCCTGTACGTAGCCATTTTGTCAGCGCCCGTCAGCGCGCATGCAGACCCTGCGCGAAAATGTCCGGTAGAGCGGACAAGCGGCGAGGGGTAGACAGGGGGATTCGCAGCGCCCCAGGTCCCATATACCGCTTCGAGTAGTGCACCCATGTCACTTATTTTGCTTTTTCCCTAGTGGACGGGTGTAGCCACCCAGCGCCTTCCGGTGGGTCGGCGCGCACGCGGCACACAGCTCGAGCGTCATCGCTTTATTTTCCTATTGCTGCTAGGTGCCGCTGCCGCTATCGCTACGGTCTGGGTTTTCGCTACCGACCTTACGTACTGGCGTGTCCTTTAAAGGTCGTTTGATTGTCCATCTCAATATGCGTAAGGAGATGACGGGGATGGTTGTTGGGGTCGTTTGAGAGGCCGAGGTTGCCAACGTTTTCGATGGGTGGAGGCCAGAAAAGCGCGGCGATCAGGCAACTGGAGCCGTACTCGTGTGATGGAAGGCAGCCAGAAGGACCCAAGAAGGTAGTCAGCGTCAGCAGCGTCGTGTGTTCTTGGCGGCCTCGTGGCTCTCAAGTGGACTGGCCCCCAAATGAGCGGACAAGGAAGCATTCCACCTGACTCAAAGACCGCGCTTGCCAGACAAAAAGATGTCGCGACCATTGTAGCAAGATAGTCAGGGCCAATTCCACAATTCAGAACGGCGCTAAAAAAGGTTGATACAACAGAGGAGTAGGGCCTTGACTCGCTGTTGACATTTTTATACCAAGGCACGGGTCTCAAGTCGCGCTTGGCTGGGGTGATTTGCAGCGAGGGGTTTTGGCGCAGAAGAGCGGTGCTTTGGACCCATTGTTGATGTTTCATGAGCATCGCGATGTGGAGTAGTTGTCCAAGTTCCAGAGAAACAGCCGGATTGAGATGCAGTTCATCTGTCGTAGGATCGTGAGTGGAGGTCGTGACTGGGTTGACAAAGTCTTTGCGCGCTACACATGACGGCATGTTTCTAACTGGTATTCGTTGCGCGTAGGAAATGGCAGCAAACCGGTGGTCGCGAGGCAGAGTTGTTCTCGAGGCAAAGGCGTTGTTTTGGCGCCACAGTCGTGCAGTCTGCTACTTGAACCTGTCTAGGGCGTGGACGTTACCGTTATACGCCGCGGCTGGACAGGTCTCCAGCTTGTTGGCCGTTGGTTCACGAGACGGACGGGCCACCGTCTGCGGGCGTTGAGTGTGGAGATTCATCCAAGCGCTCAAACGGGCAGGCTGCGGCCGGTTCGCAGGCAACGATCTGCACACTTTCCTTGGACGACTCCCAGAACGTCGACTGGTCATCCTGTCGACCATGAGAATCGAGCCAAGGGAGAAAAATGGGCCAGAAGTAACCAAGGTCTGGCTAGAGGCCATGATAGGAGGAAAAGTCAGGTGAAGAGATTTTCAGTGTAAGGATAGGCCAAACAGAGCTGACAGGCGGACCAGTAGACGTTGGGCATTGGTACAGGGCGTTGATGTGCGCCCGAATGCGGCGGCCGACGTCGCGAGGGTCAGCTCGAACGAGTCGCGACTCTGTGATGGCTCCTGCTGTGTGATGGAACATGGGGATTTTCCAGTTGAAGTTGGCCTCCTCTCGTGGGACGTTGCTTCATGCGGTTCGCGCATACGAGACCGAGTCTCTGTCGCAACAGTCGAGTGACTGCCGAGCCTGCGACTGGGTCAATTGCGTGCGACATCTCTCACGTCGGTCGAGGACGCAGCTCAGACATCGGGCGAGGTTCCGCGGCCATGTCGACAGCGTATTGTATTGCGTATGGCGGTGGACAATGATGGTGGTCGGTGGGCCAGAGACTCGGCAAAGATTCGAGATGCAGCAATGCAAGCGGAGCCGCAAATCCGAGGGCGCGGAATTTGAAGATGGTGATGGCGAAGAGGGCAAAGTGGTTGCGGCGCGACGGAGGGACCGGCAGCCAATTCGGGAGGCCGTCACCTTTGCGGGCAGGCTAGTGGTGTTGATTGGTTGTCGTTGACGCCGGCCCTCGCCCAGTCGGATATGCCCGCAGCTGTCTAGTGCGGCTCAGCTTCCTTCCCCCAAGACCTTCATCCCCGGCCACCAACAGTATTGGCCACGCGAAAAACCCACTTCCTCGAGCCCGAGTCCATGTCCAGCTCCTTTGACCTGGCCGCGTACTCGCCCTCCCAATGGCATCCGCCGTGGATTACACTTTACGAAGCGGAAGAAGCCATGGCGTCCAGGAACCATGGCGACGTCTACAATCCAACATGTACAAGAGCAAGGAAACGGCGTGACCAATACTCGGCATCTGCACTTTGCCATCATTGCGAGCCGCCGCAGCGGCGTCACCGGGTCCTGGCCTGGCCACTCGTGCTTTCGACATGCGCGTTCTTGTGATTCTGTGCCCGAAACACCCCTGCCCCTGTGCTCGACCTCTATCCTACCGGGATCGCCATTCTCCCGGCGCTGTTCTACCATGCTCTGATTGATCGGCCTGTCGTTCGTTTTCCCAAAGCTGAATGGGAGCGTCGGGGAACTCCACTGGTGAGGCCAGAATTTGGGCCCTTCTACTACTCGGCTCCCCATATTCTTGCCCTCTTCCCTCTTGCTTCATCTACCGCTTTTTCGACCTTCCCCTTCCAAAATTGATACACTTGGGGATACTCTACTCGGGACCTGTTCACACTCTGCCACCAGCCGTCCACGCGCACAGTGACTGCTGATCACATTGGCTCGCATTGACCCGAACGTACTATCCCGTGCCTTTTGTCCAACATCGAATATCAGTTCTGTGTCACCGTCGAACCAGTTTGCGCCGTCCGTACCGCGTGCCTGTCAAATTCAGTCCGTCTATACAGCGTCAGCTTCTATCAGCTTCCAATTTCCCCAAACTCTCGGAACAATTGGATCGTCTCGGAGTGGCAACGAAGGGAACGGATTTCGCTTCTTTGGCGCCCGGTGTACGGTTTCGAATGAGTTGAGTAGCGGCCATGTCCGGTTCGGCAGATGGATCCTGTCCGCCTCCATTCTTGAATATAGCTCAATTCGGGGATGGGGGATGTAAGTCGCGGCTTAATCCTCAGATGTGTTCGTAGCTGACATTCGTGTAGATACCCAAGGGCGGCTTTGTGCAAATGTATCAGACGTTTACACTGATCTCGAGTGCTGTCTTCCGTGTCCTATTACGGACTGGATATTTTCAGAGTGTGAGTCAAACTAAATCTGCTTCGATTTTTCAATTCTAATCAAGTCGTAGCATTCGAGTCTGGCTACAAAGTGACCGAGGCCCTAAACCTTGTCGGCTTGATTGCCTGCATGTTCCTTCTTGTATCATGGATATTTTTGCCAGTCGCAAAGACAAGACGACACTATCTCAGCGTCTGTCTAGTGGTAGGTTGCGTGGCGCTTGCAGTAGGTCTCTTCCATCTCATCCTTGATCTTTGCTGATGAAGAAAGCTTGGATTTGCAATTCCTCTTGGTTCGCAGCCTGAGCAATGCTTCGACGAAATCACCCCCAATGACATGCACTCAAGCGTATCGTGCGCTTTCTCCGGCGCACTGATTGTTGCCGGTGGCTTATCTGCAGCAATGTGGAGTAAGTCGCCTCTACATTGCTTCGACTTTCTACTGACAGCGTTCCAGTCTTAATAAGAGCTTTGTCAATGCACGTCCAAATCTGCTGGGATGCCACTCCAGGACGCAAATTCTTTTACGCTTCCCAATTCTTTGGCTGGGGGATACCAGCAATCCTCTTCGCCGTAACCATGGCTTTCACAGGTGTCTCCTTTCGCTTCGGAACAGCCTGCCACGTCAGCCTGGAAAACTCCATGGCCGACTTTTGGGGTCCGCTGCTCGGTCTAGCCGGGGCCGCAGCGCTCGTCCAGCTGGGAACATTCTGCTACTGCATCAA
The DNA here is from genome assembly GCF_038381095.1 of Phyllosticta capitalensis. Lineage (NCBI taxonomy): Eukaryota > Fungi > Ascomycota > Dothideomycetes > Botryosphaeriales > Phyllostictaceae > Phyllosticta > Phyllosticta capitalensis. The sequence goes on along the minus strand of NW_027117450.1, from coordinate 943,968 downwards.
CGTATACCTGAAGAACATCTGGAGCGACGACGAGACCGAAACCCAAGATAGCACCAGTCTGCCGTCGTACAATGCGAGCTTGAAATCGCGCAAGAACTCGGCGAAGATCGTTTATAGGCGCGTCAGCAAGGTGCTTTGGCTGCAATGGCGGGGAATCTTGATTGTCCTATTCGTCCTGGTTGACGTCATCTTCTTCTCGGTCGTTTTTGTGTACTTGGATCAAAAGGAGACGACGGCCATGAACAACATGGAGACTGCTCTACCTCTGATACGGTGCTTGGTGGAGCACCCGTACCCTAGGAGCGGCAAGTGCTCTGACGCCGCCCAAGGTCTCAGTGTTAATCAGGGCACTGCAACTGCTACCCTTGTCCTGTTGTCGGTATGTTGGAGCTTGCTCACAAGCCCACTTTGACTTTTCTAACACACCTTCAGGTTCTCGGTCTCCAGTGCTTCTTACTTTTGGGACGCTGGTCCATGGTCACCGGATGGGTGGACAAGATCCGATCGAGATTTACACCAAAACGCGAATTTGTGTCGCTCGATGCGCGCGGCTTCTCCACAGATACACGCGCATTTACGTCAGACCGCACCTTCGAACTTGTCAAGGTGCCTCAATCAAACACCTACGTGGCAGCAATCAAGGCTCCCGAAAACGCAGTGCTCAGTCCCGAGGAGCCTTGGGGGAGTCCAATCAGTTCGACCGACGGAGGAAAGACTCCAGACTACTTCGGAGGCGAATACCAAAGACATTACCGAAGTCCTGTGGGCAGTTTCAGCACACCGCGAGCACCGAGCACAGCCGGATCCAGGGACAGCTCCTACGATCCTTACAACCCGCGAGCAAGAGGAGGACTGGGCCTTCATCCCGTTTACAGCGAGAGCGACGACGACTTTACGCGCAAGTTTTGAGTACAAAAGTTAAAAGTAGAGGCCGCGAGCTCACAGCTTCCAAAGCGGATGTGAACGAATTTTCTAATTTATCAGCTCTGCTTAATCCTAGCGTTGTCGTGGATTTGGAGTAGTGGGCCGGAGTCGAAAGAAAGGGAAGCCGTGTTTCCAAGATTTTTCGTTGTCAATCGTTTTGAGGATACCAGGTTGCCGGTGTTATAATGATGAGGATCAAAAGGGCTGGGCCCACGACAGAGAGTTGGTCTACACGGTGTTTCATGTCCTTCTCTTTTTTGATTCCCCTCATCGTTCAGGTTGATATTCTGATTTCAATAACAAAAATAGCAAGTTGCGGACGCCAAAATCGTCCGTCTTACAAAGCAAATATATGGTCCTCGGTATGCTCCGAATGCCTCGGTCTGATCGACAACAGCACTGTGTGCTGTGTCAAGTCTGGTAGCGACGGCGCCACGGCTGCAGCGTTCCGATGTCTACAACATCAGTCCATGCATCATCACCTAATCCAATTGCCTTTGGAAAATGCGGCACACATATAAAAGCAGCAGCAGGTGTCGGCTTAAGCAACAGGAGCAATGTCCTCGTCAGCCCCGGATTGAATAGCGTGCCGGCCCTAACCGACAACACGAGCCACCGGTCGGCACCACAGGAACTGCCAGGTACGCGGCGACGACGGCATGTCATCAAGGGCGCGTTTCTTCAACCTGGCATGGCGTGAGGATGCTGACGAGGAAGAGACGCTGTTACCATGGCGCACAGAAAGCTCGTCAAAGCACGTGTAGTCATACACTAAAAGGAGCAAAAAGCGTTGCCGCTGCCATGCTCACAAGAAGCGCGTAGCATCGGCCACGAGATGGGTCGACAAGAATCGACCATGCACCTTGTCCCGCGTCCGCTCCAAACAACCCGCGGCGGCGAACAGCGGGGTTCCACGATAGCAGTTCGATGCTTTATCCATCTACTCTATTCGAACGATAGGAACGGTATCGATTGAGAGAGAAAAAAAGATGGGGAATATGCACAGACGACAGAGCAGCAGCACCAAATACGACGCAGCAATGGCGCCGACAAGAACACCCGCCATCCGGCAGCGGCCTTGTATATCAATCTTGCTGCCGCTCGCGCTGCTCTCGCTCATTCTCACATTTCCCACTGCGACCTTGTCTTTGCCCTTGCTCTCTTCCTCTTCCGTCTCCTTTGTCCAATCTCTCCCCCTGCTCTCTCCAAACCACAACCACCAGCAATCCCCACTTTCGACCAAACCAACCCAAACTTTGCTCAAAATGGGCGGCGGCGACCAAACACCCCCGCAGCAAAACGAGACGCTCGTCATCGCGTTACCAGACCCGGAGCCCGTCGAGCAGCTAGCGGCGCTGCAAAAGCGCTACCCCTGGGTCCGCGTCGAGTACCACCAGATTGCCGGCTGGGGGGCGGCGTTACCGGCCGAGGCGTTTGCCAATGCCACGACGCTCGTCACGGGCAGCACGTTTCCGGCAAGGAGCGAGGATGCGCCCAACCTGCGCTGGCTCCATCTGATGAGTGCCGGCTCGAATCAGGTGCAGGGGAGTTGGATCTGGGCGAATGATGACATCTTGATTACCACGAGTAGTGGCATTCACGGGCCGCAGGTGCGTTGCTACGCAGTTCTTTTATTTGCTTTGCCCCTTTTCCTTTGCTTCTCGACAAGTTGTATGCCATCTTTTCCATAATGAGTGTCCAGTCACAGAAAGAGTACTTGGCCTGAAATCTGCATCTTCATTCAAGCCTGAATTCCTCTACTCATCCTTACATTTTCTTGGAACACTGCCTAATGATACCGCTGGCAGATCTCCGAGTGGGTGCTCATGGCGCTGCTCGTCCGCACGCACCACTACGACCAATTCCATGACGCGCAAAAGGCGCACCGCTGGGAAAAGTACCGGCCGGGCCAGACGGTACGCGACCTGGCAGGTCAACGAATTGGCGTGTTGGGATATGGCAGTATAGGACGACAAGGTAAGCTCACCTCCTAAAGGTCACCTCTCCACATGCTTCCCAGGAGATTCGACAAGGAGAGCGCAAAGAGACAGACCGGGGAATGAACAATGTCCGACTTTTGAATCAAAGCATAAGCTAACCACCACCATCACCAGTCGGCCGCGTCGCCAAAGCCATGGGCATGGACGTGATAGCGTACACGGCGCACGCCAAAGACACGCCCGAAAGCCGCGCCGACAACGGGTACATCGTGCCTGGGACGGGCGACCGCGACGGGAGCATTCCGTCGGCGTGGTACAGCGGGCTCTCGACGACGTCGCTCCACCACTTCCTCGCCCAAGACATCGACGTGCTGCTGGTCAGCGTGCCCAGCACAAACGCCACGCGCCACTTCCTGGGCGCCGCCGAGTTCGACGTCCTGGCCCGCGGCAGCAACGGCACCACTGGCCACAAGCGCACCCACGCCCCCTATCTTGTCAACATTAGCCGCGGCCAGAATCTCAACCAGCCGGACCTGCTGGCTGCCCTCGAGGACGGTACTCTCGCTGGCGCGGCCCTCGATGTGACGGATCCGGAGCCCCTACCTGCTGATGACCCGCTGTGGGGTGCCCCCAACACAACCATTACGCCCCATATTAGCGCGGTCACGACGGACTACACGTCGCGCAGTTTGGAGATTCTGACCGAGAATGTCGGCAGGAGGGCGCGTGGGGACCGGTTGTGGAATGTTGTGGATCGGAAGAGGGGGTACTAGGGAAGCGGCGGCGAAAGCAAGAGCGAGAAAGAGTTGAGAGTCGAGTGTTGTTGATGTTGCGAGTCCCAAAGAGGGAGGGAATGGTTTTGACGTTCTCGTTGTTGAAAGTGTGGCATTGGAAGAAAAGTGTGGCTATTCAGCGCTGGTCCAGGGGTTATATTTCGCGGACATTGGCGGAGAAAAGCGTCGACTTTGATTCCTCTTTTCCAGCAAGTGTCCTATTTCCAGAGATTGAGCCAGCCTTCATAGTCAGTTTCTTTTGGTTTTCAAGCCAGGGACACCATCCAGCGAGAATGATTCAATGATGATGGGACAGCCAGAAGTCATAGCAGATTTGCAAGGGGAGAACGGAGAACAAACACATGACTTGATACTGTTTTCTAATTGCCATTCCGCTGGACCAAGTTGAAAGTCTACAACCCTACGACGAAAAGAAAGGGGATCGGCTCATACACTTCTTCCACGTTCATGTTCTTTCCCTCATCACCGGAACATGCGCGTCACCATGTTGCTTGCGAGGGTCTTGGCGAGGCCGCCGCCGTAGAATGCGTTGCCGGCAAAGTTGGAAGCCTGGCTGAACTTGTCGCAGCGGGAGAAGGCAAGCGTGTTGGTGATGGTGAGGATGAGGGCAATCACTGTTGCTCGTTAGCCACGAACCAAGAAACCTCCCCCAAATCCCAACGCCATATCCGATGCGGCTCTTCGCACACACGACTACTTCTATCCGACATCCGCCCCACACAAATCGGAGAAGAAGAGAGTCCAACTCACCAATCAAGGTCAACCAAATAAACTCAAACTTGACGAGCGCGACCACGGCCAAGGCGATCCAGAGCAGCGGCTGGGCGTACAGGCTGAGCCAGAAGAAGCGCTTGTCGGTCGCGTTGATCTGGCGCGTCTCCGGGTCGGCGCTCTCAAAGACCCAGCGCGAGTCGCCCGACGACGTGTCCACTTCGTTCCACCAGCGCAGCCCGACGAGCCGCCGTCCGGCAATGTTTTTGAGGTAGTAGAAGTCGGCCGCCAGTAGGATGATGGTGATGATGAAGATCATGACGCTGTGGTGTGGTGTTAGCTGGGTTTGTGGGAGTCTTTGAGGAGGAGGAGGGCGTGTTGGAGGTAGTGGGTTGGCGCGCGTGGGTTTGGGTTGAGTTTGTCGTGGACGTGGACGTACAAGTTGTCGGTGAAGAGGAGACCAAGGAGGTAGACGAGAAGACTGGCTACATTCTACAGTTAGTATCCGTTGCTGTACAATTTTCCGCCGATTGTCTGCAGAGCTCAGCAACTTACAGATGCGAAAGATCAGGAAGCAGAGCAGCGTGATGGGATGGCTGCTCAGGCGCCAATTCAACTCGCCCGATTGGGGCCCCGCGGCGTGGTCCATGATGTGTGGCCGTCTAGGCGGATCCGAGTCTTTCGCGGTGTATGAAGTTGTAGAAGTTGTAAGAGGAGCTCTTTGGCGTTGAAGCTACGCAGCCTGAGGCGTATGTAAGGGACCCTGGCGTCGGTGTTTCAGTTGCGTTTGCCGACCCATGACGCAGCCCCTCAAGCTCCAGGGCACCTCGGTGTGGGGAAGAGCTACCATCAACTTTACTTTTGCACCGACTTTCAATTCAATCTTTCATCTTTTAGCATGGCGGCGCCAGTCATTCGCCGGGCACTTCTCTATGGTATTCAAGCTCACATCACCTTGCGACAAGCATGCTGAACCTACCCAGTGCCTGGCTCATCCTCAAAGATGCTTCAAAAGTCCCGAGGTCTAAATGTAGACACGATAGCTTACGACCTTGAGGACTCTGTCACACCTGGAAAGAAAGCAGAGGCACGCTCAAATCTCCGCAGTCTCCTCGAGCAGCCTCGGGTGGAAGGCATCCGCGAGCAGGCTGTGCGAATCAACTCTGTCGACAGCGGCTATGCTCTTGATGACCTGACTGAAGTGGTCTGCACCTTAACTTACCATGACCCCATTCTGCGCTGAAATGGCAGTCACCACACAGCTCAAAGCACCCAATATCGACGCCCTCGTCATACCAAAGGTGAATTCGGCTTCCGACCTTCACTTCGTCACCGATGTCATCCGGCATGCGCTTCCGCAACGGCACCCTTCGGGCGACCAATCCGCAGCTCAACCACCTCTCCGCCTCATTGCCCTTATCGAGTCGGCCAGGGCCCTCATGGACCTGCAATCTATCTGTCGCGCAACTCCCTACCTCTCTGGTCTCATCTTTGCGGCCGAGGACTTTGCCCTCGACCTCTCCATCACCCGCACTCCGTCGCTACGCGAATTTCTCTACGCGCGCTCCGCCATTGTCACTGCCTGCCGCGCCTTCAATCTGCCATCTGCAATTGACCTGGTCTGCACGGCGTATAAGGGCGAGCAGGGCTTGCAGACGCTAGATGAAGAGTGCGCCGACGGCAAGCGCCTGGGCTTCAATGGAAAACAGTTGATTCATCCGAGCCAGGTGGATGTGTGTCAGAAGGCGTATGGGCCCGGAAAAGACGAGACGGAGTGGGCGGTCAGGGTGCTGATTGCGAATGAGAAAGCGGAGAAGGCTGGGAGAGGCGCGTGGACTCTGGATGGGAAAATGATTGATCGGCCCGTGGTCGGCAAGGCAGAGTCGTTGGTAAGGAAGGCTGAGCTTTGCGGGATGGACGTGGGATCATTGCGGGACAAGTGGAAGACTCAGGAGCCAGAGTGAGAATCATAGAGGATCTACAGAGTGAAAGTAGATAGTTTCGGTCGAATAAATCAGTCCAGGTCCCCGGCATGGAAAAGGCGTGAATGATGGGGCAGCTTTACGCGGTGTCGCGTAAAATATCCCTCCCCACAAAGGCGGTCAGCACCGGGTTGATTCTGCCACCCATTTCAATTTTCCGACAGCAGCTCGACGTCAACCGACTTTTCCACACGCGCGCACCAGCCCTGCTTCGAATTATATTTCCGCAGGCCGAACACCATGCCGCCATCCCAGCTCAAGCGCCTCAAGGCGTCCCTCCGAGAACAGGGCATCACCGGCCCTCAAAAATCCAAAAAGGAAAAGAAGCGCGCCGGCAAGGATGTCGCTAAGCGCGCGCAGCGTAACCAGGCGCTCGAAAGCATTCGCGACAGCTTCAACCCCTTTGAGATCAAGGCCAAAACGCGACCGGAAAAATTCCAATCTACAACCTTGCACAAGAAGAATGCGAAGGAGGGCATGGTTTCGGTGGCGCGACCGGGTGTTACCAAAAGCTTGGGCGAAGAGACGGTAGGCACAACACTTGGGATTTCGGGACTGGACGTGTCGCTAACGGACGATTATAACAGAGGAGGAAGATGCTGCTTCCCGAATTGCAGAAGCGAAATAAGACTGGTGGAATCATCGACAGGCGTATTGGCGAAAACGATCCGACTATGACCCCCGAGGAGAAGATGCTGGAGCGTTTCACCCGCGAACGATCACGCAAAAAGGGCAACGTTTTCAACCTGGAAGACGACGCAGATGAGGAAGAGGTGCAATTCACCCACGGCGGCATGCCCTTGGACTTTGGCGGCGAGCGCGACGATTTCGACGCTGGCAGTCTCGCGGGCGGCAGTGACGATGAGGCCGATGTGGAGCGCAAGCCCAAGAGGAGAAGGGAGAATGATGGCGAAGAGGATCAAGAAGAAGATGAGGAGCAGCCGGAGAAGAAAAAGACAAAGGCAGAGGTCATGAAGGAGGTCATTGCAAAGTCAAAATTGCACAAGTACGAGCGTCAACAAGAAAAGGAAGACGACGAAGACTTGCGAGAGAAGCTCGACGAGGGCATGTTCGATATGCTTGCAGAACTTGGTCGGTTCAAGAAACCGCCGCCGCCCAAGCCGGAGGAGGCCAACGGTGGCCTTGGTTCGATGGATCCGGAGCGTGCCAAGATGATGAGCCAGGAGGACAAGAAGAAGGCCGACAAGGAGTACGACAGATTGATGCGCGAGATGAAGCTTGACAAGCGAGCTGCTCCTACGACCAAGGTCAAGTCGGATGAAGAAAAGGCTCAAGAGGAAGCGGCACGGTTGAAGGAACTGGAGCAAAAACGTCTCAGGAGAATGAGGGGAGAAGAAGACAGCAGCGATGACGAGGAATCCGAAAAGATGGATGTCGATCCACAGGAGGAGGTGGACGAGTACGACGATGCCGCCGGGTTTGGACTTCAGGACCATCGCCTGGGCACTTTGCGACCAGAAGGCGTTGACGACGAGGACGACTTCGAGATTGATGAAGATCTTGTGGCCAGTGGATCCGACGTTGACGAGGACGATGTGTCCAGCGCAAGCGATGTGGAATCTTCGGAAGATGAGGAAGAAGAGCAACTCCGTCAGCGCGACGAGGATGAAGAAGTCGAGTTTGTGGGAAAGCCCGCGGGTGACCAAGGGGCGAAGAAGCTATCCTACACATATCCGTGCCCACAGACTCATGCCGAACTCCTCCAAGTACTCGACGGCGTCGCTGCCACCGACATTCCCACGGTCGTTCAAAGGATAAGAGCGCTGTATCATCCTCAAATAAGTGCGGATAACAGGGAAAAGATCGAGGGCTTTAGCAAGGCATTGGTTGACCACATCTCCTACATGGCGTCGCAAAAACCAGCACTGCCATTGGCGCCGATCGAGACAGTGATACGTCATATCCATTCGCTTTCTCGCACTTTTCCCACCCCTATTGCTCAGCAATTCCGCGCACACTTGAGCGCCATGTCCAAGAGCTCTGCCATCACTTCTAAGGACATGATGATTCTCACGGCCATTGGGACGATCTATCCGACCTCGGACCACTTTCACCAAGTCGTCACGCCTGCCATTACTATCATGGCCCGCTGGCTCGGGCTCACAACACCGCAAGGCCCAGAGGATCTCCTGACTGGTACCTACCTCTCGACGCTCTCGCTCAAGTACCAGGCCCTCTCCAAACGCTACATTCCCGAGCTCGTCCGCTTCACGACGCTCGCTTTGAAGCACGCTTCTCTCCCATCCACCTCACTCACCTCGACCTACCTCACCAACGTCGGTACCATGGCCAGCCTGTGGTCCTCGTCGCCAGCGTTTACCGAAATCTTTACCCCATCGCTGGAAGCCGCCCTCGAGCGCGTGAAACCCAAGCCCACCAAGACTCTCGAGCACCTGCGCATCCTGCTCTCACAAGCGCGCCTCGCGCGGCGGCCACAAGCACTGCACAACTGGCGACCACTCGCCATCAAGACGTCGGTGCCCAAGTTCGAGGAAGACTTCAACCCCAACAAGCACTACGACCCGGACCAGGAGCGGCGCGAGGCGGCCAAGCTCAAGGCCGAGTACAAGCGCGAGAAGAAGGGGGCGCTCCGCGAGCTGCGCAAGGACGCCAGCTTTGTGGCCCGCGAGAAGCTGCGCGAGAAGAAGGAGCGCGACGCCGCGTACGAGGCAAAGTACAAGCGCATTGTGGCCGAGATCCAGGGCGAGGAGGGCCGCGAGTCAAAGGCGTACGAGCGCGAGAGGGCGTCCAGGAAGAAGAGTCGCATGTAGACGAGGCAAGACTGGTGGGTTGGGAGGAATTTGGATTTAGTTTTAAGTTGATAATTTGCTGCGGTCATGTAGGAACAGGAACAGTCTGCAAAAAGCATTCAACGTCGAAAACGTTTCACACTGGAAATGGAGACACCGAATGTCAACATCAAGCCGCCTCTTCCTTCTTGACAACAACGTCTGCCTCTTCTTTCTTGACAACGACACGGCTTCCTTCCTTCTTCCTGCGACTTTCCTTGCGTTCTTTCCGCTCCTACCACTCTCCTGGCCCTTCGAACAATCCACCCACGCTTGCTTGCCGGGGGCCCGGTACTTGGCTACCCCTTTCCCATCATTCATGTACTGACCGCCGTCTGGATGGTTGTACGAGTAGCTTCCGTCTTTCCCGTGGTAGTCAAAGCCAATCTTCCCTTTGAACTCTCCTTCTAAGTACTTCCTTCGCACCCAGCTCCGCCCCTGGGCGTTGGTGCCCCGCCCGACGACTTTGTAGTCCCCGAAGCGCTTGTCATGGTGAATAGTGTTGTCCTTGTATTGGGGCTGGTGGGTCGTGGTGTTAGCGTCGGGCACGTGGTTGTGGTTTCTCGCCTACCTTTTTGCGATGGGAGAAATAGGAGGAGTTGTAGCGAGGATAATAGGGCATGTTGATAGCTGAGGTGCGTTTCGATTTTTGCTACCGTGCAGCAGTCCTTTCGAAGCATCCGGGACACAACTTTCTGCGCCTGTCTTGCCTTCTTGTTGAGGGGATCGGCGCAGCTCTTAAACCCGACCGTCAACGTTCCGTTCGATCGCCGTGTCGTCAAAAGCGGAGAGAGCGGCACAAACAAAGTTTAAAGACGAAACGTTAACAAAAAGGCAACAAACAACGACCGTTCTTATACTCATTACGGGAAGAAAGTAAACGAGCACATGCGCCGCCTCATTGGTGTTGTGAGAGGTCCAGCCGCTATCATGAGCTCCCCTTCCGCCCTTGCTGTGTCGCTCGTCCACAGCCCCGGTACGCATTGTGCGTGCCACGGGATCCAACGATGTCAACACGAGCCGATCGCTTTCCCCTTGTCCCAAGCTCATGATGCAAACTGTGCGCTCGATGGTGGAGCTTCAACATTGAGCCGCCTTTAAAGCGGCGAGGTCAACATCATCGCGCTGCAAGCAGCTGCAACGCGACTACCGGGACCGATAGCGCGACTATTGGCGACCCCTCGCGCGTGTACGCAGTCGCGTCATCACGTTCGGTCTACGTCATTGCGAGGGGTCGCTTTGGTGTACGTGGGTGGTGTTGTAAAGATTTGAAATTCAAGACCGCTTGGTCAATGGAAAAACCACAAGCACAAATAGCGGAGGCAATGCCACAGTAGTATACGAAGGAAAGGCCAGCGACGAGATTTGGTGCCAAAGTCGCGCGGCACACAGCTAATATTCAAATCGTTAGGTCGAGATGTGTGTGCATAGGAAGCATTCAAAAGTCATACATCGCTCTGGAGTTGAAATCTCCTTCGCGGCCAAGTGTGATACGGTTTCCATCTTTCGCAATGGAAAGGGACTGTCCGGATCCTTGATCATTCTTCCCGTGTTGGAAACAAATCGATACAACTGACTCACTGGGCAGTCAGCTGGGTAATCCGGTAACTTACCAGATACTTGGGCCAGAGGTGAGGGGTAAGGGGTAAATAAGGGGATACTTCAGGGGAGTCGATCGTTGGATCCCAGGGGCCATAACGCGTTCATACTGCCTTGTAAGAGCATCATTGCAAAAAAAATTTTATTCGTTTCTAAAGTTCAAAGCTCCTTTTCAATCTAGCTGGAAACACCATCTCAATCCGCTCGTGGCGTCCAGATATCTGATTTTCAACGCTGTTGGTTTGTCGAGCTGTCGAACTGCTTTGAACAAATCCTTAAGATACCTCCTGTGTCGCCTTTGGAAAAATTCGCTCGTGCAGTCCACAAGGTACCAACCAGTGGTTTTTCGCGCTACCAGCCCGTGAAAACAGATTTCGAGCGCCACCTATTTCTTCGGAAGGGGCCGTGGGGGCATGCGCTTTGTTGCTGGGATTCCATAGATCTTCCCGTTTCCATCTTCACCACTGCCATCAGGATTGAATAAGTGGAAACTCTTATCCTTTTGTTGATAGTGAGCTCCCTCATAGCCTTTGTACTTATTCTCCAGGTACAAGCACCTATCCACAACCGTGCCGTCCTTGTCCACTCTACTGCTGGTGACTGTGTAAGTGCCGTACACGGGCCTCCAAAAGACGCCCCCAACATGATTTTCGGCAGAAGGGTTTGCAGGGGAACCGTGCGGGTTCGCTGGTGATGGGTTCAGAACCTTGCCGCTGGCGAGGCTGTTAGCCTGTGAGGCTTCAAGGGCTCGACGGTCCGGACTGCGCGCTGGATTTGCACCATTGAACACTTGAGTCTTTTTGGGCTTCGTACCTGATATTGATCGTCTTGGTTTCGCCAGTTTCTGCGCTGGCAAAGTTCAGGTTCATGCGTCCGATTGACATGTTTTGCACGTTGATGGAACCGAGTTGAGAGGGATTGAGAGCCTCGACTGCGACTTTCAAGTTGCGAGAGTCGAGTGGTGCGGACTTTGATTTCGCTGAAAAGGCAATGTCAGCAATCGACCGACCACAGTCAGCGAGTAGGGAACACCCTTACTCTTTTCGGAACGAGGCGCCATGTCTGTAGAAATGCCGGAAAGCGAAGACAGCGAGTGACGAATTGAAGATCCAATGGGACGTGGAACCTGTCTTAAGTAGTCAGTCGCGCGTCAGTCAATGCGATGAAAACAATGAGTCTCTGCCCGAATAGGCCAGAATGGGGAAGAGACAAATGAACTGAGACAGTCAAACTGGTACATCTACGCTGCTTCTTATGTTCTCGCAGTCGGACTTTCAACGGCGGAGAAGCTTCGACAGTTTTGAACCTGTGTCGCACATGGTGCGGAGCGAGAGCTTTGAAACGAAGTCCTCTGTTCACAGTGTGCGACGAAAGAAATCACCAATAACTAGACTTCTATACAGCTGTGGTAGATTCTGGGCGGCTAGGGAGCATTCAAGCTCATAGTGCCAGAAGATAGAGAAAATCCATTTGCTTGAAGTATGGTTGCAAGGAGTCATCAAGGGCTTGCGTACCACGACATGCGACGACGCCCTGGCCGGTTAGTAGTTTTTTTCCTGACCCGCTATGGTTGATTGAGGAAAACCGGCGAATGAAACTCCAAGTCAATGGAACAACTAGAGTAGATGAGAGACACAAGTAGTCGTGTTCAAGAATACTGCTCGAATATCCAAAAATCCTTTGTGGCCGTCTCAGCCCCTATCTCGCCCTTTCAAGAAACATTTCTCTCCCCTCCCCTTGCCATCAAGCTGAAACGTGTCCCGAGTATAAGAGAATTATGGACGTCTTCTTTCTCTTCCATTTCCTGCGCAATCAAGAGACAGTTGGCGACACATCCCCCTTCAAAATTCTCCATTCTTCTTTAGCCCCTTTTGAGACAGGCCGCCACCTCCACTCTTCTGAATCAGCTGGTAACCACTTCTTAATTTCACCGAGGCCATCCTGCCAGTAAATCTGGCCATCTGGATTCAGGAATCCCCAGCTGCGGTCTTTGTTGTTGAATCGGTATCCAATATTCCCCTTAGAAAAGTCCCTTTCAAAGTAATGCAAACGGTATAAGCGGTTCCACTGCTCATCATGACCCTTTGCAATAATTCTGTATGCCCCATGACGCTTGGAGAAGCAGATATCACTCGGCACTATGTCTTCCATTTCGTATGTGTCGAGGGGTCCATGGGGCTTGAACTCTGAAGTTGTGTTTGGTGGAGTGGGCAGACCCTTAAGCGATGTGCTTGGAGAGCTGCTGTTTCTAATAGTTTCACTGCTCGGAAAAGTAATTTCGACCTCTGGACTCGGACTATCCTGGCTGTGCACTGAGTTTTGATTTTTGTCCTCTTGATTCAACTGGTCATTGTTGACTTGGTATGTCTTCAGATTACCAGTCGCCCTAGTTCGGGCCGGCGTTGATGGTGCTAAGTAGTCACAATCAGCCCATTTTGCCTTGGTGATAGATGATTTTTGATATGAATTTGCCTTACTTTCTTGGTAGCATAAAGGGCAAACCACCATCTTTACTTCTCATCTAGTTTCGCGATAGAGTAGAACCTGTAAAAACTTTCAAAATGTAATAAGAAATAGTAGAAAAGGATACGGGGAAGTGTTACTTATATAGACAAGGAAAGAAATCAGACTAGTGGTAGAAAGGTCTATTTCCTCATCTTATAAATCCCTTCCTTAAACCTCTTTATGTATTGCAAAGTCATTGCGTGATTATCCCTCTACTATAGATTGATTGTTCTTAAAGAGATGCTAGCCCCTGAGCTCTTCCCCTTTATAGAGAACTTGGTAAAGGGACAAGTGCTATGACTAAAAGTAACCACACTTTAGCATAGACCTAGGCACGCTTCTTTGAGCCCCTTGATTGTTAAATCTGTTACAAACTTAATTAAAGACAGTTAAATGTGTATAGACCCTTTGTTTTTGCTATACTTCCACTTTGGACCCCAACTTCTACCCCTTACTTACTTACCCCCTTTCCCCTTGTTACCTCCCCTGTTTTTAACCCCCTTTCATCACGCCGCTATCATTCTTGCATTTTTTTATCCTAACATGAAGCGTGGAAACCACTGCTACAACTGACAGCGGCAGATACGACAAGCTGGGGGACCGAGTTTCAGTCGCGAAAGTTGCGACGCAAACACATGCGGATATGTGGAAAGGTTCCATGTTAAAGCGTACGCGGATGGGGAGCATTCAAGCCCCTTCGGAGCAAAACATCAAACATTGGACATGGTGTCTGAACACCTGGCTTCACCTTTTGATTATCTGACTCCACCCTCTTTCTGTTGTAGTCCCCGGTCGTGCAGCCGATCGTGCGGCCAGTCAGATATTCAGCGGGTCTGGACAATGGACGTTGAATATCGAACACTACTCAACTCGGAGCAAGAAGAGACACAGTAGTCGTAGGTCGTGTGTCACGACTTTTCTATTGGACTTGGAACACAGTACGAACCGCTTAAGTAGTCAATCTATCAATTCCGCAAAGAAACCATTACCAATTAATTATGTCCAAGAAGATGGCCCCAGTAACACCAAGCCTTCCCCCACTTTCCAAAATCATCACCATCGATCGCTCCTTCCACGGCATCAGACCTGGTGCCGCCGCCACCCCATCTCGCCCTCTCGCACCCAAGACTTCCCATTCTTGCCCCTCCAAAACCGACTCCCGTCCCAATTGGAGTAAAAATAACTCCCATCCGAATTTGAATAATGGTACGCATTTCGATTGGGCGCACCGGGCCCATAATCGCGCTTCTCCCAACGGTTCCCGCGCGCGTTGACGCCGCGCGACACGACGGTGTAAGGCAGGTTGTGAAACGAAGGGCGCGTGGGAGAAGATGGGGACGAAGGAGCGGTTGAGGGCGAGGGCAGGGGGGGCGTGAGGAACGGGTTGCGCTGCGGAGACGCGGGGGAGCGGTTCGTTGAGGGTGAGGAAGAACCGGAGGAGGAAGGGGGCGCGCGGAACGTGAAGTCGGCTTTTGGCAGCGACAGCGCCAGCGAGGGTCTGGGCTCGCGCTCTGGGTTGGTCGAGGACTCGAGTTGTCCCTGCGCGCTAGACAGGCGCACCTGCCTGAAGTCTTCTTGCAGTGTGGAGACGGCCCCGTCGACATCTTGCGTGTTCTGTGAATCGCAATTGAGATCGGGAGAGATGGTCCGAGAAACCTGCATCTTCCGTGGATCGCAATCAGGATCAGGGGAGACACTTCGAGAGCGAGACTCAGGTGTGTAGTAGACGGTCGAAGGGGCTTGAGGAGGTGGCAGATGGGTAGGAGCGTTGAGGGGCGCTTCGGAAGGGAAGGCGCAAGGACTGCTCGGATGGGTATCTGCGGTGCGAATGCGCAAAGCAGGAAGTTTGACGACCGGCTTTTTGGCGCGTGGAATTGAAGATGAGGATGATTCGGTGACACTAATGAGGAGGTGAATTAGCAACTGTCCGTTTGTACATCTGTGTCCATCTTTCCCGAACCGTTGGACGTCAACTACGGCTTCGTCGCACACTCGAGTGCAAGTGCCTGAATGCTCCCCGTCTGCATGGACTCTTCCTCTGCATCAGGAAAACCAGTGGAAATTTCCTCCATCACCCACTGTGCCAACACTGCGCGAGAAGGGAAACAAAGAGACCATAGACGGGTCGCAAAGTGGAATCATCTTGCCCACTCACCTCTGTTGCCCCTGCCGCCCACCTTCCTTCAACACGTCAATCTTCCTCTTTGCGTCTTCTGCTGCCACAGCAAAAGCAACGCTATGATCAGTGACTGCCGACGAGTAGCCGTCAAAGGCATCAACGAGACGCTTCAGTGACTCTCCCATCTCATCCATGAACTCTCTTGCGCCGGGACCGGCGAGCACTTGCTGGAGAAGCCCCATAAAGTGACGGCACTCTCTGCCCACAGCCGAGGCCGAACTGGAAACCGATTCCACGTTCAGGAGGAGGGTTTGGAGGTTGTGCGCGGTCTGATTGTTGTCGTTTGTCGCGGAGTCTGGCATGGTGGGCGGATGGTGTTGGGAAGTGTTGGTCGTGGAGTCGGCATTGTGGGAAAAGACGAGTTAAAGGACAGTTTGAAAGCCCGAATAATCATGGTGGCAGGAGAGTAATTGATAACGAGGGGAAGTGAGATTTCTCACGATGGCCAATCGCAGTTGTGGTTCCAGTCTTTCTTTTCTCTCCGTCCAGCCTCTCTTCGCTCCCCGCCTCCACTCGCAAACTCAAAATGCTCCCATAAGGTGGAATCACATGGAGCGCTCGAAAGCAATCCAGCCACGAGACCGTTGGCCAGCTTCATTGGGTTTACGCAAAGGGTGAATTGAGGTGTTGCTCAGACTGAATAACGAAGAATGATGGCAAGCAAAACCATTGTCCCGAGTGCTCTTCAACAAAAGCATGCCAAGACCTCCAGCCTCCCGCTCCGCAGCTACCTTTTCAGCAGGGATGCCATGAAGCCCCTGAACTATGAGCTAGGACATCCCAGTCGCAACATGACCGGGTTGGCAGATACCCCACGGGGCGAGACTCACTGATACGGGCCACGGCGAGTCGTGCTGGACACAGCCAATATTCCAAGCCCCCCTAGCCTACCTGCATGAATTCTCATCAGCAAATCGGACCAGCAGCGAAAAGTCGAGCCCACCTTCGTACCTGCTCATTTCCTCTCTTGCCCCGACGCTCCTTTAGAAGCGTCGGCCGGCTGGTCCTCGGAAGCAGGAGCGGGAGTAAACTTCGAAAAACCATTGCCCTTGTCGTAGAACTTGCTCCCATCGGGGTTGGCGACAAACTTGGAACCATCTCTGTGCGCGCAGAAGGAAGTCAGCATCAAGCCAGTGCTACTTGGAACAAATACCAATCCAAACCAACCTCTCCTCAAGTATCCCGATGTCGGAAAGAAAGAAAGAGAGAGGTTTCGAGGCAAAAGATGACAACGAATGAACAATAGAATGAATGGGAGCGCAACGATTGACGACAAGCTGGCCATCTCGAACAAACTTACTTGTTGTCATAGTCGTACGAGTTGTCCTTCTGGCCGTATCTGTCGCCGTAGTCACGGCTGGTCCATTTGTTGCCCTGCACGCACGCACGCACACATTGCATGTTAGTCGATACTTGGATCTCTGAAGGACTTCGCCAGGAGACAACTTACCAGGCTGTTGGTTCCGCTGCCAGCCTCCCTGTATGACCCAAAGTTGGGATTGGAGGAGGAGCTGTTGGGGTTGTTGGAGCTATTGGGATTAGTTCCGCTGCCAGCCTCCCTGTATGACCCAAAGTCGGGATTGGAGGAGGAGCTGTTGGGATTGTTGGAGCTGTTCGGGTTGGTGGAGCTGTTTGGGGCAGACATGTTGGACGGTTCTTTCGCACAATTGAGTCTTGGGATTGATGGGTTGTTTGATGCTTTGATTCACCAGGAAAACAAAGTGCAAGGTAGGAGAAAAAGAGAGATTCTTTAGCGACCCTTAAGTAGTACAGCAGCAGGCAGTGGCATGCCAGAGCCCACAACTCCGCCAACCGGTCTGAGCCTAAATCTGGAGAACGCGTCCTAGCGGCGACTAGTCGTGTTCTGGCTAGTCAGGCACGGACCAAGGGACCGCGGGGTAAGGCGGGACAGGGCGGCAGTCGCAGGAAAGCACGACGGACATAGCAAGCAGTCGGGTTCAAATCATCAAAATCCATTGATAGTCGTATGGTGATCTCAGCTTTCATGACAGCAAGTCAACCAATCCCGGAAATCGCAAGCAGCAAAGACAGACACAACGGTCTCGCAAACATTCTCAAGTCCCGCAGTACTCGTCCAAGCCGCAGGCGCAGTCGTCAGATCGTGTCTGCCGGTAGAGAGGCCATTTGTGCCCCTGAACGTCTACTTTCCAGAAGGAGGAGTGTAGGTCGAGCCTCCCTGGCCATTGTTGTAGTAGGTAGAGCCGTTGGGGTTGCTGTAGTAAGTACGAGCCATCTCTTTAAACGCGAGTTGTGGTCAGCAAAGGCCGAAAAAGGCGTGGGGGTGGATTGGGGTAAGGGGGCGGTGGAGGAGGGGAGGGAAACAGATTCATTCGGCCGCACAGCAAGCGAGACAGCATACTTACGTGTTGGAGTAGTGGTAAGAGTTCTGGTTGGAAGCAGACGAGCCGTAGTCACGGCTGCAGTAGTGGTTGCCCTGCCCAAAGAATTGATGTCAGTATGCAAGATGGCCGGAGACATTCGCCCCGAGAGAGGGCAGCTTGATCAGGATGACATACCTGGCTGTTGGTTCCGCTACTAGTGTACGAGTAGCCAGAGCCGGAGCCAGAGCCAGAGTTGGAGTTGGAACCAGAGTTGTTGGAAGGCATGTTGAGAAAGGTCTTGAGAATGGTGGTTCGAAAATTGAAGTTGATGGATTGTTTCGAAGAGTGGAACAGTGAAGAGTGAGGAGAGGATGAGAGAGAGAAGGAGAAGCAAACGAAGAGCACCTCTTGGGGAGCTTAAGTACCAGTCTAGTGTCCCAGGAAGCTGCCATGTGCTAGTCGCGCCATACGTGACCCACGCGTTGAGCAGCGCGCGTGGAGCAAGCGCGGACCCGCTCCCCGACAGGCACAATCCTTGCGAACGCTCCACCGCTGCTTGCACATGACGACAGTTGCTATCTTTCAGTGGGCCGACAGCGGCAAGCGGTTGGCAGAGGTTGTGCAGGCCATGCGTCGTGACAGCGCCGTTTGCAGCAATCTGCAGAATTCATCGAGCGATGATGGTGTCCGGGTGGTTGACGCTAGCATAGGGAACCCGTCCTCTGCCCTACCTGGGAGATGGCTTAAAGCCTACCGGCTGATCCGGGGTTTGGTCGTCCTTGCAAACTCACGCACGAGTCAGGGGCAGGCGCATTGCGGTTTCATGACTAGCCCCAAACGGAGCCAGACGAGCGTCAAGGTCTGGGGGTCTGGCAGATGAATCAAATTCCTGGGTATCAAGCTTGCTTTTTACACAACATTGCTGCTGCGATATCATGACGTGTTGCTGCAGGTAGCAGAAACTCCCTGTGTGACGCGACATATGTCAACTCTAGAGCTTGGTGATTTAGATGCTTGCCATGCTGCTCAAATTTGGTACCAAGTCCAGGCGTGTATGTCCAAGTAGCATTCGAACGACAGCACGCCAAAGGACTTGGACAGTTGAGCTTGTGGAAGCATAAAGAGCATTCAAGTCCGCCTTGCAATTGGCATTTCTTTTGCGACCCACTTTGGTAGCATCTGTGTGAGCTGTCGCTCTTCCACTCGGATACCCGCAGAGCCATTGTACGACAACGTTGCTCGGCGTCAGGAGTTCGCAATCCCCACCAGTATTCCCGCTCTTCGTTGCTGGCTGGTAAAAGACTACATTTCCTCCCTCTTACAGGTACTTTCCTCCCGAAAACTGAGAGCCAAAGTCCTTCATTCGGCTGAACATCTGCTGCTTTTCCTTGTGCCCCATTCTTGAAGACACAGCCATATCCTTCTCCCGATCAAACGCCCTCTTGCTCGGGTCATCCTCCTCTTCCTCTTTCCCGGCCTTGCCCTTGTGTTGCTCCAAGAGGCTCGGTCCCCTCGCTTTTTCCTGCAAATCAGTCAGCCCACATGCCCCAACCCCATGAACCGGCAAACTCACATTCTTCTCCCTCAACCGTCTCGCCGTCTCCTCATCCTGCTTGCTCTTAACATCGCGCTCCGACCCCTTGGACCTCTTGCCCTCGGGCGCCGCGACGCCCATGACCTGGTTCTCCAGCCTCTTGCGCTTCTGCTCCGGCGTCTCGGTCCAGGTGCTCATGTCACCACCGCCAGTATTCCCGCTGCCGGCTGCTCGTGCCGCGCGGCCGGATTGGAAGCCGCGCGCGCGCAGCTTGGTTGGGTCCATGCGTGAGGAGGCCAGGCCGTCGGCGTCGGGCGGCAGCATCATCCACTCGTCGCGTTGGTTTTGCTTCGTGTCTTCTTGCGGCGCGTCGCGGGGGACAAGGCCGTAGTCGCTGGCCTGGTTGGCGGCGTGAGCCTGGTAGGTTGTTAGAACAAGGCAAATAATCAGGTGGGTTGGTTCTTGCCTTTGCGGCTTCGGCAGCAGTTGGAGGCGCAGGTCCAAAGTCGTCGTCGCTACTGCTGTCGCTGTCGCTTTCAGATCCATTTGGACCCGTCTTAGGCATCTCATCGAGGGGCGCTGGCGGTGGTGCTGGGCCTAGGACGCGTCTGCGCTTTTCGCCGCCGTCAGGCGAGCTGGAACGCGATCTGTTGGCAGTGTTCTTTGGCGGCGAGGACGACGCAGAAGACGAAGAGTCTTCATAGTCGCCGTCGCGCTTGCGCTTCGCGAGAAGGTGAGGTGGAAGGGTCGGTCCAATGGTCATGTTGGCGAAAGGTGAGGTTGGGATTGATTGATTGTGGAGGGAGACGAGGGCTGACGTCGACGTGACCCTGTCGCGCTAAAATTCACGACAGGGATACCCCACAAGTGCCTGCGCCTCGTCTAACGGCTGGATCCGTATCCGTACCGCTGCTAGCACCAGCCTCATCACAGTGCAACACTCACATCAATACTGCGGGACATGCGTTTGATAACTTAGACTATTGTACAACCACCACCCTCATCCTCCTATGCCACGTACAAATCCACTGTGACTTGGTATCATGCCTTTGACAACTCCCGAAACCCGGAAAAGTAACGCAAACGAAACGGGCACTCTCGACCAAACGAGGCAAGGAAATGCTTTGCCATTTGACCTGTCAAATCCTGCCATTCGTCTGATTCGTCTCAGTAATTCGCCATGTCGGCGCCATGATCATCAAGAACAACAATACTAATCAAAATCCTGCCCTATAACAAAGTCAGCGGGAACATTGGCAAGCTTAGTGAAGCAAGTTGCGCAAGTTCGGGCTCGCGCTTGCGCCGCTGGCTCCGTTTTGCACCAGGGGACCATCGCGTGGAGTGGACGGCCTGTGTTGCATCGAGCCTGGTCCTGTGACTGCAGCCGGAACAGGACCAGGACCCGGGCTTCCATGGGAGGGTGGGCCGTGAGGAGCGGCACCGTACAAGCCAGGAAACGGGCTCTCAGTGTGCCTCTGAGGTGGCGGAATGTGACCCGGCGCAGGAGATCCATATGGTCCGGTGTGAGGAGAGTGAATGCCATTCGGCAACCCGGCAATCATAGGAGAGCTTGTGTGATGCAAAGATGTTGGAGCAGTAGGAGGCGCGTATGGAGACCGAATTGTCCCCTGTGGTCCAGGAGGGCCGACCCCAGGAGGAACAGTATAAGGAGGGTAGCCGTTGGGCGGTGGCGGTGGCGGCGGATGATGTTGAGCCACTGCGGGATGGTAGGGGTGAAGCGGCGGTCCATGGGGCCCTGGGACAGGCGAATGGGTGACACCATTAAGTGGAGGCGGCGGGTGACTAGTCCACGGCGGGAGAGGCGCACTTGGATGAGCGGTAGGACCTGGGTGAGGCGGCGGGGCCGTTCCCGGCATGGGGCGCCACGAGGGCGGCGCTGGTGGTGGAAATGCTCGCGGAGGAGATCTGATCGGCTGCGGAGGTGGAGTGGGTTCCTTGGGCGAAGGCCTGAGCAGTTCCGGCTTATTCCTCCACTTCCAGTGACATTTGTTACACAGATATGTGCCTGGACGAGGGACAGGTATCCCACTTGCGGGTGTCGTTGCCCTTGATATCTCCTCTAGTGGATAATCAATGTTGATGATGCCGTTCGGAAACCGCGGCCCTTCCTGAGGCGCTGGAGTGCTCGTGGACGACTGACGGGTCTGGCCTGCCTCGATTGTATTGACTGGGAGATCAGGACTGGAGCCAGAAGTCATCGAATCAGCCTCTGGAACTTTCCACCATTTGGGCGAGACTTCAATGTCGCAAAGCTCGCATTTGACGTCGTCCTTGAGAACTGATGGCGCACGAAGTCCGTCAGCGTCCTGGTCCTCCGTCTTGGGTAGTCCAGCGGACGAAGTCCTGGCCGACCTTGATCCAGATTGCACAATTGAAGTCCTCCGGTTGACCGGAGCGCCAGCAGGAGGGGGAATGTTCTTGGTAAATTGATCCAAAAGATTGGCCTTGCGTGCCGTTCCAGTCAAGGTCTGGTCGGCGTGCTTGTAGTTTTGCACGTAGAGCTGGAGCGCAGTCATTCCCGAATCATCCACGACCTCGTTGAGCGGATGCACAATTGTCTTGGGGGTGTGATCCTTGCACCAAATTGCAGCCGCCATTGAGCCCGTTTCTTGACCAAGCGTAAAAGTCGGGACAGCATCGCGTCTTGAGCTCTTGACGGGCGTAATGTCAAAGCCAAAGATGTAGCCGGCAGAGTGCGCGCAACCGACGTGGAAGCTTGCGTGGCATTGGTGACAAGACACACAAGCCCCCTTGTTCGTCTTGCAAATCTTGCACACTTGGTCGTATTTGATCGTCGGCGTCCCAACACCTTCAACAAGCTCGTAGGTTGTGGGGTTGGTGAATTTGAGCTCAGGCGTCCAAACGGCGCAGTGCAGGTGAACCCAGTTATTCTCCGCAGTCTTCTTGAGGGGTTCGCGAGGAAGCTCAGGCCGGCCTCTGTCACGTTGCTGCTGCTGGTATTCCTTGAGCTTTTGAACTCGCAGCTCTTTTTCGAGCCGCTCCTTTTCCCGCTCTTTGTCGGTCTTCTTTTTGTGGGAGACTTTGGGGGGTTCGATCAATTCCTGGACCGTCTCTTTGATTGGACAGATAACACATTCATAAGTCTGAAAGTAGTTAGTGGTGCGGATCCCTCGGCCAGATTGGGCGACACGTACGTATGAGACGGTTTCCTTCTTGTCGTTCTTGCATTGATCACAAACCCACTTTCCTGACCGAGATTCTGTGACGCCGTAGCATTGTCGGTGAACCGTCAACCGGCACTCCTTACATACCAGTCGCTGGTCGCCGAGAGGCTCCAATTGCAGACAGACAGCGCATGGAAGCTCCCTCATCTTTGGCATCACAGGCTGCGGCGGCGGTGTTGGTGGTTTCGGCGGAGGGGCAACCTTTTTCTTTGGTTGCTCGACGGGTGCCTGTTGTGCGAGCTCACTCTCCGGGATAGCGGCTGCACCCTTTTGCCTCTTTCGCGGCGGTTCCGTCTGGGGTGGTGGGAGCGTATCGTTTGCCGGTTCAATGCTCTTGATCGGTTCCGGAGGTGCATTCTGCGCTGCCGTGATTTCATCCATCAACTCTTGGTCAATCAGTTTTCTCCACTTCTTTCCGCCAGTGGCTGAAATCTTCTTGATGAGCTCCTCAGCATCTTCGTACTTGATGGCATACTTTCTCCACAACCGCGCACAACGTTGGCATAGACCCGGGATGAGGTGCGTGCCCTTTTCTTTGCTGCGCCCATCCGCAAGTACAGTCTGTCCAGGTGCGACACCTGGGGCTCTGCGCCACTGCCGAGACTTTTTAGTCGAGCAAAACTTGCAGATAAAGGTCTTCTTGAGCTTTTCGGCCTTGCGAACATCGAAAGCGGAATCATCAACGTCATCGGCAATGTCATCGACGAGTTTCGAGGCCGGACCGAGGAGCTTTTGGTTCTTTCCTTTTCGGCCTTCAAAGTTGCCCCAGACTTGTCTTCCTCTGGGACTCCTTTTCCACATGTAGTAGTACCGGACAACATCGGCGTGGGACATGGTGCGGACGTGAAGTCGAACGTTTCGCAGCTCTGATCCGTACTTTGCAACGCCCTCTTCGAATCGCTTCTTTTCTTCCTTGTTTGGCTCCGGGTTCTTCAAATCCTTCTTCCGATTGAGCTTCTTCAGAGCTTCCAAGGCTGCATCGACATCGTAGTTGAGCGCATATAAAATCTCAAGCGCCTTTGTACGGAAGTTGGTGTCGTACCCGGCAACTTGGACGTAACCCTCACCAATGTCCACGGATTTGCGTATGTAATCGTCAATCAGCTTTTCGCGGTCAGCGGGTGAATCATCACCGCCTCCTTCTGGCATTTTGAAAATGGTCTTTGCGGTGCATCTCGGGTCGTCGTTGGGAAAGTCCTCTCCTCGTCGCACATATCCTGGCGGCTCATCCTGGACCCATTTCGGCCTCTTTGCCTTGTCGGCCCGTTCTGCCTCTACGGCCTGCGCCGACTCTTTCGCTTTGTTGTCTTTTTTGTGGCCGGGCGCCTTGAATCGCTTCCTGGCCTCAGATGGCTTGACAAGCTCAACGGGTCGTCCGTGCCAAACGTTCACGTTTGCTTGATGTCGTGGGCCTAGGCGCGAGCTGGCGCGAGGGTAGATGGCTCGGTCGTCGTACTGCAGGGCGTCCTCGACCCGGCAATGTATGCCAAGGTAGCGCATGGGCCACATTTTTGCCAGTGCAATCTCAGCCTGCGTTGCAGGATGGTCGTCGACGGGAGCATCGGAACCGCTTGGGCTGGGAGCAGTGGTGTTGATCAAACCGCCGGCATCTTCTTCCTCTTCGTCGACTTGCTCCTCCTCTTCTGGAGCAGGCCCGGCCTCACCGATGATGGGGGTCCGGCGCGCTTCGAGTTTCCTTTCCTGAGCTCTTCCGCATGGTCCGCAAGCCCACGCGAATCCTCGAGAGGGCTTCTTCAGTAGTGGGGGCCGAACACAATTCATGTGATACGTGTTGTGGCATACCGCGCACTCGACAGAGTCGTTCCTAGAGCGTGTCAGCTGATCTGCAGCACCCAAGGCCGTGCCGTCAAACTCACGTAGCGCAGTAGCCGGAGCATCGCTTGCACGTTTTCACAGCGCTGGTTAGTTCCTTGACCCGGCTTGTTTCCACTACGACAAACTTCCATCTCTCGTCTAGCGCCTTCTTCACCTTCTCCGGGACATTGATGACGGCCGCCACAGGGATTACGTCATACCACCTATGGATAAAACGATCAAAAACTTGGTTGAACCAAAAAGAGTCCTTTTGTCTGCGAAACTCTTCGAGATCGTCTATTTCGCTGCGGTGTTTGATGTTGCATTTCCCACGCAGAGAGGCGAGCGGGCAAATGTCGGAATGCATGGTTCCGTAGACTAGTCGCGTATCATTGTTGTAGCGCAACACATCCCGAGGCCGATAGTACCAATTCACTCTAAGAGAGTCTACTGGGGAACTCGGCTGCTCGTTGTTTGTGTGCAAAAACTCCATGATCCGACAAAGATAGTATGGCTCACCCGGGGGTTCACACACCAAATAGACATGATCTGCGAAGAAATTAGTAATGAGTATTTGACGATTTGTATTTTGCGCAAATTCAAGCGCTTCTGTGGGCAAGGAAAAATTACCATCAACAGCCAAAATGGTGCCGTCGTCGGCTTCCAGTTGCTGCTTGTCGTTGAGACGGTTTCCGCATTTTTCAAAAGTCATCATGTTTGTCTCGCGGCGCATGTTTGCAGCCACGACGGCATCCTTGCGTCTCGGGGCCGTTGCTGATGGGGCGGCCGACGCAGGCGCCACGTTGGAATTGGCTGCGTTGGAGCCGCCAGCCTTGCGCTTCTTGCCCTGGGCGGTTGCGGGGGTCGCGTTGGGGTTTGCATTGAAAGTAGAGGTTCCGGGTATCGTCGAGGAATCTCTGCTGGCCGCACCTGAGACGGGAGTTCCATTCGTGGCCGCAGCGGCCCTCTTGGCGCTCGGAGCCGGGGATGGAGCTGCATCAAGGCCGCTGGCGGGACTACGAGTGGTTCTTTCGGACGAGGTTCCGTTGCTACCGTTGGCGGCGGCGGCGGCAGCGGGCATTTCGAAATCCATTTCAACGTCCTCGGCATAATTGGGCCTGGCAGTGCCACGAAGGTTCCGCGAGCGGGTGCCGTAGCCGCTGGCACTTGCTGGAGTGCCGTCCTTTGCAGGCGGTTGAGATGATTCCGAGGCGGCCATGGTGGCCGACTCAGACTGCGAGGGCGCTACAGGCTGGGTCGTGACGGTCGTTGAGACCGGGGGCGTTTGCTGCGCGTCCCGCTCGGCGACCAGATGCGAATTGGAGGAATGCGAAGCGGTGTGGTGAGAAGAATCGGAGCTCTGAGGGTTGTCATGACTGGGAGACATGTCACCGGGCATGGTGTTGGCCTGGTGCGCGCGAGGTTGCGCGCTGTCTGAAGGGCTCACAGCGCCCGGGTGGGCGTGGTTGACTGCACGGAAGGAAGACGAACCACGACCCCCCTCGGCCTCGCCATCAACCATGAGAGAGAAGAGGAGAAATCACTGGGGGAAAAGCTCTGGACTGAGGATGCCACGACTCTTTCAAGACGGCCTGATGAAATCCGGGGCGGAGCGTTGCCGTCGTGGCACGATATCAACGGTGCATTGGAGAGATGGCGCAGACAGGGCAGGTTCGCGGCCGCAAAACGCGAATATCTCGGGGATTGTCGCGTACAAGAGGGATGGTGGAGGATCCCGGTAGACTGAGGCCCGGGAGAATCGAGGGGCAAGGTGTAGACTGAGTTGTGCACGGCGGGAGAAGTACACGGGCGGAGGTGGTCGAGGGATGGGAGAAGGCGAACGGTGAGAGAAAGAATGATGGATTGGAGAGAGAGAGAGTCGAGAAGGCCGCTGAGCGGCAGGCCTAATGCTCGCAGCTCCACGACTAATTGACGGGACAAGGATCCTCGCCTGACGCTACGCTACCACGCTAAGCCCCCAGCTTGCTCCAACACCCTTCCATCATCTTGTTCGTCATTCATCCTCATGCCTCGACCTGCGCCCTGCCAAAATTCATCTTCTTTGCTACGTGCATGTATCCTTCCCGCCTCCCGTCCGGTTCGACTTTGCCTGACATGGGGCGCGGCTCTTTGTCGTTGTTGGAAGCGAGGAAAAGGGCGGATGCCTCTCCGCAAATGGCCCAATGAGACGGCACCTCATCCACGACACGGCTGCCTCGACCTGTTCAGCTAAAACAACGTCGTCCCCAAGGTTTACAAGCCAGCGGGCGCTTGGCGTCGTCGGCTTCGGATGATGATGACTCCCTGGGGACGTTGGTATCCTCCCGTCACACTTTCAGCGGTGCGCTATCGTCATCTCCGTCGCATTCCTCTGTGCCAAAACACGGGCACAACGGGCACTGCCAGGGCCCAAGGTACAGGTATAGCCTCAGGGCAAAAAAGGCTTATTGGAGCGGCATCAATGCTTGAAGCGTGCTCGCCTGCCACGTATTTGCACGAGACCTTTGAAAACCCCCCCTGCCAGTTTGCGGCGATAGATGCAGTTTGACCCCGGTCGTACCTGAGGACAGCCGGGACGTAGGCGATGTGAATCGTCTGAGACAGACTGGACCACCAACGTCGCTGTTCGATGGCGGGTTGAGCAGAGGCCGCTGAGCGCGGTTGCAGACCAAAAGGAGGCTAGGCAACTTCAGGAAGTAGCGCCTTGGCCCGCCGACCTCATCAGATGGCCACGCCTACTTTTCGCCAAACTCTGATGACTTTTACCTGCCCTGACCCCCCGAATCAAGAGGGTCTATTATCCACCACTTCCTTCGACCCATTGCCGTCACTTTGTATGTTCCCCTTGTCGCGTCCGTCCCATTTGGCACCCTGTTTGGGTTTTCTCTGTTCCACACGCCTGCTGCCTCTGCTATCCTTATTTCCTGCGTTTCATCGCGTCTAAATTCTTCTTCCACGACCGTCTTCACGTGCTCTATACCAGCCTAGCGCCATGGCGAGCAACAGATGGTCGTCGACGCAAGGCGTGGGCTGCGAGGTTATTGAGGACATGGATGCAGGGGTGCTGTTCTGGGCACATTGATTGCCGTGCCTCCGCTCGTGTCTCAACCTCCCTGGCGTCAACGATCCAGCCGCGATCCACGGTCCACCACAACCATCTTTTTGGTTTATATAACCACCGCCGCCCCCAGAATTTGCACGCTGCTCGCTCTGACATTATCCAACTTCTTTCGCTTCATTTCTGTCGCCATTCGGACAATACTGCAGCGATGCGGCCTTGATGCGGACGTCGGCACTTACATGCCAGTCAGCCAGCGTGCTGCTGCCAAGGCGCATGGATGCTTCCCGCTTGCCCGCCGACAATTTTCTTTTGCCAGCCTGCAGAAACGACTCAAAACTCGTCGCCGCGAAGCTCCCTATACCTGGTAGATCCGCTGTGTCAGCCGCTCTTGTGGCGCGAGGCGCATCTCACTCCCCAAAGCTCCCGGATCCCATTCTTTGTTCCCAGAGATTCTTCAGCTGCACAATCCGGCCATTTTTTGATCGAGCCCCCACTGTTGGGTTGGTGGTGTTTGCGACGCGCCACTTTCAGTTTTGGATCTAGACTCGTCTCGGACTAGGATGCTGCTGACTGAGCCGACGTGGAACGACGTGCATAGGTACGCATTGGAGAGCCATGTCATCCTACCAACAGCCTGGATAGATTGGCGAGTCGCAGGTGGACGCGTACAACTTCAGGCTGGATTTTGAAGTGGACGCATGAGGTGTTGAGGAATAAGCAAACTTGAACGGAGGTTGATGCCGTTCTTCCGTCGCTCAAGCTTCTCGATCCAACCTGGATACGGTTGCAGAGACGAAACGTTCGTGTCAAGAAGCCTTGGCACCGCTCCGCAGTGGGTGGTGAAAGAACTTGGTAATTCCGATGATTTATATCATGTCGAGACGTGGAGTCTTCAAGCGCTTGATGTGTTGAACATGGACAGAATTCTTCTCCTTGTGGATAGTCACAGCGAGTCTCCAAGCGCTTGGTGCGTTGAACATGGAGACAATTCTTCCCCTCGTGAATAGTCACAAGGAGCCTCCAAGCGCTTGCGTCTGAGTGTGCGATGACTTGAAGCTGAGCCTTGGTTGAATTTCTTTCGTCACCTACTGTGGCTCTATGTCACGCTTTGAGTCGAAAAGGGGAAAATTATCCTGCCAAAGATCAGGCAGATCATCCCAACAAGTCGAGGAGCGTAAAAGGGGATTTGGCACGTGAGCCAATTGAAGTTACCAAAGAGAGCATGACAACCGAGACCAGATTGTGAGATCTACCACCGCTTAGTCATCGACCATGAGCCAACCTTGACAGCGAACGTGGCGCTGTGCGACAATTCAAGTACGACTTGATCGCATCGCTGTGTCAAAGAGCACATGTTCAACTGTGTAGAGACGGAGTGCGGGATGTCAGCCAAGGCACGCGTGGAGAGACCGGGGAGAAGCAAGCGATTCGGGCAGACTTTCAGCCTGGACCGGGGATGACAGACGTCGCTAACTACATGTCCCGGACAGAATGAACGGCCCGGCTTTCTTTTCTTAGCCTCTGCAATTTTTGTCTTGATCACAAAAATAAACTGGTCAAGCGGTGGTCGTCCAAGTGATGGTGGAGCCTCCATGTATTTAGTTGGGCGAAGTTATGATGGAAGGAGGCTCTAGTTTGTCGTGGTAAGACGTCTAACCCTAGTGGCGTCGGGCGGATCACGAGCGTTTGAGCGGTCTACTGCCTAAGAAGTTTGGTACCTGGATGCACACAGACTGGCAGTAGCGTCCGTTGCGGCATATTCCCGCCAAAGAGCACTGGAGCAGATTGTGAGGGGAACAAAAAGAGCGCTGAAGTTGGCTGGCGGGATGGGTTGCCAGGGTAGCTGGGTGGTTTGGTTTGATCAAGGTAGGGTAACAGGGCGTGATCCCTGCCACCCCGGCTACGGCTGCTGGCCCGAGGAAGTTCAGGGCGAAGACCGGGAGCGTTATGACGACCATGTCCATGTGCCAGGGTCTGTGGCCAAGCTGCTCGACGTTTTTTGCTTCAAAAAATTGCGACGGAAAAATTGAAAGTGCACAAATGGTAGACAGAGCAACGCAGTCTTAAGGCGACCCAAGTAATAATTTTCTTCACTAGTGATGCGGAGGAAAAAAGGGAGATGCGCTGTCTCGGTTTGTTGGAAACTGCGGCGGTAGGTAGGGTACCTCCCCCGCGGCAATGTCATCATCAGTCAACAGCCATCCCACCTCAGCCTGCCAGCCTGCCTGAAATCCAGGCATTCAAATCCAGCCTCTTCGACCACTACCTGTCAATCGCCACTTCACTCCGCTTCTAGCCCTACCAACCAACCCACACTCCGCCCATACCCACGTCGTACATGTAATGTCCACCTCGTCGCCCGCCTCTGCAGACCTCCCGGTCCCGCCCAAAGAACAACTGCGCGCCATCGCAAAGGCCCAGGACGAAAAGCACCATGCCCTGCGCGCAAAAGGAGACCATGGAGAGGAAGAAGTGGCTGCCAAGCTGATCCAGCGGAATTATCGCGGCTATCGCGAGCGCAGACAGCTCGAGGGCCTGAGGCTAGACGCTTCCACTCGCTGGATTGAGGTAAGACATGTTTTTCTTTTTTCCGACATGGTCGATTAGTGTTGCGCTTCCTTTTTAAGGCATTTTTTCCAATTGTCCGTCGCTGGCCATATTCACATGCCTAGGGATTGATTGCTAACGGACGTGCGCATCAGGCCGTAAAAGAGGGTCAGTAGTATCCACCCCCAACGTCCATCGGCCATGACCAGCGCTGAACTCCTTCAGCGCGCTACAGAAATGCGACACGCCCTCGATCGCGCCACGAGAGCAACCCTCCTTTACCCAAGCCCGACTCCATCCCACAAACCGGCCGCGCGCGCGGCAATTCGGCACCTGCGCGAGAGACCTGGAGACGAGTGGCTACCATTGCCCTTCGCGCCGGCAGCGATGACCACCAGAGCGACACATCGTCAGTGGATACCGGGGCGCTGACTCCACAAGAAAAGGAAGAGCGAAGGAAACGCAAAATAGAAGCAAAGCGATTGCGCGACAAGTCGGCACAGCGGATGCAGTTGCAGTACTACCTCGAACTGGTCGACTCGAAGCACCGATACGGCTCCAACCTGCGCGCATACCACGAGGAATGGAAAAAGTCAGATACGCACGAAAACTTCTTTTACTGGCTCGACTATGGCGAGGGCAAGAATCTCGAGGTTCCCACCTGCTCGCGCGAGCGACTGGAGCGCGAGCAAGTACGGTACTTGAGCCGCGAGGAGCGCTTGAACTACCTGGTCAAGATTGATGGTGAGGGACGTCTCTGCTGGGCAAAAAACGGCGAGCGAGTCAGCACGTCGATGGAGTACAGAGATAGCATAAATGGCATTGTGCCCACGACCGATCAGGACACGCCCGAATTTCGCTCACCGGGAGGACCCGCTTCTCGAAATACCACCTCGTCGTCGAGCAGCTCGAGTTCGAGTGATTCTTCAATTTTCTCCGCATCTGGTGGCCCGGAAGGCGAGCACTACGTCAATAACGACCTGAAGCAGACCAAGGGTGTCAAGAAAATAAAGCACATCTCGGCCGCGGCAGTGCTGGACCATTTGCTCCGCAAGTCTGTCAAGCCCAACAGCTGGATCTTTGTGCGTCTACTCGATTTCTCATCCGTCACACAGTTTGACTAACTTGATCTTTCCTCGTCCACCCAACAGGTCGCAGACACATCGTTCCGCTTGTACGTCGGCATCAAACAATCCGGCGCATTCCAACACTCGAGTTTCCTCCACGGTTCACGCATCAGCGCAGCCGGCCTCCTCAAAGTCAAGGACGGTCTTTTGACCCAACTCTCGCCGCTCTCCGGCCACTACCGACCCCCTACATCCAACTTCCGCGCCTTCGTCCACGCCCTGCGCGATGCCGGCGTTGACATGTCGCACGTCAGCATATCGCGCAGCTACGCCGTCCTGGTCGGCCTCGAAGCGTGGGTCAAAACGAGACGGCGGGTCAAGGGCGTCGGCGAGGTGTTGAAGAGGAGCGAGGAGGCGGTGCTGAGACCGGAAGATGCCAAGGGCCGGAAGGAGAGGGAAATGGATCACTCCAAGGCGGCGAGGAGGGAGGCCGAGGTCTTGAGGTCGGAGGAGGAGGAGAGGAAGAAGAAAGGGTGGAGAGGCCGCTTAGGGCGCAGGTTGAGTCGGCATGTTGAGCCTATCAAGAATGGGGGCGAGAAGGGCGGCGATCCGAGAGCCAAATTACCGGTAGAAGCAAAGGACCTGGGGAAACAAGAGCCGCGCAAAGATGAGCAAAGCAAAGACGAGAAGCCTGAGAATGAGGCAGCAAGCGAGAAGGTGGCAGAAGCGGAAGCTCGAGTGGAGGACGAAGACGCCGAATCGGCCGCACAACCTCTGCCATCGCCCCAGGATCTTGCTGCCGCGAACGCAATAGAGGGCAGTGTCGGCAGTGAAGCCAAAAAGTAGACCTGCGTCTATTTGCTGCCGTCAAGCTGCAAAGCCCTCATCCCGTGGGTTCAACTCTGTCGCGTAACAGACACCGTCGAAGAATAATACGACCCCTACTCGTTCTCGCGCCGCAATCGCACGCTTACACTTTTGTTGCCGCAATAGCATGAGCGACGTCAAGGAAAGACCTTGAAGCAAGTAGACACGCTCTCTGCATATACCCGCGCGCTTGGAGTTGGATGGCTGTTGGGTTGGTTGGTTGGTTGGTAATAACCTATTTTTCTTGATATCCCCTTTGTCTTGAA
This sequence comes from Phyllosticta capitalensis, assembly GCF_038381095.1. Classification (NCBI taxonomy): domain Eukaryota; kingdom Fungi; phylum Ascomycota; class Dothideomycetes; order Botryosphaeriales; family Phyllostictaceae; genus Phyllosticta; species Phyllosticta capitalensis. The sequence goes on along the minus strand of NW_027117450.1, from coordinate 911,819 downwards.
TTACTTTCCTGTACATGGCTGGAATTTTGCTAGAGGTGTTTGCAGTCTGCACGCCTCGGCTTAATGCATGCTCTGAAAACCTACCTGCAAAACAAAGGCCGCATTGTTTAATCTGGTGTGAAGCTCATGAGCAGCGTGCGGCTGTCCTGCTCATCGAGCAGCCCATTGTACCTTCCACTTCTCTGATGCAGTCATTGCCGCGCAAGAACACTCGATTTGGTAAGTTTTGTTTGTTTTCTCCCTCCCTGTCCGCGCGCTTCTGCCTCTTCACTCACTTCCATTCTCGCGTGGATTTGAGCACACTCATCATTTCCCAATCATCCTTTCCCATCATCAAGTGGTAGAGTTTTTCGCCACTTTTCCCCTCTGATCCCCACACACACCAAACGTCTGCCTACCAGTGGCATTTGTCGCTTATCAGATTCGCTTTGCCTCCTGCGTCGCATTTCACTCAAAGCACGTGTGCATACGGCCCTTACTCTGATCAACGGCGAAAGGAAGGTCTCAAGCTAGGTTCAGGCAGTAGGCAGTCGCCAAGTACCTGATCAGCCTGACAGCTTCACGAACACACGCGCCGGCTACCACCTGGCCAAACGTTTCGCGGGTCATACTCCTTCCAGCTTCAGCATCAACCACCATCCACCGGCTCCGCATCAGCTTAACATGGCGAACAAGAAAAGAAAGAGCGGCAACAACACGACCAAGGCGGCGAACAAGACTAAGAGCGCGAAGCATGCCAATGACTTGTCGAGCCAAGAATTCGAGGCGCAGTTGAGAGAGGCGTCTGGAAAAAAGGAATTCAAGTCCGTCGTACAAGTACAAGAGAAGGAGATTGAGACGACGAAGAACGGTGTGGAAGATGGAATTAAGAAGAAGGAGTCACCAGAACCCGACTTCGAACTTGAGCGTCTCTTCGTCACATTTGATGGAGAAGGCTTGCCCGTAGCTGCGCGCACCACGGCAGGCCCAGCCATGATCATCAAGCACGTCCCTTCGCCGACTCTGAGAGAGCCTCATCGTGTCGTTCCGCGCTTCCAATACACCATCCCTGACGATGCTGCCGGCTCGGAACTCTTCCCTCTCATGGTGCATGTTGGACAAGGCCTCATGGATCCAGAAAACTTGCCTGGCCGAATGAAGCAAGAGGGCCAGGACTGGGCCGACTGGGACACGCTTCTCCACGAAGCTCGCGTCGGCTGCGACGTGCTGTGGTACGAGTGGGTTCACGCATACACGACCCCTTTCGAGCCGCCCTTCGTCGTCTGCGAGGGCTGGCGCGCGCAGCGCATCCTCGACTGCACCGCTTTCGAGGATCCGGAGCTGGACCGCTTCTTCTCGGCCGGCGGCGCCAACAAGAGCAACAACGAGGAAGACGATGGCGACATGGAAGACGGCGAAGTGGTCGACGAAGACGACGACGACTCCTTGTCCGACGTCTCGAGCACCCTGAGCGACGCGGGCAGCGACGCGGGCAGCGAATGGAGCGACATTGTCGACAAGATCGACAACGACATGCTGGAGCGCATGCTGGCGACGGCGCGCGAGGCAGGCAAGTACGAAGTCGACATTGCCGGCGCAACGCCGCTCCCACCGCTGCAAGAGCCGCAGCATCCGGCCAACGGCAACGGCAACCACCTGCGGTCAGACCCAGGTACGCGGTTCGGCGATGGAGTGTTTCGCTTCCTCAGAGATCTGGGGTACGATTGCACTGACATCGCTGACAACGACATTGAGAATCAGATGCGAGCGCAGACGCCGAACGACCGCCCGACTATGTACGAGCAATCGCGCCGCAGGAGGAAGAAGGCGAATGAAGGCGCTCGGGCACGAGGCTTCCCCGGCTGCGACGAGAACGAGGGCCTGGATGCGGAGACAATGCATCGGAAAAGGATGGCGGCTCAGGCATTCCGCTGGGCCGAAGAAGACGTGCGTCGTTTTCGTGATCAGGAGCCGTGCTTTCCGAGTGCGGTGAATAGCAACATGTACCTCCGAGGTGGTGGAGTGGGACGTTCGTGGCAAGTGGAGCGGCAGAGTCAGGGGTTTGTTCTGGGTGAGGTTGAGGATGAAGACGAGTGGGAGGATGTGGAGGGATGAGACGGAGCGGACGCGTGTGGTTTCTCCAGATGCTCGGATTCGTCTTGCGCGCCAGCTGGTGCTTCGGTGTTCGGTTGATAGGTTGACAGGGGAAGGTTCAAAACGTCGAGTGGTAGTTGGGGACAAAGATAGGCCACACACAGCAGCGACAAATTACCAACGCCACACTCTACAATCACCAATCCCCCTCCACTCATCTTTCTTTTCAGTCGTATGCGTCTGTTCAACAGAGACTCCTGCAGTGTCCACTACCAGGAGCAGGTCGTCTTTTCAAGCATCATCACTTTCGGAAAACGATGTGGAAGGGCAAGGAAAGCTAATGATAAAGGGACTTCAACTCCACTGGGGTGCTCGTCTGGCGCTTGGTGGTGGTGTGGACAGACAAACGAACACGGCCCAGTACGACGCTTTATTTTCTTCCACACAAGGAGTGTATGCTTCCAATCCTTGTGCAGGCCCCACCAAGCAATGGCTCCCGGAACGATGGATGAAGAAGCAAGCTAGGAAAGTGGGAAGTCTGTTGGGTTTTATACCTTGCGATTCGCCAAATCGACCACGTGGGAGAGCGGCGTGCCAACATTCAGGGGCTGAGCTGGTAAGACTGGAGGGACAATCTTCGTATGGTAGCACGATCAGCGAGCGAACAGTGATGATGTCCAGCAACGTTGGTCGACATAGCGAGTCTCTGGGTCCGCAGCCATAGTCAACGGCTCACCTGGCACCAGGTAAATGCTCCTCCAGGATGCTTCAACGACAAGGCGACCACGAACCAGTCGCCGGTTGCTATTGTTGTGGGCAGACGGCAGTGTCCGATGACTCCTTGTGTCGCCGCTGCACCTGTAAATTTCTGGCTAGGATTTTGAAAGAACCTGAAAACAAGGGTAGAGCGCGAGGTTTTATACTTGCTAGTTTCTAGACGCCCGGCTATCGGAGTGCGCCAGACACGTGCAGAGGCTTTGTGCTGCGGTTGTGGCAGGAGATATTATTCAGCTGACCTCTCTGGCTTTTGGTCAAAAGTTAGCCCAAACTGCTTGAACCTGTGCATTTTAGCCCAATGCTGCCACAATAGGTGAGGAAAATTCAAACTAGTCTCAGCTTTACGTCGTCACACCTTTAGACGCAAGCGCTTGAATGCTCCTTGTGACTACCCATCAAGAAAAAATTCTCTCCCTGTTGAAGGCATCAAACACTTGAGAACTCCACATCTCTGTGTATTTTAACTTGGCGGCAGAAATTCTTGGATTAGCAATTTCTTTTGTCACCCACCATGCTGCCAATTGCCCTTAAGATGCAGTCTGTGATGTACTGATGGTGTCTATCTTTACGATGGGAAGCTATGATGATGGAGAAACCAAGAAAGAGAGCAGGTGCGCCCATGGACGTGGTCACCTATCCAGGCAGTCACCAATGACGTCAACCAAACCCAACTGGATGGGATTCCCTTCTCTTGGCGATCTCTATTACATCTAGATACCATTGGCTGGTGGAGTAAACCTAAAGCACCAAGAGCGGGCCGCTGGACCGTTCATCAACACGACGCAGAAAGCATCTTGTAACAAGGAACTGGGCCGCGGACAGGTCAAATGCCGTGCCGGACCAAATAGACTGAGAGCAGCGAGACTACCTTTGCTCCTTTCCTTGTCCCCGTGTGTTAATAATGCTCCTATCGTTCTGTCAGGCACCTCCCACATCCTCTTCTCTTGAACGAACACCAACAGCAATCACCCTCAACCGACAGACACAGCAAGAGCCTGCGAGCATCTCCCAGCTCAATATTCCTCCCCCAAGCATCCACACCCAGCAAAATGGACGTCTTCTCCGCCAACTGCCACCGCTGGGGCGAAGGCGTTGCCGCCGGCGCCGACCAGTTCTTCGCGCACGACGCGTCCAGCTTCTTCTGCGAACTGGGCAAGCACCTCAATCGCGCAGGCCACGAGAGTCGCCAAGGCTTCGAAGGCGCCATGGCTGAAGCCGGGAAGAGTTTTGAAGGAAAGCCTCGCCGCACGGAGATTTGGCTGGCATGAGCTTCGAGGGCACCGTCATGGCGGTAGGCGAAAGCCTTGAGGGCACGCGCAGGTGCGCCGAGGAGGTTTTCACGAAAGACGTGCCAGAGTTCTTTGCGTAGAATGCAGAGGTGGTGGCGCGGCTGCTGGCGGATGCTGCATTGTTCTTCAAGTATGTTGGAGAGAATGTGTTTGGTCCTGCAGTGCGCGTTGCACTCCAGCAGCTGGCGGCCGGCGTCAGCGCATCGCTGGCCCAGATCGACATCACGGCGCGCCGGACGCAGCGCTTCTTTGAGCATACGACGAGGCGCGTGGGTGACGCGTGTGCCTCGACGTTCGTCAGTATCAAGTGGGACCAGATCCCGAAGAAGGGGCGTGCGTGGATGGAGCGGCATCCCTGGAAGACTGCCTTTTACGTAGCGTGCAGTGTTGTCTTCATCGTACAAGCGCTGGCGTACGGTCCTGCTTTGGGCACGTTTGGGTTCTCTGCTGCCGGGCTTGGTGCTGGTAAGTGGTCATTGAATCGCTTTACCCCTATTCGTCTTCGTATAATGGGGTACTACTGCAAAATATATTGACAGAAAGTGGCATCAGATTCAATAACAACGGTATCCACCGCATATGTGGTACTCCTGGCGTAGTGGTCGGGGAAGGGTCACGACAAGGAGCATCCCCCAGTTTACAAGTGTCTTCTGGTAAGAGTTGCTCCCGGGTTCAATCCTCGCCGTTGTTATTTTGTTTTATCAGTTTTTCTTTTTCCCTTTTTTTCCGCCGATGATGTCGTTTCCCTGCTTATCCCACCATGCCCACCTTGCCATTTGCATCACAATGGCAGCGGCGATCCCGGCAGAAACCACCCGCCCTCATCCTCCATCCTCTGCTCACGATGCTCCTTGGTGGAGAGATGAGTGCTGATGGCAACTGCTTTTTTGTGCAGGATCGCTGGCTGCAGGTAGTCAGTCGGCGTATTCGCCCGTCGTTGCTGGCGGCGTTTTCACCACGCTTCAGAGCGCAGCGATGGGAGGCTATGGCGCTGGGACTATTGCTGCGTTGACTCAGGCCAGCGCAGCTACGGCAGCAACGGCAGTGGGATTGTCAAACATCGATTCGAAAAAAGTCGATGAGGATGAGAAAGAAGAGTAGGGCGTCTGACCTCAATTTGTTGACTGGATTGCACTTCAGTTTTCGTGGTTAAGGGAAGGTGATCTATGCGTTGTCCAGCTTGCCAGGGTCTGAAGCAAACACCGGACAACGCTACAGCATGCTGTCGTCTTTCATCAAGAATTCACACAGCCTTTGGACGGCGTCAATACAAAACACCAGTTTCTCGTTGCGTGAAAGCAGTTCAATAAATCCACGACGATAACGCATCTCAACAGGCGGGACAGAGAACGGAACAAGAGCGATATCCATTACTGGTACGTCGTTTCAATTCTGCAGGCACGGGCGCTCAGGATGAGTCAAAATAGCAAGAGAAGGAGGAACACCTTTTATACCTGTGGTCCTTCCAAATGAGTCAAGATTGCCTTGAGCACGTGGGCGAGCTCCGGGCCTTCTGCAGTAGTTGCGACCCACAAATCCGATAGGTCGGCCCCTGGCTAGAGACACCGCAAGATCAACAGCGTGCTCTATCATTGTAAGGCAATGCTGAGTCTTTACAACCAGTCCAGGTGCTCTCTAGAGTACGCAATTGCAAGCGAGCAGGAAGGAACAGAGGGCCAAAAAGAGAAAATATCTCCTTCTCAGCTAGGTGCACGCCAACAGAGACAGTCGTCCATTAGGATGTTGAGATAGGCTGGGAATTGTCAGGTAGCAAGTGAGAATGACTCCGAGAAATGAGGAGAGAGCTGGGGCTTATATACCCGCCAACCTTCCACAGTGGTCACCTGGTCCTGAGCAGACCTGCCTGGGCCTGAGGCTGGTGCCTAGCGGACGTTCTTGCATAAATCCGACCTTGCCCTTTTCGGCAATCACTGACATACCACCCCCTTACCCCCTACGCTACCCCTGGGGACCTCCTATGTGCAAGTATCTGCGAATTTAAAAAAGTTCTCCGGCCAAAGTTCCATAGACGTTCGAAGTTGCAAGATCCGGACTAACCGTTTTCGGACATCTTAGTCACGCCCGCCCATGCCCAACCATGCCAACGTGGACGAGCTCCTCGTGCCTTCCGCAGCAGTCACAAGTTCAGTCAAAGGCCTCTTCGAACACTCGGCAAGAGTAACATCAATCCATCATACACACACAATGCTGATTCCGCTCAATCAGAAAAGACGGTCCTGAACAACGTTTTCTCACACGCTTTCCCCTGAAGCGCTCGTAGCTACAAGGCGCAGCTCCCGCAAAACCAAACACCGACAGAAAGTGGGTTCCTTCAAAGTCTGTCCACAACGCCGGTCACTCCTGCAGAAGTCAACTGCCTTTCCTTCACAGACAGTCCAGCGAACTTCCTTTGCTGGCAGTGGAAATCCGGCAGCTGAAGAGCGGTTGAGCAAGACAGAGGCAGGAGGAAAGGTGGGTGTTTTTATACCCACAATCCAGTCACATGTCTGACCTGCGCTTTTGGGCTTCGCACACGCTACCGAGATCAGCCAACGTCCACTCCACTCGCTCTTCAAACAACATCCCAACTCCACGTGGCATCACTAAAAGACAACGGTGATGAGTCGCGTCAATGCCCCAAAGCACTGCGTACCATCATCAGCCGAAGCTGTTGTCTTGCTCGGACTAGCATTCTACCGTATCCGCTAGTCTCGCGGGCCTCAGGGCTGAAGCAGCAACGCGCAAAACAAAAAGTCGTTCGTCGAGTTTGTACCATCGGCCAACGCAGCACACCAGTCGAGGCGTGCCAGATTTCCCAAATCCCGAAGCAACGGCACGTCTGTGAGGAAACAAGTCTGCCAGAAGCAAGAAGTCGAGGGGTTTTATACTTGCCGGAGGCTCCCATGCCCGCCGCAAGCGCATGGCAGCGACATTCCGCGTGACGACGCCATGAACAGCTGGTGCCTGGGATCTTCCGCGATTTGATCAGCTGAGCAATACGCGACTGGCTGGATTCCAGGGGTCGAGCGCAGCTCGTCAGGTATAAAAACCACGACTTCCTGCAGTCAACGGCTACCCCATCGGTGGACTCGCCGCAGAAAGTGAATATAGAAGCTCATTCTGTACTGGCTGGAGTCAAGTCAAACACGGTCCAATATCTTGGCTTGTTTGGCCTCCCTCTGCGGCCAAGTCCATATCCAAGTCCACTCCGCGGATCTGTCGACACTTTATAAGAAATCGTCGCGCAGCATTATTGTCCTGATGTGTAGCACATCAACAGCAGCGGATTCTAACAGCGTGACAAATGGTAGTTGTTTTGTCAGTCGAGAGAGAGATAAATTGCCAGACTCGCTTCCAAGATGGGTCGTCAAGCTGCTGAGAACACACGCATACAACGTCTGCCTGTTATGCCGTGCCCTAACCGCCCAATCAATTACCGTTCCAAGCTCTGTCCACCGGCCGTGATGATGATTCTGTGCTCCAAAAACTCATTAAATTAGCCCTTTTACGCCACGCAGTGCCGTCACTTTGAACAGTCCGACCGTGATTCTTCCATCCAACGTCTACCTCTTCAAGAACCATTGCTCATGTCAATCTCATGCGAGTACCGCGATTTGACAGATGAAAGGCGCGGGGTGGTGAGCCCGACTTTTTCTCAGTGACAAGCAACAGACTTGGTAGCGCTTGTGTTGCTAAAGACGACGTAGCCAATGAAGGCACCGACCGCGACGGAGAGCATGACCCAGCCGTTATATGTCATGAAGAGGAGCCTGGTAATAGAGGTCAGTCAACACATCCAACACCCACCGCAGCATACCACAGTCCCGCGATTCCCACCCAGACACAGAAGCGCCGGTGGCCCGGGCAGTGGAACCTCAGGCAGAACAAACCGAAGTGGACACTGAAATACTCACATGATGAAAAATGAATAAAAGACCTGGACGGCATAGAGCACGCCCTTGACGATGGTGGCCCTCTTCTGGTCGCGGGCGGTCCAGGGACCAGCGCGCCTTCTGTCTGTCGACCATAGCGATGAGCTCGAGTCGTTGTTAGGGGTGATGGTGGCGGAGCCGTCTTCAGAGTCACGGTAGGTTGGGTCTTTTTGATTTGTGGGAAGCTGGGTAAGCTTTGTGTTTTTGGTTGTGGTTTGTGGGAGAAGAGGAAAGTGGAAAGGGGCGCGATGCGAGGGAAAAGATGTGGGGAATCTGATAGACTGAAGGGATGGTGTTGGAGATGATATGTAGGGAGCTTCCACACAGCAGGTCTTCGACGTCACAACACGGGAGAACACACAAAGGCAAGAGGGGGAAGAGAGAGGGAGTGGAACTAACCAGGCAGTCCTGGCCCATCATCCTTAACCTTCTGTCTCGCCGCAACCGACGCCTCATAGCGTCGCGAGACCTCGCGGACGCCCTCGTAACCCGCACACAATAAGGCGACAGCAACGAGCGAGAACAGCAAGCTCAGAGTGCCTGTGATGTGCCAGCCGCGGAACACGATGCACAGGTCTGTCGTGTCCCAGGTGAAGAGCATCTGGTAGAATCAGCCATGAGTGCTTTGATGGTAAACATGCTTTATGTTGATATTGTTGATGACGGAAAGCATGAGAGTGACGGAGACGAACGTTCATGTTGCACTTGTGACCCATGTCCATTCCACCATGACCGCCGTGGTCCATTCCGCCATGGTCCATGCCCGAGTGATCCATCTTCTCCCTTCCTTAAATGGTGCAGAGTCGATTTGGATGTAAACGCGCGATGCAGGGTAGATGGGTGTCAGCAGTCGCCGCGTATGTGCCGATAACTCAAAGACAGGATCGACGACAAGATGGAGGGAAAAGTCTCTTGGCAGACAGAAAAACACAGACAGGAGCCGAGGACAGCTTTATCTGATGGCTCGGGCCGTTCGTCACGAGTGTTTTGGGTCGCGGGTGAGATGGGTGAGCAAGTTCGAGGTGGTTAGGCTGATGGATTAGGTAAGGGCACGCGGCCTGTCTCTGCCTGAGGCATGAGCCGACGGATTGGGTCGAGCATGACCAAGCTCTCCCTTATCTAAGCAACATCATGACTCGCCAATGCGCCAGGCTGTCTCGACTCTCGAACGATGTCATAGCTCCAGAGGCTCCTCACGGATTGACTTTCCTCTCCTCAGGTCGGACCATATCCGACCACCACCAGGTCCGCTGCCGACTCCCAAGACCAGAACGCTGCCGCCCTTGTTCCTCTTTTTGCTCGGATTCGCATCGCCTCGTTCGTCGCGTATCCACCGGCAACTGCTTCCGATCCACGCCTTGCGCAACCTTGATCTGCCCGTGGATTTTTTGATTTCCAATCGCAACCAATCGCTACGCCCCGCTCCGCCGTACGCTTCCGCTGTCCGCGCGGTGTTGCACAGACAAGCAATTGTACAGCCTCGCCCCCCGCTCCGGTATAAAACGCAGATAGTCCCTGGAGATCTTCATGATGCATTTCGCCCGCCGCATAATATCATCCACCGGTTTGCGCCGCTCCGCAACCGCACTTCGCACCTCATCGTCTACCGGAATCGCAAGGACCTCACCGCGCGCCATGGCAGCCGTCCAGTCACCACAGAGCGCCAGCTTCTCGAGCAACGGCGCGTTGAAGCAAGAGCCGCAAAGACAAACCGAGACGTTGGCGAGTCCAATCAACCTGCCAAAATGGTATTGCACCTACTCTACTTAATTCGACAACCCGCGCGCGCTCCACCCTACTAACGCAATGCCTTTGAACACGCAGGCTAAAAGAAAACTCGCACCTCCTCAAGCCGCCCGTCAACAACTACTGCGTCTGGAACAGCAGCGCAACAGTCATGATCGTCGGCGGACCCAACGCGCGCACCGATTACCACATCAACTCGACGCCCGAGTACTTCTACCAACACAAGGGCCGCATGCTGCTCAAAGTCGTCGACCACGACCCCGCCGCCGGTCCGGACGCGCCGCCCCAGTTCCGCGATATCTACATTGATGAGGGCGACATGTTTTTGCTGCCCCCGAATGTGCCGCATAATCCAGTGCGCTTTGCCGATACCGTGGGTGTGGTTTTGGAGCAGAAGAGGCCGGAAGGCAGCATCGATCGCCTGAGGTGGTATTGTCAAGGCTGTAGCAGCCAGGTGCACGAGAAGAGCTTCCACTGCACGAACTTGGGGACGCAGATTAAGGAGGCGGTTGAGTCGTTCAAGGCGGATACCGAGGCGCGGACTTGTAAGAAGTGTGGGGAGCTGTGTGATGTTGCGCCTAGGAAGGCCGAGTAAAGGTTACGGGAGAGTCTTTGGCGCAGAGTTTGATTCTTTTCGAGGAAGCGTGCGAACGGTTGAGAAATCCCGTGGCACATCTAGAGGCCCTTCCAGGCCAGTTTAGCGACATGATCAGTCTTTTTCCTGCTGGCCTTTATGAAGCCCAAATACCGCAACTCGGCGAGTGAGCGCTGGAACAAGGCCCTGCTTTTGTCAGCTTTTAATTGCGGAGATTTGTCTCGAGACGACCCACATGATAGTTTCAGCATCATTGTCACTCTCCTGGCCAATGATGGCATTGAACGCCAGCCACAGATCGTGTACGTTGATCAGATTTCCCGACTCCAGATACAGCTGATAGAGGATGGCGACTGGTGGCTGAGTTGGTGAAAGTGCGCCCTGTGGCAAATCGTCAGCTCATTATCCAAAGCCCATCAGCTTCAAACTTAGGAAAACAGACCTCCTTGCTTCCCTCACAACAGACGCAAGACAGGTAATCCCACGGTCTGGATAACGCCCGCTCGACCACATAGCGCGGCCGCGGTATGAAGACATCGCGATGCGGGCTCTTGAGATCATACACGACAACCTCATGCAGAAAGAGGTCCTGCGGCTTCAACAGCATCTCGCGAAAGAAGCCATCAAGGCGCCCGTGCAGCTCATCCACAATTTGGCTGTACTCGGCATCGCCGTTCGACATGGACGAGGCTGATTTGGCCAGCGACACCTTTTGCGCAACGACAGTCGTGCGCAGCGTCGTCGTCGCGCTATGGTCATGAGCCGAGCGCAGCGGCTGGTTGGGCTGCGCAGAGACGAGTTTGTCCAGCGATTCCATCAGCCGCGAGATGACGTCGACGCCAGCGTCGGCTTTGTGGAGGACGGCCAGCAAACGTGCGAGCACGTCTGATGGTGCCTTTTTGACGGAAAGCAGAAAGTCGCGGAGGAGTGGCGAGTCGAGGAGAGTCCCCGAGGCGGCGCGTACGTAGAGCGTGGAGAGCGGGATCCGTGGAAGACGAGGGATGCAGGTGCGGAGTTTCTGGAGAATGTCGATGGTGTCGACTATGTCGCCCATTCGGATCCGCGCTGCGTTGGCGTACTCTTTTGTCCAGTCGAAAAGTGTCTCGTCGGACTCGAGCAGCGCGCGTACAACATCGGCGTGACGCTGCTCGAGGAGATCCTCAATCAGTCTGCGAAAGGATCCAAGGTTACGCAGGGCTTCAAGGTCCTCTTTTGATACATCCTTGTATTTGAGTCCTTTGCGGAGAAAAATGCTTAGGGGGTTTGCAAAAAAGTGGGACATGTAAGCATACTAGCAGGGTCAGCAATCTGTTGCAGTATTCATCGATTCATGAATCAAACCTTCAAAGCATCAGCAAAAGTCTCGACGCTCTGGATATGGTCTTTGTGTCTTTCCAAGATCCGACTAGCCAGCTCTGGGCCAAGCCAAAGAGGTTGATCGCCATGGAGCGTTGTGCGAAAGACTTGCTCGAGGACTTCATCTGCCTGCGTAACATCGAATTTTTGGCCACGCAGACAGCGTATCGCGGTGCTGGGAAGCTTTTCTTGGAAGCCTTCTGCTGACGTGCCGATGCCGAAAAGAAGCACGAATGGGATGCGATCCAACCAAGAACTACAGAAATCAGCAACACTTCTAGGAGGAGAGAAAGGACGTACCTCATTAGCTGAATTGTATCGGCAAGCAAAGGTCCATCAAAGGCCTCGCTATCCTGGAAAGTGACAACAACATGCTTCGGCTGCTGGTCTTGACACCACTCGTACAACAGCTGCAAATCGTAGTTGAGCAGCTTTGGGCCTTTGCGGCGCGTCACCACGTGTTCGTCCCCATCGTCTTCTTCAGCGGCAGTTGCCTTGCGAATGACATTTTTGAGGAGGGTCTTCAGATTGGGACACTCTGTCGACTTGAGTGATACAAAGACGCTTTCTGTTTCATTCGAGACTCGCTCAGCCAAGCTGTCGAAGAATTGCGCGTGCGACGCGATGGCCGGCCCAGCGACTACAAGGCCAGCCGGGATGCGAGAGCCTTGGTCAGGGCTGAAGTCGGAGTCTTTGATGAAAGTCGTAATCTCATCCTGAGTAGATCGGTGCACGTCGGCTACGATTTTCTGGCAGGTTTGAGAAGAAAGAATGGTAAGATGGAGGGAGCGTACGCACGTTTATCCGCCCTTCCTGCACTTCCCACAACTCGCGACAAGTGCGCTTTCGCAGGGTCCAAGACGGGCTCTCTTTGGCAGCTACGCGTCGGCGTTTGGAAGACCTTTCATCTGTTGGTTTGAAAACATAGCACTTTTCGTGTTCCATCTCTTGCAATGCTCCAATGTTGTTGATGTTGCTGGAGGAAGGATGTTGGTAGTTGGCCGACAAGGAACGGGGAAACGCGACTGCGCGAACGCACGTGCCAGGCGTGGACCTATCATGTCGGGCGGGCAAGATGTAGATGCTTCACTCTCAGATTTTATTTCTGGGTAATAGTTTAGTTTACATGTATTACCAGTCGAGAAGTTTGGCAACAGTCAGGTCACTCGGTCATGCTGAATTGTCTCATGATTTTTCTACTACTGCTTGCCAATTCACTTGAATAGTGGCTTCTCTGGCGGCATTCAAGCCGAAGCAGAGGGGAAGGTTACTTGAGAGGTGCACCGACTGTTCAAATGTAATATGGCTTCTCCGGGCTTTCCCTCGGCAATAATGCTTCCAAAAGTTGGAAGGCATTGTCAAGAAAATGGCTTGACTCTTCCCAGGCGCGTGACTTTGAGTGGCTGTTCGACTCAGTCATGATCCTCCTCGGTCACACCAGGACAGCCTTCCATATCCTTATCCGGGTATTGGTACTTGCACCAGAAGCAGTACTTGTGTTGTTCACGCAGGTACATTACCACCTTCTCCAGCCTCTCAGAAGGCGGTAGGGCCATGAACTCTTCGAGCTCAGTGTCTTCCTCGGCCAGATCCTCGTGCACCACAAGCTCAGTCTTGTCTTTGCGCTCGAGTGCCTGCTTGTCGTCCGGGTCCAGGTCTGAATCGTCAAAAGTTGGAAGACGAGAGGAGTCGGTCGACAAGAGATGCTTTCGCATGCGCGCCTCGCTGTCATGCTCCAGACGACCACGCACAAGGCCGCGCCAGAAAACTGGGATGCTCTTCAGAGGCTTGCTAGTGCCTTCGATCGTGAATGCTGGCTTCTTGGTGGTGTCGTCGCCTTGCTCCTCTGCGTCGGCGGCGGCAGCTTGGTCCTCTGCGTCCATGTCAAGTTTCTCAGCCACCCGCTGCGCTCCTACAAACTGGCCATCCGCCCGCTTGTCTTTCCGCTCTTGCATGATCCGGGCTGTGTAGTCCTCGACCGTCTCCTTCTCGACCTTGGCCTTCTTGGCGTGCTCGTCAAAGGCTTCCCGCGCCTTGCGCTTCTTGTCTGTTTCGATGCCAATGCCCTCACGGCCCCGTCTCTCCACGACTATCGGCTGCGCACTGGGCTTGGTGGAAGGGTCGAAGCCCATTTTGGCCAGCATCTGGAATCCTTTGTTGGAGCTATCAATCGGCTTTCTCATGGCTTCTTCGGTTTCTTCTTCACGTTGTTCTTTGGTCTTCTTGGTGCGTTGACTACGTTCGATACGCTTCATTGTTAGGCTCAGCAAGCAAGGCTGCACGAGACGCGACAGAACTTACGTCACGCTTCTCGCGCTGAATGCGCTTGAGCTGCGACTCTTTGCGATCAGGCTCCTGGATGACCATGTTCATGTAATCATCCTCTTCTTCTTGAGAGGCATCCTTGGGTGAGCGCGACATTGTTTCGTGGCGACAAGAGGCTGGGCAGCGCGTGATGAATTAGTAGTGAGAAGGGCGTGATGTTTCGAAGGGATGCGCCAGCGGCGTCAGAGAAGCAAGAGAGTTGGATCCAACGACGCGCCGGGGTTCACCCGAAGTACCCATCTGTTCAGGCCGCGCAAAGTCACGACTCCAACTTTTCTTCATCCTCGTCATGCCTCTCAGTCCGTCTCGCATTGCGTCTGCTTCCCTCCTCATTCCATATCTGCAGATGCAATCTTCGAAACGACGCAGCCCCAGCCGAGAATCTGCATAACACGTCGCCATCGATCCTCGATGGAGCCTTTTCAACGACCTCGGGCGACCCTTCTGCATTATTGCAGACGCCGTGCAACCAGTCTTGCCTCCAACATGATGCAAACCGGTCCTCATCGCCCTGGGGCGTTCATCAATGCCTCGGGTCAAGCACGAGGCCAATCTGCTCCGGCTTTGGCTGGTTGTTTCAGGCAAGCCTGGGACAAGGTGTCTTCAGCCAAGTATTGATTTCCGTATTTTCTTTCTTGAGTCTCGAAACCTATTCAGCACCGCGTATATGCGAGCGTACAGCCATGGCTTCGGAGGTGGTGCACAAGACGGGAAGAGCAAACGTTGAGGCGTGACTTGGTTCCTTCTTGCATGGCTTGCAGCAACCACCTTCCGGCTTGAGCCTCGCGTCCGAGCTCGAGGCTCATCATCCCGCGATCGCCAGTTGTGATGCGGGGGGACAGAAAACATCTGTCTCAAGCTTGTCAACATCCGGCATGGCATCGTGTGGTCGATCAAGGTTGCAGCGAGCTGACCTGTGGCATATCAACGCCGAGCTAAGGTCCTAGCCGCCAGCCACCGCTGGCCCCATGTTTCTCACAGGCACTAATCACCATTCAGTCTACCCAGCTATACCGTCCCTGTCTGAAAATAAGCTATTTGCACCACAGAGTTGAAGAGGATTTCTCTTGCATCATCGCCTCGCCTCTCCCTTTTGCTGCCGTTGGACGCAATTCATCTGCACTGCGGCTTGCTTCACGTGCCTCCGTCTCACCATTTATTGCCAACTCGACCCCAAGACGCCGCTTCCAGGCCTTTGACCTCACCCTTTTGCCATCCGGCTATTCTACTTTACGGGATTCATCGGTCGACGTCCCGTAATTGCCCCCCAGAACGCACTCACGATCCTTGTCTGCTGCACGAACATGAAGCCTTGGGGCATTGATTCATTTCCTATTTAAGCTGGCTTCTCTCAATTCGTGTCTGAAAGCACGTCCCCCGTCACATTTATTGGAATAATTCTCTTTCACCAAGGTTCCATGAGCCCACCTTTCACAAGACCCTTCTCTTCGACTTGACAGAATCCTCCGGCATCCATTGCCGAAAGCTTGCCACGACCAAAGGTGGCACAGCGCCTCGGTTGTTCAAACCATTATTATAATATCCAGTCAACCCTCGCTGAGCGCGTAGCGCTCGAGGACTATCGTACGGCCATGGCGGACGTAAAATACCCCATGACGGATCAAAAATACTCCATGGTCGACCAAAAGTATCCTACGGCCGACCAAAAGTACCCTACGGCTGACCACAAGCACTCGTACGCTGACCTTCCACCGCCACCGTTGGAGGAACACAAACTTCCCGAAGGATTCCAACATGAGCCGGTTCCTTTGGAGCCCGAAGAACTTACAAGTCCGACTCCGTCGGTAGATGAGACGGAACCGACATTCAGGACCAAAGCCAAACGTCATTGTGCCAGATGGTGGTGGCTTCATCTCCTCGTCGGGATACTGATTTTTCTCATAATACTTTTACCCATGTGAGTAGCCTTTCACGGATGTTTGTACGAATAGATGCTAATTGACCGATGTAGCATCTATGTTGCTGTCCCGAAAATAGCACAACAAGCACTCGACAAAGCGAAATTGAACATTACTTCGGAAGAGTTGACGGACCCACGGCCAGATTCCTTCCATATCGCACTCAACTCGACCGTCCATTCATCTTCTCCATTCAAACCCATCCTCAAGTCCTTCAACGCTTCGCTCTACATTGGCAATGGCTCAGACTCCAACGCAAAGCCGTTTGCATACGTCACCATTCCTCAAATGAAAGTCAACCCCGGCGACAATGTCATGTACCTTGAACAAGATGTGTCCATTGCGAACATGGACGCATTCGTTGCGTACAGCAAGCAAGTGTTGGGTTCCGAAGAGTTTCAAATGGCCATCAAAGGACGACCTGGACTCAAGCTCGGCGGCTTGCCAACGTACACGCTCAACTTTAAGCAAGTCGTGACGCAAAAAGGTGAGTTGCCTCCACAGTGGAAACAGACCTTGGCTTACAACATTCTAGGCCTCAACAAGTTGAGTGGTTTTGCCATAAACAACATTACCCTCCCGACAAACGAAACCGATGGAGCAAATCTCCTCGGCATCGTCACCATGCAGAATCCAACTCTTCTCGCCCTCACGCTCGGTAACGTGACCATGGACCTCTACGTCAACGGCGAAAAGATTGGCACCTCCCTCATTCCCCACGTCGCTCTAGAGCCAGAGAAGAGTAACGCCGCTACACCCAAGGTTGCAACCAACACTTCTCTGGCCGCGACCACCGGCGGCACCCCCAACACGTTTGCCCTGCGCGGCTGGGTCGACCTCGGCAAGATTCTGTCGCTGGCGACGCTCAACTACACCAACATGATTCTCCCTGTTGATGTGCTCGGACAGGATGTCAGGGGCGCGCAGAACGAGACCCTGTCGTATTTCACGTCTGCCTTGAAAGCCACGCCCATTCGCTACGACTTGGATGTTGGCAAGGTGATTACAAATCTCGTCAACTCGGACTTGAACCAGGTCGGTCTGGCGACTCGCACGCTGGGAGATCAACTAGGCGACGATGTGTGCAGCGCGGTCGGATCCATGCTGGAGGCCATGGGAGTGGCGTGTGGGAATGGCACGTTACTTGGTTGAGGTCAAGAGATTTTGAGGCGCGAGGAAGGTGGTGATAGAATAGAGCGGAAGGGCGGCAGCTAAGCATGTTGCTTGACGACATGGAGTATTGTTGTTGTGTATGTTGACGTTTGGGGCTAGGCTACCTAGATCGACTTCCCCCTACCTAGCGCTATAGGGCGGTGCATCATCTTTGTTACTTGCGAGCGACACTTCTTTCCATCTTCCTACTTCCACACATGTATCAAATAGCATATCCATTGCAGGAGCATCTTTCCACATCAAAATTTCAACATGTCAACAACATCTCGACTATCAAACTACCGTATCCTGACCGCGGTCACCTCACCGCATCACGACATGTCCTCCATCCCATCCATCACCCGTCCCCCGAACGTGACTTTGTCACGGTCCAACCTAGCACCAATTCTTCCCAATGCGGCCAAGCCAGCATCTACGTGCAGCGCGCCGGCCTCGGTCCAACAGGCCACCAACGGCCCTTAGCCAGGTTCCAAAAGCCGTCCAACTCCAGCGCATGGAACGAACCAAGATCTGCTGCCCCGACCTGGACGCACCACGTGGGCAGGTCGACGACCCATTGCCTGGGTGGTCTTGTGCTGCAGGACCGCCGGTCGGTCAGCCTCTCGCTGTCGGCACATCAGCCGCTCGCTTGCTCGCTCGCTCTCGTATTTGTTCTATTAGGTGGATGTGGGAGCGAGACGGTTGAATTTTGTGCCGTGTGTCTATGCGGCATGCCTTGGTCGGTGTGAAGGTAGCCCTGGGTTGACAACCCGCTTGCTTCTTCTCCTCGTATGATGGGGTTGGTACCTTGCGCCCACGCGCGCCTGGAGGGGGAAAGTCCAACCTGGTTTTGCCGGTCATATGCTGTTGCGCGTCGACATTTTTGCTCTGGGATGAGTCGCCAGCGCAAACGGAGAGAATGGCGACGCAGTCCTCGTTGAAATGTACGAAAGTTTTGATGCGAGCCGACTTCAAGCATCCAGCAAGAGAGGGTGATGGTAGCAATCCAAGAACTTGTTGTGTACCAGCGTTTTCATTGCCAAGGGCCATGTCCTGGGTGTCGGTCCATTGGCACATCAGTCAATCACCTCGTTAGTCAGTGAGTCGCATCTCTTCAAGCCATACACACCAGGCACGCCGTATCAATCTACCCACCATATCGTCACGACCACCACGAAGGAGCATGGAAGCCATGGCTCACCGCGTCCACTGGGTCGGTCATATGGCGACGAGGAGAAGCACACGGCGCGGAGTCGGGTGCGCAGCGTATCCGGGGTGAAAAGCGGACAGGGCAACCTGCCTGAAGCTGGAGATCCAAGTAACTATGAGTGTGGTTGCGATCGGTCGGCCGAGGATGGAGGTCAGGAAGTTAGGGAGGTGGGTTGTGAGGTGCTGGCTGACCCAGCCAGGGCCATCATGACCACAGTGGTAGGTTTCGACACTACATTACGGTGTCTTCGCTACTGCAGCCCATCAGCCCAACCACCTGGTGCTGTCGACATGTCTGTCTGACTTGATGTCTTTCTGGAAGCCTTCTTCTGCCTTGGTCCATATCCAGCCGCGGGACTGCCCACGCTTTTCTCCCCACGTCTCCACCTTCTGCTCCCACGTAGCCATGGGGCAAGAGTGGAGCCAGCGGATACTACCCACGCATGCAGCCACATGTCGCTGTATTTCTTTTTCTCTGAGTGATGCAAACACCAACACCATATCGTCTGCCCTTCCAGAATCGCAGTAGGGCCAGAGTTCAGGAGCGCGAACAGACTTGGCCGCCCAATGACCATGTCTATGATGTTCCTTGGACGTAACAGCCCCACAAGGTCGTCCTCTCGACATCAAGAAACACATACCTCCTCATCGGTGAGTTTGGCACTCTTGGTTCGCCGTCACATGCACCGCCACAGCCCATCCACATCGTATCCCTCACGGTTGGCAGCGCCTTGGGTATCTGGGCCGAGCCTGCGGCCAACCCAAGACGCCACAAGTGAGCAAGCGAGCGCCACTCGTTCCCCTGGCGATCGACTGGTGGGAAAAGGCAGGTATGTAGACCCGCCAGTCGACGACACGGACACGCCGAGAGCAAAGCGTGCTCGGCGGCTTGCCGACATATCTAGTTGGCTGGTTGTGAGCCAATGCCGCGTCGGACGCTCCGGCTGACGGGCCGGCGGACCGTCTCTTTCTCTTGATCTCCTTTCCATGGCCCTGTCACCTTCGTAGCGCCACGGAGAACGCGTCCTCGCTAGGCGGATGTGTGCGGCATATCGTAAGCTGTGATCCAGTCGTTGCGCCGCGTATTTGCCCTGCACTAGGTTGCGGGGGTGGCTGCGGAGGTCATTTTGGAGGAAGCAACGCGCAGGATGTGTCGTTAGCGAAGAAGTACCCAGACTGATGGAGTGTAGAGGCTGGAGCCGGTGCAAAAGCAAGGCACCTATTTGCGTGTAGGCACGTCCTCGCCAGGCACCTCTGCAACACCGACTATCGAACGGCTACCTTTGTGCGAGCCGTGAGTGAAAACCAGCCATGACAGAGCTGCCAATCGGACTGAATTGAGATGCATTATATAAAGCGTAAACTCAGCCAACCTCGCATAGTAACTGTAACTCCTACCACGCAAGTGGGGTTACCTGGCGTGGTGGTTGAGTGTGCAGATCAACTTCGATAAGGAGCATCCCCCAGTTTACAAGTGTCTTCTGGTAAGAGTTGCTCCCGGGTTCGATCTGCGCAGTTTCTATTTTGTTTTGTGGTTCTTTTTCTCCTTTTTTGCTGCGCCTGCTCCACTTGTTGGTCGTTGTAGCAGGAGGGCAGGCACGTAGGTGACTGCTGGAAAGCGCGGCCAGCTGGCCCACACGCCGCGAGCGTTAGGCACTGCGAGAGTCATGTTTAAGTCCCTGCTGCCAACCAGTGGGGACGGCCTTCCAGCATGTGGATTGCTAGGGCGTTGCGATGTCGCCAGGCTGAAGCTGCTGGTGCTCGTTGCCATGCTGAACACAAATTGGACGTCAAAGTGACGAGCCGAAATTTTCGACATCCCATTGCTCTTCTCAAGTCCTGAATCGAGTAGAATGATGAGGAATGGAAATGACTGGAGGAAACAACGTGTTGATGGAAGGTGCCACTCGCCCTGGCCTAGAGCCATCACAGTAGGTGATGAAAGAAATTCAACTTGAGCTCAGCTTCAAGTTGTCACATAAGCGGACGTAAGTGCTCGAATGCTCCTTGTGACTACCTGTCAAGAGAAAATTCTCTCTATGTTTAAAGCATTCGGCGCTTGAGCACTCCACGTCCCTACATTTTCTGACTTGGTGACAGCCCAGATTCTTGGATTAGCAATTTCTTTCATGACCCACCGTGCCTAAGGCTGATGGAAATCCGTTTTTTGTGCTTCGCTCTTGAGTCTCATCTTGCCTGGCGTCTTTTTCTTGAACGTCTCAACCTACACACAAAAACAGCATTTGAGCATTGTTCGTCTGCCCTCTTGTGATTTTATGGGCTCTCAGGGCTGAGACTCTCAAATGCCACCACTGCTCTTTTTCTCGTGACAAATTTGAAGGGGATTAGAAAGAAGATGAATGAGATCGGGACACACTCGGTCGAAAAAGAGACAAACAAAACTTGTTTCCTCCGTTCGTCTACAACAGCAAACGACTTCTACGATACTCAACCCAGGTACCTACTTTGCTGTCCCATTCCAATCCCACCTACGCAACGCGACCCGAGACGCGCGCCAAGCGGGAAACGCGCGGAAGGCGTAAACGGCGGTGCGAGGGTGCCTGAGCCAATAAAGCATAACCGTACCTCGTGGCAGCGAGGAACAAACGGCAGGCGGCAAGCGGCCAACGGCATGGCGCCAAGGAATCTACTCACATAGTTGCAAATGCAATTCGGCATTGGCGTCGATGACGTTGCGATGAATGGATGCAGAGCAGACGGCACGAGGTGCGGTGGGAAGCCGGCAGCTTCCGCTATACACCATAACGGTGCGGATGGGCGCAGAAAGCGAGGACGCGACTGGCCTGTGTAGATTCGTCACAAGTGACGAAGCTGTTGATCCCGTTTCAGAGGATCATGCAGAGCTGGTGAAGATGTTTGGAAACACAGGAATGCAGCAAGCAGCAGTGTCAATAGGCAGCCCGAACAAGCATGCGGCCTCGGACACGGCCGCCCCGCACCGCCACGGGACGAGGTCATTCGTCGACCGACAAGATGCTGAGCAGGCGGAAGTGGAGTCTACAGTAGGAAGGGGTTTGTTGTTGATTGTTGTTTGCCATTCTTCCTTCATGGATGTAGAGGGTTCGCTCGGCTTGTGTTCAGGCACGCCGCTAAGCAAGTCGGTAGGCGAGCGGGCCGTCTGCCGTCTGTCACTTCCCTCACTCCTTTGCCACTGCTGTCGTCTGCAGCGCTCTCACATCTGCCATCGTCCAAATTGCCCCGATTTTTGACTTTCAGTTGAGCCGCCGACTGGCCGCCCGAGAATGCCTTCAGGCCGTGAGGCTTTTGCGTGAGTCTACCCGGTAGGTCGCTGTCTTTCGCGCTTAATGTTCGTATCCAGCTTCTTGTTGATGCACCCACGGCGCCATCAAAGGTCGTCCAGAGACTTGCGAGACATGATGGCTGCATCGCCGTGACCTGACGATTCGACAACGGCTATGTCGAAGCGGTGAAGAGACGGGAAGAAGTTGGAGCAGCCGAAAAGACGTCGCAAAAGACTTCTCACGTCAACTGCGGCGATCGACGGCGGCAGGGCCATCCCCGCGTGGACCCCAGCGCGCCTCACAGAACGACGTGCGGAGAGACGCGGGCCGGAAGCGCAGCACCGCACTGGGCAGCCATTAATCAATTCATGTGAGCTTTTTTGACTGCTGCGGGCGCCGAGGAAGCAGAAGCTCGGTCACGGCCAGCCGCTCGGTGCCTGGCCGCTGGTAGGTAGGGCGGAGTTGTTCACTTGACCTGGTTTTCTTCTCTTCATGCGCTGAGGTGCATTCCGTCCCAATGTCTTTCTCCACTTCAACGACGTCTTTGTCTTGATTCCTTCTCCACCGCCGCGCGTAATCTCGCTCACCGAGTGTGCTGTATCATCGCCGTCATTGCGCATCTTGAGAGTTTGTCTATTCTATTTTCGGACCGCGACGGGGTCCACCTAAGAAGTCGAAAAGCGGACTAGGTGAAGACGCACACGATCAAATCGTCATAACCTTCTCCGTATCCACAAGCAGTAGAGATAAGGTCTCTATACTGAAGCAATAGAAGAGGAGGACTGGTCCACCAACTCCGACAACAAACAAAGGAGTACGGGTTTTCTTTGACGACATCCCTGCAGTCACCGGTTCCAAGTCAACATCCAAACAAACCGCCAAATAAAACAGTCCCAAACCAAGGAACCTACCAAGTGCAGTCTTCAGCGGAAGTCCTAGTCGAGACAGTACAGGAGAAGGGATCAGAGGGAAAAGAGAAGAGGAAACCCACAACTTCAACCATGGCACCAGACAACTCTGGGCAATCGCCCCTCCTCGCCTCCGTCAACTCCACCTTGTGCTCCTCCATCGGAACGCCCTACCCTCCAATCCAACCCGCTCCAGCAATCATCCCAAATTTCCCCGCGAACCCAGGTGGTTGCGCGCCCAACCTCTCACCGGGCAACATAACACTGCTCTATCGGCTGCCACATCCTCTCTCCGCAGTCCTACCTCTCCTCCCCTCCTTCGGCGGCAGTATCGCCGCAACGGCGGGCGAGATAAACGTCGCGCAAGACGCCGTTATGCTAAATGGGACGGACGACGCGCCGGGCACATCGAGACGATACACAGGGGATGGAGGCGACGAGGAGGGGAACTACTTCACGGATACCTTGACCGAGTGGCAAGCGCCGCGGCACGGCGACTCAGGCGCGAATCAGACGCCTCTGGTCGTCGTGTACAGCGTGGCACCCATGTCGCTCAACGTGTCTGCTCTCGGGCCAGGCTTCGCACCCTCATCCGCATCAACAGGAGGAGGAGGTGGCGTAGGAGGCGCCGCAATAGCAGCAGCAGGCGGCGCCGGCGCAGCCGCACAGCTTCTCTCCAACGCCGACGACACCGCACGACCGGACCCCTACCGCCCGTTCCCGGACCAGCCCGTCATCGGCATGTACGCGGGCTCGCATGCGCTGGTCGTAGCGCCCGACTGCCAGAACGCGGGCAGCTCGTCGCTGTGGAACTACACCGTCTCGTTCTGCGCGACCGACGCCACGACCGCCGGCGACTGGTTCCGCTCGCGCAGCCTGCGCGCCGTGAGGAGCGTAGCGGACCGGCTGCGGGCCGACGGGCAGCAGGGCTGGGACGGCGCCATGTTGGACGAGCGGAGCGGGTTTGGCTGTCCTGGGACGCAGACGGGAGCCGGAGACTTGGGACAGGCGGCGAGCAACGCCAGTGTGGCGATTCCGGGGCCGACGGGCAGAGAGACGGGCGCCGCGAGTAGCAAGGCGTATAGCTCGCGGATGAGCATGGGGGCTGCCGTGACGTTGGCGGTGGCGGGGAGTATCGCGTTTGCGGCTATGATGGTGTAGGAGGAGCGTGGATGGGCTTTGTGGTCGTGAGTCAACTCGTAATTGTCTTTTGTGTAATCAGGGAATTTGGTGAGTAGGAGGTGGAAGTTGACTTGTGAGGAGTTTGTTGGTTCTGTCGTCCATATACCCCATACCGTATCCGTTCTCTCGCTTGTCCGTCCATGAATGTAGCTAGCAGTCAGATTGTCATCTTACCCATCAAATTATTTCTCGCTGCCTGTTCTTCCGTCACTGCGAGAAGTTGCCTCCTCAAAACCAGTGATGGTCGATCAGGTGGTCTGCCCCTGAACACTGAACAGATTGGACACCACGCAGAAGTCTTCAACATTTAGCACTCTCGCACGTCAGTCGGTTCGCAACGATGCCGCCAACACTGGCAGTGGTCTCATAACTCCCTCCCAAATAATTTGAACTGACGCCCGACTCGGAACTCTGCTTCCACAGACGCGGGAAGAGGGAGAATGTACATTTGGCCATGTTCTCCTGTCCTTGCACCACCACCGGCCAGATTGACGTTGATTGGGCCAAATGCGCCGTCCAAGACTGGAGTGGGATCAAGAGCTGGATGGGAGGGCTCAGCTTTGAAGTTCAACCCGGCTCAGCTCAGCTGGAGAAGGAAGGGGAAAGGGAAAACGAGAAGCACGGACAAGGCAAGTAAGCAGTCTCGAGCAGATAGGTACATCCAATGACCAATCTTCAAAACCACAAGTGAAGGTTCAAAAGGCAGCAGTGGCGCCGTAGAACCAGGCGCACAAAGACAGTGTAATCTTGGACCTCCTGCCCTCTTCTCAACACCCCTTTCCCCCTCATCTCGCTCTCTCGCTTCACACGTCAAATCCACCTAGTTGACAGGCCAGACAGGAGAGGTGTCGGACAGACAATGTGATATGGCAGCAGCAGCATCATCACTAATTCATCCAGACTCCAGTCCTTCCACGCGGCCATCATCCATCAAAGACATAGAAACCATAAAACCCACATTCCAAACCCTCATGTTTATATTTCCAAGACTTCGATAGTTCACCAAGGATCTGGTGGGCTAGCGCAGTTGGGTAACCTTGGTAGCTGACGATTGGTGGGAGTGCATGGTGTGTTTTCCAACACCTGCCTGTGATCGCTACAACCACGAGTTCGATTCCCGCCAGATTCTTTTTGTCTTTTTGTTCTTTGGTTATTTTTCCCTTTGGCTTACCCCACGTCGCTGGCACTATGGCGAAAGAAGTTTTAGAGGGCTTCTGTCATTTTCTTTCTCTTTAGGCCTTTGTACAGTCGCACATACGAATGGCATAAGGCAGTTCCGGGAAGAAAAGGAGCGCTTCCCTTCCAATCTCATTCATATTTGGAGCTATGCTATTTACTGTCTATCCAACTCCTTACTCCTGTCCATCTTGCGAATTGTTCCCAGTCTTTGTCAAGATCATGTTTGAGATTGGACTGTACCCCAAACATATCCCTGTGTCAGTGGCAGGCAGAAGCAATAGCAGCAGCAGCGGCAGCAGTCGGGCGTGATTGATTCCTCCGCAGCCGTACCACGCATCAACCTCATCCACCATTCCACCACCACTACCACCCGCTTCCCATCCCCACCTGCATACCTACCAACCTAGACATGACGAGAGCAAACCCGCCCGCAGTACCCAGTCAGTATTCCTTTCCCACACATACGGCACCACTCCCTTCCCACCTCGCCATCTCCCCCATGCAAAATCATAATCACAAGCCTCTTCTCTTCCCTATGCCAACTCCCTCCAACTCCGTCCAACTCCCTCCAACAGGCCAGCCAGCCAGGCCCTCTCAACACACTTTACTCGATAGCCACGTTGGCTCTCCACCACCACCACCACTCCTTTGCTCGCTATGGTCTGCTCGTGCTCGTTGCGAGTTTTTGATTAAATCATCGCGGATTATCGGATGATGGGTGGATGGTGTCTCGCACTTGTCGCCCCCTTTTTCCATCCAGGTCTTTTGGCTGCTATGGAAGAAGAAGAAGTATATGCCTGCATACATACATGCATGTATGCGTGCGTACAAAACCTACATATCTATTCATTCTTCAGCAGCTACTCGGGAGCACAAGAGAGGGGAGGGGAGGGGAGGGGAGGGGAGGGGGAGTAGCGAGTTTGATTGACTGACTACTTTTTGAACACCGTTGGACAGTTTGGCCCAACCAGGCCAAGACTCTCACTCGTCGGACACTCACCATCCTCCTCCCCACTTGCCTGCTTACTTACCCGGGGCAGTACCGCTGTACCGCTATACCGTGGGAGGAGGAGAAGAGCAGAAGCGAAAAAAGGCCGGCCGGGAGAGGCAGCGGTCGCGTCGACACGCGTGGGGCGACGAGAGAGGGGAGCAGAGCAAGATGGGTAGGGAGAAGACGAGAGCACGGGACAGAGAGAGAC
The DNA here is from genome assembly GCF_038381095.1 of Phyllosticta capitalensis. Taxonomy (NCBI): domain Eukaryota; kingdom Fungi; phylum Ascomycota; class Dothideomycetes; order Botryosphaeriales; family Phyllostictaceae; genus Phyllosticta; species Phyllosticta capitalensis. The sequence continues at coordinate 885,715 of NW_027117450.1, read as the reverse complement.
GCAGAACGACGACAGATGGAGAAGGGACAGGGGAGCAAAAAGGGATCAAGACACCAAAACAAGTCGACATCCAAAGCCAACCGCATAGGTACATGCCTACGCGCCAAGGTACGTACCTCAGCTGGACCCCTGACAAGCCTCTCCTCGTCCTAGGTAGGCCCTCCTGATGACAACCTAAGAAGCAACCACCACGACCATGGCGACGGCAACGATCGACAGAAGAAGAAAAAAACGCTCCCGCCCATGCCCAACACGAAAGACCAGAGACACAGAGACATCGAGAGAACCCAAGTACACCATATAATATTTTTTTTATTTATTCATTTAATTTCTTCTTGTTGTATTAATTTCCCAATTTCCCCCCAATCCCCGTCCCACACACCACATACCGGATAGAGAGAGAGAAAAGAGAGAGAGAGAGAGAGCAGCAGCCTCGCAGACACCCCGTTTGACAGCCCAAGGAACCAGAGAAGAGTCTAGGAAGAGAGGAGGGGAGGCGGTGAGTAGTGAGCCGAGGGAGCGTTTTTTGGTTTGTTTACTGGTCGGCGACGGCTCTGCCTGGGTGGATGGCCAGACGATGAGACACGGGTGTCAGATGCCAGCGAAGCTCAGGTCTTTGGTGGGCAATGGCAGCAGCTTCCAGCGCGTGCGGTTGGTAGTCCGTGGGTCGGTGTTGATTCTCGAGAGGCGCTCCGTCCGTCGTATGTCGATTGTCTGTTGGCCAGCCAGCCTACCGCGCGAGGTCCGAGTATTGATTGATGTTTGCAAACGCCGCCGCCGCCGCCGCCGCCGCCGCCGCCTTGCGTCACCTCACCGATGCAATGCTACGGCCTTCAAAGTCTGTCGAGGAGAAGAGGGTCAGGTCGGAATAGGTCGAGTCGAATCGGGTTGGGTGGTCGGTCGAGAAAGCAAGAAGTGCTCAAATGGCTCAATGCTGCAGCGGCGGTTGATAGTTGATGGGGCGCCTGTGCAAAGTCCCTTGTCAGCCATCGTCGAACGTATTGAGACGCGCGTGTCAAGTGTCGCGAGCGGACGGGAGGGTGTGAGGAAGCAAAAGGGGAAGGGGAAGGCCGACGAAACATGCGCATAATGCATCAATCATGCGCTGCGGCCGCGACTGTAGGTCTGGCTCCCCCGCCCATCCTGCGTCCCTTGGCAATCAATCGTGAAGATGGTGGTGTTGAGACATGGGACACGTACTTGAACAGCAGTATGTGAGGCTCCGGCTCGTGTACCTCGTAGTGCTCCCAGCCCAAGCTCTGTTGCGTGATGCGTTAGCCGCGATTCGATTGTCAACTTCGACGCGTGTGCGCGCGTCTTGACGCGCCAGCAATTGTTGATCGACGTACCTGTGTGATGCCCAGCGCTCTCCACTCTTCTTCCCACAGCAGCTTTAGGGTGCCCCTCGAGCCATCAAAGTACTCCTTTGGTATGACCTTGAGCATCTGCTTGGGCAGCTGGACGTGGCGGTATTCGTACTCGCTGTCAGAATACCTGGAAACAAGAGAGAGCGCGTCAGTCAAAGACTTGCCATTGAGGAGCCAGCTGCCTTGGTGCCACCAGCGGGGGGCTGGATAGCTGGAGCTGGCCTGGGGAGCTGGGTTGCGCGCACCTTGCGGAGTAGTGGATCGACTCAACGAATTCCTCGAGCCTCTCCTTCTCAGTCTCGGACAACGGCCTGGGCTTCTTGTTGCGCCGAGTGACGTCAATGTCCATGTTCATGTTGGGCGCGGGGTCGAGTCGAGTCGAGGAGCGCAAAGCAGGAGAAGGGAGGAGGGGTGGTGGGGTGTTGTGCGCTGGCGGGACGGCCAAGCAACGCGTCGAGGGGAGACGAGGTGAGGGTGAGCGAGGGCGAGGGCGCTGGAGTTGGAGGATGAGCCGTCGGTCGGCAAGAACGGTCAGTGGGCGCGGATGAGGCGTGTCGTGTAGGTGAGTTGACGGAGGGCGGTGCGCGACGGGAGGTGGTTGACGGGGCGCGTGGTTCAAGGAGATAAACACGGACGGGCGCAGGGCAAGTGTGTGAGTGGTGACTTGAAAAACATGGCCCCTCTCACGCCCCTCGCTCCCAACCCAAGCACGGCTCATCGGGCAATCCCGAGCCATCCTCATCAACTCCTCACGTCTCCCGTATGTCGTAGACCACCACGCAGCAATCGATGATGCACCTTCGCAGTTGCTGCAGCGGCAAATGCACGCATGTCTCGAAAAGGTACAGGACCGTTACATCACAGCCGAATCGCACCAGCACCGCGCATCTGCTCTGCGAAACCGCAACACTCTGGCATTCGAAGTCGAATCTATCTACTCGCCCTGTCCAATACTTTCAATCCATCCCTTTACGTCATTCTTTCCCATAGTATCCTCCAAGGTATAACAAAGTTCAAGTCCAATCCATATTCCAGCCATCGAAGAAAATCGTACAAGAGTCGTAAAGGAGTGTAATCGGTGGGTATGTGTTCCGTTGACCGTGTCGCACAGGCCTTCCATCCCCAAATCCTGCAAAAACGCCCGAGACAAAGTAAAAAATAAGGGCTGTCAAGGAGTGACGCGAATGGCAACTGTTAAATTATAGACAAGAACAAAGAGTCCTCCCTTAAGGCGAGCAGCGGCTGTCGCAGCTGCATCGGTTAACTGACTCCAGATGCACACGAGCCACGGAAAAGAGCGGCTCGTGCTCAATTCGGGAGCCAAAGGCGTCGGGCCACCAAACCGCCTGGGTCGGCCCTTCGCAAGAAGCAAAAGAAAAATGAAAAAAGAGGCACCTAGATCCACGTCGTGTTCATCGGCGTTGGCGCCGTCGAAACCTTGGTTTTGTACGTCTTCGCGGCGAGGGGTGCAATCTCCGCCAGGTAGTCGGCGGCGCAGAACCTGGCCAAGCCCTTGTCTCTCATGTGCCTGGTGTCCTCATCCAAGGCAACGTCCCGGATAGTGGTTCCCAATTCCTCGACGACCTCGTTGAGCTGCTCAAGCTCACGGCCAAAGGGGTGAGCAGGGTCGACATCGGAGCTGGAGTGACCGTGCTTGAACATGTCAAATGAAGACCGCTGCTCATGCTTGGAACCATTCCGGCTATGAGGAGAAAGAGCAGGTGGCTGTCCGCTGCGGACAGACCTCTTGCGAGCCATTATCTCATGAGCTTCCTTGCTGTGCGACCTGGCGCGGCGAGGAACCTCTGGAGTGATTTCAGGAATGGTCTCGGGCGTACGGTGGGCGACGTCGCGTTGCTGGCGAATGTTATCCACCGACCTCTTCGGCTCGAGCGACTTCTTGGTCTGGCTCTCAGCGCTCGACCTGGGAGAGATGCCGGGCCGAGAGAGCGATGTCGTCGACGCAGATCGGTGAAGAGCTTTGGCCCTGTCCGCACGGGGCGGAGGATCGAAGAATCCACCCCGGGCTTGGTGGGACTCGGGCGACGTCGGTGCTGACTCCAGAGAAGAAGCGTCGGTGGAAACTTGACGAGACCGGCTCGAGGTCGAGCTGTGATCAGACTCGTCCGTGGAGCGCGTGGAGGCGTTGGACGAATACGTGTCGATTGTGGCCTGGCGAACACCCTTGGGAATGATATCCGGCGCGTGGTAAGAGAGCATGTTGGTCGTCGAAATCAAATTGACCGGACCGGAAATCTTGACACGCTCCGAAGAATTGGAGCCGGCAGGCTTCCTGACGCTGAAGGCGCGAGCTGGAGGCGAATTGACTCTATCCGCCTTCTTCGCGCGCCTGGTGGTCAACGACCTGGAGAGAAAATCGGCCATGGCGGTGTTTGAAGTGAAAGTTTTGAGAAAAACAAAAGATCAAACAGCACAGCAAGACTCGGCAGCCTCACTCACGGTCCGGCGCTAGCAGCCAGGCAAACTAAACAAGGCGTGGTCGTTGGGAGTAGCGAGGGCGCAAACGCGAGGGGCCCCTGGCTAAAGAGAACGGTTTCTCGCAAGTGTCCAGCCTCCTGCTGTTTTTGGAAGACAGGAGTGGTCGCGGTCAGCGGACGTTTAAACGGCGGGGTAGTAGACTGGCTCCGGGAAAAAAGCTGGCAATTGGCGGTGCAACAGTGAGAGGCGTCAGGAGACCGCGTCAGAAGGTCCGAGAGGGTGGTAAGCTGGACTGCGAAGCCGGAAGACGGAAGGAAAAAAAAAAGAGGTTGGCGACGATAGGGCCTTTGTTTGTCTGATTGTAGCGCAAGTCGATGGACTTTGAAGGAGCTGACTGGCAGCGGTAAGTGGCAGTGGATGCCGTGTGCGTGAGGACTAGAAAGCAAGGCGTGGAAGGCCGTGTGAGCACAAGGAACGATGGCTGTGAGTAGCTGGTGTAGCGTGGGTTTTGTTTCGATAAGTAAAGACTGGCTGGACAGGTAGAAGGAACGATGTGCCAGAGATCGCGGCCGGGCGATGAGATGGGAAGGAGGGTAGGAATGAGGAGAGGAGAGTGGAGGAGATATGGGCAACGGGGGGGGGGGCGCGTGGGCATTCGAGGGTCGCGCGGCCTTTGAATTCATGGGACATGGAACCAGCCTGCTCGACGACGGGGGACCTGACCACTCTGGACCAGCAGGCTAGCCCCGTCTGGCCAATGGGCGCGGACGAGGTGCCGCTTGAAACAGGTGCATCAAACGACCCTGGCCGGCCGAGCAAACACGCAGTCTCAGCCAGCGACACTTAATACGCTCCCCACTTGGTGAAGACTCACCTCAACTATGTGCCGATCATGCATCTCCTCAGCATGTGGTGGTGAGGAAAGAAAATTCACACCTCAACACCATCGCCACGACGCCGCCTCGACACGTCGTCGTATCTCCACGACCATGCGTCGGTACGCTACGTGCCTCCAGCCAGCCCACCCAGCGCCTACACCACCTATCGACGCGCCAGGGGAACCGCCCGCCATCAAAATGCCCATGACACGATCCATTCGCTGCAGACTCCCGGCTCCGCTCGCCTACCAACAGCTCCAGCGCAAAAACCACTTGCTGGGACTGGAACCCTCCAGATGCGGCCCGCCGTTGAACGGACCCATTGCCATGCACGTCTTCCTCGTCCGTCGTCCTCGGTCTTTGTCGCGCCGTCGGGGCGGCCGACTTGCCGGTCGTGGAGTCACTAAGCAAGCCCCAGAATGCTTCGCGACAACCTCCAAAGGCGGCGCATTCTCAATTATCGCGCACTTTTTCGTCGACCTGGGTAAGCTGTCCTGCCACCCCGGCCAACTGACGTTGCCAAGCGCGGCATGCAGGTCCAGCGCGTCCCTCAGCCGCCCACCGTTGCTGCACGCTGCCAGCCCGTGGACCCTCGCGACCCTTCAGCTCGCAGCGGCTGGCGACTCCAGGGTCTCTCTCTCTCCTGTGCAAATTCCACTTCTACCACCAGGCAATCTGTCAGCATCATCAATGTTTGTGAGCAACCAAAAGCAACCAATCGCACGCCATGGCTCGTCGTCGTCATCTCGCTTTGCTTCTTCGTATATTGCCTTTTTTTTTCGCCATCCAGCAGCCATGCGCTCATCGCACCAACAAGCTTGTCAATCACACATCTCTCCTTCAAATTGCTCAATCAATCGCTTGTCCAGGTTCACGTCGGTCCATCACACGGCGCTATGCCCTTCTGGGGTTTCCCATTCATGTGTGTCGTTACAGGGCTGAAGTTTAAATCGCGGAGCTGTAAGGAACGTGAAACCGCCATTCATCAACTGCCCACTCCTGCCATGTCGCGGACAAGGCCCGCCAAGGCCCGACGAAACGCCCTACAACAACCACTGTGAACAAGTTTCGCGGCCTCCGCAAGTGGAGGATTGGCCATGGGGAAGAAACACTTTTGGTATTTCCTGCTTATCAACAGCGTTGCTTCTCCACCTATACATCGTCTTCGCGATCACCGCGCTCATGCTGCCCCGAAGCAAATCTGACCCAGCCAGATGCTGCTCCCTGGCGAGCTCCCCTTCCAGTTCCCTGCGACCGGGCTCTTTGCGGCCACAAGTCAAGGGTCGCTTTCTGGAAGAAGCTTGCTACGTCGATGATCCCTCTTCTTCACTGGCGGGGCAGCTGGACCCCACTTTCTTGTTCCTGACAGCAATTTCTCAAAGCCGTGCCATTAAGCTCTTTGGCTCTCAGCCCATCATTCACTCCTCCATAGACTCCCAGCCGTCGGGAGCATCACTGCCGTCATCGTCGTCGTCCTCGCCCTCCTCGCTGTCGGATTCGCTGGCGGATTCGTCGACGCCCACCAACCGCTCTTTGACTTCGCCCTCGTTGGCGACTGGCCCAACTCTGTCGGCAAACGCCCGCCGGATGGCCGCATTGGTCGACGTGTCCCACACCTGAACCGACCCTTTGCTGCCGGCCACGGCCAGGCGGAATCCGACTTCCCTGTCCGGTGCAAACGTCGTCGAGAAGACCTTGCCCACTCCGAGGTTTCTCGACACAATCATTGATGGCCCGTTTGCCTGAACGTTCCACAGCTTCACCTCCTTGTCCGTCGACCCCGTCGCAATGTAGCCAGGGATGACGGGGTTGATGTCAAACGACGATATGGACTCGTCGTGAGCCTGCAGCGTCCAAATCGGCTTCGACTGCGACGGGTTGGACGGCGCCAACCGTGCGTCGTGGTAGTGGATGACTCCATTTTCAGTAGAAATCTGCATCTCAATCAGCGGGTCGATCAAACTTGGCTGCAGCTGTTACTCACGTAGAAAAAGTTGGGGTCGTGGGGATCCCACTTGACCTGCTCAACGTCACTCTCGACTCCCCACCTTGGCGCCTTGGCTTCCGGCGCTCGCATGTCGGCCGCCACTACTGTCCTGTCGTAGCTACCGCTCAGCAGTACAGTAGTTTCAGTGGGATGCCATGCGAGCGAGCACACCTTGTCGGTGTGGTAGCTGTATGATTTGGCGCACTTGGTGGTGCTGAGATCCCACAGCTTCACCGTCTTGTCGGCTGACGACGAGGCAAGCAGGTTGCGGTGGGAGCGGTTGTGGGCGAGCGAGAGGACGGCGTCGACGTGGTAGTCATCATTGGCCTTTTTGCTCTTCTTCTTTTTCTTCTTCTTCTTGTCCGGGTTGGCAGCGTCCTCGGCGCCTTGGCCCAGAATCGCATTGGGATACATGCAGTCGACAATGTCCAGATCCCACAGTTCAATGTCTGGGTCCATGGTGCCCACGGCGACAAAGTTTCCTCTCGAGTTCTCATCGATGGGACCCTTGCCGATGGGCGTGTTCAACCACTCCAACGCAAGAGGAATCGCAGGCAACATGATGTCGTGGTGCACGTAGAGATTGTCCGCTTCATCTTCGTAGACATAGACTTCCAGGTGAGCCATCTCGTCCTCTATCCGCGCCGCCAACACGAGGTTGTCAGACTCCAAAATCTGCAAGTCTTCCCGCTCGACGTCATCGTCCAGGTTGTCCGGCATGGTTATGTAGGGGTCCTCGTCGTTGTTCTCGTGGTACACAAGCGACTTGACGTTGCCGAAGATGGCCAGCGGCTCGCCGTCCTTGTCCACTGCTTGCTCATCATCGTCGTAGTGCTCGAGGTCGTATTCCTTGAGGTCGTCGTCGATTTCGCTAGGTGGCGCATGTTAGTTTTCAAACAACCACGCAAGCGCAAAGAGAATTACATGTCGTCCTTGATCTTGTTCACCACGGCGCCCGTCGCCTCGGCCTCGCCATCATCCTTGCTCTTCTCTCCCTTTTTGGCCTCGTCCAAATCCTCCTTTGCGTCGTCCAGCTGCAGGCGCGCAAGCTGCTGTATGCGGTCGAACTCGTCCTCGTCAAAAACGTATTTCTGCGGGAACGGCGCGGCAAAGCCCCGCGGGACCCACGTCGTCGCCGTGATCATCGACATGGTGGCCGGGGCGATGTATGCTCGAGGAATGCGACGCGGCTCTTTACCGATTGGCGTCGTGCGGATGCGTGGTTGCGGTGCGTCCAGAAATTTTGGACTGGGGAACTCGCCGCACAGACGCTTTTTGCGTTTTGCCCAGCCACACCGTCCGCGAGCCGCAGCTTGGCGGCTGTGGCCGTGCGCGTCTTCTCGCCGCGGAGGTTTACCAACACCTTGCTCTTTGGACGACCCGCTCCACGTCTGTCCGCCATCAGGACGCGCCTGAAAAAACAATCTTTCCGATCCCGCGCTGGACTTGTCTGCCCACCATGGACGACTACCAAATCGCGCCCAAACGGCGCAAGCTCGACGTCTCGCGCTCTCGCCCTCCGCCTCGAGCTCACCAGGATTCGAGATTCGGAAACTCGTCGCGCGAGCAGACTCCCCGCGCCTCTGGCCGCGCTTCAAGCCCCCGCCAAAGAGCATTCGAAGGCCCGGAGCCCGGAGTGGATCAAGAGGCGGACATGGCGTTGGACCGGGACTGGTACGGAGGTGAGGAAAACGGGCACGCGTTCGGCGACGAGACGCACAACCCATTTGGAGACGAGAGCACTTGGGTCGAGGCGATGCGGAACCAGGCGTTGGCGGAGAAGAAGAATAGCCAGCGGCTGAATGCGCGGCAGCGGCAGAAGCAAAAGGACGTCGACGCCTGGGAGACGAATCGCATGCTGACGTCGGGCATTGCGCAGCGGCGTGACTTTGCGGGCGACTTTGAGGACGACGATGACGGCACGAGAATACACTTGTTGGTCCACGACCTCAGACCCCCATTTCTGGATGGCCGCAAGATCTTCACCAAGCAACTCGACCCCGTTTCGGCCGTCAAGGATCCGCAGAGTGACATGGCCGTCTTCAGTCGAAAAGGCAGCAAAGTTGTCAAGGAAAAGAGGCAACAGAAAGAACGGCAGCAGCAGGCCAAGGACTCGGTGAACATGGCAGGGACGACTTTGGGCAACATTATCGGAGTAAAGGAGGAAGACGGAGACAGCGCTGCTCCCAACGCCCCCGGGGCAGAACCGGAGAAGAAGGGCGGAAGTCAGTTTGCAGAGCACTTGAAAAAGAGTGAGGGCCAAAGTGACTTTAGTAAGAGCAAGAGCTTGAGGGAACAACGGGAATATCTTCCTGCTTTTGCCGTACGAGAAGAGCTCCTGCGCGTCATAAGAGACAACCAGGTTGTTATCGTCGTCGGTCAAACGGGTTCGGGCAAAACGACGCAGCTGACCCAGTTCCTCTATGAGGACGGGTACGGCAAGTTTGGCATGATTGGATGCACTCAGCCTCGCCGTGTTGCTGCCATGAGTGTCGCCAAGCGAGTCAGTGAAGAGATGGAGGTTGATCTCGGCGCTCTCGTTGGATACGCAATCCGCTTCGAGGACTGCACCAGCAGCGACACGCAAATCAAATACATGACAGACGGAGTGTTGCTCCGCGAGTCGCTTGTCCAGCCAGATTTGGACAAGTACTCGGTCGTCATCATGGACGAGGCGCACGAGCGAGCGTTGAATACCGACGTCCTGATGGGATTGATCAAAAAGGTCCTCGCGCGTCGCAAGGACCTCAAATTGATCGTCACATCCGCAACGATGAATGCTGAACGCTTCTCGCGCTTCTTTGGCGGCGCTCCCGAATTCTTTATTCCTGGAAGAACATTCCCAGTCGACATTCAATATTCGCGCTCACCGTGCGAAGACTATGTGGACAGCGCGGTCAAGCAGGTGCTGGCGATTCACGTCTCGCAGGGTCCGGGCGACATTTTGGTCTTCATGACAGGTCAGGAGGATATCGAAGTTACCTGCGAGCTGGTCGAGGAGCGGCTGCAGTTGCTTGTCAATCCTCCAAAGCTTAGCATCCTCCCGATCTACAGTCAGATGCCGGCGGATCTGCAAGCGCGGATTTTCGAAAAAGCGCCACCCGGAGTCCGAAAAGTAATTGTCGCAACCAACATTGCCGAGACCAGTCTGACTGTCGACGGCATCATGTACGTCGTCGATGCTGGTTACTCAAAGCTCAAGGTGTATAATCCGCGCATGGGCATGGACACGCTGCAAATCACGCCCATCTCCCAAGCAAACGCCTCGCAAAGAGCTGGCCGTGCCGGCAGGACTGGGCCTGGCAAGTCATTCCATCTATACACGGAAAGGGCATTCAAGGAAGAGCTCTACATTCAGACCATCCCGGAGATTCAAAGAACCAACCTCGCAAATACTGTGCTACTTCTCAAATCTCTTGGAGTCAAAGATCTGCTAGACTTTGACTTTATGGACCCTCCGCCGCAAGAGACGATAACGACATCTCTGTTCGACTTGTGGGCGCTGGGGGCGCTCGACAATATCGGCGAGCTGACGGACTTGGGCAAGGCCATGACGGCATTTCCAATGGACCCGCCGCTGGCAAAGCTGATCATCACCTCGAACGAGTACGGCTGCAGCGAGGAGATGCTCACCATAGTGTCCATGCTTTCAGTTCCCAACGTATTCTACCGGCCCAAGGAGCGTCTCGAAGAGGCAGATGCGGCGCGCGAAAAGTTTTGTGTGCCAGAATCAGACCATCTCACGCTACTCCACGTGTACTCGCAGTGGAAGGCGAACCGATATTCGGACTCGTGGTGCATCAAGCACTTTTTGCACCCCAAGGGCCTCCGCAGGGCCAAGGAGATCCGCGAGCAGCTTGAGGACATCATGAAGATGCAGCACATGTCGTTGGTGAGCTCTGGCACGGACTGGGACGTGATTCGCAAGTGCATCTGCTCTGGCTACTACCACCAGGCGGCGCAGGTCAAGGGCATTGGCGAGTACATCAACTTGCGGACAAGCGTGACGGTGCAGCTGCACCCCACGAGCGCGTTACACGGGCTGGGAGTACTGCCGGACTATGTCGTGTACCACGAGCTGATTCTCACGTCCAAGGAGTACATGTCATACGTGACGGCCGTGGACCCGCACTGGCTGGCGGACCTGGGCGCCGTCTTTTACTCGATCAAGGAAAAGGGCTACTCTGCGCGCGACAAGCGCATCACCGAAATCGAGTTCAACAAGAAGGCTGAACTAGAGGCTCAGATGGCCGAAGATCGCGAAAAGCAGGAGGCTGCGCGGTTGGCCAAGGAACAGCAGGGCGCAAAGTCAGCAGTGCGGAAGCCGACGACGGGCAGCGCGGTGCGGCGGGTTGCGACTAGCGGGACGGTCAAGAAGCCCGCCATGGGCCGGAGGATGGGGCGGGGATTCTGAGGTGAGAGGGGTGTTTCCGTAGCGGAATCTTGTTGGCTCATGTTGGCACAAGGGAAACATTGGAGTTGATGTTCGGTGATGGTGCAGGGCAGGCGGGCCGTTGGTGCGCCGAGCTGGCGGGCGTGCACTGCATTTGTTGGTACCGGTGACGCATGCTGGGCCCAAAAATGTTGACGCGATGGGGGAAGAAATTGAGAACGAGGAATCCCACCAGAGAGAGAATTCATGATGGATTCAGACTTGTTTGACGCCGCCTGTTTTCTCCGGCGCCCATCTCAGCCGTCACGTGTGGGCTGTTGGCCGCTCCGCCGCCGTCCTCGGAGCGTTTCTGCCAAATGCCACGCTGATATGACGGCGACCTGCCCTCTGCCTCTGCAAGAGTCTGACCCAAGTGTCGCTCTTCAACACCTGCTGCAGCTTCAGCTTCAGTACCATCGCTGGGATGCCGACCTGGAGCTGGAGGATCCCACACCACCGCGCCCACCACTATCTCCCCCGTTCACAGCAGCACGCTTCCACCGCTTCTAAGCTCCGGATTCCGCATCACCGCACACAACCTCCACTGCAACCACAACGCCTGATTGCTCCCTTTGCCGCACCGCGGGTCTCTTCCCTCTCCGACCGCCCCTTCATTGCCTCTCCGTTCGAGTACCGCCGGCCATGGGCCAGTCCAACCACGAGCATTGCCCTGCGCGCCCTTCTCCGCTTCTTCACATGGACGCCGCGCCGCCCCGTCCCGCAATCGCGAAGCCGCCCGCAACTCGCCCAGGGCACCACAACACCAGCCCCCGATGAGTCGCGCTTGATCCGGTCAGCCTCGCCCTTTTATTTTGAAGCCGGCTACGCGCTGTATGCCAAGAGGGCGTCTCGGCCGTTTCCTCCGCCCTTTTTGTCGTACCCCTCGGGCTCCTTTTCCGATCCGCTCAGCACGCATAACCGCAGCCGCGACACGGTCAATGGCGAGATGATCCGCGGCATCACCAACGGCGACGACGCGGTGCTTGTCTCGGACAACTTCATTGGCGCAAACGACGGGGTCGGCGCGTGGGCGGCCAAGGAGCGCGGCCATGCGGCGCTGTGGTCGCGGCTGATATTGCACTTTTGGGCACTGGAGGCAGAGCGCGACCTGTACGGCGGCGAGAACAAGGAGCCGGACCCGGTCGAGTACTTGCACCGGGCGTTTGAGGCGACCAAGGACGCGACGAGCGCGCCCAACGAGTGGTACGGCACGACGACGGCGTGCGGCGCGCTGCTGGGATCCGACGTGGGCGGCGACGCGACCAAGGTCAAGCGGCCGGTGCTGTGGGTGACGCAGCTGGGCGACTCGCAGGTGCTGGTGCTGCGGCCGCGGACGCGCGAGGTCATCTTCAAGACCAAGGAGCAGTGGCACTGGTTCGACTGCCCGCGCCAGCTGGGCACCAACAGCCCGGACTCGCCGCGCGAAAACGCCGTGCTGGACCGCGTCGAGATTGAAGAGGACGACGTCGTGCTCGCCATGTCCGACGGCGTCGTCGACAACCTCTGGGAGCACGAGGTCGTCCAGAGCGTCCTCGACAGCATGGCAAAGTGGGAAAATGGCGACGCGCGCTTGCTCAGGGGCATCGAGCCGGGTGACCAGTGCTACGCCGACGCCATGCAGTTTGTCGCCGAGGAGCTGGTCAAGGCCGCCAGAAACGTGGCAGAGGACCCGTTTGCCGAGAGCCCGTACATGGAAAAAGCTGTGGACGAGGGTCTCTCCATTGAAGGAGGTACGTCTTCTCCCGAAAAGATCAGCTCGCACCAAGCTAACATCCCGGAGGCAAGCTCGATGACATTAGTGTCGTGGCTGCGCAGTGCAAGCGCCGTAAGGTCTGAGGCTTTCCCTCGTTGACACGCACGATTCAGCAGAACCGGCAGAAGCAGTAGCCCAAGCACGGCTTGACACGAGCTCTGGCTGACATTTGTGGTGCGCTGACAGAAGTGAACACCCATCTGGAGATGGAGTTTACCACCTTCACGAAACTGTCCCAACCACTGCCTGCTCTCCGTGTTCGAGATCCTTGCCAGTCGGCCATTTGTTGCTCGAGCGGGATGCTGATGAGCAGCGACGGCACATGATGGAGAAGGGCCTCCTTCAACTCGCCAGCTAGGCTGCAGACCGGCCCTGCCAGACAAACATGCTCTGCGACCAACTTCATGGGTGAAACCCACATCCTCCGACCCCTCCTTGCGCCTGCTCACGCTATGAAGCTAGAGGCCAGGTCGTACTACCGCAAGAAGACTAGGCGAGACTGTTGGGCCCACCAGTGTACAGCAGAGTACAGCACAGAAAGAACGAGTCGGAGCAAGCCAGTCGGAACGACGAGAGACAATCCGCCGGGGAAACCACAGACACACAGGCGACATCAGCGAACATGACCTCTGATTCTAGTCCTCATCTTTCCTCCAGCGGCGAAGCACAGACGGAAGCAGTTTTGGAAGACAGAAACCTCGCAAGCAGGCAGAAAGAAGAAAGAGTCATTGCGCTTGCTCTACAGTAGCCTCGTAGCGAAGTAGAAAAGAGTAACACACTTGTAGATAATCAAATAATCAAGTCAATCCAATCCAAAACCCATGTGCGTAGACCACACGTCCCGACTGGCCGTTCCCCCCTTCCCTACCACCAGCAATCGAAAATCAGAATCCCATTCATTTACTCATCCATCATCCCTAATCCTTTCCCTCCCTACCAAGTCACTGCAAGCGAGAAAACCATCCAACCAAACTTTTTGACTATGCTCTCTCAAGACGATGATGTGTAGGTGATGATAGCCACCGGACCCTTCTCATCATGTTTCTAGATACAGCGAGGCTAGGCTTCAAACGCTCGACGACGGCACAATAACCGCTCGTGATTGATGAACCAACGTCGAATAACCAGGAAAACTTCCGACGAGGGAATTTCTGGTGGGCAGGTAATGGAAACGAGGGGAGGAGGAGAGCACGCGAGGCCAGGCAGGCAGAGCCATGCGTATACAAACAGAAGAATAGGTCGGCAACAAAAGGGGGGGGATCAGGAAACCAGTAAAGGGGGTCAGTCAGAAAGCCACCCCTCAAGCCGCCGGCGCCGGTGCCGGCGCGCTCCCCTCGACCCAGTCATAGACCAAGCGGACCCTCTTGACGCCCTTGCCCCCCTTGCCCCGCACAACCACATGCCTGACATACCTCCTGACGCCGTCGACGAGCTCAAAGCCCCAAATCTGCCACGCCATCCAGCCCCTGTCGACGCTCTCGACCCAGCTCTCCACCACCTCGCCGCCCTTGGCCGTCACGCTCTCGTCCCACTCGCCCTCCTTCATAAACGCCACGTCCTCGTTGCGCTCCTTGGCCACGTCCTTGCCGGCCAGGTCGCCGACGGCGTAGTCGTCGCCGATCTTGGACAGCGTCGTCCAGCGCGAGCGGCCGCGCACCGTGCCGAAGACGTGGTCGACGTGGCTGTCGAAGGACCAGGTGAGGGTGCGCTTTTCGGACGTGCCCTTGATGTTGCCGGGCGAGAGCGACTGGTCGATGTCGATGTGCGTCGCTTTGCTGTCGCCGTCGGCGGAGACGTATTGGTGCACGTGCAGCGTGACGGTCGCGAACGACACCGTTTTGCGGATGAGCCACGAGATGCCTTGCAGCTGCATCACGGCGTCCGAGTCGCCCGAGAGAGTCTTATTCTGTGGCTTGCGTTAGCTGTGTCGCTCGATTTGTGTTGGGCGGGCCGCGCGCGTTGGTCGTCAGGGGAAGAGGAGGCGGCTGCGTAGGCGAGGGGTGCCGTCAGGGGGCCCAAGTGAGCGATCAGGGGGTGCGCCGCTGCCAGCTGCTCGCGTCAACCAGCACCCAACGCCTCCCTCCGCCTGGACCGGGGCAAGGGCGGACGCTAGAAGCGCGGGTCGGCATGGCGTAGGCTTCGATGCTGCCCGGTCCGCTCTACCCACGTGGGGCATCATGCGGGCAGGCTGCTCTTCAGTGGGCATGCAAGGGGTGGGCGGGTGGTGCGGTGGGGTAGCGCATATAGGTAGCGGCCGTAAGACGTGAAACCAACATACCATGACCCAGGCGCCGTTCAGGTCGCGCAGCGTCTTCTCAGGAGGGGCAGCCATGGTGTCGAGGTGCTGTACTTGGTGCCTTTGCTTCAAGCGAAAGTTGAGGTCTTCGGGAGGAAAGCTTCCGCGGCGAGTGATGGCGCTCGACGTCGAAATGAGCCAGTGCAGGTAGACGGACAGGGGCTTCTGTCGGCGGAGGAGGAGATGGTGGTTGTTGCGGTTGCGAACGCGGTGATGGTTCTTTGGGGCAATGGTAAGGAACAGAAAGGCGATATATAATTCTGTTCTGGACTGTCCTGGCGGTTGATGCTCTGGGGTAGCTCGAGGTAGGTAAATAAGGTCAGGCAAGGTGGGTAGCGTCGGATCGGCACAAGGTGGGTAGGACTGGGTCTGTGTTTTTCGGTTTGCGTCTAAGATGGTGGACAAGGTGTGGGTAGGTTGTAGTAGTGTGGATGATGGTGGATGTTTTGGTTTCTCTCTTCACATGTACCTAGGTCGATTGCGATTGCAAACGCGCACGCAGTCTGGCCTGCCGCGGGGTAAGCGTGGTTCTATTCGGTGGGTTAGGTGCGATTCGGCGCTAGGCAAATGGGGTAGTTTCGACACGGGAGGGTAAGCAAAAGGAATGCCTACCTTGAAATCAACCAACGAAGTCGTGAAACAGACCAATTGGGCAAGAGTGCGCGTCTGGTTGCAAACGACGGCCGGCAGTAGGGGCTACTGGCCACTTATCAGCCTTGGAGATGGAGGCAGCGTCACCCACGACCGAAAGTCGTACGGTGTCGTCTCGTCTTACCCCACGGCTCCACCTCCACGAATCGGGCAGTAAACGGACAAGGCGCACAGCCACATCTTGACACAGACATATCTCCACCAACAACACAACACGCCGACCTCTACAACTTCCAATCTGCAGTGACCTGCGTGTAATCAACACCCATCTCCACCTCCGAAAATATCATCACCACAGACGGGTCTCTTCGGTCAGCTTGACCCCCAGTCGCACCACCATCTTAACCGCCTTCGGCCCGGAGCCAAAACCCAAACCCAAACCCAAACAACAAGCTTAACGGCGACCCGTCCGCCCGCCAGCCAGCCGCCGGCGGAACGACGACCGCTCTCTCGTGGACCGAAATCAGCACTTTATCGTTGGCATCGTCGTCGTCGGCCATGAGTTGCGGCCGACTATACTCGCCGACCTCCGACTATTTCCACAGAGCATGCGCATGTGAAGTCTCGACGCGCTCATTGGCCCCGCTCGAGTCACCTTGACTGCCTGACTGACTCCCGACAGACGACTAAGGGCCTCAGTCGCGGCTCTGAATAACCCAAGCCGATATGTATTCTAGAGCATCGCGCACAAAAGCCACCTAGTCATCCCACTAGCCACCTCACCTGCCCTGCATCCTCACCAGGCCATGTTTCGCGTGGCGTCAGCATTATAACTCCCCTGTTCTGCTATACCCACGCCTTGCTGTCGCCCCCTAAACGCCGTAGGCGCGGCTTTGTCAGTCACTACTAAGACATGATCGAACGACGGAGCGAATGGCTGATGAGGTGGCATGGCTTGGTACCTGTGTGCCTGTGTTGCAGAAGCCAACTTCGCACGCAGCAAAGCGTAGCGCGAGGACCATGCGCAGGGCTCATGGCTGCTTGTGCGGTTGTTCAGGGTGTTGATGAACAGACGGGGACAGGGGAAATCGCAATTCTCACTAGTGTGGTAGATGGTAGGTGAGGTAGTAGATGTGCTTCCAAAACCATGCATTTGTCTACAAGGAGAACATGTGTTTGCCGTAATACATTTGCCTCTGACTTTTCGAATGTCTCCTATGGTGCAGTTACAACGTCCCCGTGTCGTCAGTACCCCAGTCTTTCCAATCGACTTCAGTCTTTCCGATCGACTGAGATGCTTGTTGCTGTTCGCGTCACCCACTACGGGTCGCCGATCAGAATTTCTTGCCTTCATTCACAAACCCCTCCAGCGACGGATGCCGTGGTCATGGTCCGAATCCAACTTGTTTCTCGACTCATTGCACTGAATGGCGAATCAATCGTTGGACTGTCATCTGCATTCCCCCAAGTCTGTACCGGACGTTGTGAGTAGGGAAGCCAATGTACTACGGGCACTTGGGTTTTCTGCGGGATGCCGATGAGCCGGGAGGAAACCACGCCTCGGGGATAGTGTGTGCTAAGGTTGACCGTGGATTCGTGGACAGGCTGAGCACAGAGTCGAATTGTAGTGATTGCACGCTGCACAATCTCCTAGAATCGTCGGGAGAGAATCGTCCCAACCTTCTGGGATACCATGTGAGAGCCGCCTGATATGACCAGAATATTGGGGTAGAGATGTTGGGACCAGAAGTGGTCTGAGCCGTCGGCCAGTCTTGAGTTGCATAAGAAGCGGTGCTGACTTTGGCGTTCTACAGTTCATCCAACACCCGCAGCGGTCCAGAGTCTCCCTGACCCATCCCCTCCGACGTCATCGAAGGTTGGTATGTAGGGGTGCTCTGCGAACTGTGCAAGCTTTGGAAGACCTCGCGAACAGACGAGGGCAGATCATAATCAACGCTCTTGTTCGAGGACAGGAGAGATTCCGCAACGTCGGCGCTCTGTGACCGAATGCCGTACAGAATGTAGGACACAAGGAAAAGGGCAGCCAGAGCGCCCAGAATGCCCCATAGCATGCGGAGACGTCCTAATATCTGGTCAGCACGCCGTCTCGGCTCGGCTCCAAAGCCGCGTGTACTTACGGCTCGTCTTGATCCTCCACTCTTCCTCGAGCTTCTCCCTTTGATCCACCCGCTTCTTAGCAGCATCCAACCTGACCCTTAACAGGCGCGCCTTCTCCTTGGACAAGACTATTCGTGCCTCGAAATCATCCAGCTGCAATGCCTGTGCTTTGAAATCGCCGATGCTGTCAAGCGAGTTGTTTACTTCTTCCGCCAGGTCATCTGCATCCGTGGCAAATTCATCGCGCAGGTCTTTTGTCAAACTCGAGAGCTCTTGGAGATGGTCGATCATGGACCGCAGACCAGACACTTTTTCGAGTATCGAGTAGTACGTGTCGTCGAGGCGCCGCGTCGTGGCCATGGACTGTTCGGAGAGGGTATCCAGAGCAGACTGGAGTTGTCTAAAAAGACCATGTTAGACTGCGACACAAGGACAGGGCTGTAAATATCCGAAAGGGAACATACTCCTCTCGCAGCTTTCTCAAAGCCCGCTCCTTCTCGACGTCCTCAGGCCTGACCATTTTGGTCGGGACGCGTGGGAACCCATGTTCGAGCGCTTCATTCAAAGCTGTCAAGCTGCCCTCTTTTGTGCTGGTGCTGCCATCCCCAGGACTTGTTGTGGTTTTGAGGTCCTTGTCCTTCTCCTTTCCCGGCTTCACGAGATCGCCGAACCCGGTTTTTCCGGTGGGCAGGATCGCACTCTTAATCTCTCTGTCTTCCGCATACTTGTCACGGTGGCTGTGGTGGTGGTGTCCATGATGGTGCTTGTGGTGGTGCAGGCCCAGGTGGGAGCGGCGCGACTCCTTGGAGGGTGGAGCGGCAAACGTGCTGCTGCGGCCGGATTGCTGTAGTTTGGCTAAGCCGACCGGGGCGGAAATGTGGTGGTGGTCGCGATCGCGGTCAGGGCGCGCATCTTTGGAGAGGTGTTTGGGAGAATCCATGCCATGATGTGGTCATGGAAACTCTCGTCGGGAGAGAGGGGAGTGGTGTTGTGGAGATGGAGGGCGTGCGAGCGGTGGACGTCATTAGATCCGCGCTGCCCAGATCGACAAGGCGGAACCCAGTACCACGACAACAACACACCATCGCCTTCGCAGCAACATTCCAGCCCTACCACCTCTCTATCAACCTGTCAGCCTTGATTTTGTTGCCCCAAGCATGGCAAAATCGTATTTCAAATGTTGCCACGGTTGAGAACCAGGAGGTCATCATTTTCTCATGGCTAGACTTGTACTCAAGACCCATGCCGCTGGCATCGTTTCCCAATTCGCCCAAATCCAGCATCTCCACTGTGCCACCTTCATCGACCCGAAAACCTAGTAATGTGGCGCTGCCAGTGGCCATACGGTCCTTAGAGACCAATAAATCGCATCGCCCAGTCCCAACTCAACCACCCTTCCTCTGCTCTCGCGTCGGAGGGAATCGCTCAGGAAGGCCTTCGTCTTGACGCATTAGCCTTTCTGACCTCCTCTTTGGTGGAGGGAACGGCTCTGGGAGACCTTCATCTTGATGCTCTTGTGTCTCTGACCCTCCCTTTGGCGGAGGAAACGTTGCCGGAAGACCCTCGTCGACAAGCTTTTGCTGTTCCTGCTTCGCCGCCCACGCGCTGTATCGCTCAATCCACATCAAGTTGGTGCGCCTGTCGCAATCGGTCGGCACCGTCTCCTCGCCACGGCGCACCCTCTCCTGGTACTTGACAACCGTGTTCTGGTATACCTCATCGGCATACTGCTGCAACCTGCTCTTGGTACTCTCAAGCACAACGGGACGGACGTCGCTGACTGTGGCTGGCTGGACCGGCTGGGGTGGTTGCTCTGCCATCTTACGAGTCCTATAGCCCTCCTCCAACTCATCGACGGACTTGCCAAGTCCAGGGCCGAACTCAGCAAAGAAGTTTCTCCTTTTTTCCTCGAAAGTCATGGGCGGAGCCGTAACTGAGGAAGTCGGTTCGTCCTTCATCTCTTGCTCATTCAAGCAGGTGTCGCGGTAGTTCTCGCCACCAGACGACTTGGCAGGACTGGCCGCCAGTGAGACTGTGATGTCTGTTAGCGACCTGCCAAAAATAGGAAAAGGAGTTTGTGGCGGTTGGCGGTACCATTGTGAATGTTGTCGTCGACATCCATAAAATCAGGAGGTGAGCTGGACCAGAGAATCGGAGGAGTGACGGAAGAGACAGTAGGTTTGGGGTTAGGCTCGGTTTCTTCTCCAGTCTTGTCGAGTTGAAGATCTTCTTTCAGCTTGAAGTTGCGTTGAACATACTCGGGTATGTCTCTTGGTTTGCTTGCACCACCACCGCCACCACCAGGTTGATCGTTGGCGGACATGTCTCCGGGGTAAGCAACTTGGTCCTGGGAAGTGGATGAGAAGTTGATGTGGATTGACCACAGCTGATGTGTCTGCGGTGAAGAATATGTTCTCGTCTCATCGACGCTGCGATCTCTAGGGAAGGGTTCCGTTTGAGCGGGTGCCAATCGCGCGGCTGCCTTTCTGCTCTTGCCACCACGCACATCCACAGCGCCTTCCTCGTTTGCTCGTTTTTGTCTCATGCTTCCAACGGGAGATCGAGACGTTTCAGTACCACTCGAGGGACCGAGGCGAGCCTACCTCGTTTGTCTCTGCGTTTGTCTTGCACTGACTTTTACGCAGCTCGCAGTGTTCTCCCTGGGACTCGTGTCCAGTACAACAGCCTTGGCTTCGTGGCTGCAGAAGGTGACTGCCAGTACTAGAGACGTCTCTTGCGCAAGACGGGTGATTTCGGGGTGTAGCAAGAAATGGACCTCAGCAGAGCGGTTTGCATGGAGGGAGCAAGTACTTATGGTCCTCAGAAAAAAGAGTTCATGGCAGCATTGCAAACAATGGCTTCTTCTAGAAGGCTGTCGAGTCTGCACTGCTGAGGTGTGCTGAAAGAGAGTCCTCAAAGATACCCATTGTCGACCTCTACCGCGGTCCAAGCAAGCCTACCTAGCCCGAGGCTTTGAATCGAATCCATCAAATTGAGGAGCAGAAACACTGCACTTCAACAAAGAGATGGAGTCTACAAGCTCGTTAAGTTTCGGAGTGTAGAGAATCCGGCAGTTCCAAGTTTGAGATAGGTTTGCGCATACGCATGAGTTGAATGGGCAGGCGTTGGGCATTTTTGACGGGGTGCGCGTGTTCATGGTTGCTACATGTACTTGGGTAGGTTGTATTGTTGGTGGGCTATCGGGGAAGGCGCCCTGTGGCAGATGGCAGCAGTCGCTAAGGTAGGCCTTTGGATGCCTGCTGTAGTAATGACATTGCTACTGGGTCTGGTGGACGTCAACAGAGTAAGCAAGACCAGAGTCGCCCAGTGTCAACAACACCTTCTCTCACCACAGGCTGCAAAGCTCGCTGCTCCCCTTCATGTTTATATTTTCAAAAGTTTGGTCTACTTTCAAGGACGCTGGCGTGTCTCGCATGGGTACGTCTTGGTGGTGTGCTTGTCGGGGAGGTGGTGATTTTCGATGGTGTTTCGCGACACTGGATCTGCCTCCTGCCACGCCATAACCATGAGTTCGATCCACGTCAGGTCCGAATTTCTTTTATCCTTTTTTGACTTTTTTTTTTTTTCAAACACTCACTGACGAACTGATCCCCACTCTCGCTTGTCTTGCACCCGCGCCTGTACAATGTTGGGGAGTGTTGAGCATCGCCGATCGAGGAAACCATGGTTCCGCAACCCATTGTTCAGTTTGGACCAACCCAACATGATGTCCGACCAGTATAAACAGTCCAAGAAGCCCGTCGAGGCATACTGGTTTCCCACACACCGACTACCACCTCAATATTCAGCGCTTGATACCTCCCGGTCCCCTTGACAACCCCGGCTGCTTGGACACTCGACCGTTTCTGATCACCTTCCTCTCGGACGACTTCATAATCAAGATGCGGGCCGTTAAGATTGGCTCACTCGTCTTCGTGCTCCTAAGTGGAGTCTGTTTCGCTTCACTGGATGGAAGTGGCGACCTCCCAGACTCTGTATCTACTTTTGACGTCTCCACATTCGTCACCAAAACCGTCGAGCCGACTCACAAGACGAAGCCGTCTCTTTTCCCCGCCGGTCCGCCCCCTCAAATCCCCAGGGAAGGGCCCATCAGGACCAAGTCGGGCAAAAAACCCCTCCAGCTCAAAATGTGCAACAACGACAACTTCGACGGCAAGATTGGCTACAAGGTCAAACAAACAGGCTGCTTCAAGACCAAAGCAATCGAGGGAGAGTGCACAAAGTACCTCTGGCATTCGCCCGTCACGGCCATCTCCATGCCATCCGAGTGGAAATGCATGCTGTACAGCCGCGAAAACTGCAGCACCAGGGACGGCCGCATGACGTTGATCGAGGAGGCCACCAGAAACATCGGACCGCACATGAACGACCGCATGCAGAGCTTCCGATGCCTGCAGCAGTACGACGAGCAGACGGCCGAGCGAGCAGCCGTCTGGGCCTGCCGCTTCCACCACTGGCAGGGCCCCTGTCAAATGCAGCGTCCGGAGATAGGGCGCTGCGTCAACCTGCCCGGCAACCTCAAGGACAAGATCCAGTCCTTCACGCCGTACCAGGGCTACGTGTGCACCGTCTACGAGCACCCGCGCTGCAACGTCGAGAAGAAGGGCTACAGCGTCCTCATGGAAACACCCGGCTCCTCCATGCTCGGAAAGCTGCGCTCCAAGATTTCGAGCATCCGCTGCAATCATCAAAATGAGACGGCCGGAGTGCCTCTACGGGAAAGCGGTAGCTCGAGGGAGTATGAGTATGGCGCCGAAGAGTTTGAGCTCATGATTGGGGACAGGCGCTATGGCAACGACGGCAAGAAGCCCAAGGTTATGACCCCGGAGAATTGGGACTTGGACTTTGAGTTTGATTCTGAGCTCTCGCGATCATCTTAAGGAGGAACTCGAATGTTTTACTTTGTTTTTGGGAGTTGAAACTTCTTTGGAGTTCGGGGCCCTTTTGTCATTTAATGGTGCGGTGGAAGGAGATTTTGGTTTCTTTGGCACAATCAACGTGCTCGCGTGGCTTCAAACTAGTCGCAGGTCTTGATAGATAAAGTCTCGCATCACTTACGAAAAACTTGTCCTGGATCAGCCTCGCTTGTCAATTTCCCAAACGAGCCACACGCCGAACGCATCAATGACGCAAAGAAAGATTCAAAGGAAAGATCCCCTCGTAAATTGGATGTAAACGAACCTATCGGGGTATTGTAATCAAACACGTTCGAAGCAAGGCCCCTCGCAAGAGACAGGGGGTGGCTCGTACTCTGACAAGTACCTGTTCAGCATTAGGAACCATTCCATGTCCAGATATCCAATCCCTTCATTCACAAGATCAATGTCAGAATTCCGTCTCAAAAGCAAACCATAAAGCGAAAGCTGTTTCTTCACCGTCAAGAGAACGTCGCTTACGCTTCATCCTTGATGAGGTAGTCGGCCCAGTCGTCCTCGGCGCAGTAGAACGGCTTGTCCGAGCCCAGCAGCTCCAGGTCGTCAAAGTAATAGATGCTGTAGTCGTTGTCAACGCACTTGCCACCGCCCGTGGGGCCGACGTGAGGGCAGTGGATCTGGAAGATTGATCAGCAAGTGTCGAATAGA
The DNA here is from genome assembly GCF_038381095.1 of Phyllosticta capitalensis. NCBI lineage: Eukaryota > Fungi > Ascomycota > Dothideomycetes > Botryosphaeriales > Phyllostictaceae > Phyllosticta > Phyllosticta capitalensis. Next base: position 862,251 of record NW_027117450.1, on the reverse strand, counting down.
CCCAAACTTGGTTCTGGGGACATACATCCGGGCGCGTGCCAGTCAGGATGAGGTGAATAATCCGACAAACAATGTTGTCAGCCCACACCTCGTCAAAGTCGCCAAACGGCTTGGCAAGCAGCTGCCGAGAGCAGTCTTCAACAGAGGCATAGACTTGGTTGGGCCCGACGCAGCGCTGCTGGATCTGCGGACACAAGGCTGTGACGATGGTGCCCTGCTGGACCTGTGGGTTGTTGTAGTCGATGCCCGAGCTGATGGCCGTCCAGATTCGCAGGCTGGGAATCCACGCGTCATACCGTAGGACCGCGCCTTCGGAATCGAAGCGCCAGAAGGCGACCTACGTGGAATGTTAGTTATGAAAATGCTCTTGGCTATGGGGTTTGACGCAAGCTCACTTGTTTGAGGGTTGTATCCATCGGACCAGGGGTGTGGACGGCCGTCTGCGGGTCGACCATTCCCGTGCGCAGATACACGACTGACGCCGCAATTTCTGGGCAGCCGCTCACGAAAGAGACGAGATCGGCTTCATAAATGCCAGTCTTTGCAGGCGTGGCGCTGGGAATGGGCGCCAGGGCAAAAAAGTACTCAATCGATTCTTCGAAAGTGGTAAAGTTTCCCAGCGGAGTGACTCGACCCTTGGCTTCGGGATTGAAGAGGCCAGGGGGCACGGCCGGACCCCCTTGAGCGACTATGGGGGCATTGTTGGGGTAGACCTATGTCACCCCTCGTGTTAGCCCGGAATGTTTCAGGTTTTGCTCTTCTTTGGTGATTGCTCGAATTCGATACGTACGGTGAGGTTGTAAATTGCCTGAACAGTCCTCAAATTACGCTCGTAATAGGCTTCTTTGGATGCATGTTTCAAAGAGGCAGAAATGGACAAGGTGGCAGGGCTTGCTTGCAAAAGATTTGCAAAGAATATACCAAGAGCAACAATGGTAATGCCGAACATTTTGGACGCTGGGTTGAGCAAGTTTGAGCAGGAAAACTACGGATTAGAAAGTTGTCTCCGGGGGCAGTTCTTAAACATTGGGATGATTCATTATCGACGGGAGGCTTGGACCGCAATCGACGCCATGCGATGTACCAATGCCGGAAACCTAGAAGTAGGGCTGGACCGAGTCATCAGGCCAGTGTAATTAATCCTGAATAAGAAGCCGTTGGCGCGTTGTATTCCTCGAACGCTGCAGCCATTGGTCGATCACGTTGTTAGGGCTGCTTATTCAAAAGCAAGCTCGTACACGAACTGCCATTGACAAGCAGAAACAGGGAATTCCAGTAAAGCCTTCAGCCTTTCTGCATTGATTAAAAAGGAAGGAGGGAGAGGAGAGTCACTTGCTCCTAAATACGGCTCAGCAGCTTCCAGGTGACCATTTCCTAGGCGCCATGACTATGCTCCCTTTTCTGTGGTGATTTTCTTCCACATTGCTCGCTCCAGCATGTTGATCTTGATTGGAAAGTCTCAATCCATGCAGGTAGGTAGGGATTTAAGCTGTTGATGATTCGTGCTCCACGGCTCGCGTGGACACCCAGGCCAAGCTGTAGGACCACCGCAATAGGAAACTCGAGATAAGGCTGAACCGAATCATTGCAATGTCGTCCCGGTTCCTGGACAATGATTCGTTCTTGACGCGGTGTGTTCTCAAAGATTAGTGACTATTGGTTGTGTTCCTAGTTTGGGCTAACCATCCACAAAAGTTAGCACCTGTCTGAGTTGCATCTGAGAAGTGGAGTCGGGATAATTAAGCTTCGCAATTTATTATCACCAACGGGGGTCCAGCTGAGACGACAACCTCGAAGTAGACGCGTTAGGCGCGAAAGTAGCGGGAGACATCGTTGTATTAGTTGGTCTATCCTATTGTCGTAGCTGTTGAGTGTAGCGAAACACAGAAATCCCCTTCAGAACGTCTTCAAAGCTGCCACTTCGCATGAGCATAGTGATTACTCACTTAGCGCATGACATGCATGCATTCTTCCCGCAGATCCCGGTCCTCGACATGTCAAGCAGAATACGCAAAGGACGCGTACCTGCTCATTCTGCCGGGTGTACTCGGTGCCATGGTCATGGATTTCGGGAAACCTGATCGGTTCGTTCGGATGTGGCTAATGATCCCGGGGTTGCGCGTGGCCGTGTTGTTGCTAATGCTTGGCACAAGACGTCCCGCCCATTACCACTGTAGAATCAGGCTGAGCCGTGTTGTTTGAGACGGCTGGATGACCTAGCGGACTGCTGTAGGAACGGAGCTTCGGCGTTTGTCCAATATCCTGGACCCGCTACGGAAGCTGTTAATTTGTTAAGAGACACAGTCAGTCCTCATGCAACTATCAATGAATCATGGAGGTTGACAATGTTTCCACATGGTTTAAGAGGTCATGTTGAGCGAATACGAAAACAAATGTTGTCCAACGTTGAAGCCGAGCAGTTGGAACGTCTTTGATCAACGTTGTCAAGATGGCTCGTGCGGTACCCAGGTGCCATGACAGCTCCTAATGAGCACCGCTCGATAGAGGTCCAGAGTTTGACAGGCCTATCCCAGAATGTGCCTAGGTTCAAGAAAAGCGTTACGAGAAGCGCATTCATGACCTTGGGATGACGATATCGGGATGTAGGATAGCCGGACTTGTTTTGTAGAGGTTGTGAAGCCCCCAGGCTTTTACTGGCCTGAAGAAGGACTGGCAGCCCGAAGATCAGGGGAGGAGAGCACGCCCAAAAGTTTGACGCCAGAAATTCTCCATTTTGAACGAAACTGGTCTTGACCAAATTTCCGACGACGCTTGTTTGCAATTATTGAAATACGATGACACAAAAAAGAGCGGCCATGGTGTTGTGGCACAAGCAGAGTGAGGGCGGCGAATAGTTGGTGGATTGGGCTCCAACGGAAATCGATGCTCCGGCGAACGGTGGAGTTTGCCGACGTCGCGTCCGAGGACTGCGGGCACAGGGCCGTGGATGTAGGAACGAAGATGAGAAAAACAGGAATAGACAGGCGAAAGGGCGCAGCAGGTGAGGTTGTGATGGAGTTGCAGCAGCAGGAATGGGGCGACAGGGATGGGTATGACGATGTTGGGAGTCCCGGCTGGACGGCTGGCGGCTCTGCCACACCACACGACGCACCGAACCACTCCACGGTCGACGCCCAGCCAGCGCCTCCAGGCCAGACCGACTGCTACCCGCTCGACAACTCCTCCGCTGCAAGACCCAGTCTCCCATCTGCTTCTTCGCTTCAGCTTTCAATCAACTCCCGTCTCTACGCTCATCTCCCTCTGACGCGCCCCCTTCTGCGTCGCCGCCCCTCCCGCTAATCCGGCCCGCTCCTCGCCCTAATCTCGTCCACGCCGACCTCCCTAATTCGGCCATAATCGAAAACCCCCTCGCCCGCTTCGCTCTCCGCCAGAGCAGCCTCGAAGCATACACATCTTTTGTACGGGCGCAATGGTCTTCCTGGGCGTCTACCGCGCCATATACGACTACAGCCCGCAGGGTGAGAATGAGCTGGACATCAAGGATGGCGACCTGCTATTCGTTCTCGAGAAGAGCACCGAGGACGATTGGTGGAGGGCAAAGAAGAAAGCTGCCAGCGAGGACGAAGAGGAACCCGAGGGCTTAATCCCCAATAACTACGTGGAAGAGGTGAGAGCGCATCTGCCCCGGCCGGCTGCCGAGTGAGGGGCATGTTGTGCACCTTGATCTTCTCCAAGCATCTCCAGGTCGCATGTATTGACCATGCCCGCAGGCCAGCCCCATTTCAAAAGCCAAGGCCTTGTATGATTATACCAGACAAACGGACGAGGAACTATCATTTACAGAGGATGCCATCCTTGACGTATACGACACATCGGACCCGGACTGGACACTTGTTGGTTTGAAAGGAGAGTATGGATTTGCCCCGGCCAACTATATTGAACTCACCCAGGGCGCTGAGGCGCCGGCTCCGGCTATGCCTGCGCGTCCTCAGGTCCCAGAAACTCTTCCAGAGCCTGAACCCGAGCCATCTCCGCCAGCAGCTGCTTCAACAGCGAGCCCTGCAGCCGCACTCGCAGGATTAATCCAGCAGAAGACTGGCCAACAATCCGCCGCCCCGCAAAGGACCGTCGTCTCCCCTCCCCCGGCCATCCAACTTCCGCGGCGCCAGACTGCGCAACTCACTCCCGAAGAGTCCGACGAGGAACCCCCGGCCCCGAGACTACCACAAAGACCCATTTCGCAAATATCCTCCCAACCCTCGCCAGTTCCCACGCCGACGATTAGAACCCAGTATGCCGACTCGCCTCGCTCTCCAGCGTCTCCGCCCGGCGTCCAGCCCTCTCCGCCCTACAACCGCGCATCTATGCATGCCGGCGATTGGGATGACGACGTGATTGAAAAGAAACAGCATCTGCCTCAGGGATACCATTTGTACAACATTCACGAAATGATTTCGCACATGGGAAAGAGCAAAAAGATGCCGATGACGCTTGGAATCAATATTCCCAAGGGCTTGATCATGATCGCACCTGAAAAGGCGCGCGATGGGCCGCAAAAAGAATGGACTGCAGACAAGCTATCACATTACTCAATCGAAGGAAAGCACGTGTTTATGGACCTGGTGAGGCCCAGTAAGAGCGTCGACTTCCATGCCGGAGCAAAAGATACGGCCCAAGAAATTGTGACTATGCTGGGCGAGCTGGCGGGGGCTGCTCGAGGAGGTGGTCTCAACGAAATCTTTGCAGCTGCGCGGGGCGCGTCAGGCAAGAAGAAGGGCAAGATGCTTTACGAGTTCATGGCACAGGGTGATGACGAGGTTACCGTTGCCGAAGGTGACGACGTCATCGTTCTGGACGATGTCAAGAGTGATGAATGGTGGATGGTCCGCCGGCTCAAGAATGGAAAAGAAGGCGTGGTGCCTAGCAGCTATGTTGAGGTTACAGGAATAGTCGAGTCAACTCCAGACCCCGCCCTTCTCCAAGCCCGTTCGACCGTCGAGCAAAACCGACTCGAAGAGGAGCGCCTGGCCAAGGAGGCCATGAAGAGGAGCAAGGAGGAGAAGGCGCGGGCGACAGAGGTAGGGACCGACATTAATTTTCCTACACGTCATAGTAGTCTCGCGAAAGTGGGTAATGACTCTGCCAAATCACAGAGAAGCAAGCGCGAGAGCAAGGCCCCATCGTCATCAAAGTCAAGTGAGTATACCCCAAACCGCACACGTTCCCTCTCGCAGTACCGATACCAACGGTATAAACGCGCAGAGCCCGATCCATCCAAGACCCGCACGTGGACCGACCGAACCGGTTCGTTCAAGGTCGAGGCGGAATTCATTGGTTTGAAGGATGGCAAGATTCATCTCCACAAGCTCAATGGTGTCAAGATTGCGGTGCCAGTGCCCAAAATGTCCATTGATGACTTGGAGTACGTTGAAAGAGCAACGGGAGTTTCGCTGGATGACGACAAGCCGCTGTCCGAGGTCAAGAGAAGAAACACGGAAAGAAGAGGCCAGCGCACCACCTCGGGCTCAGGTCCTCGTGCCGGAATTAGCTTGGAGGCCGCCAAACCGACGTACGACTGGTTCCAATTTTTCCTCGATTGCGGTGTCCACCCCCAGATATGCGAACGCTACGCCCAGTCCTTTGCCAAAGACCAAATGGGAGAAGAAGTTCTGCCGGACATTAACGAAAAAGTACTACGGACGCTTGGACTCAAGGAGGGCGACATTCTTCGTGTGATGAAGTTCCTGGACAACAAATTTGGCCGGACCGGTGAGAATTCAAAGCGAAGCGTCAGCTTTGGCGACACCTCTGTCATCGAAGACGGTGAAGGTGCTAATGGCGGTCTTTTTGCCGGTCCAGGAGGCGCCTTAAAAAACAACACTCGAAAAGGTCGCCCAGCCCCGGCCGTCCAAACCAACGATGTCGTCGATGCCGACGCGCTCAAGAAGAGGGCCGAAGAGGTCGAAGGCGGCAAGGCCACGCCATTGGCTGGTGCGAAGACTGGAGACAGCGCAACGGTTGGCGGATTCGACGACAATGCCTGGGAAGTCAAGCCATCCAAGCAGCCCGAACCCAAGTCGACGCCGGAAGCTCAGCCTGCCACGCAAGCTACCGCACCCGCCACGACCGCCGCGCCCGCTCCGCCTACTGGTGCCATGGCCGAACTTTCTTTGCTCACTCCAGCTTTACAGCCGACGCCCGCACCGCAACCCCAAGCCCAACCTCCGGCGCCTGCCGCACCCCCTGCTCCTGCGCAAATCGCTCAGCCTACGGGTGCTACTCCAGGTTTGTTTGAACAGCTGGCGAACCAGCCAGGCCAGCCAAACGCGCCCCCTAGAGCCAGGCCTCAGGCACCTCAGCAGACCGGTGCCGGCTCCCTCATTGCCCCTCCACCACAGCGCTCGTCTTCCGCGCCGCAAAATGCTTCTCAGTTTGCTCCGCCGCCGCTGCAGCCGCAAATGACGGGAATGGTGGCTCCGCCAGGGACAAGCTTGCAAGAACTCAACCAGCAGCGCCAGATGCAACTCCAAATGCAGCAGTATCCCCAAATGCAGCCCCAGCCCACGGGCTTCATGCAACCCCAGCAGACCGGCTTTCCCAACCAATTCCAGCAACCTCAGTTCGGCGGTTCGCCGCTCCAAGCCCAGCCAACAGGCTTCATGCAAACGCAGCCCACAGGCTTTGGCCAGCCACACATGGGTAACCAGTACGGCAGCCCATTCGCCGACCCCGTGCGGCCACAGTCCTTCATGCAGCCGCAGCCCACGGGCTTCCAACCGCAATCCGCGTTTGGCCAGCAGGCTCTGCACGCTCAGCAAACGGGCCAGCCGCTGCAACCGCAGGCCACGGGCATCAACGCGTTCCTGCCGCCAGCCCTGCAGCCGCAGGCCACGGGCGCCATGAACGGCTTTGGCGGCCCGCAGCAGAACAACTTCAGTCCGCCTCCTGTCCCTCCGATCCCGAACCAGCACGCGGCGCCCGCGCTCATTCCGCAGAAGACGGGCCCCCCGCCGCCCGTGCGTTTTGGTGTCCAGCCTGGCACGAAGAAGTTGGCGCCTCAGCCTACGGGCAGGGCCAATTTGAGCAAGGCTAGTAAGTCGATCCTTATTGTTGTTCATGGTTTTGGATGTGTGTTGGGAATTGCATGGCTAACGTCTGACCTACCTCTAGCACCCGACAACCCGTTTGGATTCTAAGCCTGCTTCCAAGCCTCGTGGGAGGCATGCGAGCAAGCTTCCGTACGTGCCGTGTCGTGTTGTGTCGAATACGACTCTGGCAAACACGACATCTATCGTCAAGCGTGGATGGAGCGGGAAAGGAAGCGGGGGAGAAGGATGAAAGAGGAGGAAAGGAGAGAAAGAAGGGAGAAGCGCGAGGCCGACAGGTAAGCAGTCTGTCTGTCTAACTGGTTGGTGGGGGGTTGTTGGTATGTTTGACTTAATCTATCGTTTTTTTCCTACCTGTCTCTCTTCTTTCCTCCTCTTCTTCCATTGGCTCTTCTCTCCTCTGTCATAGCAGTTTGTGGCGGGAAAGTGGGAACGTGTCATATGAGCCGGAGGAAATGACTCGAGCTGGGGGACAGCAAGACAGCGGTGGCTTTGTTTTTCATTGCTACCATCATTGATTGGATGATCGAGGGCGATGATGTCCATGGATTGGTAGCGTTCGTTGTTGGAGCGGACGGGAGGGAGGAAGCTTTCGTTGCAGCAGCAAAGGGACAGACACAGCACACGGCATACACATAGGCTTCCACTGAAGTACATACAGGAGCAGCAGGGGGGCCAGCAGTGGTGGCAGCAGTAGTGCAGATAAGCGTTGGCGCATTGCGGCGTCGTTTTTTTTTTTTTTTTTTTTTCTTGTTTTGCTCTTCATCATCATCGTCTGTCATCGTTGTCATCGTCGCGTTTTGTGGTCAAATCATTCGTCTGTCTTGATTCATCATCACCTTGGTTGGGGGGTCTGTTGGTCCGACGTCTGCATGTGTTTTTTGCTTTGGTCTTGCTTCCACCATTCCATTCTACTGGCGTCGCGTCGCCTCGCCATCATCGCATCGTCACGAGCATTGCGTCGCGCTTTGCCAAATTCGAGCCTTGCTTCTTCTTCTTCTTCTTCTTTCTTGCCTGGTGCATACATCATACACACACACTTTGCACAAATTCGAATGCACACTGTATGTACATCCGTGTAGCTACATATGTATCCAGACGTCATATACATCAGCTGTTTGCCGTTCTCCCATGCAGTCTCTCATGCTTGCCCCCACCCCCCCCCCCCCCCCCCCCCCCCATCTTCCTCCCTCCCTACATACCCACCACCCACCCACCAATTACTGCGCCCCCAACGCCTTGGCGACCCACTCCAACCTGACCGCACTGACGCCGCGGGCGTAGCTCTTGTTGGTGAAGACAAACTCGGAGAAGCAAATGGCCTCGGTCTTGCGGCCAAACAGCACGCTGCTGGGGTGGATGGCGACGGTCTGGTTGCCCATCATGGTGCGGTACGAGCCGTCGGGCACGAGGCGCGCCGTGTTGGGCGCGAAGCCCGCCAGCAGCGAGAGGAGGATGGCGTCGAAGGAGGTGGGGTCGGAGGAGGAGGATTTGGGATCGGTGGTGGATGAGGGGTTGGGAGAGGAGGAGGAGGTGGTGGTGGTGGAAGAAGGTAGGAGCTTCAGCGAGGCGCAGAGGGCGCGGAGTTGCTTGCGGACATCCTGGGAGAGAGAAGAGTTAGTCAAACCATGTACCAGAGTACCGAAAAAAAGGGGGGAAAACGACAGAAAAACTCACCATGACGTTCTGCATAGCGCGATGATTGACGCCGCGGCGCTGACACCACGCCTTGCGATCGACCGTCTCGCCCGCGTACGCCTGGACCGTCGCCAACAGGGTCAAGTGGTCGCCCTCCCTCCGTACCAACTCGCGCCTCGCCATCTCCGCCTCCTCGCGCTGCTCCTCGACCGTCAGGTTCAGGAAGACGTTCTCGACGCTCAGCGCCGCGACAATGTCAACCATGTCCTCGACGCAGCCGCGCTCCTCGGTCGCCGCTTCGACGAGGCAGCGGCCCAGCGTCGGCGTCAGGGGCAGCTGGGCAATCTGGCGGCCGATGGCGCTGATGTCGCCGTCGTCCTGCAGCGCGCCGAGCTGGTAGAGGAGGAGCAGCGCCTTCTCGAGGCTCTCGCGCCGCGGGGGGTCCAGGAAGGGGAAGTTGAGCACGTCGCGCACGCCGCGCGCCTTCATCATCAGCAGCGCGGCGCTCAGGTCGCAGCGCAGGATTTCGGGCGTCGTGTCCTTCTGCAGCGACGCGTACGCCGCCTCGGTGTACAGCCGGTAGCAGTTGCCGGGGGCCTCGCGACCCGCGCGGCCTTTGCGCTGGATGGCCGCCGACTGCGAGATGGGCTTGACGAGCAGCGAGTCGAGGTTGAGCGCGGGCCGGAACTGCTTGACCTTGGACTTGCCGCTGTCGACGACGTGGCGGACGCCGGGGACCGTGACGGACGTCTCGGCGATGTTGGTTGAGAGGATGACTTTGCGGGTGCGGTGGGGCGCGGGCTGGAAGACGCGCTGTTGCAGGAGTTGGGGCAGGGCGGCGAAGAGAGGCAGTGTTTGGATTTTGGGCAGGTCGGGAGACATGCTGGCGGCGTACTCGTTGACGAGGCGCTCGAGGGCTTCGACGGCGTCTTGACCCGTTAGGAAGACAAGAACGTCGCCAGGTAAGGGCTCCTTGACGTGGATTTCGAAGATGGTCTTGAGCGCGGATTCAATAAAGTCGGTCGTGGCTTCGGGGAGGTAGCGCACTTTGACAGGATACATGCGGCCTTCGATGTAGCATGTCGATATCGAGTGATGGTGTCTTGGTTCCGTTGGTTTTGATTCTTCCTTTGCGGCGGCTGGAGGATCGGCCGTGGCTTGTGCCTCTTTCTCCTCCTTCTTGTCCTTTCTCTTCTTCTTGCCCTTTTTCTCAGCGACCTCTGTGGGTGCTGCTGAAGGCTCCTCTTTTTCAATTTCTGCCTCCTCGTTTTGCTCCCCCTTGACCGCACTCGCACTATTCGCCTCACCTTGAGCTTCCCGAAATCCATCATCAAAGAACTTGACAAGTCTCTCGGTATCCGCCGTCGCACTCATGACCACAACCTTCAATCGCTTCCCATTTCTGCCCTTTTGCCAATCGCCACAAACAATCCTCCTCAGGAAACCCAGCACCAGATCCACATTGACACTGCGCTCGTGCACCTCGTCCACCACCACACACCCGTACGCCTTCAACCACGGATCCCTCAGCAACTCCTGGAGCAGCATGCCCTCGGTCAAAAACTTGACCTTTGTGCTCGGCGACACCGACACATCAAACCTGACGCTGTATCCGACGGTGCTCTTGGGGCTCGCAAGTCCCAGCGGCGACCCCATCTCCTCGGCGACGCGGCGCGCCAGCGAAATGGCGGCCACACGCCGCGGCTGCGTGATGGCGATGCGGCTGCCCGCAAGCCACGGCTCGTCGAGCACAAACTGCGGCACCTGGGTCGATTTACCGGATCCCGTCTCACCGACCAGTATCATGACGTCTTTGTCGTCGCGAAGTGCGCCCCGGATCTTGTCCTGTGCCGGCCAGATGGGCAGCGATTGCCGCACGGGGAGCAGCTGCTGGCGCTTTTGCGCAAGACTGCCGCCGCCGCCGCTGAAGCGCGGTTTGTTGTTCTCGTTGCCATCTCTTTGTGGGCCTGCATGGTGCTTTTTCCCCTGGTGCCCGTGGTTTGCCTGTGGTGCGCCGCCGGCGTTGCTGTGCTTCTTTCGTGGAGCGTTGTCGTTGCGATCGCGCTTGCGTTTCTTGGCTGGGTTCGGTAGTTCGCCGGACGACTGGCTTGGAGGCTCTACTGGTTTGCTATTGCTGTCGACTGTCGTGTGCGTCTTCTCGGGCATCTTTGCGATGTTTGGTTTGGAGAGTTGTAGAAGAGCCTCGAGCAGAGTCGCAGTGGAGATGCCCCAAAATTTTGGCAGGGGTCTAGATAAGATTAGATTCAATCAGCGCACAGTCCACCAGCAGCGTTTAACGGCGGACGGATTCTTTAACTCTCTCCAAGTTCATGTCACAAGAGTGGAAGAGGAGTTCTTTATTACAGATGAAAAGAATACGGCGTTCGAAACCCCGGAGCATGTCATCACTCAACATGACGACAAGCCGGTCTATCAATCTATCCATCTGATTCGGTCATATCCTCGCATGTATTTTTCCCCATTCGTCCACCCACGTATTTTCTTTCCTCTCCTCACACTCCCCGCTCATTCACTCAAATAATGAAGCAATGCTCTATCTTGAGCCTTTGTCATCCGCGCCGAGCACCTCAGCACCCGCGTCCCTAAACACCACCGAAGCACAACAAGCAACCCGAAACCCCCGCTAAAGAACGCAGCAGAGCAGAGCAGCGCAGCACGCGTTCAGGAATTTTTTCAATCCTTGGTTGGTCCCATGACCACCAAAAGCAGAAGCGCAGAAAAGTGAGGGAAGAAGCAAAGGTAAGGGAAAACGGTCGACGTAAATCTACGTCTTAAGGAATCCAATCCCGCATCTCGTAGGACGCGGAGCCTGGCGTTTGGCCGGAATCACCCGAGGTGTCACCCGTGGTGGTCGTGCCCGATAGATTCTATCTACGTCTGCCAGGGCTCCAGTTGTCCGTTTGAGAGCGCGGGGGAGGACTCCTACTGCCGCCAAAGCTGTCGTCGTCGCCCCTGATCGCGCCGCTGGCTGTGTATCCTTCGCGGTACTGGGGTGGACGGTCTCCTACTGGCAGGTGTCCGTCGCTCGGATTATCGTTGTAGGCCACAGGACTGATGAGGCCGGTTCGCGGGTCAATCGGCTCGTTATCACTGTTGCCACGGCTGCCGTGGACGATGCGGCTGCCGCGGCCTGCCGCACCGCTGCTCTCGTTCGAGTCTTCGGCGCCGCTCTGCCGTTCGGGAATTTCGGTCATGGGAGGCGCTCCTGTGGGAGGTCCGGTGATCACGCCCAGGCCCGTCTCGACGTCTTCGTGGTCGTCGGGACCGCCACGCCGCATTCTGCTGCGCGAGAAGAAGCGGTTCTTGTGGCTGGTGCGGGAGCGCGCATTGCTAATGTCGGACGGCACATGAGCAAGGTCGTGGCTTTCGCGGCCGGTACTACGGGCCGTGTCCTGCGAGGTACGCGCGCGGGAGGCGCCGTTGGTGGCGAGCGACGATGTGGTGGCGTTGGCTCCAGAGATGAGATGACTGGGCAGGCGACGTGGCGGCGCATCGTCAAATACATCGCCCGTCATATCGGCTGCGCTAATGTCCTTCATACCAAGCGAAAAATCGACGCGTCGGCCCATGGCTGCCAGCGACTCGCCACGCGGTCGTGAGCCGGCGAAACCACTGATGCTGCTTTCACGCTGTCGGAGAATGGAGGGAGGTTGTTGCGATTGGTCGCGCATGGAGCTGCCAATCTTTGGTGACTGAGAGACGGCCGGCACAAACGGAGGCGTACTAGGTCTGCCATCCTGGCGAGGCTCGTCCATCCAGCCGCTGGGGTTGTCCGGGTGTCCATTGCGACCCGTGCCAGGGGTGGCCATGTGGGGGACATTTTGAAGGTAGACGGGGAACGACTCCTTTTGGCCTGGGTAGCGCATGCGAGGGCCTTCTATGCCGCACTCTTGCATGGTAATCATCAGGGCGCAGATGAACTTGTTGCGGCGCTGGAGACGGAGGAGTTCGTTTTGCCAGTTGGACTTGTAGAAAAAGACGACGTTGAGCGTAAGAGAGTGAACTTCCTTCACCTCCCGCAGCTCAGTAAGGATATTACCCTGGTATTCGCGCTTTTCTGCACGGACAAACTCGAGAAGCTTGGTGCGCAGAGTATCAATCTGCTCGAGAGTGGTTCCGAACTTGATGCAGACCGGGACAGCCTCGGCAAGACCGCCAGAACGACGCTGGTTGAGAATGAATAGCTCATTGAGACAATTGTTGGGAGCCTGGACGACGTGGCCTTCCATCTTCTTGAATTCGGTGTACAAGAGGGCAATCTCCTTGACGAAGTAGTCGTCACCAAGACCTGTGGAACCAGTCGTGCCATAGACGGTGACTCGGTCGCCAACATCAAATGGGTGCTTGACGAAGACGAAAATGATGGACTGCAGAAACTCTTGGGCAGTTGCGGAGAAGAGCCAGGACAAGGCGAGGACCGAAGAGCCCGCCGAGGTCAAGACACCGGCAGCCGACGTGGAGATGAGCGAGATGAAGACGAGAATTGTAACGACGGCAACAATGAAGACTAGGACGTCATCGAGCTTGGAAATAACAGAGTCGAGGTCCTTGAGAGAGGCTGTGATGGCTTTACGTTCGCGCCCGATTTCGACGCACACGGCTTCCAGTTCCTCCATGGAAATGTCGCCGTTCATGTCCTTGTCAAACATGGTAAAGGCTGCATCCGCTTCTTCGTCGTTATCGAAGGCGTGTTTCAGATCGTCTGGATGCACCGTCTCGGTCTCTTCGCGAGCAAAGGTGCGGTAGAGGCGACGAGCCAGCACTTGACTCCCCGAGGTGGAGCTAAGCAGGGTCAGGATAACTTGATGAGGGTGGTTGCTCTTGTTGACGACGCGGCCAGTAAAGTCGGCAGCGATCCTCCCTGCCACGTCGCCAAATTTGGTGATGGCCTCCTTGGTGTTCTTCTGGGCCTCCTTGACTAGCTGCGCAGGGGTCAGGGCTCCCGAGGCCGGCATCGACTCGCGCGCTTCAAACTCGGAATCCTCCATGGCAATTTTTGCCTTGGACCAGGTGTAGAGCTTGACAAGACTGCCGATTTGGAATTTGTTTAGCTCGATGCGGTCGGCGTATGTTCGCAAGTGGAAACTGATGGCGATGAGTTGGATGATGATTTTCTCCGCAAAGTTGAGAACGAATCCGACAAAAATGGAGATGAAGACCTTGTAGGTGGTCTTTTCCCACGACTTGATTTTGCCCTTTTCTGCAGGATTGAGATGGTGGCTAGTCATGGTCGGGTAAAATGAGATGATGATGGCGAGCCACCAGAAAAAGAGAGTTGCCGGCAGCTCCAGCTGCTTGCCCATGTCGCGCCACTTTTTGCCATTGTTGGTGAACAAGCTGGAAATAATTCCAATGGGCCAGGGGAGACATTTGGCGAGAATCTGTCAAGTGTCAGCTTTGAATTTGGGTCTTTCAGGGGCCAATTACCCTGCCAGCCCACATGGTCAACCACACTATTTCCAACCATACTGAGAACCACAGAAGCTGGACGCCACCAACCGTGGCATCTCTGAAGACGAGTGCGCCAACAAGCAGCGGCACCAAAAGAATGATGACGACTGGAACCACATAGGTGAGGTAGCGAACCAGCCAGCTGGAGTTGTGGACCTTTTTGAAAAATTTGGCAAAACTGGTGGTGGGGTCCTCGGGAGGCTTGTAGACGGTAGCAGTTTGCTCATGCAAAGGGTTTGTTGCAGCGGCAAATTCATCGACGGGCTCGTGATAGCGAGACCGGGTCTTGTGCAGCGAAGCATCGGCGCCTTCCTCCTGCTGGGATATTTGACGCTCAATCTGCAGCAGTTGCAAGTCGTCATCCAGACGTTTTGCTCTCTCCCTAGTGGCCGATGGCGAGGGCATGCGATTTCTATTCTCCCTAATTGTATCGGCCGTGTCGACGGTCAAGTGCTGGTCGCTTGGAGGGGGCCGCAGATGATTCGAGTCGTTGTACTGGGGCTCTGAATTATGGCGGGTCGAGCCATCGCCGTGCCAGGTGCCATCCTCGTCCGAGGCGGGATCTACGTGAGCATGGAGTCTCTGGTGTTTGGGCTCGTCCTTTTCCTCAGCAGGCGAGGTCATTGCGGGAATGAGAATCTGCTGCGCAGTACCAGTGGGATGGTAGGTCGGGGCGTGCGTGATGCGAGCAGATCACTTGCGGGGCGAAGACGAGGAGAACGGCGAGGAAGAGGGAGAAGCGACAGCGAGGAAAAAGGAGAGCAGCAGCAGATACCGGGGAGCTGCAGGGTCAGGTCATTTGAGTGGAGATATGGTTCGGTGGTTGGGCATGGCCTCTTATCATGGTACGTAGTACAAAAGCAGGGCAATGGGGTTACGGGACTAAAGAAAAAAAAGATGGACGTCGCACGCGCCTTTGGGCTACGGTACTCACTAGCACTAGTAGCACGCTGGGATGACGATGGGCGTGTTTCGTTTGCTTGGTTTAGTGCCTGGCCGGCAGTGCTTCCCTGCCTCCGTTCCGGGCATGCCGATGCGGCTCCTGCCTTTTGACTGGTGGTACGCCGCTGCTTGGCGTCAGGCCCAGCGGGTAGCTTAATTGGCTTGCTCCAGGGCCTTCCTGGCTGCCCGCTGCAGCACTGCTGTGCAGACACGACCTGTGCCTGTGAGAGGAGAGAGTTTGGTGTGCGCGTCTTTTTTTACAAAGGTATTCATTGACGACCGGCGCCAGCACCGTTGGCTTTCGGACGTCTATCCCGATTCAACCTCTCCGCGACGTCATTGGTGTCGCTGACGTGCCCTCATCTGAGATCCAGGGCAAGTCTCCCCACCTCTTCTCCGGACTCTGGATCCACCCACCCACTGGACCCTAGACTTTGACCACGCCAAGTCCCTCTCGCTCCACCACGACGACATGTCTAGCCGACCCATTCTACCTCTACGCGTCAGTGTCACCCAAGACCGCCCATTCACCAAGCACATGTCAGTTTCGGCACTTCATCGTCCGACCTCATCTCTCCCGCCTTCCGCATCCTTGCTTACTCTCCCCGACCACTGGTACAGTGCGAGAGTAGGCCTCCACCCCCTTGGCCCAACCTCTCAGCTCGTGTTCGCGATCGCGATAAGCTCTCAGTCTTAGTGGCGCAGTGACAAAAGAAGCCTCAAACACTAGAGACGCGCCTACTCTTAAAAAGCACAAATCCTCTCTGCCGATGCGAACTGATCACCCCACAAACCAAGTCCCCAAAGCCCCGAACCAAGCTTCGAACGTGACCAGGAAAGCATTCCTCCATGATAAGTCAATCCCAACGTGTATGCAACACTTTGAATGCCGCGGACGCCGTGGGCCACAAACAATGGATGGACGTGCTTACACATGTTGGGTGTCTTTGCAACACCATGAAAGGGAGCGGAACGGATCGCAGTGACTGATTGCCAGCCCTGCACTTGAAGAATGCCCTGTCCTGTCGCCAAGCGCGAGTTGCATTGGTCTCCTCCTTCTTGCTCATTCAGTCTTGCAATGGCAAAGAGTCGGGTCGCTGCCTTCCATTTGCGCACTCACCCTCTGCCCGGACGCAAACCGAAGGGTCCTGCCGCAACGAGCAGCGCGACTGCCTGCCTGCTGCGAGATGATTGCCACCTCTTTAAAACTCGTTCCTCTCTCGTCTGCGACTCTACTCCTCTGCATCTCCGCTCAACCACTTGTTCTGCCTCGCAAATTCGCTGCACCCTTTTGAAACCAACCTCATTCAATTTCGCACTGCAACAACCGCCAACATGTCTGCCCTTCCTGATACCACGCCCGCTGTTCCTGTCCCCGCCAAGGAGGAAACCCCTTCGACCACGACCGACGTCAAGGAGAGGAAGGACAGCAAGGACGATTCCGCCGACATTGAGAAGCTCCTGGAGGCCAAGGCCAAGGAAGACCCTCTGCACGTCACCAAGGAGGATGCCGCTCGCCTCGAGAGTGCCGAACACAAGGCCCTGGGCCACCGTCCTCCCTCTGGCTCTGTTGCTTCCCACGTCCAGTCCCTGGCTGACAAAGTCGAGGTTGGCAAATACAACCCACTTTGATCGTCATTTGACTGACCTGATGCAGAACTTTCACAAGGTCGCTGACCCTATCGAGGAAAAGCTCCGCGAGCACCCTTCGTCCGTCACCAAGGAAGAAGCCCAGCAGGTCCTGAGCAAGGAGCACAAGGTCCTCGGCCACTACCCTCCCAAGGACAGCATCTCGGCTGAACTTCAACGTGTCGCGACTGCCAACGAGAAGGAGGCCTCCAAGAACGGCGACTCCGAGAAGGTCATCTCCAAGGAAGACTCCAAGAAGGACGACAACACCAAGCCAGCTCCCGCTTCCGACAAGGCCGAGACGGGTGCCACTCGCCGCACATCCTCTGTCGACAAGACCAAAGCCGACCAGTTCAAGGCCAAGGCTCTTGATGTGGTCATCAAAGAGGCCAAGGAGGCATTCCAGAAGGAGCTCGAGGACCAGTTCAAGACTGGCGAGGGACAGTCTCTCGAAAAAGAGACTGCCAACAACTTGCTGGCCGAGAAGACGGAGGAGATTGAGGCGAAGAAGGCCGAAGTTGAGGACGTTACCGCTGTCCCTGCGAACGGCGAGGCCAAGTAGGCTGACCGTGTGTAACGTGAGTTTTCCTCGAGACGTTGAAAAAAGCGATACTGACAAGGGGACAGGGTGCTAGTGGAGATGAGCCGACGCTAATGGCAATGGTCTGTGATGGAAGCATGGTTATGGCGCACATTTGATGGTGACGGCTAGAGAAAAGCACATGTATCCAGCTACTCAAAATTGATGACTGCCGGTGTCTTGGTGCCTACACCTCGTGATGTTTTGCGTGACTTGTCTTGTTGCAAGCTCCACAGCGATTGCCATTGACGTGCAAGTGTCTCGACAGGCTGCCTCTTGACCAATATTTGCGCAGTCACAGTGGAACAGTCTTGCCAAAGTCAAGGAGGGCTCGCGTAGCGACGCTAATTTCGGGCGGCAACATGCAAAGGATTGCCGCAGGGGCACCATGTGGGGATTCAATGCACTGCGGGAGGCGTTGATTGCGGAGAGGTGCAGAAGTGAAGAAGGCTCCATGATCATCTTGTAGTTTGTGCTGGTATGCGCCCATCAAGGTCTTCATTTCGCACAGATGAGTGTTCGCTCAGGGGAAAGGTCGGTACTGTAGACGGTGAGTGAGCAGCTGCTGAGCTTGCCTGCGGTGCTGCCCAGTGTCGTGCAGCGGCAAGTAGCGTGTTTCGTGACAGACGTCAATTGACACGGCGAAACGATGCTATGAGCTGGTTTCTCTGCAGCGCGTGAGTTGGTGTTTGAAGTCTTTCTTGGGCCGTCGACTGGAGCTCGAGTCGGGCGGCGGCGGGTTTGATTGGCTGAGCCGTGGCGTATCCCTGCACGGCCTATTTTGACGGCCCCGCTATTCGATTGTCAACACCAACACCGACTCCAACACCATCCACTGAACAAGCTTCTTCTCCTACATACCCATCACCACAAGATACCCACAACACCGCAATCATGAGGGGAGAGGTTCGTCGCCCAATTCTGCTTCCTCGACGGCCTGCGCATGCGCGTTTTACACTGCGTTTTGTCGCCCGCCCGTCTTCTTCCCCTGATCTGCACCGTTTCGCTGACACGTCTCGACGCGTAGGTTTGCCACATCCACATCGGTCAAGCTGGTATCCAGCTCGGTAACAGCGCCTGGGAGCTGTAAGCATCCGATTGCCCACTTCCAACATGCCAAAAACTGACGCCGCCCGACCAGCTACCTCCTGGAGCACGGTCTCAAGGCCGATGGTCGCCCCGACCCCGAAAGCCAGGCCGACACTGAGGGAGGCTCCTTTGAGACTTTCTTCACCGAGACTGGCAGCGGCAAATACGTCCCCCGCTCCATCTTCGTCGACCTCGACCCCTCGGTGAGCAGCTGCGAACAATTTGGATTTCTGCGTGGGAATTGACTGACGCCGGATCAGCCCGTTGACGAGATCCGCACCGGCCAATACAGGCAGCTCTTCCACCCCGAGCTGCTGATTAGCGGCAAGGAGGACGCCGCCAACAACTGTGGGTTCAGGGACCGCGCTAGTGTTGGAATGACAGCTGACGGATGACAGATGCCCGTGGCCACTACACCATTGGCAAGGAGCTTGTTGACAACGTCATTGATCGCGTCCGTCGCGTCGCTGGTTTGTTTGCTCCTCTCAATTACTTGCGCACAAGCTAAAATTGGCACAGACAACTGCTCGTCGCTCCAGGGCTTCCTGATCTTCCACTCTTTCGGTGGTGGTACCGGCTCTGGTTTCGGCGCCCTCCTTTTGGAGCGTCTGTCGACCGACTACGGCAAGAAGTCGAAGCTCGAGTTTGCCGTCTACCCTGCGCCCCGTGTCTCGACTGCCGTCGTCGAGCCTTACAACGCCGTTCTCTCGACCCACAGCACCATTGAGAACTCGGACTGCACGTTCCTTGTCGACAACGAGGCCGTCTACGACATTTGCCGTCGCAACCTGGACATTCCCCGTCCCAGCTACGAGCACCTCAACCAGCTGATTGCCCAGGTCGTCAGCTCCATCACCTCGTCGCTCCGCTTCGACGGTGCTCTCAACGTCGACCTGAACGAGTTCCAGACCAACCTGGTGCCCTACCCCCGTATCCACTACCCCTTGATCAGCTATGCGCCCGTCATTTCTGCCAACAAGAGCTCGCACGAGAGCTTCAAGGTCAGCGACCTGACCTTCCAGTGTACGTATTTCCTGCAAATTTGGAGAATTCCTGCTCACCACCATTGCAGGCTTTGAGCCCAACAACCAGATGGTCGTTTGCGACCCCCGCAACGGCAAGTACATGGCCGTCGCCCTGCTGTACCGCGGAGACGTCGTTCCCCGCGACTGCAACGCCGCCGTTGCGGCCCTCAAGGCCAAGGCCTCGTTCAACCTGGTCGAGTGGTGCCCGACTGGTTTCAAGATTGGCATCAACTACCAGAAGCCGATGCGCGTCCCCAGCGGCGAGCTTGCCCCCGTCGACCGCTGCGTCAGCATGCTGTCCAACACGACGGCCATTGCCGAGGCTTGGAGCCGTCTTGACCACAAGTTCGACCTCATGTACAGCAAGCGCGCCTTCGTCCACTGGTACGTCGGTGAGGGTATGGAGGAAGGCGAGTTCTCCGAGGCACGTGAGGACCTTGCCGCCCTCGAGAAGGACTACGAGGAGGTTGCCAGCGACGCGCTGGACGAGGAGGAGCTCGAGGAGGCCGAGTACTAAGCGACGCAGCAAACTCGTAAAGTCGTGGGCGAGAAAAAGGCGCGGCGGGAGTTTCTTTCGTCGTTGTTGGGTACATCATTCAACCATTGGGCCAGTATGGAGTTGAGTGAACTTGTCAAAGTAGGAGAAGGGCAAAGCGCTGGGAGGCTAGGGTGTAGAGTACACTTCTTTTTCCTCGTTCAGCACCACCACCTTCTTGCTGCTCTCTTTTCTCGAAATGTTGATTTACAGCCGGTTGGTTTTGAGCTTTTCAGGAGGCGACGAAACAGCGCGCGAAGCAGATGCACAAGTTTTTAATGCTAGACTATTGAATTTGACCATCGTCTGGTTGCCGTGTGAGCTTGCTGCGGTTGCGGAGGTGTGCCGTGACGTCGTTGTATAGTGATATTCATGCACGGCTCGCAGCAGCTAGTGTCGTTGAGTGCTCGATCACATCTTGTCAGCAATTATGAAGCGATGAGAGCGATGTCAGCGTTGCGGATTTACCGTCGGAGTGGCGGCGTGTGATTGGCTGGGGGGCGTCAAAGCCACAAGGCAGCGTCGGATTTCCAATCTTTTGTCAGCCACGATCAAATACCCCACGACGGCCAAAGACGTCAGGTCAACCAGCTCCACATACATTCGGCCGCCGAGAAGCACGAGCGCCAGCAAACCAAGCGCAACCGTTTCGTCGCCTTCGTCTGGCGTTCCCTTTTTGGTCGCAGTCGTCGTGCTGATCAATCACGGCCTCTTTGTTACGAGCACTCATCATGGTGGTCCCGCTGCATGGCGGTCAGTTCCATGGCCTTCTCCACCACCACTACCGTCCTTGAGCGCTAGAACAGCCGGCCTCCCTCGAATATATAAATTTCTCTCCTCGATTTCTTGTCTTCATAAACCTCCGTCCTATATGCGTCTCATCCTAACCACCAGCCTCGTCGTCTGCATCGTCGCCGCGCTCCTCGCCTACTACCTCGACCTCTCTACTACCACCCCATCCGCAACCATTTCCACCGCTACCGCCAATATTCTCGCCTGCTTGTCCCGGCAGCGTCCCACCGTTGCCTCGTGGTTCAACCTCTCTCGCGCAAGCTACTCTACGCGCTCCATGGCTTCCAACACGACGCCTTTCCAGGGCCTCCCCGTCATCCCGCCCAATGACCCGGCGTTGGCCAAGAGAGAAGAAGATGTCATACCGCGCCGTATACAGCAAAAGTTTCTGGCTATTGAGCAAGCTGAGGGAGCAGGCGCGCGTGTCAGAAGGAGTGTAGGCACGGCCAAACTGAGGAACTTTTCGCCTTTTCTGATGCTGGGTTAGTCCAAGCCACAATCTTTCCCCTCAACACCCGAATGCCAAATACTAACATGCTGTAGACCACTTCACCATCTCCCCTGGCAGCGGATTCCCCGACCACCCGCACCGCGGGCAAGAAACCATCACATACCTCCTGCAAGGCGCCGTCGACCACGAAGACTTCGCGGGCAACGCCGGCCGCATCAACGCGGGTGACCTGCAATTCATGACGGCGGGCCGGGGCATCATGCACGCCGAGATGCCAGCCCAGAACGCCGACGGCTCGCCCAACGTCGGCATGCAGCTGTGGGTCGACCTGCCGCGCCGCCTCAAGGACTGCGAGCCGCGCTACCGCGACCTGCGCGCCTCCGAGATCCCCGAGTGGACCGCCGCCGACGGCAGCGTGCGCGTCAAGGTCATCAGCGGCCGCAGGCGCGACGTCGAGAGCGTCGCCGAGCTGGCGTACACTCCAGTCTGGCTGCTCGATGTCACGATGCAGCCGGGTGCCAGCTTCACCCAGGCACTGCCCACCGGCTTCAACGCCTTCGCGTACATGCTGTCTGGCAGCGCGGCGTTCTCGGATGGCCCGGCCCCCTCGTCCTCGCAGGTCGTCCCGCAGTACCACAACGTCGTCTTTGGCAGCGAAGGCGACGGCGTGGCGGCGAGCGTCGCGCCCGATGCCAAGGAGCCTGCGCGCTTCATCCTGGTGGCGGGACTTCCGCTTGATCAGCCGATTGTCCAGTATGGTCCGTTCGTGGTCAGTTCGAGGGAAGAGGTGTATCAGGCCATGATGGATTTCAGGGGGTACCAGAATGGCTTCGAGAGGGCGAGGGATTGGGAGAGTGAGATTGGCAAGAACATGGCATTTTAGGGGGGAAAGGGTAAAGCAAAGAGGAGGAGGAGGAGGAGGAGGAGGATTGGTTGTGAGGTGTCTTGTTTCGGAGTATGGGGAAAGAAAGCCACACTGGTTTGAGAGGTCGTTTGCATCATTCACATATACCCGCTCGAATCGATTCATTGAGACCATTTTTCGTTCAGTCCACTGAGGCGACAGCAACGGAGGAGTTGGACGGCACGGACGTAGGTAGCTCCGTTTGGTCAGTCGTGTTCCGCTCCCCTTTCGCCCCCCCCCCCCCCCCCCCCTCCCCCTCTTCACCCAGCGTGAATCGAGCCAGCTTCGTCGAATTGCCAAAACAAGACGGCAATACAAGATACGAACGCGCAGGGTTTTAGCACAACACATCCAGTGATTCAGCCTCCTAGGGAATGTGAGAGGAGAAGACAGGAAGTCAAAACTAGGGCAAAAGGGGTAGAATAGGACTGACTTCAGAGACACAAAATGCTCCAAAACCAGACACCATCTCAGTCTACATGTCTCGCACTCATTTCTAGCTGACTGTCTCTATCACTTTGTCTCCAGATATCCTTCAGGACAATGCGGCGGCGGAGCTGAGTAGAAGTAGTACAAAAGCGCAAAGCAAAGCCCTGCAACGGACTCTTCAAGCAACCATCGTCTCTTGACTCTGCCACTCTCGATTGACTGAAAGCGTTACGCAGCCGTCAAAACAAACCAAACCACTACTACAGCAACCACTCACTCACGCACTACTCCACACATTGCTACTACTACAAAAAAATGTCTCAGTCTCAGTCCTCGTCCGAGTCCGAGTATGAATGCCGCTACGACGACTTGGTGCGCGAGTTGGATCAGGTACATTTCCCCTTCTCCCTCCCCCTTCCCACCAACCCCCCAGCTAACCCCTTTCCCCCCAACTCCCAGCTCGAGCGCGAAAAGACCAACGCAGCCGAAACGCTTGCGTACTGGTACTTCAAGCTCGAGTGGCGCATCTGCTACGAACAGTGTGTTGAATCGAGCAGAGAGATGGATAGAGCCAGTGAACGGTACCGCCGGGCTGAGGAGCGGGAGAAGATGGTTAGGCGGGAGTTGGAGGTGGCGGCGATATTGAAGAGGATGGGGTTGTAGGGTAGGGTTAGGGTGGTGGGGGAACGGGACGGGGGAAAGGAGGGATGGGGGATGATGGTCGTAGAAAATGGGTCAAGTGAGATGGAGGGCGTGATGAATAGTCGAGGTGCAAGGGTTAGTTGTAGAGTATAATTCAAGGGAGAAGTTTTGGTTGCGTGTGAAAAAAAAAAAAAAAAAAAAGGGAGACTAGAGTTAAGCTGGATGACGGGTGAGAATTGACATGAAAATGTAGTGTCAGAAACTTCATGGCACACTGCTTCCACCGATTGTTTTCTTGTTTTTCTGCGCCTAAGCCGACCACTTCCCCTATCCCATTCCTTTCCTTCATGCGCCGCTCCCCCTTGGGCATGCTCGCCAGCTGTTGCCTCTTCATCAGATTCAGATGATGCCCATACCAGGCCCCGCCATCGACAACCCGTGCCTGGCACGAGATTCCTCCTCGCACAACTCCTCGTACCATTCGTGCGCCTCTCTCATCGCCTTCCGGGCAGCGGCGCGTTGCCTCTTGCTTCTGGCACTCTGAAACTGCCTCAGTGCGAGCACGTGGTCGTCGAGTGCCTCGCACTTCTGGTTTTGGATCTGTGCAGTTTTCAGCGTCTTAGTTGGGGCGGTTGGGAAGAGGAGGATATGCTCACGCGTTGCAACCAGAGCAGATTATATGTGAAAATGTCTGGCATTGTGGTAATTTGAGTAAGTGCGTGTTTTTTGGGTGTTGAGCTGCGACGGTAGTGTGGTTTTGGTTGCCTGTTTGGGACGCGTTCTGCTGGCGAAGTTGATCAAGTAGATGGTAGAGTGGAGGTGGATCGATGCTGTTGGTTTGAAGAGACAACTGCAGGACTTGACTCGCGTTTTATATCTGCTCCATCGCCAGCATTGCTGTTGATGATGCTGTCAAAGCTCTGAGAGGGTTGAGAAAGTTGGTGGAGACATTGAGCGGAACCTGAGTACAGAACATGCGACTCAGACAATCTTGGAAACACATTATGTCTTTGAATTGTTGTTGTAGAGCAGCAGGGTGTGTGTGAAACTACTACTGAGATCCTCAAAAATTGTCGAAGAAAGTAAGTGCATCGTCTCAGTCTAACTCGTGCCTTAAAAGGCGTCTAGAGCAGACAGGAAATCCACTCCACGCCAAAATGCAACTCCTGTGACCTGAAAAACCAACAGAACCAAGCCAACCATTCAACTCCGCTGCCTTCTTTACATGTAGTCTTTCTACCAGTCGCACCATCACATCCCGCTCGTGACACCATCTACTTTCTTCGGGGGATACTTCAAAAGAGGACCAAGTGTCCAGCCGACTCGTTCCCAATCCTCTCCAGCTTCCCCGCCTAAGAAATCTTCAAACGGCTGAGCTCTCTGCTCATCAGCACGTCGTCCATCATCGTCTCCTCTTTTTTCACAATAGTGTCCAATTCCTTCTGCATCTCCTCCTCTTCTTTCGCAATCTTGGCCAACGCCTCCTCCGCCATTTGCACTCCGACCAATGCGCACTCGTGATGCTTTTCATCAGAGCCCTGCTCTTTTGAGAGCTTGGTATCCCAGTCGCGTAGAAACCTGTGTGAATCGTCACGCTGCGCGATTGCCTCTTCTTTGTCCTTTTGCATCTTTTCTTGGGGTGTTAGCGTAGGCGGTGAATGGCGGACGGGAGAGGAAGGAGGGGCAGGAAGGAGTTCGGACGCACCTGCTCATACTTGCTCTTCCACTTATCCTGCCATGTTTTGAGCGCGGGGTTAAGGGGTTCTCCAGGGACGCTGAAAGTCCCCCGGAAAATTGCCGATGTGTTGAGTGCGAGGTGCAGGGGTTCGGCGGTGAATGAGAATTCGAATGTACGAGTGTTTGAAGCCGGGCATTTTGCCTCTATGCGAAGCTGCTCGCGAATCTGCTCAGTGGTCTGAGATGGCGACTTGGTTTCGCATGGCGCCTCGTTGCCTACGGGAAAACTAATGGGCATCATTGCTGTTTGGGCTTGATGGAATGGGTAGTGGCAGAAGTTTGGCTTTTTTGTATAACTTTGGCTTGCGGTCGAAGTCTTTCTGGAAGCCTTGAGATGCGGAGTCTGAAACATCGCGGTCGACGATGTTGATCAGACATTGTCTCAGAGTTTTTGAGTGCTAGCTGTAGAAGTCCGAAGACCAAAAGAGAGAATAGGGTCAAGAACTTGGGGAATGCAGATTGTTTTAGCATCTCACCTACTCTGCTGTTTTCAACATTCTGGAAGCTTTGAGGGATTTGGTAATTGAATTTCCCCGTCTTTGATCAAAATGTGAATCCAACCTAACAGATCGAATGTTCCCCTTACTTCTCTGTTACTTCCAGAAGTCTCTCTGCTACCACCTGGGTAATACTCGATGATTAATAATGAGCAACTTGTAAAGTGAGGCTCGCCCGGCCATTCACCCCTGGTCCTTGATACTCACACTCCCCAATCCACCGGACGACTTATTCTACGGTTTAGATAGCTTGCTCAATTGCTTTCGCAATCTTTGTCTGCTCCACCGACTCCTTTCTGTCCTCTGCAATGCACCTCGCAGAACGTCCCAAAAGCTTTTGGAGTAGTACTGCTCGGACGCTTGGCCTCTAGGAGCAATCGTCTTCCCACTAGTTGGTGGCACAGTTCTGCGGATGATCCAATATATGGTTGCGCCGACGCTGTAAACGTCATACGCAGGCTTCGCGGAGCTATAGGCACTCGCCTTTGGAGGCCAGCCCAGCTCGGGCGGTGCAAAGCCACGCGAGAAAGCCGCCAGGTGACTGGGGCGCAGCGGCTTCCGCTTGCCACAGTTGGTGCTTTCAGCCTCCAGCGCGCCGCCAAAATCGCAAAGCTTGATTAAGGGCAATCCGAAGCCGCGAGGGTTCTTGGTCACCACGATGTTGTCCGGCTTGATGTCACGATGTATGATCGGACCGTGGGTAGAGCCCTTCGCCGGCTCATGTAGGAACTTTAGCGCGCTCAGGAGCTGCATGAAGATGTGCCGCACTTTTCTCTCAAGCATGTGGTTCGACGTTTGAAAATAGTTCCCGTACTTATCCAGCACCAGGTCCGCAAGCGTGCCCAGTTCGCAGTACTCGAAGAGCAGCACCTCGGGTTTTCCTGGGCTCATGGCCTCCCAATCTTGGCCAAACTTGACGACGTTTTCGTGGGAGACATATTTCAGCAGGTAGCCGATGTGGGATTCCTGTAGCGGGTCTGTGCGTGGTACGAGGATTTTGGCCGCGTATGCGTACCCAGTCCGTTTACTGTTTACGCGGTAGACTTTTCCGTCAGCCCCGCCGCCAAGGTACTTTCCCACAGTGTAGTGGTTGGTGAAGTTGACGTTCAGATCTCTCAGCTTGATTCGCGCCATGTCTAAGAACTGGGATTAGGCTGGATCAGGGGTCACTCCTGAGTTCAGTGGTATGTTGCGGTGGTCTTAGGCTTACGGTTTATTTTATCTCTCGGAGAGAACAAAGGACTTGGGCAGTGGATTTTATAGTCTATGTATGCTTCGAGGAAGTCGAGGAAAACTCACGGTAAACTTATAGGTGAGAATTAGACTTGGAGAGAATTGGTGCACTCGGGAAGGCAACCGACTTTGGATATATAAGCTCTACTGAGCGAGCGAAGAAAACGGCCGATTGCGCTTCGCGAACAGCGTTGACAAGGGATTGTCTCTCCGACTTTGCCGGCAAAGTCAGAAACACGTTGGCGTTGGTCACTCTCGCTGTCTCATACTACTCAACCAACATGTCTACGAAACAAGCTTCTTTGTTTCGGGTCATTGAGAAAGACCAAAGACGTGCTTTCATTGTTACACTACGCGTGTACTGTGGAAAAGCTCTGAGCGAGACACGTTTGTAGAGTGTCATGACCAGCGAAGCAACAAGAGTATAAAGCTGGTGACTTGCCAACTCGAACGGACAACAGCACAACTTCGTTCGATACGAATAGCACTCCATCCAAAACTTTTGCAAGACTCCAAATCTCTCGGCCTGGCAAAACAAGTAACCACGATGCCTGCTACTACTTCTGATACTCCTGCCGCCAAACAAGACAAGAACGAAATCATGGCTCCGCAACTATCGCAGGAGATTGCGGATAAACCCAAGGTGTGCATGAGTTCTTTGGCCCCCTGAATACGGTCAAAGCCATTTCCCCCTCCCACAAAATTGACACAAGCTGATGAATTGGTTGCAAACAGCCTAAAGCACACCGTGGCACACGCGGTGGAAAGAAAGAAAGGGCTAAGCGGGAAAAGAAGACTCTTCGAGATGCCCTCGAAAACGCTGCGGCTAAGGCACGAGATGGCCTGTCCGTCTGCAACGAGTGTCGTTGCGTTTGTCATGAGTGAAGGGTGATCCGAATGCTGGGTGCTCGGGTCCTAGGGGAAGACTTGGTCGTAAAGTGTACGGACGGGGTGCCCCCTGAGGGAAATGGGATTTCTCTATCGTTGTGATTAGGGAGTCAATTGATGTCAACATAGGCGACTGGAAAAGGCTACCTTCATGTTGCTGCGTTGACCGCGGCAGCCAATCACTCACCTCTCGGCACAGGTGAATGAAAACAACAGATGTGGCTACTAATACCGTCAACACATCCTGCCTGCATCACATTCCATCTTCCTCCGATCACTCCAGAAGCGCCTCCCCACCATGGGCTTCTTCAACCACATAGCCAGCAAAATCAAACGGGCCATCACCGCCATCGAGTCCGGCGAAGCCCTCCGCGCCATTTCGACCGTCTGCAAGCGCGCGATCACCAAAGTCAAACGCGCCGTCTTCAAGACCAAGAAGTTCCTCCGCACGCTCGACTGGGAGCAGCTCCTGCGCAACATCTGGGACCGCTTCAAGGATCTGCTGCAAGCCCTCTGGTGCTGGATCAAGGAGCATCCGTACCTCTTCGCCTTCATCGTCGTCTGCATTCTTGTTGTCATCATCGTGCCTGCTGTCGTGCCTGCGGCCCTCGGTGCGGCTGGCTTCGGTGCTGCGGGACCTATTGCTGGTAAGTTGAAGACTGGGTTTTCACCGAATGGGGAGCGTGTGGTGCTGATGACTCCTCTTCCATTGTAGGATCTGCGGCTGCGAGCTTTCAGGCTACGACTGGAGCTATTGTCGCTGGTAGCATGTTCGCCACCCTGCAGAGCGCTGCCATGGGTGGCTACGGTGTCGCGATCGTTGCGGGTACTCAGATCGTAGCTGGCGTGGCTGCTGCTCTGGCGCTTGTGTGGGCGTACTTTGACGGACGCCAGGGAAGCCGCGAGGGACACAAGCAAGTCAAGCAGGACTAGCTTCAGCAACCAATTGGAAGATTCTGGCGGGTTCATGGGACAAGACGAGGTGTGTCGGGAAGGGTTGATGAGTAAAACGGACTGAATGAGCTAGAAGACAGACATGGCTGGTCAGTCCAAAGGATTCAATGTAGCCGTGCCTATCGATGAAATTTCCCTTGTCGCTGGCACCTGGGGGTCGAGATCGTTCCGGAAGAGATTCGATTCCGTGACACAACCTGGTCCATCACAGCAGCTGCAATGTTGTAGGACTTTGAAATTGGATTGAAAAATCTTAGCCCTTCTTCGGCAACAGCTAGCTGTCCCAAAAGTCATTAGCGAGAGCAAGTACGCACGCACGAAGAGACGCAGCGGCAACAAGAACGATAGACGTGCGCATCTTTTTTTTTCCTTCTTGCCCCTCCCCCGGCTTCCAGGCCCTTCGAGTGCGTCCCCGGCGAGCTGGACCGAGAATCCGTCGTCTCCCGCCAAAAAGAATGGTCCACGCACCCCACGCCTCTCCCACCGTCACCATACACAGGCGCGACATGTGACGTCTAGAAGTTCTCTTTGCCCCACACGTATGAGAAGCCCGGGTCGCTGTACATGTTGCACTTGATGTGCAGCTGGGAGCCGAGGCCCTTGGGGCCGCAGAAGAAGACACCTGCCTCGGCCGGCGTGTGGATCTTGCGGATGCACTTGAAAATCATGTCCCAGTTGGGGCGGCCGAAGTTGGTCGGCGCGCGCAGCCCCGTGATGGCATCTTGCTCAGCGTTGGCGTCGTTGATCATGATGTTGGTTGCGTCGGCGATGTTGATTTTGGCTGTCAGGTACTAGATGAACGTTCGTTAGTCGGGAGGGACATGTGATGAGGTTGGAGCACAAGGGAAGAAAGGGCAGACAAACCGTGTGAATCTCAATCCTGTGCTCCAGATCCTGCGCCTCAATCGCCATAAGCAAGCTTCGGAACCACTCGAGACTGCCAAAGTCGCGGCAAATCCAAAAGAAGTAAACCTTGCGCAGCCGCGTCTTGCTCTGCGGGTAGTTGAGCCGGTACCAAATGGACTTGAGAATGCTAGCAAACGGCGTCACACCAATACCGGCGCCCACGAGAACTGCAATCTCAAACTTGAACACATCTTCTGACGCGCTTCCAAAGGGTCCGTCGATGTACACGCGCGGGAGCACGCGCCGGAGAGACGGGTCGACCGAGTCTTCGTCTTTTGCGGCGGACACGACGGCGCCGTCTTTGGATTCAAAGTCGCAGCCTAGCGCGCGTGCGAGAGAGCGCGTGAAGTTGCCGACGCAGCGGACGTGGACCGAGATGTAGTCTTCCTCAGGGGCTGATGTGAGAGTGAAGGGGTGGTATTGCCAGACTGAAACCTCGGGACAGCAGAGGAAGATGTACTGAATGGATTAGCAATGTGGATCGGTTGAAGGAGCAGTGTCTCACCTGTCCAGCCTTGGTTTTCGTGTTCTCCTTCTTGATCTGGATCTCGCACACGTTGCTAGGGTGCTGAACCACCTTGGACACGTACGTCTGGTGGCGGCCACGCACCTCGCGGGCAATGCGCTCAGCCAGGTACAAGAAACCTCCGTACATCCACCAGAGCCAAAATACACCGACCGTGTTGCAAAAAGGGGCAAAGTCTGGACGAATCACGCAAAAGGCTCCGTGAATACTCCACATGACGAAGAAGATGATGAAAAAGTGGTGCGTGTACCAGAAGCGTTCGTAATTTGCGCGACGTGTCTTTTCGACCGACGTGAAAACCATGGCCATGAGCGCGATGAGCATAACCCAGCCGGTCCATCCGGGGCCAGTCACAAAGTTGGCGACGAGCCATCCGGCGAAGCCAAGGTGGTTGACAGCGGCAAAGCGTCCAAAATTGTAAAAGTGAGCAATGGTGTGAATCCAGGTAAAGAGCACAATCGACCAGGCTACCAGTTTGTGGAACGTAATGTTCTTGTCGAGCTGGATGATGCCGTTGAGCGGTGTCTCGCGGAGCAACGAGATGAAGGTGCGGCACACGGGAAACAGAATGAGGGCTACGTCGAAATGTAGAACCATGGCCGCAGACCGGGCAATGATGTATCCTGTCCGGAATTCGATACGTGCTTGCGAAAGATTGTCCTTGAGGGCGTAGTTGAGGACGCCAAAGACAAAGATCATGACGTGTACCAGCATGAAAACGGCCACAAACAGCCTCCTGTACCCTTCGTTCACCATCCAACGGTCGA
This sequence comes from Phyllosticta capitalensis, assembly GCF_038381095.1. NCBI lineage: Eukaryota > Fungi > Ascomycota > Dothideomycetes > Botryosphaeriales > Phyllostictaceae > Phyllosticta > Phyllosticta capitalensis. The sequence goes on along the minus strand of NW_027117450.1, from coordinate 831,548 downwards.
AACGCTCCCGTACCGTCAGATCTCGCGGTGGCTCATCGCTCATCTCTCCCGACATTAACATGCGCGTCAGAGGCGGCCATCGTGATCGCTCGCGGCCAGATAGACTCCGGAGGCTCTGCCCGGATATGCTCCCACCAGAGAACCGATTCTCGGGGTAGTATTCCTTCTCGGAGGACATAACAAGGCTTGGAGAAGCAACTTTGAATCAAGTTGCTTGCTTCGCGGCGGCGTGGCGAATAATCGTGACCAACGGCGGCGGCGGCGGCGTGCTGTGCGAGAGGAAATGGACTGACGGCGAGGCCAGCTCGGTAGTCCCAATTATCGAGTCGCGCCTAGGGATTAAAAGAAATACAGTCCTAGTCGGTACGCGTTAGAATTGAGCGAGATTGGCCGCGAGGATAGAAGGGATAGTCCTGTCCTACCAAAGAAAAGTACCAGCCTTGGAAAAGATGGAAAAGGGCCAAGTCAGAACGCGAGTGGCGAGGAGCAAAGGGTCAAGGCATTCAGGCACTGCGAAAATCACTCTATGGCGTGGGATGGAGGTTGGATGGCAGGGCGACTGCTGCGCCAGAAGCGTAGCAGAAACGAAGCCGCGGTGCCCGGAGCGGCGGGCGAACGTCAGAGGTGCAATTCATTGGCAGCCGTTGGCGAATCGCAACAGGCGGGTCGGGGCGGCGACGCGTCGGAATTGGTTGTATTGTGTTACCAGCAAGCATTGCGACGTCTCGCGTCTGCATCGTGGCCGTCATTGTTCGTGCGAACCGGTCTTGGCCCCGTGTCAGAGGTGCGTAAGCGCCACCATATACCGTCGGACCATAGTGTTCCTCCTCTTCCCAGCCGCCGATTCGTCCTTAAGCGATTCCTGTGCAGGCGGCTAACTGCCAACATCGGCGCCAGGTCTTGGACCTGCAGTGTTTCAGTTCCCATTCGAGCTGATGAATGTGATTGCGAGCTGATGGTGGCGAGATAAATGTTGTATTCTTTCTTCTGCACTAACCCCAAGCTGGTCCTTCATCCACATTCCTTCTCTTGAAACTCTTCTAGATCATGACCATGCCTCCTGTCGCGTTGATAGTTTGTCCTGTAACCCATCGGCTCGATTCTTCGGCGAGGAAGCCGACAACGCTGGCAATGTCATCGGGCTTACCGACACGACCGAGGGGCGTTACGGCCTTCAACTGCTCGATTAATGCTGGGGGAGCGCGACTAAGCATTTCAGACTCGGTGGGACCAGGTTCAACTGCGTTGACGGTGTGGCCAAAGGGGCCTAGTTCGATGGCAAGAGCGCGGGTAAGAGCCTCGAGCGCGCCCTTGGAAGCAAGATAGACGGTGTAGTACGCAACGGCAGACCGCGCTCCACTGGAGCTGATGTTGATGACACGTCCGGGAGCACGCAGGTGCGGCGCGACAGCTTGCGTCAAAAGGAGCACACCACGCACGTTGAGGTTCATAACTTCGTCAATGTCCTCAGGAGTAATCTCGTCCAACTTCTTGACCTTTTCGACGGCCGCATTGTTGACCAGGATGTCAATCGATTGCCCGAATGCTGCAGTAGTTTCGGATACAATCTTTGCCGGCGCATCGACCTTGCTGAGGTCGGCTCGGATGCTGATGGCTTGGGCGCCATTGCCGAGACCATTGATTTGGTCAACAAGCGTTTGAGCGATCTTCGTACTGTTTTCCGACGTGTACGTGAGCGCGACCTGGAATTGCCGTCATTATCCTGTGCCCACATCTTGACTCGGCAGTTCCAAATCTACCTTTGCGCCACGGGTGGCCAGCTCAAGAGCGATAGAAGCACCAATACCACGAGACGACCCCGTGACGATTGCGACCTTGTTCGCCAAGGTAGGCTGGATGTTGCTAATGGAGCCCATGATTGATATTGTGTTGAGAGGTTGAGAGTTGGGACGACTTTTCCAGGGGCATTTTCCGGAGACGTCTGTTTTTATACAGCGTCTTTCAATGACCAATCCTGAGCCAATTCATTGCTGAATGACCAAGAGGTGTCCCAAAGAAGTTGCCATGATGCCATTCGAGGGGTAATGTCCGGGGCCTAATGAGGGGAGGTGATGAGGCCAAAGATCGGTATGAGGTTTGTTCGCCATGTCTCCATTGAATGGAATGGTGTCATTGGTAATCAGTGTCGGGGACAAGGAGTTAGGAGCAGTATCTGGATCGAGCCAATGTTCAGCCCCCACAGGGACCACGGGTACCTCCACTGGGAAGCTCGTGGCATCCAAAAAAGGAAGGAGCCCGAAGTCTGCTCGAGCATTTTTCAGCATTTATAAACAAGGTCATGCCGAGCTCGACCATAGCCTTGACTTGTCCTAGACCTCAGCTGCGAATGAGCCGTGGTCGAAGCAGGAAACGTGTGCTGTGCCGGAGTCGGCATTGTCCATGGGTCGGATCATCGTTGCCGGAATGCGCACGGAGAATGGAATGAGCGCGGCCGACGAGCGGAGTGGGAGCGGGTTTGGCAAAGCGATCGAGGCCAGCGGGAAATAGTCGACAGCGGCAGAGAGCGGGATGCGAAGAGGTGGAGTGCAGGACGGAGGGTTTTAGCTTCAGCTTGGGTGTTGGTCAAACTGCGGAGATTGGCCGTAGCGAAAAGGGCGAAAAAGTCTGCGTTGGGGTCGTGAGTCTTCTTTGCTCTCTCTCTCAACACTGCACACAGTAAATCAAACCACCCGACCGGCGGATTTTTCATCTTTCGTATCATTTTTATCATGGCATCATCGAACAAGGCCGAGGGCGGTGTCAAGCTCGAGCAGAGCCAGGACGAGAGCCCCCGCCCAACCTCGATGCAGCAACGCGGAACCAAGAGAATCAGTCAGTCTTCGGCCCCAAACCACCACCACCACCACCACCTTCCCTTTGTTTCTTTTGCCGCACCAAAACACGCTCCCTCGCTCGGTTCGTTTCGTCTAACTGGGCACCATGATTTTCGACCACTCAGGAACCCAATCGCTGCCTCCTCCCGACCTCCCGCGCCTCGTTGCCGAGCAGGCCACGCCAATCCCTCGAAGCGACAAAGATACTCAACGCCTCATCGTCGTCCTCTCCAATGCCTCTCTCGAGACCTACAAGGCTTCCCACGCCCGCGCCGGCCCCGGCAAAGATGACAAGTACTCGCTTCTCAACAGCGATGAGCACATTGGTATCATGAGGAAAATGGGCCGCGACATTAGTGACGCGCGCCCAGACATTACCCATCAGGTCGGATCCAGTCTGCTATTCAACATAGTCCAAGACGGTTGACATCCTTTTAGTGCCTGCTCACCCTGCTTGACTCGCCCGTCAACAAGGCTGGCCGCCTGCAAATTTACATCCACACTGCCAAGGGCGTCTTGATCGAAGTCAGCCCTTCCGTCCGCATCCCGCGTACCTTTAAGCGCTTCGCCGGTCTCATGGTCCAGCTCCTGCACCGCCTCTCCATCAGGTCGACAACTTCCCAGGAAAAATTGCTCAAGGTGATCAAGAACCCAATTACTGACCATCTCCCGCCAAACTGCCGCAAGGTCACCATGTCCTTCGACGCCCCGGTCGTCAAGGTGCGCGACTACCTCGAAGAATTGAACCCCAACGAAAGCATCTGTGTCTTCGTTGGTGCCATGGCCAAGGGCAAGGACGACTTTGCCGACGATTTCAAGGACGACACCATAAGTATCAGCAACTACAGCCTCAGCGCCAGCGTGGCATGCTCCAAGTTCTGCCACGCTGCCGAGGATGTTTGGGACATCCTCTAATGTCCATGCGTACCCCGTACGTATGACAACACAAGTTTCAGCGGCGCAAGATACGAAGCATGGCTTCGGCGGTGGGGAGGATAGCTGGGGTTGTCCTGGAGCTGCGATCGCAACATCAAAGCTCTGGCACGACGTCCTGTCGCGATGAGGATCTGTGGAGCGGTCTCTGTTTTCGCAACCAAAACACAAGGCTTTCAACAGACTCACGGCGTCTCTCTTCGCAAAGCACTTCAACTTGCTCTGCGACTTTTCCTTGATACCATTACGTAGTGCTCACTCGAATAGGGTGCGTTTAAGCTGGCGTTCAAAGGCTGAAAAAGGCAAGGTGTTGGGGGGATAGGACTCAATCACGACTTTAGTCGGCCCTGCCGCTTCCATCTTGAGGATCATCCAGCAAGACCTGGATACTAACGCGTAGATCCCCGAATCAAAAACTTCATTACATGCGCAACACACGACCAATGGCCATCCTGACCCAACATCCATATTGAACCATTGAACGATAGAGCCACTTTCAGGAAGCCGGATCATGACAAAAAAGATGAAAGAAAAAAACACTGATCGATTTGTTGAGTTCTTGTTTTCATATCCCTAGGCCTGCCACGCCGGAGAAAAAAAGCGCTCATCCCAGGGCTTCGAGTCACGATTGATGTGGGTGAGGAGACATAAGGTGCTACTTTGGTCGAGATAAGGACATTGATGGATTTATGGTCTGCCATGCGCCGAGGAACTTCCGCAATCCACTGCAAAAGTCCACAATGCCCTTGGCGCAGACTGCTTGCCTATCTGCAATATTAGTCAAAAGGAAACAAGCTGGCAGCAGGGAAGGACGAGGCGAGCGAGGCCCAGCCAGCAAACAACGTGACCGAGCCGCATCAGTCTGTTGGTTGGATCAATGTCATCCTCGAATCAGCAGCCCATCTGATGCAGGTGAGATGCGTTAAGCGTTGCGTTGCGGGGCACGCTCTCTGCCACTTCAGATACGAAGAAACCCAACGCAGCGCGGTGCAGTTGCGCTCCCGCTCTGTCGTGTCACGCTCAGTCCGTCTCGTTTCTCTCCGACTCTTCAGTTATAAATACGAGTCCACTCGTCTCTCGACTGCTGCGGCCTCATTCTTCCCTCTGGTCAATCGGCGTTGGTGTCGATGTACGTGTGCCAGCCACCGGCTGCCAGCCACCCAGATGCCGACATGCATGCATGCAAGTGGCGACCTGACATGACAGTCTGGGCCTGGTCTGGGCCATCCTCTTTTCCTCATTGTCCACTCGAGCTCACATTGCATTGCATAATTACAGCACAGGAAACGCAAGCGCTACTGCTGCATAACCGGCTGGCGATCCCCGGCCGTTGTGTAGCCGCCAGACGTGATGCATGCGAGAAGAGTGCAGAATCTGATGGATGGGTGAGGAAACAGAGACATGAACCGCAGCAGCAGACAGGAAAGAGATGGCAAGTTTCGAGCGTCAGAGATACAGCATGGCCGTGAAAGTGGACTGTTGTCCAGGTATCAGTGGCAAACACTGCGAACGGCTCGCCGCTCAAGTCCATGCTACATGGCGTACCATATTCCAGTCAAAGGGGTCTGCCTTTCCTGCCATTCATCACAGCTGTCACATCTACCTGGTGCATTGAGCCGCAGAAGCATTGTTGCACAACGAGGCGCACTGCCCCGTGGTGCCCATACGGGTTCTCAGGCGGATTGTATGTCCACTTGGCAGTCTTTGGCAGCGCCAGTGATACGAGTTGGAAGGTGGTCGAGGTAGGTAGGCAGCTACAGGAGTAACGGCTCCGGCGGCTGCCGCGCTTGTCTACTGGTCGCCTGTTTGTCTCAGTCGCTTCTCCGCCGACTTTGGTGAGGAGTGACTAGTCGCAATTACTTGAGTGAGTGCCTCCATGGTGGAGCGTACTGGCTAGCCTCTTTGGCCCGAAGGTGACGCTACAGGAGAGCTCTTACCCCTCGTTCGTCTCCTGCTATCGGTCCGCTGCGGCTCGGACGGCCCGTGAGCTGCAGATGAATGTCGGCGCTTTCTTGTGTCAAGTTCAGGGTCTGCTCAGGAGAGCCTCGACGTTGGTTCTTGGGTGCACTAACAATGATAGGCACGGGTTCGAGAACGGTGCAGATGATGAGGCCGCTGCCTGCTCCGCCTTCTCGACTATGTGCATCTCACTGGCTCAAGCAACATTTACATGTTAGACCAGAGCTCTCATGGATAGACCATTGACAAGGCGGACACAGTGCTGTCAGAATGTAACACCATTTCGACCTTGCGCATCACCCATCTCTTTCCTTATTTGACCAAGTATCGCTAGGACTTGACCTGGATTTTTGAATATTGAACAGTTTGCAATCGTCATATTGAAAGTCCACTTACCAAGGATCGACACGTCGAAATCTAGCCGCAGTAAGCCTCCAAAAAGGCTGCTCGAATCGGACTGCTCTCGATCCAGAGGTACATGCAGGAGCATGCACACATACAGAAAAGCGACCGATTGAGGTCAAGAGTGAGGCAATCACTGTGGCCAAGACGGATCCCAGGCCCATTCCGCGTCCAACCACCAAGTCGACAACGTCTTTCAACCGCCAGCCTTACGTGGCCATGTGCGCTGACTGACGAGCGCTCAACCTGCCTGGCGGACCACGGTCATCGACGGTGCCAGATGCGTTTGCCGACCGCGACCAGGATGCTGCAGCGCTCCCCTGCGCATGCGTCGCCTTCTTTCGGGGCTTCTTTGCGCGCTTCGCCCACCTCCGCCCGAGCGAGCCCTGCCTCGACGCGGTAGGTCAAGTAGCAGCAGGAACGCTGCTCGTCTGCCTGGGAGAACTTCGCGCCATGATCTGTTACTGGGTCGAAGGAGCGCCTCAAGCAGGATTGGGGCGTTGCGGGGCGTCAGGAGTGCCTTTATCCGCAGCACACCCCCTCCACGATATATAGACCGGAGAGGTACAGCGGATGCAGCAAACATCTACCCAGGTAGATCATCTCACCTTGCTCACCGCAATTCTTCATCTTTACACTCAATTTCGCAAAAGTCTCTTTAGACTTTTTGTTTTTCTTTCTTTTCGTCAAAATGCCCGTCTCTCACATCGGTCTTACTGTCACTCATCTCCCTACGTCGTGTTCATTCTTTCTAGCTGCTCTTCAACCTCTCGGCTACCGCTTTATCGGTCAGCAGGGAGCTCAAGTCGGACTTGGAATCAACAATGAAGCCGATTTCTTCATCACCCAAGAAACACCTGGGTAAGTTTTCCCTCGCAGCAAGCACTTTCGAAATTCTGACCATTTCACTAGCATAAAAGCGGGTGCTGCTCACATCGCATTTTCGGCACCAGACCGGATTGCCGTCCGGGATTTCTACACTGCGGCATTAACTGCCGGTGGTCGCCCTCACGGCTCCCCTGCCACGCGAGACGAGGATAATGGCGTCTTCAACGCCGCCGTGCTCGACTTTGACGGCAACAGCATCGAAGTGGTCTTTCGCGAAAGTGTAGACCCCATGGACGACACGGCATCGGCCGTGGGTGGAAAGAGCCGAGTGCTGACATGGCGAAAGTCTGTCAGTGAGAGCCTGAGCGACGGCCAGTCAGTCGTCAGCGCAAAGTCGGCATCCAAGACGGCCATGGTACCCTTTGCGCAAGCTGCGCAGAGCGTGGTGTCTTCTGTTCGCTCGCAGTCCATAGCCGCACCCTCTGTGGCACCCTCTCAATCCATTAGCCAGGCTCCTACTATGATAAGGACAAGCTCCGCTCCTGTACAACCACATGCACAGACTCAAGCCTCGAAAGAGCTGAATCCGGAGCTGATGGCCGATGCTGGAGCGAGGAAAATCATTGGCACATTAATCGGCGCTGCGGCCGGGGCAGCGGTGGCATACGCCATGGTCAAGAGCGAGCGTGGAAGCGCCCGAGAGGAAGCGGAATGGATAGCATCCCAGAGAGCTGCTTCGTCCAAACCTCCTTCAATCAAAGCACCCAGTCCACAGCCGCAACAACAGCAGCCAGTCCAATACATGTATACGCCGTCTGAAGTCCACCGGATCATGCAATACGAACAACAACAGAGCCGCCGCAACTACAGCGAGACGGAATCCTATTACAGCTCGCCGCACCAGCAACGAGCAATCGAAGCTCCGCCGGCCAGGAGTGCCCACGCGCCCACTCTCGTCTCTGCCCTGCAGGCGGGCGCCACGTCTGTCCGGCAGGGACACTCGCAATCCCCCCATCGCAACTTTAGCGAGACCGAAAGTCGTTATAGCACGCCCGACAGCAGAGACCGGTATGCTCGCGCTGCTCTCGAAGCAGCCCCTGTCTCTGCAAAGGCCTACCTCAACCCGACGTGCCAATCCGTCGCCCAGTCATCACCGCATGACGAGGCCATTGACTACATCCCCGCCGGCAGCGCGGTTGCAAAGAGCCACTTTTCCATCAATCGCTCAGTGACGGCGCCCAGCGTTGTGTCGCAGACGAAGAAGAGCGCAGCACCATCGGCATCAGGGGCCTCGCCGTCCAAAGCTCCCTCCAAGGCCCCCTCGAACGCCCCCTCGAACGCCCCCTCAAAAGCCCCATCCAAATCCCCCTCCAAGCTCGCCGCCGACAACGACGCCGCAAGCGCCACCCGCCGCAGCTCCGCGCCCTCCACCCACTCGCACCACTCGCACGCCAGCAAAGCGGCGCCCGACGACCCCGAACGCCGCAGCTCCGCCGGCGGCAGCAAACACGCGTCGCGCGCCACATCGCTCATCTCGTCCTTCGTGCCCGACTACGCAGACAACGGAGCGTCGTCCTCGCGGCGGTCAAGCACAGGCGGTTCCAAAGCTTCTACCGTGCGGCCGAGCGGCGGTAGCGCAGAAAAGGCGCCGAGCCTGCTGGGCAGCGTGCTGGGCCGGGCGGCCGCGGCGGCGGAGGCGGATCGTGAGGGACGCGGCGGAGGGGGCGAGTCGGACAACGACACAGTGGCGCCGAGCGACAGCATCAGCAATGCAGGATCCTCGCCGTCGTCGCGGCGCTCGCGAACGGGCGAGAGCAGGAGCGGTGGCAGTAAGGTGTCGAGGCATTCGTCGAGGCATTCTTCCCACTCGCATTCGCACTCCCATTCCCATTCGCGTCGAGGCAGTAGGGACGCGGGCGCGTCGTCTGCGTCGACGAAGGATAAGGATAGGCGCTCGAGCGCTGGTAGTCGCAAGAGCTCGCGGGCGGGTGTTACTGAGGAGGCGGCTGTTCTCCCGGATGCTGTCAGTGAGGCGAGTACGGTGAAGCCGGGCTCGGTCAGGAAGGATAGCGTTGTGAGCGTTTCGTCGGCGAAGACCTCGCCTTCCAAGGCGAGGTCGAAGAGGGGGAGTCGGGTCGAGGCTTAGGTCGTCAATGGGAATAGATGTGTAGAGGGCGAGGTGTCGTGAGAAGAAGAGCTGCCTCGAGGGGTTTTCATCTTGACCGATATAACTATGTCCATGGGCTGCGGTTGTCTTTTGAATGTACTCTAGTATACATATTGCTTGCATCAGAGCGATCCTGTCGTCCTTCATTTGCGACTTGGTTTCGAACATTTGGCAGCTTCCATCCCCCTCAGCGCCATTATTCAAAAATGAAGATGCTTATTTTCCGGGCTCAGCACGATCTACTTATCGAACATTGACCGTGTGACTAGAGCCATGTCGTCGCATTCCTGCCACGAGCCCTTATCAGTAACAGCTCATGTGGACATCGAGACTGTAAGTCGGGTATGAAAACCACGGCTCCCTCCCCCTTTTCCGCCAGCATTGCGGTCAAGCAATTCCTGCTCTCAGGCAATGCTCGGATTTGTGACTGTTTCTTTTGGCCTCCCAGAAAATGCCAAACTCTCTGCGGGATCTTTGCGTTCAGTTCAGTAAGTACATGCCCGGGTGAGTCAACCCTTGAATTCAGGGGTCAGCAAAACCACAAAGTGCTGCTAATTAGCGTCACAGTGTTGAATCATTGACATCTTTTGGTGGTTTGATGTCCAATTACCAAGGCACTCTTATCGACTGTCGCCTGATTAGGTCTCAACTTCTTCTTTCGGAACCAGCACTAGTCGCACCACGCGGAGCTCTTCCACGTGCGCAGTATCCCCATATGGCAAGCGCGCTGAAGTCCGCTGAGTATAAGAACCTCCTCAAATCGCTCCCTCGACTGCTTCCACACTCGGGGAACTAACGAGTCGCATTGACAGGAAGACAATCATCCCACTGTGTCTGCGGCTGAAACCCCTCGTCAAATCTTCGACTGTGGTGCTCCTTTGCTTTCCGCATCGTACTTTCGAAAGCCATTCAATACTCTCTCGACATCTCCTGCTTTTCAACGATCGCGGATGGCGATTTGGAGCAGTGTCGAATAATGGTGACTTGCATCTTTGACTCTCAATCACAGAGTGCCCAAACGCTGACGGACTTGCTTCCTGGTCGAATTCCACCTGCAGAGTCACTCATGTCACGCGGAGTCCTCGCACGTGGTCAATCTTTGCCTCTGACAAGGCTAATGGTATAAAAGCCAGTGCCTCGGCTCCAGTTCCTAGATTCTAACCGTAAAGGCCTCCAGCTGCTTCTGGATACGGAACTACATTCCGTCCTCGACTGCTGTCTTTGCTTCAGCTCTTCTCAGTTTCACTTGCGTCCTGGCTCGCCCAGGACGTTGAGTGAACTTTGACTTGGGGCTCAGGGGCTCCAACTTTGGAAGCGATGCTGTCTTTTGTCAACATCTATCTACAAATTTGTTTGATCATGTTAAACAGCACTATGCTATTTCGTTCTTCCCCTGTGCCATGGAGCATCCAAAGACTGAAGTTTGGGCCAGCTGGCGTGAGCGCCGAAGGCAAGCAAAAAGAACAACCAAAGTGGCCCCAGACAATTTTGACGGTACAAGAAAGGGGACAAGCAAGTGACCCACATTGTGACTCTCTGTCTTTGCAAAGCTGGATGAAGCTGCAGAATGAAGTTGAAGATTCAGTGAGTCCCAGAAGGTATTTATACAAGAAGATCGCAGCCCGTGCGACACGTCTACCCCGTGATCTACTAGCACGGTTGGCTACATGCAGTCAGGAAGTTGGAGCAATCTTGACCATGTGCATTGGACCTCTGCAACGGTATAAAAGCAGGACAGCTCTCCCTTCAGTCCCTCGCTCATGCAGTCAGTCTTTGTGCGCAGACTCAGGGATACCGTACGGCCGAAGCCACTGTCTGTTCGTGAAAGATGGATGACATTGACATATCACTGGGAGTTGCTCCTCTACTAACCTTTCACTCGGCCCGTGGGATCTCGCCAACGCAAAGGAAGCTTCTCCCCGTTATCACAGTCAATCGACATGCCGTTTCAAAGTAACGATGCTCAGCAGCGAGAAGCATGGCTTGAATTCCTTCAGTATCAGTTGATGTTGGAGTCAGCATAGTCGAGTCAGAGAGGGTTTAGAAGGGCCTCCAGCGCGCGCAGTGCTGCTGATGGGAAGTGATACTTTTGTTGAGTCGGCAGGAGACAGTGAAATTGTCTCTAAGTAGTGTGACCATCAGACTGAGGGCGGATGGAAAGCAAAAGCTGAGAGTCTCTAGGAGGTTTATATAGCTTAAAAGACCTGGTCTGTGGCACGCATCTTCCTCATGACCTACTAGCTCATGTGCTCGAACCGACGTCAGGGAATCACAGCAGACAAACAAACGACCCGTGTTACTCGATTGGCAAGGCAGCTTCGCGCAGTGCCCCACAAGCTTCGTTGTGGCCGGAACACTTCAAGCCATGGTCGTTGTCACACCATCTGACCAGTCAAGAAGAACCCACAGGAGCTTACCCGCGCATTCAAAAGTTCCAGCAGCGGCCAGCCAGACCTACCAAGCAGACACAAGCTGTACATGCGTTATGGCAAGATTCGACCCGGGCCCGGCCGGGGTGATGGAGCGACGGGGCAAATTTTTGATCCTGATTATGGATCATTCGGGACGAAGATCAGGAACGGTAGGCAAGCAGACGTCAGTTCAGAGTGTGCATAGGATTCGTGGACCACTGAGCGAGGTGTTGATCGGCTTTCATTTTTCTACGGATGGTCCCCAAGCAAACGTACATCCGCATGGTGAGTGGACACCAAGAACGCAATCGTAGCTCGACATGGAAAGCTATGGAGTTTCTGTGATCAGCTTTTGCATTTCTCAAGACAAAAGGATGGCCCACCTGTTGACGTTGCTCGGAAATTCGGATATCCAACAGCATTTGTGACTGCCATGATCCGTGAATTCGATCGATTGCAGAGTCTCTGGCCATTCAGGTCGGTGTTGTCAAAGCAAGAGACGTCTTATTCCAGTTCCACAGGTTGGTATTGCTCAGTCGGTTCGGACGCTCGCTGGGCCCGTCGTGGTTGGTTTCTCGCGCTGGTGATCAGTCCACGCAGGGTCAGGATATGAGCGTAATTGTTGCACACGCAACCCGCAATAATTCCATTCATTCGTATTTGCGAAGCGTTTTGTTGGTGCTGGTGATTCATGTCATGCCGCAGATTCTGGATGCAGTACGCCAAGAATTGAATGTCGCTCCTCATGTCGAGATTGTCGCGTTCGAGGCGGTCAAAGATAGCCCAGACGCCATCGCTCCCCTGGTTTGTGGACCGAAGATCCAACGGCGTGTCAATGATGGAGGGTCTAGTGGCCAAGGGGGGGCAGCTCCGAGCGCGGCCTCTCTCATGACCGTCACGTTGACAATGGCCTCTGTAAACGTCCTCGCGGCTCCTTCCATGAGCAAGATCATCAGCGTTGCATGCTTGACGCTGCTCTTGAAGCTGGCCCTGGGTAGACTGCAGCCCGCTCGTGTAGTAGGCCGCTGCATCTTCAAGCTCTCTGACGTGGTGCTCGTTTTGTGTCTTCTGATCAATCGTGGCGTCGCCATGTCGATGGTACCAAGTAGTGAAGTCTCGCTTGGGGCAAGACACGCCTTGCAAAATCATGAGCGTCATTTTCTGGTTAAATTGGTGAAGTGACATACCCTGGTGGTCTCTTGTGTGACACTCGCCGCAATTTTTCTGGCACAATCGCCAGTGAGAGCACTGCTGTCGCTGCTCACAATGTAGGCAGATTGCTTTCCAGGTTCTACAAGTGAATGTCAGTGATTTGGTAGAGTGAGCAGAGGGACTTCACTTACAGCTTGTCGTCCTTGCCAGTGGGATGGCCGTCTTCGTCGCGGTCACAGTGTTCATCGGGCTATACTGGAGATTGGACTCCAGCACCAGAGCTGCCGGTGATGCCGTGTGGGTGGTGAGAGTACAGGTCAGGAGGGCGACGAGTCCTGGAGGCTGCCATGGTGCACAGGATGAAAGTGGGTGTTTTGAGAGGAATAGGACGGTCGTGCGAAGATACATCCTAATTTACAGCACCGGATTAAACAAACTCCGGTGGGCAGGGCAAAGAAGGTGTGGCTCCTTTAGGCAGGTGGGTGAGTTGGTGGATGTGAGCAAAGGAAGGTGCGAGGTGTTGCCTGGTAGCAAAAGTCGTGGCACACACAACTACGACTGCTCCCTGTGGCTCTGTACAAAGGAACGGTAAGCTCTAGTCTTAATTATACAAGGGCCTTGAATGATCCCTATACGTATACCTTCAAGATAGAACACTTCCATGCTTCCATAGCTGCTCCTTTATACACTCTCTGGTCGCTCTGGATCAGTTTCTTGCCTGTATATACCATGAATTTTGCTACCAACCAATTGCGTACAGCTTGCTTGATTGCAATCAACGTTCGGGTGGTTGTTTAGATGAAGTAAAGGAGGAGTTGCCATTGCTAGATGCGCAATCAGGGACCGCGATTGAGGGATGGGGAGTGATACCAAACCTGCCTCCCGCTCACCTCCTCACCCTCGTAACCTGCTCTCTGGCCCTGACCATATCCTCTCCCATGGTCTCCCCCTTTCCCTCTCTCGCCAACACACTACTCTCCCTCTTCCAAATCTCCACCTCCATGCCTCCCTTCACGATGCCCACACGCATCGTACTTAGCAGGTTGTGCGCCGCATTGCTATGCTCATATACTCCACCATTGAATGCTGCAGTGGCATCCTTGCCAATGTAGCCCTTGATCAGCGCTTTGCCGCCAGGATGCTCGGCGATGAAGTCAGTAACATCGTGGACGACGCCTGCGACGAGGATCCAGGCGCGCTTTTCCTTGTTTTCGGGAGAAGGGTTGGCCGAGCTGCGCGCAACGTACTCGTCCCACGAGATGACGGGGAGTTGGTCGAGTGGCGTGCCCCAGTCGAGCGTGGCGCGCGCGCGGTCGAGCTTCTTTTGCGACATTTGGAGGCGACCCTTTTCGATTTCGTTGGCACCTGGTCATGTCAGAATCAGGTGAACGGAAAGGGGTTGGAATGAGACTGACGGAATTGCTTGAGGTCGTAGGCAAGGCCGACTTGCTTCCAAGCCCAGATGAACCACTGCGTACTGTGAGCTTTGGTATGATCGAGAGTCTGCGTCATCGTACCTTTGTTGGATCATACTGCCACCATTCTGCTGTCTGTCAGTCTCTATTCACCAAGTCAGAAATTATTGGACTGACCAATGGCGTTTCTGTAGTCACTTGGGAATTCATGATGAAAGTTGTGATATCCCTCTCCCAGCGTTGCCAGCGCCGTAATCCAGTGGTCGCGCGGACTATTTTTGTCATCAAATGGCTGCTCACCAATCCAATGGGCCAAGCTGTTGATGCAAAAAGTTGCCTGCTGGACGAAAAAGATGCGGCAAATGCCTGCATACACAAGACCACCAACCCAATCGTTCCAGAGCAAGCCGGCGACGAGCGCGGGAAACACGATGCCCATGAAGAGCGCGCACTTGACGTAATGGCGGTGCTGGAAGACGACAACGGGGTCTTCGTTGAGGTCAGAAATGTCGGTGCGGCCAATGCGTTTGGGGTTTTGGTTCAGCAAAATCCATCCCATCTGGTGTACTTAGTGAGGGCCTTGGTTGTTTAGAGGTTTAAGAGCTCACGTGGCTGTACCACAGTCCCTTTTTGACTGAGTAGGGATCTTTTTCAGTGTCCGTGTAGCGGTGGTGCGCTCGATGGTCGCGGGACCACCATCTTATTGACCCTTCGACTGCTCCAGCACCAAAAGCGGCCAAGAATATACGTAGTGGAAGTGTCGCTGAATACGAAGTGTGCGACCACAGTCTATGGTAACCAGCAGTGATGGCTGACCCATGATTAGTCAAGCATTTTCATAAATGTCGAATACATACACAAGCCGGTGAAAAAGTCTGGAAAGTGTCAGCGAGGGTAGGCTCGTAGTATAGATTGATTTGAGGACGCACAGAACACGAAGGCCCAAATGGCAGTCTTCCAGCATAGAGGAACGTAGATGGCGGAGACGCATCCGGAGAAAGGGATGCCGACGGTGAGAAAGACGTTCAACCAATTGACGTGCTGGTACCAATTCCGCAATGTCAGGGGAGTGTCGGAGACGTGCGGACGTGCCATGATGGGCGGCAAAAGTCGATCAAAGGGCGGAAAATACGAGCGCTGGCCTCCTTCTCTTGACAAGTAAAGAAAGTCGACTGACTATATACAGGCATTGGCAACGTCGGATGGGCGGTTCCGTGGCAAATGTTCATATCATAGTCTCGCGATAAAACCCAACAAAACGGTGGGTACGATGCGATTTGGGGAAAAGCGGTGATGAAGTGGGTGGACGTTGCCTAGAAATCCGGGGTGCGTCGAGGCGGAGGGTGATGCTACAGGGCTGAGGTCAGGCCATGGCGTCCCAACCATTTTCGTGTCACGCCATTGGTGCACCACGGTCAATTATGGGGAATATGCACTTTGTTTCTCGACGTTTCCTGGGTTCCCTTTGGCCGTGAAGCTGCAATTGACGGCGTACGGCCGGTATATCTCCTGGCCTCGGTCGTTGAGTACTAGGCGCCAGCTTTTGACAGGTGAGTTGTTCTTCGAAGGATTCTTGCCAAGCCGAGGATATCAATTCCCAACATGGACTCTATTGGAATCAGAAGTATTCATCGCTTCTGTCCGCGGCATCTTGATCATCGCAGGTCCAGCAGTTGACAAACGACAGAACTTCACGTGACCGCCGGACATGATGCCGGAGATTCGAGCAACCTTGCGGAGAAGATAGAATCCGAAAGCGAACCGTATATTCAACATGGATATAAGAATGCATCCAACCAGTACTGGCTAGATGATCAAATTTTCCCCAGATGTATTCCTACGCCGTGCGACGATAGGTTGCCGGTAGCTGCCGCATTCCAAAGCTTCGTGTGTCGAGGGATCATGCAATGGATCGGTGGTCCCTGAATATGAAGCGGGGCAGAGGATGCACATTTGGTTGCCCTAGCAGGAAATGAGCGGTAGCGATGAAGAGATGGAGAAGATGATGAACAACAGCAACATGTGTGTTGGTCGAGATGGACGGACGGAGGGACGGAGGGGAAAAAGACGGAGGCGGTCATGTAGCGTGTCGGCCCGGGAGGACTTGGCACTTGGCAGGGGTAGTCGAGGCTCTCGCGTCCGCTATCTGTTGCATCCAAACCACAGCTCGTCAACATCGCTTGCTTCTTCGTCGCGACAAATTCCAATGCCCGTTGGCCCCTCCAGACCTGATGCCGAGACTTGAAATCACCGATGCGACGCGTCGCAAGGTGCAGAGAGAAAGAAGAAGGACAAAGCAGCCTGAGCCAGCCTCTCAGTGACGAAGGCTGCCAACGTCATCACAATCAATTCAAGCTCCACCGCACGGTCACAGAGGCGACAAAACAACATGACTAACCCAGAGTTGGCTGTATCCGTCAGGCAAATAGGCATTCATCATCCGCGCGGCCTTGCTGAGGATTTGCCGCTTGCCCCACGTCGAGCTGCTCCCTGCGCAACCTGCGAGACGTGATCAGCTGCCTCGTGCGTAAGCATTGCGCTTCGAGAAGATGGGGGGAGGACTGAGGAGTGACCCCTGGGTCCAAGCCGCTGCGACGCGGAGGCTTGCGCGATGCCGTTGTGCAAAGAGAGGGCATCAAACTCCGAGGGAGCACAAACAATGTTGGCCGCGACCGATGCGGCGTTCGAAGCGGCCTTATCGCAGCAAACCAGCGCACCGAATGGCTGGCCTGTGGCTCAAAACCGGGGGCGTAAGTTTGACGTACATGTCCACTGTCGACGCCGCGGCGGGTGAGAGGCTTTCCTTTTGTATCGGAGCGTCGCGCGCAGGCATGTCGAGTGGCTTACGACGCCCATAGCGGAGACTTGCCTGATTTTCACCTCTGCTGCCAAAAAGTCCACGTCTACATCTGCGCATGCGTCGCCCGCACGTGCATTTCGTTGCTGATCGGGCTTTTGATAAAACTCCTTGCCCTGGCAGTCGGTCACCACGATGCCGCCGTCATTTGCTTGAATTCCTTCTTCGACTCTGTCGAGCTGCAGCAGCCCCTTTCTTCCCGTTCGCGCATCCATCTTCAGGCTCGCGGCGGCCGAGCGAGCGACCTTTGCGCCTTCTCATACATCGCCGTCTTAATATCCTCAATGTTTTCGCTTCCGTCCTTTGCAGCGCTTTCAGTTTCTTCTCTGTTGGCCTTTTCGTCCCTCGGACATGCCGACTTAATTCCTTATATCGCCGACAAGGGCTACGACGCAGGCGAATATGGCTCCTATCCCATGCAAGATTTCAAGTCGACGCGCATTCGGGCGCCGCGCGTCAACATCATGGCCACCAGTCCGCAATGCGACGACGAGGGACAGTACATTTTCCTGAATCCCCGTGGTCGCGCAGTGCCCGAGGCAAACCCCATGATCTTGGATTCGGCCGGAAACCTCGTTTGGACGCTGGACGGGAAAAACCATGGAGAAACGTACAATCTGGGTGTCCAGACGTATAAGGGCGAGCAATATCTCACATTTTGGGGAGGTAATGACGCCGTTGGTGGTCATGGACAGGGCAAATATTATATGGTGAGTAGTAGTTGTAGTGGCGCCCTACAGAGCCGCGCGCGGGAGCACCCGCCCCCGAAGCACGCCATCGGCACCTGTCCATCGCACCATTCTGCGAATCGGACCCTTTGTGCAGCTCATCTTTCCATTCCGAGTAACCACGGCAATCGACTGACGTTCAATTGCAGTTTGACTCGAGCTACAATCAGGTCCGGGAGATATCGTCAGTCGGCGCCATCGATGGCGACCTGCACGAGTTCTATTTTACCGAAAACGAGACGGCCATATTATCAGTGTACGAAATCTCTCAATTGGATCTAACGCCGCTCGGCGGCTCGGAGAATAGCTGGGTGTGGGATGGATCGTTTCAAGAGATCAACCTCGAGACGGGCGAACTGCTATTCCAATGGAAGTCGACAAGCCACTACACAGCCGAAGACTGCTACCACAAGTTCGCCGGGGGTGGCACGTCTCCCAGCGGCCCGTTTGACTATTACCACATCAACAGCGTGCAAAAGGACGACAAGGGCAACTACCTCGTCAGCGCGCGCTACTCGCACTCCGTCACATACATTGACGGGCAGACGGGCGAGGTGCTGTGGCAGCTGGGCGGCAAGCGCAACAACTTCACCGACCTATCCGAAGGACGCGCAACCGACTTCCGCTGGCAGCACGATGCGCGGTTCCATGAGAATGGCACCATCATCACGCTGTTCGACAACGGAGCCGAAGCCGGGCTGTTCGAGTCCGAGTACAGCCGCGGCATGCGCATCCGCATCGACACGGAGGCCATGACTGCGGAGCTCGAGACCGAGTACATCAACCCGCAGCACACGCTGAGCAGCAGCCAGGGATCCATGCAAGTCATGGAGAACGGAAACGTGCTGGTCGGCTTTGGATACGATGCAGTCTACACCGAGTTTTCGGCCAACGGCGTCGCGCTGTGTGACGTGCACTTTGCCGCGCAGAGCAGCTGGGAGACGGGCGACGTCCAGAGCTACCGCGCACGCAAGCACAAGTGGGTTGGGCGGCCCAACACAAAGCCTGACATTGTCGTCGAAGGCTCATCTGTCTACGTGTCGTGGAATGGTGCGACTGAGGTTCACCGCTGGGTTTTGGAAGAATCGGATTACGTGCAGATGGATGGTGCAGAGGCTGGCGCCGCCGCGACGGTCAAGGGTTTTGAGAGTGATGTCGGCGAGGCGTGGTTCCCGGTGCAAACGGTCGAGAAAGCTGGATTCGAGACGGAGCTGCGTTTTGGCGTCGAAGTCAAAAAGTACGTCCGTGTCGTTGCGCTCGACAAGGACGGCCGCGTTCTAGCGGCCAGCACACCGGGAACCACGCGGTTGGATGTCGATGTGGCGGGTGTAAGTCTTTTCGCCATTTGTTGCCACATTTCTTATACTAATTTGTCTCCGAGACCTCACAGATCTATTTCGGCTTCCGGATCCAAGACTCGGACTCCACGCCCCTCATCATCCTCATCTGCCTGGGCACGCTTGCTACCGCCATCCTGGGCGTTGTTTACGCCGGTCTCGCTTACCGCCGCAAGCTTGATCGCGTCGCGTACCAGAAGATTCTGGCGGAGGAAGATCAGGATGTTGTCGAGGTGGGCGAGGAG
The DNA here is from genome assembly GCF_038381095.1 of Phyllosticta capitalensis. Taxonomy (NCBI): domain Eukaryota; kingdom Fungi; phylum Ascomycota; class Dothideomycetes; order Botryosphaeriales; family Phyllostictaceae; genus Phyllosticta; species Phyllosticta capitalensis. The sequence goes on along the minus strand of NW_027117450.1, from coordinate 812,280 downwards.
GAGCAGGGCTTGTTGAGGGGACGGTTGTATGAGGTGGAAGATGGGGTGGGCATGAGACCTGTGGATTGGAGGAGAGAGGGAGAGGGTGGCACAAGTGCGGGAATGAGGTAGTGCGCAGGGTCCTTGGGTTGGGCGTTGAGTCGAGGAGCGTGCGAGTGTTGCGATGATACCACCATTTGCTTTGAGAGATATGCGCAAGATCTGAATGAAACAATTCAAATACTCCAGCGTGTCGTTGAAATGGAGTGATTTGTACTGTACCCAATAGATCTCGCAAGACACAATTGGGCTTGTGACGTTTCTTCGAGCTACCTTTCCTCACCTCTGCCATTACCTCATCACCACACTTGCACAATGCCCTGTCCATACTCCGAATCGCGTTTTCCATGGCGCGTTTCGACACGTCTCGCAAAGACGAGAGCGCAGAGGTCCAAAGCTGCGAACTACAGTCGCGTCCAGACAGCCAACGCGTGCGCGTGCGCGTACTCGGGCGACGGGTACCGATCACAAATTGATATCCCGCCGGACCAAATTTTTACCGAGCAGCTTCATACGGCGCCTTTTGGCGTGACTGTCGCTTCCGGTCGCCTCCGTCACAGACTACCCAGAATTCGTCGGCTCGACGCCGCCAAGGGGTGGGACCGATGAGGATTCGACGAGAGCTTGCTAACCGTGTGCTGGTCCATCAATGACTGGCATTTCCCAGAGAAAGTCGAAGAAGTCTCTGCGTTGATTCGGGCTTGTGACTCCAAGCTGTGGTGGATTGCTGGCTCGGCGAAGCGGTGGTTCAGGGGTATGGGCGAGGACGGGCGAGCCGACGAAGTCTTCTCAGCGGGGTTTCGCTTTCTTCGGATGACTGGAACCATGGTAGCAAACTTTCGAGGGAGTAAATGCTATCTGGATTGGTCTTCCCTTGTCGGTTGGCGTTGGTGACAAGTGACTTGCTATCGCGGTGATTCAGGGGCACGGACGAGACAGGGGCGGGGCAACGAGAATGCGGAAATCAGATGATTGAACAGGTGACGAACTTGAACTTGCGGATTGAAACCTGGCTGGACCGCTCTGGCTGATGTGCTTGGTGGCAGACTAAGTCTCTGCGAGTGACACTGACTGTTCAGGGGCTGCGATTAGGTGGGGCGAAGAATCTTCGTCGGTTACTCTTTGGTTTGTATGGACCTATGATAAGCTATGGTACGGAGGCTCCAAGGTTGGGTTTGAGATATTTCTGTCAGGCGGCTGCTTGGGAGAAGGACGAGTCCAGCTTGGGGGCTTTTGCCCGACAAGGTGCTACGGAGTCGCGACTTCCCAGAGCGAGAGAGTTTGAGAAACACGGGCGCAGGTGTCATTCGACACCCGTCTACCAGTGCTTGTGATGATGACAAGGTGACGAGTACTATCACATGTCTCTACGAGAACGACGAAGGGGACCGACTCTACCTGGCACGTTCCTCCAAACGCTGACACAACGACCGCCACTAACAAAATCTCTCAGACCTCGCGACTCCTCCCAGACTTCTTCAACTTAGTTGGAGCTGATTACTCCTACCGAAAATACTTTTCGGACATTTGCCAACCATTGTCAGTCCCACGAGCAAGTGAAGGCAAAAGGAGCGCGGATCAGGCCAGCCTCCAAACACTTCAACACCGTCTTTCCCTCTGAAAGATTACGCGCTCGCAACCGATGGCCATAGAAAGCTCTGAGGGTCCAGATACTTGGTACGGTCTATCGCTGCGCGAAACACTTGAATGTTGTTGAGGCAGTAGACCTGAGGCTCGTCGCCGCTGGGTCTCAGGGGCACCGGTCCGACATGATGTGCCCTTGGCACAAAAGCCTTTGAGCTGTTTGGCATACGCCAAAAAGCCCAGAGCCAAAAGCACATTTCTATGGTTGAGCCGCCGCGAGCGCGTCGATCAAGCACTTGCGCCATTTGTTCCGGTGTGGCCAACGGCACCCGCAGACAGCCCGACCCGACAACCAAACATTCAACCCCTGACAGCACCCTCGTCCTGACTCACAGAACATCGCTGGAACCAACCGCTTCGACTTCGGATTTCCAAACTTCATACGCCCACGCTACCGCAAATTCTGCCCTTCACGCGGCGGTCTGGAATTTGCCAGCTCTCACCGCCGGCCCCTCGCCCGAGTATATAACACCTTCTCCTCCCCTCCTCTGACTTTACAACTTCCACCAAGAGAGGGCTGAGCGAACGCGAGAGAGCCCTCCACTCCAGCCTCGCCGCAACGTCGCGATCGTTGCATCTGGCCACTCCCCAGCCGCCGGTCATCACACAAAGGTATGTCTCTTCTGCCCCTGAGCTTTCGTCTTCATCGAGCGACACGTCGGCAGACAGGCCAGCGAGAGCTACGCCGCCCTCGTCTCGCCTCCGAGTCTCCTCAGAGTCGTCTACTATGGCCTCTATCTGGCAGTCTGCGGACACACAAAGGTATGTGTCTCCAGCCTCTGAGATTTTGCTTTTCACCGAGCAGCAGGCAGTTCAGCGCGAGGAACCTCTGCACTCACTCTTCCTTCACCCCGACCGGAGAGTCTGAGCTGCTAGGGCGCTTTCTGCCCTCTTTCTGACCGCCCCATCGTTGAGTCACAACTTTTCTGCCCTCCCACTGACCGCCCGCCAGAGTATATGTGTCGGCCCTCCGCCCGCCTCTGAAATTTATCATCCTCTCTCTCGACACTCACCTCTCTGCAGCTCTCTCAACGCTGTCGCCCAACGCTGTCGCCCAACGCCGTCACTCATAACTGAAATTACTTACAGCTGCTCTGGCATCTCTCTGAATGCTACCGCAGGTATTAAGGTATGTTTCCCACTGCCCCAAAGCATCTCATCCTGAACGTCTCATGTCATCGAGCAGTTGGCAGGCAGACATCGACACAGGCCAGCGCAGGCCGACCTTTACTCCAGCTTGCAACGTCGTCGAATAGCGACATCTTCGAGCCTCAGCTGCTCTCGCCTCTCTCCTACCGCTTGATCGGCTGCAAAGGTACGTCTTTTGCGTCCGAAATTCCCACCTCACTGAGCGACCGGCAGGCAGACCGGCAGCCTGCAGGCCAGCATGGGCTCCCCCTCTACTCCGACTTCCCTCCGGCGTCTCTGTAGCAACAAGTTGTGAGTCACATCTTTCTGCCCTCCTACTGACCGCCCGCCAGAGTATATGTGTCCGCCCTTCTCTCTCCTCCGAAACTCATCATCCTCTTCCTCGACACTCTCCCACGTCTCTGCTCCAGCTCTCCCAACGCCGTCGGCTCACGACGCCGCTGAGCTACAGCTGCTCTGGCATCTGTCACTACTACAGCAAATGTCAAGATATGTTTCCTCCTGCCCCTGAATGTCTCATCTCCTCGAGCGGCTTGCGGGCTGGCAAGCAGACAGGGCGACAGGCCAGAGTAGGCCAGATTTTCCTCGAACTCACGACATCGTCGACTTGGCTGCTCTCGCTTCTTCTCTACTGCTTGCTCAGCCGCAAAGGTACGTATTTTGCCGCTGAAATTTCGATCTCACTGAAGCGACAGGCCGGCAGGCAGGCTCGCCAGCGTGAGCTCCCTCTCTCCAGCTAGGGCTCCCTCTCTCCGGAGTGGACTGCCTCTTGACTCCGACCTCCGTCTGGCTTCCGGCGTCTCTGGAGCAACGGTTCGTGAGTCACCCTTTTTCTGCCCTCTTACTGACCGCCCTCCAGAGTACAAAAGGTCTCGCTCCGCCGTCTCTGAACTCATCCACACCTTTCCTCTCCACCTTTCCTCTCTCACTGCTCTCTGCCTCCGGCCATCGTTTCTTCGCTCCATCTCTTCGTTCCAACGTTTCAATTTACTCTCTTTCTCTCTTTACATTCTTCTTGGTCTTCTCATCTTCTGAACTCAATCTGCCTCTTCTTCATCTTTCCGTCTCGTCGTCTCTTTGCCCTGTCGTCTTCCGACCGACAGCGTTTTACCACGACGTCTCCCTTCTTCGCAAACTTTCATCGCTTTCTGGACGTTACACAGATTTCTGTTTCTCTGTTTCTCAAAATCAGCTTCGATTCTGGCTGCTTCTCAACATTTTCCTTGTACGCGTCGCGGTCGCTCTGTTTCCCATTTTCCGACCGGGCAGTCTTTGCTGCCTTTCCTTTACGTATCTCATGAGTCACTTCTGAGATTTCTCATGTTCTTGGTCGAACCAGATTTCCTGGCGCTTTCGCCTCGCTGTTCAGCTGGGAAATCCCTCACCCCAACCTTGGGTCAGCAGTACCAACGGTTTTTCTTCTTCTCATCGAAAATGTCTCATTTCTTCAGCATTCTAAAGGACTTGGTGAGTCACTTCTGGAATATGAGTCACTGCTGGTCTGGAATAAAACCTACCCTCTTCCCTCGTCTCAACTCTTCATCCTCCATCTTCCTTTCATCCTCCTCCGTCTTCTGCGCTCTCTGCTTTCTCGCCACATTTCAACTCCATTTTCATGCTCTGACTCCAGTCTGGTCTTCGTTCGCAAGCCTCAGGTTCGACTCCTGGTCAGCTCAACGCGCATGCATTTTTATCATACTTTCCCGGGCTGGTGGTGCAGTTGGTAGCACGTATCTACGGTGGCAATCGCTGCTATGGATGAAACTCAGGTTCGATTCCTGGTCAGTCCTAGTGTGGTAGAAATGTATGCGCTATTCTCTGGGTTGGTGGTGTAGCGGTAACACGTGTTGGCGGTCTCCGCTGGCGGTCGAGCATGATTTATCCCCGCCTCGTCGTCTTTCACGGCTTCAAATTTTCGACTACAGACTATTTGGCATTCACGTTCGTCTTTCCAATTATCAGATCAGAGTTACTTTGGCGGTCGGACACTCAGTGTCGTTTTGGTGTTGGCGCGCAAAGCGAAGACACGCTCTTTCTCTTCCATCGTTTCATTTTCGCTCTACTACCAATCGAACCACTTCTGCAGCTACTTAGCTGTTTTATCAATATTTCCTCCTCCTACTCTTGACGTGACCTTTTCGGACCCATTTTCAGGACTTTTTCACCAATTCACGGAGTTAGAGCTGCTCCTGTTGGCAGGCAAAACCAGGCCCCGCTTCCCAGCTTCCAGGAAGCCACGACGAGCTACTTCCGGAAGAGAATTGGCATGGCTGCAGTCTGTCGAAGACTCCTTGAGTGACAGGTAAACAGACTTCTGCTTCTTCATTTTTGACGATGCTGATATTCCACCAAAACTCCGGAATCGACCGTATCATCCAGCATCATGTTCGTCGCGATCAGGATGGCCCACGATGAAAAGGTGAGCACCCGATCTGGTCGTTTTCCGTACACTGACTGACGGCTCTGTATCTTTCCTCGTCCGACCGCGACTATGAACTCAGAGTCAGGGATGCTCTCAAATCCCGGGTGGGTGGGCAACCAGCTTCGTGCTGGGGGTGACCGACCGACCAACCTCGCCGACCGACCGACCGGTAAGTCTCCCTTCATCCTTTCCTCCATCACTTCGTGGTTTGCTAACCTGTTGCCTTCAGAGCCGACCGAACGCCCGACCGACCGACCGCCGCCGACCCTCCGCCAGCTCAGCCAGGTCTGAAATCATTGTGGTCCCAAACCTTGAAACTTGACCCCAAAGAACCAGCGTCAACGGCCGCGCTGCATAACAAAGCCTGAGTCGTCGACGCCTCGCTTGCGTATTATACGGCTCTCCCTGTCACTACACTTTATTCCCGAGAGTACACTAGCTGCTTCGGCGGCGGGCGTCTCTGGCTGCCAGACTGGGCTGGCAGTAAAAAATAATAATTCTCAGCCGAGATGCCATACTTCCGAAAGGGGGTCCCTCGCTCTCGCCCTTACCACACCACTTCACTACTCCTATTGTCAGTTCTTTCGGGGTCAAGGATCTCGCGTTACTGATGCCAAACTTCGATCAAGAGAGCCAGCGTCTACGGCCGCGCTGCATAACAAGGCCTGAGTCGTCGACGCCTCGCTTGCGTATTATACGGCTCCCCCTGTCACTTCACCTTCAGCCCCCAGATTGGACTCTCTGCTTCGGCGGGAGGGAATTTGGTTTGCCAGACTGGGCTGGCAAGTAAAAATAATAATTCTCAGCCAAGGTGCCACACTTCCGAAAGGGGGTCCCTCGCTCTTGTCCCCTACCACACCACTGCCCTACTCCTATTGTCAGTTCTCGAAGATTGAAGTTTGGTGTCGAAGAAGTTGGCCACTTTGGTGGATGACCTGGCTGGCCGAGTCAGGGATGCTCGAGTGCTCGGATCCCGGGTGGGTGGGATCTCCAGCTTCGCGCTGGGGGGTACAATGACGAACGACGACTTTCGGCGAGAAAAGTAAGTGTTCAATGAGCCAGCTCATTTCTTGAAGACGACGTCTGTTCTCTGTCTCGTCAGCTTTTCCAGATCTTTCTCCGCTGACATTCGCGTTGCAGCCACGACGGCACATTCGACGGACGACGGACGACCATCAACGGAAGACCATCAACGGACGACCATCAACAGACGACTATCAATCGACCACCGTCAATCGACCACCATCAACAGACGACCATCAAACGACCACCATCAATCGACGACCATCAACGGACGACCATCAACAGACGACTATCAAACGACCACCATCAATCGACCACCATCGATCGACCACCATCAGAAGACCATCACGTTGACCATCGAGTCACGACTGACGACCGCGGCACTCAAACCCCGCTGGTCTCAATTTTTGGAACCTGCTGCTGAACAAGTGGCTGCTTTTTTCGTCTGCGAGCGACGGGCGTTTCGGGACAGTGTGGCCCATCAAAAATCCATTGGCGGAATCACCACAAAGACTCCATTCTTTTTTCGAGCAAGCGAGTCAATCCCAGGCGACATCAGGAGTCAGAGCTGCTCTGCAAGTCAAGCAAAGGACGAAATTCTCGTTTTTCTTTTCTTTTTCGGATTGGGCGGTGGACTGCTTGGTTCGCTGTCACTGGAGATTCGTTTGTTTGAAATGGTTTTCTTTGGATGGTGTTGGGGTTTGTCTTGGTGAATTTGATCTCGGGATCGTTTTTCTTTGGTTTGGATTGGACAGTTGAGTCCGTGTGGTTTGGATTGGGAGTCGTTTGGTCTGGGATGCTCGACGTTGCAGAAGGAGTCAAGACTGCGCTGTTGATTCGTCAACCAAATCGACAAAGGCCTGAGCGAAAGGGGCAATGCAAGCTTACCTGGGGGTCGACCTTTTCTCATCAATCAAATTTTTCTCCAACCACCTGAGTTCTTCGCTCCTAGCTTGACGTGAGCGTGAGGTGATCGTACTTGTGCAGATTCACGGGGAGCAAAAACCGCGAGAGACAATGAAGGGCAGCCGGAGATGGTGAAAATCGGATCAAGACACAATCAACGGGCAATGTCTTGTCAAAAGCGTGAAGAAAGAAACGAGTGATCCCTGGAGTTGACAAGACTTTGGCCCGAGTGTCAAGCAGGACGAAGCGTTCGGTTGGTGGTATCCACTGCGCCAGCATTGGACTGACAGATCGAACGTTGTTTTTATCATCGGAGTCCGATCGTATTCTAGCCCAAGCATTCTCGAAACAATTCCGGAGGTTGTGTGGGATTTCTGATTGGTCGGCCTGGTAGTGTTTGCGACAGGGTATCCCAGGTCATACTTGTTTCTGACAATCTTACCCCTGATTTCAAATATTCATCAGGCCTGTCCGACCTCGAGACTCAGAAGGTGACACCTCTCCTCCCAAGACGTTCAACGAAAATGAGGAGAGCCGGATTTGCCCGCTATGTAAGGTCAGTCAGAAGCCCAGAAGGGTAATTCTCCTTTTCAATTCAACGTCGGCCGTCTGGATTGAAGCGCTGGGTGCCACCTCCAATCCTGGAAGAGTGATTCTCAATATTCTCATTTTTTCAACATTGAACGTCTGTGAGCCGCCAGAGGTGCCACCTACCGTCCCGAAATAGTAATGGTCACAGTTATTCCGGCAGCGTTGGACTTCTATTGAAGTGCTGGAGGTGGCACCTCAGTCCTTGAAGAGTAGTCTTATCGTTGCTCCAACATCGACCGTCTGCGGAGGTAGCCATCTCCAGGGAGGTGAAATGATAACTGGCCCGACTGAAGCGCCCGAGGTGCCACCTCCTGTCCGCGGACGTTTGATGATGACCAGAAGGCCTACCTACCACTTTCAGCTTCGCACGGTAAGCAGGTAGCTCAAAAGGGTGATAATGCCCATCATTCTTCGAACATCAAACCTCTTGCAGTGGCCACTTCTAGGGAGTGGCAGCCGGTGTGGCCCAACTAGAAGCGCTCTGGGAGTCACTTCTTTTTGAATTGTCCGACGATTGACGCACAGCAAAGAGATCGCTGGAAAATGTGATGTACTGTTCTTCGACCATCGAAAGTCTCGATATGCCCCCTCTGGATGTTGCCTTTTCTGCCGGATGACTCTTTTGCAACCGACAACTCCCAATGCCAGCGAGGCTTGGATGCTTCTTGTCAGCACCCTGGGCCAGTCGCTCTCCGTGTGCCGCAATTCCGCCTCAAAGCCTCGCGTAGGAATTACTGATGGCGAAAAGTGCTGGTATAATGCGCATGCAAATGCGATGCTTGAATTGTGCATGACCGTTTTCGGAAGTCCGCTGCACCCCGCCTTTTGGGAACTCCTGTCGCTGCTGAGGCAATGTTGAGAATCGAGGCTCATCAAGACGCTCATGGTCTTTTCCGCAGAAAGAGCTTTGCAATCAATCTGGGGAAATGGAGAACAAGCAGCACGTCGACATGACGTCCAGCGATCTGCGGGCAGACCCGCGTGCTTTGTGTGGGGAAGACAGGGGGTCCGGGCGCCAGGGATGACGAAATGGAATGACGGACATGGGATTTTGGCACTTTGGCAGCAGGAATCCCATCATCGCAGGCGCACGGACCGTGTTCGACCTTTCTGACTGGACAAACATTCCCTCTGTGCCACTGCCTTGGTGCTCCTGACGTCAGAAGCGCTGCGTCCGGCTGCACCTGCTGCTGCTCCTTCTTAAGAGGCCTCCTTCTTTCGTCCTCAATCCATTCATCATCATCCTCCTTCTTCCTCGAACGTCGATACACCTGTCGATTTGATCAAAAGCCGTACCTCTCAAAAGACAATCACACTCCTCTTTGAACGACATCCAAATCGTCACCATGTTCCGCGCAACCGTCGCACGCAACGCCCGCCTCTTCTCCACCTCTGTCCGCTCCCAAAAGTCGGTCACCGAGACTGTCAAGGACGCTGCATCAAAGGCCAACAGAGTCATCTCCGATGCTGCGTTGAAGGGCATCGAGAAGGGCGGTACGTCAACTCCAAAGCCCTGCTTCATTGAAATGACGACTGACTTGGTTCACACAGACGAAGCTGCTTCCGCTGTGAAGGGTGACGCATCGAAGGCTTCGGGCCAGGCATCCGGAAAGGCGTCTGAACTCGCCGGAGAAGCCAAGGGAAAGGCGAACGAGCTTGCCGGCCAGGCAAAGGGAAAGGTCGAGGAGACAAAGAAGAAGATGTAAGGGCGTGTCAGGGTCCTAGTGCTGGTTGAAGAGATTGTCAAAAACCTGGGAACGGCCTCACGTCGATATGACCGATAAAGCTTTGTAGTAAACATCAATTCTTCTTTCGATTTCGCGTGGGTTCTTGTAGTGAAGAGGCACTTGTTGAGAGGCTTTTTGGGAGTCTCAAGCATTGGAATTGCAGTTGCTCAGAAGAGACAACGAGGACTCAGGATAACGTGACGCGCATTGAAGTATTCATGTTGAAATCCTTCCGCCGTCCAAAGGGGCGAAACCCAATTTGGAGGCATTAAGTCGTGACACCTTGACGCGGTAAGCTCGCAAAGAGCATGTTCTGGAAGAACCGGACTTCTAGGCGTTTCGATATGCGAGTGTAGCGTGGAGAAACCGGGCGCTGTGAAAGAGGAGACAATTGCTTGAAGGCTCTCAAGAGGTCGATTGTCTTTTGATGATAGCGCAAGATTTTTGATGTTTTCTGTCAAAAGAGACGAAGGAACTGTTGCGGGCGGCCCGGATCTTACATAAGCACAGGCGTTCGGCTACATCGTCATCTCTCGCCGACGCCGCGGCGATTTACGTGTCCGGTTGACCAGACCAGAGGAGCTGCGTCCAAGCTGCTCCTCAACACGACTTTACATTCGACGCGTCCCTCGATTCTCCACAACGTCAGATGGAGCTCTCCCGATACCAGGTTTATCACTAAATCGCCAAATCGCCATCATGCGGATCGCGGCGTACGTCGGGGTAAGCTCCACCACTTTCTACAGCTCCAAATGCAGCGTCATACTAACTGTATGGCTACAGACTTCTGTGGCTTTGGCCGCTTCGGTCCTGCTTCGCGCCGCCTATGAGAGACCAAACTTCTATTCCGCCTGTGTATACCTTTCTCAATCCAATGCTTGTCTCATGGTAAGTCAAGTTAGGCTGCTGGCGCACCAGCTGCGGGGTGTTGGTTGAGCTCGCGCGCTTCATAGTCACGCCCAAATGGGTGCAAGCATCGGCTAATCAAGGTACAGATCCTAGCAAACCTGGTGCTCCTATTCACTGCCTCCCTCATGTATGGCCTCCAGCGCCTTCTCTATGGCCCTCTTCGCCCGATGGAGATCGAGCGCCTCTACGAGCACGCCTGGTTCGCCGTCACCGAGACCCTACTCGCTATGACCATCTTTCGAGACGATGTCGGTGTCTGGTTCTTTGTCATGTTCGTGGCTCTCATCGCGGGAAGGATGTGGCAATGGATTGGAGCCGGCAGAGTCGAGTTCGTCGAACAACAGCCGCCCACCTCCAACGAGATCTTCTTCCACTCGCGACTCCTCTCGAGCTTGCTACTGTCGATCATCTATGATGTCGTCATGCTCCGATACTGCGTGGAATTTGTGCTGAGACAGGCGCGACCGAACATGATCGTCATGTTTGGATTTGAGTTTGCCCTGCTTCTCGTCGCCTCTTGCGCCACCCTGTGTCGGCATACCTTGTGCTTGGTCGACTTGTTCGTCCAGGCCAAACAGACTGAGCAGAAGAGAATTGAGATGATTCAAGAGAGAATGGCTGAAAGGGCGCGCGAGAGAGAGCAGAATGGGCAAGCGGACGCACAAGATGACGCGCCAGTCGAGGTTGACGACAACGAAATCGACGTACCTGGATGGGAGAGCAAGGGCCGATACATATTCTACCTCGACCTTGCCACTGGTGAGTATCTCAGTTGCTCCATCTTTGCTATTCTAACGCGAGCCAGATTTTGTCAAATTAACCATCTACATGGCCTTCTTCTTCATTCTTCTGACCTTCCACGGCCTACCAATCCACATCATGCGCGACGTTCTGTTGACTGCCCGATCGTTCCATCGCCGCATTTACGACTTCCTCCGTTACCGCAATGCTACTCGCGACATGAACACTCGCTACCCCGACGCAACAGCCGAGGATTTGGGAGAAAATAACATTTGCATCATCTGTCGCGAAGAGATGCGTCCATGGAACAACACGCCACAGCCAGGCAGAGAGGGCGCCCAAACAGGCCAAAATCCCCGCATTGATGAGCGACACCGAGCGAAGAAGCTTCCATGTGGTCATTGCCTGCACATTAGCTGTCTCAAGAGCTGGCTTGAACGCCAGCAAGCGTGTCCCACATGTAGACAGCCGGTCTTGGTTGAAGAGACTAGACGCCGTCAACAGGCAAACCGACCAAATGCTGCGCAAAATGGAGCGGCCAACGGAGCTGCAAATGGCGCTGCTCAACCACCCAATCCCCAGGACCAAGCCAATGCCTTGATGCAAGATCTTTTGGGAAATAACCAAAACCTTCGTCAGATACGCCTCGGTCCTATTCGCATTGGATACGGTGTGAGAGCTGTAAACCTGAACGGCCAGCAACAGCCACAGCAACAGCAGCAACGGCTGGAGCAAAATGCGCAACAAGCCAACGCCCAGGTCAACGCCGTGCGGAACATGGTTCGCCGTGACCAAGATAACTCGCGCCGCCTATTACACGAGGCATTGCAAACTCCGCTCACTACCCAGTCTCTTATCGCTCAAACACTTTGGCTGGACCAGCTCGACAGACGTCTTACTCAGGAGATCAACTCTTTGAATCTTGCGCAAAATCAGCTTCAGGTTGTGCGCGGATTGCAGGCAGAGTACTTACGGCTTCGCAGAGCAGCAGCAGCAAACGTCGTAGCTGGCTCGAGTAACGCTCAGGCGATTCCCACTCCCACTGTCAACGCCAATGCCAGTACTGTGCTTCCCGGGCTTGGCTTAGGAAATCAGGGCCATGACAACCTTCAAGGAGCTGCGTCAGCGCAACAACCGATGACAGATGGCGATCCAAATCTGCCCCCTGGACTCACCCTGCCGCCGGGTTGGTCTCTGCTGCCTCTGAACACGAACGGGGCTCAGCCTGCCCCATTGCAAAGCAACGCAGTCAATTTGCCGGGGCTCAGCACTGGAGCTGGCGCAACTAACCAAAGTTCGACGGACACTGCGGCTGAAGTTTCCCAGTTGCTTCAAGAATGGCGGGAGACGATGAACATGGAGAGAACGACTCAGGATTTCAATACCTTCATGACGCAGAGAGCTGGAGATCAAGCTGGTCTAAACGGTGGGCCTCAACCCCAGAGGTCGGGTACTCCTGCTGGAGCCGGTCAACCGCTGGGCCCGGCATCTACCTCTGGCCACCAGACAGCTGCGAATGAGCGTGCTGGCGGAGAAGAATCTCGTCTCAACTCCAGCCCCGTCCCGCAAAATGTTCAGGACCCCCGCGTTGAGCTTGCGAGGATTGCCAGACAATCTGGAGATGTCCTTGAATTTGGAAACCAAGATTCTTCGAACTCGGCGCCGGTTGATGCTGTGCCAAGCGGTAGCCAGCCCGGAGAGCAGTCATCTAGCGAGCCTCCCGCGGCAATGGCGCAGGAGGACGCTGCCATTGCCGCAAAATCATCGTCTGTCCAAGTTCCAGCCTTGTCGAGCGCTGGCCCGGCTTCGCTGTCTGCGGAGAATACGGCCGCTTCTACGACTGGAGATACAGGCACACGTCACAGCGAACCAGGGGCCTTGCCTCCTAGTCTTCAGCCGCGGGTAGAAGATGGTGACGACGATGGAACCTAGCCGCATCTTCCTTCCCCCTTTACTCCCCTCTTTCTCTTTCTCTTGTAACTACTACTGCTCTGCGATTATACCCTTTGCATAGCGTGGGCGCAAAACTTCATTTCTCCGTCCGCTGCCCTTGTCCTGTTTTGACTGGTAACACGAACTCCACTCCTCTTCACTCCTTGAGTAGAAGATGAAAGGGGCGGCGCGTCGCAAGCTGGAACGTATTGATGGCAGCAGCGGATGGACGGTTAGGGTCGGCGTGCTGGTGCTATGCAGATTGATGGCTGAATGGTTCAATGGATGGTTGGGAAGACTTTTTGATAGTTGAAATGAATATGTCAATATTGGAATTGATTTTAGACTCTAACCGGGGCTGACGATGGTGGCAGTCGTGGTGATGTGCCGCTAGGCTTTCCGCTGCAAACACACGTTGGTCCTCGCCAATCCCACACGTCTTGGAGGCTCGGATACTTCCCATCCACGCTTATTTCACTCCAATAATGCTTCTTCAGTACTCATCCACAATTTTGTGTGTCGATACTGGTATAAATCCTTGTAACTAAGAGGACACGGCGCAATAACTGTGGAAAATGTCGACAGCATCAGTTGGATCCTTTAGTTAACCCAACCTTTGACGGAGCAGACTGGCGCCAAGTGTAGGCACATCTGACATCCGCTCACATGACCATATGTATGCCAATTCTCCTCTTTTCTTGTGTTGGGAATATACAAAGTCTTTCCACAAAAGTTTTAATCATTGGTAGGTAGGTATCGCACCCAAAACTCCGAACCCTATGCGTCAAACAGGACCGCCGAATGTGGCATAAGAAATTGAGATAGGAGTTTCTTTTAAAAGCCTTTTTCTATCAACCAGTCTTGGATCTCCATCTTGCGGTTGCCCTAGATCACTGTGTCAGCATGCTGCTCGTCCCATCCGTCGCTGCAGCCTCCACTGTACCTTTATCAGAATGCTTCTAGTGACATCATTGATCTTGACCTGTGACGGGTCCAAGCCCAGCTCGGTTTGAATCGCTGATTTGAGCTTCCGGATGTCTCCCTCAATCTTGCGGAGCTTTGTTTGGTGCAAGTTGCCGCCGGCCTTGGTTTCGTGGTAGACGGGGAGTTTGGCGGAGGGCGTCCGCATGACGAAGTAGGGCAAAAGAGGTCGGGTCTTGGGTGCGACGGTTTGCGACTCGTGCTCAACTGCTGCGGCTGTCAATTCATGTCAGCAGAGGTCTCTGTCGCCGTCTGGGGCATGCTGTACCCTCCGATCTCAACCGTGCGCATTGCGAGAAGCGGGCGATGCTTGCGGTCGTTGCCGGCTTGGGTGCGACTGGGGCGCGAAAGAGGAAAGGCAGTCTGAACATATTGTCGGTGGGATTGGCGTCGGCTCAATTGATCAAAGGATGCGGCGGGGCTTTGTGATGCTGTCGTTGGAAGTTCAGTTTCCGGCGATGCTGGCTGCGAGGGTCGCTGTGGCCCGTGCGAGGCGAGCCCGGCGCGGAATTTTGAACGACTCACCCCACAGACAACCATCACCACGCGGCACCTACATCACCTCTGCCAGCGCGCGCGACCCCGGAACCTCCATCGACGCGTCTGCCCGCCTTCTCAGATACCAGGACTATCAGGACTCTCGGCAACTCGATTCACCATGGCCAGCACCGACGCCGACGTCGCGGAGCAGTATGACCTGCTCCCCAAGATGATTCCCAATCTGGACCGCCACCTCATCTTCCCTCTGATCCAGTTTACCTTTGGCGAGGAGCAGACTGTGGAGGACAAGAAGGTCATGCTGGAGCTGCTCAAGCCTACGAACATGGCAGACTACGTCGGCAACCTGCACGCTGAGATCAACAACCTGTCGCAGCCTGCGGATGAGTACACAAAGAAGAGGGAGGAGGTTCTGAGGAAGAGGGAGCAGTTTGAGGAGGAGACCAAGAAGGTTCTCGACCTTTTGGACGACGAGGCGGTCGTTAGCAACCTCCGCAGCGACAAGACGGCCAACTTGAACTACCTGAAGGAGACCCACGGCGTGACCTACGAGATGGTTGACAAGCTCTACGAGTTTGGCCAATTCCAGTACAGCTGCGGTGACTACGAGCGCGCAGCCGACCTCCTGTACCGCTTCAGGATTCTCTCGACGGACAACGAAAAGATCTCCGAGGCCACGTGGGGCAAGTTTGCCAGCAACATTCTGTCGACGGACTGGGAGGCCGCCATGGAGGAGCTCGTCAAGATCAAGGACGGCATTGACACCCGGCTATTCAACAACCCGCTCGCCCAGCTCCAGCACCGCGCTTGGCTGATCCACTGGTCCCTCTTCCCCTTCTTCAACCACGAGCCCGCCCGCGACACCCTGACCGAGCTCTACTTTTCTCCCGCCTACATCAACACCATCCAGACCAACTGCCCCTGGATCCTCCGCTACCTCGCGGCCGCCGTCATCACCAACCGCAACAGGAGCCGGACCTCGAACCAGTACCAGAAGCAGCTCAAGGACCTGATTCGCATCGTCAAGCAGGAGGGCTACGAGTACAGCGACCCCGTCACCGACTTTGTCAAGGCGCTGTACATCGACTTTGATTTCGAGGAGGCGCAGAAGAAGCTGGGCGAGGCCGAGGATGTTTTGAAGGGAGACTTCTTCCTCGTGGCGACGGCAGATGCCTTTGTCGACTCGGCACGGCATCTCATCTCCGAGTCGTACTGCAAGATTCACCAGAGGATAGACATCAAGTAAGATTCGCCGGGAAACGAGTGACTTGAGACGCTAACCATTTGCAGGGACCTGTCTACCCGTCTGGGTCTCAGCCAGGACGAGGGTGAGAAGTGGATTGTCAACCTGATCCGTGATACCCGTGTCGACGCAAAGATCGACTACCAGGCCGGCACCGTCGTCATGAACCACCCGCCGCAATCCGTCTACCAGCAGGTCATTGAGCGCACCAAGGGTGGCTTCTTCAGGACCCAGGTCCTCAGCGCTGCGGTTGCAAAGTAGAGCATTCGCTGCGATTCGTTTAGTTCTTCGGGTTTACGAAAAATTCGGCGCGGGTAAAAGCAAATCTTCGATGCGTCCTCTAGACGGGAAAACGGTCACGGGCATGAGGAATCAGGGTTACCGCAAAAGCTGCCGGCCGTCTTGAATTCTGGCCGGGTAGAGTGACGGAGCACTCAATCGCGGAGACGTGGGCTTCGGGAGGATGGCATTTTTGGAATGCATGAACGGGATTCTCCAGTGATGATTTGATTAGAGAAGGAAGGGAATTGCATGCTCCGTGAAGATAATGAATGAGATTATCAACTCCTGCGAGCGTGTACCTTTGATAAGATGAGAGCGACTCGTGAAAGATGGTTGAGTCGCGAGAGTGCAGGCCTGAGGCCAGAAGAGGAAGCGACGCCGGTCGCGTCGGTCGGTAGACGCGCGTGCTGCGTTCGTGCCGACCCTTGCGCCGGGCCGGAGCATCATCAAAATCTAAGCCTAAACAACCCTGCCAACGCTCAACTTCTGTCTTTGGAAACGTCGACTATCATCGAAGACATCACGAGTCAGGATCTGCTTGGTGCATCTATTTTGGAATCGTCAAGAACCTTCGTCGGCCGTTTGCTTCACACGGCTCATTTCAACATGGCGGGCGACAACCCACGAAAGCGCAAAGCGCCGGCGGATAACCATGGCTTCAACAGAGTGCGTCTACTGGTTTGACACTGTGTTGACGTGATGCTGACGGGCGTAATAGAAGGGCAAGAAGCAGTGGCGCAAGCTACCGCCGGCAGCCGGTGGAAGCATTGAAGCTGGAGACTCTGGCATCTGGGCCTCATGCGCCATGGGAAGAGAAGGAAAAGCAGTCGCTGAGCTTCGCGACACCTTTGATCAGGTGAACTTGTACCAGCCTCATGTCTTGAGGGACGGTACGCCAGCGGTCTTGGCTAATCCTCAACCAGTACTGCAAGAAGCTGTACGGCGTCAACGGTGACGGCACCACCGAAGGCGGCGGCGATGCTTCCGACGAGGAAGACGGAGGCGACATTGAAGCCGAGATCAAGAAGGAGATTGAAGGCATCCGCAAGCCGACCAAGGAGCCGCTCTTCAGAAGCGTGCGCATCGAGACAGATTGCAGTCCGTCCCAGCCATCATGTCAACTCCCACGGACACGCTGACGCGCGTGTAGTCATGTTTTTCAAGACGCGCTCACCTATCGACCCGGTCGAGTTTGTGCGGCGCATTTGCGAGGACGCCATGGCGGCGAGCGCTGAGCAAAAAGCAGCCGGCCGCTTTGTCAAGAGGCTGACGCCCATGACGCTCATGGGCAAAGCAACCGAAAATGGGCTTGAAGAGGTCGCGAAACAAGTCCTCGCCCCTCACTTCCACGGTCCAGAGAACGCCGGCAAAAAGGTACACAAAAAGATGCCCTCTTGCCGATTTGCTGCTCGTCAGATGGTCTAGGCGCGAGACGTGGCCGATGTGTCGTTCTCCAGAGGCTGCTTCTATTATTTGCAAGCGCGAGATGTACATTGGCTAATACGGCAACAGTTCGCCATTCGGCCCAACGTGCGCAACCACAAGACCATGACTAGAGACACCATCATCCGGACGGTTGCAGCGGCGGTCGGCCAGGGTCATTCGGTAGATCTCAAGAATTATGACCTGCTGATTCTCGTCGACATTTACAAGGCAAGTTCATTTGACGTCATGTTGGTTGGGGGGAGTGACCGTGTTTAGAACTGACGGATATATGTATAGAACATGTGCGGAATTAGCGTCGTGGGGGAGGAATTTGAGCGACTGAAACGCTTCAATCTTTCCGAGATTTACGAGCCAAGTCCGAAAGAACAGCCGAAGGAATCAGAGGCGTGGTAGGCCGTCGGCCTGTATAAGCCTGGGAATTAGTCATGGCGGTTTGGGTACGCATGAAGCATTGGACGAGCAGACGTCAGCCCCCCGAACGGTAGCAGGGAGCAGTTGATGGGGCAGTATCAGATGTCGATGTTTGCAACTGCGGGGCGGCAGCAAAGAGTGCCAGCTACGGCGGGGGCGCCGCTGACGATGGGCGGCTGTCGAGAGCTGGAATAGCATTTGGTAAGCGAGAAAGAGAAGCAGTGGAATGGTGAACAACAAAGCAATAAAAGAAGTTTGGTGGTGGTGGTGGTGCGGCAAGGGATCAAGAAACTGGGGCTTGGGGTCGCTCGCTTTCTGGAACACGGCAAGCGAGAGGCTTGAGCAGCCTCGGCGGACGCACACGCACGCCAGCGGACCTGGACCTGGACGAGGCCGAGGGCAAAACGAATCAGCAGCCGGTCGCGGCTTGCCGGAAGTGAGCGGGGAGCATGGAGGAAGCATTTTGATGAACATTTTGGCGCGGGGACTGTGTTGGTTCATGAAAAAAACGTGCTGCTTCAGCCCTGCATCCATGAGGCCCACCTGCCCGGCTCGACGCTTTCCTAATCCGGTAATCTCTGACGAGAGGTTCAAGACGACCTTTTCCACGCGCGACCACTCCCTCCCCGATCAGTCGCCCTCACCGACTATCCTGCTACCGCGTCTCGTCAGCCGCCAGCTATCCTCATCACTCTGTATCTGCGCCACTCGCTCGTCTGCATACCGGTATCCGCTTGACCCTGTCCAACGCCCTCGGACCGACTCCCCCATAGGTAACACCCTGCCGCGTACCCAGAGCCAGAGCTGCCTCTGATGCTGTAGCTATTATTTCCTGTCCCAGCCCTGCTGAAATGCACAGTCCCCATCCGCCGACAAAGTCCCAACCATCCCTGACCTGCTGCGAACCTCCCGCCGCCCACGCGATCCGCTTAGCGAGTGGTACTTCGTATGCCTCCTCTGCTCTGCCATTGGCTCGTACCATCCCACTGCTTCTGTGCTGTGCTTTGACAATCATCTCTATAACACCGGTCCCACGGCCTGCTTTCATTTCAACACTGCGCTTTTGAGCACTTTACCCGGTCCCACGTCTGTTTCACTTGCGCAGCAATTGGTACTCTACCTCTTGGAATTCTTTTGCTTGCATTACAGCTATCCTCAACGTGGTCACCTGCCGCTGCTCTCAATACCCAAGGCCTCCCAGCATCCGCTCCCAGTTAAAATGCACCTTCACGCGCCACTTGATGTTGCGCCCTTCTCCAGGTTCGCCATGAGTCCGCCGACCTTGAACCACTCCTCGGACCTCTCGACTCCCTCTCGATCCCAGTCCCCCTCTGTCGACTTTGCAAGCATACGTACACTTGTTCGGGATCTTTTGCCGTCCTCGCGGTCTCTTCAGCAACTCGAACGCTTTCCAGCCCGGCTCCATATCATCTATCTTCTTCATTTGCGGGATGGATCTCATCTGGTCCTCAAATGCCCTCCGTCTCCACGGACGCGGGTGCTGCGCTGCGAAAACTTCTCTTTGGCAAACGAATCTACCGCCCTCGGAATATTCACCAGCATGACATCCTGTCCATTTTCGGTCCCCGAGGTCATACGCTACGAAAGTGCCTCCACGACAATAGGCACACCGTACTTGCTTAGAACACATGTCGGCGGAACTCCTTTGCGTGATCTTGCTGGTCGTTTGGCTTCGACACACCGGGACACGATCGACCAATCCCTTGGATACTTTTTACGCTTTCAATCGTCACTCACTGGACCCTCATTTGGACCGTTGGTCACAGTCAACAGCGGCCGCGGAGCTCGGACGTGGCGAGAAGCATTCATGCTGCTGCTGGAATCTATCCTCCGGGATGCAGAAGACATGCTCATCGCCCTGCCGTACGACATGATTCGCTCGGGGATCCAAGCAAAGATCAGCGCTCTCGACCAGGTCTCAACACCTCGCCTGGTAGCCCTGGATGCCGGACGTCCCGAGAACGTAATCATTGACTCGAGGACCAACAACATCAACGGCCTGGTTGGATGGGGAGCCACAATCTGGGGCGATCCACTACTCGCGGCCGTGTTCTGGTTTAATGATGTCGAGAACATTCGGGAGGCTTTTTGGCAAGGACTTGGCAGGCAGAACGGTGTTGGCCAAGCGGCAGGGGAAGTAGAGAGGCTGCAGATGTGAGTCATTCCAAGCGCTTTCTCCGCTGTATATGCGAATGTTAATATGCTATTAGATATGCAGTGTTTAGGGCAGCGTATGCCGTCGTCTCGCAGTACTACCGACCGGCCCAGGAGGAACTGCAAGAGCTCGAAGGCAGGCGATGCCTCACTCGAGCGTTGAGTGAGCTGCAGGGCGCATGAGAAGAACGAATTAGGCTTGCAAGGCATTCATCGTACCATCGATTCTGCATCAGGCGCACCGAGCGTCGTGGCCGCGCCCATGCTGGCAGTTCACAACCATTCCTACATTCGTTGTAGTAGGCGCCTGCTGCCCAATTACTCGGTCGCTTTAGCACAGGCGGACAAGAGCGCGAAAGGGGGACCAAATAGGTCGCCCTGGACGCTGCCGTGGATTTCCGGGTCCGACAGGAAGGAAGGCCCTCGTCGCGTACCACGTGGGATTGATTTCAGGGCAGCCTTTCACGTCTCTGTATCTTGGGCTACTTACATAGCAGCTGCATAGAGTAGCTGCAGAGTTGCTTCGGAAGGGGGAGTTGCGGCGGCCGCAAAGAAGACCTATTGGTGGTGGAGCCACCAGGAAGAAGCGACTGGGGGGGGGGGGGGCCAGTAGTGAGAAAACAAGCCGTTTGGTTTTTTCCCTTCTGCTTTTCTGGGCACTTTCTTAATGCTTGGTACCTGTTGAGGCCCACTTGGCTTTCATGATCGCCGCCATGGGTTGCTAAACACTTCCTCTTCTCTCTGGTCTGACCACCACCCACCTATCCCTATCCTCTGCGTGGCACGGCCCTTTTCGTCACTTGTCGACTCCCACCATTGCAACCCAACCTGACCCCCAGGGCCCGACCTCCCATTCGAGGACTGCTTGCCGACGGAAAGAGCTCCGGGATCGCATTGCCGCGCGTGGCAGTGGTGGACTGGTGTGGTGGTGTCCCTGGCCCGTCGCGTCTCTCAGCTCCGCAGGCAGCCAGCAGCAACTCCTCCGACCCCATGTTGGTTTGCTTGTTTGCTTGTTAGCTTTCACCGACCTTGTCGCCACTCGTCCATCTCAACGGGCTTTCCTCGCGTCGATGCGCACCCCGAACGCGGCCGGGCCACGGCATCATGGTCCCGAGTGGGCAGTGCCACTACTATGTACTGCCGTCTGTCTGGGAGCGAGCGGGCTCTGGTGGGAAAGGAAAAATTGGCGTCCCGAAACGCAACGCACCCCGGCTCCTCGGGCCGGGCCCGCTACATTTGTTTCGGCGTCCACTCTCTGGTCCGAACTCGTCCGCGATTGCTGCTTTCCCCTTCTTGCCCAAGTTTTTCATGCTGGGGGGTGGTGTGTGTGTGTGTTGGAGGATGGTGTTGCTACTGCAGTGCCGTTGGAGGTGGTGCGGCATCGGCCCGGTCACGCCATCTGTTTAGGAACAAGCTATAAGCGCGTAGATGGTTAGATGGAAGAAAGCTTGTGGCATCCTTGTCCACTGTTCCTTTCTCTCTCGTCGTCAAATCGACAATTGGTTCTGCGTTGGCTTCCAATCCATATCTGATCCTTCTCGCGGCGCCGCGCCGGGGCTTGCATGCATGCATGCCTACATGCAGTACACATAAACACATGCAAGAAAGCAGGCACAACACGCTGTGGCGTGAGATGGGAAAAACAGGCACATATGTCGTTCGTTCGCAAGCAGCATCTCTTGCGGTTGCCGATTCCGACGCGCTGCAGATGCAATTCAGGCGTGTTAGCATTGTTTCATGCAGGGCAGCCGGCCGGGGCGCTGGAGTGACTTGCGTCGGGGTTCTGGACTTTTGTGTTGCATTGTTGCTGGTCAGGCGAGGAGGAGGGGACTGCGACTCTGGATCGCCAAAGGTAGACGATGGTGTTTGTTTTTGTATGATGCTTAGGTGCGCAAGGAGCAGCAATACATGCCTTGGAAGACTACAGAGTAGCGTCAAGACCGTCACGAGCATTTGCAAGGCTTGCAATGAAGTCTAAGGTGCGTTGCATTACTATGACTGTATTGCACATGAGAGACCAAGCGCATCCATCACGTTTATTCCCCCCACTGTTGTTTCGTTCTTGCCGCGAAACCTGCAAGATACGCAAGAGGAAAAGTGCAACGAGAAGACAATGCAAACCAACTTCGGCACAATCTTTCCACTCATCATCTAGATGCTATACACCAAATAAATCTACCAAGCAAGCAGGCCCATCATTTTTCTTTACGCCTCACCTCCCAAATGCCACCCACCTCACCACCGACAATCATTGCCGAGCGAAATCACGGCACCTGGCTGATTCCACAGCAGAAGGACCATCAGCCACCACCCACCTCGCCTTGTCGCCTCGCTATCCGGCACCTCCGAATCCTGCCTACCGCCCGCACGCACGCGAGCGAGCTGAGGCGCAAGCAAGCGACGGGGACGCCGCTCGCTCTGCTCCTCCCGCCGCCGCCGCCGCCGCCGTCACGCAAGTGCCGTGTGTTTGTGTGCCTGGAGCTGGCTGGCTGGCTGTGTCGAGCTGCAGCAGCAGCAGCCACCCCACGCTCGCACGCCGGTGGCATGCACGGCAGCGGCAAGGCGACAGGGGTAAGCGAGACGGGGGGGGGGGGGGGCGGGAGGGACAGGGGCAAAGGCAAACATGCGAGCGCGTGCCGCCGCCGCGGGTGGGTGCGCGGATGGGATGGGATGGGATGGGCTTGGGGCTGGGCTCGGTCGGAGGAGGGCTTCCATGTCGAACAGGGGTAAGCGAGCGAGCAAGCAAGCCCTCTTGCTCCTCGCTCGTTGTTGAGAGTGCTGTAGTTATTTATCCCGTTTTGCGACGGGATGCTGCACCCGCAGATATGGGGTGGGACGATCTGGGCAGGAGATTGTTGCGTCTAGGGAGGAACCGGGACGCAGCATCAGAGATGAGTCGGTGGTTTGGCAGAGCCAGAGCTGCGGGAGGCGTGTCCATTGGATGCGACGGTCAAGGGACCAACGGTGTTTTCATGCAGGTTGCGGTGGTGCAAAGCTTAGGTGGTGTGGTTTAGCATTTAGGGTTATGGTTAAGGTAGGAGGAGGCGGCGGGCGGGCGGGCTTTTGCAAAATGTGACGGGTCGTCGAGGAGTTGCAAAAGAGATGCTTTCTTTTTGCAATGGGGATTCAGGGTCAGCTTTGATGACGTTGCCAGCGATCAGGACTTGCATACTGTGCTCTTTTTTTGCGTTTTTTAACGAGTGTTTGTCGTCTGGGTTGAACTCGCAGTACCCATGACAATCGACATGTCATTCAGTCCTTGTCGAGCCATCACATGCAAGCCGAGACGCAATGCGGTTCTCAGCTACCCAAACAAGCACGCAAGACTACATCAGGATGATATTTCAGCCGTACCATTTGGTCCACGTATAGAAAAAGTACCTCGGAGATCCACAACGACATCACAAGCCTTGATTACTGTATGCTTCAGATTTTTCGACCTGCAACGACATGAGAGGTCATGTCTCATCGGATTGGCCGCTGCTTGGTAGCTTTCCCAGAGCCATGGTAGGAATCCGACGAATCCGAAACTCAGCAACCCAATGGAACAATGTAAAACGGAGCCTCCATCGCCTGTGTTTTCCCCATGAGGAAGTAATAGGCTCTAAGCTTATCCTCATTCGCCGATGCTCTCGGTAAGCGGCGGCGACCGCCGGTGAGCCACGTCAAGGCTTTTTTGTTCTTGGGCGAGTGGCTCTGCATTGACTTGGCAGACCGTGACGAGGTGGAGAGAGAGCAGATAGCGTTGTGCTCGCGGTCTGTCAACGATCGAGACTTGGTTGCAAGTGGTACACGCAACCATTTTGACTGCTTTTTCGAGCCCAACCCCGGATTGAATGCTCTCATGACTTGGAGCTGGGGTTCCTCGATACTCCCGATCCTTGCTCTTCTTTTACATCGCCAAATTCTCCAAGTCGCCACAGTCTCTCTCTCCGGTATGTGCTGTGAGTTTTGCTTTAAAGTCTCGGACCAGCAAAGCAACGTGGCGACCAAAAGTACTAGCGAGAAAATGATGGTGGTTCCAGGCTTTGGGATGCTGTAGAACCGACGACGACGTAGAGTGATATTGTAACGTAGCAACCTCTGGACCCTGAAATGGAGAATATTGCTTCTCTGTGTGTCTAAGAAGCACCCGTGTGCGTCACCTCTGTGCAACTTGGCTGAAACACACTCGTTAAATGTGGCAATCCGCAACAGTGTGCATGCAGTCTGTACACTCGCTTATACCAAACTTCTTGTTGGCTGGCAGCTTGCTTTGTGTCGGAAAACTGGAGTTGAGCATGTGTCGAAAAGAAATTCTTGGAAAAAGCTTCAGACTGTGAGACGTAGGGATGAGAGCCACGGTTGGCTGGTGCTGAAAGGAAGGAAGTATAGAGGGACTGCTTGCTTGGCTGATGGCATCCGGCGCAGAAAGCCAATTTACGAGAAGCTGAGAATTTTATGTATGACAATGGCCTGGATGTAGGCGGAAATCCACAGCACAGACCTAACTCGCGCAATGTGTTATCCAAAGTCTTTCACTTTTTAAGAAGGTCTGGGCAGGGGTAATAATTGTATCTCTGCAAACCTTGTAACGTGGGCACGTTGAGCTTGTCGATAGACGCATTCTTGGGAAGCAAGATTGAGGAAAAAAGTTGGCCGAGGAAAGAAGTTGGCGACAAGTAGTCAAACGCCAAAGTGCGAGCACTTGAATGTCCCATACAACCATCCCATTCCAAGTTCTCCCCACCATCGAGCTGCCAGAAGCTCCAATGTTTTCCTCTCCCCAGGAAGCAGGAATCCTCGGGGTTCGCGACTTCTTCCATCACACACTTTGGCGAGGTCAAAGCCATGACCAATTTTCCACAACACTGGTCCTGGAAACTGTCGAGAAAAGACGTTCTGGCTGATTACGGTTGAATGTGATTGGAGTCGGTACGTGTCCCTCAACAGTCATCTCCCTGTGTCGCTCTTTCACTTTTCGCCTTCCCCGGTCTACCTGCACGTCAAACGTCGATCTGTTTGACCGATTGGGCACAAGTAGACGACGTGGTTCCAAAAGCGGGCTGATTGACAGTCGAGATGCCAGCTTTGGAGGAAACAACCACCGACTTTTTAGGTACACACCGCCGTGGAGCCCACCCGACACTCTTTTTGATCCACAGACTCGGGTATCAATATCCGCCAGACAATGCAAGCTCGCTTCTTCTGACCGCAGCTTCATCATGGCCCCATCTAGCCTGCAAGTCCACCACCTCTGGCCATTTTGCGAGCGCGCTGATCACGCCGGTTGTGATTTGCGCGCGATGACTTGTTTGCCTCCTTCCGATGCCTGTTGGCCTGCGTCTGCTTGTCGCTGGCCGGGCCGGCAGCGCTGCTGGCGTCGGCTTGTCCACCACCACCACCACGTCCACCTCGCCCTCGCCCGCGGCCTCTCCCACCTCTGCCGCGAAACCCACCGCGACCTCCTTGACCCTCGCTGTCCTCGGTTCCTGACCCAGCGGGACTGTCCCTCCATCTTGTTGAAGCAATCTCGCGTTGTTGCCCGTCAAAGGTGGAGAACTTTGCCTCCAGCCGCTTCAGATTCCGCGGGTCCCTAGCCAGCATGATGGACCAGCCCTCTATCGCTTCATCCGTCATCCCAGTCTCGCTCTTTAGTGCCTCTCTTGCCTTGCTCCGCCGTGTCGAGGTATCCCTGTTGAACGTGTCCTTTGAAAGAGAGTAGGCGCGGAACAGGGCCTCTTCATTCTTGTCGCGCAATTCAGCCGCTTCGTCGTTGCCTGGAACAGCCGAATCAACCGTGCCACCGACGTCTTCCACATCGTACGTGTCATCGCGCTCATCATCATCCAAGTCAAAGGTTGCCAAGGCAGACAAAATGGCAGCCTTGTTCGGGGCAGCTTTTTTGTCCGCCAGTATTTTGTCCGCTGTCAGATTTTCATTCTTGCGCCCAATGTGCAACCGCGACGCATCGACCGTGAGCTGGTCGAGTTCGTCATTGTCGAAAATGTTGCGTCTTTCCGGAACAGGCGTAGAGCGAGGCTCCAGTGCGGAGTGGTGATGAACTGTCTTCTCCTGGATGGTTGGCGGAAGTTGCGCTGCCCGGTCAGCATTCTTGAGATGTGGCGGGAGCGAATCGTCGAGAAGGTGTGCCGTGACTTGCTCAACATCGTCGTTGTATTCGCGCAAGCACTGAATGATGAAGCCAGATCCGAGGTCTGGGAACAGGTCTTGTATCTGAGTGACTAGACTCATCTGGTGAACATTGACGCTCCCAGCTGCATGGCCAAACTCATCATCCAATGCTCTTCCCTTGCCCTTGTCGGCCTTGCGTCGCGCAATTTGTTTCGGCCTCGCCAAACTCGGCTGTCTAAAGGAAGACAGAGTCTCGGCAAAGTTCTTGACCCGGACGCCCTCGTCGGCGCTTCCACTATCTCTGATGCGCGCTATCAGAGGAGTATTGGTGACGAGATCGGATAAGAGGGAAGGTTGCAGGCTTGACTCTGCTACTGTCTCTGCGTTGCTTTTCAAGCTGTACAGAGTGTCTGAGAGGAGGGAGTAGCTTGGTTTCTCTCCTTTCGTCAAGGAGAGCAATGCTAGTGACGCGACGGTGACAATTTTTGCCCGAAACTCCGGTGATGATTTGGTATAGCTTGCGCAGAGAGAATCCAGAAAGTCGGTGCCGGCGATGAAAAAGGTCGCAACTTCCGGAGAGGTGTGCAACAACGGCACAAGGTCCTTCAGGGATTCTTCTGCTGTTGCTGGGGTGCTTGACTCCAGAGTCTTTGTCAGAGATGACTTTAGCCTTTGCAGGCCTGCCTCGATCTGGTCGCCATTCTTCTTCCACAGACTGGATAGCAGTTCTCTTAATCGCTCACTGCGCATGAACACGTGGCTGAGATTTGAAAGAAAAGTCCAGTCAAGGAGTTTCTGCGGAATCTTTTCTGCTGAGAGCAACCTATGTGACAGTAGGAAACATTGCTTCTTAAGCTCATGTGCCTTCTTGGACTGAAATTGAGAGTCGTTCCCGGTAGCCTTGGCCGCCTCCTGGAAGTAAGACGTCAGGAAAGAAACCAGATGGCCTTCATCTGCAGCTGCTTGTGAAAACTCGGTTTGAGAGAGATGCAAATGCGCTCCAGCAAGCGTGATCCAAGCGTCAAGACATGATTCCCATTCGGCAGGTGGAATGCTGCGTCGGACAGAAGATGGAGGAAAGGGAGCAAGAGGCGGAAGAGGCATCGTTTCAAAAGTCAGATGCAACGATCAATGACGGAGAGAGGTAGAGGAGAGGAAGGAGAAAGACTGCGACTCGAAAGCAGAAACGACAGAGATCACATTAAGGACGGCGTGACTGATGCTGAAGGTGCTCTTTTGCAGACACCGTCAGCGATGACCGCATGTAGACTGTTTGATGTGCGCTAGTCCGAAGGCGTGCTAGTGCGCCAAGATTTTTCCGAACAACGCACATTTGCCGAAAATGCGCCCGCAACACCAAACTTCTCTTCTTCAGCAACACGACAGCTGCCAGTCATCACGTTACCGAGAGGAACCCTCCGAGTCTTGACTGGATTTTCATCTTCATAACCGTACGTCGAAACCAATCAATCGCGCGCATGCCAGCAGCCGCACCGCGCAGCATCCGTCGTCAACCTCAACCCGCTAACAGCTTGTCGCCTGCAGAATCGCCAAAAATGTCTTACAACAAGGAGAAGGACTTTTCCGAGGGTCCCAAGATCCACAAGATCCGCATCACCCTGACCTCGCGCAAGGTCCAGTCGCTCGAGAAGGTCTGCCAGGAGCTCATCGACCGCGCCAAGAACAAGGACCTCCGCGTCAAGGGCCCCGTCCGCCTGCCCACCAAGAACCTCAAGGTCACCACCCGCAAGACGCCTTGCGGTGAGGGTTCCAAGACCTGGGACACCTACGAGATGCGCATCCACAAGCGCCTCATCGAGTAAGACAGATCCCTCCACACTTCCCCCGATCAGCGGGCTCGCAGGACCAGTAGACTGACGCGACTTTTTTTGCAGCCTCAACGCCCCCACCGAGGTCGTCAAGCAGATCATCATCAACATCGAGGCCGGTGTTGAGGTTGAGGTCACCATTGCTGCTTAGATATACCCACTGGCAGTGCGGAGGGGAGCGGAACAAGACATTGGGCATCTCATGTAGATTTTAATCTGACGGATCGTCCACGGCGAACATGGAGCTTTGCACTCATGTGTGAAGGTGACATTGGTGCTGAATCTGTCTCGCAGCATTCACGCCTGTCGGCCCTCCTCCCAAAGGTACGTTTTTGATCGTCTTCTTTTCACACCACCATGCCGCCGCGCACAAGGATGAGCATTATCACTAGTTATCCCTGTCTGAAATACCCTGTTGAGAAACGTATTCACACTCTGAGTTCCACATCGAGTCGCAAACTTTACACGAAAAGGCAGACTTGAATAGCCAGCTAACTTGCTCGCAGAAAGATCTACCGCTGCCAACTCCGCGAACAATGTCTGTCCCTTCGAAGAGTGCTCACCTGTGAATCCGGCATCATTTGCGCCTCGAGACTGCCTGCATTCCAGCACAAACGGAGAAATGTTCCAATGACATGACAGCACCCGAGAGAGAGGATTCCAAGCCCAGCCCAATCAAAGTGCAAAGTCTTCGCCAGTCACCCACGCAGCACGTACGGTCGTTGCCAAAAAATCAAAACTCTTGACATCACTCCACCAAGCCAGCCTTGCGTCACCTTATGAATGTTCCCATTGTCAACTCGCAATTAAGTTCCTTCTGCACTCCGATTGCAACGTCAGAAGTGTCTACATGTCTACACCCAAACTTGGGGACATGTTACGAAACACGCACCCCATCCATCCCATTTGCCTCCCGTCCACCCCATTTAATCCATTCCAAGAAAAGATTCATCACACACGGGGCATTGATTCCCCCCATTCCGTTCAGAAGAATCCACTACATGGGGATGTGTAGGAAATCAATCCTCCTTTTGAGGTGAAGGAGGCACACTCACTGCGACTTGGCATCATCCGCCAAGTATATATACATATATATATATATATATATATATTTTTGAATTTGAAAAAAGTGGCCCGCCCTCCTCCCATCACCACATACCTACATGTAGCTTATATGCTCCGGCGGCGACGACTGCGACTGCTTGGTCTACCGCGCCGTAGAACGGAGTATCAGCTTGGCTTACCTGAAGTCGATCATGGGGAGGAGGGAGGGGGGATTGCGCTGTACTTGGTCTCGGGGGGAATGAATGGCAGCAACGGGGCTTTTTGAATGTTTCCCACACCTAGCCCGTTCCCGTCCTTCTGTCCAAGTACATAGGCAATGGCAATCCAGCACCCAGACACACAAAAGGTTTCCCCGCGTCCCCTATTCTCATGTTGGGAAAAACAGGGGGGGGTTTTAACTTTTTTACTCTGAACATGCACGGCAGCGGCGTGTGTCGCAAGACAACCAACGCCGTCGTTCCCAATTGGCAAATACTATACGTCCTATAGGGGCAGAGGGCCGATAGGGGCAGAGGGCCTTTTCGCCAAAAGCCCGTAGAAGCCTGCCTACCCTACGCGTATTCCAGTCCTTATCCCCAATCCCAATGGTTTACCAACCAACCAGCCAACCCCTGAAAAATCAAAAAAATCCCAGATCCCAAATACTGATTCCCAAAACGCAGCAAGTCATTATTCCGTCTCATCCATTCCGTTCCGTTCAGAAAATGATGCGTGCGTGCGTGCGTCGCGGCCGCAGCGCAACAGTCTATTCCAACCCATATTCGATTGTCGCCTTTGCTCCAGTGGGGGAAAAGAAGCAAATTTCAAAGTCAGATAAGCCAGAACCAACTCCGTTGAACGCCAACTTTGCCCAAGACGCGAGGGAGAAAACAAAATCCAAATCCAGTCTATGCATGTGGTGGTTGATTGTGGGGTGATGCAAAAAAGGAATCGACAAAAAAGGCAGGCAAATATTGCCGTAGCCCCTTCTCCCCTCTCAAAGAATGCAAGATAGTAATGATGTGTGTTCGTGTGTATCGTCAGCAACAGCAGATTTCGAGCCCTTTCCGTTTGACTGCGGTGCTTGCTGGATTTGCGCGTGTGCTCGCTTGCTTTCCGACTCTAGGGTATACCCATGAAAACCCCCAAAAAAAAAAAAAAAAAGAATCGCAGATTTCAGAGAGAATGAAGAAATGGTGGGGAATACGAAGAATGACAAGATGTCAGAAAGGAACGAGGCGCAATGGTCACCATATGTACGTCGGTTCGTCTTTGGAAAAGGAAAAAAGATCGGACGCGCTGTTTGGGTGCGTCAGGGACCTACCGCAGATTGCGCGCAAAGTACGCCTCACCTGATGTCCAATTGAAAGGGCTTGAATTTACCGCCAATTGTACCGCATTTGGGACAACGGGCACGGTTACGGTTTTGTTCGCTCGAGAGGACGTCGACGCAGTCCTGGCACAAGCCGCAGATGCACTCGGTGCACGCGTAGCTTGCGCGCAGGAGGGACAATCTTCGACACGCAGCGCAGTAAATGTGTACCGTCTGTCCATATGTCGGAGACGAGTCTGACAGGCCCTGGGACGAAATGTGAAAATTGTGTCCCGATTGGGTGGACTCGATGGACGACTCGACCGAGGGAAAGGGCTCAAGTCCCGAGTGGTCGGGCGGTGGCGGCGTCAACGTGTTCTGCAGTGGTGAGGCGTGGTAGGATTGGAATTGGGAAGCCACATAGGGCGGCAGCGAGGCACGGTTCAGGTGGTGGTGGTGGGGCGACCCGGGGATCTACGGTGCAGCGTGAGTTCAAACGTCTGAAGCCAAATTTCGTGCAACAATGGCACATACCGGTGTCAGATCCCTACTGTCTTCTTCAGTGGCCGAAGCTGCAGCATCAATAAGATCCTCCCATCGCTTGCCATAGGCATTGGTGGTGGAGCTTGGGGGTTCGACCGAGAATGCTTTGCGGTCGTGGCTCATGCGCCGCGCCATTTCCCTCGACCTGCCCTTTTCGTGCTTTGGGCGGCGAGCATTCTGCGTGACGGAATTCTTGCGTGGGCGCGACTTGTTGGAACGAGGAATGGGGGGCAGGGTCGAGGAACGGCCTGGTGGCGAGTGGGCCAGCGACGAGGGGAGCAGCTCGCGCGGCGTCGAAGTGTTTCCGTAAGCATATTCACCTTCTCCCATGAGCTGCGGGTCCACCGCAAAGCGCGCCTTTTGCCTGTTTTTGGACTCTGGATCGGACAGGACATCCTGAGTCGTCACGGTTAGCAAAGTCCAGTAGCAGCTTGTCGCAACGCAAGGAGCGCAAATGGCAATGAATGGTGATGCGCTGCTGCTGCAATGGCAGCTCCCAGCTTGGCTCAGCGACCGCAGAGCTCACGGCATACCTGTTCAGAGTCCCATTCATAGTCTGGTCTGTGGTTGTGGAGCTGTGCCAGTGCTGCGGCTGCGCTGGCGGCTGGCAGCAGCGAGGCGCGACGCATCTCGTCCGACGATCGCGGAGTGACGTCGTCTGGGTAGAATACGGCAGCATCGCCGACATGGCCTGAGGGAGTCAGACCATATGCCCACGAGGCAGTCATGTTCTGAGCCGCAAACGCACCAGCTGATATTTGAGGAGGGGCAGCATTTGTCGGTGGAGGGGCAGGACGCTCGTGGGGCGGGGTGTTGACCATCAGGGCAAAGCTCTCCTCGGTTGCGGGCAGCTTCGGGATGTAATGCTCGGGGTGGGCGCGGCGAATGTGCTCCTGCATGGAGCGATACCGCTTCTCCTGGTGTCGGTCAGTCGTCTTGTTCTTGGCTGAGGCTGAATCGATGACGTTGCGGGCGACCTGGGACGGGAGTGGAGCAGGGCGGAACTCACACCGAGGCAGCGCTTCCGGCAGCTGGAGCCATCTTGGTTGCGCAGCGGACAGACAACCTCGTTGGTGCTGTCGGAGACGGAGAAGGAGTTTGTGAGGTTGCGAGGGGGCGGCATGGTAGAACATGCACGCAGGAGGAGCGGGCGCAAGAGCGAGAAGAAGACAAGGGTGGTTGAGGCGAGCGAGGGAGCGGTCGAATGGTCGAGGGCGCAGGTCAATGGTCGGCGGAGGCGAGTGTCGGCGAACAAGAGACGAGCGGACGAGGTGGTCGAGATAATGTACTGTAGATGTAGGGAGTAGTGTACTGTAGCTGAGGTGTAGCTGAGGTGGGAGAGAGATTGGGAGCTAGGTAAGGTAAGGTAGCTGTCGAGGAGGGGCTAGGTTTTCAGTGAAAGGACATGCGGGGATGTGCAGAACTAGGGTTCCTCTCTTTTTGCAAGCTCTGACTGATGGTGACTCGGTGATTGGCCGGCGCGCCCGGTGAGAAAAAAAATATCTGCTGGGCCATGGCCAACCTCTGCACTGCTATGCTCATCTGGCGCCATTCTCTCCGTTGCTCGGTTCTGGTCCTGGAGCTGTGTGGCTCAAAGAGCTCAAGCTTGCCGGAGCTCCTCGTAGCTACATGTAGGTGCTGAAGCTCCATGTGGGAGAGCTGTGGGAGCTATGGCGCAAAACTCAAGTCACCACCATCGACCCCGACACGGCACGACGCATCGGCTATGTGCAAGTCTCCTGGCTCAACGCAGTGGAGCGCAGCGCATTGCAGCGCGACAGTGCAGATTCGCCCTTTTCGGCAACCGCCTGGCAAAAGGCTTTGATCCTTCTGTTCCGAAGGCTTGCCACAGACGATTAGGGGCGCCCAAGGCTATCTGATATCGTAAATCATCATTTCTACACTGGTTGACGGCCGCCAGCCATTTTGCGCCAACTGCGCCCGCGACCGCGAACATGCGAGCTGCCCGTGCACTTCAATTTGCAGGCCTCTGCTCCTTGCCCGGCGATCCATCAGGACCCTTGACTCCTGCTGTGCCTTTGGCCAGCACACTCCTAGCCCAACGGCAAAACATCTTGAACATTAAATCCCTGCTGCTTCAACGTGTCGGCTTTTTCAACCAGGTCGGTGGCGCGCCTTCGGTTGCGCGGCTGGCGTCAGACTCTCCTCAGATAAACGACTGTCCTTCTCCGCGCCTTCGAGAAGCCAAAGACCACCAACCTCGCTTAATCTTGCCCCCAAGCCTCGTCCACCACCTCCAATCGATACATTATCCGCCAGGACAACATGCTGCCGCGCGCTCTCTCGCCATCCATTGCTCTGCTCTCCTCGTTCTTTGATGTGCCTCCGACTCCTCTCGCCATGACGACCACGTCCAGAGGTCCTGCACTATGCTCGTCGTCAAGGCGCTAAATGGCGATGCCTCGTTTCTGCTTGTCTTCGTCCCGTCCATCGCTCCAGATACGCCCTCAGTCTCCCAATTTCCAGGCGCCTTTACTGTCCTGATAGACCCATGGCTGACGGGACCCGCCAAAATCCTGACCTCTGCCTTCTCCGTATCGCACCACCAGGCCCAACCATGCGTGGCCTCTCTCGCCGATCTCCCGGAGCCGGACATGGTCATTATATCCCAGGACAAACCAGACCACTGCCACAAAGAAACCCTGACGCAGCTGCCACCAGATACCCGCTCTCTCATTGTCGCGGCGCCGGCTGCCGCTGCAAAGATTCGAAAATGGAAGCATTTCAAGCCAAACATCATTCATGCCCTGCAAGACTTTTCCGAGACGGACCAGTCGACCATTTTTCGCATACAGGTGCCCTCGTTTACGCCATCAGGTTCCCCGGGCCAAGTCACCGTCACGCTCATTTCGCAGAAGAACGACTTTACCGGCCTCCACAAGGCCATTGGCATCACCTATCGCGCTCCCAGCAGCGTCCTGACCCCTAATCGCCAAACTCTAATCAACCTGCCCACCAGAACCACGCGCAACGCCAAAACCGGCTCCCTGCAGACGCAGTCTACAAACACCAGCACCTCATCCGGCCCCAAGTCCAACCCCAAGGCGAGGGCCGCCTCCATCGACGTGACCGTCGCCGCCGCCCGCCTCCGCGACACCAACCAAACGCCCCCGCAACCCCCCAAGCCCATCTCGGCGCCCCTCCAGCTGCTCGACACCCCCTCGACCCTGCGCTCCGCCGTCTCGCACAGCTCCATCGCCAGCGCCCTCACTGGTGCCGGCGCCGGCGGCTGCCCCGACCCCTCTCCCACCCGCGACCGCGAACCCACCCTCTCCGTCCTCTACTCGCCCCACGGCGTGCCGTACGCGCTGCTCGAGCCATACGTGACGTCGCAGCTGATCGGGCAGGCGGCGCTGCCGCTGACGCTGCTGCTGCACGCCTTCGACCGCGTCGACAACCCGTGGTTCCTGGGCGGCAACATCTCGACGGGCGCCGAGGGCGGCGGCGCAGACATTGCCAAGCGCCTCATGGCGCGCGCGTGGGTCGCGGCGCACGACGGCGACAAGCGCAATCGCGGCGTCGGCGTCAGCATGGTCAAGACGCGCAAGATGGGCGTCGAGGACGTCAGGCGCGCCATGGTGGTGAATGCCGAGGGCGAGGTCAAGAAGGTGCCGACGCGCATTCAGCGCTTGGATAGCGGTGACGAGTTGAGGGTCAAGGGGGGGTGAGATGAGGTCCGTTTTGTTGCGAGACTTTGAACACAGCGAGAAATCTAGGGTGGGAAAAGAAGTCGCGCCGATCTTTCTGTACAATACGACGAGGAGTGATCATGTTCGCGGTCCCGGACATGGGCGCACGAGAAAGGATTCGGTGGGCGCATCGGGAGGAATCTCGACGTAGACTGGAAGGAGGAGAAGCAGCAGCAGCGACTACCTGCCCGTCTGCACGCCTGTCATGAACTTGGGCCATGCCGGACATGGACAAGAACCATAGTGGCAGCAGCAGCAGCAGCACGCAGGAGGAAAAGAACTCGCCAATCTTAAGCGGGACCTCCTCACACCATGTACATATCATGCTCGTCCTGCGCGGCCGACCCTAGATTGAGTGGCTAGCTACATAGCTACCTGCTCGGTGGGTACACCATGGATGTAAATACAACATCATGTAGTCCGACAAGACGAGAATATTTTGCCTGCAAGGGTAGGTAGGTGTAGAGGAGAACCAGGCGCGAACGCGATGCACGCTTGCTTGGGATATGATGGCAAGAACTGCACGACGCCCATCATTCTTTACAGAGCCTCCTGCGTGATGCTTGCTCCTTCAATGCCCTGAGGTGTGCCCCGTTCGAGTTGGGCAATGAGTTGATTTGAGATGGATCCATACATATGTAGATAGAGGACGGGCGGGGGATTGTTGATTCGATTTTGGACTGTCTCGGGTCGCGAGGCTACATTACGCTACATGCCTCGCCGTGTCTTTGTGTTTCAGTGGCACTTGTGACTTCGCATGTGTGCATCTTTTTTTGCTTTCGAAGTTCTTTCCCCGGCGGTCTCGATTCAGCAAGTAGATGCATGTCCATCTTCTGTATGTGTCGTGTCGCACATGACCCGGCGTCAATGATAATGATACAACGCATAGCCTTCTCGCATCATTCAATGCCATCTCTTCTTCTCCTCGGCTTTCCAACTCTTTCATTCTTCTCCCATGATCAGCCCTGCTTCTCATCCAGCACCTCAGCTTCGCCCTCGCCCCCTTCAAACAGCGCCTTCTCCTCCTCCACCGACGGCGGACTCCCCGGCTTGCTTGCCTCCGCGCTACCGGTATCCTTCGGCGGGCCCCCTGCTCTCGGCGGCCCTCCCTTCGGCGGCGGCGGCCTGCTGCCTCCCTTGGGCGTGCCGCTCCCTGACCCGTAGTCCAGCTCGCGGCTTTTGGCTTCGCCTTCGGCAAAGTACTCATCGATGCCGCCGCCGCCGTCGCGTGAGCTTGCTGCGTGGGCATGTCGCGGTTTTGCTCGGCGGCCGGCCGGAGGAGGAGCGGTGGATGATGATGACGAGGGAGGAGGTGGCGGTGCCAGTGTTCCGGCGGGAGGAGGCGTGTTGGTGCTGTTGAGCGGGGCGGGCGAGGCGCGCGACGAGCTCGCGGGCATGGCGTCGGCGGGGACGAAGAAGGAGGACGGCGTCAGCGGAGCGGGCTCGAAGCCATTCTGGCCGCCGGCGTTGTTGGTCGTGTATTGGGACTGCGGTGCCGTTGCAGCGGCAGCGGCGTGGTCGGAGCCGTCGAAGAGGGTTTCGCCAGGTCCTGCGGGCGGTTCTTCCAGAGGCGCGGGCAGCCGGTGCAGCGCGCCGAAACCGAGCACGCAGCCCAGAAGCCCTTGGCCGCCCCAGCTGCGGCTCGGCGTGATGGTGACGGGCCGCGTGACGTTGTATTCGTGGTTGTAGACGAAAAGGCGCAACGGCCGGTTGGCGTAGTCTTCGACCAGCTCGCCGAGGCCGCTTTCGCCCTTAACCAGTCCCTCTGGGCTACCGATGATGTAGTCACCGTATGGCAGCAGGCCTGCTACATCGGCTGGCGAGTTGGGAGACACGTCGAGGATATGCCAGACGTCGTCGGTGCTGGAGAGCGGCGTCCATTGCAGTGACAATCCCAGCGTCGGCGTCTCGGCGGGGATGGGCACGTAGAGCTCGCGGATGCGCTGACCCTTGGCGCTCCAGATTCCCAGGCTGATGGTGCTGCCCGCGCTGTTGCGCACCTCTTTGGCGAAGAGCGTCGGGTCCGGGTTGTCCTGTGCGAGTGTCGTGGTTAGCAAGGTATTCGTAAAAATCTGTTGGGACTGTGACCTGAGAGAAGTCTTACAATCGTCCGTCCATTGATGCCAATGACAAAGTCGAACCATGGCTCCAGCGGCAGCGTGTCGTTGGTGTTGCGCAGGATCTGGAAACCCCATGCCTCGTTGTCGCCGCCGTTGCTGCGCTCTTGCGGTTCGGCGTCGAGTCGCGCGATGAAGCGATTGAGGGCGCCAAACATGCTCATCTTGACTGTGTAGCGACCGGTCTACTCGGTTTGTTGCCGGTGTGGGTATTCGATGTTCGTCGGAGCGAGCGGTGGGGTTTTGAGGAGACAGGCTCTGGAGCTGTTGTCGTCGTGGTCTTCTGTTTTGGACCCCTGCTTGGACGGTGGTCATAGCTTCCATCCCGCTTGCATCCCGGCGCTGCTCTCGTCATTTTCACCACACCTTGCTGGTTTCCGTTGTGCTCCACAACATTTACCATTTCGAGTCTCCGGTCCTCCGTGTGCCCCGTACGCTTTCGATTACGGGTAGATCAGGGCCCGACCACGCCGTCCGGACTCGTCGATTCAAGCCATGGAAGAAGGATACGAAATTTACGGCGACGAAGCCTACGAAGAGGAGTATGAGCCCGTTGCATGGCACTACAACAGCATCGATGAGGTCCCATACAACATTCGAAAGTAAGCGTTGCCCCAGAAGTGATGTGGCTTTGGAGCATCTGACACTTATTAAGATATTTTCACCAGCGCTATAACCTCTTCGAGAAGTACGATGATGGCATCCTACTAACGGATGATGCATGGTTTGGTGTCACCCCAGAAAATGTAGCAAAGTAAGTTGCTGCTGGAAGTCTTTCAAATTTCGCTTACAGGCTTAGAATCATTGCTACACACGTGGGTAAAGCCGCCGGGTCTGAAAAAACAACCATCATCGATGCCTTTGCTGGCGTCGGTGGCAACGCCATCGCATTCGCGCTCTCGGGACGCTGGGAGCGCGTCTTTGCAATCGAAAAAGACCCAGAGACGCTCAAGTGCGCAAAACACAATGCCGAGATCTACGGCGTCGCCAACAAGATTTGGTGGATCCAGGGCGACTGTCTCGAAATCATTCCCAAGCGCTTCCCCGGCATGAAAGAGGCCGTCGTCTTCGCCAGTCCACCGTGGGGAGGCGTAAGCTATCGCCACCAGCCCGTCTTTGACCTCGAGATCATGCAGCCTTATGGATTAAAGGAGCTTTACCGCGCGCTGACCAAGGCCTCAAAAGATCTGGTTCTGTACCTGCCGCGCACGTCGGATCTGAATCAGATTGCCAAGTATGCCCCTGATGGCGTGAAGACTATGGTGGCTCACTACTGCTTGAGAGGTGCGAGCAAGGTAGGAGATCTTTAAATCGATTGAAGCGCTCTCGCTCTAACTTATGATTGCAGGCTCTCTGCGTGTACTACGGCGATTTTGGAAGCATTCCCTGAGTAGATGCTTTCTGTCCTTAGTCAATCGCATTTCTCAGTTCGAATCTGCCTACGAGTCAATGTTCCATCGCAGCTTTGAGATCATATCTCAGGAAGGCCCTGTCATGTTGAGGGCCTCTTGATGTCGCCCGCTTTCAGTCAAGTTGGAAGCATCTGACGACTTTGACCTTTTCTGGAGCAGGGATGATGGTAACTCCTGCGGTGGATAATGCTTTCCTCCAGAAGTAAAATCTTCCCGCAAAGGTGAAGTTGGAACATAGATCAGAGTGAGGCCAAGTATTTTTGGGGAAGTTTGCTACGTGCAGGATAAGTCCTGCCACGCGTCAAGTGAAATTTAGATTTGGGAATCAAGGCATTTCGTCCTCGCTGCGACGAACACTTTCAGTGCTTAAGTAGAAAGGCCCCAAAATTGCAGTCCACATTGCCAGTCCTTTACTGTCCAGAGCTGCGTGAAGTCGAGCGTGACGTCTTTTGGCCGCAAGCTTTCCTGACTCAGCATCGCCCCGACGCGTCGGGTGAGGTCTGTGCGCCGGAGGCTTGGCCGCCGCTCGCCCGCTGGCGCTTCACGTCAATCGACCTCCCCAACATCATCATATTGCTTCCTGCGCCCTGTCGCTCACCGAGCCCTTCCTTAAATGGGCTGATTAACCCCCCATAGCTCAAACACGACATTGAGGTCGTGTTCCACCCTCGAAATCACCGTCGGCGAACGTGACTCCTCATCGCTGCTGTCGCGGCAGCGCCGCCTTTCTACTCGACCTCGCCAAACACCCGAACCGATTTCCCTCAACCTTGAAGCTCACGACCCTCGACTCGCGCACCCTATCGCGTACCCGTCAAGATGCCTCATGCCGTAGACCAGCAGGAGCAGGCTGACGACGACCTCATCAGCCAGCTGCTCGCTGCGGACCCTACGCACAACCCGCTCGATGGAATCCTCACTGGCGAACGATTCGACCACGAACCCAAGGCAGATGATGCGGTAGACTATGAAGACATCGGCGACGATGATCTGGCGGACGACGATGTGGCAATCAAGACGGAAAATGACGCAAATGGAGACGTGGATGTCGACGGCGACACTCTCATGGATGATCTCTTTTCTGAGGCGAAACCTGAAGATGGTGCGGATGCAGAAGCTGAGCATGACGAGTTCGACGACCTGTTCGGCGACGGACCTTCGTCACCTGCGCCAGGAGACACTCAAGAGCTGGATGAGTCGCAAGTAGCGGCTGCCACCGAGGCCATTGCAGCAGCAGATTATGCTCCAGGCGCGCCAAAATCTCCCCCGCCTTCGCAAGTGGCGAAAGTCGTCGAAAGCCCAGAGAACCGCCGCGAGGACTCCAGTTTGAAGGTCGCGCCCCTCGAAGGAGCCAGAGGCGATGAAGAGGAGGATGATTCAGAGGAGCTTAGGATACAACGGGAGCTGTTCGCCGAGGCTCAAGCACGTCTTCGTAAGGGCGCTGTTGAGACGGACGTACTCCCTCCTGCGCCGCAGACCGACCAGGATGTCTTTCAAGCAATCTGGCACAACTACGAGCCCGGGAGCGTACTTCGCTTTGGCGAGCTGCTGCCTCATCGACGCGCATACTACGTCCCCAAAGTTCCGCTAAAGCCACCAAAGCCGGTCCAACCAACAAAGGTCAACCTTGACATACAGGCTGACCAGGAAAAAGCCTTTCGTTTACCTCCTTCGGCCACGAACAATCGTAACCAACGGCCCAACGATATTGATCACAAAGGTCTCGAGTTTATCACTGAGGCTGATGCGGGCGGAGAAGAGAGCGATGAAGATCATACTTTGCTTGATGACTTTGATCCCAATGAAAGATTTGGGGCCGTCACTGGCAACGACTTGATCATGGTGGTCGACAGCTGGGATATCCCCTCGCCGGACAGCACGTCTGAGGCCGATGCACAAGAACCCTTCGACGACTGGGACCACGAAGAAAGGCTGCGCCCCAGCAAGAAGCGTAGAACTGATTCGGGCCAGAGCTTGCCCATACTATATGACGCGCTGCCCAACTTTGAAGAGCCAGAGGATGTTACTGCAAAGACTGGACGAAAGGTCGTTCTTGACCTGAACGACCCTGAGCTCCTTTTGGACATTCAGCAACCGGAAACTGCTCGTAGGAAGGCTCGTCCGCAAGACTTCCGTCGCGAAGTCAGCGGAAGTTTGACAAAGTCTTTATTCCAAAAGTTCAACATTTCCAACGACGAAAGCTACGACGTTTTGAAGATCAACAACCGCGAAAAGGTTCGGAACATTACCAATTTGAACTCATTGGAGCACAGTCTTCCTGCAATGAGGCTGCAGTTCCCCTTCTACAAGCTCGAGCTGGCTCCTCGCGACTGTCGTGCATTCCATCGACCCAACATGACTTTTGTTCCTGGCCAGGCCGTTAGGTTTGACAAGCCAAAGTCGAAGAAGAAGAAGAACCTCAAAGGCCAGGATCCCAAGACCCTTTTCGCCAAGTCGGAAGACCTGTCCTTAGGCGACAATTCCAACATGCTCCTGCTGGAATACTCGGAAGAGTGTCCGACCACATTGTCCAACTTTGGCATGTGCAATCGGCTCATCAACTACTATAGACGCAAGGACAAGGACGACAACTTCCGTCCCAAGCTTGATCTCGGCGAGCCCGTCGTGCTGAGCCCCAATGACCAGAGTCCTTTTGCCATTTTTGGCAATGTCCATGCGGGAGAAACGGTGCCAACGCTTCACAACGGCATGTTCCGGGCGCCTGTATTTGCGCATCAGACTAAGCCGACGGATTTCTTGGTCATTCGCACCACGACCGGCATACAAGGCACTAGCTGGTACATGCGGAACCTCCAAAATTTGTTCGTGGTGGGCCAGCAATTGCCCTCGCAGCAAGTCCCGGGAATTCACTCGAGAAAGGTCACGGACATCTCTAAACGACGCCTCAAGATGATTGCATATCGGCTTTACAACAAGAACGCGAACAAGAGATCGCCTTTGACCAACCACATGATTGCGGATCATTTGCGTGGTAGCGACATCGCACAGAACCGCGGAAAAATGCGCGAGTTCATGCAATACGACAAGGAGGTTTCGTCGTGGAGACCGATGCCAGGAGAGACACTTCCAGACGAGAGTCAAATGCGTGGATGGATCTCACCAGAAGACATTTGTCTCCTCGACGCGATGCAGGTCGGCGTAAAGCAGCTGCAGGACGCTGGATACCAAGAGGACAATGATGTTGCCATGGAGGACGAAGACGGCGAAGCGACCGACGCGTACGTGCACCAGCAGTTGGCTCCCTGGAACACCACCAAGAACTTCCTCGAAGCCAGCTCGCGGAGAGCGATGTTGGAGCTCCATGGCAAGGGAGACCCGACCGGCCGTGGAGAAGGTATCAGCATGATCAAAACATCGATGAAGGGTGGATACAAGCCCCAAGGCCAGAGTGCGAACGACAAGATGGATGCCAAGGCGCGCAAAGACACCGGTGGACACAGTTACAACGTCAAGGAGCAGGAGGCAAACTACAACGCTGCCATAAATAAAATTTGGGAAGCGCAACGGACGAGCCTTACCTCAACGATCGAACACTCCGATGTTGAAATGGATCCGGATGATGCCGGAGAAGCTGTCGACACCATGAGTCGCGGAAGAACACCCCAGTCTCAATACGGCACACCCGCTACCGCCCGCCGTGACGACGAGACCATGAGTCAATTCAGTCGGTTTAGTACATCGAGTCAGACGAGGAACAGGGCTCTGAAGATTATACGCAGGATTCCAAACAAGTACGGCAAGATGGAGGTGCAAGAAGAGCTCGTGACAGACCCCACGGTCATCAGGATGTACACCGAACGGCGTCGCGATGAACAAGTGGATTCGGTCGGCATTGGACAGCTCAAACCCACTGGAGACGAAGACACGGACGCTCGCGCTCGCAAACGTCTCATGCTTGAGCTGCAACGTCTGGAGCGCAACAAGGAGCGACGACAAGTCCGCGAAAAGGCCAAAGCTGCGTTGAGCAACGTGGGCACTGGCGCCGACGGTAAGAACGTCGGGACGACGCGCAAGTGCGCCAACTGCAACCGGCCGGGACACATCAAGACTAACAAGAAGATGTGCCCGATGCTCAACAACATTGCTTCCACAATCGAAGAGTTGGACAACGTCGAAGCAGCCAATCCGGGCTCGACTTTTCCTCCGTTCGGCAAAGACAAGAAGAAAGCCAACGCCGGCGCCAACAATGCAGGTGGCGCGGGCTCTCCCCCAGGGGCGGCGACACCAGCAGCAACCCCGCAGCAACCGCTGCCGGAATTCGAAATGGCAGATTGAAAAGCGTGCATTTGGGATAGAAGTTTTGAAACATTTTTTTAGAATCAGCAACAATGAGTGGATTGCGGTGCTGCTCGACGGGAGTGCATAGAGATGTCGGCAGACGACGAAGGGCCCTTGGGAAAAGAGACAAAAGCTGCGGGGTGTTTGGGCATTACAAGATGCCATCGCATCAGCCTGGCTCTTGCCAGTGTTTCCGAATTTGGCCTGCTATCAAGATGGTGAACATCAGGCTCTCGCTCAAGGTACGGCTGACGGAGGAGTCAGAAGGAAGACTAGAGACGATAGCGAATACATGAACTACCCAAGTCCCGTGGGCTCGAGTAACACATGTCGATTGTCGAGTGAGGATGATTGGGCGGATGACCTGAAAAGGCAGACTGGCTGCTGGTGACACAAGAGTGGTTGCTGATTTTGGCAAGTGCCTGGAAGGGCGTTGAGACGGAGCTTGTCATGGAGCTGAGGCTGGTCGACGTGGCGCGTCTCCTGTCACAAGTTGGGTGTGAAGGACACAACAGCAATCACATCGGAGGCTCATAGATTTCCCATCCAGACGGGAGGAGACGCCCCAACCCCTTAGCCACTCAGACGGAGGGCGAGGGAAAAGCCATGCGCGATTTCGGTTTGGTGGTCACGAGGGCGCGTCTCCTTATCCATGTGAGCTTGGGCTAGCGCCACACCCAGAGCTGTCGAGAGCGGCCGCTGACGGCGGGAGCGAACAAGTGACTCAAAATAGACGCGCGACGAGAGAAAGGAACAGTGAGACAGTCTGAGGGACGAATGACCTTGAAGATAATGAAAAGGCATTGGTGAATGGGGAGCAATGGAGGGAGGGGTGGAGGACAGGGAAAGCAAAAGCTACGGCGCGCGATAAGAGCTAGGCACGACGTTGCGCAGCGGGAGCTGACACGGGGAGTCGATGGAGTCTTGGGCGGCCGGGGTCGAGTCAAAGAAGAGAGTGCTGGAGGTCTTGGTGGTCGTTGCTCTGCACAAGGGTAGGTGGGTGGGTGAGTCGGGGTCGGGCGTTGAAGAGAGGAAGGGTGCATGGCACGGCGCCAGGGTCGAGGTGGAACGTGGACGACGAGGAATCCAATGTATGTAAATGTAAGATTTCAGACGACAGCAGCACAGCACCAATGGATAGACGATGACTATGCGGGTTCCTCGAGGGCGTCAGGAAACGTGGAGGAGCGACATGTTGTGGTGTTATGGATTAGGTTTAGCGTTGAAGCGCTGGTCCAGAGTTGATGGGATGGTTGATTTTCAGCGCTCCGAGCTCAAAACCCCCCGCCTGCCCACCCTCACGCGCGCCTCGAGCTCCCATCACCTCGCGACCGCTACAAACACGACCACTCCACCACAAGTCCCTGCCGCTATAACCCATCCATCAA
Organism: Phyllosticta capitalensis; assembly: GCF_038381095.1. NCBI lineage: Eukaryota > Fungi > Ascomycota > Dothideomycetes > Botryosphaeriales > Phyllostictaceae > Phyllosticta > Phyllosticta capitalensis. The sequence goes on along the minus strand of NW_027117450.1, from coordinate 768,393 downwards.
AAGCTCTGCTTCCGCTCTATCTCGTCCGACCACTTTCGCAATTCAATTTCCATCACCATGCCTCCCAAGAAGTCCGCCTCTGCCGCGCCCAAGAAGGCCGCGAGCTCCTCTGCTCACACCTCCTACCAAGGTTCGTGCCACGCACCACCACCACCGTCCGATGCAATCGCATCATGCCCATCCGCTTCGCCGATCAATTCTGACTGTCATCCATAGACATGATTTCCGATGCCATCATCGCTGTAAGTCCACATGCTCCGGCGCATCACGGTCGCAAGCGACAAGCGCGACTCGCCCGTCCGACCGCCCCACCCACTTCAACCACGACCGCTTCCACGACCCCAAGCATTGCAATTCACCGTGCTGACGCCTAGTTCTCCGTCTTCAGCTCAAGGAACGCTCCGGTAGCAGGTTGGTTTGCCCCTTTTTCCTGTCCACGTCTGCCTGTTGAGGCAGGGAGCCTTGAGCCTTGGTTTGACCGTTGAGACTGACGTGTCCGCAGCCGTCAAGCCATCAAGAAGTATGTCCAGGCCAACAACAAGATTGGCGGCGTTTCGGACGCTGCCTTCAACTCGCACATCAACCGCGCCATTGCCCAAGGTGTCGAGAAGGGCCACTTTGAGCAACCCAAGGGTAAGTGAACACATCTGATCAGGGGATGCGTTTCGCCAGCCCAAAAGCGCGCGTCGAGCGTCTCCTCCCATTCAGCTTGAGCTTCCGCTGACCTGCATCAGGTGCTTCTGGCCCCGTGAAGCTCAAGAAGTCGGACAGCAAGGCCAAGGCTGCCCCCGCTAAGAAGGAGGCGAAGAAGGAGACCAAGAAGACCACCACGGTAATTTGAACTTCTCGAGCCTTGCGCATCAGCTTGCTAACTTATTCAAAAGAAGGCTGCCCCCAAGGAGAAGGCCGCTGCCCCCAAGAAGGAGAAGGCTGCCCCCAAGAAGGCTGCCGCCCCCAAAAAGGAGAAGGCCGCTGCTAAGCCTGCCACTAAGAAGACTGCCACCAAGGCCAACACTGGCCGCGGCCGCAAGGCTGCTGCTCCCACCTCCGTAAGTTTTCTGAATGACAGTAGGAAGATCATAAATTGACGTTTTCAAAGGCCCCCGCTGTCGAAGAGAAGCCTGCTACCGTCCTCGGCAAGACCAAGTCTGGCCGCGTGACCAAGACCAAGGCACCTGTTGCCGCCAAGCCTGCCGCAAAGGCGAAGAAGGCGGCCACAGGCAAAAAGGCAACTCCCAAGAAGAAGGCCGAGGTGTAAACGACAGAACTCGACCAAAGTCTGGCGTTTCGCGTTTTCATGCTTTCATGTCCAAGTCTTTCTTGTTGCTGTTTTCGACTCGAACGCTCTTCTCGGCTACCTACTTCGAAGTGTAACGGCTGGGTCTGGGTGGCGACTGGCTACGTCGTTGTTGGCCGGTCAACAACCGCCGGGCCAGCCTTACGATCAACGGCGTCAATCCTGGGTACGGAACGTTTACGGTACGGTATAAAGGGCGCGTGAGGCAGCTCGTGACCAATTCAGCGCAGCTGCGGTGGACAGTGGATGGGAGCGACGGGCGAAGCGGAGCCCCGACGACCTCATACGGATGTCTTCTGCCTCCATTGCTGCTCTCCGTCTCTCAAAGCAACGGCTGTCTGCGTTCGACGGTCATGACTGACGGCGATGGGAGCGTTCCCTTTTGAGCTTTGTTTTGTTTTTTTCGGACGGGATGGGTGGCCGATGAGCGGGAAGGGCGCGGACGGGCGGGCCGGCCACTTCTTTCTCTCTTCTTTCCAGTGGGTTTCTTTTTTTCGCACGTCACGGCTTTGCTTTCGTTTTATTTTCCTCTTTTCCAATTTCCCCTCGACTGTCCTCTCTCGCTCTCTGCTACTACATGTTGTTTTGGGTTGTTCTGGAGGGGGGGCCTGCTGGCGTTTTCTGGGAGGGTATGCGGTCTCTGCTCAAGCTTGTCAAGGGAAAGTACCGGGACGGATGAAGGAACGAAACAGGCAGATGGACGGAGGGAGGGCGGGCTTGCTTGTACAAAGCAAAAAAAGAACTCTGTCTGCTGTGTTGCGCACCTGTGCTGCTACTGCTCCTTTTTTTTTTTTTTTTTTTTTTTGCTTTGGTAAACCCATGTTTCCACGGAGCGTGCTTTGGTTGCTGGTAGTTATATTGGCGCGAATCAGGGCGAGCTCCATCTCTGCTGGATGGTCTCGTCGATGGCACGGTAGTAGTAGTAGTATGTACAACGAGAGACGACTTTCTCAGAGCTTTTGCTCGAGCTTCCCCGTTTTCATGTGCTTTGTTGTTGTTGTGTTTATCCCTGATGCTTTTCTCTGCCCTGTCTGATTGGCCAATGACTTGGACGGCAATCCCGAATCACCCAACTGCAAGTCCACTACTGCGCGCTCTCAGCCAACTCTCGTCATATCGCGGCTCCACGTCTCCAAACTGAGATCGAAAACATAGCCACAGTTCGCATTATTAACGTGTTTAAGTGGACAATAAAAACAGCGCATCTATACATGTAGAGAGCCGCAGCAGCAGCAGCAGCAGCAGCAGCCCACCTACAGATAGTCGACACAGCCAGCAAGCCAGCCAGCGAGCCAGCAAAACAGAGACAACGACGCGTAAGATACGTCGCCAAGGTCCCTTCGCCTCGCCTCACCTTGACTACCGCGTCCCCACAACCCAAGCACCGTGGCAGTAGTTCCGACAAACAGCGGCAACTCGAAACGCGACCCAGGAGCGGCGGCGGCGGAGCGAACGTGCACCACCGGGCAGACGTTACCATTTTATGCGATGGAAGGCCTGCGCAAGCGACCGTTGTGACTTGTGTCAACAGGGTCGGCCGGCCGGCCGGTCGATCTGACTGATTATGTCGATTATTGTTTTGGTTGGCATGGACTACAGCTCGGGAATAGCCAATCTAAAGTTCGAGAGGAGCAGTAGCAGTGTGAGGAGGGGAGGACGACTCGTTTGTGGAAGTGGATACGGAAACGGGAGCGTGCTCGGCCCGACTGGTACTGTACTGTTTGAGCGCTGTGCTTGGCTTTTTGGGGTGCAGGGCTGGGCGGCGGGCTCACGGCTGGAGGCCGACTGGTTGGTTGGTGGGCTCGACGGACGGGAATTATTTGGGCTGCGGCTGCGCTGCGCTTGTTGATTTTGGGGTGACAGGAAAGGGAAGTAGGTTTTTTTGAGGGTTTAAATGTATTTTTGAAAAGTGAGGGGTGCGTGGTGTTTAGATGATTGAATACGTAGATGTATGTAATTGTGCTTATAGTTGATTAGTAGGACTCTGTCTGGGTGTTGGATATTCATCAACGTGTTTGAGAGCAGCAGATGATGGACGAGGTCTTGAAGAGTATGGGAATCTGCAAAGATTAAGCAACTGGTGCAAAAAGTAATCGGTCTTGGCCAATTGCCAGTGATGGACCGTGTTACTATTCTGGGACCACCTCAGGCTGGTCAGGTCCATCGGCCGCGGCGCTCCACGGTGACGACCTTGAAGATGTAAAGAAGCCATGTTTTGGAGTGGTGCAGTCTTGGTTGCCCCTGTCGAGGGTGCACCGATGCGAGGCAAGCGAGCAGCGTGTTTCGAATGACCTTCTTGACGAACACCAAGCCAGCGCGGGTCTAGAGTGGGTGCGGTATGACGGCCTTCCTCCTGTATGGAGTCGACAGCGAGGGAGAGCGAGACTCTGCATTTCCAAGGCCCGAGCACTGAAGCACAGCCGCAGCGTCATTTCGGGCGGTCGATTCTCCGGCCCTTCAGCGTCTTTGTCATCGCCCCCCCCCAGCCCTGCCTACCTGCCTGCCAGCCTGCCAGCATCTACACCCTTTCATTTTCTCCTCTCCCACGTATACCCACCGCCCGTCTTAACATTCTCACTTTCTGCCGCTTGTCGTGATACCCCCTCGGACTTCTCCTTCTTTCCTACTCTCTTCTCCATAGCGCCAGTCGTCCCAACCTGCGCCCCCCCCGCTGTCCGCCTTCCGTTGCGCCCGCCGCTCCCGCGAACCGTCCATCAGCGCAATCAAATCATCACCTAGACGACTGGCCCCCTCCCCTACCAAGCCTCGCCAATACAATCCTCGACCCATGCCCGCTGCTTCATGACTTACCTGCTCATGTTGCAGTCTGGAGACATGCCGTCCTTTCTCGCCGATGACACCGACCGCACCGCATACTCCGCTTCCTCTTACACGGCGCCGCTGACTGAAAAGTCCCTCCACCTTACCAACGGCGACTCCAAGGCTCACCACCTCAATGGAGACTTCTTCCACCGCCCCGACCGAGTCTTGACCAACGGCACCTCTTCGACCAAGACTACATCCTCCTCGCTGCCAAGCGGGGGCCCTGTCGGCGACGTCAGGTCCTTCACCCTGCAAACCACAACATCAACCACCCCCATGGAGTCTGTCCGCACCGTCGCCCCCGAGAGCCCCGCCTTGGGGAGCCCGCTCGAGACTGCCGACTCCTCGGGCGGCAAGTTGACCCCTCGCGATGACGGTTACTTTGCTGCCGTGCAAAATGGCGTTACACAGGACGGCTGTCTGACAACACACGTCAAGCTGGAGCCAGCCGTAACAAGCGAATCCTTCCAAGCGACGAGGGTCGTCTCGTCACCTGCATCCTCGGGCATGCTCTCACCTACCGCTGCGTCAGACTCTGCACATCAACGCAAGACGTCGACCGCGACAAACACTTCGTACCAAACCGCTCCCGACGCGACCCTGCGCGTGCCAGCCACGACGCACAGGTTATCGTCGCCGCCTGCGCTTGGATACAACCCTCCCAGCTCGCCCTCGAGCAGCAACCCACCCGTCGCTCCTGGATTGCAGCATCGACATACGTTGGAAGTTCCCAAGGCCCAAGGTTACCGCTCCTCCAAAGACGCTCCCCGCACCTCGGACGACCAAGCCATCCTTGCGACGGGTCGCTTTTCTCCGAATACCCCCACTCGGAGACGAGGTTCCATGTCGCTGGTGAGACGAACGACGCGCTCCATGCAATCAGATGTGCATCTCGACGAGGTGCCGACTGATGAGGATGCCGCGCGCTGGGCGGAGCACATTCGGCAAAAGAGGGCCAGCAAGAGAAAGAGGAAAGAAGACGAGGATGACGACAGAGTTGTTGTCGGTACCAAGGTCGACCAGAACCACGTCAATTGGGTGACGGCGTACAACATGCTCACTGGAATCCGCTTCACCGTTTCCCGAACCCATGCAAAGATGGACAGGGAACTCACCGAAGCTGACTTTGTTGCTAAGCACAAGTTCTCTTTCGACATGTAAGCTCCAGCATGCCTACATTCGCCACAGATTTTGCTAAACGTATCGACAGTGCTGGTAACGAGCTCACGCCCTCTGCCAAGTACGACTTCAAATTCAAGGACTACGCGCCGTGGGTCTTTCGACATCTTCGCCAGACCTTCAAGATTGATCCCGCCGACTATCTCATGTCTCTGACCTCGAAATATATCCTTTCCGAACTTGGGTCACCCGGCAAGAGTGGCAGCTTTTTCTATTTTTCCCGGGACTACAAGTACATCATCAAGACCATTCATCACGCAGAGCACAAGTTCCTCCGAAGGATTCTCAAGGATTACTACGAGCACGTCAAGGATAACCCCAACACGCTTCTGTCCCAATTCTATGGTCTTCACCGCGTCAAGATACCCTATGGTCGCAAGATTCACTTTGTGGTCATGAACAACTTGTTCCCTCCGCACCGGGACATCCACAGGACTTTTGATCTCAAGGGCTCGACCATTGGCAGAGATTTCAGGGAGGAGGATTTGGAAAAGAATCCCCGTGCTACCTTGAAAGATTTGAACTGGTTGAGGAGAAACCTGCATCTGGAATTTGGACCAGTCAAGCGACAGGCCTTTATTGAGCAGATGGAAAAGGATGTCAAGTTGCTGCAGAAGCTCAAGATCATGGACTACTCGCTTCTTGTTGGAATCCACGACCTGGAAAGGGGCAACGAGGAGAACCTTCGCGACAAGACGCTGCAAGTTTTCCAGCCCGGGGGCGAAGATCCAGGCGAAAACACGCCGAACCCGCTCATGCGGACCCCTTCCAAACTGGAGAATGCACGCAAGGCCAAGGAACTCCGTCAAATGATCAAGAACCAGCGGCCAGTCCCCATGGATCAAACTACCAATAAGATGCCGGACGACGTCCAAGAGACGCGGAAGCACTTTTACTTTTACTCGGATGACGGGGGGTTCCAGGCGACGCACGAGGACAATGCGCCTGGAGAGGAGATTTACTATCTGGGCATCATAGATTGTTTGACTCACGTAAGCACCGCCGGAACCCAAAGACGCTGCCCATGCTAACGCCTTTACAGTATAGCTTCATCAAGCGGATGGAGCACTTTTTCAAGGGACTCACGGCCCAAGAGTCCCAGATTTCGGCCATTCCGCCAGAGAGGTACGGCGATCGGTTTGTCCGCTTCATCAGCGGCATCACCAAGACCCGCGAGCGCGCCGAGCAGGAGAAGAAGGAGCACCAGATTTTCGACGACCCACAGCTGCGGGGCGTGAACCTGCAGCATACCAAGACAGAGGAGGTCATTGAGAAGGCGGAGCGCGTAGCCGACCGTTCCGTCCGCCATGGCGCCAACGAGGAAAACGTCCCTGAACGCCGTATTCACCCAATCCGCAGCCCCTCTGCCGAGCGTGGCGAGCCGCACGGAAGCATTCTCCCCATTGTTGAGGAAGCTGGCGAGTCTGCGAGCGTGGGTGGCCGTAGCAACGGTGGTCGCAGCGCGGAAACTTCGCCGCGTCTGGGGCCCGCCGGTGGGTCCGTCAAGCCTCCGCCCACGCCTCCCAAGGACTCGAGGGATGAGGAAGCTGACGTGCGCCCGCCGACTCCGCCCAAGAACGACGGATACCGGCCGGCATCGCCCATCTCACCTCCCACTCCTCCCAAGGACGAGCGCGGCAGAGGCAAGGACAAGACGTTGCCGGTGCCGCCGACCTTTACCGAGACGTTTACTAGGAGTCCGTCGAGGGTGAAGGGCATGGAAATGGAAGAGGTTGGATTGAGGGTGGAAGCTCGGGTCAGCTGATTGGCGTGACAGCCATACCAGATTGAGCCTCGAGTAGCACACAAAAAAAGCATAAGCAAAAAGCGAAAAAAGCGCTATTGCAAGTAGTTTGTGGTGGTTGAAGGATACCCCATCTTCGAGTCTTATCGTTTTCCTTTGTGTTGGGTTTTTATCTTCGTTGTCCAGCGTCTGCTGCTTTTTATTTCATTTTGCTCTTGTTCTGCCGCTACTCGCCGCTGTTGTTGCCACTTTTTCGAGCAACCGGGGGCGAAACTAGCAGGCACAACTCGCTCTCTGCATTTTCTTTTCCTTTGTCATGGATTTTTCTTTGCCTCTCGTATTTCTCTCGTCATTCATGGATCTCTCAATCGTCTTCTTTGTTTGCCCGTCTTCGTTTTCTTTGCGTCGTCTCTCCATTGTTTTCTTGACGTGTGCGCGATTGGAACGGACTTTTTTGCATGGCCCGCTGTTGTCGTTGTCGTCGTCGTCGTCATCAATCACAATACCATCATCGTTTTTCCTTGTCATTTTTTCTCTCATGTTCATCTCCATTCCCATTACTCTCCCCACCTCTCCACACCCACCTCCCTCCATCAACAACAACAGCAAAGCGTGGCGTTCATGGCGTGTTTCGGCGGCTTGGGGACGGGTGTGCGCGCGGCAGCACGGGTGGGAGTAGCAAGGAAGAGAAACGAGGGAGCGCGCAAGTAGAGTGATAGGCGGGGTAGAAATCGTGCAATTTGCGAGCCAAGGGCGTCGCTGAGAGAGAGAGACCGTCCTCGTCGTTCACTGCACATGAGGCGCACACCCGCGTAGAAGTAGCGGAGAGCAAGCAGTGGCCGGGGAAGTGAAGGGGCAAGCAAGCAAGCAAGCAAGCAGCGCCTAACCCCCAACACTCTGTGCCGGGTCGAGTCGAGTCGAGCCGAGCACAACACCGTCGTCTGTAGTCATGGTGCCCGCACGCAACTGCTGCTGCATGTGCTGAATGGAGTGGAGATTTTGGCTTCAGTTTTCTTTTTTGTGTGTGAATCTGCCTTGGTTTCTTCTGTGAATTGGCTGTGTCTCGTGGTTTGTTTCCATCCACGTGTGTGATGATTTGATAAGCCAGCAGTAGTTGTTGCCTCTGTCTGCTCCGTCTTTTTTCCCTTCCCCCTCCCTATACCCCATAGTAGGTGACGACAGAAACTCTACTAAGTAGCGTCATTCATGGTCGTCGCGCACTCGGGTGCGAGCACTACGCTATAGTTTGCTCTTTGTAGAAATACTCTCGTCTTCATTTCATGCGTTCATGCAGACCACCAAGAAGCCAGCCGCCTGCCTCGGGCGCAGCGTTGGAATTGGCGATGGATTTCTTCCTTGTCACCCACCGTTCCCTCCTCCTCCTCCTCCTTCTCCTCTTGGAGGAGCTAGCTGACCGAGTACGTACCCCCTCAATCGAATCACTCATTCGGCATCTTACCCCCCCCCCCCTGCTGTACCAATGTAGGCTGCCTACTGTATCTTGTCATTTGGTGAAGGTACGAATGAACTTACACCTTACCCAGTGCCCCAGGGGGGAGGGGGGGGGGGGGGGGGGGGCGGCGACCCGGTGGGAGGAGGCGAGCTGAATTGAAATATAAAGCATACCAAAAACAAAACAGATTTTCCCACCACCGGCAAAACCGAGACAAGTTGCCGTCAGTCTGGCACCTCTAGAGACCCTAGTAGGGATGAGAGTGGACGGTGGTGAGATGTCGGTGCTTCTTGGTGGTGGCGTGTGGAAAGAGCAACAGGAGAGGTCGGTCAGTGGTGGTCAGGAGCGAAGTGCGTGCCTTCCCGACAGTACCGCCTCCAAGTCATGGTAGTTTGTTTGAATACTTAAGCAAGTAGGTTTCCAAGTCCTCGGCCACATTTGAGGAGGATAAAAGAGAGAGAAGAAGAAAAAAAAAAAGACCAAAAGCAACAAGCTGCAGCGAGGAGGAGACTCCAACACCGGTTGGTTGGTCATAAGCCGCGAGAGCTTCAATGTCAAGGGCAACCTGACTTTCCAATCGGGCCAAGTGGGGCCATAGCTCGTTGGAATTAGTACTTGCCAGAGCAAAATATAATCATCATACAATTTTCCATTGAGGTCAAGGCCTGAGCGCCTGGCACTCTTCAAGGCGGTTACGTTTCTGATGCCCGTTTTGGAGTCACTGAAATGGTTGGTTATCATGCATCGAAGGGTCGACTTGTCTGCTCTTGCGCCTCCTACGTAGGCACCCACCGATTGCGCGTATTGTGGAGCAGGACAGCAGGAAGCTTGAGGTGTGCTGCCGCAGCAATACGGTTCCACACAAAGGGGAAAACCTCCATCCCCAAACCGCGCGGCTAGGGAGTCTTCAAGCTTCGGAAGGCCAACTCAATGGGCCAGTGGCTTGAGTCTCTGAAAGAGGACGAAAGGGAGCTTTCAGACATCTGAGCGTCTTTAATGCCTTTGAAAGAGGCTCGTAGTTGATTGCAACATGGATTTCTTGCTCAAAAGGGGGCTCGGTTCAGTTCTTCAGTCGCCTAATTCGTAGTACACACAAAGCTTGCATTGCTCAATTGATCCTACTCACTCCTCATACCTACGCACCCCACGCGCTCAAACTCCACGGCCGCTCCCCGCCATCCCACCCCACCGGCTGCGTGCCCATCTCAAAGCTCAGCTCGCCGCCCTCGCCCAGCTCCTCATGGCTCAACCAGGCGCGATCGACGCTCCTCCCATTCAGCGTCACGCCCTGCACATACATGTTTGTCGGACTCAACCCCTTTGCCGTCACGCGCAGCGTCCTCTCCAGAGGCGTGCCGTAGAACAGGCGCACCGAGACGGCGGGGAAGCGCGGCGCGGACAGGAGGTACAGCGGCTGGCCGGCGACGGGGTAGAAGCCCAGCAGGTTCCAGATGAGCCAGGCGGGCAGCGCGCCGCTGTCGATGTTGCCCGGGTACCCGCTGCGCGAGGCGTCGTAGTAGGCGTCGACGATGAAGCGCGTTTGGTTGACGGTGAGGTGGTGAGATAGGGGCACGTAGGTGTAGAGGAAGGGCGTGAGGAAGGAGGGTTCGTTGCCTGTTGGGGAACGAGATGTCAGTCAATGGGCGGTCCAGTGAGGAAAGATCGGTAGGATTTCTGTCGTCCACATTCAGACAAGGAGAAGATCATGAGCTCACCTGGATTAAACAACGCACTGCCCGCGTCATTGTTCGCTCCAACGCTCGTCCCGAACCCGGGCAAGAACGACGCATCCAGCCTCTTGACAAACGCCTCGTCTCCGCCCATCAACTCGACAATCTTCGCCATGTCGTGCGGCGCCGCCGCGAAGCTCGTCTCCCACACCTTGGCCTCGTAGATGTCGCTTCCCCAGCCGCACTTGCCGCAGCTGCGCGGCTCGTAGTCGGTGAAGTTCCAGCTGCCGTCGGCGTTTCGCGCGCCCACGAAGCCGGTGAATTTGCCCACGCCATCGAGCGTCGTGTTGGCGCCGGGGTTCCACTGCTCTTGCCACCAGTCGGCGCGGGACCGGTAGCGCGAGACGTCCGAGGAGGAGCTGGAGGAGGGGAGTTGACCCAGAGCTTGCAGGCCCGTCGCGATGCTCCACACGGCAAAGTCGTTTTGCGGGTACTCGACGCCGCGGGAGAGGCTGCGCGTGTGGTTGCGCGTGAGGAAGCGCAGGCGCAGCTGTTCGTCCAGAGCGCCTCGGCCCTCCTTTGTTGCGCCGTCGAAAGCTACCGGGTCGACGTTGCGGGCTGGCAGCACGTCTGCGTCTTTGACTACGGCTGCGTATGCATCTGCCCAATCGGAATCTGAGAGTGACAGCTCGCCTCGGCCTCGTGTCCCGTTGGTTGGGTAGGAGAAGACAGACTTGACAAAGGCATCGGCTAGCACGATGTCGGCATGGGTTCCGCCTTGGACTCGCCCGTTCCAGTTGGCAGCGCGCCCGGCGGGGAGGTAACCCTCGTACTTGAAAATGTTGATAAGGCCTTTGACGATGCGCGAATAGGTCGATGTGTAGAGGATGTGGAATAGCGGAAGTGTCGCACGGTACGTGTCCCAGAGCGTCTGCGGGGCCGTCAGCTTTCACCCCCTTTTCGTGATGTTGTCTTCAACTCACATAGTGATCATCAAAATATGGCTTGCTTTCATCCGACTCCCACCACGGATTCTCGCCTGTCTTGTCCGTCGGCATCAGGCCCGTCTGATAGAGCGCAGAGTACAGCATCTTTTTCAGCGTCTCATTCTGGCTCTCCGGGGAACCATCGTCCTCGACAATCACTGAACCAAGCACACGCTCCTCCCACTCGTCCCGCGCCTCCGCAACCACGTCGTCAAAGCTCTTGCTCGCCGGTATCTCGCTGGCTACATACGAACACGCTTTCTCGGCCGACTCGTAAGAGATGCCCACTTTGGCCTCGAGCACAGTCTCGGCGCCCGGATCGGACGGCCTCCAGCTAAACAGCGCGCCCAAGCCCATGCCGGCGCCAGCATACGATTTGACGTCTGTGTATGACCGCACGACGGGCGCATCACTGGGAGGGATGGCCGGGTTATACGGCCAGCTCAGCGTACCGGCACCATCAACACGATCGCCAGCTCCTATGGCGGTATGCGCCGTAGTTGGCTCGAGGGACGACGCAGGAGGCACGCTGAAGTTACCGCAAAAGTGCAGCGTGTGGATGTCTGGCTGCGGCCAGCCACCCGTGTACGACGCGCTGCCAAAGTACGAGGGCTGCGAGGAGTCATCAGCGCGCACGTGGACGTCTCCGTGGAGGTACTTTTGCGAGTAGGACTGCGTGTCGCCGTCAAACGCTGGCAGGATATGGGTCAAATCGACGTAGGCATGGGCGTCATACGCGGCCGGACTTGCGTCGTTGGATAGCATAGGCATGCCAGAGCTGCTGTTGCCGGCGCCAGGATAGGTGTAGCGAATAAAGGCTGTGTGGTTGCTCGACGTGATTTCAATCTTGACGCCATTGAGCAGCACCGTCGTGAAGAGGCCGACAGTCGCCGTTTCCTGCTCCAGCGACCGGTTCTGCCAGTACGTCATGTTGTCACCCAAATTGACGCCCTCCAGCGGCCCGAAAAGCGGCATCTGCGAGACGAGCCCATCTGCAAACTAGTCAACACCATGCCACTCTACTCCAACAAAGATGATCTTTCAACACCACCAACTTACACGTGGGGTTGCCACCACTGCCGCTGACATGCGTCATACTAACAGCCGTGAGGTTTCCAATTGGGCTATACCCGGCATTGCAGTCATTCCCAATGCCGTCGGGCAGACCAACGTAGCTCGTGTCTATCCCCGCCTTGACCATGGCCCACGGTAGCGCCGCGCCGGGGAAAGAGTTGCCGCCTGCTATCGTCGAACCTGGTGTCGGGCCCACGGTGCCAATCAATGGGTCGACGAAGTCTGTTAGACGTGCTGCTGCTGCTTGCGATCCGCCAATGGCCCAGCTGTTGCTAAGGAGTAGCAGCAGCAGAGCGGCGGCGCTGCTATGTCTTTCCATGCTCTTTCTTAGCCTCATGATGACTCCTTGCGACGCGTCGACGATGCTGTCCGCAGAGAGAAAGCAGACAAAGTGGTGCTACTCCAATGGCAGAGAAGAGGGGATGTCAAAGTGCCCCAAGTAACGTGCCAGGGAAAAGAGAGAGTGAGGGCACGCGCGTGATGGGAAAAGGGCAAAAAAACTCTTTTCTATACTTCATGGCGTTCGGAAAAATCCTGCGCACAGGGTGGGACAAGAGATGGATGTAGCAACTTGGCGCGCTGCTTGCGCGCGGGTGGTTCCTGGTCTTGACTCGATCCATCGCATGTTGACCGGCGGCCCGCGCGTTGAGTGCGGGGGAATGCGATCCGAGAGCAACAAATGAAGAAGAGGGGAAGCACGAACTGGGGACGGGAGACCGTTGCCCGCCCGCTTAGATGGTTCGTATCGTTTTCCTCGCACGGAAAAGAATCCGAGCCCGAGTCATGTTGACTAAAAGGCGCGTTGGGTCCATCTCCGAGTCCGAGGTTAAGGTACTTGACGCGAGTAGTGGGTGTGGTGTTTTTGGCAGGTGGGGAGGGAGTCGACGACGACGAAGGTACCCCATACCCCAGAAACTCGCTAAACAGCAAAGCAAAACATCACAAGCACAAAATGCACATTAAGAGCCACAGGATATTTTGAACACCTCTCCATTACCGTCAAGCTACATATACCACAATAAAATACCTAGACAGCAAATGAGACAGCATACGCTAAACTACAACAAAGAAACCTAGGAAAACTGGCTTTTTGCAACAAATGCAAATCCCCAATACAATAGTCATGTCTTCATGCTGTCGTTCGTGAACTCGTACCATCAGAAACCAAGAAAACGAGCTTGCAACAAACGCTTTTCAGAAAGATGGGAAAGAGACAAGACGGAAAGAGAGAGAGGCAAACAGGAAAAGAGGAGGGAAAAACCATTGCATCTCACACCGACGCCTCACATTGTGGCTCTCCGACTTCCTCCCACAGAAGCCGCAGAGGCGATGCAGGCATGGGCGTGCTGCTCAAAGCTTCCCCACAAATCACCTACTCATCGTCTCCCCCAGGACGACCTTACTTGCCACCACCACCGAGGAGGCCACCGACGAGCGGGAGACCTGCGACGGGGTTGCCCTTCTTCTTGGTGTCCTTCTTCTTGCCGCCCAGCGCCTCAGCAATGCTGCCGAGACCAAGTCCGTTGAGCAGCTTGTTGATGCCCAGACCACCGAGCAGGCCGTTGACGAGACCGCCCAGTCCGAGACCGTTGAGCAGGCGGCCGACGAGTCCAAGAACACCCGACAGCAGCAAGCCGACAGCCGCGATGATTTGGAACAGCGGCTCCGTGAGAAGGGCCCAGAGAGGGTTCAGCTTCTTCTTGGCGTGGGGCATGTCGGCAATCTTCTTCTTCGCGTTGTCGATGCAGGTGACGACTGTCTGCGTGAGCTCCTTCAGGCAGTCGGCTAGGCGGTACTCTTCGGGAGTGGCCTCGCGTGTACCGGCACGGCCCTTTGCCTGGGCGGCGATGCGGCCATCGGGGTCGAGTCCACGGAGAGCACCGTTGCACTCTTGCAGGATGCGACCAGCTTCTTCAATGAGTGGCTTGACGTTCTCGACAAGCTGTTCTTCGTCGAGCTCGTCGCGAGGCGTCTTGTCCGCGGCTTCGATGTACTGGAAAAATGTCAGATGAGTTTGGGAATGGAGTGAACAATCGACTTACCTCGGTGATCTGCTTGCAGACTGGTTGCACTCTCTCGAGCGTCTGCTGGCAGATGTTGGCCATCTTGTCCGCCAACTCCGCGTCCTCCTTCTTCTTGCGCATCTCCTCGAGTTCCTCCTCAGTGGGACCCTCTTCTTCAGGCTCCTCTTCCTCTGGCTCCTCAACAATGTTCTCAATCAACGTCACCTCGCCAACCTTGTTGCCGTCATTGTCAACAACGTAGCCGTTGTCATCAATCTCGAGACCGACACAGTGGCCCAAGTCGCCAGCAGTGAGGCGGCCCATGATGTTTCCTTCCTCATCACGGACCTCTCCCTCCTTGTTGACGCGGCGTCCGGACATGGGGTTGACACGACGCTCCTTCTCCTCGGGCTCCCAACGCTCTGCCTTGCCGATCAGGTTGCCGTTCTTGTCGACGATTTCACCCTCTTCGTCGACCTTGTGGCCCAGAAGCTTCTTGAGGTCGCCTTCGACGACCCGTCCGACGATGGTACCGTCAGGGGTGACAACCAGGCCCTCCTTGGCGACCGTGATGTTGTCGAAGCCAGCGAATGGACCTTCAGGGGTGGTGTCGACTCCGTGAGCCAACTCGGCGCGACCGATGACGTTGCCGGCGTTGTCCCAAATTTGACCCTTTCCATCGACCTTGCGGCCAATCATTGCCTTCGGGTCCCCTTCAGCGACACGACCGATAATGGCACCGGCGGAGTCCACCACATTGCCAGCCTTGTTGACTGTGCAGCCAGCAAGAGCAGACAGGTCCTCGGGCTCCTCGGGCTCCTCCTCGGGCTCTTCCCAGCGTTCTGCGTGGCCCTTGACGTTGCCAAATTTGTCGATAATGTCACCGTCCTCATCGACAGCAAGGCCTATCAGACGCTTGGGGTCACCCTCAGTGAGTTCGCCCACAACGTTTCCATCTGCGTCTTCCACTTTGCCGCCCTCAACGACACGGAGACCCTCAAGACCGGAGAATGGTCCTTCAGGCTTGGCCACACGCTCGTTCTCGGGAATGAGTTCGCAACGTCCAACCACCTTGCCCGTGTCGCCGTGGATCTGGCCAAGTTCGTCGCAACGGCGGCCAGCGAGCTCGGCGATGTTGCCTTCGACCAGACGGCCAATCGGGATGCCGTTCTCATCAATGACGAAGCCCTGCTTGTTCAGGAGCTTGTTGTTGAGAATCGAAAGGTCTGGCTCCTCCTCGGGCTCTTCTTCCTCGAGCGGCTCCGCGTGACCCTTCACGTTGCCGTACTTGTCGATGATATCACCGTCCTCATCGACAGCGAGACCAATCAGGCGCTTCGGGTTGCCCTCTGTGATGTAGCCGACAATGTTGTCGTCTTCATCCGCAACCTTGCCATCTTCGACAACGCGGAGACCTTCAAGACCGGCGAATGGTCCCTCCGGGCGACGCTCGCGCTGGTCCTCAGGAATGAGTTCGACGCGACCGATCAACTTTCCAGAGTCGTTGAAAATTTCGCCGTTCTCGTTCAGTGGCCGACCAGCAACTTCCTTCACGTTGCCTTCGACGAGACGGGCAATGGGAGTACCCTCTTCGCCAATGACGTTTCCAGACTTGTTGACAGTCTTGCCAGCCAGGAACGAGAGGTCGACAGGCTCTTCTTCGGGCTCCGCTTCAGGTTCTTCCTCGTGCCAGCGCTCAGCATGGCCAATGACAGAACCCTTCTTGTCGATGATATCACCGTCCTCATCAACAGCCCGTCCTACAAGCTTTTTCGCGTCACCCTCAACAACGATGCCGACAGTGTTGCCGTTCTCGTCCTCAACCATGCCATCCTTGACAACAATGAGGCCTTCAAGTCCGGCGAAAGCACCTTCCTCTTCGCCTTCCTCGATCGGAACAGTCTGGGCGCGACCAATCACGTTGCCCTTGTTGTCCCAGAACTGGCCTTCAGCGTCGGCAGTGGCACCAAGCTTGGAGAGCTTCTTTGCATCACCCTCAACTAGCTCACCAACGGTGACACCGTCGTTGTTGATGATCTTTCCGGCCTTGTTGACTTTCAGGCCTTCGAGGACGGACAAGGGCGGGAGCTCGGGACCAGCTTCTTCAGCAGCTTCTTCAACACCATCTGCGGCCTCATCTGCGGCCTGCTCAGCTTCCTCAGTGGCCTGCTCAATGGGCTCGCCGTTCTCGTCTGCAAGCTGGGCGCCTTCGGGGATTTCTTCGTCTTCGCCAAGCTCTTGGGGCAGGACACGGACACGACCGATGATGTTTCCGTCCTTGTCCAAAACTTCTCCCTTGTCGTTGAGCTTCTTTCCGGCGCAGTCGGACAGTTCTCCCTGGACGAGCTCGCCAATGGCATCTCCATCCTCGTTCAGGACTTGACCCTTCTTGTTGACCTTGAGGCCATCAAGAATGTCGAGGTTGGGGATGATTTGCTTCGGGCCCTCGTCCAGCTCACCCAGACGCGAAAGCAGCTCTCGTGTCGCCTCCTGAGCAGCCTCACCAGGCACAATCTCGACGCGACCAATGACTTTGCCGTTGTCGAGAACCTCACCCTTGTCGTTGATGGTCTTGCCAGCAACCTTCTTCAGGTCACCCTGCACAAGCTCACCAATCTCCTCTCCTTCCTCATCCAGGACCTTGCCCTTCTTGTTGACTTTCAGGCCGTCCAAGATTCGGAGATCGAGGTTGACGGGGTGGAGGCGCTCCTGCAGAGCTTCGGCAGCACCATCAGCCAGCTCCACCTTGCCGAGAACATTGCCCTCTTCATCCACAACTTCTCCCTTGTCGTTGACTTGCAGGCCCTTGACCTTGTCGAGGTCGACACCAGACTGGACTTGGGCAAGGACGTTGCCCTCGTCATCGACAATCTCACCCTGAGAGTTGATTTCTTGACCCTCGAGGGCGGAGACACCAGGGAGATCGGGAACTTCATCTTGGACTTCAGACTTGGCCTTGGAAACTGCCTCGCCCGTCTCTTCAACACCTGACTTGGCGGTTTTGGCGGCGGTGGAAGGCGCGGTCCCGGCAGCAGACTTGGCCTTTTCGGTAGCGGCACCGATTGTCTTGCTGGTCTTGCTTGGTGCCTCCTCAACCTTGCTCTTTGCTTCTTCAGGAGCTTCGGTCTCGGGTGCGGCGTCCTGGAGTTGCTCGACTAGACCCTCTGCATCGGGATGAATCTCCGCGCGGCCGATCACGTTTCCATCATCGTCGAGGATCTCGCCCCTTTCGTTGACGGTACGGCCACGCAGTTCTTCAATGTCGCCCTCTGCAACGCGTCCGATGAAGTCACCCTCGTCGTTCAGGATGTCTCCGGCGTTGTTGACAGTGAGACCCTTGAGGATGGAAAGATCGGGACCGGCAGAGGCGGCGCGACGAGCCTCCTCGGCCTTCTTCTCTGCCTCGCGCCTCATCTTGTCGATCGTCTCGGGCAGAAGCTCGCAGCGGCCGACCAAGTCGCCATCATCGTCCAGAATTTCTCCGTCGTCGCCAATTGAGTAGCCTTGGAGGTCTTCAGCATCACCCTCAGCGAGCCGGCCAATCTGGTTGCCCTCCTTGTCCAGGATGCTTCCGTCTTCCTGAACTTCAAGACCCTTGAGGATGGAAAGGTCGGGTACCTCGGGGAGCTCCTGGCCCGAGGCTCCTTCAGCTGTATCCTTCAAGCCATCGACGGCGCCCTGTGCCTTTGAAGGGGCATCGCTCGTAGCCCCCTGAGCGGCGGACTTGGCGCCATCGACTGCATCTCCAGCTTGGCTCGTGGCCCCCTTAGCGGCAGACTTGGCACCCTCAACGGCATCGCCAGCCTTGCTAGGTGCCTGACTCGTGGCACCCTGAGCGGTATCCTTAACGCCATCAACCGCTCCTTGGGCTTCTTCAGGCACTTCGGCATCAGGCACGTCGGCATCAGGCACGTCGACATCTTCAGCCGTCTCCTTCGTGGCATCAACACCATCTTCAACACCCTCTTGAATGCCATCGGTGGCTTCTTGGGCTGGGGTTTCAACTTCCTCTGGCAGGTCCTGAGCTTTTTCTGGCAAGTCCTCGGCTGTGAATTTGACGTCTCCAGCCGTGTCTTCCGCGGTGCCCTTTGCTTCAGAAGCAGTAGACTGGGCATCGCTGGCGACTCCTTGAGCAGCCGCGGTGGGGTCCTTTGCCGCCTTGCCGGACTTGCCTGCGAGGCTCGAAGCGCGACCAGCGAGGTTCTTGGCTCCAGAGAGGACGCTGCCTCCCCTTTGCTTTGCACTCTCGCCCTGGCTGCCGGCCTTCTCCGACACGTTGGCAGAGTCATCGACTGACTCGGCAGTGTCCTCTGCGTCGTCACCGAGGTCACCCGCCTTCTCAGTCGCGTCGTCAGGGGTGTCGAGGTCTTCGGTTGGGTCGGCACCGCTCGTAACATCTTCAGCCTCCTGAAGAGGCTTGGGTTCCTGCTCCTTCAAGTCTCCAGTGGCTTCGGAGACCTTGCCGGTTGCTTCTTCACCCGCATCGCTCGCAGCTTGACTAGCCTGCTTGGGAGCATCTTCGGCGGTGCCCTTGAGGTCCTGGGTCTTTTCGGTGAGGTCGTCGGACGACTGGCCGAGTGGGAGATCCGGCTTGTCGTCAATCTTCTTCTCGCCGAGCTTGGGGGTACGCGCAGACTGGCCCTTGCGGCCGAGCTTGGTGGGAGTGCGGGGTGTCTCGGTCTTTCCGGCAGCGGGGGAAGGCATGTTGGTTGGTCGTAATTTTCGTGGAGTGGAACGTGAACTCGTAGAGGATATGGAGGATCGTCTCGTGGGGGAGGGAGGAAAGGAATACAATTCGTAGGTTTGGGGAGATTTTGGCATGCAATGGATGCAATGGTATAGTGGGAGGTTGGTGTGGGAGGATAGATGTCGACGCAACTAGCCAGGCCATGGAAAGGTTAAATGGTTGGTGGCATGGACGCGAAAAAGCCGTCAAGGCTATGACGTAGCCATGAGGAGGTATCCGGAGCAGCGTAGGTGTAGGCAAGCTCGTAGTATGCAGGGTAGCTCGCGCCTCAGTGATAGCGTCATTGGGAAACTTGTTTTGGACGCCAGGTTACGCAGAAGCGGGCGTTGAAGGCGAATGAGGAGGGCGTATTGCGTCAGACGGCGAGGATTCGACGGCCTGGCGCAGGAGGCCTGGGTGGTGGTAAGACGGAGCTGTGGCTGGGCAGCGACATGGTAACGAGTGACGAGTAGCAATCGACGATGGGCGGACGGGTAGCCAAGTGGAGCAGCGATCGGTAGAGCATGGCTCTAGCTGGCCGTGAGACAGACGGCGTCAAGACGCGTTGGAGTTGAGTCGAATTGTGCGTCTGGTCGCCCGCATGACATCGCTGTGGCGGACCAATGCTGCACAACAGCAGGTATCATCCCGGTCGCTGGGTGCATAAACCGGATTGGGAGCACCGCGTCAGAACAGAACTTCTTCCCGTAACCATTTGTGGTCTCCGTCTGTTTTTGTCCAAGCTCTTCTCAATGGGTGCTGATGCCGCTGTCATTTTTCAATTGCTGAGATGAATTTCGGATTGGCGTGTGGCTGAGGAGTGATGGTCGATGGAGGTTGTTCAGACTTGGAAAGAGAAGTTGGAACGGCGGGAGCCAAAGCGCCGGCCGCCACTGACGCCACAAACCGCTCTGTGCACCGGGACCTGCCACAACACCAACAACTCCAGTTCTCGCTCCCACATTCTACAAGACATCCATCCCATCCGCTCTCCCTCGAATTCATCCCTCGATGCAGATCGCTAGCGGCTACCCGCAGCGCCCATGCACTCTTCGAAACCTTCCAAGTCCACGACACGCCAAAACTTGACACGACCCTTTCCACCCGCCGTCAACTGACCGCCGCTCCATCGGCGTTTCCGTCCCCAGCTCGGAATCTGCCTCAACCATCCGCTGCATCTCGCCCGCTTCGTACTACTGCTTTGCTTTTCTTCCTCTCGTGAGCGACACTGTCGTGTCACCACCCGCTTTATCGGAAGCCAGGTCCAACTTCGCCCGCCGTCGATCACAGGAAACGGCAGCGCTAGTCGCTCCTCGTCAAAGCTGAAACCGGACATTTTGCTTCGTGCTTTTCTCCGCCCGTCAAACAATGCGTGTTCATTCGTCTTTGGGTATTTTTGCGTCCTAATCTGGTTTCTCTTTCATCTTTTGTGGGGATCTATATCCACCCGTACATCATCTGCCCTACGTCAAGATGCTGTGTGAACACCTCACCTCCAACTTATTCTCTACAGGATTTGGTCAATTGCATTCAGTCCCATCCGATTTAGACGTCACTACCACTTTCATCTATCGACTTGTCCAACGACGCGTCCTCGACTTCAAGTTACCTTTAAGTGGGTCAAAGACTACGTCCGTACGCCTACTCATCTCATGATCAATGCCGCCGTCTCCGCAATGACATCGTGCAAGCTCCAATGCAAGGACATGAGAGACCCGTCTTGGTCGACTCTACATCTCGACTCGCATCAGCCGTCTCCAACCCGGTGCCATCTGACATTCGACGGCTGCATCACCTGTCAAATCTGTCCAAACCATCTCGGCATGCCGCCTCAACTGCGGCTGGGAAGGATTCGGCCAGACTTGCTAACTTTGCCCCGAGTGACTAGGGGACGTCCATCGATTCGATCCGTTGCATCTGATTGTTTCCACGTCCACTTCGATCCACCAATCCCGTCAAATTTCAACAAACGTGCAACTGCCTAGTCTTGGAGAGTCGTCGTAGCGAGTCAGGTAGGCAACTAAAAGGGTAAGGCGTAGGAATGAGGCTCTGCGGTACGTCTACCCTGGGGATCCATGGCCTAAAATGGTGCACCAGAAAACCGGAATAAACTCTATTTACGAGCTCTTCTGATCCTTCTCGCCGGCGGAGGAACGCTCTTCTGTAGCGCTGCGTCGCAGACAGACTGCATTGCCAAGGTGGTGGGATTGGCTGACCATCTACCGAGTCAACCGGACAGACCCACCCAAGCACTCCATACCCCAGAATACCGCCAAGCGGCCTCGAACATGTACATTGTCTTCCAGAAAACGGAGTCATCAATGGCGACACAGCAGTCAGTCGCTTGGGCACTGCATCCTAAGCACCTTGATGACCTTATCACCAAATACGCGGATAACGGCGCCTCGGCAGCGAAGCCGATCGCAGGCGCCCGCACAACTACAACCTCAACTCCATTCCACTGTCGAATTGACGGAAAACTGCGGCGCAGAAAGACTATCACGAGCCGTTGCGGAACTCATTCAATATAGGTTGCGTTGTTAAATAGTCAGCATACTTTCCAATTTTTCGTCGCGTTGCGAATCCCCCACTTTCGATACCTTGTTGCTCTCTATCGAGCTCTACTTAAACAGCAGCCTCATTAAGCATTGCGCTCTCGCAACATTCATCTTCGCGGCGTGCAACCCAGTATCTTCAATTGCTGCTAGTCCAGAAGAAAGCGACACCAAAAGAACTCAACATTCACCATGGCGACCCCAAAAATCACCTTCGAGCCCAAATACATCACCTTTGACTGCTACGGCACGCTCATTGACTTCAACATGTCGCGCAAGGCACGCGAAGTCTACGGCCCACAACTCTCTCCCGACGTCCTCGAGCGCTTCGTGCACCTCTTCAGCGGCTACCGCGTCGACGAAGTCATGGGGCCCTACAAACCCTACCGCGACGTGATCCTCAACTCGCTGCGACGAACCTGCACGCGCATGTCCATCCCCTACGACGCGGCGCTGGCCGAGACCTTTTACGAGGCCATCCCATCCTGGGGCCCGCACCCCGACGTCCCCGCGGGCCTGTCGCGCCTGGCCAAAAAGTACAAATTGGTCATCCTGTCCAACGCGTCGGACGACCAGATCGGGCACAACGTCGACAAGCTGGGCGCGCCGTTCCACGCCGTCTTCACGGCGCAGCAGGCGCAGAGCTACAAGCCGCGCATGCAGGGCTTCGAGTACATGTTTGAGCAGCTGGGCTGCCAGCCCGAGGACGTGCTGCATGTCAGCAGTAGTCTGCGGTATGATTTGATGACGGCGGAGGCTATGGGCATTAAGCACAAGGTCTTTGTCGCGGGGAGGAAGCATGAACCCCCGACTCCGGAGTACAATTATTACGAGGTGCAGGATATTGGGCATTTGGCCGACTTGCTGGGCTTGTAGGTGCGGAAGGAGATTTGAAGGCAGCGTAAATGGACGGCAGAATTTTGGCTGCCGAGGATTTTGGATCGTACATAGTAGGAGCACTTGCTCATTATTCTTTTCTTCCTCACTCTTCCTCAATTCAAGCTCGCTGTTCCTAGCAAAACGAATTGGCATGACTTGCTCCGGTTGGCTGGTCGTCTTTGGCCTCAGCACTTGAACACCATCATCAGTGGCCTATTCACATTCGTCTGCCATTGCCATGTTTGAGGCTGCGCAAGACTGAGCCTCTCGCTCCCTTTGTATGGTGGAAGTTGATGGCGGCCCTGCCGTCGTTATGTGCTTTTCACGGGAATGATGACATTCCTGATAGTGACAAGCATGATGCAAAATAGGGAGAATTTCCAACAGACAATGCGGGGAAGAAGATGTCCAAAAGAGTCAAGCTGGTGTGTTGCAACCTTTCAAAAATAAAGGATGACTCACTCACTCACTCAGCGGAAAAGGACGAAACAACAAAACAGCAAAAAATGATACTTAACCCGAAGGTTAGTAAATCAACCAGCCCCGGCAACTTCTTCGCCAGTTGGGATTCTACTACTACTCAGCTATTATGAAAGTTGCTGCGGATTCCAGGAATTATAAAGGTCGATTTGTGGGTCAAGGTGGCTTTTGCTGCCATTTTGTGACGGTTTGCGGGCTGGTTGCCAGGTTGTAGTGGGCTGCTGCCTCGTCCTGTTGAGTTTTGCCACATCATGGATTTTGGCGGGCAATGGCACAGAGGCAGAGATGAGGACGTTTGGGTGCAACGTGTGGTGCTTTTGGCCAACTTCAAACGTCCATGCGAACTGAATTTTGGCCGGAAATGGCCCGGACGTAAGGACACGCAGGCAAGAGGTGGGTGGGTAGGGGAAAGAGCCAACATGGTCCGAACAGGTAAGGGGTTTTACAACTTCAAACGTCTATCTATAGGATTTTGACCGGAGGTACCTGCCTTGGACATGAGCACATGGTCAGGATGTGGCTGTGGTGGAGGGAAAGAGCCAACATGGCCTAAGAGGCTTGTGGGGGTTCTATAATTTCAAATTGTCTATGAGATTGAATTGACCGCATGTACACCGGCAGGGAGCGGGAAATGCCCAAAAGAGTCCAACGGACGAGTGAGGCAGGTAGGTGGTGGTTCAATAGAAGTGGGAGGTGCTTGCTCACCCCAAGCAACCGTTTAGACGGGCGAAAGCTGTCCGGATAGGAACTTGGGTAGGAGGACGTGCAAGAGATAGGTTCCCAGGTGCGGAAAATGTTGGTTCACCACATGGCTTTTTGCTTGTTGTGGAAAGGGCATGCTTCGGAGCTGGGGAAGAGAACAGCGGTGTAAGAGACAGGGAGCATTCATACACACTGAATGTTCGAAAAGGTCAACCGAGAGGAACCAGACTGAATGGAATATCTAATGCAGCGCATTCATCAATGGAAGACGAGTACTTAAAATACAGGCGGCGGAACGACTCATCGGAAAATATGCAGAAGCCGTGCGTACTAACCCATACGAAATCAACACAAGCAGTCACAGCCAACTCCAACAATCTTGGGAAAACGGGAAGAATAGCTGCGAAATCGAAAAATCAGGCTCGTCTCAAAGAATCACGACGCCGCAATCTTGACCTGCTCCTTCATGCGCCGCGTGGCTTGCTCGACCTCCTCTTCCGGCACGGCTTGCTGGACACTGTACTTGACGATGAAGCTCTCCATCAGGCGATCCCAATTGTGGACGTCGAGCGAGTTTTGGAGATTGCTCAGGACCACCTCGTTGCCGCGCGCCACGACTTCCTTCTCGTAGCACTTGATGGCGTCCGCCAAGGAGGACGGAGTCAGCGAGGGCAAGGCGTTGATTTGCTGGAGGAGCTGCGCGCAGTCTAGGATTGCGTTGTTGAGGCCTTGACCGCGGTCTGTGGGTAATGAGCGAATTGGTTTCACGGAGATGAGCGAGGAGATGGTCTAATTGGAGGAAATGAGAAGGGACAGGACGAGACGAGTACTTACGGGGCGTCATCGGATGCACAGCATCACCGGCAAGCGTGACTTTGCCATGAGCCGGATGGCCGTCCCACGGCTGTGAAGGCCAATACGGCAGGTAGTTTGCCCAGGCGGGCTCGTCCTCGCTCACTGCGCGCGTGATGCTGCGGAATTTGTCGTCAAAGTTCTCGGCGCGCTGCTTCAGCGTGCGCATGATGTCGCTGCTGTTGTTGAAATTGAGCGGGCCCGTCTGCCGCCAACTCATGATGAAGTTAAAGGTCCAATCTTCTGGGTCTGGCTTGGAGTAGGCATCGTGCGCTGAGGGTTGATCAGTTGAGATTTTGAGAGGAGAGGGGTGGCAGGGAGACTAACTGCAGAACCAAAGCATGTCCCCATCGGGATGCCACGCCGTCAAGATGCGTTCGTGCAGATTTTGCAGCTCACGTATTTTGTCGACCGGAAGTTTGACTATCGCGCTTGCCATGACAATGTCGGAGTAGTATAGCTTGCTCTTCTCGGGCCCAAGAAGATATTCTCGAGTCGGCGAGTGCGCTCCCTCTGCCCCTATGAGCAACGTCGCCGTGTGCTGCGTTCCGTCCGCAAATGTCGCCGTGACTCCGGGCCCGGATGTTGCGTCGATGTTGACGAGCTTCTTGTTGTACTGCGTGGCGGTTGGCATGTCATCTTCTCTCAAAGTGGATAGCAAGAGAAATCAACTCCAAGGCAGGTCTGCAATGCTCCCTGTGCCTTTCCTTCTGAAACTTCGAATACCCAACTCCTTTGTACCTTGGGCAATTGATTGCTCTCTGTGTGCTCCAGATTTTGAACCAAGCCTCGGAGTGACTTTTCTCTTGCTCGCCATTATGCTCCTCTTTAGTTGCTCACCTGCACATCGATTCCGTGGCCCATGACGCGGGCAAACTCTCTTCGGCGCAATCGCATGTAGTGAGGCGTGGGGATTTTCTTGATGACATCTCCAGTCTTGCCATTGTAAAAGGTAATGGTCGCGTCGGCTGACCGCGGGATTTTGTCCACTCCAGCTGTGATGATTTTTTCTTGTACCTCCTCGGAGAGGCAAAGGTCGAGCGGAGTCTACTGCCGTCAGAGGAATTATACGAATGACCCAAGGGCGTTCCCATACCTGAGCCCAGTAGATGCCAAAATTCCAGTCGCGCGGTCGTGAGTCCAAGTCGGGGTCTCGCTCGAACACTGTGCATTTGATGCCGGCCTGGAAAATTCGTCAAGGTTTGTTTGTTGTGCTACAGCTGCTCGTCCTACCTTTTTCAGCCCCTGAGCTATTAGTCGCCCCCCGGAGCCTGGTCAACTTCATCAGCAGTATTCGGGTTCGAGTGAAAGCTGCCACAACCTGCTCCGATAATCATGACACTAACGTCATCGCTAATGCTTCCCATTTCGAACGCTTTCACTTGTCGCGACTCGATATAAGTGGGAAAAGAAATTTGGGCGAAAAGACGTGTTGGATGAAAATATCTCTACAACTTTTTTTCGACAAAGTAAGGCGGGGAACCATGCAGATATGTCGTTGACATGCGTTTCTCGCCACTCTTTCAATCAACGCACGATCGCTGCCTGCACACTACCGTACGGACTAGTCGTCCTCTCTACTCCGTAGCACCAGTAGGCGAGGCGGCACAACGGAAACGCGGCCGGAGAGATGGTGCGCGGGCTATCGCGGGATCCGCGGCTGCAGCTCTTCCCGTTCCCTCGCGCCATGCTCTCTAAGCACGCCGGTGCTGTCGCACACTGCAGACTGGTGGTGTTGATGGCTCTCGGGGACTCGGGCTCGGAGAAGACGTCTCGCTTGCATTCCCCTTTCTGGGCCCCCACAGTTTGTCCCGGATCTTATCCCTCATAGGGCTGGGTCAGATGCTACTCTTACTCGTCGCCGTCCCCGTCCCCGTCAGGCGGCGAATGGCAGGCAGCTCTTTCTATTTTTCGATTTGTGGAGTCGACTGAGCCTCGTTCATGGAGGCCTCGTGTGCTATTGCTGTAGAGTCTTGGGAGTCGAGGTGCAGGTTCCTGCGGCCATTCTTCCACAGCATCAAGACAGGAGAGCCGGAGACTTTGCGACGAGTAATCACAGAAGCTGATCAGAGGGGTCAAGTTTGTCGTTCTCCCTCCCGTGCCGTCCCCTTTTCAGTCACGTGTTTGGGATAAATGCTATTCCGCGCCGAGCCCTGCAAGCCTTTGCGTCAGGCCGAGACGTCAGGATGCCTTGCCAACTTTTCATTCTTTGTCCCCCATCACCGCCTCTTGCCACAACCACGTATAGAGAGACGAATCAATAATGGCTGTGAAGTGGAAAACCAAGGTGAGGACAAGCCCAGAGACGCTGATCCACACGCCTTTGGTAAGTCAGCCTCAGCCTTGATGCTGTGGCAGGTGAGTCCTTTGGGAGCCAACAAGTCTCTCATTGGCCACGGCGTTATTGATGTCTCATCATCATAAACGAACGAGATGTTTTCTGGCACCGACTGTGGCCGTGAGGCCTTGACACTGCCACGAGCGTCATTGCGCGTCCCGCCACGGACCATGCGAGGCGCCTTCTCACCCTGGGGAACAGAGGCCGAGCACCTGCTGCCTTTTAATTGCAACGTCCATCACGCTCAACCTCCTTGCTCTTGCAACATCTCAACCCTACCTCTTTCTCCAGTCACGACCGTCCTGAGTCCACACGTTACTCCAGTTTTTCGAAACCTTGAACGACTTCTTACTCCTCTCTACGAACCTCTCTCAACATGCGTCCTACTACTTTCGGTCTGTTTGCTCTCCTGAGCATTGCCTCCGCCTCTGAAGTCCACCACGTCCTTCGTCGCCCTCACGGCTCCTCCGACAACGTCCAGGCCCGTGATGTGATTGGCGACGTCGGCGACGATGTCAAGTCCGTTGCTGGCGATGCCGCTTCTGGAGTGAGCGCTGCCGCCACGGGAGCGGGAGCTGCCGCATCGGGAGCCGCAGGAGATGTAACAAGCGTTGGTGGCGATGTGACCAGCGCAGCGGGCGACGCTGCCAGCAAGATCACGAGCGCGGCAGGCTCAGCTGGAACCGACATCAAGTCTCTGGCCAGCGCTGGCGGCGACGACATCACATCCGACCTCAGCAAGCTCCTTTCTGGAACCAACATCCCCACCAGCCTCCTGTCCGATTTGGCCAGCATGACCAGCATTCCCGCGGCCGTTTCATCAGCTCTTGAGTCCCTCGAGGGTAGCCAGTCTGCTGCCAGCGCGTCCGCCACTGCCACGGGCTCTTCCGCTTCTGCCTCGGGATCGAGCGCCTCCGCTTCGAGCACTGCCGGCGCTGTCCCCATGGCCACCGCTGCCGCTGGCCTGACCGGTCTGCTTGGTGTCGGTGCCGGTGTCCTCATGGGCATGATCTAAGGATTGGATCAACTCAAATCAACGAACCATGTCGAGGGGGGACTACAGCAGGGCTGGACGACGACGGAATGCATATACCTAGATTGGCTTAATCATTGATGGACGGATGGATGTTTGTGTTTTGCATTATACCTGGGCTCTTGAATCATATCGGGATACCCCACCACTTCGAGTTCGGGCTGTCGTTTCAATCGACGAACCGACAGTCTGGATGCTGCTGCTGCGAATTGGCAGTCTTACCAATTGAGAAATCTTACATGATCAACTTTCAATGACTTGTATCTTGTGCAATGTCTTATGCCTTATGACTCGATATTTGAGCTCGCAAAGGGATGGCCACAGGGAATATTCAAGTACCTCTACCCTGCCAGGGAATTATCATTTCTTTTGCGGTCCACTGTGGCAGTATAATCCAATTGATCAGGTAGACTCAAGATATTGTGGAGCAGACAGGCATTGAGTAAAATGCACAACCATGGTTTGACTCCATCAAATTCGCACACTCAGTGATCGCATGTCGTCCAACTTTCCGACATGATAACAGGGGTGGCGGGTTGTTCCTCCTCCACCTTTGCGCTCTAGCGGGGAGACCCCATCCCAGTCCACCCAGCCAACCCCACCTTCGGCAACGAGCCGCTTTTCCAAGCAAGCAATCTTTCCAATAAAATCAGCCACACTGCAGCAAACACAGCAAAGCCAAAAGAACACCCCCAAGATGACGGATCCCACGGCTTCTGAGAATCTGCTGATATGCGTCGCGTGTGGCACGCAGTTCGACGTGCCGGCTTCCAAACCGCTCGCCAGTTGCAGGATATGTGACGTCAGTGCCTCTGTTTCTGCTGTTTGGCGCGCGCAAAGCGATGCATTGCAGTTTGCCATGCACTGTTCGAGGAGATCATTATGTGGAGGCAATGGAGCATTTCGCTGACTTGAGCAATCATGAATGCAGGACCCGCGCCAATTCGTGCCGCCGACGGGGCAGCGATGGACCAGCTTGGCCGAGATGCGCGGAAAGTACGAGAACAAGTGGGAGCAGGATCCTGTAGAGCCGAGCATGTGGTCGATTTGGACGGAGCCCAAGGTATGCAAACAAAACCGCTACTCCTACCTTGATGTCTAGATTGCCGGAAGTGGAATCAATAATCGGTCCTTTGCTGACGATGCTTTGGGACAGTTTGCCATTGGTCAACGGGCCATCCTGATTGAGACGCCAGAGGGCAATGTGCTGTGGGATTTGATCACGTATTTGGATGAGAAGACGATTGAGTTTGTATGCGTTTTCTATTTTATTTGGTGTACTGGATGCGTGTGTCTTGTAGATTTGTACCTCTGTTTACCTATTTGTTTCCTTGGTGGTCTGCAATGAGCTCTCCGAGTTCAACATCTCAGTTGCTCGATAACTTCTCAGGATCACAAGCTAATGTCGACAGATCCACTCGCGCGGACCTCTCCTCGCAATCGTAATATCCCACCCACACTACTACACAACCCACCTGCACTGGTCCTCCATCTTCGACGCCTGCCCCGTCTACACGGCCATCGAAGACGCCTCATGGTTCAGCCGCGAAGACGCGTCTCCAGTGCCAGCGCGGCACTTCATCGCCGACACGCCCTTCCAGATCCCCATCTCGCCCTCACTGGACAAGGCCGACGCCGTGACGGCGCTCAAGCCGGGTGGGCACTTCCCGGGGTCGCTGGTGCTGCACTTCCGGCGGCTGCTGCTCATCGCCGACACCTTTGTGACGGTGCCGTCGGGCATGAATCCGCACCCGCTGGACCCGACGGTTGCGAAGAGGCTGGT
Source organism: Phyllosticta capitalensis (assembly GCF_038381095.1). Taxonomy (NCBI): domain Eukaryota; kingdom Fungi; phylum Ascomycota; class Dothideomycetes; order Botryosphaeriales; family Phyllostictaceae; genus Phyllosticta; species Phyllosticta capitalensis. Next base: position 738,816 of record NW_027117450.1, on the reverse strand, counting down.
GCCTGACGCCTCGACTCCCTTACCTCCGCCGGAGCCCCTGCCCGGCACCACGACGTATTCGTTCATGTGGAGCATCCCCAACATGATTCCGCTCGGCCCCGCCGATTTGAGCGCCATGTGGCATGCCGTCAAGGGGCTCAGGTGGGACAGCACGCATGGCGCGTTTGTGGGCATGGATGTCAGGCGAGTGGGGGATGATGGGAAGGAGGGTCCGCGTGCGCTGCTCGAGAGTATGAAGATTCAGGCCCGTGGGATGGGTTGGGCTGATCACGGTTTGCTCAAGGAAAAGGTGGCCTAGGGGACGTCAGTCTTGACATGTGACGTGCCTTTTGGAAGGTGGGAGGAGCAGCGACAGGTTTGGTCAAGATGATTTGGCTTTCAGGGGTCTTCAGGAGTACTGACTGTAGGATTGACATTCGTAGCTAATGAGAACCCGCCTTAGCCGTCCGTCCGTCCGTCCGTCCATCCAGCCGTCCGTACAAAGCCGTCGATTACAGGTTGTTGTGACAGAAGCGGTCAGAACTACCTAGATGTAGTTGGTGCAAAAAGGGGGAAAAACAAATCCAACTTGGCCCAGCCCCGCAAACTCCTCGCCATTCATGAAAACAACTTTGCCATGGTATCTCAAACAACCGTCCTCGGCGCAATCTTGACATCCAGCCCGCTCTGCACGACGAAAAAGTAGGTGCGGAAGTCCAGTTCCCGGTCCGGATGCACCAGCTCCAGGCTGAAGTCGCGCAGCAGCATTGGAAGCACCTTGTTCATTTCAAGGAGCGCGAGGTTGCGGCCGATACAGATGTGAGCGCCGCCGCCAAACTGCAACGAGACGACAACGTGCGTTAGCATCAGGTACTCTCTGCCGCTCTGGAACACGGAGGACGGGGGAAGGCTGAGGCCGAACAGGCAGATAAGGGGGAGTAAGCAGGTGCCGCATCACACGTACCTGAAACATGTGTCTGTCCATGACCTTGGCGCGGTCTGCATCCTCGAGCCAGCGCTCCGGGCGGAAGACGGCGGCATCGTCGCCAAAGACGCCCCGGTCGCGGTGGAGCACCCACGCATGCACGTCGATTGCCGTTCCGCCGGGATACCACTTGCCGTCGATGTCTGCGCCGGCTGGCGGGACCTGGCGCGCCATGGCGACGCCGACGGCCGGCCGCATGCGCATGGCTTCTTTGAGCGCTGCCTGGAAGTATGGGAGCTGGATTGCTTCGTTGAATTGGACGACCTCTGAGAGACGACCAGCTTTGACGGCGTCGTCGATTTCGGCCATGATTTGCTGGTAGATGCGCGGCTCGCGGAGGATGTGGTGCAGGAAGGATTGCATGGTCGAGGCGGTCGAGTCGGAGCCGGCGAAGCTGTGCATTCGATGGTTAGTGAGAGGTCAGGAAATGTGAGGTTGTGTAGCTCACATGGCTCCATGGGCTACAGCAAAGACATCGCCTTCAGAAAACTTCTCCGGCGTTGCTTCGTGCGCCCTGAGCAGCTGTCCCAGCAGATCCTTCCTCTCCGTCTTCACTTCGCCCGTCTTCCTCTTCCTCAGTTCGTCCAAGGCCAGACGCGTAATCAGTGGTTGCGTGCTCTTGACAAGGACTTGACAGAGCTTCCAAACCGGGTTGTGTCGCAACAAGGCATTGAGCTGTGGAATCTGTCCAACGGCGGCGTTGTATTGCTGGTTCACGTTGATGGCACTGATGCATCCTTCCACATCTTTGCCTGTGTCCAGGAAACCAAATCTTCGGCTGAAAGCAACCTCGCCCAGAACGTCAAACGCAAAGTAGTGAAGCCAGATGTCCAAAGCCACCTCTTGCTTGCCCTCGGCGAAACCTCTTAGTTTCTGCATCAGTAGGTCGATGGTGTTTTCGATGCACGGAGTCAGGGTTTGCATCGTCGCCATGCTGTACGGTACGGCAGCCACACGCTTCTTCCGCGCGTGCTCATGTTCGCGGACCTCGGTGAAAATGTCTGGGTTTTCGGGCGGCGGGAACACGGCGTAGAAGTCCGTCTTGTGGAACCCCTTTCCAGCAGACAGGATTTCACGAGCTGCAAAAGGCGAGGCGACGGAGATGGAGTTGGGAGAGGTGCGGACGACGGGTCCTGGGCAGTTTGTTTAGTGCGTGGCTTCGACCTCAAGGCCGACTTGAATAGTGCAATAACGGATGGTGGTTGAGTCATGAGAATCAACCAAAACACGAGGACCTAACATGGGAAACACTCAAGAAAGACAATCACCCAAAAGCCGTTGGGTGTTGACTGGGATAGAAGTTGTTTGTTGGGAATGGGAAACTGATAGGGGAGGAAGGAAGAGAGAAGCGAGTTGTTTCCACGCCAAGAAGAAAGTCTACGAAACAAGATAACGGTTCAAGGTGCAGAAGAATTGCCTTACCATACTTCTCGTGCAACTTGATATACTCCGTCTCCTGGTGCTGAGATATGGTAGCCCAAAACTTCCAAAGACGAGTCCCCGAAGCAACAAATGGACCAGGAACACTTCGAAGCGGCGAGTTATATCGATTCCAGAAGAAACGGATGGTCAGAAAAACAACGACAGCGAGAAAAATGGAAATGGGATCAGCGCGAAGGAACAAGCGGCCGATGGCCGAGCCCGGGACGGTTTGCGAGTAATTTTCCATCTCTGCAGCGGGTCAAACGAGAGTACAGCATCCTTCTAGAGACTACAGAAGGGCAGAAGTCCATTTAAAGGAGGGTAGGAAAGTTATTATCCGCATGACTAAACTATGCCACATCCGACACGGGACTGTCGGATTTGCTCTGGAGCACTGCGATGGACACGATTGCTCAAAAGCTGACACGAGCGATGGCAGGGCAGAGGACTGGAGCCATGACTTGATGGAGCGGCGCATGATTGCCAGCGAATCGCGGGGTTCCCTACGACAATCATCCGTCGATGTGGTGGAGTATGGGTATCGGATTTAGGCAGTGCCGGCATATGTCGAGTTGTTTGAACAGGGCTGAGATGCTCGCTGCGGTCGTTGTGACCGGGTCCAGAAGTGTCTCCGATTCGACCGTTTGCCTGAGGCAAGTCAAAGGCTATTGTTGATAAACGTAGCGCCCCGCAGGTGGGAGGTCCAGGGTTGGCCAGAGCAAGTCATGGAATCTGCCGACCAATCTCGATGCGCGAGCAGTGTCGGAGGCTCAAAGTCGAGATCCTGGGTCTGTCATGCAGCGGACCGGAGAAACCTCAGTCCCCAGAGCTACCCCTGTTTGGTTGTGGCTGGTGTTCCTTGCATCCATCGTCCCAAGCCATGACGCGCACAGCGTGTTGTGCCGGCGCCTGCTGCTAGCGCTACAGACGGTTTGCTCGCGGTTCCGTGACGCTTTCCAACGTCGTCAGCATGTAGTGCTCACCGCAGCAAGGCCTTTTTGGCCGCCCTGTCGTCGACTCGGTTCCTTCCTTGGACAACAGCCACGATGAGAGGTCTCGACGAACGTTCCCCGCTGTTGCAAAGTTATCATATCGAAAATGGTGATGATCAAGAGGTATGAGAGCTCCTAGGCTATTTTCAGCTCACTCGCTTAGCTCGATTGCAGGAGATCAAGTTTGACAAGAATGACCCTCAAAACCCCAGGGCATGGAGGCGGAGAGAGAAGCTCGCCAATGTTTTTGTCATATCTTCCATGACGAGTGCGTCGGACGACTCCTAACACGCCATGATACTGACTTTCTCGCAGTCATTAGCCCACTCGCCAGCTCAATGTTCTCTCCAGGGATCCAACAAATCGCAGACTCGCTAGGAACGTCAACCGACGCCGTGATAGGCGCGGCAACCGGGTTCGTCGTCATGACGGGCATCGGGCCACTGATACTAGCTCCGCTGTCCGAAACGTTTGGGCGGCGAAAGCTGTACCTCTCGTGCTTCTCCATCTTTACGCTGCTTCAGCTGCCGACGGCGTACAGCCCCAACATCGCCACTTTGCTCGCATTGCGCACGCTTGCTGGTTTCTTTGGCAGCGTGGGATTGGCCAATGGCGGTGGTACCATTAGCGATATGTTTGTTCCTGACGAAAGAGCTGGCGTCTTTGGATGGTATCTGCTGGGACCACTTCTGGGCCCAACTCTGGGACCATTGCTTGGAGGCGTCATTGTTCAGAGACTTGGATGGCGGTGGGTCTTCATCGCCCTTACCATCTTCTGCGGCGTCAATACTACGTTCGGCTTCTTCTTCCTGCGGGAAACCTACGCACCCGCCATCCTCGCCGCCAGGAAACGAGAACGAGAAAAAGCAGACGGACCGGCTGGGCCCATCTACTGGTACAAGGGGGAAGACGGTCGTTCGCTCCACGTGAAACTCGGCCACTCACTGTTGCGACCCCTTCGCATCCTTGTGCAACCAATCGTCATGATAATGGCCATTTATCAGGCCCTCATCTTCAGCACGACATATAGCTTGTACACCAACTTCCAGGAAATCTACAGCGGCGAGTACGGATTCACGACGGAGCAGGTCGGCCTGATGTACCTGGGGCCCGGCCTCGGGTGCCTTGTCGCCGTGCGGTTGCTCGTCCCGCAAATCGACGCTGTGTTTAAGAAGCTGACGGCCCGCAACGGCGGTGTCCCACAGCCAGAATTCCGCCTGCCTCTTGCAAATGTTGGCGCGGTCCTCGTCCCCGCTTCGCTCTTTTGCTTCGCCTGGACGGCGCAGTTCCACGTCCACTGGGCTGCCACCCTCGCCAGCACTTTGTTCTATGGCATCGGGCAGGTCATGATTCTCAACGCGGTGCAGAACTACTACATTGACTCTTTCGAGAAATGTGCCGCTTCGGCCATTGCTGCAGGTGCTGTTTTCCGCGCTCTCATTGGTGGCGTGGTCCCCCTCTTTGCGCCGCAGCTCTTCAAGGGTGTTGGCTACGGGTGGGGCATCTCTGTGTTTGCGTTTGTGGGCGTGGCACTTGCTCCTGCGCCGTCGTTCTTTTTTCGGTACGGCGAGACCATCCGAAGACGGTTTACAGTCGAGTTGTGACCAGTCGAGAAAAGAGATGGCGTTGTCTGGCCTAGGGTGAGTAACATCCAAAGACCTCCGACACTGTGAGGGACACTTACCCGTATTTCATTTAAAAAATTGATTTTTCCACTACCAAAGTTTGCCCTGCTACTGTCCTCCAGGCGAATATCGACTAGTTGGTTTGAAAGCCTTCAGCTGCTTAGGCACGGCGGGTCAAAATTTTCGACTCAGGCTTAGGCATCGCGATTTCTTTCTGTCATCCACCACGATGTCGGCCCAATACAGATAGTCAATGATTGCCTCTCAGAAAACGAACCTCGAGATGAATCAAGAAACGCAGACTCGTCAGAGACCGCATGGTGGAATACCAAAGATTCTCTCAGCATTCCTCCACGCAATCTTACGCTTGGTTTCTTCTCCCAGCCCCTCAACACCATCAAACCAATCCGCAGCATCCTCGTTGCTCTCATACGGATAATCAACGCTCCACATGACGCGCTCCTCGCCCATCTCCTCCAACGCACACCTCACCGCCGACAACCTCCTGACGCCGGACAAGGTCGCCAAAAAGTTGTTGCGCAGATAGTACGAGACGCTCTCCTTGTGCGGCCCCGAAGCACCCGGCACGCCCACCGCCAACCGGTGATCAATACGGTGGGCGAGGTACGGTAGCGCCTCGGCCGCATGGCCCAAGACGACCTGGAGGCGCGGATAGCGGTCGAAGAGGCCGGAGCACGCGAGCCGCAGCGCGTGCGCCCCCGTCTCGGCGCCAAACCCATACGCGGCGTGCGCCAGCATCGGGAAGCCGGCGTACACGCGCTGCTGGCCGGGCGGCGGCACGCGCGGGTGCAGGTACAGCGGGACGTCGAGGCGGGCCAGCGTGGCCCAGACGGGCTCGCACGCCGCCTCGTCGAGGTAGCGCACCGTCTGGGCGTCGCCGCCGTCGAGCTGGCTGTAGCCGTTGACGAGCGCGCCTTTGGCGCCCAGCTGCGTCACGCAGCGCTCGAGCTCGGTGGCCGCGGCCACTGAGTCCTGCATGGGCAGGCAGGCGAAGAAGCCGAAGCGTGTGGGATGTGGCGCGACGTAGGTGGCGTGTATTTCGTCGTTGACTTTGCGCGCGTACGACACGGCTGTGGTGGTGTCGAAGATGCCTTCGATGCCGGGGCTGGTGAGCGAGACGATGGCGTAGCGGATCCCTGAGGCGTCCATGGATTGGAGTCGCAGCGACACGTCTGTCAGGCGTTTGCCCACGTCCACCATGAAGGTGGAAGAGAGCACTGCGCCTGCTACGCCATCAACTGAGGATAATGGCGGAATTTCGTTGAGGGGGATTGAGACAGGTAGGATGGCTTCTTCGAGGGCGATTTTGTGGGGGAGACGGCATATCGGGTTCGTGCAGGTGGTGGTGCGATTGAGGGCGGCCATGGCTTTGATATTTCAAATATGAATGCTCCCTGTGATTACAACTTCAACAGATGCAAGCTGTGGTTTTGTAGGCTCTTGAGGTCGGATAGGCCGGATTTGCATACACCAGACGAGCCGCTCTGTCCAAGATTCCGGTGGTAGCCGTATGTTGTCGACTGTTGTTGTCCTGACATTCCAGCATGTTTAGTCCGAGGTGGCATGTTTCGGACTTATGCAGCCGTCGAAATGGACCAACCATTCTCCTGGCGACACTGACACAAATGATGTTCATTCGTCGTGCAGGTTGGAGTTCAGGGAAGAGGCTCGAGGAATCCGGAATTTCCGAGCTCGATGAGACGCTAACTGAACGAGGCAGGCGGGGAGCGGGAAGACAGCGTTATGGGAAGTTTGTTTGGGCCAATCGTGCGGATCGAAAGTCCGAGCAAATGTATCCCCCTCATAACTGCTCTGCTCGCCGAGCGGTGAGGTTTGACTGAGATTTCTGTGTGTGCTGGGACCACGGTGGCAAGAATCGATCAAGTATGCCGAAAAGAAAGCAGCTGCGGTAGAATAATCGAAAGGGAGACTCTGATGTCTTGGAGAGGACCTTGTAGTAGGGAGCGTCGGCGTGTTGGCTCGAACAGCAGGACTGTGCCAAAGAACATGATGTTCTACTGGCTTGAAAAGCGTCTCGGTACGCAGGTGCAACCAATGAGTTGAGTTGTATGCACTGTCTAGGTAAGCTCCGGTGATGGATTTGGAAGTGGAAAGGTGTAGTCTATAACACTCACTGACCACCACAGTAGTCAAAGAAATGTCAACTCTAAGACATGGTGTCCAAAATTCAGGCATTTGGGCAGCTTTAAAATGCCTTACCATTCCAGAAGTTGGACATTTGGGCTTGCATTGGGATAACCACAGGCAGCATTCAAGCAGCTGTGCCCTACCTTGCAACTGATGTTTCTTTTGGAACTAACTGTGCCACTGGACATGACGTCACCTGTGCAAGTGAGGTCGCATCACATGTGCAGGGCTGAAGATGTGCAGTCGCCCAAATTCACGCCCCCAGCAGTGGAGACTGGAGAATTCCGAAAATCATCCAGTCTGTTTCAGACTGGCGAGGGCTCGACGATAATCATAGTCTTTTCCAGAAGACACCGTGGATTAGGGACGCAATCTTCCGCAGATCGGCACCCTGCTGGCCCCTGAGAGTTTGATTATATAGTCCTGTTCGACTTTGCTACTTCGGCAGAGCGGACTTTTTCACCGTGGATATCTCCGGACAAGCTCAGAAAGTCTTTGAGACGGATGGGAAAGGGGCCCAGTGGATTTGGGGAGCAAACGCACATGGCTTGGCATTTGAGAGCAAAATTGCGTCTGGAGTCCGATATCGTCGAACAACGTATGAGGGTTGCATGCGCGCAGGCTGGACGCGATCCAGTTTCAAGTCGGCTGTCCGTGCATACAGGAGCTCGCTTAATTTGTGACGATCTTGATGCGGTCGAGACGGACCTCGATTCTAGAGGTTGAAGAGTTGCAGGTATCCCCGAGCCCGTTACGAGGCGATCACAGTCCTTGAAGCAAAGGACAAGCGGAGTGCAGAATTGATGTGCCTTGCAATGTTGACGAGGATATGGCGTGCTTTCTAGCAATTGGCCGAGAAACCATGTTCCAATTCTTGTTCTTTAGGTGGATTGTTCGTCGCGATGCAGCGTCGCTGCTCTTGTATACGAGGCCTCCTCTCAGTGGCTAGTTGTCGACACTGCGAATGCAAGACGATTGATCTTGCTGATAACCCGTCCAAACTCCATGCGCCCACAAACCCACCAACGCCGTGTATGCTTTTTGTGTGAATCGATAACGATCAGGACTTGAGAAGCTTGTTCCTCTTTTCTTTCCTCTTCAAGCGCTCGACCTTCTTTGCGTGCATCTTGGCTGCCAGTTGTTCATATCTTTCGCGCTCGGCCTTCTTCTCGCGTCGCTCCTTGATGGACTGCACATGGGCCTGTCTACGGTGTCAGTGAAAATTTTCCAATGCGTGCGAGGTGGCGGACCTGTCTTGCAGCCTCCTTCTCGTCCTTGAGTTCCTTCTCTTTTGCCTTGACGGCAGCGAGAGCCTTCCGCTCTTCGGCACGCTTTGCATACGAGGTCAGGCCGGCGGTTGGGCGAAAGGCCTTCTTGGGCTGGTGCCAATGCTTCCCTGGAGATGTGTGAGCTGCAGGTACGATGTTGCAACGAAGAAGAGGGGTACCATTCTTGCGCATGCCCTGGACGGGCGGCTGCGAGGGAGCAGAAACGGGGTTAGTAGGCTCGGCTTCGGGGGCGGACATATTGGGTGGTGGCAGGTGAAATGGTGCGAGATGAAGGTGCGTAAGAAAAATGTCTTGGGTCGGCTTCGGGGCCATTTAGGGTTATCGATGGCGCTAGCGGGACGGATCAGATACGCAAAAAGCGGAACCTGGTGGGGCGGTGAAGCAGGATGGGCCGCCAAGCGCCCAAATTTTGCAACATCGTCCTCGCATTTGCGCCGCCCCTCCCCACGCCCTCTGCGCCCAAGGCCCCATCTTCGACCAGTCGCCAGCTCTGCTGCCCTCACTCCGTTGCCTTCTAGTCGCGTCTATCGTCGATTCTTGCGCCTTGATTCGGGCTTTTTCGAAATTGCCGCAGGCGAATCCCCCCGCCGGTATTCGCTCAACTTGCTGGTGCCGCGGAAGTTTTGGAAAAGCCCGCACCGCCGTCAGCACTCGTCACCACTTCTTTAAAAAGCACTTTCGCCTACGCCCCGCACCATCTGCCCATTCTCCGTCGAAACAACATGCTCCCGCGATAGCATCAACCTCCCTCCCTCCCTCCTACACTTCCAGTCACTCGTCCTCCTACCCTACGTCACCAGGAATGGCCTACGCCGAGCGCCCTACGCGTGTCCCCGACACCGAAATCCACGTTGCCGCCCCTGAACCCAAGCAAGAGTCTTCCAAGGAAGCCCTCGCCGGCCAAGGCATGGAGGCTCTCAAAGACATAGCCTTTGGCTCAATTGCTGGCATTGCCGGCAAATACATCGAATACCCCTTCGACACAATCAAGGTCCGCCTCCAGTCGCAACCGGAGCACCTGCCCCTCAAGTACACGGGCCCATTGGATTGCTTCAAAAAATCATGGGCCCAGGATGGAGTCATGGGTCTCTACAGAGGCATCAGCGCCCCTCTTGTCGGCGCTGCTGTCGAAAATGCCAGCCTCTTCTTTAGCGTAAGCGACAGCATCGTCCCATCCTGAACATGGCTGATTGCGCACCAGTACCGCCTCTGCCAGGAAGCCCTCCAGAATGTGCTGGGAGAGTCGCAGACCATTCCCTTCTCTGGCCTGCTCCTCTGCGGTGCCGTCTCCGGCGCCTTCACCTCGATGCTCCTCACACCGATTGAGCTGGTCAAGTGCAAAATGCAAGTTCCTCTGGAGACTGGCAGCGGTCAGGTGCGGCGCATGGGCCCGCTGGGCGTCATGGCCAACGTGTACAGACACCAGGGCATCGCTGGATTCTGGCACGGACAAATGGGGACGCTGATCCGCGAGACGGGCGGGTCAGCTGCGTGGTTTGGTGGATACGAGGGCATGTCGCTCTTTTTCCGCGGCCGGCGGGAGAAGGCTGGCAAGTCCAAAGACGACCCGCTTCCAATCCACCAACAAATGGCATGCGGTGCCATGGCGGGCATGAGCTACAACTTTTTATTCTACCCGGCCGACACGATCAAGAGTCGCATGCAGACCGAGGACGTTACGCGGATCACGGGCGTCAAGCGCACGTTTGGTTCCGTGGGCAAGCTCATCTACCAGCAGTCAGGCCTCAAGGGCCTCTACAGAGGATGCGGCATCACCGTCGCTCGCTCGGCGCCGAGCTCAGCCTTCATCTTTACGATTTATGAGACTCTTAAGACGCAGTTTGCCTGAGCGATGTCGATCTTTTTTGCATTTTTCGGAGTCTGGAGTTCAAAAAATAGCGAGGGTTCGAGGTGGAAGTTTAGCGAGCTGGCAAGATACCAATTTTTAGACAGCGAGGAGGGATCAGTCGTTGGAGCAATAGACGGTTCTTATCCAAAAGTTTTGAATGGTGGTGCAAAGAAAGTCTTGACGTGCACTATTTTCAGCTTTCCGCATCGAGGTTAGGCTACAAGCCTCTGGAGTAGTGAAAGGACTCGACCGTTCGACCGGACATGCGCGTGGGCTGGAACGTGAGAAAAGGGTCCTTAACGGCTGTCCAGGGTCTCGCCATGAGGAAGATGGACAGGCTGTCAACATCAATCCTTGGTTCGCCATGATGGAGATATTGCCCAGCCACAATCACATGCGGAGAGCTGTGGCTTGTGCGGCGGCTGTCAGTGTCAAAGTGCGCGCGGCAGACGCCAGCGACCGGGGTGCCCAATCTGCCTCGGCAGTTCACCGCAGTCGACAATCGTCATACCCGAAGCGGCTGTCCGGCGCCGCGGGTAAGGTCAAGAGCTCCAACCACAGTTGCAATCCAGACGGCGTCGACGACCTGACAAGCCGCCCGAATCCAGAACACCCTTCGCCTTCTTCTCCGCCTGTCCCTGGTCACGGTTCGCCCTCCCATGAGGCTCTGGATTTTGCTCGAGCGTTGCGGCTAGCCCACCCATCCAGCATCTCTACCTACCCTGGCTCGCTGCCAGTGCGATATTCTTGGACACGCACCCCGCCGCCCACTCTTTTTTTCTCTTTTCCTTTTAGGGGCTTCGCTCGGCCTTTTGAAGTGGAGACGGAGCATTGCCCGCGGCTATTCCTACAGTGACAGAACAGCGGAGAAAAAGAAGACGCCTTTTGTTTGCGGGGAAGAGCGAGGATTCTCACTGGAACCGCTTCGCACGTCCACATCGAATCTCCAACCTCATCGCCTCGACTCGGCTGGACTCGACCTCGTCTGTTGGTGTGTTGGGATACTTGATACCACCCGCATTACTGTCCTATCACTCGGGCGCATCCGTCTCTTCTTGGATACACTGCAACAACCATGGACTCGATAGCAAGACTACACGTATGTGGAGGCGCGGATACAAGTGAGCTTTGGAGACGCAGGCTGATGGATGCGAGCAGGACGCGGCGGAGCGCATAGCGCTGGATCCCAAATACCACGACATCCTGACGCTGGTAAAAGGTCTGCGAAATGGTATTGTATACGGAGCAAAAGTGCGGTTCCCGCACGCGCTGGTGTACGTCTCCAACGATAGCGACCCCAAGGATGCAGTGATCAAGTCTAACGCGACCAATTCAGCATGATCTTTCTCTTCCGCTCTGGCGAGTAAGTCTTCACTTTTCCCCTTCCCCGACCAACCAACGCTGACGACCTTTTGCAGTTTCCGCACCAAGCTCTCCATGGTCCTCAAAGCGACCAAAACGCACGCCCGCAACCTCGGCACCTTCGCCCTCATCTACAAGACCAGTATGCTCCTCCTGCGCAACGTGTCGCCCACGGGCAAGGAGCGGCAGTACGACTCGCTCCTCGCGGGTCTCGCGGGTGGCTACTACGTCTTCGGGCGGGGCAACCAGTCGAGTGTCAACCAACAGATCGTCATCTACGTCTTCGCGCGCGTGGTGCTGGCGTACGCCAAGCTGCTGGTGCAGCCGCCGACCAACGGCAGCCGGCCGCTCATCAAGGACGAGAAGCTCGCTGCGACGCTGCGCGAGCGCAGCTGGCCCGTCTTTGCCAGCTTGAGTTGGGCCCTCGTCATGTACGCCTTCCGCTGGCACCCCGAGGCCGTCCAGCCCAGCATGCGCAGCAGCATGGTTTATATGTAAGTGCCTTTTTCCCCCCTGGACCCCAAGGGTTCACTCACGCCCGCCCGCTTGTGTGGCAGATTCGGTTGAGTGGACGACACTACGTCAACAGACACATCATAAAATGGCAAAAGTATACTCGATATCCAGAGCGCTGACTCAGACTTTTTCCCTGCTCGATAGATACCAACAAGCCGACCACTGGGACTCGCTCCGAAATCTCATCTGGCATAACAAATAGACGCGTCCCCGCATCCTGCTCTCTGGGGAATAGAGATGAGATTGAGGAGCAGAATAAAACCCGACACTCTTTCGTGCGGCGATATTAGATTACCCTCATATCCATCTCGACGACGGCTACATCTCTCTCTCCTGGATGCGAACGACCTCGCACTTTCAATCTTTTCACTTTACGCACGTTGGTTACTTTTGCTCATTGTCTGCCACCGACAACATTGGCGCTCGCGGAGTAGATTGGGGCAGACAGACGGGGAGGATCGGGTTGGAATTTTTTGTTTGTTCGCTGGTAAGGTTGCAGTGAGGGACGGACTTTTTCTCCTCGGGAGGGGTGTCGGATTTGGGAATTGCTGCTGGCGTTGTTGTCCTCCTTCTTGGCCCTTTTGCTTTTTCTTTTCTGCCATGTTTTACGATATAGCACCATTTTCATTTCGCCATGTCTAGACTACCTTGTACATCGAATGGAGACGAGTCGAAACTGTGCGTAGACTGCAAGGGTGGTAGAAGAGGGAGCGTTTGAGCCCGCTGTCATGTGTGTAGGCACGCCAGTGGTCGGACAGACTCCCTAGGGAGTACTGGTGTGTTGCAACAAGTCGCATGATGGGGGGCATGTAGGTGATGGGCAGGCAGGGAGCTCCACCCAGCCAAATGCCCACCCAGCAGCATCGTAGCCGTCGCCTTTCCTCAACTGGATGAGCATTGTGGCTCAACCACTGCGAGGTCGTAGTCGTCTGCTCAAGAGTATTACTGTGTCCTACCCGTCTATCGTGGACACTTCACTTCTTTCGTTGCTGGAGGGTAGGTGTCTGTCTGCGATCAAGAAGCGGATGGAAGAAGGCCTTGGTTTTGAGCATTTGTTCCTCTTTCAAAAAACTTTGTGGCATCCCGCGAGGTGGAGGAAGATATTTTTTTGGGTGGGGGGGGGGGGGGGGGGGGGGTTTGGGGTTTAGAGCAGGGACCTTGTCACTTTTTGACTGACTGACTGCCGTATTGAAACTAATATTTGATGGCCCCGCGAAGACTGTACATGTGTGTTTTAAAGCAAGAAGGGGTAAAGGGGTAAGAAAATGTGCGGAATGTGAGTTGGGTTTGAGGTCTATAGTCGTGGTGGTGGTGGTGGTGGTGTGTGTGTTGAGAGTAAGGAGCGTTTCTCTCGTGCTGCCTGTTGTTCCTGTTGGTGGATTGACTGCGTCCAAGTCCCCAGCAGCAGCAGCTACAACGCAACGCCATCACGACCTGAATACGTGACAGCTACCCAGGTACACTGATTCGCACTGCCGGTTTGAAAGGCGCAAAGGACAGATGGACACTTGGAGAGCGTGGCATACATAATCTCGGGCTCGCCGACGACGGTGCTTGCTTGGTACCTTCCCAAGCCAAGGGAGAAGAAGATGCGCACATCCGAATCTGCAAATCCAGACTCCACCTACCAACATGGGGGGTGGGCAACGAAATAATTGCAAACGAGCCACGTGGAAGACCGACGTGCGTGCGTGCCTCGTGGCATGAAGCTTGTTTGGAGCATGCAAGACCGGCGACGCGAGGTGGATCGACGCGGCGCGGATTGCGGTGGATGGATGGGGGCTGCCCACACGCAGCTGCGATAGATGGACAGGGTTGGAGAGAGAAAAAGAGGTGGTAGACGCGGCAGAGGTGGGCGTGTGCCGCGAGTGAGGTGCGTGGATACCTAGATAGCACCAGATCGGGCGGAAGGGTCCAGGCTGGCCAGGTGATGGATGCGCTGGACGACACCGGTCGGGTATGTAGTGGGCGAACGGACGCGACGTCGTCCGCGGAGTGTGACGGCAGAAGTCGATCGCGAATCTATTTGGGGATGGGGGTTAAATGACGCGCAAGGGTGAGAGGTTGCGGGTGAGGGGGTGCGTGGTCTAGAGCTGCTGTTGCGCTTGCGCATAGGACATGTAGAGAGCGCGATGGGCTTTGGGGGATATAAGGGTTGTTGCCTAGGAGAGAACGTGCGCGTGGTGAAAGGACAAGATGTTGTGACGGTTGTTGCGTGGTGTTGAGTTGGAGAGGCGCAGCAAGGGGGAATTGCCGTTTGGCAGGCAAGGTGCTGGACCCGACGACGATAAGACACATGCTGCAGGGCGATCAAATTGGCGAATCCATAGATGAGCCGCGCGTGTGACGACTTTGATGGTAGTTTGTCGGCAGTCTGCGCCGCATCACAGCTGGAGTGGGCTGCAATGGACAGAAATGTCAACTCCAAGGCGGTGCAGGAATGCGTGAATGCTCTCTGAAGCCCACGTCTCGACTTGATGATTTGAACACTCGCCGTGTGCTGCAGACCACTTTGACACCAGAGCCTAGGTGGAGTTGACGTTTCTTCCGCCGCCTGCTGCGGCATCGTGATTGTGTGACGCGCCCATGCATAGACCAAGCGCCATGACGGGAGAAGGCTTCTCGAATGATGCCCGATCGGGTGACGCAGAGGAGCAGAGGGAGAGCATGGCGGCGGCGAAGACCGACGACTTGTCCAAGCTGTGATGATGGTTGCAGGTTGGGTCCAAAAACTTCGGCTAGTCATTGGCGTGGGCGTTCGTAGGATTCTGCAGCTATGTCCGCGATGCTGCTCTTGCTCAGAGGTATCGTGACCCCTCGCCGACGCAGCAACGACCAAACTCGAGGTTGGCGTCAGCAGGCAGGCCTTCGGATGCTTGGTCCGACCAGCTATCGTCGTTTGCATCCGCCATGTCTGCAATCATGGCCGTTTCGTTTCCCAGCACTGCTGCAGGGCGGCGTGGAATGGCTTTCATGTCTCGCCTATTCTTCCACTCATGCTTGCTCAGCCTGGCAAGGCAAGCTGAAACTGCGGCCTGCAGGAAGGACACACGAAACTGAGGAATTCTGCCTTGCGCAATGGGCAACAAACTGCTGGGATCCTCGGTGAGTGAACGAATGGCTCGAGCCTTGCTGTGGAGCCCAAAACGTGGTGAGCGGGTCGACGACTGGGATTGCGCGCCGCAGACGGTATTGTGTCACTGCGCTTTTGGCTGGTGACCACAAGGGCCAAAGACTAGGGACTGGCGCACTCGCCAGAAAGTGGCAACGGCAGGTCTTGGGAAGAGCCTCATTGTTGTGCTGCTTACCCTTTTAACTGGCCATGATGGCCAGGTCTGCTTTTGCAGCTTTACCTGCAGCATCTTTGTCGGTGGATTGCCACATAAACAATCACCTCGTTCTTTTCGAATTCCATAACCCAAACTTCTGGTAAGCTTACCTTTGAACAATCTGGGGACCCAACAGACGATTGGTCGTGGCCCCACATTGACATTGAAGGCTTTGCTGAATAAGATCAGGACGAACAAGCCCAATGGCGTCAGCTTTTCGACGCATCTCTCAGAGCGTATCAGGCTCCCTTGGCCTCGCAGAGGCAGAACACAGACGAGCATCGACACAGCTTCAAACACCGGAATGTGAAAGCCTTTGCGAGTGCCCAAAATGTCCTTGTCGAAGAGCGCGCAAAGAACGTGCAGCCCGGCTAGAGGAAGGTCTATCCGACTACGTCATGGTGGATAGCCTCGGGGAGTGCTCAGATGCGAGTTCGGAGGACGAGTCGATTCGATTGGAAAAGGAAGACATTGGAATATGTCCAACCACACCCCAGTTTGAGCGAGATGTCCCATTCTCCTGGCGGCTCGACTTTGGCTTCGAGGGCGGTTGGAGGGGCAGCGCCACAGATGAATTCTCGAATATCGACAATGGTCGAGCAGAGATGATGCACTGCTCGGACATTCTGAGAGGGCTGGCAGCGATCGACCGGACGGGGACGCCAAACTCGATGGCCAACGAGGCAGCCAGCGTGAGAGCATTGAGCATGACGAGCTCGGAATTCCTGCGTCGGAGGAGTTTGACGCCGTCCATGTCGAACATAGAGCACATGGGAACTTGGAATCCGCCGCAGGCATATTTGTTCTCGAGCCAACCGCCGGCCATGACGACGTCAGAGCAAAGCGAGGAATGCAGACAAGACGACGAATGGGACCAAGGTCTATATCCACGATTCATCAGAGACGAAGACCTTAGGTAAGAGGCGGAGTCGAGCAGAAGCAAGAGTGGAGTTGAGGATTTTAGCGGATATGGTTTGATGGCGTTGTTAGAGGGTCCAGGGCGTTTTGATAGATCGGGGCGGCGTTTACTAGTCGAATCAAATGGTCGAAGTATCTATATTCAGTGGAGGACAGCTCTTATCTGCAGGCAATTGACGCCGCATAAAGGATCATACGAGAAGCGCATCTAGATCTGCAAGTGGTGTGTTCGTCAGGCATGGTCTACTCCACAGCGGCAGGGTTTGGAGCACGAGGACGCCAGATTCTGAGTCTTTGGTGCCGTAAATGCTCGAGCAGCGAACTGCGCGAGAGAAGAGGAAAGACGGACCTCGAGAAATGGAGCCACGTACCAAAGCATGCTGTGACGCAGTTCAAGTCGAAACGACTGGAGGTCTACAATTAGCTGCTTGCGGTGACGACGCACGCAGCTGCGTTGAGTTTCCCTGCCACCAACAGGCAAAAAAACATCCCCCACTCCCGGAATAGACGACGGGGGAGCTGTATATAAACAACGCGTGCATCTTGGCAAAAAGAGTCTTGACTCTTCCTTGTGTTTGTGCAGGCCGTGGAGCTGGGATCTCCGCTGTGTGCATGTCGAGGGACCGGGCGCGTTGCTTGGGTCGTTCTCGACCATTCCAAGGTACGTCGAAGCCTCAACCGCCGCCCTGCAGAGCTGCTACATTATGCAGCTCCCGTCTCTCCTTGCTTTAGATTGCTGAATTGACGTTCTTCTCCAGTCCTTCCCGTCAGTCCTCGTGCTTCTTGCTTATCTTTCTGTCCCCTGGCTCGCTGGCCCTGGCGAAATCGGTCCTCCTGCGGTAGCACCATAGCTGGTGTCCTGTACACTTCGTCCCGATCCCGCAGCCTTAGACCACCGTGGCCCATCGACTTCGTTTGAAATCGTGACGCCTCATATAGCCTGGGGTAGAAGCGCTGCCGTCAATCCGGGGGTGTCGCCGAGAACAGTCTTCTCCGCAGTGTGCAGCCTCCTGTGTGGGTTATTTCTGGCCATCTCTCTCGCACGGCCACCGCAACAATCACAGCGTCCACCAGCAGTCGACATTCGCCTGTGGCTGCAACCCTTGTATCGACTCCTTTTGCTGGTCGTGGGAACCCAACCCAATCTCCTACATATAGCCAGTCTGCACCGGGAGTCGTCGAAGCACCAAAAACCAGAAACAACCATTGGATCCCATTGCCACTACCATCCCGGCCCACCGACACGCGGCTCCACTATTCTCGACGTCACGCCCGCCGCACAACATACCGGCCAAACACTCCTCAACCAGGTCGCATCTTTGCGTCTCTCAACTCCTCGACTCCCTCTCGACTCCCTCTCCTCGCTCTCCCTCGTCCGCTTGCGCCATTGCCCGCCTCGACTCTCCCGACAAGGTCTGTCTCAGTCCATGTCGCTCACTCCTGAACCCCTAGCAACCCGACTACTGCAGCTTTTCGGTTGAGGCTCTGACATTGTTCGGCAGACGTGCACAAGGCCAGCTTAGTTTGACCGTTGCGCCGGCTTGTGAAAACACTTGCAACACCAGCGATTCCTGGACCCTTGACTTCCTAAATCGCACCCTCGGTAGTCCGACAACTCCCCACGCCTACGCACACCACGAGGCTCCCGTCCAGCCATCAATCGTCATACGGACACCATTCACACTTGTTGTTTGGCTACTGCGCTTTGGATCGACTGGAAGTCACTTCAAGCCATCCCGATTCCTCCCGACGACCTGCACCCCGCCTTCCCTAGTCGCAGAGAGCTTCGCAGCTTATAGACTGGGACATGATCTGGTGGATTGGGGACAAAGGCGTTGTTTAGATGCGGAATTTCTTCCTGCATCTGTAGCCAAGCTTTGGATCCGACTCCTGCCTTTGTGTTGAGACACATTGAAACAAATACAAACATTCGCCATGTCATCTTCACCACCGGCTCCGAAGCGAAGGTTCATGCCGGAGCCAGTCGAAACCACAACAAAGTCTTCTAGAAGATTTGCGCCAGAACCGGTGGAAACCACGGCCAAGTCGACGCGCAAGTTTGCTGTCCAGCCCGTAGAGACGACGGCAAAGAGCTCGAGACGATTCGCGCCAGAGCCAGTTGAGACAACTGCTCGGAGTAGCAGGGACCAGCCTGCCGCAGAGCCACCCACCAAGAAGAAATTCGCCCCGCAGCCAGTGGAAACGACGACGAGAAGTAATCGGAACAACCGCGTCGCCAATGGGACCAGCAGCTCGCATGTGGCGTCCGCGGGATCCAGCTCCAGTGCGGCCGGCGCCCAGGCTACTCCGCAAATCGACGTCGATTCCCCGCAAGCTGAATCACGTCCAAGAAGGAAATTCGCTCCTCAGCTCATCGAGACTGCCAAACGCTCCAGAAAAGCAGGCGATGTCGGCCCTACGATAAACGAAGCGGACAGAACCGAGGCCACGCCCGATGACGGCGGCGTGCGCACTCCTACGCGACGACCAAGGCCATGTCCCTTGCCCATCCCTCCGGTCAACTCACCAAACATTTGCGTGCCACCGGTTCCGAATCCTTTGGACGCGCGGCGGCTTGGAATTCCAATGTCTAGAAGCGACTCTCTGAGCAGCAGTCGCTCGCATTCTTTCAGAGTCCCCGACCTGGATACCATTGAGAGCTCCGAATCCGACGGAGAGGATACGCCTTCTTTGTCCATGTCCCCATCTTCTTCTTCAGATCTTTCCACTGCTTTCAATCATGCAACTCGGCTCCGGGAGAGTGTCGATGAGCGTTTCTCTGGATTCTTGCTGGAAATCGCCGCAAAGGCGGCAGAAAAACAGATGAGGGAACAGGCCATGGCAGCCTTTGCAAACGACGACCATCACGAGCCTGTTGATCATTTCATAACCAACGAGCCTGATGAGCTGGAAGACGAAGAAAAGGAAGACGGTCAGCGCCGGGAGTCTTTTACCAAGGTTAATTGGGAGTTGGTGGCCATGCAAAAGCACATGGAGGAGAAGAATGAAAAGAAGCAAAAAGAACCCACCAAAACGGCTGCGGATCCCGTCAAGACTGGTCCGTGGGGCGAACCAATATTCGGACAGCCTGCTACCAAGAGTCCATGGGAATCTGCCAAGAGCCCTTGGGGTGACCCTGCTGCCAACTTGTTTAGCCAGCGAGGTCGACAAGAAGACCGTGAGATGCATGGCATGCAAAAGGGAGCACGGCCGCCGATGCTGGGTTACGACATTGTTTTCCCACGATGTCCGTCTCCAGAGCCTGCCAAGTTTGACGTGACGCAGGGCTCTGAAGCGCTCCGTAATTCCATGTGCTACCTGACGGGACACAAGCAACCCTCTGAGCCACACACCGGGCTCTGGCGGGGAGCTTGCGAAAAGAAAGAAATAAAGGAGCCACCTAAACCAAAGCAATCCCGAAAGGAGTCTCAGACGAGAAAAGCCCCCTCGAAGGGGTCGTCGTCGTTCCTATGGCCCGGCCCGGAGAGCCGGCCACCCAGCCGAGGAGGTCTCTGGAATGGATTCTGTCTTGACACTGGCCCCCGACCTGATGAGCAAACTGGCATGCTCACTCCTCGGATCGAAGTCGACAACCCATTTGACAGTCCGCCTCCCACGCCCGCACGAGCTCCGCCGACGCCACCTCCATCGAATCCAGACATGCAGAGCCACATGCAGAGCATCGATGCCAAACTGACGGCGCAACAAACCATCGAGGAAGAGTTCAGCGATGCTTTTGTGACTCAAGTCTACAACTACCTCTCGCTCGGATACCCGTCCATTGGACGCAACTACGACGACGAGCTCAGCAAGATCAGCCGGATACCGGTCGAAGAGCTAAGACAGGACGACGACCTGGCCAAGGCTAGAGGATACATTCGTCTCGGCGAGGACAACAACGCCAAAGATGCGGGAATCACGGAGGAGACGTGCATGAGGTGGCGAGCTCTGCGGGTATACATATACGAGTGGGCCAAGCAACAGCCACGCATGGTACCCGCAGATCGTGCTCTTGGTGGATTTGGCGTTTCTGCCCGGAGAGGCAGTTGGGCCTGGTAGAAAAGCTACCGCTTGTGGACCATTGGGAATATTTTTCGACAAGGCAATTTGGGAACTAGCCGCCTGATATCTATGGGAATAATCGGGCGAGGATATGGCATTTAGCAGGCGTTTTGGGTTGTCTTTTTCTATTGAGCAGGGTGTTTCTTTTTGTGGTCAAGCCAAGCAAGGCGTGGGATAGTTGGGTGTCATCTGCAGCTGAGCGTTAGCGACCAGCATGATTACTTGCAGTCAATTTTTCATTTTTTCAAATCCATCTGCATTTTTACTGATGCATTACTGAATGGAACATCGTGGCCAAGCCTGCAAGAGCTCCACCTGTGAACGTGCCTGAAGTCCGGGAAGCGTCGACCAGGATGCCAGGTCCCGCCTGCTGGCTGAACTTCGGTTGTTCATGCCGCGGCTTCGTCTCGAGCTCCGCGGTCTGAGACGAACACTCCTTCAACATCACCAGTTGTTCTTCGACGTTGTATACCTCTCACCATGATGGCGACCGCCGCGGACAAAAAGCTCCTTAAGCAAACCAAATTTCCACCCGAGTTTGACCAGAAGGTGGACCTTGGAAAAGTCAATCGCGCTGTTATGAAGAAGCAAGTTGCAAGCTTCCCCTCGACCTTCCAGAGCTAACCTATCCTCAGCTGGATCGCAGCTCAGATTCAGAAAATACTCAACAATGAGGACGACATTGTCATCGACTTCATCTACAACATTTTCGACGCCGGTCCGACTGTGAGTCCACACTGTCCTCACTTTCACCTCCTCGCAAGCTGACCCGAAGCCTTTGCTTTAGCTCGACATAAAAATGCTACAAATTCAACTCCAAGGCTTCCTCGACAAGGACGCGCCCGCATTCTGCAAGGAGCTTTGGGGCCTGCTACTGGACGCGCAGACAAGCAGCCACGGCATTCCCAAGGCAATTGTGGACGCAAAGAAGCAGGAGCTGAAACAGGAGAAGGTGGGCATGTGGATCCTCGATCCAAGACGGTTGGCTAACTTGTACACGGCAGGTCGATACAGAGAGAGCCGCCGAGGAAGAGCGTCAGAGGCGTGAAAATGAGCGTAGACGTCAGGACGACCTCGACGACATTCGCCAGCGAGAGCGCAGTGATCGTGGACGCATGAGAGGCCGTGGTGGCCGTGGCGGCTCGAGCTATTCATACCGTCCAGGTCGCTCCCGCTCTCGCTCGCCCCGGCGTAGCTACTACGACGACCGCCGTCCACGTCGCAGGGAGACAGACTCATACGTTCCAGCTGGTCGAAGACGTAACGATAGAGGAAGACCACGTTCGCCTTCGCCCAAGTCGCCGTCCAGGTCGATCTCCCGCTCCCGCTCGCCGCCGCGACGCCGCCGCCGTCGGTCAAACACTCGCTCCCGCTCCCGTTCCGCAACTCCTCCGCGGAGGCACACCGAGGGTCGTCACAACAGAGATAGGATCCGCTCGCGGAGTCCTGTAGGAAGATCGAGGCGGGGCAGAAGCCCCGTCCGTGGTGATCACCGTGCTCGAACATCCGTATCGCCAGAAAGGTCCAACTCACGCGCAACCAGACGCCGCGACAGAAACCGGTCTCTGTCGTCCCGTGCATCACTTAGCCGATCCCCACCTCCTCGCACCCGCCAGCGCTCTCGCCCTCGTCACCGTTCAAACACTCGGTCTAGGTCCCTGTCAAGCAGCCCCCGCCGAGGGAGCCACAAGAACAAGCGATCTCCGTCCGTTTCAGAAGACGAAAAGTACAGCAGGGCTGATAGTCGCAAGGGCCGCCGTCGCCGGAGTCCCAGCTCCTCTAGGAGCCCAAGTCCCCGCGGACAGTCTTACAAGCGTTCCCGACGAGAGAGTCCTTCGGTCGAACGCTCCCGTACCCCTGTCCGCCGCAACACGTCTTCCCCAGCGGATCACTCGATGCCCGACGCGAAAAGTTCCTCCTCACAGGTTGGTCAATGATTTCGAGCTTCGCGTTGAAGTTTCTTTCCACGTTAGTCTTCTGGATGGATATGCCGCCCCGGTGGTTGAGAATCTTGCCCTCGAAAAGGCCATCTTTGAGATGGATGAATCAAAAAGTTTGGACAATGATTCGATGGCGCGTAGTGCTACGACTTGGGGCTCGATCACGAAGCCGCAAAGCTGCGAAACCTGAAAATGATTGCATGCTCGAGTTCTTTGCGTAGTAGAGGCAATTGGTTTGATTCCGGACAGAAGTGGAGAAGGCTTGAATTGGCAGTATTTTGTAGCTCCAGTTGCCTTGTCTAAAATTTGTTTGGGCTTTTGAAGCGGCATGCATGACTTTTGAAAATGCCTTTAGAGAATGGTAGCATGGCAAATGCATTCATCTGGCATATAAGATGTGCTCCTTCTTGGAAAGCTCATTCCACGTCGAAGTTGTTGTCTGACGCCCACGTGGATGTCTAGATGACAGCTGGTTCAGCTGGGCTGAGCTAGTGTCGTTGTCAATCCAAGGAACGGAGATTTTTGGACATCTCAGGGCGTGATGGGGTCGGTGCGCGATAGAAGCATCAGAGAAGACGAAGGAAGGGCGTGTGGTGCGCTGGCATGGTCGGGCTGATTAGGAAAAGAGTCTCGTGGAGGGCGGTGAGCGGGCGGGATGACAGGAATACGGCGGGCGGAGTGGCAACAGGCGCAACAGTGAACGGCTCTACTGGCGGTCAGTAGCAACGCTCCCGCGACGACAGCAAAACTGGGCGCCCGTCACACGGCCAGGATCCTATTCACCCTCACCTTCACTCTCTCCATCCCCTCGCCCGCCCTCGTGGTAGACCTCTCCTTATCCTGCCATCCCCCCGAGCAGGCCGACCTTGCCGATCAAAAACGTTCTCACTCGCCCTCGCCGAACCCCCGCTCCGTTGGTGTTTACCCGTCCACCACATAGCAACCTTCCTTAAATCCGACGCGGCGCGAAGCTGCTGGGCTCTACAATACCGCAATCATGTCTCTGGGCGAGGACCTTCTCAACATTGTCAACAGGCTGCAGGACCTGGTTTTCAACACCATCGGAAATGATTCCCTGGACCTGCCGCAGATTGTATGTTTGGGCCACAGCTACGCAATCCCCTAGAGCTGACTCGATTCCAGGTCGTCGTAGGATCGCAGTCTGCAGGAAAGTCGTCCGTTCTCGAGAACATTGTCGGCAAAGACTTTCTCCCCCGTGGGAGCGGCATCGTCACCCGCCGGCCGCTAATTCTCCAGCTCATCAACGTCCCTAGCAAGCGCGAAGACATGCCTGATCACGATGAAGTGCACGTCCCGCATACTCCAGCAAGCGTGGCGGGCCAGGAGGAGTGGGCAGAGTTTCTGCACATGCCGGGGCGCAAGTTTTTCGACTTTCGGGAAGTGAGGCAGGAGATAGAAAACGAAACCTCGCGCATAGCAGGAAACAACAAGGGCATCAACCGGCAACCCATCAACCTCAAGATCTATTCCCCCGCCGTGCTGAGCTTGACTTTGGTGGATCTGCCCGGACTGACAAAGGTTCGTAGCGCCCGCATGCTTGCCTGAGACACGAGAATCTGATTGCTCCCCCAGGTCCCGATTGGAGATCAACCCACCGATATCGAGAAGCAGACGAGGAACCTCATCACCGAGTACATTGCCAAGCCCAACAGTATCATTCTCGCCGTTTCCCCCGCCAATGTGGATATTGTCAACTCGGAGGCTCTGAAGCTGGCGCGGCACGTGGATCCCATGGGCCGCAGGACCATTGGAGTTTTGACAAAACTGGATTTGATGGACCACGGCACCAATGCGCTCGACATTTTGGCTGGCCGCGTTTACCCGCTCAAGTTGGGATTCATTGGCGTCGTCAACCGGTCCCAGTACGACATTCAGGAAAACAGACCCTTGTCCGACGCCCTTCAGGCCGAACGCGACTTTTTCAGACAGCACCCTGCCTACCGGAATATGGCCAACCGGTGTGGAACCGAATTCTTGGCAAAGACCCTGAACCAGACCCTCATGGCACACATTCGCGAGAGATTGCCCGACATCAAGGCTCGGTTGAACACGTTGATGGGCCAAACGCAACAGGAGCTGGCGAGTTACGGCGATGTCGCCTTCACCGGCAAGGAGCACAGAGGTTCTTTGATCCTACAACTCATGACCCGGTTTGCCTCGTCTTTTATCGCCTCGATTGACGGCACATCTTCCGAAATCTCGACGCGGGAACTCTGCGGAGGTGCCAGGATTTATTACATCTTTAACTCTGTGTTTGGCAATTCTCTCGAAACCATTGACCCTACCACAAATCTCTCTTCCCAAGACATTCGGACTGCCATTCGAAACTCCACCGGGCCCAGGCCTAGTCTTTTTGTCCCCGAAATGGCGTTCGACCTACTTGTCAGACCACAAATCAAGTTGCTGGAGCCGCCAAGCCAGCGCTGTGTGGAGCTTGTTTACGAGGAACTCATCAAGATCTGCCATACCTGCGGGTCGAACGAGCTCAGCCGATACCCCCGTCTCCAGGCCAAGCTGATTGAAGTTGTCTCGGACCTCTTGCGCGAACGCCTTGGACCCAGCTCGACTTATGTCGAATCTCTCATTTCCATTCAACGCGCCTACATCAACACAAACCACCCCAACTTCCTTGGTGCAGCAGCTGCCATGTCGTCCGTCCTCCATGACAGACAAGAAAAGGAGAAGAAGCTGGCAGCATTGGAAGAGAAGAAGAAGCGGGAGCGCAGACGACTCAAGGAGTTGAACGGTGTCAACGGCACCGAGACGCCTGAGGACGAGCAGGAAGAGATTGAGGTGCCTGGCGAGAAGGCCCTTCCCCACCGCGGTCACTCGAGCAAGAACAGCCGCAGCATGTCTCCCGCCGTGGGCCGCACTGGCAACGGCATGCCAGCCATCGCAAGCCAGCTCAACGGAGCGCGATCCATTTCCCCACCAAGACTTCAGCAGTCTGGAGCCAAGGACTCTTTTCTCAACTACTTCTTTGGCAAGGAAGGTGGTCTTCCCGGCCCGTCATTGCCCCCGCAGGTCTCAGACACCCGTCCCGGCAGCAGACATGTGACGCAACACCAGGAGCCCAGCTTTAGCGCCAGCATAAGGCGGGGCGACACGCGCCTTCCCGAGCGCAGCATCGTAGACGTGGCGGCGGAGGCGTCCGACATTGCCATTCCGCGAAACGACTACGACGTGGGCGGATTTGTAAGCATCACCATACACCATATCCCTCAACTCACTAACAACCCACAACAGGACCAAGAGCCGCCCGAGCTCACGGAGCGCGAAGCCCTCGAGACGGAGCTCATCCGCCGGCTCATCTCGTCGTACTTCAACATTGTGCGCGAGACGATTGCCGACCAGGTGCCCAAGGCGGTGATGCACCTGCTGGTCAACCACAGCAAGGACGCGGTGCAGAACCGGCTGGTGAGCGAGCTGTACAAGGAGGCGCTGTTCGAGGAGCTGCTGTACGAGGACGACGGCATCAAGGCCGAGCGCGAAAAGTGCGAGAAGCTGCTCAAGACGTACAAGGAGGCGGCCGCCATTATTGGCGAGATAAGGTAGGTTGTTGCTGCGTAGCTTGACTTGAATGTTTTTTTCGCCTTCGGTTGAGCGTGTTGTCGTTGCTTGCGCGCGCGTTTGAAAGAGGAGAAGAGTCGCTCCTTGTTTTCATGTGTGGTTGTTGTTGTTGTTGTTGTTACCGTTGTCGTCGTCGTTGAGGCAGGCGCTGTAAGAATTCTAGACTTTTTCGTGCTATCCCACCACCACCCATTTTCGCCAATGGGGACGGAGCGAGTAGTAGCAGCAGCAGGATATCACAGGAGAAAGACAGAGAGAGAGAGAAAGCGAACTTTATCTTGTATCATCATTCACGGTTACTGGGGCGGCGGATTGTCTGATTATTGAAATGGGGATTGATTGATGGGTTCGGCTCGGCTGGACGAAGAAGGGATGGAGCAGCCGACGACTTGGACGGTCGATGGACGGCGGGCGCTGACTGGAATGAATTGAGAGACGGAATTGTTTGGAACACACTCTACACACCACTGTATACTTGTACTTTAGCGGCGAGGAAGTAAAGACGAGAGCGGCGCGAGTAGAGAGAAGGACGGACGTGTGCGTGCGTCCAACGCCAGCCACCATCATATCTTTGCATCTCAGACTCTTTTGCTTGTTGCGTTGTCTTGCTTTCCTGCTTGCTTTGCGTTCTACTGGTCCTTCTGTGCGTGTTCGCTGTCACATATTCCTGTCGTCCGTCCTTCCTACAAACTTGGCTCGCATTTTCGGTTTTCTCTCCACAGTCTCTTTCCACTCCACTGTATATTGTGTGCGACCCCCCTTTGCACACATGAGTCTGTCCATTTTTTTCGCGCTTTCTTCCAGGTTCTGTGCGGCGTTTACATATTCCATTCGCGATCAAACGTCCTCGGACTGACACACCAACCTACTTGCAGATTCAGCTTCTTCCCTCACGCGCCTTGAACTGCCGCGTACCTAGGGTTTGCCACCCACCTACGTTGCAGCACCCGCGAATCGACGAGCGATTCGACGGGGCGCCGGCTGAGAGCAGGGGTATCAACAGACTTGCTGCAGTGGGTGTGGATTGTTTGGAACGACAAGACCAGAGTTTGGTTTCGCGACGAAAATGGCATGATGAGGGGACGGGGGGAAGCGAATGGCCTCGCATTCCAAGACCGCACTGATGCCTTTTCTTTCTGATGGGCCAGAGAAGAAGAAGACTGATGCCCGGGCCAGAGAAGAAGAAGATGATGATGATGATGGCGAGGAGGCGGGCAGGGAAGGAGCGAGCATCCGAGCTGCTCCGAGCAGCCACCTACTTACCTACCTTGAGCAAACGGACATCTCCTCCCGAGCAACTGATGGGGCACGAGCAAGGAAGGGGCCGTCGAGTGTAGGTACGCGACGGCTTCGGACTGAGGTGCTCTGGTCGACCGTTCCTGTCTATTTGGTAGCTGGCTCCTCCTGCTGCAACGGCGAGAAAACCAAGAGAAATAACGTGGGCAGTGCTATGGCGCGCTGGGATTGGCGTTGAAACTTGGAGGAAGACTTCCTTCGGTTTTCTCCGCTCTCAGTTTCTCTTTCTCTTTTTCTTTTCTGGAGCGGCGTATGGACTCTTTGAGAACGGTTCGAGCAGGTTGAAAGAGGAGTAGAAGTGGTTGGTAGACTGGGGCGGGTCCGAGTAAGGCTATGCTTTCTGTCTCTTTTCCTCTTGTGACTTGGTCTCTTCCCAGTTCTTCGTCCGTGTTTTCTTCACATGCTTTGCTCAGACTTACTTTCTGGGGATATGGAGTTCGTGTGTGACTTTTTTTCTCTACTGGCTGGTTGTCGAGATGGGTGGTTTCTTTCTCCTTAGCATGGGTTCAACCAAGCAACTCAATCTCTTGAGTGGCACGGGCCTTTTGCTCTCAGTTCCTAACTGTAGATGATTGATAGCAGACAAGGTTCGGGTAGTGAAGGGAGTCTCTGCGTTTCTGAGCGCCAACACTTGGACCATGACGTGAATTTTACGTGAAGCAAGTATTCATTCAATCATCGTCTCCTTTTGGTATCGCCTCTATCGACGGTAGAGCTGGATATAGCGCTGCCTCCTCAATCCGTTAACGCCAGCCCATGTGATATTCGGAACATTCCCATCCTTCATGCGCAAAAGATTTCGTCCTTTCTTCATCCTCGGTAGGCTCGCATGCTCGCACCTAGTGCATCAGCGTCACCACCATCCCCTCATACGACCATGTGCCGTTCGTAAAACTCCGAGTGCTGGTTCTGAATCATGGTCGTGATGCGTTCGACTTCCTCGGCCAAGCCGCGCACGTTGTCGTCCCACTTGCGCAACTCGCCGCCGACGACACGGTCCAGCGCGCCCGTGTTCTTCTTACCGCTGGCCTCGCCCCCCTCAAAGTAGATGTACGCCGTGATCTGGTCAATGTGGCCTGCCAAGCGACCCTGCTCAATCATCTGTGCCGCGTAGCTCTCTGCTCGCTCCGCATCCACGTTCAGAAGCTCGCCCAGCTGCGCGATGCCAATGTTGCTGTACAGCCGCGACGCCGCGAGCAGGTTGTGCTCCAGCACTGCCTTGTCCAGCACGGTGCTACCATCCGACGTCTTGGCAAGCTGGTGCGGCGCTAGCTTTGCTGCGAATGCGGCCACTTCCTCTGGGGTAAGCAACCGGTCCAGGAATATCTTCTCCAAAATGCCATACTCGTCGACTTGGCTTGCGCGGTCGTCCTTGTAGAGGCGAGCGAGGGTGCGGCCGCGTTGGGGACCGGCGGGTGCGAGTACGGCGCACTTGATGGAGGCGGAGAGTGCCTGCAGACGCTCTTCCTCGTCGATTATGGTCTCGTTGGAGATGCTGTGGTATGCAGCGCTGGCGTCCAGGAAGGCGCGTTGTGAGTCGTGGATGCGGGCTTGCGAGAGTTGGAATTGAAGCCTGGTGGCCTTGTCCGATACATCATGGATAATGTTCTTGACGCGGCTGAGGTAGGTGGTCGCAGAAGTTGGGTCATCTTCTTCAAGGTAGCAGCGCACGATGCGGATCCAGACCTTGGCCTTGTCGTCAGCTGTGATGGCGCGTTGCGAAGAGTCGAGTGTGATTGTTTGAAGGATTTTGGCGGATGAGATGAAGTCCTCGTTTGCCTCGTAGGCATCGGCGACAATTTCCTTGAGTTGGGTGTCTTGTTCTTCGTAGAGGACGACGCGCGGTTGTAGGAGGTTCAGGGCTCGCTGTCCGACTTCAATCTTGACATCGGGGTCCTGGACGTTGCGGAACTTTTCGACAAACGAGATGAGCAGCGGCTTGGACGAAATCTGGTTGAGCGTGTCTCCGAGAACAGACTCTAGGTAGGCAATGAGGTTTGGCGCGAGCGTTTCCGGGGTGGAAGTGTCGACGATCCTGTTTAGTAGATCATTGTAGCCAGAGGTTTTGGAGGAAGTCGAGGGCGATTCGAGAGCACTCAGAGCCGACATCACATCGGGAGAGGGGGGCGTTCCAGAATTCATGATGGCAGAAGGTGGTGTTGAAGGTGTGAAGAAGGTTGTGGCTGCAGCGGAGAGCTGTGGTGGAGAGCTGTAGGGCTAGCCGCTGAGCTAAATCGATAAGCCGCGCTATGACACCCGCCTTTACTTGGCCTCCGCCGCAGCGCAAGCCTCATGGTCCTTTCAACCCTTTCAACTCCTCCAACCGTCCACCTCCCACGCCCTACTCGCCCTTTCGCCGACGTCCCACCCACTGCCGAGCTTTGCGCATACCGCAGCGCGCGACGCGCCATTCACGTCTCCCACCCGCACTCTTTCGACGCCCGCTGCGCACCAACCCATCCCACGCCCGACCGGCAACATGAACGGAGTCAAAATGGAAGAAGACGCACCGATCAAGCCTGATCCGGACACGGCATCTCCCGGCGGCTTCGTGGACGACGACATGTTCGAAGACACTGGCGAACTCAACATTCCCCCCGACTTTCCTGCAAGCCAACAGGTGTGGTTGACGCGGGTGCCCAAGTGGCTATGGGAGAAGCTGGCCGACTTCGACGACGACGAGGAAATCGAGATTGGCAGGGTATACAGCTGGAAAGAGCCTGGGAGCAGCGAAGAAAAGGTTGGCATCCTTTGACGCATCGCGCTGGATATAGGCTATGGTTGCTAACCAGTTTGGCACAACAGGTCAAGTTCCAACTGCGACTGGATACGGCAGATTTCATGCGATTCAAAGACATACCCAAGGAGTACAAGCTCAATACTACAAACCCAAGCCCGAACAGTTCCTACGTATTCTCCGAGAAGGACCTGGAGGGCTACAACCCCAACGCCTACAAGCGCCCGGGCCGCCCTAACCAGCCTGGTAACAACCATGATCGTGTCAAGGACGGGCGTGTGAACAAGTACGAGAAGCGTGGCAAGAAGCCGATTCCAAAGCACACAACGCTTGCTGCCAAGGACATTAGAGATGTCAACTGCGTCCCGATAGACAACAAAGAGCTCGCTCAATTCCGACTCAACCAGAACAAGAAGACGCAAGCTGGATCCAACAAGCTTGTCATTGAAGACCTCACCAAGCTCACCAGCGCCATCGGCGGAACCACAGCCGCCGACCCGTCAATCATGATAGAGGCCAAGGCTAAGCCCAAGGCCCAGGACAACAAATTCGCGCGTATTCCACAGAACGAGTTGCTCGATATGCTGCTCAAGTCGTTCCAGGAGTACAAGTACTGGCCGATCAAGGCGCTCAAGGACAAGACGCGGCAGCCAGAGGCGTATCTTAGAGAGACGTTGACCAAGGTTGCAACCTTGGTTCGCACTGGTCCGTTTGCAAACAACTGGATGCTCAAACCAGAGTTCGAGGAGGCCAACTATGCCCACTTTGCAAATAGTGCAGTGAAGGAGGAGATGGCACCCGCGCCAGAGTATGACGACGACGACGATGACGGGGATGATGAAATGGTTGACGCGCTTTGAGCTTCTCCGACTTGCCGGAAATCTTAAAAGAATGCATGGGACGGCGTAAAGGAGACATGGGAATACCCGTGATCGGTATCATGGGCTTTGGGTCTGTTGCGACTTTTACTGGCAGTATGCAATGGGAGTTGGGGGTTTTAAAGGGAAGAACTCTAAGGCGGCTCTCAGTACTGTATCACTAGAGCAAGCAATAAACATTCAATATCATTTGCACTTTTTGAAGTCAGTTCTAGCTGCAGCCATACCTAGCATCACCTCCGCCCCGGCCGCGCCAAGAGCCATCGGCCCGAGTTTCTCCGTCCAGATTCTCGTAGAGACGGACTTTCCAGCTGCACGACAACTCGCACGCCAATCAACCCGGCTCCAGCTCGCTGTGGGCCAAAGTCTCCAACATGTTTTCCCGAACGATACGGCGGTCAATTGTTGACGTCCAATCCGCATTGGCCCCAAGACACGCCCTGCCACTCCGCGCACGCCTATCGACCGTCTCAAATACCCTCGAGCCAGGCAACGTGCCCGAACCGCTCACCAATGCATCCCGCCACAAGAGCAACAGGACGGCCGACTACTCTCTCAATATCCAGGGAAGCCGACAGACCAAGACGCCCTCCACGCCCAACGACTCGGTAGCAACACCTCCCGCGCCATCCTCCGCCTCTCCGCTGCCGCCGCCGACGGCCATCTCGCCATCCTCTGGCAACACGCCACTCTCCGACTCGGTCAAAGAGCTGCTCCCTCTGCTCAAGGCGCAGACGCCGCACTACATGGTGGCGCACATCCACGAAAAGGCATACCTGGTGACCGAGGGCGACACGGTGCGGCTGCCGTTCCTGATGGCGGGCGTGCAGCCGGGCGACGTGCTGCGGCTGAACCGGGCGACGGTGCTGGGGTCGCGCGACTTCACGCTGCGGGCGGCGGCGCCGGTCAAGGGGACGCGCGAGGACCCGGGCCGCAAGATGCGCTGGGTCGACGAGCGCGTCTTCGTCTGCCGCGCCACCGTCGTCGGCGTCGAGAGCGAGCCCATGCGCGTCAAGGAGAAGACCAAGCAGCGCAACCGCCACGTCAAGCACGCAAAGAGCAAGCACAAGTACACCGTCCTGCGCATCTCGGAGCTGACGGTCAGGGACGTCAACGAGATCAAAGCCAACGAGAAGGTGCGCGTGCAGAAAGCGCATGAGAGATTGGCCATGCTTGCTGAGAAGGAGGCTGCCAGAGAGGCCGCGGCTCATGCGAGGGCGGCGGCAAAGCTGAGAAAGGCAGAACAAAGGAGTGAGCTGAAGAAGGAGGCGGCAAAGAGGAAAAGTGACGAGAAGACGCAGGCTGCGCATGTACCCAAGGCTGAGGTGGAGCCCGAGAAGCAGGCGGCATAGACTGAGCCCACATGTCGAAATAAAACCGGTGGTCTCGAGCTTGTCTGGGGGATTGTGGCGATACCTGATTACGACACCGGAACCGCGGTCAGGATGAGTCCCGGACGGTGGGATGGATGAGAAGACCACGTCCTCAAGGAGCACGTCAAGAAGCCTTGCTCGCCAGGATGAAGAGACTCAGGATCGAAAGGAGGCAGGGAGGTGGAGGTCACCACAGAATAACGACTGGATTGAAGTGAAAGAACCAGGCGAGCGTGTGATGCGAATTTTGACCCCGGGAGAGGTCTGAGAAACTGTGGACAACATACTCGCTGTAGAATACCAACCGACATCAAGAAGACCCGCAATAGATACGGCACATGTTGAAGTGACTTGAACACAGCACCCGTCATATGACAGTACAGCAAGTAACATTTAGCTAGAAGACTAGCAATACACAACAACGCTCGTCCGAATCCGCCAACCCAACCCTGCCCTACCCTCCCCTCCACAAGCTTTCATCTACAAATGGGACGGGCACACCCACTCTCGCATCAAAATACCGACAAAGCGCTCCTCTCTCCTTTTTCTTTTCTCGACTATCCAGTACTCACTTACACCTCCTCGTCGCTCTCTTCGCCCAACAGCTCGCCCTCATCTGGATCCACGACGGCATAATCTCCCCTCGCAAACGAGCTCCTCGACGTAAACGTCCTGCCACCATAACCACCACCCAGACCCGAGTAGCCGCCGCTCGCGCGACCAAACCAGCCCTGGGCCGAGCGCCACAGGCTGGCGGCGAGGAGGGGGACGGCAGCGGCGACGGCGACGGCGGCCGAGACGGCGGCGACGGGCCACGCGATCCAGCGCGAGTCCGAGTCGAAGCTGGTCGTGTGGGTCGAGTCGCCGAGGCGGATGCGGCCAAACTTGCCGTCCCAGTTGCGCCAGGCGTAGTAGCCAATGCCCGCGGCCGCGGCGACGGGCACCACCACGGCGAAGAAGACGCCCGTCGCCGACGGCCCGTGTTTCTTGCGGTACTCGTCTTCCTTGTTGGGGCACGGCGCCGTGCCCGCAGACAGGTCGAGCTCCACGCCGCCCGCGCACGTTGTGATGGGGATGCGGCGGTAGCCCGTGATTTTCTTGTATTCGATGACGTTGGGGTCGGAGCAGACCTCCATAGGGTCGGCGGGCTCGAGGCCCTTGACCAAGGCGCAGGAGCCGTCGCTTTGGCGCTCATAGTTGTAGTCACTGGTGGACATGTCAGCGAAGGGTACCTGTGGGAGGGAGACAGGGGGCACTTACCATTCAAAGTCCTGTCGGGTGCAGGTACAGTTCTTTGCAATGTTGTGGAGCTTTTGGATGTCGTGCTCGTTCCAACACTTGGCACCGGCCTTCTTCCTGTGATACTGAGCGACGTGACCAAACAGACAGTTGTCCTCCTGCATCGGGTGTTTTGGCTCCCACAGGTCGTAGTCGCCTGAAGTGGGATTCTTTTCGTCCAACTCGCAAGCACGGTCGTAGAGGCCAGAGAAGTCCAGGTTGATGGTGATGAGGTTGCCGTCCAGCCGGCCCCAGAGGAGGAAGTTCTTGGACGTGTCACTTGGGACGGTCGAGATGGAACTGATAATGACGGCCCTGCCCGGGCTAAACTCATACTCTTCCCATGTGCTGCCCTCGTCGAGAGAGTAGAAGACGGCGGTCACGGGCTCTCCTTCTTTCACAATCACGATGATGGAACCTTGGTCGCCGTACTCCCACATGTAGGTGCCCTTCATGGCTTCAAACCAGGTGACGCCGCCATCACGAGTAACAAAGGTATTGCCATCTCTGTAGCGTCCAAGGTACTCACCCACGTTGCCCACGCCCATCATGAGACCCACGGCAGAAGGAGACGAGAAGGTATCTCTAGGATCTTTGCGCTCGGTGTATCCGTGAATGTGCAAAGAACACTTGTCGATGGAGTTGCCGGTGCACTCGTATTTCTTGCCGTCGGAATCCTTTTCGGGAGGCTGCAGAAGAGTCCAGTCCGCTCCATCGTTGTGAGTAATTAATGACTTGAGTTTCTTTGCGGCGCCCTTGTCTACCTCTTGCGAGTTCAATACGATGTTGATGAGAGCAACGCCCTCCAGACCTTGCATCTTCTCAAAGTCGACATACCCATCTTCATTTCGGTTGACTTGTGCTATGCTGAGGACATACTCGGTACCGTTGCTGTTGCTCTTCAGGATCGTGCCGTACTCTTGCTCGCGCTCATTGTTCATCGTGACGTGCAGGAACACCGAGTGGGTCGAGCTGTCGAGGACAGTGTACGCCTGACGGTGGTCCAGGTTGAACTTGGGTGGGAACTCCGCTTCCGCAAACGTTTTGCCGTCGATGCTGGCATCCACCTTGAGGGAAGTGCGGTTCTCCGTCTTCTTTGCTACGATGATGAACTCAGCCATGGTGGCAAAGTTGGCGACATCTTCATACTGGACTGTCCTCGTTTGGAAGAAATCGGTGCTGGACAACAGCTGAAGTGGGTTCGTGGTATCTTCGCCCGCGTATTGTTCGCAAAACACGAGCTTTTCGCTGTCGACACGCTCTTCTCTCCAGGCAAACTGACACTTTTGAACAAACGGAAGCATTGGTTCCCAGCTGCCTTCCAAGCCACCTTTCGTCGAGACATAGGCAACGGAATGGCAGTCGCCGCTGCGCATATCACAATCCTTGGCGCCCGTCCAAAGTATCCAGCCCTTTGCGTGCGGATGGAAGCCCATGGTGGGCAACCTCTCCCGTGTAGGGGGAGCGGGCGCTTCGAACTTGTGAATGCTGTTTCCAAGACCGCGGTTGTCCGAGTAGTAGACGGTCTTGTCAGGAGTAAGGAAGTAGACAATGTCGTTGAAGTACTGATGGGGATAGATGGTGACAACTTCGGCGTCGACAGCAGGTTCCCAGGTCTTGCCATGATCGTGACTGATGTGGGCTGTACGCATGTCGTCGAGAATGACAATGGTTTCGTCTGATTCGGCGCTTGCCTCAGATGTCCTCTCCAGGTAGTAGTACTCTCGGTATCCGCCGGCTTGCTTGAACTTCGTAAGAGTGGCTTCAACCTTGCCGCTAGATGCGGGCTTCTTGGATTCGGTACAAGGCCTTTCGACTGGATCATCCTTGCCTGGACCGCTCTTTTCGCACTGGTTTCCGGGAATAAGACGCCAGCCAGAGCTTCCCAAGAACGTGTCCGACTCGCTCTGGCACTGCCCACTAGGCACGAGCACTGGTCCAGCTGGAATACACTTGTCGCCCTCGCGAACAAAGTTGAAGTCGCATTCGTAGTCTGCTTCGGTGCACTTGCAAGTTTCCCACTTTGGCTCCGGATCAACAAACTCGTCCTTGATGAAGCAATCGGCATCGGGCTTCCTCCGTCTGTAGGACTGTGTCCGGCCCATGACGCACCCTGGCTTGCCGTCAACTTCGCGTGCATGCCAGAGCTCAAAGTCATCATCCTTGCACTGGCGCTCGTGAAGTCCTTCAAAGTCGAGAGAGTAGATCTTCCACGACAGACCCTCCCTCGCTACGAGGACAAACTTGAGGCTGGTAGAATCAGGAATGGTTGTCAGCTCATGAGCGACGATTTTGGCATCCAGTTCCACTGTTGCCCAGTCCTTGCCGTGATTCAAAGAGTAGCGGACTTTGTTCGTCTCCCCCTTGTCATAGACGGCAACCAGAAGGGACCCCTTATCGCCGAATTCGTACTTGTGCGGACTGTCGAGAGCATGCCTCCACGTTATTCCAGCATCATCAGAGACCCAGAGATCGCCATCATCGTAGGCTTTGAGGTAGTCTCCGGTGTTTCCGACTCCCATGACAAGGCCAGGGGCAGGGCTGGAAAAAACTTTGCCGCTGTTGCGTTGCTCGGTGTACGAGTGCAGGTGGAGGGCTTTGCCGTCCTTGGTCTTCAAGTTTTCGAATGTACGGCCATCGTCAAAGCTGATTTTCGAGGTGACTTGCTTTCTCTCAAACAAGGGGTTGTGCTCCAACTTTTCCCAATTCTTAACAGTGTTGACTATAAAGATCCCCTGAATGTTGGTGACCTTCTCAAAGTCGACGTAGCCAAGTTCATCGCGATTTGTGTGTGCAATATTCCGAGTGAAATAGGTTCCGTTGGAATTGCTCGTGAACAAGTTGCCCATATTTGCCCACTTGGACGACATGACATCGACCTGAACGCTGTAGTTTGTGGATTCCAGGATGGTGTAAGCGTCTTCCTCGAGTTTGTGCGCCCCAAACTCGGCCCTGTGCCAGTTGTTCGAGTCGTGGGTCACATAGAGTGCCATTTCGTCGGTGCCTTCGGACTTGGCCGCAGACACCAGGTATCCTTTTGCCGAAGCCAGGTGTGCCATGCCCGCAACAGTCCGCCCATCGGACATTGGAGGCTCGACAATGGATTCGCCAAAGTCGTCCGTCATTATTAACCTGTAATCTTTTCTTTGCTTGGAAAACCTTCCCTCTGTTACACATAGCACGCGATTCTTGTCTGTTTCCGAGGAGCCGGTGGTGAAGACGTTGGTGTTGCGCGCCCACATGCAGGTCTTTCTGCCGTCGACCAAAGGTTTGAAATGTTCGAATCCATTTGTCGTCCACCAAGTCTGGTCACGCAGTCAGTCGAGAGCCAAGCGTGAGGCTGGGGTCCGCATCCTACCTTTCCCACGCAATTCATCCACAGGTCGCAACGGTCCTGGCCGTTGAATAATACCCTCTCCGGATCATCCGCATGCCAGCCGATGGGATTGTAGGGGCTGGGGTCAGCCTCGGGGGTCTCAAACTTGCGCCAAGTCTCGCCGTGGTCTTTGGTATACCAGTGCAACCGCTTCCGCCCCAGGGCTACGGCAACCTTGTTGTTGTAGGGGTGATGGAGGACCTGATAGACCTGATCTTCCTTCAGACCTTCGACGCGCTCCCATTCCTGACCAGAATCGGTGGTCCGCCAGACTCTGCCCGTGTCGGCCTCGGTGACGATAGCTGTCTCGGTGTCATCGAAGAAGAACAGGCCGCGGGGTTGGCCGTCGAAGGACTTCTTGCGGACGGTGGGCCCATCGGACTTTGCGAGGGAGCCGATGGCCAGCAGCAGTGGCAGCCAGACGGCCTTGTGTATTATCATGATGGCATGGGGAGTTGTGGAGAGGTGTAAGGACTCGAAGTTGCGCCCCAGTGAAGCTTGATGCCAGCTTAGCGCGCGGTCGCGGTCAACCTCCGGCAGGGTAGGTTACGTATGTGCGCTCGGGCCAGATCCGGAGCAAAAGGGTTTGGTTGCGCGACGGACGTTTGACAAGTCGTGGAAGCTGTCTATTGTCGATGCAGTCGTCGTTGCAGCATCGCAGCCCGACCAAACACTTTTTTTTTTCTTGGTGCTTGTTGCTGCTGGGCTGACTACCTACTCCCTACTGCCCTGCTTAGGTACTTCGGGTGCTCGCCAAGCCAGCTCTGATGTGCTGCAGGGGCCGCTCTGCTTGCATCTCCGCCCGACCAGGATGACTCTTTCTCAACACCACGTCTTTTCATCCTCGGCTATCGCCGTGTGCACATTTTCGACTTGCCCTTGAGCGTTGTTTTCTTGATTTTCTCGTTTTGATCGTAGCGTCAGAGCCTTTCCGAGATCGTCGAGAAACCTTCACCACACAAAAAGAAAAAAGAAATTGGTCCTTTGCAAGGCTGAGACCGCAAGCAACACGCTGACAGCATCAATCTACATACGGTTCATCTACCCTGCACTACCCTGTACAAAACCCTAAAATGCAGGCCGATCACTGGCTCTCCCGCTACGCCAGCGACTACCACGCTTGGCGAAAAGTTTACTCTGGCCAAGATCTCGCCTACCAAAGACCGCTCGGCTTGGTTGAAACCGCTTTCGACGTCGACGGATTCCACTATGGCGGCAGAGCCGATGTGACTTCTGTCTTTACCGTCGAAGCGCGCACCAGCCTGACCGTCGACGACTTTCGCAAAAGGATCCTCTTGGCATGGGCCAATCTCCGACTTCACCATGTCCTGCTCATGTCGACGGTACTTCGCGACAGTGCCTCGGGCTCGCGGGAGTTCGTCCTGAAAATCCCTGCAAGTGCTCAAGAAGTCCTCGGCAACGCCGCATCCACCATTCGATTCTTGCAAGATAATTACGAGCATATCGATGTTGACGACTTTTTCAAGCATTGCACAAACACGGCCAGGATCATTGACTCTGACCATAGCCTCTCGCAGCTGTTTGTTCTGCCAGCCGAGCCACGTAGTGGAGGAACGTTTCGCATTACCTTTTGCTTGATCGCCGCTCACGAAATCTGCGACGGACTTGTAATTTTGGCAAACTGGTGGCCACATTTTCTCCGCCTTTTGAACGCACCTGTGGCAGAGCTGGAGCGCAACGTTGACCACGAAAGACTTCCACAGCGCATGTGGAGTCGTTTGCCGCGAGCACAAGAAGACCTTTACCCGCGAGTCCAGGGTAGCATTGCTAGGAAGCGCTGGTACTGGGCCATCATGAGGGTTCTTCGGCACGTCCGCAAACCGCCGCCGGCAGGCTTTGTCAACCCGCTCAAGACAGAGAGACGCGATCATGCCATCACTCCGTCATCAAAGTTTCCGGATGTCTTTGACTACTCGCAAGACAAGAAGCCTCCGATGAATGGCCATCGTATCGGCGCAGTTCTCTCCCAAACAGTAACAACCCGTCTGGAACGCTTGGCGAAGGCAGTAGGTGCAAGTGTTGGCGCTGCTTGTTTTGCGCTTGTCGGTTTGGTGATGATGGAGCTCGAGGAAGCAAAGAACCCGAATGTTCCCTTGGAGCAGCGTCTTCCGTTTCTTGGGTCATTCCCCATCAACCCAAGGCCCTTTTTCGGATTCACCAGTCTTGCGGATTCGTGTATGCTCACGTTTTCTGATGGTGTTTGGCTCCCATTTCTCCCGTCATACTTGCCTGTGGAGGCAAGGTTGAGATTGCTGACCCGCCAGGCGCATAGACAGCTGGGGATGTATCAAAAACGTCTCCGGAGTGATAAGCTGAAGGGCAGCTGGGACCCAACCGACCCAGCTCGCGTCATTGCTTCGAGCTTTCTTTTAGGCATCGAGAGGATTCAAGACAAAATGCCCGAGGATCTCCGGTCTGGTCTGAATCCTCAGGGGGCATATCCCATCAAAAATTCTCTCTTTCTGGCCACCTGTGGAATCAGCTCGATGGGGTCTGTCACGAAATTCTTGCAATCTGGCAAGTACAAGCTGAACAAGGAGGCGACGGAGAGGACTGGTCTTGTAGCAGACTACCGCGCTTGCAGGACTTGTGTGAGAGCAAGACCAGGCGAGTTTCTTGTCGGTGTGTCGGGCATGGATGATGGAATGACGTTTGACGTTTCGTACGACGGCAACGAGATTAGTGAGGAAATGGCCGCGGTCTGGAAGAGTAAGATTGAGGGCATCCTTGGGCCCGGTGTCCCGAGACTTTAGATGGTAGAGTGTGGTGTTGGTCTCGATTCTGTCCTACACTGGGATGCTCGCTATCACCTTCCTGGGTCCGGTCGTGGGTGAAAGAAGCTTCCAAGTCTTTCGGTTTTCCATATTTTCGGTGGGATCTCCTGACATCAAACTTCAGGACTGAGTGCCGGTCTGGGGGATGGCGACCCTGATACATTTGGCTATTCTCATTACCTCTCAGAGGTGCCGAGATAGTGTATCTGTAGCTAGGGTGGTCGTTCGAAGCAAGGATGGGGTTCTCCCATCAGACGATCTGCACACGAAGTTGACTGAGATATGACGCTGGATGAAGCCTCATCTGGCAGACTCTTTCCCACCGTTTCGTGCTTGGCAGCCGTTGTGGAGTGACGTTGAGGTGGGTGTGTGCCTCAGCCTTACGACGGTCTGGGCTCGTGTAGCTTCACATGCATGCGGTGTGAGATGGGGCTGGGATGCACTTAGGACGCAGCACCTCAGCTGACTGAGATAGGGAGACGACCAGAGGAGCTAGAGGAGCTAAGAACGGAGGCTTTGCAAAAGACGCTGAATATTCCGTGCAGTCTCTCTGGCGTCGGGAGTGGCGTCGAGGGTCTCGCAGAAACGCGGGGGGTTGGCGCTCGCAGGGACCTGGGCACTAGCAGGTGGCTGTTGTCAGGCCCGCCATGCTCTGTCAACGGTGATCATGCTCCCTTTTTTATGCGCCTCCTGGTCTTCTTTTGCGCTTGCCTCCTTCCATGGCTTTGACTTCTCGTTATCCGGTCGGGGTCATCACTGCAGTCGCCGCCGCCCTCGGTATACTACCTCCCTGACCGGGCATGGCTGTGGCCTTCTGCTCCCGTATCAATCCAACACATGCTGTGAGGAGGTTGCTGCAGCCAGCAGCCAGGCAGGCGCTACGGCCGTGACGTAGCACTAACAGGTCAAATTCCCCACGCCCTCAACTGTACTTGTACATGACCACTGCTAGGCCCTGGACTGCTATTCTTAATCCCCGCTCTCCTACCTAGTTTTTATCCCCCTGTCTCTTTGCGCTGCTAAGCCTCTGCTGCCTGACTCTCTCCCTTCGCCTCTGTCCTTTTTGTTTTCCTTGCCTTTTCCTATCGATAGTCCATTTCTAG
The DNA here is from genome assembly GCF_038381095.1 of Phyllosticta capitalensis. Classification (NCBI taxonomy): domain Eukaryota; kingdom Fungi; phylum Ascomycota; class Dothideomycetes; order Botryosphaeriales; family Phyllostictaceae; genus Phyllosticta; species Phyllosticta capitalensis. Next base: position 697,952 of record NW_027117450.1, on the reverse strand, counting down.
TATGGCGGATCACCATGACGCCCCACCGCACCAACACCATCATCACAATATCAACGGCCAAACCAACGGTCACGCTCAGTCGAAACACGCCGTCCCAGACGACTTTCCCGGGAGCCCCGGCATGGGACGGCGGCTTGCGCGCGCTCCCACGGTCAAGGTGCTGTCGTCCCAGATCGGCGGAGACGACGATGCGCCTCTGCCCTACACGGCAGATCCGTTCGATCTGTGCTGGGAAGACATCAAGCTGCTGGCCCACAAGCTCTACCTGTTCCCCGTCCTCTTCTATCCGTGGTCCCAGCATCCGGACGACGAGACGTATCTCCAGCGCGGCAACATTGTCAACCTGCTCTGGCAGGCCTTTTTGACCATTTACGAGGTCGTCTTCATTTTCTCCCTCCCGTTGTGCTTCTGGATGCCCATGTCCGGCTTCGTCATCTACGTTGCCGTGTCCATCCTCATCTGCGTGCCAATTTGGATGCGGGTGAATGGGAAGAAGAGACTTTTGAGAAGTGACCCGCGCATCGTCTCCGGCCGGCAGCATCGGGATGAGCACTGGGTCTTCATCAACGGCGTAGCCGTTGGGTGAGTCTAATTTTCTTGCTCCAGAGAGCCACAAGTGTCAAACTTCGCGTCGTCAATGACCTGACCATGGCCGCAGCAAGTACTGGCTCCAAGCCAATATCGACCGGCTGGCGCGGATATTCCGGCGCCAGGTGACGGGGGTCCACAATCCGACCAACGGCCTCGTCTTCGACCTCATCCAGTGCATGATCGAGCGCAACTTCAGCTACTCGACCCAGGACGTGCGCGACGCGTACAAGGTGGTCAAGGAAGCGCTGCTGGACCCCTCGCGCAAAAAGATAGTCCTCATCCTGCACTCGCAGGGCGGCATCCAGGGCAGCCTCATGGTCGACTGGCTGCTCGCCGAGCTGCCCGACGACATCCTGCGCAAGGTCGAGGTGTACAGCTTGGGGTGCGCGGCCAATCACTTCAACAATCCCCATCGCCATCTCGGAACCACCACCACTGACAGGCAAGACGGCCGCCGCGTCCCGACGGTCAACGAAAAGGCCATTCGCTACATCGAGCACTATGCCAATGATGGCGACATGGTGGCTCAGTGGGGCGTCTTGTACTTCACGCGCGTGCCGAACCGCTTCATGGGCCGTCTCTTTGAGCGCCAGGGCACCGGGCATCTGCTCAACGTAAGTCCCCCATGCATGGCCCACATCAGGCGCAGGCCATATCAACTCACCACGTGCGTCTAGCAACACTACCTCAACTACATGTTCCCGCTCGGCCAAGACGGCCGCGTGCTCGAAAACAACGACTTCATGGACGAGCCCGTCGTCTTCGACGAGGACGAATTCGGCGGCCTGGTGGACACGGACCGCGAGGGCCTTGAAAACTTGTGGCGTCTCCATCTCCGCGTCCCCGCCCACTCCCACTCCCGATCCCCTTCTCCCCATTCCTGTTCCTCCTCTCCGTCCGAACCCAACGCATCATCACCAGATAACAAAAACACCCTCCTCCTCCACCCCAACTCCCCCTCATCTACCACCGCCGCCGCTCCTCCCGACTCGTCCTCCTCCGCTGTCGTCGTAGTTAACGGTGATGCTAGCCCCGTCATGCCCGCGTCGCTCTCGAACCCGGACACCAAGATCGTCGGCAGCCGGACCAATTCGGCGAGCGGCAGCGGCAGCGGCAGCGGCGCCGTCATCGACGTCGACATCGGCATCGATGCGGACGCAGACGCAGACGACCGGCGGAGACGCGACAACAACAGGCGCCGCCGTGAGCGCGTGCCCCGCGTCAAGGACTTTAGTCGGCTGTGGCAGTATCGGAACGGGAGGAGTCCGAGGGATTGAATGGGAGGGAGAATGACTATCCACGGACAAGGAGCGCGGGAGCGTGGGAATTTGGCCTCCCTCCCTTCCCTTCCCTCCCTCACCTCCGCCAGCCAACCAGCTAGATAGTAGAGAGGCCCTGGTGACCGAGGCGGGCGATGTGAGACGACACAGGACGTAGACACGTCCAGCGCAACACGGCGTTGATTTGGATTTCACACATGAGCGTTGCCTCGTAAATACAGGCGTGTTGTATTGTACATACGAGCGTCCTTTTTGTTGTTGATACCTACATAGAGCGGGCAGATCGCGGAAGGAGTCCAGGAAGTGGGTACCTAATTGGATTTGATGGCACCAAACACCACCGGGTCGCTTCTCTGTAAATTTTGCTCTTGTCTGTCCGGGCATCCTTCCTTATGCCTTCATGGCCGTGCGTTGACAGTCTGGCCGCTTCTTGTCCTCTTTTCCAAGCAAGCGGGGTGCGGGCGGTGCCCCCGGAGGCGAGGTGATGGAGACGTGGGCAACAACGTGGAGCGAGGGACGGGTGGACAGATTGGCTGGCTGTCGTTTGGAGACTGTGTTGGTGAAGTAGCTCAGCGTCCTTACCTTTGTACCATGTTTCTGCGAGCAGGGGTGCTGGTCCTTTGCACACAGGTCTACCTTGTCAAGGGGTTTGAGATTTCCTCGCTGATTCAAGTACAAGTCTTCTGATTTTGGGTCGGTCGTTGGATGGTATGTGCGCGACTGGGGTTTTGGGCGGACGAATGGTAAAGATCGACTATTCCACTCCGCGGGGATTGGGCCTGAACACAACATCATTTGCAGAGTTTGGATGCTTGTAGTCTCCAAATACTTTCAGTCAGTTTCAAATCAATGCAATTGTGAGTCTCTTGAACGCTGGTACTAAGTTGCACAACAGAGTCTATTTGACATGCCAAGTTAGTTGTTGGTATTGAGGAATGCTCTATTCGAACGCAGTCCAAGCATCTAAGCCTTCTGCTGAGCAACGATCCCTAACGATTTGATTAGCATGGACAAGGACTCCCGAGACCATCGTCACAACTTACTCTCGACGTCGGCAACGCTCTGGTTGAGGATCTGCTGGAGGGTCTTAGGGTTCTCAAGCTCCTTCTCAATCTTGGCAATAATGCTGGCGGCGAGCTCCTGCTGCTGCCTCTGCTTGACCTGGCCCTCGTAGCGGACCCACGAGTCGAGGACGTTCTTAGCCTCGGCGGCAATGGCAGTCTTCTGCTCGAGCTCGTAGGCCTGAGCCTCGATCTGGGCGGTTTCCTGCGAGCATTGTCAGGCCCCTGTGTGCCCCTACATTGTCCATTTCCATGTCGTAGCCCGCGTACCTTGGAAACCTCAAAGAGGTTCTTGGTGACCTCAACAACGCCGCTCAGGTCCTGGACGCTCGAGATGCGCTTCTGGACGGCCTCGGTGTGCTCCTTGCGGGCGCCGTTCAGGATGCCGAGGATCTTGCTGTGCTGGCCCTCGGCCCACTCGCTGTAGGCGGGACCGCCGTACTTGAAAGCAGCGAAGAAGACGGTCAGGAGGGAGAAGGCGACGATGGACTCCTCGTTGACGACGTAAAGCTCGTTGCTAATGGCAGCTGCGCCGAGACCGGCGCTGGCAGAAAGGATGGCAGCCTTGGAGGCCAGAGAGTTGCCCGGCAGCGAGTCAATGATGGACTGAGCCTTCTTCTTGGGCTCCTCGGAGGGGACATTGGACGAGGCGCGCGACGAGACGACTGCGGGAACAGCGCGGACAGGCACGGTAGGGCGAAGGCGGGCAGCGCCTGCGTCACGTCAGTGAAGTGCTGCGATGCCAATTGCGGTCGGTTCGGGGCGTGGACGGTGCGGCCATACCGAAGGCGCTCCTTGCGAGACGCGAAGCCATTGTTGGTGATGTGGGAGTGGAGAGTTGAGGCTCTTGATCTTGCCGTGAGGAGCTGTCGGGTGCGGTTGCAGGCAGGTTCTGAGGTGACCGCTTGGCGTTCGGCGCCGACTGGTCCGAGTGCCCATCCCGGACGGTGCTACTTTACATTTTTTGAGCCTGCGCTCGCACACATCAAACTTCTCTCGAACCCGCTACCGACCTGTGTTCCGTCCCAAAATGACCATGGCCTCTCCAGACCCTCTCGCCGGACACAAGAGGAAAAGAGAGGGCGAAAAGGGCGCCCAGAAAATGAAGAAATCCAAGAGCAAAACCAAGCAAACAACCACCGCCATGGAAACCGGCGACGACCTGGAGTCCCGTATTCTCGAGCTCGAGGCTCAAGTCACCGAATCGCGTCGGCACTACAATAACATAGTCGAGCTGATTTCGGCCGCCAAAGACATTAATGCGAAACGGGAGAAGGAGGATCCAACGCCGAACCTGGCAATGGTCGCGCTTTGTCGCGTGTTCTGCAGGCTCCTGGCCACAGGCAGCATGAAGAAAAGCAAGGGACTGCCTGAATCGGAGGTTGTAATTGTACAATGGCTGAGGCAAAGATATCAAGAGTTTACAGACTATCTTCTGTCGCGCCTGAATTGCGATGACGCTCTCGAGAGCTTGTCGCTGCAACTTGCAATGCGTCTGGTGAAGGAAGAAGTTCGGGGACAGACAGGTCAAAGCGACGATGCTTGGAGACAAGGCTTGTTCCACAGAGTTGTCCGTGAGGCGTTGTCTGGAAAAGACGGGATAACCATGGACGAGTTCAGAGAAAAGTTCGTGGAAGAGTACACGGACGTGAGGTTTTACACTCTGCATGCAATTGCGTATGTTCAATGTTTAGTCTCCAGGTTCTAGGCTGACGATTCTAGATCGATATTGAAAGAGCCACCGTCGCCCAAGGAGCAGGAGGTTTTGGCGAGAAACAGCCTCGACTTGCTCGTTTCACTTCCGTCGGAAGACATCCCAGGAGACGAGTCCTTTTTCGACGAATTCTACGGCCCGGAGCCCGAGCAATCAAAGCACGCTCTAAATTCTCTCTCAGCGCACAAACGACAAGGACAGGACGCCTGGTTAGCGGTATTAAGATCTGGACTGAGCGTGGAGCAACGCAAGCTCGCGCTCGGAAACATGACTGACCGCGTCACTCCGTGGTTCTCCAAGGTCGAGCTGTTGATGGACTTCTTGACCGATTCGTACAATGTGGGCGGAGGCACCTCGCTCTTGGCTCTGTCAGGCCTCTTCTACTTGATGAGGGAGAAGAATCTGGACTACCCCTCATTTTTCCAGAAGCTATACTCGCTCCTTGACGATGGGCTGTTGAATTCCAAGTACCGCTCACGTTTCTTCCGCCTTTTGGACGAATTCATGGCCTCGACCCATCTTCCAGCTGCACTTGTGGCCAGCTTCATCAAACGTCTCTCCCGGCTAGCACTCCACGCTCCCCCTGCCGGCATCGTCGTTGTTGTTCCATGGGTGTACAACATGCTGAAACGGCACCCCGCCTGTACCTTCATGATCCACCGAGAAATACGGGATCCGAAAGCGCGGCAAGAGCTCGAAGAGCTGGGAATGGCGGACCCATTCAATATGGAGGAACAAGACCCGATGGAGACTGATGCTATTGAAAGCAGTCTTTGGGAAATTGAGACTCTGCAGTTTCACTACCACCCGAATGTCGCCACCCTGGCGAAGATCATTTCGGAACAGTTCACGAAGCAGTCTTACAACCTCGAAGACTTTTTGGACCACTCATACAATGGCGTAAGTCTCATTGATCCATGTCAAGGCAATACATACTGAATTTGGTAGCTTCTTGAGGCCGAGCTCGGAAAAGATTTGAAGAAGACGCCCGTAGTGGAGTATGAGATTCCAAAGAGGATATTTACGGCGGAAGAGGGAGAACTTGCGCCACTAGGGGCATTGATGGCACAAGTGATGGAAGCTAGTGGATGAGACAGCTTGCATGGCAGTCAAGCTATCCGCAAAATAATAAATCTTTTTGTCTATGAAAAACCATCTGAACATTTCATGCCTTCGCATTTCACATGTCAATGAGTCATGTGAGTTGCTACTGTAGGGCTGGTTTGTCACGTGTATGTGATTGGCACCACTCTCACCGCCTTTAGTACCAAGCGCGCGGTGCTTCTATCTTCAAGACCCGTCCCTCTTCCCTAGCAAACATCACTACCGCCACCACAGCACCCAGTATCACCTCTCACATTGTTCTGTCTGATCGCACGAAGAAACTCAGTTACAGAGAGAGAGATGTCAGAAGACAGGGAATTGCAGGCGAAAATCGCTGCCCTTTCCGGTATGTCGACTCGTTGGCGCTGAAGATTCACTACCACTTACCACTGACACTCTCATAGGCAAAATCAACCTTGCCAAACAGCGCGAGCAGACTAGCCAAGGCCAGCAGCCTTCCTTCGGTATGCGCGATCGTCAACTTTGTGTCGCTTCTGATCTTGCCACTGATTCCCGACGAGGTTATGGTCGCGGAAGCGCAAACTGGGCGCCGTACCGTGGCACTCCCTATGGCGCTCCTCGTGGTCGCGGAGGCAAGGTTTTCAACAATCGCACGCTGGTTTTGAACAGCTCTGGCTCGCGGGCTCAGTCTTCGGCACCTTCTACGCCAAACGCTGCCACGACAAACGCTGAAGCAACGCCCTCTCCTCGAGCCGATGGAAACGGATGGGTTGTCAAGCGCGACCGACACATGCAGCTGATCAATCCGGCCATCTACGACAAAGTCTCGCAGCAGCGGGCCAAAGACATGGAACAAACGGCCGAACAACGTCGCCAGCAGCGGAGTTTGAGGGAGAGGGCCAAGCTCAACAAACATTTCCAAGCGTCGGCCATGCCCGTCACGACCAACGCCGGCATTCACACCCCAAACCCTTCCGCGGCATCCCAGTCTTACGAAATTGACGTGGAGGGTGTTCGCTTCCGCGTTGCCGACGGCGGCAGCAAGCTCATCCGAGTCTCCAGTGAGTGCGACAGCGACAGCGCCGTACACCGCGAATCTAAAAATCCAGCAGACGACCCCAACACTGCGCGTGTGACTCCGAAACATGCAAAGATCGGAGGAGTAACATTTTTGCGCAGCAAGAATGGCAATCTCTATCGTGCCGGTATCGTCAAAACGAGACAGTGTGTCGACCAGCGCCCTCGACTCTGCCGGCAGGCTAACATCAGAATAGAATCAAGCCCGTCAAGAAGATTAGCGAACCCTGCCCGAGGTTCACTACCACTGGTTGGCCTCTTCCCTCCCGCATAAAGGATACAAATGGCGCGCTGCGCCTGAAGATCCGGTTTGTACGCCCTGTTCAGCAGCTGACGATATGTTCCAGGTACCTGTTCCAAGGGACCGCAGTGCCGGTACCAGCATGATCCCCACAAGGTTGCCATCTGCAAGGACTTCTTGCTCAGGAACAATTGTCCCTTGGGCGAAGCCTGTGACCTTTCACACGAGCCAACTGCGCATCGCGTTCCAGCGTGTCTGCACTTCCTCCGCGGCAACTGCACCAACGACGACTGTCGTTATGCCCACATTCGAGTCAACCCTTCGGCCCCCGTATGCCGTGCCTTTGGCACTATTGGATACTGCGAGAAAGGACCGGAGTGCACTGAACGCCATGTATTTGAGTGTCCTGACTATGCTAACCACGCAGTTTGCCGGAACCCAAAGTGCCGCCTGCCACACGTGGACAGGGCCGGGCAGATCCGCAAAGCAGCAGGTGCTCAGAGCTCCGCCCTTGACAGCGTCGAGATGGACATCTCCAGCGACGATGAAGCGCAGATAAACAGCGACGACGTGGACTCTGACGCCGAGATTGAAGAGGAAATCATCATGACGGATGCCGACGGCCAGGGTCATGAGGTCTCGCGGCAGCAAGACTTCATTGGCTTTTGAGCCCCGAGAGTAAGTTGACTCGATGTGGATTATAACCACACAGACCCATGAGCGGTATTTCACTCGAGCAAGGTGGCGGCGTCTGAGGACGTGAGGCCAAGTTGGGAGGATCCAGATGTGGTCTCTTGTCTTGTGCCATGATTCCTTGCGTACATGTTGGGCAAAAGAGTATGTTGGATCCCCAGGCTTAGATACCCTAGAGAAGGAGGGCGTTGTACCTAGAAGACGAAGGCAGAAGAGAAAAAAAATGGAACACACGATGGATTATGAAGTTGGTGCTCAGTGCATCGTGACAGGAGTGGTTGGACAAAGGGCCCCCATGTCAGCCCAGCAAGCACAAAGCCAGGATGCGGCGGCGCGTTGACACACGTGGCTTCGAAACTCGGGGAAAGGTAGTCGACGGCGATGTTTCGTGTAGCAAACTAAGGTACAGTCGGTCTTGCGGGAGGCCTGAGGCATGATGAAGCAGCGCGCGCGCGCGATCCGCCTGCGCCGATCAGTTGGAGCACCGATTTTGCGGGGAAGGTCGATCACCCGCGGGCGTTGATGAGCCAAACTTTCAGGACAATTCTAAAAGCTCCTGATCCAGGTTCTCCGTCTTTGTTGGTTGCGATGATCAGCATTTCGTGTTCGTAGCCGCCGTGTCGCCGCATTAAGGCAAGCCAGCCCAGGCTGAGGCGAGAGAACTGGGCCCCACGATTCATTTGGACGACTACGCAGGGCAGGAAACAGGTGCTGAGCCACTTCCTGTTCTCACAATTATAACCAGTCTACTGCGCCCCTACTCTTCACTGTTTTCAGTCTGCGGATGCATTTGGCCCTCTTGCTGCGCACGCACAAACGCTTCAAGGTCAACCTGCGCGTCAGATGAGATTCTTTGTACGGCTGCTGCGCCCACGCCGTCATCGTACTAAAAAGCTGGGGTTTCCTGGAGAGACGGCATCAGACGCTTATTCTTCGACCGACTCTGCTATTCTTTGAAGCTGGCCGCGACATGACGCTGAAAGATCTACTCAGGAAAAAGGAGACTTTCAGGGCCGCCGAGAACACGGTGCCGAGCCATCATGGCGGGCTTGCCCCTCCCCCTGACAAAGTATCCCGCATCACCTTCATGCGTACCACCACCAACACCGCCGAGCAAATCTCCCCGCCAACCTACCCGGGCGACGACGAGAAGCCTCCACGGCTGTTGACACCTGGGAGGCAGGATGGGGAACAGAAGCGTCTTTCAATATTCCGCCGGCCGTCCCAAATGGTCCCTGACGGCCGCGCCGGCGCTCGCAACGACAAACGCCTGTCAGAACGCCTGCATCTGTCCCGCCCGCACGCAAACTCGAGCCTCGTGAACTTGCCGTCGAATCTGCCTGCCATAACCGTCGACGTCGCCAGGAGCACAGAGGAGCAAGCCGAATGGGAACAGCGGGCGACGGCCCTGGCTAAAGGAACATTGATCAGCAAGGGCGATGGAGTCGGCCGAGAAACCATGCGGAGCCCAAGTCCCAGCGTTAGCGACGAGCCCGGTGACGTATGTGCTGTGCCATTCGCGTCGTACGGGCATTGAATGCTAAAGGATTCTTGGTGTAGAACAATATCCAGGAAGCCATAAGGCTTCACGAGAGCGGAGGCCAGCGCAGTGAGTCACACGAGAGCTTCACGCGTCCAAAGCCCGGGACACTTCTGACCGGATTTGCAGACTTGGAGAGATCGACCGATATGTTTAGCAAGCTGGCAGATCCAAACGGCGCCAACAACGCCCTGAGTCAAGTGCTGTATGGCCTGGCATTAAGGTAGACTCTCATTGGAAAACAACGCCTCACGCTTCCAGCTGACATGGATACAGGCATGGCTGGGGATGTCAACCAAATCAGGAGCTTGCCGTCACGTATCTTTCCTACGCCGCAGCCAACAGCGCCGAGATAGAATCTCTTGCCTTGGCTGCGGGCATGAAAAAGGGCGGCGCGGCCAAAGGCGAACTGGTTCTGGCCATGTTTGAGCTCGCCAACAGCTTCCGGCATGGCTGGGGGGTCAAGAAGGATCCCGCTGCCGCAAGACAGTACTACGAGACAGCAGCGAACCTGGGAGACACGGACGCCATGAACGAGGTGGCGTGGTGCTATCTTGACGGATTTGGAGGCAAGAAGGACAAGGTAAGAGATCTGAATCTGGGAAAACTCCTACAGATGCCCTTATGCACGACGCCACGGCTTCCCATTTGGCAATCAAAGCCTGTTCCTACGCCGCAACAGCCTCACTTTTTGGGCAGCAATGGAAGGCTAATAACGCTCACGCGCATCAGTTCAAAGCCGCACAGTTCCTTCGTCTCGCCGAAGAGAAGGGAAACAAGACGATTGGCAATTCATGGTAAGCGACCATTCCACTTCCCCCGAACCCTGCGCCTCTTCCTTCCACGCCATTGCATGTCCGCACCGCCTGCTTCCGCCTGCGCCTCCCAAGGCCCACGCGTATCAGCCTCGACCGCAAACACTCGTGTTGAGTGGTCGTTGAGCTGGGTACCGTCATCCAGGGATCCTGGCAGCTCGCCCGAAAAAGCACATTGGCCGTTCGCAAACGGTTGTCCAAACCCGGTTCCGGCACGACCCTGGCCATGGCAGTCACAAATGGGCCTGTCCAAGGCACATGGACTGGTTGACGTGCGTCGGTTGGTCGAGCGGCTACGACTCGGTTAAGCAGCGGGAAGAGGGCGAGGGGAAAGGCACGGGACGGCCCCCACCTAGCCCATCCGGTGGTCGCCAAGCTCCCATCGAGCAAGCAACACCCCTCTGCCATGCATACACGTGGCAGTGCAGCTGCTAGTTTTGTCCCGGCGCTGTGGGTGCCTCCTGTCCCTGGGCCGTCTTCTTCTTGCGCTTCACGAGTTCGCAACCGCCGCTCCGGATGGACGTGACGACTCTGCATTGAAAACTGCAGTATGATCCGGGAACGCCAATATGCCATGGGCGCCAGGCTTCCGGGCGCTGAGTCGTTGGGAGACGATCGCCCTTCATCTGCACGTCTCCTATCTCCTGCTTCTGCGGACTTGGTCGTTTGTCGCCGGTCTCGCCCTCGCCTCATGATCTACCTTTGCTCTTGCCGGCCTGGTAAATCTTTTCTCGGCCTTTGCCGGGTCTGGTCAGGGAGAGACATCAGGGCCAGAGCCGGGGCTCGAGAGCAAGCATTCGGCACCAAAGGCTGGCGTTGAGCACGGCGCCTCTCGCTTCCCTCCCTGTTTGCGCCCTCTGATCCCGGCCATTTTGCATAATGCTCATGGTCAAAGATTTGCAAGGCGAGGACGGGGAGGGAGCAGAGACTGAGAAAATTTTCTCGGGCATGGCTGCTTCTCATACCGGCGTTGCGGACCACGAACCAGTCAACGGTTTTTGGTTGTCACGTCTGACAAGCCATCTTCATGCAAAGCACCCAACCTTCTCCAAACCCTACATAACTTTACCCTACCTCATCCATGTTACACCAGATAAGATCTTACTAACCGCGTCTCTTTGCTTTTCTGCTCGCAGGATCTGGAAAGACAAGTACAATCCCAAATGATTGTCCCCACCAATCAGATAAACATCCAGACGAATGAAGAAACGAATCGGGAGCTGTTTCCCCCATCTCACCACACATTCGACTTCGATCCAATCCAATCCTCTCTCTTCCTTATACCCGTCCGTCCGCCTCACTCTTCGTCTCACCTCGATCGCCTGACCCTTTCGACTGGCAACATGCATTCGGCTCGCGAGGTGTAATGTATGGCATGGAGAAAAAAAAGTCATTTTCACGCCCGTCGTCTTGGGGCTCTCGCTGCTACTGTCAGGTCGTCTCTATGGAGTGGTCTTATTATCCCGTTTGGCACATGGCAACTTGCGGCGGGCACGCATAGGCTACTTACGTGGCGCCCGCCGCTTTCATTCGTACATACCCATTCTTTCCTATCATCAAATTTCCATCCTTTTGCTCTCTCTCCGTCAACCAATACTGTCTTTTGTCTCTGCGCGCTCCTTGTTCGTCTTCTCGGGCTCCTCCTTGGCCGACAGACAGAGCCGCAGGGCCCGCACGCATGTACGTTTGTACATGAATACCCTGCACCTGTCTGCGTGTCTGTCTATATAACTGTACATCTTGTTGGCCATGTCGACCATGCTGCCCCGTCCGGCTTTCCAGTAGCCAGCCGTCCAACCGGCTCCGCACCCGCCCTTCCCTCCTGTCCCTTGTCTGCATGCACATGTACTGTAGAGCCCGTACCATGCCACTCCGTGCCCTAAGATTCGGCTTCTTGCTGCGCTACTGGTCGGCGCCTCGCCGTCTCGAGTTGCGCGTCGTTGGTTCGATCAGCGGCAGTTGCGTCTGTTGGTTGGGCTCTACCTACCTGTCCAGCGGCAAGTGAGCGTGCACGCGCACCTCGACGCATCGATCGGTCGGTCGAGCTGCGAAGGCTGCCGCCTGCCGGGCATGCGTGCTGCTGACTAGAGTCATGGCTCGCTGGTGGCTGGCTGGCTGGCTGGCTGGCTCGCAACACGCCGCCGAGTTGCGGTCTCTGGCCTAGTTGGTTGGGGGGGGGGGGGTTGTTGGGCCTCGATTGGGTGTGAAAGGTGCTCGTTTTTGTTTCTCGTACGCGCAGAACTCGGGCTGTGAAGGAGACGCGGGGATAGTGGGCGTCTTTCATGTCACTGCCCATTCACTGGGCTCTCCTGATTCCCGTGCATCGCTCACTTTGGAGTAGGCACGCGCAAGTCACCGCAAGTGTCCCTGTGCATATGCAGTCAGTACAGACCAAAGAAATCGATCCATAGACGCTTTCTACACCCAAGTCCAGCCAATGGCATATTGTTGTCTTGTCACAAAGAATTTACAATCACAAAGCAGACAAAATACCGCCTTTATCTGCAGCTTAAAGCTAGCCCCTATTCCTCTTATCCGTGCCGCGTGGTTGTCTCCCTATTCCAAGATGTTCCATCGTCAGAGACGACCGCGGCGCGGCAGAATCAGCAGGCACCTCCTCCTCCTACTTTTAAGAAATGGGACACGGGAGGAAAGGAGCCCCATATAGGCACAGTAGGCAAGGAAAGAAATTCAACCTAGGCCCAGCTTCATGTCGTTGTTGCACCTTTAGACGCCAGTGCTAAAATACTCCCTATAACTACACATTAAGAGAAAAATTCTCTCTATATTTAATGCATCAAGTACTTGAGCACTCTATATCTCTGCGTGTTTTAACTTAGTGAGAGAGATTCCTAAATTAGCAATTTCTTTTGTCACCCATTGTGCAGGTATCTCTTTAAAATGGCTGTCCTCCCTATCCTTGAACCTCGCTCGGGCGGGCCCCCTGCTTCGCTGCCTGGGTATCTACCCATCATTGGTTGGTCTGGAGGAAACCCAGCATCGAGTCTCGTAAGAGTGATGTAGACGAAGCAGAAGGGGAGTCAAGAGGAAATTGTTTGTGCTGGGAGAAAGGAACGGTCAAAGGAAAAACAACTACACTATATCTAGACATCACGGAGAGAGAGAGAGAGAGAGCTTCAACGTCTACATCCATGTGCCTCTTCTTTCCGACTTCCAATTCTCCTTTCCATGCAGAGTGGAACCATCCTCGTCTTCAAGGGGGAGAAGATTCGTTTGGGGGAAAGAGTCGGTAGTTCCTGCTGGAAAGAGCTCGTCGCTCGCTCGCTGCTTCTTTCCAGTAGCAGCCCCTGAGAAGTAGCAACACAGCAAAACAGGACAAGAGTGGCTGCTGGTAGCCCCTTTGCATTTTTGGGAAAACCGGAATTTCTTTTTTAGGCACAGCTGCTGCATGGAAAGAAGTGGGACATGAACAGATAATGGGAATAAGGACGTCGTCAACATTTGACTGTTTTTTATTTATTTATTTATTTATTTATTTATTTATTTATTTTTTAGACTGGTGGTTCTCCTTCTTTCTGCATAGACGCATCCCGCGCACGCTGCCTACCCGCCCTCAATTTCCCATCTGTGGGGAGAGCCACCAACGAACAGCGGCATCGTCTTGTCTGATGGTCGTTTGTGGGCAAGATTTCTCGAGGGGTGTCTTCTTCTTCATCTGCAGCGCCATGCCAGGATGCACGGGAAAATATAGGGGAAACAATCAAAATGCTTGGACATGTGGCAAAACTCAAAGTGTTGCTGAAAGAAAAAAAAAGGCAACACGCGTGCATTGAGAGATTGTGTGAATCCACCATTAATCGACTGGGAACAAGGACAGGCGGCGGAAAATGGGCAGTCTAGCTCTCTAGGTGGGCGCACATGAGGTGGGATATGGAGACACACAGATGCCTACCTACTTGGTGTTGCATGCAGGCAGCAGAAGAGCAATATAGTGTAGAGTATAGTATCTTATAGGTGGAACAGAGGAGGCAGCAGTAGTGGCAGCAGTATAGTAGGTGAGGAAAGAAATTCAACCCAGGCCTAGCTTTATATTGTCGCACCTTTAGATGCAAGTACTTAAATGCTCCCTATAACTACCTATAAAGAGAAAAAATTCTTTCTATATTAAACGCATTAAGCGCTTAAGAACTCCACATCTCTATGTGCTTTAACTTGGCGACAAAGATTCCTATATTAGCAATTTCTTTCGTCACCTACTATGGCAATAGTAGTAGCAGCGAAGGACCTAAGTGGTGGTGGCTGTATCCATCTACGTGTCCAGCTCCCCAGGTAGCTTATCCACACCTCCTCCCATATGATCAGAGTTGGTTGTTGCTGTGATGAGCCGGGCAGCGCAAGATGGGGCATGTACCTACCCACCTATTGACCTAGCTTATTTCGAGCCCACCCACACGCATGCACAGATAGATGCCCATGTCTCCGCCGCCGCCTACAGTACAATACCCATCTTGCCCGCCCTACTCCTCCTACCTACTACTAGTTACTAATAGCCGCACCTACCCACCTCGCCTACCCACCTCTGTACGCTGTGATCGTACAGCAGCAGCCGGCCAGCAGCACCGGCCACAAACACCGCCGCCACCGCGAGCTGCGCCGAGCGCCCTGCCTGAATGCGTCACCACACAGGTAGGTAGGTATACTCGTCGAGCTTGGACAGAGGAGCGAGGGGGCCCGCCCGGGCCGGGCCAGGGTTTGTTCGCCTCGTCGCTCGCTCGCTCGGGCGGAAACGGGTTGGACGACGGACCTGGTGGAGTATGTACGATACATGCCCACGGCGTGTTGTTGTGTGGGCGGGGAGGGACTACTGGGAGTGAGAGGGTTGGGGAGCCGGAGAGGAGAGGAGAGGAGAGGGGCAGCAGGCATGAACGAACAGGAGGGGCTACCTACGGGGGACGTGTGCGTGTGTGTCTGCTTGATGACTACCTATAATTAATACCTATATTGAGATTTGTCCTTCTATAATAATAATGATAAAGTAGTAGAGTAGAGCTATAGTGGGTGATGAAAGAAATTACTAAACTAGGAATCTCTATTGCTTAGTTAAAATATGTAGAGATGTGGAGTTCTTAAGCGCTTAATGCATTTGATATAGAGAGAATTTTTTCTCTTAATAGGTAGCTATAGGGAGCATTTAAGCGCTTGCGTGTAAAGGTGCGACAACTTGAAGCTGAGCCTGTATTGAATTTCTTTCCTCACCTACTATGGAGCAGAGCAGAAGAGACAACGAACGTGACAATAGGAGGTCCAGCGGCAAGTCCAGTGGCAAGCCAATCCGTCAGCCATGGCCAATTCCTTCTTCGTCATATTCTGGTGGCGGAGACGGCGCTGGCTCTTTCACGTTCTCTCCTCAACAGACCCTTTCTCGACTTGGGCAGGCCGGAGGGCAGATCGCCAGTCTCTAGGCTTTTGTTTTTGCCTCAGCGGCGGTTGGTTGGTCAGGCGGGTGCGTGGGATGGCCCAGGTGTTTCTCTTTTTGCACCGAAAAAAGAGAAGAGGGCGACTACTGAGCGTTTTGCATGCAGACAGACGGAGACGGACCACCATGGAGCGTCGACGACGACGACGGCGGCGGCGGCGGCGGCAGCGGCCTTGCTTTGCCTCCACTACTGCCACAGCCTCTTGCTGGCTGATGCTGATGCTGGCTGCTCCGTGTGTCCATGTCTGGGTCTTCGTCTGCGCATGAAAAAGGGCAGCGTGGCAGATGGAGGCCTGAGTGCCGTAAAGAATGGAGAGAAGGAGGGAAAATGGGCACCAAGAATCCACGGGCGACGTAAAAGATGGACATATGAGTTGTGTGTGGACCTGTTTCATGGTGAGAGGGTTGACAAAGAGCCATGACGCTCTTTGGTGAGTTGTAGATGGCCAGGTTTCCTTTCGGCATCTTCTTTTCTTTTTCCTTCGAGAAGATAGCTTAAACTGACTTCCGTCAACATGCATCACAAAGCGCCAGCCTTTTTAGAGGGTAAAATGGAGAGGGAGGGGGTGCTTGCTGTGCTGCTGGGCTGACTACTGACCTACGGGCACGCCTGTCCGTTTTCCCCCTGCAAGATCTTCCCACATCTCGGCTGATGTCGACGCCAGCCAGGCCGGCAATCGCGTCACCCATCTGACTTTGCGTTGAAGCCCTTCCTCTCTCGACTCGAACTAGACCAGGCCAGGCATGGTTAGTTACGGGCATTGAGGGGCATGGATGAATGATGGATCCATCTTGCCCCCCTTACGCCGTCGTCATCATCCATCCCTATCTCTTGCTCTGTGATTCTCTCCACCACCACCCGAATCGGTCCCCTCCTTCGCCCTCTTTTTTCCTCTTTTTGCCCACTGCCAGACCACACCATCTCCAGAAATCCCACAACAGGCCTCCCGTTTCTTGCCGCATCCATCTATATCCCCGCCCCAACACGCCAACCCACACTCCAGATGCAGCGCCTCTTCCGGCGCAGCTCGCCAGCCAGCCAGCCAGCATTCGTCACTCACCGCCCATGCCGCCGCTCAGCAGCCCCTCTGCTCACTCTCCCAGCTGCTTCATCATCACGCTCCAACAACACACTTTTTTCCTGGCCATGCCGAACGCATGACCGTCGTGACCATCCTGAAAATCCTAGCTCCTTCCTCATTCCAAAAAAAGGGCCCATGACGGGCCAGTCAGTAGTCACTAGTCAGTCATCCGTCAGCCTCACTGCCTCACTCTCCTGGCCCAGTTACAAGTTGCGGGTTCCAGGCAACCAGCTCCTCAGGCGGAGGCCAAACCAACCGCCCCAAAATCCAAAAGCTTTGACGCGCCAGCTTCGATGCCCGCGACGAAGGCGGAGCAACGTCGTTCCATCGGCCCTGGCATGGCAGTAGTGGTCGTCATGATGAGCGCGCTCTCTTAAGCCGAGTCCAAGGGGCACTTTGTTCATCCGCCGGAATATGGACCTGCGGCGGTCGCGGGCGACGATGGCAAAGAGTGGAAGCAGCTGGTTCCTGCCAGTTCACACAACAAGTTGCTTGCCCGAGGCAAAACTGACTCGGGGCGCTCCAACTCGACTCATGCGAACAGCTGGTCAGTGTGCCAACCCGCTCGCCGCGGCTCCAGCGAGCGTGCATAGGTGGGCAGCGAAAGATGCAAATGAGCGGGGTGATTGCTTTTTGCGAATTTGCGTTGGCCGCGTATTTGGCGACGAAACAGACCGTCCGGTTTGTTTGTGAGCTCTTCTCTTCTCCATGACCGTTGTTGCCAAGGATGGAAGAAAACGGCTCTGATGCGTGTATTTTTTTTTTTTTTTCAGCCCACCTTTGGGGTGGCGCGATTCCTTCCTCCGCGGCAAGTGCCTGGCTGCTTCCTGCCCTGGGTCAGCAGCGGCGGCGGGCGTTCGGGCCAGTCCACTCCGAAAAACTCTCGAGACGCAGCCGGCGCAGTGCTCGGGCAGCTCGGGGCGGTCGCAGGCTCTCCCGCGGGTTCAGAAGCCGCTCCGCAGCCGCGCGGGCCGCTCTGGTCTTGTCGTCGTCGTATGTGCGTGACGGACGTGGTGCCTGGTGGCCCATATGCACTGCGCGCATAGAGATAGCCTCGTCGGTACTGGCTGGACTACTGGCAGAGTCGACATATGGCCGCGGAGCAAAGAGACAGCGGGCGCGGACGGATCACGGGAGCAATGTGGTTGGCCGCTCGATTGGGATGACTGTTGGCAGTCAGTGGATGGATTTTGCGATGCCCGCGCGGGCGCGAGGCCGGGGGAAGCAGCCAAGGCAGAGCAGACGAGGATTTTTCGTAGGTTGAGAGAGCAGGAGAGGTGGGAAAAGTCGAGAGAGAAAGAGGGGCACAGGAAAAATGTCTAAAAGTGTCGGGGCTGACGAATGGTGAGTGGTGGTGGTGGTGGTGGTGGTGATGGTGGTGTGCTGGGATTGGCGGGCAAAGGAAGAAGAAGCCTGGCGGTTGGCGGGCAGTCAAGAGGGCACATCGCATCGACCGTCTCCCCACCACCACGCACACCGCCTTGTTACCCGCCCGTCTGGCTCACTCGGTCGTCTTCCCCTACTCCGAAGCTTCAACCAACCACAACAAATAGTAGTGGTGGTTGTGCGCCCGCATGCCTCTGCTGGCCATGTGCCTGTGGCACCGTGCCATCCAACGTCGCTGCTGTCTCAAACTCTGATAGCTTGCTTGCCGCCCTTTTCACTTTGTGACGACATGCATTCTTTTTCTCCTTGCACACTGGTCGACTGTATGTCTTTGACCACTGAGAGCGAAAAATGGAGTGTCTATTTTCTGCTATACGGTGGTGCCTCCTAGACGTGCAGAACACGAACCAACAACCCAACCTCCCTCATGTCCGTACCTACATACATACTTAGCCATTGTACAATGCCTCCCCTCACGATCCCCTTGCCTCCAGTAGTTGATCCAGCCTCCTCCATCCGCCGCCCGAGATCTTCTCATCCAAGCAAGCAAGTGGCGACGCGCAACCGACATCGTACGCGCCAACGCTGCGCTGCTACCCACCCCCCATGGCTACGTGAACTACCAACGGAGGGGTAACGGCCGGCCGGCTTGGCCCACCCCAGACAAGTACCCGCCCGATTGCTCGCTCGCTCGCTCGCACACATGCCGACGGGACCCATCCATGATGAAACTCGGCCACCCCCTTGGCGTCGGCCGGCCGGACGTTCCTCTGCCCCTGCGGCGGGCGGGCGGGCGGCCAGGCATAGCAGCGATCGGGTATAGCCAAGGTACGTAGGGGGGGCAGGGGCAAGGCAACAGACGCTAGGCATCGGAAGGGGGCCTTTTTTTTTTTTGCCTTCCCCTACACAGCCCACCACCACCTTAGTTGCGAGTTGTTATAGACAGCGGTTGCCTTGGTCCGCCGCACGGTAGACATGGAGCAAGTGAAGTAGCTTGTTTGGGGTATGTAGAAGAAGAGAAAAGAATTTGCAATCATCTTTGCCAGCCTGAGCCTCTCCAAAACGGGGGCATTGGTGCGCAAGCTAAGGTAGTTGTGCCTACGTTTTTGAGTTTACATACATGAAGGGGAAGGGCAAAGATTGGGGGGAGGGGTGAAGGGGGTAAGGGAGAGAGAGGGAGAAAACCAGCCAGCCAGCCACATCGACAAGAGCCACAAGAAAGGCTCTTCGGACGAAGAAGAGGAAGAAGGGGAAAGACGCAGTCCAAGGGGTGTGGAAACAAAAAGAAGAGCGAGCCGGCCGGGGTTTGAGGGAATCTGCGCAGAGAAGAAGATGATGATTGAGGGAAGGAGAGAAGAGATGTGTTGGATGAAGTTGGTTTGGCGAATGATGATGGGGAAGTGAAGGAAACAACAAATCGAGTGCGCTTCTTCGCAGCTACAGGAGGCCCGGGCCCAGCCTGGCCTGACTGACGTCTCTTCCGTCATCATTTCGTTAGTTCATCCGTGAAATCTTTTTCTCCTCCGCTGCCAGCTCCAATCTCATCTTGACGCTTCAGAGTGAGAAGGAAAACAAAAGGCGAAACAAAATAGAAAAGGAGACGAGACGAAAAAAACAAAAAAGCCATCGCGGTCTAAGGAAAAATACCCGTTTCGTCAATCTGCCCAGTCCAAAGTAGTCCAATCCAAGTTTCCATATCAACATGACTCGTTCCATTCATCCATTCTGCTCAATCGTGTCACATGTCCTCGTCATCCCATCGCCGTCGTGTCCGTCATTGCTGTATTCCGTCTTCGCGTGAAATTGCCAGGAGCAAGCACAAAAAAAAAGATAAGAAAAAAGCCTCAGCCATCGTGGTGAGACATCATCGACAAAAAGGGAATGAGAGGAGGAAAACAAAACACACATGATCGCTCGCAATGCTTGGGGGGAAAGAAAAACATCAGGGAAAAAAACTTTGAGACCGCTCGCCACGCTTTGCAATGTATCCAATCCAAGAAAAGAAAAGCATCAAAAACTTGACAAGCAAGGGGAGGAAAAATCAACAACAGGCCCAGGTGTAGCAGGCCAGCCAGCGGCATCCAGCAGACGGAGAGGCCCAGTTCGGTGGAGGGTGCGCATCCGCCCAGCCACGTTGATTCGTGGTTGGCTGACATGTCAGCCGCGTGCGCACACCCCCACGAACTGGTCAGCTCTCTTTTGTTGCTGGTAGCACATGACGCCTTCTGCATCGAGAGACAACCTCCGATGCTTGCTCGAATGGTGTGTTTGCAAAGTGAAGTTGGTGTGGGAGTAATCGACACAGTCGCGGGGTAAAGGATTGGTGGTTAGGATCGGAGACATGCAGAGCGGATTGTGTGCGATATCGTGTATTGGTCGTCATTTTTTTCTTCTTTTCAAATGATTGTGAGCGGAGGGGTTTTGCTTTTGCTTAGACTTTGGCTTCGGCCTTTACGAGGACGGGGCTGCCGTTGCTGTTGCTGCCGCCGCCGCCGTTGACCTTGCCACTCTCCTCAACCATGCGCTTGAACTCGCGGACGACCTCGGTGGGAATCTTGTCCCAAAGCAAGCTGCGAGTGTAGACCTCTGCGGCAGTCTCCCCCTTGCGTTCTTCGCGCATGGCGGCAAGGGTTTCTGCGAGGTTGCGGCGGTTTTGCGATGTCGGTGTGGCTGGCGGTGTGCCGTCTTCGTACGTCCGACGACCAAAGTCGGCCGACGTCAGGCTATTGTACTGCGCAGGGGTGATGGAAAAGGCCTGCTCAGCTTCCTGTTCCTTGGTGGGTGCGGCGAGCTGCGCATAAGCGTCGAACTGGGGTTTGCCTGCGGTCTGCGAGATGGTGGCAAACTCGGTACCTGACAGCGTCGGCTTCGGCCAGGAGGCACCAGAGGGCGCAGGCTCGAGCGCCTCGACGCGGTGGGCGAGCAGATTCTGAGCCGATTGAGCTGAAGGCTCGACACCGGCATCCTTGAAGATGCTGTCCAACACCGAAGCTGAAGCCGCGCGGACTTCGTCGGGCATGCGGGGAATGGCCGGCGGTGATGCGCCAGAGTTGCTGGCGACAAAGGCGCCGCAGAGAAGCAGCATGAGCAAGAGACCCGAGGCGACGGGCTTGTCCTGCTCCGTGTCCTTCTTGCGAGACACAGCCTCGACGGCCTGCGAGTGGTTGTTGGATGGCGGCTGGTCGTCCATGTACACGTCGTTGTAAATGTAGCTGTCCCAGTCGTTGCCTCCCATGTTGAGGTTGTCCATGTCTTGGGCAAAGTCGGTAAAGTTGGAGCTGGGGACGGCAGCCATGGGGCTGCTCTGGCTCTCGAGCTTCTCAGCCAAGATGTTGACCTTTTTGCGGAGCTCAATGCTCTCGAGCGTGTGGGCCTTGACCATCTCCATCTTCTCCCACTCGAGGTTGTGGGCGCGCTGCTCGGCCTCGAGCTTCTCGCGGTGGGCCTGGTCCTTTTCTTGCATAAAGGCCTCGGCCTGCAGGCGCATGCTTTGCAGCTCCTCCTCGAGTTGCACGACGCGCTCAGTCCAAAGCTTCTTTTCTTCCTCGAGCTCTTCGGTGTGCCTCTTCTTGCGTTGCCGCGAATCAAGACTGTGGACGAGTTAGCAGGGGAAGAGAAAGACCAAAAAAACACGGATCGAGGGACCGAAACAAGGTGCGGGAGGGAGTCGTACGCGGCCTGTCTGTTGCGAAGCAGACGCTTCTGTTGCTTGAGCTCCTTGATCTCCTCCTCGTTGCTGGATTGGGCGATGAGCTGGTCAATGTTGTGGAGGCTCCGCTCGGGGGGAATCTCGAATCTTGCATTCTTCTTCCTGATGCCGTCGCGGCGGGGGAATGGCGAGTAGGAGCGTCCGGTCGGCGTGTTGGGGCGCATCCTCTTGTTCATGGGGCGCGACTCCATTTCTTGGGCGGCCATGGCCATCCACTCCTTGTTGGAGTGTGGCGAAGGGGGGTTTCCAGAGGGCGTAGGTTGGAATACTGATGCCGGCCGCACATTCATGGGAACGGCAGAGCTGGGGAATGGCTCAGAGGAGCCGACTGCGAGGTAGTTGGAGTCGTTGAAGTCGTGACCAAACATTGAAGAGGTGGGAGTCCGCGAGTCGTCTTCGTTCATGGGGGGCCACACAGGCTGCTGGTGGTCGTACGAAGGCATTTGCTGGTGGGCGCTCATGCGCATGTAGGGGTTGTTGTTGGTTGCGGTAGAGTGGCCCGGGGCGAAGAAGGGATTCGTCGAGACAGCAGGCGGTTGGTGGTAGTCTTGAGGGTCGAAAAAGGCAGAGTCTGGAGAGAAGATGGCGGCAGCACTATTTGCTGGACTCATGGTGTCGAAAAGGTCGTTGGGATCGTCAAAGGCGTCGTGGTCGTCGGGGCGGGCAAAGTCCATGTGGGTCATGGATTGGGAGGTCCTAGGGCCGTACTTGTACAGCGGTCGGTGTGACGGGCGATGTAGCGGTGAGAATTGAATGGGGATGGACGGCAGGCTACGGAAGCGGATCGTGGTGTAAACGGAGCTAGTTTGGCGGAGCAGGGCCAAGGTAGACAACGGCGATGATGGCTGTGGAGGGGTTCGCGGGATGCGTGGGCTCCCCGGGGCAGTCTTTGTATGCTGAGAGTCGGTCGTGGGTGGGGAAAAGGTCGAAACGAGCCGCTGCTCTACCATTCGGCGCCTCAGCACTGAGCGCTCCGTCAGGTAGCCGTGCAGTTATCACCAGGGCAGGGGTGGTGTTGCGATGCCCGGTGACCCCTGTCCTTGTCCTTGTAGCCCTGTCGACCCACTGCTGGGGGGCATCAAGTCCGTCTCCTCTGTCTACCTCCCCGGCGATGTCTGGCCGTCAGTGTTCTGTGGTCCTCACCATCGCTCTTCGTTTGGCCATCATCACCACCATCATCATCGTCGTCCTCTTCGTTTGTCACCACCACCACCACCCTGAAACACCAACTCGCTCCAACTCTGGTTGCTGGTAGCTTGCGGCCCGCTGCCCTTCCCTTGATCCTCCCGTCTGCCCTATCTACCGTTTGTTTGAGCCTACTTCCGCCGAGCTACGACTCACTGCGGCTGGGCCGGAACGCACCGTGGCGCCCAAGCATCGCTCCCTTCCAGCTCCGAATCGAGCCACATCCAACCATCTTCCCAGTCGTCCAATTGCGCCGCACCACCACAAATCCACCATCATCCCCGCCTCATCCAAACGCCCGTCTGCTCTTGGGCACGCGCTGCGCCTTCTAACAAACTGTTTATCCACCAGGTAAACACGCCCGAGTCGAAACGCCCTCGTCATCTTCCAGCCCAACAATCCGCCACTTCTCGGGGTACATCGCGCAGATTAAATCCTCCCTACTCTATCTTCTTCTTCGTCGTCTCAGCTTTTCTTCTTTGTTTACCCTCTTTTATTCTTCCCGCTCGTCCACTCAGAAACCGAGATCGGTGCCGGTGCGTTTTGGACTTTGCGCCATCTCAAGCCTCGCAAACTCTCTTTGCTCTTCCATCTCGCCGTGTCCCGGTACATGGATGCCGCCCACCGCTGAGCTCACTACTCACTGCCGGAGCTGCACGCCTTGCAGCATGCGTCTGCGTCCGTCGGGTCTCTGGCTCGCGTTCCTGTTTGCCCGTTGCGGTTGGGGGCGCTGCTGCTGTGCGACTGTACCATGGCGGTAACGTCTTGCTCCCCATGCCGGAACATCCACCGCCATGGGCGAGACCCTCCGAGCTTGCTGCTATCATCGACCTCCCGTGACGGGCTCCTCTTCGCTTTCTGACATTGCCCCTAGACTGCCTCCGCCCTTCCCCGGCCACTGAGCGCGACGACTCTGTCCCATCAGCAGTGCCCATAAATATCTCGCCCTCTAGCAGTTGCGGCCCAAAAGACGAGGCTACCATCCCTGCTCTCGCTCTCTCGTCTTCATTTGCCATTTCTGCAAATGTCTTAGCTCAGGTGCTTCCACAACAGCATATCACGTGCGTCTGCAGATCACTTGGTTCTGACGGTACGCCTGCCCTGGGTTGGTGCTGTGCGTGTCTCCACGCGCGAGAAGACGCTGGAGAAGACATTTCTGCTTCGGTAGCACGAGATTCTGCGCTCCCCACTGAGACCAGGGCGCCGTTTCAAGAGCCGGATTGTTGCCTGTCTGTTCGTCTTTACTGCATTTTCTATTTCGGGGTCCTCTTTTTCCTCCCCGTCCACCAACACTTTTCGAAACAAATTCTTCACCAAAAAGATTTCGTCTACGTCAAGCAAGCCCGGCAAAAACTCCACAATGACATCCATGCCGCGAGCTGGGCACCCATCCGCCCCATCGGCAACATGTAACTCTCGTCCGGTCCGGTGCCGTGTTTTGATCGCGGGAATCCTTTCGACTCATTGCTTGCCCTCCCGCAGCTGTAGCATCCATTGGCACAGAGGCGTCAAAGGGTGGTTGGCTGTATTACCCGAGATTGATCGTGTGCCTTTTTCTTCTCTCTTGGACTGCTCTCGAGCAGGCTTTTCAGCCTTTCGATTCCCGTTTTTCTTCCGTGTGTTCCCCGAGCAACACGGGGCTCCTTCTACTTTGAGCATTGCGAAATACGCACAGTGTTGTACGGGTACTCTCAGCCAAGAGGGCATGGTCAGACCTGCGCCTCGTTGCGATCGAATGTCCCTCGCAGGGCCTATCACCTCTTTCTCCCTTTCCCAGCCTCATTTCTTTTTTCCTCTTTTTCTGTCAAAAGCTGGAAAATGAGGGTGATGGTGCCAGGTTCTGGCCAGTAGTAATCGCAGCACCAGAAAAGAAACCCCCCTTTTATCTGCCACTGCCGCAGCTCCTCCCCATCAGCAAGCAGAGGCAGCAAGCAGTTACGGAACGCCCACTCCGTCGGTGTTCTCGAGACCTTGCAATGGTCACATCGCTCATCACCATCATCGCTCGAGCAACAACCGGCTCATGTCGTCTCCATCCATGATCATGTCGACGCTTCCGCCCGCCCGCCCGCTCTTCGAATTGCCACCACGCCAACCAGCTCTAGCATCTCGTCAACGTTCAACTAGCTAGTCATGCCTAGACACACGATGGTAGGTTGTTCCTCGCTCGCGCACCGCCACTCGCTCAGCACCTCCGTCCGTCGACCCGCCAACGCCATTCCACTAGCACGCTAGACATGAGCATAAAATTCCACACGCCCGGGATTGCCACGGTGCGGGAGCAAGTGGATGCGCAGAGAGATGACTGGACTGCCTGGCTGGATGACGGCGGGACGGTGCAATGGATGCATGCTGACCCCCGCAACCCACCGGCAGCAGAAGAAGCAGCCCGTCGGGATCTGCGTGAGAGATGGAGAGATTGATTGAGGTAGGGGATGGTGATTGGGACGGATTGGCGTGCTAACCATTTTGTCAAAATGGGAAGCAGGTTTGCTCGCTCGTCCGCTTCCTTGTGAGGCCTCGCGTCGCACCGCGGCACCGCACATTTGTCAAAATGGCGGACGTGGACTCACTGCCGATACACATTGGAGAGCACGGGATGGATGGTGGGATGATGGGACGAGAAGATTTGACGCCAGTCAGGATCATTCATCACTTGGTCCGACGGTCAACCCTCGACTGACACTGAACGAGTGCTTTCTTTGTGGCTCGGTCGAGGGGAGAGCGCGCACCATCTCTCGCACGCGCCGTGCGGTGGGTTGTAGTAGCAGCGGTGGCAGTGCAGCCCTCGCCTGCTTGCTTCTTGCGTCTTGCGTGCGTCTTGGACCTGGGACACACTGCAATGCCTCCCTCCTTACATGAAGCCTCGGTATGTAATGTAGGCCGTCGTCACTCAGCCATATTCGTCGTCGCACCCATCACTATATCTTGCCTGGCTGGGTTTCCTCGACTCCAATCGCCCCGTCCCAAGCAACTCAAGTCACCTGGCCGTCACTTGCTGTGTGTGCGCCAACCACCTCCAGTCGGATGGACGTAAGGATGGGATACGTTGCGTCTTTCCACTGCCCTTCCCCTCCACCCACCGACATGGATGCGCGATCGTAAAGCGCACTACGGCGGTGACGCGACTTGACCGCCGCCACCTTCGCGAGACGCGTGTACCTGGCCTGCGCGCTGCCTTCCCCGCTCTGTATCTCCTTTGCTAGGAACACCATTGCAGGTACCGAGGCTCGGTGAAGGAGGTCGGGGCGCACATGGCCAGCCGACTGGTCCCTTTGTCCGTCTGAAGGAACTTGGTTATTCTTAGACTGGGTCGTCGACTATCACTACGATGCCAATATCGTGGGAGCTTCAGACTACATTTTTCCCTCTGTTGTAAACATCTTAATATCCATTTTTCCGCGCTCTTTTCTTCAAATCCAATTCATCTCCCTTCCTCGCGAGTGCTGTGCACAGTTGGCTTTTGGCAACCCATGTTTTCATATACGCACATGGTGGTGTAGTATGCAGATGTAGATGTGGATGTAATACCACCCCACCACCACACATTTACTCTCCCCGCCGCTCCGCTCCCCTCTTGTTCATCCAGAGATCGCGTGTTGGTTCGACCGCTTGTCTGTCCAGCTGTACGCCGCCGCTCTCCTTGCCTCATCTTGTGCTCGTTGGTCCATCTCGTCATCCATCTCTTCTTTTTTTCTTTTCCTCGTCTCCCCTTCTTTTCTTTTTCCTTTTCTTGATCACCCCGCCTGTTTGCCTCCTTCTTCCCCTCCCTCTGCTCTGACTTCCTCCTTCTCCCCCTACCGCCATGCCACCGCTCCGCTTCGCCCCCCTCCCTCCCCATCTACTGGCCCAGGAGATGAAGAAGCGAAGCGACTAGCAAGATCGCAACGACCAACAACTGACGCAACCGAACCGAATCCGACCCATCGCTCGTTGTGGTATGCTTGCTCATGGCGCCTGTACGGGCTGAGCTGCCTGTTGACTAGATAGCTACCTACCTAGCCGGCCGGTCGGCCGGCCGTCCGAGCAGCGAGCGCTCTGCGTTGCGTTGCGTCGCGTCGCAGCATCGTCTGCGTGCTGGTGCCGGGTCTTGTCTGCTTCTTTGCTTCTTTTCTACAGAAAAGGGGACAGGGCAGGGCAGGGCAGGTCGAGTGGTGGTGGTGGTGGTGGTGGTGGCAGGGTGTGGTGCCCTTTGTGCGATCATGATCATGATCAAGCTGCTTCTCGAATCTTCCTCTGCTCCACTCGCGCCAAGCCGAATGCACCAAAGAGAGGGCGTCGAGGCGGTTGTGCCAGGTCGACTGATAAGTGCTGCCTACCTGCCTGCCTATCGCTGTAGACAGTTGTGTACCTAGGAAAAGGGAGGTCGAGATGTCTCCTGCGTGCATGGAGAATGTAAGGATGGACACCACCACCATCACCGGCCGGCCCGTCAGCCAACAATTGCGTGAATGGGTAGACCGGTGGACCACCGACCAGCGATGTGACAGAGAAGCTGTGGATTAGTGTGCTAACCCCCCTTACCCACCTACCGCCATTCCCAACCCGCCAGCCAGCTATTATTCATTTATCCACTTCTACACCCGAAGAAACAAGAAGCAAGCCAAACAAGCAATAGCAGCAGCTACAGCTCCAGCTATAGTGGTGTGCTAACGCCGTATTGTGGTGTGCTGCCCCGTCCGTCTTGAGTCCACCCATCCCCAAACCCCAGCACGTCCACTTAGCTCCCGCACCGATGTTACTAGGGAGAGGGGCAAGCACTCCAGTAGCGAGTCATCAGTGATGGAGCGAGAGGGTGGTGGGGTGACTTGTCTGCCGTGTAGCGCGCGTGCGGGCGCACAGGAGTATGTAGGACGTACATGTATGTACATGTATGTACTTTGGATGCATTCGCTACTACTGGCTAGGGGTTGCCACACACACAAATACACCATACACCATACACAACATCTAAAGACCAGCCTACACATTGACGCAGCCATGCTACGCGCCCACGAGCCGGCCGGCCGGTCGGCGTCTATCTGGCGTCGGTAGTTTGTCGCAGCACCGATGCTGCTGCTGCTGCTGCTGCTGCTGCTGCTGCTGCTGATGATGATGATGACGAGAGCAACAACAACAACGTGATGTTGGCGGTGCTGACAAAGACTTGGAATAGTAGGTAGGTGGGCAGGTAGGCAGGCCGGTGTCGGCATGGGACGAACAAGGCACAGTAGGCGAGGAAAGAAATTCAACCCAGACCCAGCTTCAAGTCGTCGCACCACCTTCAGGCATAAGCGCTTAAATACTCCCTATGACTCCTTATCAAGAGAAAAGTTCTCTCTATATTGAATGGCATTAAGCGCTTGACAACTCCACATCTCTACGTGTTTTACTCGGCGACAGAGATTCCTGGATTAGCAATTTCTTTCGTCACCCACTGTAAGGGGAAGTAGGGGATGACCGACTAGATAACCGACCTGCATACAAGCATGCGTGAGTGCAGGAAGCGACTGGAGCGAGCGGGCGAGCGATCCCGTCACCCTGCTCTACCACCCACCCACCGTACCAGAACGCATCCGATCTCCCCGTCTGATCCGGTCCGAGCGGCTGGGTCAGTCTCGTTTCTTGGATGGCGAGGTTGTTATGATGGTGGTCAGGTAGGTAGGGGGCTTGCCTCGTGCTGCGTTTTGATGATGTGCTAGTTGTGCTCTTGTTTCTTGGGGCCGTGGCACACCGGTCAGGCACGCGTGAGGATTCTTGGGGGTCGAAGTGAGGGTTGAGGGGAAGAGATTGCTGTGGGAGGGGCCAGGTTGGGGAAGGCGGGAGTGTTGCATTTTCTGTTCTTGAATTGATTCCCTGGGTAAGGTAGGTAGCTGGTCAGTGTGCGTCAGTGCGACTTTGTAGTCGATTCATTGCCTAGATTGATCTCGCGCGCCTTCGCACCTTTTGACTTCGTGACTAGACGATTGAGCAACATAGGTAGACACGTTTATGTCGACTGTGAAAGAAGGCGATTTGAGGACATGCGTGATATCAATTATCCCAACTGGTGCCCTAGAGAGGAGCATTGAGGAGTGGTGTCCACAAGTGTCAATGATTGGAGATCTCTTTCGTACAAGTAAACTCGATACATGGCCTTGACGCCTCGCTGTTCTGGCCTCGCGCTCCAACGCCTGAAAATGCTGATGATTTTACATAGGATCTCCTGTGCCTTTTAAGTCCTCCTCGGGCTAGAGTGTAATCGAGACGTTGCGAGTACGTTTACGCTCAATCCCAACCTTTCCGTCTTTTGGACTGCCCCGTGTGTCGAGGCGGCTCATCCTTGGCTTCAGCAAAACGATCTTGCCAGTGAAGCTCGTTGGCTTCATCACCAGCTAGCGGGTCTGTGTCCTTCGGGTCGGATCCGAGATCCTGCTCAATTTGAGGTTGGGCCGTTTGTTCAGACGACTCGCCCTCGGTTTCAGCTGGCGGATCTTGCCAGCGAAGCTCGTTGAATTCATCACCAGGCAGCGGATTCGCGTCCCTTTGTCCGGATTCTTGCTCGGGTTCAGCATCGTGTCCTGTCTCGACTCCTGGTCCAGGCCCATCATCGCTCAACGCATCGTTCATGTAAAGCTCGAGGTATATCTCCAGCGCCGTTTGTTCACCAGTCGAGCAGTCCTCGACGCCCCAATACTTCATGATGCGGTTGATCTTTTCCTCGACATCTTGTGGACTGCGATCGCGCATCATGGTGATGCGGAGGAACTTTACTAGCGTCTCAACCATGAGATGTCCCCGGAGCGTGTCGTCCAGCGTCTTGCCCCTTTCAAGCTCAACCTGAACGCGCATGTTGAACATTTGGCTCATGACCTGGATTAGCTGGCCTGCGTCGAGCTGGTAGATGTGGCTGTGTGCCGTGAGCCTGCGCTGGGTGGGACTTCGCGTGGGGAACGAAATCGACGCAACGCTCTTTGCGATGATCTCAATCGTCTTGGGTGTCGGCAAGATGCCAAACCGCTTGGCCAAGACGCAGAGCGTCATCAGAGTTGCCTCGTAGTTGCGCATGGCGCAGAGGCACTGAATCATTATTTTTGTCATTCGTGAGCTTGTGAACGTCTTCTTTGCGGTGCGTGCGCGGCCGCGCCACGCAGATTTGAAGGAAGACAAGTTGTGCTTCATTACGTTGGGGCCCCGCAGCTTGATGCGGTCTGGATGCTTCATAAAGTTGGACCCACGCCGAGCTATGCTTAGGAAGCATGCATTCCAGAGTAGTGCGATCAAGGCCTCATTTAGGTTGTGATATTTAGGGCCATTTTCGATGAAATCCATGACGGTTTCTTGTACCTTGCGCAGGTTGTGAGTTCGGAGGTAGTAATGGACTACAAGACTCAGCCCCTTTGGATCCAACGGAAGCTTGCACTTGCGGAGCATATGCATTAGTGTTCCGAACTCGGCCCTTACTCTGCCGGTTGTTCCTTCCTTTCGCAGTCGTTGGAGGAAGAGAGTCAAAAGGACGGAAAACGTGGCACTGGTGGCAGGCGGAACAGGTCTTTGCTTCCAAACCTCCGACTTTTCCCAGAGCTTTGGGTGTTGGCTATGATATGTTCTCACTTTAGTACCGTCGAATGCCTGGGTGGACTCGCGCCTTTGAATTATTTCGCGTCTTTGCGCAACCATGCGTAAGGCTATTTCTTCAGACAGTTGAAGATTTCGGTTTGATCCCACCCAGCTGTCGAGGATTGCATCCATGATACGTGGAGCGGGCACGCAATTCGACTCATATGCCAGCTCGACCACTAAAACGGCTGCCTCGGTATCGTGCAGACCAAGAAGTCTTTCCAACCACGTATTGAAGAACAAGCCTTTTTGAAAATTCGCTGGCAAGGTATTCAACAGTGGCAGGAACATTCGATGCGCTTCTTCGGTGGACTTGGCCGATTTGGTGAGACGGGTAATTTGGTGAAAAAACTTCGTCTGATCGTTTCGAAAATTTAATTGGAACTGTCGGGAGCGTAGCATGTCCTCGAAGATTTTCTGGGCGTTTCTTAAGGCATTGGCGTTCAAAAATGACCCCGTAAAAAATTCGTAGTCAGAATCCGTCATTTCGTCACCAAATCTTTCGTGCACTCTGAGGTACCAATCCCAAGCCGCGTCAATGTCGTCTGGTCTGAATTCTCTGAGCCCCTCGAAGATGTTTTTGTAAGCGGGCAATGTCTGCTCATCCATGCCTTCTAGGATCATCTCGGCGTAGTCGAGCCTTCCAGATTTGGCGAGAACATAGACTCCATACTCAAGAAACTCTGGCTGGTCGAAAACTGGATCCGAGTTAGACCCGTAAATTCTCAACCACTCCGAGGATGCTTCATCCCGCTTGCCCGAGAGAAATAGATCATCGAGGTAGGCTCTGTGAAACTTTGAACTTCCAAACTCCGTCAGGTGATCTGCCAACTGTTTCATATGGGCCAATCTGTTGTCGTTGGTGGGGGAGCGTTGGGACTGGGTAGTCCATAAGACAGTCCACGCTTCATCGGGCATGAATTTGAAGACATCTCGGTGGAGCTCTTTGACCCTTTGGTAATCTTTCCACAACTCCTTTCTGCAGGTGTCGTTGGTGGGCTCATTCAGGCCTCGCCTCAAAGAGGCATTCAACTTCTTAACAGCGGGTGGTCGTGGACCAACAGGGTAGTCGACAAGTACGCTTCTTTCCAATATGACGCGCCTCCATACTGGTGGCGACGACTCGTGGTCATCAGCTTGGCTTTCGTTGTTTGGGCGTTTGCCCAACACGGTCGATGATTTTGTCGCAGAGAATTGGTTTTGTGCCACTGCTCGTCCCTGTGGTGTGCGATGGCCTTGCTTTCTCTTGTTGATACCGCCGCGTCCCAAAAGTTGCGAACGTCGCGCGTCGTCAAAAAATCTGGAGAAGCGAGATTTGTTACGGGAGGGCAAGCGGTGGATGGCCGTAGACCAGAGCCGCCTCATCAGGAGGCATGCGATGCCTGTAAACCTTGTGTGGATTTTTTAGATGAAGAAAACGACGCACGCAGAGGGTCGTAAAGGCTGCTGGTGCGTCCATGTCGCGCTCCAGAAGCACAGAGGAGTTGAACTGACATGAGGATCACGTGCGAGTCATGAAGTCCAGAAATTTGCGCGCAACTGACTCTTGCATCCTCTTCATCACTGGAGCTGAAGTGAGACGATGGCATTTTGCACATCGCAACAGCCAAGTGCCCAGACCGATCATTCTCATCTCGTTCAAGATTCGCATCCATGAGAGAGGATCTACCGCGCCCGTCTTCGGGACGATGCGGCAGAACATAAACCATGCGCTCCGGCTCTTGCCGTTCTAAGCGTGACTAGCCTTTCCATTGCAGCGCGATGTCTGAGTACACTTCATTATTCAACAACAACAAGAGGGAGATTCTTCATCTTCAAATCTGCGCTCCGAGCTGTTGAGCCGTGGCAAAGCGTCTACACACTGGTCGGCAACCGATGATACTGCCGGATTCGCTTGACACAGAACTGTGCCGTCGGCCTCACTCCGTCCTGATCCCGTATCATCAGCCAAGAAAGAAGATGTCCTTCGGCACGCCCTTTGGATTCGGAAAGGGCGCACCCGAATTGTCCGCATCCATGAGCCGTCGCCGGTGCCCAAGTGCCGGCGATTGCGCGTCGCTCGACTGTCCGCTCTGCTGTCCGTTTTCAGCCTCATCGTTAGGCCCCTGTTCCTGCCCTCACAACGTGGCTTAGGGTTGGATCCGATAGTAAGGTTAAGGGCCGCTAAGGTTTGTTTAGAGCCCGCAGGGCTGGAAGAGCTAGGTTTCCGCTTGTCAAGATGCGGCTCAGGTCGACATGTTTCTTGCGGATCTCCAAGTCAGAGTGTTTAGGTAAAGAAAGACGGTGCCAAAGCGGCAATCGACCCGTATAAAGTGGAGGCTGTGGGTGCTGATAAGATCTGGGGGCGTTTGGGGATTTCCCCAGTGGTCAGGGGCCAGCGTGGACCTTCTCTGTTCAGATTCGACGCGGTGGTCTTTGAAGTGTCTTATCAGGACTTGTCACCCCGCAAATGACCACCGGAAATCTCCTTGTGGCTCGAGCTGACAGCATCAATCAGGGCCATAGAACGCTACCGCTAGGCATGTACAACCTTTGGCTTGGTTCAACCGGGAATCAGAACATTGAAAGGCTTCATGTTTGATGATGTTCATGGTAATCGTTACATGAAGACCCCCCGTTCTCCATTGACATTCAATTGTCACCACGACGCGGAGCTCTTCTTTGATTTGATATCAACTCGGCGTCGGCCTGATGTCCTCTGCGGGAACAATACTGAGTCCGTTTATCTTCACAACCCCTGCAGACATGTAGGTATGCGCTCCGGTAAGCCACCACAGGGCGCAGAAAGAGTCGCCGATGTCCGATGGTCCACTTCAATGTGGTGGATATTGACAACTATATAAACATGGCATCTTGGCTGGAGGCAGATGGCTTGCCAGACACACCTGGAAACTTGGACGGTTATTCCTCATTTTGCCCGGCAATCAGTCCTTGTTGTGGAAATGGGTCTCTTTTTACTCACAGCCGCCAGTGCCCTGGTCGCTCAAGCGGCTGGCAAAGCCCTTCCTCGGTCACCAGCAATCCACTTCGAGGGCCCCTTCACGGCGGATGCCGAAGGCGTGCACAACATCCACATCAGCTTTGCCAGTCCTGTCGATGGAGAGCTGTCCGTCTACTATGGCTCCTGCGACATGAGCACTCCGTATGAGGCGCACCATCGTGTGGGAACGACTCACATCGGAGACCACCCCTTGGCCAAGCGCCATATGGGATGGGAATCCAACAGACCTACCCGCTTCACATGGCTCCCTCCGGCAGACACCTTTGACGGCGGTTGTCTGCACGC
The DNA here is from genome assembly GCF_038381095.1 of Phyllosticta capitalensis. Lineage (NCBI taxonomy): Eukaryota > Fungi > Ascomycota > Dothideomycetes > Botryosphaeriales > Phyllostictaceae > Phyllosticta > Phyllosticta capitalensis. The sequence goes on along the minus strand of NW_027117450.1, from coordinate 664,212 downwards.
ATTCAGTGGCGAGGAATCTGTGGGAAGATCCGCAAGCTTTGAGATCAAGAAGAGGAAGACTCGGCGCAGCGTCACCTTTGCGGAGATTGCGGATGCCATGGGCCCTTGGTTCGACGGTGTCGAGTATCTCAAGGAAAAGGAGCCGGACTCGGTCTTTGTGTCTCAGGCAAAGGAGAAGACCATTGGTATCCTCGGAGGCGGCATGGCTGGTTTGATGACCTCTGTAAGTTTGACAACTCCTCATCAGTTTCGTTCAATGCTGATTCTTTCCAGCATCTGCTCGACTCTGTAGGAATCTACAACTGGGAAATCCTCGAGGCTACTGAAAGGGTCGGTGGCCGTGTCCACACAAGTTACCTGAACGGTACCACCCCTGACGAGTACCAATACCAAGAGATGGGACCCATGCGCTTCCCCGTCAGCATCACCAACTCGACGACCAACGAGACGATTCAAATCATGGACCACCGCATGGTGTTCCAACTGGCCGACACGATGAACAAGCTGAACGGCAACGACTCGGCCCTCGCCGTCAACTTCATCAAGTGGATCCAAAGCGCTGTCAACGACCCCGAAGACACGACCAACACGACCGCCACCTACTCCAATGTGACGGCGGTCGAGGAGGCCCTGGCCCAAGTCGACTCCTGGGACGCATTGACGTGGGAGAAGAAGAACGAGATTGCGACCAACGTCTTCCAAGCGCACAAGAAGGCCGTCGAGGAGGGCTACTTTGACTTCTCCGAAGCCTCCTACCTGCGCTACGTGATGCACCAGTCGGCCGACATCACCGACCAAGCCGTGTCCACGGCGACCAACAGCCCCGAATGGCTGTACGATAGCATCTACTTTGGCGCGACCGAATGGCGCACCATCGACAAGGGTCTGTCGAGCCTGCCGCGCGCCTTCATGCCCTTCGTCGCCAACCGCACGCGCTTCAGCACCAAGGTCGAGAAGCTGTCGTACGACGAGGAGGCGCAAAAGATGACAGTCTCGTGGCGCCCCGACGGCCCGTGGAGCGACCTGACGAGCGCCGAGTACGACTACACGGTCGTCGCGGTGCCCTTCACGCGCGTGCGCCTTTGGGAGATGCCCGACTACTCGAGTCTGCTGAGCCGGGCCATCAGCAGCATGAACTACGGCACGGCGTGCAAGGTGGCGCTGCACTACGAGACGCGGTTCTGGGAGCACCTGGACGCGCCCATCATCGGCGGGTGCGGCAGCACAAACATCTCGGGCATCGGCAGCATCTGCTACCCCAGCTACCAGATCAACAGCACGCTGCCGGGCGTCATCCTCGCCAGCTACGACTCGGACGACACGGTGCTGAGCTGGGGCGGCCTGACCGACGACGAGCACGTCGCCTACGTCCAGCGCGCCATGGTCGCCATCCACGGCGACGAGGCCGCAAAGCAGTACACGGGCAACTACGACCGCATCTGCTGGATCAACAACGAGTACGAGTCGGGCTCGTGGGCCAGCCCCCTTGTTGGCCAGCAGGAGCTGTACCTGCCCGCCTACTTCAAGACTGAGAAGCACACCGTCTTTATTGGCGAGCACACGAGCTACACGCACGCGTGGATCTTTTCGGCCCTCGAGAGCGCCGTGCGTGGAACCACGCAGCTGCTGCTGGACATGGGATTGGTGGATGAGGCCAAGCAGGTCACCGACGAGTGGATGGCGAGGTGGATCTCTGTTTAATGGGATTGCCTGGTGTTGATGATGAAGTAGAAAAGTAAAATCTTGAATAGACGACTAGACGCTTTTAAATTTAAGGGGTACTTACTGGATCCACACCATCGCCAAAAATATAAACTCAATCCACATGTAGTTACTTAATCCACACTCCCAAACTGTATCCACACCTCTGTTAGTAGTAGGTGGACTGAATCCATACCGTTTGAACCCCATCCACACCATAGTTGGTGAGGAAAGAAATTGCTAATCTGGGAATCTCTGTCACTAAGTCAAAACACGTAGAGACATGAAGTTCTCAAGCGCTGAATGCGTTCAACATAGAGAGAATTTTTCTTGTGATGGGTAGTTACAGGGAGCTTTCAAGCGCTTGCGGCTGAAGCAGAGTGGTAAGCAACCCCACTGATTGTCGAGTTGCGCAACTCAGTTGCGCAACTCCCACACCACCCCACGTCACTAAGGCCTCTAATTCAGCAATCCTGCACCACCAGACCTACTAGTGGGGTTGCCGAGTTGCTAAAGTTCAAAATATTATAAGATTTTACTTAGTATTAAGTTTTTAGGTGCTCTAGTTAGCTATTTCTACCTTACTCTACTTACTTGCAGCTTTTGCACCACCTCCTTATATATATACTAATCTCTCTACGCGCGCTACTCAGCCCAAGCCGGCCTACTATTATTACTAATCATTAGTAGGAGGTAGAGGGGGTGTCCAAAATAAAACTCAACACCAAGAAAATTACCTAAATAGGCAAGTGCTTTCAGCAATCCCACCCCACCCCACGCCACCGGACCCCTGATTGCGCAATCCCACAGCCCTCAACGATTGCCTCGGTGGGGTGGGGTGGGGTTGCTTACCACTCTGGGCTGAAGGTGTGCGAAGACTTGAAGCTGGGCTGGGTTGAATTTCTTTCCTCACCTACTGTGACACCTTTTTACTACTTAGTCATTAGATGGCCCTTGCGAAGTCCGTGCCTGAAGAGTTTTCTTACTTATTACTTTGTCATAATACATCGTCCCTTATACCCTCACCTGCAATAACCCTGCTACTCAACGAGCAGCATGTTGAGGAGGACATTGAGGAGCCTAAAGAGGAGCCTTCATCACCTCTCTCCTCTCTCAACTTGACGCCACCACTACCTGATTCGCCTCCCAACTACTACTTGGCCCAAAAGGGTAAGGAGTGAGGTGAACTACGACGTGCGCGCGGTGTTTAAGAGGCAGATGGGAGAGGGTGGATTGCGCAGATAACAGGGTGGATTCAGTTCAGAATAGTGTGGATTGAGTGAAGATATTGCTAGCAGCGATATCTACACCTGAATAATTGCTCGTAGCGATAGAGGGTGTGGATTGAGTAAGAAATGGTGTGGATTGAGTGTTTTTTGGCAATGTGTAATATATATATCTCTGCTACTACATTAGGCAATTACACTATTTTCAGCGGGGATGTGGATTAAGTTGATTGAGTGTGGATTTAGGAGCAATCAGTGTGGATTGAGTAACCGCATATGGATTTGGTTGTGGGGAGTGTGGAAGTGTGTGGATTGAGTAAATAACTGTAAATTTAATGGAAGAATTCATTACCTTGCATACAGGGAGTGTTTGTAGTCTGGTGTGCTGTTCATGAGAAGCATTTGTAGAGTTTGACCACATGTGTACAAGGGTTATTCACGATCGGGAGCAACCTAGAGAAGAAGTCATGGTTCAATTTCATACTGAAAAGAGGCTATCCTGGGTGCCCAGTGACCAAGCTGTGGTCAGACACCGTCCCAAGCCCAAGTGACCAACCGCAAAGCCCCTCACCGAGCTACAAAAGGATTAGTGCAAAGTCGAATGAGCGACTCCAGGGAGCCTTCAACATACCGAGCAAGTCTTTCACCAGACCAACGACCGCTTCTCGTTCTTTTCCCCGAAGAAGTTGTTCTCATACTGGAAAGGGCTACCCTAGGTGCGCAGCGACCAAGCTGTGGTCAAGCACCTTCTCAAAGCCCAAGTTATCAACTACAAAGCCTCCTACCGAGCTAGAAAAGGATTAGTACCAAGTCAAATGAGCGACAACAGGGAGCATTCAACGTACCGAGCAGCTCAATCTGCCAGACCAACGATTGCTCCTGGTCCTTCCCCCAAAAGACTCATGATTGAAGCCAAGTAAGACAAGCCGCCTAGAGCAAGCCGGTCAAAGTGCGGTTGGCCAAATCCATCTGCTCATTAGAGTGACGGACGGCGGTGGTGACGCTCTGGAAGAGCGCGGTGACGCTGTTGATGCGCTCGGCATCCTTGGCCGCAGCCTCGCTCTTCCACATGCGGAGCTGGAGGAGCTCGTTTTCGCGCTCCATGGAGGACTCGCGCTCGTGCTCGAGATCCTTCTTCAAGCGCGAGATCTTGTCCTCCCTCAACTTGAGGTTGCGGACAGCAGACTCCTTGGAGAAACGCTCGCGGTCGAGCGAACCACCCAGACGGCGCAACTCGTCGCCGTAGGCGCTCTCTGTGGCCTTGAGCTTGGATGTGAGAGAGAAAATTTCGTCCTTGAGCGCCTCGATCTCCTTGGCGTGGGCCTGCTCAGAACGGAACTTGTTCTCGCGGTAGACGCGGGCGTCGTCCTCGAACAACTTGATCTTGTCCAAGTACTTCTCATTGTGGGGGAGGGTGGTGAGATAACGGACCTCCGCCATGAGAGAATCGATGCGGTCTCGGTAGTCTTGCTTGTCCGAGAACGAAAGCACGGACTTCGTGCGAAGGCGTGCGATCTCCGCCTCCAAAGACTCGATCTTGTCTTTGGAGATCTCGGCGTCGTGCTTGCCGACTTCCACCTGGAACTTGAGGGACTCGAGACCGGCCTGGGACTCCTGGATGAGGCCAATGCAGACATCATGTTCAAGCAGGTCGAACTCGTTGGGGAAGGCGCCAATGACAATGGATTCATTGGAAGGGCGCTTGACAAAGGGGAATCCCTGGCCAGCTTCTTGCTCGTGGACGGGAATGGGCATGTCAGGGAGTTGGGCGTACTTGGCGGCAACGAAGCTGCTCCTGCCCTCATCGAGGGTGCGGGCGGACTTCACGCTCAATTCGCTGTGATGACGGGCATGACCGTCAAGCTGGCCGTCCTGCTTCTCGGCACCATCGGAGACAGTGTGGTCGTACTCGCCGGGAGGAGCAAAAGAGACCGTGTGACGGTGACGAGCATGGCGGCGAGTCTGGTCGTGCTTGCCCTTGTATCCGTCGGTAGAGGTCTGTCCGTACTTGTAGTTCTCGGTAGCGGGAAGAGTCGGCAAGTCATAGGGCTCTTCGGCGAACTGGAATGCAGCGCGCTCAGAGGTGGGAGGCTCGACGCTCATGTGACTAACTTGACGGGAATGGGCATTGCGGCGGCGGGTAGGCGTATCGATGAACTCGTCAAGGTAGCTCTGATCGGGACCGAAGAGCTGCTCGCCAGTTGGGATACCCTTCTGCATGGCCTTGACGCTCTGCTGGGAGGATTGAGCCGATTTGTTGCATGTGGGACCCATGCCCGCCTGGCTCAGATGACGAGTGTGGCCACCGCGCCGACCGTGCGGGTCGACGTGTCCACCGAGGGAACCATAGTTGTGAGAAGAGTGCTCCTCGCCAGCAGGGAAAGTCGGAACGCCCTGAGAGTCAACAGCTGGCGCTGGGCAATAGGCGTACACAGCCTGAACAGGACTGCCTGAACGAGTCGCAATGGTCTCCATTATGTGTTCAACGAAGGTCATGTAGTAGATAAGGTAGCGGAAGGGTGGAGCTGCTGCGGAGAGTCAGTTGGTGGGCTGGTGGAAGAGAAGGTCTGCGGAGTTATACGTTGAGGCGCGGACAGCGTTGTAGCAAAGCGCAGCGAAGCAGAAGCGCGGCTTTCACAAGCTGTAAAGGCTTGTGACGTCCACGGAGAATGATTGAGAAGCAAAGGTCAGGTAAGGTGGGTGTTGAGTGAGAATTGGTACATCGATGTGTGGTGTTTTGCAGGGCCGCGTGGGGTATGATGTCGTTCCGCGCGGACTACCCACGATAGCGCAGTGAACCAAAGCGAATTCACGAGCGTGAATTTCTTCTACCTGTGAAGAATCAACCAGAGTTGACCGTCGGCTTCTGGATGATCAAGGTACAACAAAGACAACTGGTCGCCTCAAGGTGTGTGACGTTGACGGGAGAGAATTCAGGGGTACTCAGAGCCTTGAGAGATCCAGGACCCGCAGCGCAGTCAAATGATCCACGATTGCTGACACTTGATAGAGTCGACTCTTCAGATGAATGCCTCGTGAGCAGACTCAGCCCGCACCGATCGCGACCTTCTCCTTTTTCACGCCTCCGCCCCTGACAAACTCCACGGCACGATGCGTCCTCTCCTCAAAACCGGCGCTTTCTCCCTTGTGGCCCTCGAGCCAGCACTTGCGGCAGTACAAGTCACCATCGCAGCCGAGACACCGCAACGTAGCGTTGTCGTAGCATATGATGCACCAGCTGTCAATTTCTTCGTCGGTAAACTTCGATTTGTTGGTCTTTATCGGAGGCTTCTTCGACGGTGCAAAAGAGGGCGCCGACGGAAAGCTAGGATTTCCGGAAAGAGCTGCTAGCCGCGCGTTCAGAGCTTCATCATCCGGAGTGCTAGTACCCGAGTCTTCTTTGGGGAGATCTCTCGGTGCTGCTGGCAAAGACAAACCAGAATCGGTCTTGTTTGCGTTGGAGCCCGCGATATCTTCGCCCTCATCAGTTTCGATTTGTTTAGATTCCTCAGCCTCAGATAGAGCGTGGTGCTTTGGGTCTTGGTCTTGCTCGGCATCTTTGGTGTCGCCATATTTCTCTTGGATTTCCAACTCTGCAAGTACCTGGGCGATGTACTCGTCGGCTTCTTGATCATCCAGAGCCTCCTCATCCGCCTCCTCTTCCGCCTGTTCTGGGTCCACATTGCCGACGTCCAACTCTTTGGCATCTTCGTCAAATTCGCCTTGACCTTTCCTTTCTCTCCGAGTCTCTTTCTTCGGGGTCTCAGGCGTTTCAACGGCAGGAAGGACATTCCTGACCTCCTTAACCAGCTTCCCAACATCCTTTTTTTCGCCCTTGTTCATGTCCCACTCATCACCGCCAAGTTCTTTCAACAGGACATCCAAGCTCTTTTCCTCGCCGCCAAAATCGACCCCGGCCTCTGCAGCCGGTGTTACTTTCCCCGAAGACCGCGGACTAGGCGTGTGTAGCCGCTTGAACCGTGTGGCCAAATCCACCACTGGGTCTTTCGTCTCATCCACGGACGCTGAAGAGAGAGGCGCAGCTTCGCCGGCAACCTCGCGCAGAACATCCGGCTGGATCTCTGCCCCTGGCGGCGCCGTGGACATGTTCACGCTCGACTTCTTGAGGGCGTTGAGGCGGGCGAGGAGGGCGTCGTCGCTCCGGTTGTCGGAGGGAGCCATGCTTGACTTGAGACACGCAAAGAGCTCGTTCGACAGACGTTGGCCTGGTGACTGGAGCAGAGGAGGCAGACCAGGCCATATACACTGCTGCAGCAGCTACAGCAATAATATGAGCGCGGTATGAAGCTACAGTAGCTCGAAGTGCCGTGACAGAGGGCGGTGGGATGTTGGCGCCTCAATATGGGGCCCGGTGCCGTTGGGCTTTCGTCATAGGTGCAGGGGGACGCGAACGCGGTTCTCGTATGACGGATCCAAGGGATACGTGCGCAACCAACGATGGCAGGTTGAAGGTGAGGTGAAGGATTTGGAGCTCAACGTGAGAGAGTATCTCAATCCACCCTCAGAAAGAATGAAGATGTCAAACTCGAGAGCAGCATGGAAGCTCCAAAGAAGAGAGCAGCAGGTGATGTGCGACCAGGATCTTTCGGACCGCAGTTTATCCGGCAGAGGTGAACACACCGTCTCGCTCTCCTCATTGGCTCATGCCTTTCCATGGTTGCTGCTCACTTGTTGGTCTCGAGAAATCGACCGCAGTCTAATGCAAAGCCAGCTTTTCCATTATCTGCTTCTGGCAGTTTTAAATTTCCAAAATCCTACCATTTTTCAAACCCTCACGCATGTCACGAGAGCCAGTCCATCAGCAATAGGTACACCAATCACCAAGACAGCATGGTCACAGCAGCAGAAACCAGCAGCGAGGGGGGTCATCTTCGGGCAATTTCCCATCGTAGACGTTTGAAGTTGTTGGGCACACCGCTTGGCGTCGCAGACAGATGACGTGGTACATTAATATTACCTACCGGTACGCGGTCCGAAGGGAGGGGGGCGGGCCGTAATGCAAAATGCAAAGAAAAAATGTCTCCGGCGGGGAATGGGTGGCATGCAGCTATGATGCCATCGTACGCGTCATTCAAAGTTGGTAGGGTGGATCGTCTCAGATTCCAAAAAGATGGTTGCGATCAGTCTTATGCAACATGGCAGTTCATGAAGGAAATATCAAGAAAACGAGAAAACCGTCCCTCTATGTAAAACAATGCATTGCACAATGGTATCGCCCGACGTCGTCGCCCACATCACCACTTGTGAAGAAGCCAGAAATAGTACGCCAACACCACTAGTGCAACCTGCGCGAGACTCTTGCCCAACTCCACCATGAAAAAACTATGGATTATTTGTTGCCACACGCTCTTCTTCCGCGGTCGAGTTTCAACAGGCGAGACGACCTTTGGCTTTTTCTCCTTTTCTTCGCGTGGCTCACCGTAATAGCCCGCGTAGTGTATGAGAGGGAGCGGGTATTTCCCGTTACCATTTGCCTGCGGCGACGGCAAGCCGTAGCCCCCGCCTACAGGACTTTGGTTGTGAGAGGATCGTGGCGGCAGAGAACGTGCAGATAGGCCCCCCTTGTCTGATGAGTCTGAGGAGTTGGATGAGCCTTGTCCAATAGAGTCGGTCCTCTTGCGGTTCGAATTCCCCTCTGCCTTTTCTGCCTCTGCGGAAGACTCGGTATGGTTGTGAGTAGGAAGGATAGCGCCGTTGGAATGGGATGCTGTCTTCTTGGCTCGAAGACTAAGAACCGTTGCGCGAATGATGAGAACGCTTAGTGAGAAGCCAAAGAGGAATCCATAACGGATAAAGGTGCTCAGCTGGTCTGGCAGCAGACAGAGGTGAGTCTGGATAGTCGGCTGTCCAGACGTCTCCTGGGCCGAAAGTGAATTTCCCTGATTGTCGACGGGGTTCCACATGCTGACCATGAGGAATCCAGGCTTCCTCACTCCCATCGCCCAGGACAAGGACTTGACGGTGATTTCTCTGATACCGCTCCCGCCCGAGGGGTATCCCATGTGTACAACTTCGCAGTAATCATGGTCATCTCCCGAAAATGCATACTCGATGTGACCGACTTTTTCCGTAATGTCTTTTGAGATTTGGCGTGTCAGAACGTTTTGATATTGGTAGCCTCCGCGTACCGGGATTGCGTTGCGTTCATCGGGATTGACGGGCTCCTTTTGGCCTTTTGGTGGTTCCGTCGGCGGCCAGTGTTCTCTCAATGGTCCGCATGGAGTGCCCTCAGCTCTGTATAAAGGCACATGAGACAGGAGAATCGTGGGAAACTCGGCATCCTTGACTTCTGGGTATGGAAGCTGGTGGCCAGCCATGTCCTCGCCTTCGAGCACGACGTGCTCATAGAGCGGATGCGGAGGCAGACCTTGTTGCTTCAGCAACTCCCTTGACACTGCGCGTTTCTTTTGCTCTTGCGCTTGATCCAGGAAGTCTTGCGTAGGTTTCCAAAGCGTCTCGGATCCAGCGGCATGGCCAAGCGCACTCAGCGAAACGGTGTCCACCGACACAAACGTGTGATTCCCAATGACGTCGACTCGATTTCCATCTCCAAAGTAAGTGTTGAACCTCTTGCGCACATTCGGCCGGATGCCAGTCGCGAATCCGAGATCGTGGTTCCCAGGCAGACTCGAAATGATTTTGCGGCCCTCTTGTCCCTTGCGAGCCGCCATTCCCGCGTCTGGCCAGTGTCCGAAGAACAGTCTGCCAAATCGATCATACTCGCGCAACCAGTACTTGTCTCCGTACTTCTTCCAGGACTTGTCCTCGCTCATGCTTCCATCTGCCGTCCATTCTCGTCCGCCGTCGAAGAGGTCACCGAGGAATATTACGGTATCAGGGTAGAGGTCCGTTTGGATTAAGGAGAAGGAGCGGCGGAGGTATTGGTCGGTAAAGGCAACGGTCAGGGTGGACAGCGGCCACGGCCTGCCAGGATAGGTGTGGGGGTCCACGAGCTGCGGGTCAGCGACGAAGACGAGATGATGCGGAGTGGCATCTTGAGGCTGCAGAGGAGGTCAGCTTGAACCTTTGCATGTTGTTGACAAGCGGGCTGGGCGTAGACGCGACATACCCAGCTTTCCCAGCTGTCCCAGTCACAAGCTTGGATGGCGTTGCTGAAGACGGTCCGCTCGCCCCAGCGAATGTAGAAGATCCAAAGAAGTATCAGGAAATTAGGGAGAGAGAGGATGCGCCTGAAGTTCCATCTCCTGGAGGCTGGGGCACGCGGATTGTAGATTCCCGCCTGCTCGAGGCCCGACTTGGCCAATGTTGTCGCCCGAGCAGTCAACGAGAGTGGCTCGCGGAAGTGGTTGCGCGTAGACGTCGGATAGCCCCAGTCATCGTAGGCGGTCATGATTCAACGGGGCGGTAGGGCGAGGGGTCGGACGGGCATTTCTTCGCAGCAGCGAGCGAAGAGAACGAGAGGCTCCCTTTGGGTGGATATATTTGGAGGTTTCGTCGAACAGAGCCAGGGTACGTATGGCCCCTGGTCCCCGCCCGCGCCCAAAACCCCGGTCGCCGCGATTCAGATTGCGTGGCCCTGCCAACACCAACACCCCACGCGTCCAAGTCCAAACAATCAAAAGGCCCTTTTTGCTTCACGGCACCCCTTTCTTGTTGAAACCACTGCTCCCGTGAAACCTCAACGTACCCACCTCCGCATTTGACCCTCAATCCGTTCCGTTCCAGCTGATCAATTGCCCGCCTCAACAACCCTGTCTCTCGATAGGATACGTTCGGATGCTCCACATCTGCAGCTTGTTGGAACTATCTTTATTTTGAACTCTTCTATGATGCTCCTTTGTAATAGGAGCGCATCTTTGCGCCACTCCATCTAGCAACCTGAGCATGAGATGTTTGAGCAACACCATGTTTGCCTCGTCTCGTGCCTGTTCCCGCATTCCTCCTCAGCCCGGACCGCTCTCCTACTGCTTGAATGCCAACTTGAACTTGAAGGGCAGTTGGAAGGCAGGATCTGTGACCACAACTTCCTCGCCGTCCTCCACCAGCTCCTCCAGCTTCTTTTTCAAGTTTGGCCTAGTCTGTTCCTCGATGCTTTGCGGGAACTGGTAGTACAAAGTCTTGGCCTCAGAACGAATCGACGGCTTTTTCAGCTGCGCTTCAGGTCTCTCGGCCAAGCTTTCCAGGAACTCTTCCAGCGTGCTCTTGGCGTTCACGTCAAGCTTCCTAGCCAGGTTGCCGCAGACTGGACAGTCGTCCTTCTTCTGATGCTCGAAAGTGAACGTGTAGACGCTGTCATCGCCCGTGTACATCATGTAGTTGTTATCCTCAGGCATGCCCAGCGGAGGAGCGGTGCTGGTGGCGACCTTGAATGCTTCGTTGCAACAGCTGGCTGCAACTATTGCGTTTGTCGAAGCAATGGCGGGAATGATGTTTTTGACAACGCCCTGGGTCATGGAGTATGTGACGCCGGTGATGTTGAATTCCTTTGCGCGGTCGAGAGCCTTGTGGTAGAGCCAGGTGATGTGTTCGGGATCGTCTGTGTCGAGCGTATCTTCCTTGCGCTCCTCTTCCCAGGCAATGATGTGTGCCCACTCGATGCAGTGTTGTGGTTGTCTAGGAATGGTTGCGAGCGTACACAATGGCACAGCCGCCCGTGGTGCATGCATGTCTAACTGACACTCGATGCACGAAGTCATGGTCGGCAGGACGACACGAGCTTGTCCCTTGAAGCCTGTGAGACTGTTAGAGATTGTCTTACTCGAACCTGTCGCGATTCTTACCTTCGGTGCCTCCATCGATCAGGGGCTTCAAGGAGTCAGGGTTGTCACCATCCACCATGCCGACAAGCATAGCATTGATCCAACGGCGGGCCTCGATGCTGTCCAGACCACAAATCACCATGCCAAACTGCATGTAGTAGTCTTCATCCTTATCCTGGATCTTGCCGCAGTAAGGGGTGATTTTGACTCCCTTGACGCGCTTCTCCACGAATCGAGCTGCGACTTCCGCTTTGGGCTTGCCGACATCAGCTTGACGGAAAAGGAATTGTCTATTCAAATTTGAGACATCGATAGTGTCTGTGGACAGGTCAGTCACGTGATGTGAGAGTTGGGCTGAATGTGTCCCCGTCATACCCATATCGATGACATGAATGTCCTTGAAGCCAGATAGAGCAAGGTTCTTGAGGATTTCGCATCCCAAACCTCCCGCACCGCTACTCGCGGTCAGCTAGGCAACTAGATCGGGCGCGTGGTCGCTTACATGACCCTACATCAACTCATTAGTCTTTTGGAGTGACCATGCATATGAGCCGGCTTACAGAATCTTCATATTTGCCAGAGTCTCGAGCGACGTCATGCCCGGTTCCCACTCAGGGTCCGTGAATGGTCCCCGTCGGCCGAGGATGTTTTGGAGGTATTTCCTAGATTGTGTGAGCAAAGCCTAGAGTGGTAATATGACAACTGACCATTTCGGGGGCGTTTGAACCGAGTCTGCTGCCATGGCTAATCGTACCGTGGAAGTCTCAGTTGCGAAGATCTGGAGATGGTAACGGTCGACGTTCTGTTTGGGCCATGAACCCAACAGATGGCCCAAGCTCCAAGTTTGATCGATAAGATTCCTAGAATCGCCGAGATTCTACCCGTCCACACCTGGACGACAAGAACCTCGCGCAAACGCCGACTCACCATCTTTCCGACTCAGGCTTCCGCAGTCGAGATATTATGACAATCATTCTCGACCATGGATGACCTGCTGACTGCCGTAAAGACCACCAAAATCAAAGTGGTTGATTCGGAAGACGATTTCTCGAATACTAAACATCTCACATCGGTCTCCGCGGCCGTAGGCACTCCAGACCAGGCGCTGAAAATCCTACGAGAACAGCCCAATCCACAGAGCCTCCACGATACTTTGACTTACCTTCAAAAATCTGCCAAGAACTCGGATGGCTTCAATGTTAGAGTCCCTGGACCACTTTCGGCACAAATCATCAACACGCTGGTCAATTCGACCATCCCCGACTATTGGGAGACGTGGGAGCAGTCGGAGCATCATGACCGCCGTATTGTACTATCAACTCTCAAGAGTGTCGCTGGCATCGGAGCCTTGATTGCGCGGCTCAAGAGTCTGTGCTTGGAGGAACAAACCCATCCACATCAACAGCTGAAGAAAGCCAGAAGCACGAAACCCCAGATTAGGATTGCTCTAGACGTTTTGAGCGCGCTCATCGACGGGTCTGACACTGCGTCTGAAATTTGGAACAACATCAATGCCTTTGTTTCGGCGCCGACGCAGCGTCAACTCATTTGGCGCGAGTTTGTTCTGCAAGCAACCTCTGGCCGCATGATATCGGTCGCTGCGCAAGCAGAAGATTTGCTGAAAGAATCATCCGAGCAGGTTGAAGACTCGTGGTTAGCGAGCGGCCCCAGATTCTCGAAATGGATAGGGCTTAATATCAGCAACATGCTGTACAGCGCTGACGGCGACGGTATTACAGCTACGGCCCTCTTGCTGGGCAAGTCGTTGACATTGGGCTACAACGGTGAGCATTCCCATAGTGGCAAAGGATATGTACTGACGAGAGATAGATCACATTGTAGGAGAGATCTTGTCAGACCTGATTCGCGGGCCATCTAGCAAAGCAGACCAGCTGCAGTTTGTGTTGCAGAAAGCTCGCGCCCATGAACAAAGACGCTTCCTTCTTTCGGCACTAGACTGGATATCTAAGAAGCTTCCCAGCGCCCAGAAAATCCCCAAGAAGGAGACGCAAGACGAAAGGACTGCCATCAGTGCTGCTGCCGCTTTGATTGCGGTCATAACATCAAGCAGCGAGACCACAAAAGAAGCCCTGGTGAACTGGTTGACCATCGAGAAAAGCGTCGCCTCTTTCGCAACTCGACGCGCAGCGTTAGCTGCGTTGCAGACTGACGGAGGTAAGATGGCCCTGATTTCAGGTCTGGGACTGCCGCTGACTTGTGCAGACCGCATGGCAAAGGTCATGGAACGCAGCATGCAGCAATTTGGAGACGAGATTTTCATAAAGCACTCTCCAATCATGCAACAAGAGGCCCTGGCTCAGGTGTTGCTCATTTCAAGCGGCTACGTGCATCGTTCGGACCCTATGTTCCTCTTCACCATTGCGAGATCCAGCGTCCACACGAGTGGAACTTCCAATCGACTTTCCGCTTCGTCGTTACGGGCGAGGTTCCTCGGAATGGTCGCGGCCATGGCCTTGTCTGAGCTTATTGACAAGCCCGACAAGAGATTGAAATTTGAAATTGAGGAACTTGAATCCGACGAGGCCCAGTGGTATCGCCAGCTCGTCACAACGGAAGACCCGATTGGAAACCTAGAAGACTTGGTTGTCGAAAAGAAGACGGACGAAAAACCGACGACCTTGTCCAAAAAGAAGTCGAGCACGCAAAAACAGCGCGGTCCCACGAAGATAGAAGAAGCCCCCAAACCAGCAGCCAGTGGGCCCCGAATAGTGGAAATCCTCGACTCTGACGAAGACGACGACCTCACCCCCTACGCCAAACCCGACTCGGACCCCGAAGACGACTCGGAGGACCCAACGCTGGTCAACCGCAACAAGCCCACGGCGCCCGTCTACATCCGCGACCTGCTGGCCGGCCTGCGCGAAAACGAAGACTACGACAAGCACCAGCTGGCGCTGAGCACGGCGGCCGGGCTGATCCGGCGTAAGACGGGTTTCGGCAAGGAGGTCACAGACAGCCTCGAGGAGCTCGCATTCGTCCTAACCAACCTCAAGGACCAGTTCAACCTCGACGGCTTCGAGGAGATGCGCCAGCAGGCTCTGATTGCCGTCCTCGTCGCCGACCCGGAGAGCATGGGCCCGCAGTTTGTGCAGTCGTTCTACACGGGCGACTTTTCCATCAGCCAGCGCGCCGCGCTGCTGACGGCGATTGGCCTCGGAGCGCGCGAGCTGGCCGACTTTGACGACGACAAGGACAACGAGGGCACAAACAATAGGCCTGGCGAGAAGAAGCCATCGCCATTTCCGAGCAAAAAACTGCCCCCGGCCCTCGACAGGATCTACTCAACAACAACCGCCGCAGCACCCGGGAACAAGACGCCCATCGACGCCGTCAGCGCGCAACTCAAACAAACGCTCATCTCGCCGCTGGCCCTGTCGGCCGCCGACCAGCTGACGGGGCCCGCGGCCCTCAAGGTGCGCACCTTTTCTTCGCGCATGGACGTCGCCAAGCGGCGTCGCGTCATCAACAACGCGCTGGCCAAGGTGGTCGCGGCCGGCTTCTTCTTCCCGCTGACGGGCGGCTGGTGGGCGTACGCCAAAGCCTCTCCTGGAGGAGGTGTGCTGCACTCGCCGCCCGTCCTCCCGCTGCTCCTCAAGACGCTGGCAATCGTGCTGCACGCGTCGGGCCCGGCGACGCTGTCGCTCCCGCAGATGACGGCCGAGCTGCTCGACGTGCTGCTCGCGCTGCGGGCGGCGGCGACGGCCGACGCGGCCGTGTGCGAGGCGGTTTTGTTTGCGCTGCTGGCGGCGCTCGAGGTGAATGAGGACGGCGAGGAGCTGGTGCGCGAGCAGGCGCGCGAGCTGCTCGAGATGCAGGAGTGGGTGCGGATGGTGTTTGAGAGGACGCCGGCGGGCGGCGGCGACGAGGAGGAGAGGGTCCGGAGTCTGGCGGCGGCTGTGTTGGTCAGGGTGGGCGAGGTGGTGGAGAGGTGGCAGCGCGTGTTGATGGGGGACATGGTTGATTTCTGACATTGTTGCCCAAGGGGTCGATGAATAATATTTGGGGTGATTGGCAGTGGTGCTTGTTGCCGCTCCACTTGGCCGCCTCTGTTCCTCGACGACACACAGAAAAATTTTCCAAGTAGATGGAAAAGATCATTTCATTTCATATCATTCTCGTCATTCTTCCTGGTGCCCAAGCACCCTCACTGAAAAGGTGACAGGGGGCCTCGTTTATATCATCGCCATCCCCCTTCCCTTCCCCAAGCCACCACTCTCATGTTCGTAGGGCCATCTCCACACGCCTACAAGAACTTGCCGGCCAGCTTCATGAGCCCGCCGCCACTGGATCCGCCGCCGCTGCCGCCCATCTCCGACTTCATGTACATCTTGAGGGCCATCTGGGCCGCCGAGCCCACGGCGTCCTGCTTGGTCGCGCTGGAGTGCTGCAGAAAACAATCATTAGCAAGAGCGTTCTTTCCCGACCTTCTGGTGATGATGAAAAAGCAGCAAGGGACAGCTCAAAGGGACAACACTCACCGCCTTGCCCGACGCCTGCTGCTGATCAAACAGCTGGCTCGCCATGCTCATGGCCATGCCAATAAACTCGGTCTTGCCACCGCTACCACTTCCACTACCTCCGCCGGAGAAGTGCTTGAGGGCCTGCATGGCGGCGGCGGCGCCCATGTTGTCCGAGGTGGCCTCGTGGCCGTTTTCCTCCTGCGTATACATGCGGCGGTGCTGGCGGACGGCGTCCTCCTCGTCGACGTCCTCGCTGGCCAGGTGCTGCTTCTTGCCGCTCAGCATGCCCAGCGCGCTGCTGAAGAGCGAGTGGTCCCCGCTGCTGCCGCTGTGCTTGGACGCGTGCTCCGCCGCGCTGCTGAAGTCGTCGTCGTCGTCGTAGCGCGCCCCGCCGCCGTATGAGGTGCCCGTTGAGTGGCCGTATCCTCCTTCTTCGCGGCCGTAGCTGCCGCCCTCGGATCGGCCGTAGCTTTCCTCTCCCCGGCCGTAACCCTCCTCGCGGCCGTATCCGCCTTCGCCGCGGCGAGAGTATTCGTCGTTGTAGGACATGATGGTGGTGTTGATGGTGGGGTTTGGTTTAGATAGGTGGTCTGAGAGGTGCGGGGTAACGTCAGTTGGGCAACGCAAAGTTGAGCCTGTAGATTTGGAAGAGATGAAGGGGGAAGTTGGATCTTTTGACGCCGAGCTAGCTCGAGTAGACGCAGGCTGAGGCAAGCAATGGCGACCCGAGTGACGTGAACAGTGTGGCTGCGTCAGGGGGAACTGGGAACCGGAAGAGGGGGGGAAGTTGTGGAGCTCAGGCCCTGACTCGCGGGGTAAGTTGAGCCAAACGTACGTACACTCAAGATTGTTTCTGCGGTTGTTTGTGCGAATTGAAGATTTGGCAGCAGTGGCACCTTTGCTGGACGGACAATTGAACACTCAGAAGATGGGAAAGTGGCAGGGCGGGGGATAAAAGTTGTATGCATGTTTGGAGTAATGCCTGATGACGCATGGGGAGCTCTGTCCAACTCAGGGCGCCAGGGAAGCTCCAGCCAAGACGGCTTGCCCGCTACGCCATGATTGGTGCTCCTCGCGCTACGGCCAAGCTTGTTTTGGATGCTGGATGTGAGACGTCGGCACCGTTTTATTTTATGCAAACCCGCCTCTCTCTTATCATTTTCGATGTCCCGTTTGCTTCGACGTGCAAAATGGGTTTGATGCTCTAAGATGGCCGTTGGGCTTGTGTGGGCTGGCTTGGCTGTGGCTGGACTGGAGTGATTTATTCCAGGATATATGCGCCTTGCCTGCATGTATTACTTTGGCAAACCACTACATTTCTCCGCATTGAGAAATGGCCACGTCCTGGACCGGCTTCTCCCGCTGCGTGCGCGTGTTCTCAATCTTGCGCACCACATCCATGCCGTCGACGACTTGGCCAAACACGACGTGCTTGTTGTTCAAGAAGGGCGTGGGCACGGTAGTGATGAAGAACTGGGAGCCGTTTGTGTTGGGACCAGAATTCTAGTCATGGTCAGCCCAGATGGGTGGTACATGTGCGGCCAAAACAGGGGGCTTACAGCCATGCTCAGCAGACCGGACGAGTCGTGCTTGAGCTCGAAATTCTCATCGGCAAAGGAGCGCGAGCCATAGATGCAGGTCGAGCCAGTTCCGTCGCCATTGAGAAAGTCACCACCTTGAATCATAAAGTCTTTGATCTGGTACACGAGATGATCAGCAGGAGAAGGGGGGCTAGACGAAGGCGCACTTACGACACGATGGAACTTGCAGCCCTTGAAGCCCTGGGGCCTGCCAAGACCATTCTTGGACTCGCCGGTACAGAACTGGCGAAAGTTTTCAGCCGTCCGCGGAACGACGTCTTTGAATAGCTCCATCTTGATGCGGCCAAGCGGCTCGCCTGAAGAAAAGGCAGGGTCAGCATCTTGGGCCGAAAAGGGAAGACGCCACGTGCATGGTCGAAGGGATGATATGATATTTTACTGATGCATGCTTTAGCCAATGGCGGTGCAGCACTACAGGCGGGCTAGCTGGATTTCCGTTGGCGGCGATCAAGCGTCGAGGGTGGCTTCGCGGGAGATCGGGCCAAGGATGGAAAAACAAAAGGCTGCAGTGAGACAGGTGGGAAAGAGGCAAGCAAACAAAGCGAAACGGATGAAACGGAGAGGGAGGAGAGTGGATGGAGCTTACCGCCAAGGGTGACGTCGAAGAAGACGACGGGATTGTCAGGATTACGAATTGGCTGAGCCATTTTGGGTCTTGGGCGAAGAAGAGTGGTGATGGTGAGCTTGGTGGTGACGACAGCATGTTGAAAAACGAGGTGGCGCCGGGTAGTGAAGCTGTGGCAGGCCGAGTTGGACGGGCGGCGGCCGGTCCCGGCGCGCAATGCCGCGTTTAGCGTAGAGTAGAGTAGGTGAGAGTGCTCGGTGCGTCCAAGGCCGAAAGCGCTCAGCAGGTGAGGATGCGCACGGCAATAATGGAGACGGGCGGGGGTTCTTCTCTCACCTCGCAGACCAACTCCACTCGCCTTACTTGAACAACCCTCCCGCCGTCTCCTCCTTGCCGCCCGCGCTGTCATTTGCCTCGACATCCCGACTCTTTGCGCGCGCGCCGGTGCCCTACCTTACCTACTGTACCTCACTACCGCTATTCCCGCCTAGCCGCCCGCCTCCAAGCCCAGGCCCTCAACCCTCCCATCTGCATCCTGTCTGCGCCGTCGCTCGCCGCTCGTCCCTCTTTGTCATCGTCGACGACTTGACGCCATCCCTCAAATCCTCCTCACCTGCCACTCCACCTTACTCGTCCTTCGTGCCCGCGCCCTGCGCCTCGTTCTACATGAGTGCCATACTCTGCCTTTGCACTTGGTAGGATCCTTCACCAAGAAACACTTCCCGTCGTCGCACTGCGCCGTCGCCCGTCATGGTCAACTCTACGAGTAGCGGCGCGCCTTCTGCGACGTCAAACACCAACAGTAACAACAATGGAGGCGGAGGCGGCCCTACAAACTCTCCCCTGCTCTTCTTCGTTGCCCTCGGCTTCGGTGTCGTCTTCACCAACTTATGGTTAGCGCTCCGTCCAACTGCCGCATCGCTGCCGCATGAACCCGCATCGCTGACGTTTTGCTCAGGATCATTGTCGGTGTCAAGTACTGCTTCCGCTACAATCAACGCACCCGTCGCGCCCGCCAGAATGGAGAGGCCGAGATCGATCTCGCCGCAGTCCACCCGCATCCGCGTCGCCGCCGTCGCGAAAAGAAGCTCATGACCATGGATGAGGTCAACGAGCGATTTCCATTGATCAAGTACAAGACCTGGCGCTCCGGACGGGAAAAGGACGGCCTTCCTGCGGCTGGAGGCATCTCGAGACCAGGCAGCCGTGCTGCCAGCCTCAAAGATGCTGACGGCATGGTCAGCTCTGAAGCCATCGTTCACCACGAAACTATCGATGCCGAAAAAAGAGAATCGCACCCACCCGACCAGCCCTCCCCCTCGACTGCCGCCGCTGCGAACGAGGAAACAACCACTACCGAGGGCGTCCGGCATTTGTCTTCCGAAGAAAAGGATCTCGAATTGGAGAAGTGCAAGACGGTGGCTAGCACTGTCGAGCATGAGCATTTGAACCCGGCTGGAACCGAAGATGAGGAGGACGACGACGACGATGAGGACCCCATTAGGACGGCCGCTCCACCAGAACTCCTTTCTTCTCGCGGCGATACTTGCGCCATTTGCCTCGAAGACCTTGAAGACGATGACGACGTTCGCGGTCTAAAGTGTGGCCACGCATTCCACGCCGGATGCGTCGATCCCTGGCTCACTAGTCGTCGGGCCTGCTGCCCATTGTGCAAGTTTGACTACTACGTGCCCAAGCCCCGTCCAGAGGGTGAAAATGCCGCCGATAACAACACTGGTCGCCGCACCCCTGGGTTACGCATGCCGCAGACACCAACCTCGGTCTGGATATCTGCCAGCCCCCGTCGACCACTGCGAACCGCTCGCCTCATGGTCATTGGAGACCAGCGCAATGGCGAAAATCGTCGCAGCAGCCCCCGCACTCCCCGCACCCCTGGTGCGCAGCAGACGTCGCAAGAAAACGTGCAATCTCCTGGCCTTGGCGCGCGGTTGCGAGCCATGAGTCCCACGATGCCGTCTTTCAGCAGGCCATTCAGAAATGTGTGGCGTCGCTCAGAGAACTCGAATGAGGCCACAGCGACCACAACGACTCCGGGCCAGCTGGAGGCAGGTACCCGCTGATCCACCACGTGCACTGCTCTCCTTGCGTCCAAGGAGTTATCATCTCGCTCCACCAGAACCCTGTGCATTCCAGTATCGGGCCAGGATTACCTACACGATTCATGGCCAAGAGTTTACTTGCATTGGGATGCTCAAAAGCAATGTTCATCCCACTGAGGACTCGATGACTTCCATCTCTCCTTACTTACCTCCTACCAGCAGGATCTTTAGGGATGCATCTTTTCCGGCGGGCTTGGCCCGTTCACAGGCGCTCGGTTTCTTTTCATATCTGATATTTCTCTCTTTCCGGCAGGATGGTTATGCGGTTCGTGGTCGGCAGGACAAGGTTTCAATAGGCTTTTTTTTCTCTTTTCAGTCGGGATCTTTCCACTTGTTTCATTGTCGCCGTCAGATACCCCATCTTATCCTTTTGCTCTCTGTATACCCCCAGTTGAACGTTCCTCCCGGTCGCTTCTTCCTGCCACGAGATCGACATTTGTCAAAGAAACCAACGTCAGCAACCACCCATAGCGTCGTTCAGTGTTTTTTGCGCGCTTGCCAAGAACAAAAAGGAGAGCCGTGCGGAACCCAGCTTTTGAGAGGGCAAAATTAAGTGAGGACAGGTGGTACCTGGGAGTGCTCGTAGTCTTTTGTCTCGTTCGTCCCCTCTTTTTCCAGCGCGCATGGTAGGCCTATCTCTCTTGGGAACGAGTATCCCTTTGGACCGTTTCACAACTTTTGCTTTCCCATCTTTTCTCTCGTTCCAATGGGTCTGGGTCTATTCCGGGTCTATCCCATCTCTCCTTCCCTTTTCTCCCATGGGAAAACAGTAGGCGATTCCAGGCGGAGTCTTCGCCTCGCCCTGCTTCTTTCTCACTCACGACCGCGAGTTACCACGGCGCGCCCTGCGCTTCTCCGCGGTGCAGTGTTCTGTACGTTCAGACACGTATTGTACGTATGTAGGTAGATTCGCGGGCGGATAGCGCCCGTCTGCCCTTTCCCCCGGTGCTGGGAGGACGGCGCAATGCTGCTCAATGATATACGTCTGTCTTGTTCCTCTCCTCTCTCCTCTGTCCTTGTGCCTTTGTTACTATCTCCCCTTCGCGGTGTCGTCTCAACGCCGAACCTCCCCTCTCTCGTCCCTCCCTTCATGGGCTCCCAACACTCGGCTTCCCTTGGGCGCAATGTAGGCAATGGATGGTAAGCGGCGGCCTCCTCCCTCGTGCGCAACGGCGCGACCTGATGCAGCTGCTCGTCCACCTATCTCCCCTACGCGATCGATCCGCACATCCCTTTTCGTCGCCCATGCCACGCGACGCTATACGTACTATACCGCACCATGCACTGCCCTGCCTTGCACAACTTGGCCCCGTAACCTCTCTCTTCTCCTCTGCCTAGAATACCTCCAGCCTACCTTTCCATGTAGTTGGCTACCTTGGCGCCAGACCACCGCTGCCGATCGATGCACCTGCAGTAGCGTTCGCCCGGGCATGAGCTATCAACGCACTACCCCGACAGACGCACGCACGCACGCACGCACGCGCTCCGACATCATCTCCGCAGTCAGTCGCACGTCACTCATACATGTTGCCATACCAGCTGCCTACCTACATACCTACCTACAGGCTTTGCCCTTTTTGAGATTGCACGCACGCACTGCTCACGTTGCCCCCTTTCAGATGGCCGTCGTCTGGACGCGGACGGGATGGAACGGTTGTTGGTTCCATGGCGACAGGGTACCTAGGGATGTTGGTGCTGGTGCTGGTACTTGACGTGACTACACTGGACTGTATTGGCGGCGCTGTGTGGAGAATAGGCAAGGCATGTAGAAGCAACTAACGGCCGCTGTAGCCAACCCACCGACGGTGCACCTGCCTACCTATACCTAGGTGGACTGGCATGGTGGATGGATGACGGTGCGGTGCGCTGCACCTGCGTGCGCGCGAGGGGTGGTGGTGGTGGTGGCCGGCGCTTGCTACCGTCGCCTGCCGTTGTTCGTTGTTGGTTGGTTGGTTGGTTGCGCTGGCTGCTTCCATCTATGGCTACATATCTAGACATCTACGCAAGCCATTTAGATTGATGGCGCGCTTAGATGCGGCGGTGTGGTGCGGCGCGGCGCGGCGCAGCGCAGCGCAGCGTAGACCAACCGCCTTTTCTACTTACTGTCCACTGTTCACAAAATTCTAGAGAGCCGTCTCATCAGTCGTCGTACAAGTACAGCGCACTATACATCATCCACCTACCTACCTACACACGGAGCAAGGCACATTAGAACAGGACGGGGGAGTGAGGGAGGGGGGGCCAAGGAGCAAAGCAAAACAAACGACAATACACGCAAACTTAATCTACTTTTACATTGTGTTGATTTTTCCAAAAAGCAGACCTGTTCGTCTCTCCGACCATGCTTTCTATAGTAGTTAAACTGCTGCTACAGCTGTTGCGCAGGAGGAGGAGGAGGAGGACGAGGAGGAAGAGGACGCATCTCACTCACAGCGAGCCCGCGAGCTCTCGCGAGCGCCATGCTTGCTTCCTCCCTGATCCTTCCGTGCCTCGCTACGCACCCACACTGCGCTTCTCGCTCCTCGCTCGTATCCTCGACCCTCCATCCATCCATCCACGCATACACGCGTCGCCAGTCGATGCGGGGGCGGGGTTGATGGCAGCGGGCAGCGGCGAGTGAGAGTGGATAATACAGCAACAGTGGATACGCCGATATCGGGGAGTTGTGGGGATGGGGGGGGGGGGGGGGTTGATGATACCCAGGTGTTGGGGTAGGTAGATGTGTAAATGTTTGTGGGCAAAGAGATGGAGCTCGTGGAAGAGGTGTTCCGAGAGCCTTTTGCTGGTTCAGAATCGGCAAAAGGGAGATTGGAGGGTTGGGAGGTATAGGTGGATGGCCATGTGGCTAGCTAGCTGTTTGAGCGGAAAGAGTCTCTGGAAAGATGCGTGCGCGTGTTGTAGGTTGAATTCGTTTTCTTGTCTTGGGCGCTTGCTTGGAATGGAGATTGTGTATGTAGGCAGACAGATAGGGGGCAGGCGCAGTCGATCTGCTAGGTAGGTGGCTCTTTCCATGTTGACTTCAAACTACTTGCCAAAATTTACCCGAATCACCTGTTGTGCCTACACTCAAAGTGTTCTGTACCTCCTCAAAACATCATCCGCAATCGACGAAAATCTTGGAGAATTTGTTGTGTCCGCAGAAATGTGGGGATATCGATATCGTGATTTCTTTAAGATATATATAGAGGTATAGCAACAAAAAAGGTGGTTGTAATAATACTATTTCAAAGGGGTCATTGACGATTAGGACATTGCGGATTAGGAAGGAAAGAAAGATGCGTGTATGTTGTCGACAAGGGGAAAAGGAAGAATTGGCAAAGATGTAAAGCATCATGACACGTCATGACACGAGAAAAGAAATAAAGAAATCGTTTGGGGTCGTCAATTCGTAATAGCACAAGGAAAAGAAGAAAAAGTCTCACAGTCCATCCCAGTTGGACCATTCGTTCGCCTCGAATGGATGCCATGCCTGGACCTTCATCAACGCCAGACCTTCCATCCGCCGCTGCCCCTCCTCTTGTGCTGCTTGGCAGCTCCAGCCTCCTCGTCCACCGCATCTCCATACTGATACTCCCGCGCCTGCGCCATGCTCGTCCTCGGGGCACCGACTCCTCCACCGCCTCCATTGATGCCCACTTCCTCACCCGGCACGCCCCTATCTCCCAAGACGGCCCTGTCGCCTCTGCGCTCGACGACGAAGCCCCGCTCGCGGCTGGCGCTTGGCCGCCGGAACCCCGCGCTCAGCGCGCGCAGGCCGCCGCGGAGCTCCTCCTTGACCTCGCCAAACGCGCCCTTGACCTTGAAGCCGCCACCGCGCCCGTTGCCCAGCCCGCCACGGTCATCCTCGGCGTCCCAGCTGCGCATGCTGCTGCTCGTGCTCCGCCTTGGGATGTTGCCGTTGGCATTGGCATTGACATTGGCGCTGGTATTGACGTTGGCATTGCGCGTCTGCGGAAGCGAGTCGTCCGACAGGTAGCGCCCCTCGCGAGCTGGGTCGGCGCGTTGGAGATTACGATTAGACCCGTAGATGGGACCTTGGCCATATTCGACATTTGGCTCTCCCGGAGCTGGGCGTGATGTGGCGGGCGGGGACCTGGCTCGGCGCGAGATGCCATTGGAGGCATTGGTGTCGCGTTCGCGGACGGCATAGGTGCCGTCAAAGGCCATTTCGCGGGTCCGCGAGCGAGACCGGGAGCGCGAACGGGTGCGGCGACGAGGAGAAGCAACGCGGGGGTCAGACGTTCGCGCCTCTGTGCTCAGGGGACTCGCGTCGCGGCTGTCAATGTACGACTCTCGTCCGCCTCTGCCAAACCCTCTCCGGCCGCCCTGCCCGCCAAAACTGCCAAAGAAGCCCTTGATACCTGCGCCATTTCGCTTCTTCATCAACTCATCGACGCTCTCCTTGACGGGGCCGTGGTACTCGAGTGCGGGGACAAGGAGACGGTATGGCGTCGTTATACCCACAGGTTCATGTTGCGAGACCTCAAGATTGAGAACCACGTCGAGGCCGTGCTCGAGATTGATGGCGCCAGCCACGTTGTCTGGATCATCCGAATCGTAGCCGGCATCAGGGTCAAAGGGTCCTCCTTTGCGAGCGGCTTTGACGCTGAGGCCAGTAGGGCGGCGGTGGAATGGATTTGGCCGGGGTGGGTCAGCAGCTGGACGGTGCAGATGTGGTTGACTGCCATTGCTAGGGAGCGTAGAGTTTGTCTGATTGGGGTTGCCTGCGCGCGAGTTGGTGGCGCCATCGAAACTAACAGAGCGCTGCCGGCGATTATCGACATAAGGAGTCGGTTGTGGATCACGTCCAGAGAGTCGTCGGATGATGTTGCCCGGCTTGAAGCCGTTGGACCGTGTGCGAGGGACGTGTGCCTGGTCAACAAAGGAGCCATCAAGTGAACGAGCGCGCTGACTTGGAGTAGGAGGTGGCGTTGAACCAGGTCTGTACTCGCGGAGTGAGCACCAATTGCGTCGGGGCAGCAGGTGGTGATTGTTGCGCGGCTTGCCATCCACATCGTGGGTGAACATTGGAATCATGTCTTCGTCGGTATTATCGTCGAGATGATGGATTTTGTTGCGCTTGTTCAGAATGTCTCCCATGAGCTCGGGTGGTGGTGTATTGACAATGGCCGAGGAGATGACGTTTGGCATGTACCGATGGTCTCGGTCTTTGGGAATGTGGAGCCTCTTGTTACTGTAGAATTGACCAACCGCAGCCAAGTGAACGTCACCACCGAGTATAGTGACGCGAACAGACTTTTCGGCAGCGAGTTCTTGCAGCTCCTGGATGAACCAGTTGCGCTCCGCCTTGTGGTGCTTGGCCGTCCAGTGGTCATCGAGGTCGTCCAGAATCTCAACTCCGCCGTCAAACTTGTTGACAAATCCTCCGAGCATGCCAGTGCGACCCAGAGCCTTGATGGGATCCATGACCCTCGAAGTGAGGAGATTTTCCAAAAAGTTCAATCGGGGATAGGCAATGGGCTACATGGTCAGCAAATGCAAGTCAAAAAGGGTCTTGGACTTACCACTCCAAGTAGCACAATCAAATGCTTCGTCTCGCCCTTGCGGATTTCTCTGCGGCACCGTTCAAAGATCTTGTAATAGGTATCCTCGCTGAGGACTTCGTCTCGCATCCTCTCTGTCCGGCAGTCAAGTCCCAGGAAAGCAACGTTTTGGCCAAGGAACATGAAAATGTTGCGGCTCAGTTGGTTGATATAAGGGCCAGGTGCTGCACCCAGCAGCCAGGACGCTTCATGCCTCTCAGTCTCATCCGGCACGCTCTGATGCTGAAAGAGCATGTAGTACTTGAAAGCGACAGCTCCAAGCCCACAGAAGACGGGGTTTTTCATGAAGTGATGAGGGTAGGATCCGTAGCCGTCAATAATATCATGGTCATCCCAGATGTTGACCATTGGGATCTGGCTGGCTGCCATTCCAAACAAGCCCTGCGAAAACCACATGGCGTAGCGATCAAGATAGAACTGCTCAAGCTCGTCCTGCATCTCCGGCGTAAATTGAGCAGTATGCTTGATCACTGAATTCTTGGTCGCCAGCCACTCTTTGAAGTATGTTGTCGCCTGCGTTGCCCTGTCATTGTAGATCTGGTCACCACCTCCAAGCATGACATGGAATGGCCGAGTTTGGTGGTTGTTGAGCACATCTCGCCACATGGGGTCCGGCCCGCAAAACTGATTTGGGTCAACGCTCAAAGAGAAGCCGTTGCAACTGTGGAACATGATGTTCATGGTTTCGCCCCTGGCAGGCACCCAGAACCCAATGGCAGGCCCCCGGTTGATGCGGTACGCCAAACGTGACTGCACCTTGCCGAGCTCCACTTCAATGTTGAAGCGCCAAAAGGTGACTCCTCGCTCTGCATGGAGTCTTGCGGCCTTGACCTCGCGGAATTTTCCGGCCTTTTCACCATCTTTTCGACTGATTCGGGATCTGTTGTTGGTCGCGCTGCGCGAAAGTTCGAAAAGACCCGAGTCGTCCTCGCGAGTTGAAAGGTCGACTCCCTCTTCGAGATCCTCGACTGGTCGGACGTACAGTGTTTTGCCGGTGCGACTGACTTTGGCCTCTCCAGCCAGGGGGTCCACATACTCGGATGCCAGCTTTTGTCCAGTGCTCTCGTCGAGTTCGGCTGGAGGCGGAGGCAAAAGATTTCTGGATTGAACAAACAGGCGCAAAACAGGTGGGGTATCGTAAATGGAATACTTGTCAATCGTCACAATCATCACGCTGCCACGCCATAGCCATCGGTCCTTCAGACCCATGCGAGACTCTCTTCTCATGCCGGTGTATCGCAGTAGCGGGCCGCATTTCATGTAAAGAGGCGGATTGAAGCGTGTCTGGCCAGTCTGGTCATCGTATGAGCCGTTGAGGCCATCATACTGCGCTGAAGCAATACCGCCCTGGCTTGTTCTGCGACGATGGGAGCTGGTGCGTTCCCACCAACCCTGTGTAAGGTCCGTCTCTGAATCGCCATCGACATTGAGGTCATCAGCAGTCAAGATTGCCTTGTCTGCCGTCTTCCAGTCATCCAGTCCCTTGAAAGGCGCATACCGGCGTTCTTCAGAATGGTGGCGGTGGAACAGACCGGAAAAGTGATGTTGTCCAGGCTCGCAGCTGTCTGTGGCCACTGCAGCTGGGTCTTCTTGATTGAAGCCAACTGTGTCCTGCGCACGGCGCGCGCCCGCGGTTTGAGGCGGCATTTCATATTTGGGGCCTCCAGCAACAGGTTTGCGGACTATCTCTCTGGGCACCGGGTCAGGTTCGTGGTACGCCTCAGCAGCACGAGCGCCCTGGGAATGGCCCATACGATCACTCGACAATTGGCTGTAGGCTTCCGGTCTCTTTCCATTGTCCCGGCTTGCAAGTGGTTGCTGGTATTCCTGGGGCACATTGCGCTTCTGGAGCTTCCGACTATTACTACGGCCCACACTGCCATTCCGGCCAATTTCAGGCTGAGATTCCTGGCGATATCCATTTGGACTGTCAATCCCCGCAAGCGCAAATCCAGCACTCGTAGCTACGGCTGCGGCTCCGCTGGATTGGGGCGCACTTGCATCAGGCTCGCGAAAAGTTACGGAACGTCCAGGACCATTTTGTGGCAGAGTAGCTCGTTTGCGGTTCTCAATCTTGTAGCTTTCCTGAGGGCGACGGGACTCGCGACGCGAAGATTCTGCAGCATACTGGTCCTGACCTACGGGCTTGCGCGCAATGCCTTGGTCGGTGTTTCTTCTGGGTCGTTGGGATGAAGATGGCAAAGGTTCCGGCATTGAGACATTTCTTCTGTCGGCAGGCACTCTATCGACGACCTGCTCGGGCGCAGCGGCACTAGACACACGGCGAGTCCTTGTCCGGGTGTATTCATCCTGTTCAGAGGCACGCCTGGCAGCCAGTCTTTCCTCGGCCTTTGCTTCAGCATCGGCTACGCGTGCTCTCCGCTCTTCCTTGCTGATGTTGTCCAATGCGCCCTCGAGCTTTTGGAGAGGCGAGCGATGCGACACGGAGCCTCGTCCGCGTCGCACAGTGGCTGGGTCGTCGCGATGGTCGCGGGCAGGTGGAGCAACATTGGGGCTTGTTGGGGCTTGCTGGACCTGGCGCATCGGCTCGACTTGAGTGTAGACGTGAGCTTGAGGTCGGGCCCGTGTGGACCCTTCGGTTCGCATCGCCGGGGCTGGTTGGTAGCGCTTATGGCTCTGGGATCCCGCGGGAGCCGCGAAGCTGCCCGTGTAGGCATCTTCATAACGCAACGGCTCTGGAGCTATGGCGTAGTTTGAAGGTTGCCCGTTTGCAGGACGAGTGTTGGAGGTGCTGCTCCGACGCTTGCTGGGACGCGCTGAACCGTTTTGGGCCGACCCGCTGTATTGCTGGGGGTAGATCAATTCATCCGGGGGACGAGGGCCGTAGCTCTGAGTGGGCTGCTGTGGGTAGCGGCGGTACGAAGCAGGCTGCTGGAGGTTTTGAGCTTGGTAAGCTTGAGGAGGAGCAGGTTGGGGGCCCCTCGTGTAAGATGCACTGTCTAGACGGGCCTCCATGGTAGAGGTATTGATTTGCAGAGGTTACAGAGGCATTTGGACGGTCGGGTGAGAATGGAGCGTTAGGTTGCAGTAGCGGTGGTGCGGAGAAAGTGGAGGAGGGCTTTCGAGCGCGCCCAAGATGACGCGGGGAGACAGGCAATGATCAATGGGTCAAGAATGCCAGCAAAAGTTTGCCATGACGATGATGATCTGAGATGCGACGGCAGAGGAAAAACCTGGACAAGCTGAGCGGTGAATTGAGTGTGCGAGCAGGCAGGGAAGATGGAGGTCATGTAACGTGGGAGGCAGCATGGGTTGGGCTGATTCGCCAGCCACGCCGGGGGCAGAGGGAAGGCGCATGGTTGGAGGCGTATGCGGCGGCAGTACAGAATTAATTCCATCATGGTGAAGATGTAGATGGCGGAAAGGCGTCTACATCCGTGTTAGGCCATCAATAACTAACTGCCCTGGACCCCGGGCCTACGTACTCCCGCAGCCCCTTGCTTTGACACTGACGCTGCTGGTGCTTGTGCGGGTGCTTGGCCCTCAGGTTGCCGTTCTTTGATTCGACTCCCTCCTGGCCTACCTTACATGTAGCCTTACGACGACTCCTGCTCCGCCAGCAAAAGCTATGCCGCAGACACCTGTTCTCTAACCACCACCTACAACT
This sequence comes from Phyllosticta capitalensis, assembly GCF_038381095.1. NCBI lineage: Eukaryota > Fungi > Ascomycota > Dothideomycetes > Botryosphaeriales > Phyllostictaceae > Phyllosticta > Phyllosticta capitalensis. The sequence continues at coordinate 634,585 of NW_027117450.1, read as the reverse complement.
GCCACTCGGATGGTCCACCAACTCTTCCCATCCATCCCATCCGCCTGCTAGGACCCGACTCAACCCAGGGTCCGCACTACCACCTACCTGTATGCGCTTGGCTCAATTACGACACTTGCTACGTGCCTAGCTACTAAACGGCCGCTAACTCCCCACCCTTTCCTCAGATTCGCTCCGCCGACTTGCGCTTCCGCTCTCACACTTCTCGACGAACAACATCTTCGCGCGTCGCTATGCGGCGTTCCCTCCTTCTTTCGCTGCTGGCGGCGGCCTCGGCCCTCTGCGCAACAGACCTCCCCCCGCGCGACTACAACGCCCATGACTTTTACGCTCTCGAATTGCACCCCGGGAATTCGCCAGCCGAAATAGCGCAACATCTCGGCCTAGAGTATGAGGGTCCTCTGGGAGACCTCGACCGTCACCACCTGTTCCGGACCATCAAGCACGAAAACGACCTTGTTGGGGATGCCGTAACCGAACTCAAGAGGCGGAGGCGAAAGAGGGACCTCCCCTTCGAGGCGAGCCCTCTTGACGCTGTCAGATTCCACCAAAAACAACAAGCGAGAAAACGTCTGGTCAAGAGAGGTCCGGTTCCCGCTCCTGCGCGCGTCGACATTTCTGACTCGTGGTCCGGTGCCGTCGCCCTCCCCTCAACCACCGAGGCCGCCGGCCTATTTCGCTCGAATCTGGTCGATTCTCTGCAGATCCAAGACCCCATCTTCAAGGACCAGTGGCACTTGTTCAACGGCCAACAACTCGGCAATGACTTGAATGTCACCGGCCTGTGGCTGGAAGGAGTTACCGGCGCAAACTCGACTGTGTGCATAGTGGACGATGGACTAGACATGGACAGTGATGATCTCCGAGAAAACTACTTCCAGGCAGGATCTTACGACTTTAACGACCACGTCAAGGACCCAAAACCTAGGCTTTCTGATGACAGACATGGAACAAGATGCGCCGGCGAGGTTGCCGCCGTCAAGAACAACATTTGTGGAGTCGGCGTTGCCTACGATGCAAAGGTTGCCGGTGTGCGCATCTTGTCTGGAGGCATTACGGATGCCGACGAAGCGCTTGCCATGAATTACGCCATGAACGAAAACCACATTTACTCATGCTCGTGGGGGCCACCCGACGACGGCGCTTCTATGGATGCGCCTGGCATCCTGATCAAAAAGGCCATAGTCAATGGGGTCCAAAAGGGCCGTGACGGCAGGGGTTCTATTTATGTCTTTGCTGCAGGCAACGGCGCTGCCAACGACGACAACTGCAACTTTGACGGATACACGAACAGCATCTACAGCGTCACGGTCGGGGCCATTACCAAGCGCAACCAGCACCCCTATTATTCAGAGCAGTGCTCGGCCCAGCTTGTCGTGACGTACAGCAGCGGCCCGACTGACGGGATCCACACGACCGATGTGGGCACAGACAAATGCAGCAGCACCCACGGAGGCACGTCTGCTGCTGGACCGCTGGCCGCCGCCATTTACGCTCTCACGCTCTCGGTTCGGCCTGAGTTGACCTGGCGCGACATTCAATGGCTCACCATCGAGACGGCTGTGACCGAAGGATTGGAGGGAGAATGGCAGGACACGCCATACGGCAAATACAGCCACCAGTTTGGCTATGGCAAGATGGATGCCTACTCGCTCGTCCACGCTGCCGAAAAATGGGAGCTCCGCAAGCCCCAAGCCTGGTACTTTTCGCCGTGGATGCACGTAAAGCACGAGGTTCCCCAAGGACAAATGGGCCTGGCCAGTACATTTACAGTCACCAAGGACATGCTCAAAAAGGTCAACCTGGAGACGATTGAGCATGTCACAGTCACCATGAATGTCGACCATACGCGTCGCGGTGACCTTAGCGTCGAGCTCCGCAGCCCCAGCGGCGTCATCAGCCACCTGTCAACGGCGCGACGCCACGATGACATTAACGAAGGTTACGTGGACTGGACCTTTATGTCGGTTGCGCATTGGGGCGAGCCCGGCATTGGCAACTGGACCGTGATTGTCAAGGACACCAACGTCAACGAGCACAAGGGCAGCTTCACCGACTGGAGGCTTCGTCTGTACGGTGAATGCATTGATGCCAAAAGCCAAGGTCTCATCCCAATGCCCGACGAGCACGAAGACGACGACCACGATGTCATCGTCACGCCTCCGCAGACCACCATTCTTTCCGTCCCCACGGCCACGGCAACCGTCTCGGTTCCCCCAACCGACTCTCCGGACCGCCCAACCAAGCCCAAGCCCATAGGTACCGGCGCAACCGTCACCCCTTCGCTGCCGACCGCGACCGCCGGCCTCGGAGTCCCTACCGACGAGCAAGAGGAGCCCACCTCGGACGCCTTCCTCCCCTCGCCGTTCCCCACGTTCGGAGTCTCGAAGCGCACGCAAATCTGGATCTACGGCTCCCTCGCGCTCATCGCCGTCTTCTGTGCCTCGCTGGCCGGCTACTTCTGGTGGGCGCGCCGCAAGCGCCTCCGCAACAACCCGCGGTCGGAGTACGAGTTCGAGCTCGTGGGCGACGAGGACGACATGGACGGCGGCGGCGGCGCGAACGGCGCGGGCGCGGGCCGCAAGGGCAAGCGCCGCGCTGGTGAGCTATACGACGCGTTTGCTGGCGAGAGCGACGAGGACCTGTTTAGCGACAGCGACGACGGGTACCGGGATCGCGATGATGACGATGAAGTGTATGACGAGAAGGCCGGCATGATGGGACGCAGCGGCAGCGGCAGCGGAAGCGGCAGCGGCTCGAGCGACGAGGGCAACAAGAGGCTGAGGTAGCCCACTGGAGAAGCCTTGTTGTTGATCCCATTTGTTTGTATCGTAGGAGCAGAGCAGCAGCAGGAGTAGTAGTAGCACGCACGGCACGCACGGCACGCACGCACGGATGCACGCATGATGGCGGTGTTTGGATAGAGCTGGTTTCGTTTTTTTTTTTTTTTTTGAGTGTTTTTCCTTTCTTGTTCGAGTCAATCATGTACAGTTGTTGCATTTCTCCCTCTCACATCCTTCTTTTTTCATTCTTTCCTCTCTCTCTTCCATCAACTTGGTCCCTCCTCATCTTTCCTCTGACTCTCGCTCTTCTGCAAATGCATGCAGCGGCCGGTGGTGGGTCATCAAGGAACGAAAAGACGGGATCCAAAGTCATCCATGCACGTCCGTCTGGTTTTTTTGGGCATGTCTGTCAAAGCATTGTATTATTGAGAAAGAGACTGGCTTGGTGGCATATGGATCGGTTGGTTGGATGGTTGGCGACTGGCCCACATCGGGCCCAGGACTGGCTGAATGAAGTGTTGGCATAAAAGTAGGAGCAAAAAGAAGCAATCATTAGTGGGTTGGCAGGGGTACGTAGTGCTCTGTGGATAAGAATCAAGTCTTTTAGGAATTGTGCTGGCTTTTTCTCTGGTGATTTGGCCTTGCCTTGCCTGTTCCTAGTTACCAACGTTGGGAGACCTACATGGTTTTGGAAACGCTTCAATATCGTGGGGGTGACACGATGATGGATGCTGGAGGAGCTGCCGATCATTGTTGCGGAGTGAAGTTGAACAACGCTCCTTGTGACCATTCTTCCAGAGAGAAAATGCTCTCCAAAAGGTACTAGGAACCTGACGACCCCCCGTCTCTATGCCTTCTCACCTTGGCACCAGGAGCCTCGGAGTTGGCAATTCTTTCGTCAACTACTGTTGATGCAACCAAGGCAATTCAGAGCGACACAATGCGATTGAGGAGATCGTAGTGATGTGTTGCTGACTACACCGCTTGAAATGCAATTGAAAGATGGTAAACAGACGACAGAACAGTATTTCAAAATTCAAAGAAGAGACATCGCTTCGTCTCAACCGCCGCGGAATTAGCCCAGGTATCTCACGATTGAAAACGCCATAAAAACCAAATACAGACATGCAGGCCTGAAGTCGATCACTCGTAGTTCAGCACGTCTTTGATGATCCAAACTTGCCCGTTGGCAACCTTGTCAGCAACGCTCAGCACTTCGACATTACCCGGCTGGATCTGATATGCCATTAGCAACGGAGCAAGTTCACAATCAAGGCTCACTTACAAATTTCTTGCCATCCTTGACTTCATACCAGACAGTACTCCCCGCCACTGTCTGGACCTTCTCGTCCTCTTGCCACGGGCTGCGCGGCACGATGTGGGCGTCGACAAACTTCTGCAGGTTCTTGTTCGCACGCCCCTCGCCTTCGGCACCGACGTACGCCTCTGAGCCCAGCGCATCGTAGTCTTGGGGATTCTCCCACGGCTTGCGAGGCAGCTTGGCGATGGCGGCGTTCTGGGGCGCGAGAATGGTCGCGTTCTTGTTGCTGTCGTCCAGCCGCGCCGACACGGCGTCGACGTCGCGCGTGAAGCCGCTAAAGATGTTGATGCTCCTGTCGCGCCCCATGACGTCCGACAGTATCGGCTCGCCCGTCTTGGGGTCGTGCATCGTGTCCATGGGCGGCGGCGACGAAGGCGGCAAGACGATGCCTGGCGCGTCTGCGATAGGCGCTTGTTGGTCAGGTCGGTGCGCGAAGAGAGGGTTGGGTCTTGCGCTGGCGGTCAGGTAGAGGAGTGAGCAAAGGGAGAGAGTCTGAATGATCGCGGTCCTCATCTTGATGCACCCGCCTGTGGAGATCAAGGACCGGGCAGCCTGCGTCTCGAGCAGGACTGACTTCCAGCGGGGTGGATGACGGCCGATAAGACACCAACTGCGTCATCGGATCGCCGTTATCTGCATGTGATCTCGCTTACTCGTCCGAGTCAGTGCGCAAGCTCAATCGCGACGCGGCGCGCGCTTGCTCTCTCAACTCTTCCATCTGCGACTCCGACGGCAGTTCGCCAGCCAAACATCCGGTCCAAGCTGAGTCGTCGGGGCGCTCAGCCAGCCAGCCATCATGAAAGTCCCGGCGGTTACAGTGGTATGTGTCCTCCGCAGCCTGGCGTCCAATCTCCGCTAACTCTTCTCAGGATGACATGTGTGACTTTCATGCAAAACATTTTCCCAACGCTCCAGTCCCAGGCGATTTCTTCTCCCACCAACAAGCGCACCCTGACAGTGCCAAATGTGTGGCAGAGAAGAAGCCCATGAAAGAGGAAATCGTGGGAAAAGAGGAGCCCGAGCCTCAGCACGATGATGACCTCGGATATTACCCCGACGGCGTCAAGCGCACCCTCACTGACGATGAAATCTCCGTCTTCCGCCACAGTGAAGTCCACCGGCTCTACATCCAGCTATTGGAGCATGCTTCCGAAGCTGCAGAGCGCAGATTGGCGGCGCTCGAAGAGGCGCAGGCGGGCTTGAACGCACCCTCCGAGGATGAGTATGTGCCGTCGCCGCACCGGGAGCCTGAGGCTGCGGTCGCCGAGAATGTTGCTGTGGAGAAGACCGTGGAAATTGTGGAGAGAGATGAAGCCAGGCAAGAGACCAAACAAGAAGCCATGGAAGAAATCACGCAAGAATCGAAACAGGAGGCCACTCAAGAGGACGAGCCTGAAATCATACAAGCAAAGAACACAAATCAACAGACCGCAGCCCGACGAAGCCCACAGGTTCCTCACGACGGGAATGCACGCAACAATGGCCTGAAGAAGCGGAAGAGAGCCAACGAGGCCGACCATCACACCTATCGGCGAATCGCACGCGAGATGGACGATGTGAAGGCCGTTGAGGTTGAATTGGACTACTGAATTCGCCGAGAGACAGCCAAGTGGCACATGAGATGTGGGCTCAGGCATGAGAACTGCGCCATACGAATATCCAAACAGGAGACGCATCCCAAGGTTAGTGATACTCCCCTTTTCTCTCTTTTTGCCTTTCCTTCTATGATGAAAACCTGTTATCGTCATCCTTAGCCTTAGATCCGGACGCATGATGTGATGAGGGAGGATCGTTCTTTTCGTGTGCTTGGCACTGGAAAGATACGGGATCTCAGAACCTCTCATGGACAGTCTGGGTGATGCCGAGTAATCTTCTCTCTGAAAAGAAGCTGCGACCACGAGTGAACAGAGAAGCCGTAGAGAAATAGGGCTAACATCTGCTGCCACAGGAGTTTCGAGGACTGCGCAACCCGCCAGGGTCTTTGATGGCTCCCTGAAGTCACGAGATGCAACCCTAACCCCGATAGACTGCCGATGGAATTCGACCATACCGTTGGCAGGTTGCTGGGCGATTTAGTTCCAATCGCCTCCCTCCTCGACGGATTCCCAGTGAGAAGGTATCATTCTGATCGACGTTCACATCCCAGGCACCAGTGATAGCTGGATAGGTGATGCACCCATGGTCCTTTGTTAGAATGCAGACAAGGTAGAAGACTAGGTCAACGGTCAAAGGCACCGTCAACCAACTCATACTTCATGAAGCACCAGTTATTGCTTTGTTCTTGAACATTGTGACGTCGTTCTATGGACGTCCTGGCTGGCATGAATACCATTGGGTTTAGATTAATAAGAGTATTTACACAATCAATAATAAAGACGGCAACATCACAAGCTTCGAAATCACCTCCGAGTACGCACATGTTGTTGTGACACATTTTTTGACTCGTACGCGTTCAGGACCCTGCCCGGTTCAAGAGCCTCAACTCTGCCCCACGTCACACCTCTCACCACCGACGCCTCAATCCATTTTTTGTCTCTCACCAAACAACCACAATGGCTACAAGCGCGATGCCAGCTACCACTCCGAACGGCGTATCGCAGGCCGGGTCCACTTCGATTTGGGCCGACAAATACCGCGGGGTAAGCTTCCTTTCGTCGTCGTGGTCGCGGGGCACCTCAACCTGTCTAGGCCGGCGCATGATCGACCCGGCCATCCCAAGACTCAGCGCCAAAGAGCAATGGCTAACAGCTCACATAGGCCACTGTGGAAGACCTCGACCCTCCCTCGGCACTCTCAGTCTCTCCCCGGGACCCCATCTCGCACGCGCTCATGTCGGCCTTTGAACGCGACTACACGCACTTGACAGTCGTATCGCCCGAGAACCGCGCGCTCCTCGGATACCTCAGCATACCGCGGCTGCGGGAGCTGCTCAAGGAGGGCAAGGTGAAGGAAAGCGACCGCGTCGAGCAGGCCATGCTGCGCTTCCGCCGCACGCGGGCCAACGTCTACAAGGTCATCACCATGGACACGCCGCTCGAGGAGCTCGAGGCCTTTTTCGAGGGCCACAACACGGGCGCCAAGCAGGAGTTTGCCGTCATCACGGACGCGAGCAGGAGGTTTGTGCTGGGCGTGGCGACGAGGAGCGATCTGGAGGAGTTTGTCAAGAGGAGGCCTTGATTCTGTGGTGCGTGATGGGGCTGGTTTTCTGGGAATACTACGGATCACGGGGGGGCTGAGAGGCTGCCAAAGACGAGCGGGAAGCATGGGCAAGGCGTTTTGGATCATCTCTGCCTCCTCTTTACAATTTTCAATTGCTAGTCGCCATGGCTGCGGCCAGGACGCCAGCTTTCCAATCTTGCGGTGCTTTTTTCCATGGTACCTATCTTGAAGACTATGCCTGCATTGTAATTGTCAACTTTGCCAAGACGTAGAATTTGTGCTGGCAGGAAATGTTGGGAAGCAGTGTATGTCTCGTGCAGTTCATCTTGCCCTAAGCACGTCAAGTAAAGCATGACCGCATTTAAGTCAAATCACAGATCAAATCACAAAGCGCCCAGCCAGATCCAAGTAGACGTTTGACATTGGACATTGGAAATAGAGACAGAACGAACGAACACGCCTTGCGCTCGTGATTGAGAGGGTCTTCAAGTTCAAAGGGGCTGCACACGTGGGTTTACTGACTAAGCGACTTGGGAGGCCAAGGTCGTCTGTCCGACGTCTCGGCGCTCAAGACCATCATTCAAGCCCACGTTGAGCGCCGCGTCTATTTCCACGACCGCTTCGCAAGCCGCATCAAGTCTATCGCCGCCTGCTCTACCCCCAAGTCCGTTTGGAGCATCGACAACGCAGTCCTCCTTCGCTTGTCGGCGGCCGGTCCACATCGCACAAAGCCCGCCTCCAACAGCAGACATGGTCCGATCGAATATGCGATCTTTTCGGTCGCCGCGAGTTGTTGGGCGCAATACCTATGGCAGTCTACAGTCCAGGTTGTCTTGAGAGTCTCGAAGGAGTCCTGGCCCTCTCGCATACTGGCGTTATTTTGGGGTCGCCACAAAGTAAACAGGCTGCGCGAGGTCTGAGAGTCACGGGTGACAGGGAGATGACTCCTGTAAACTACCCACATCGCGGCTAAGGAATCTCCTGCGGCCTCGAGAAGGGGCGCTGGGCCTCGCGGCATAGCTCCGTCCGTTGAAGATGATCGGCCCAAGAATTATTGCAGCGGAAACCTCAGGATGCGCGACATTGCGGGTCATTCCAGACGTTGCGATTGTTTAAATTTACCTTGCGTCGCTGCCATGGACCATGGACATGTCCAACTCGAAGACTCCACAAGCGCCATGGTCCTCCATCGAAGAGGTCTCACACTCGCGCCATGAGAGATCTTTTTGAGCTTGGAATAAGAAATGGTCTGATTGGTCCGTCAACTTTTCCTTCCAACTCGACGAGCTCTTCTCCCACGCACGTTATGGCTAGCTGGCAAGCCATTTCCACTGATGCGAACTGAACCACCATGGGAAGTTTGCATTGTCGATTTCAAAAATGGCCAATTTCTCTGGTTCCTTCGCCGGTCAATTCTATCTCTGTTCAGTCCACAGCATTTCTCTTCAAGGAAATGCCTTTCCTACTTCGAGTCTCATCTTCTACCGTCACTTTTGGCTCTGTGGTTAACACCTGGAGTTCAATACTCAAGTTTTCATTGCCTATTCAACTCCTTTTCAGACCCAAGGGCACTCGTGGGCCCCTGGCAAAACTCAGGACAGATGCCACGTCGGAAAATTGTCAAAGACTTGTGGAAGACTACCTTATCTTCCTCCGTTTATCTTTCTTAACGAGCACACTGGGGCTTTGAATGCTGAGCTCCATTCAAGGGGTTCAAAACACGCACTGCGCTCCCAAAATTCCTGACGCCTGGGCTAACAAGCAATAGAACTTGATACCACAGTAATGGGCCGCACACTAGGGGGTGGCTGTTTCCAGAGCGCAATCTCAACATCAAAGCTGAATTTGCGAGAAGGACTGCCAAGCTGAGAATTTCCCTCGTGAGCACGATTGCTTCCCTTTATTCTCTAGCCTCCCCAGAAAAATATGTGATACTCTTTACTACAGGTATCGGCACTGGTTCCAGCTTATCAGCATGTTCGGCCCTCCTGGGGCTACTGTCCGGAGCGATCGGACGTCTGGACCGGCGGAGTCCTCAAGGAAGAGCTTGGAATGAGAAGCAGGCGGCGTGAAGCACGCTTTCCGGTCACTTCTGGGAAACTCTCAATGCTTCATTTGAGAGCTCTACAGAAGTGAATCGCAGCACTCCGACTTTGGGCTTCAATCTGCGCAATCGCGGGAAGCTCGGGCGCTGTGTTGGGGGATGCGTCCTTTTCAGCGCAAGCGACCGTCCCGATCGGCCAGGACTACGACGCGCCTCACGCCACGAACACGCCCATTTGGTCCAGGACAAGCGGAAAAGCGCTGCTGCATGAGCGAACATCGCGAGCTACACCCTCATACATTTCTTTGGTAGCTACCTGTCAGTGGTGAGGCTGCTGTCGCGTTCGCAGCTCGCCTCAGAGCGCGCCTACCGACACTCGTGCTCCTCCGCCTGACTAAGCCACACATTTTCCGTCAAGCTCTGGGCGGCCATTCTTAAAAGCACACCAACGTCGCGCGCTCCACTCCACCACGACTGCTTCCTTCCATCAACCACATCGCCTTCCATCCACCAACCCTACCACAGCATCATCGCGACACCGGCCTCGTCGCGCCTAGCGTCCACGGGCCTTGTTTACGCTCCCCACCTGCCAGGACACGCGTCGCCGTCGAACCCAACTGCTGCCCCGGTCGTGCAACGACCTTTCTTCAAGCACAATGGCCGATCAACCGACTACTGCTGCCGCAGAGACTGCACCCAAGGCCGAGCAGACCTCTACATCGCCCGCCGAGGTCAAGGCTACCACCGACGACGCGCCAGCCGATGGCGTCACTGCTGAGAGCAAGGGTGAGGCAGCCGCCGAACCGTCCGAAGCAGGTACGCAAGATCATGGGGAGCATCTCAAGAACCTCAGTAGCTAATTGACACGCCTGATACAGTGAAGTCGAACATCGATGAGCCCACGAAGCCGGAGCCTAAGGCGGAGGACCCCGCGTCTGAGAAGGCAGATAACGCTGAGGAGAAGGATGAGGTAAAGGAAGATGTGAAGGCTGAGGGTACGTCAACACCAACGGACCTGTCGTGTCGGCGTGCTGACTTGTCTGCTCCGCAGGTGATGCTGGTGAAAACACCACAGCTGGCGTCAATGGCGCCGCCCCCAAGTCGAACGGCAAACGGAAGTCTACGGGTGGTGTCCCCGAGCACAAGACCAAGAAGCTGAACAAGAAAAAGTCTATGCCCGCCCTGCACCTCTCGGCCAAGCCTGGCGAGTACTGGTGGGCTAGGATGAAGGGCTACTCTTCCTGGCCTGTCATCATTTGCGATGAGGAAATGCTTCCCGAGGTGCTGCTCAACAAGCGTCCCGTGAGCGCCATTCGTCCCGATGGCACGTACCGCGAAGACTTCGCAGATGGAGGCAAGAACGTGCGCGACCGCAGGTATCCTGTGATGTTCTTGGGAAGCAACGAATTGTGAGTCGGCCAAGCTTCACATCGATTCCTTGAGCTAACACAGCTATCAGCGCCTGGCAACCCAACACTGACTTGTGGGAACTTGACATGGAAGATGTCCAGCGGCAAGTTGCTGCCGAAGAGCAGGGCAAGAAGAGCAAGGCGCTTTGGGAGGCTTGGAAGGTCACTGCCGAGAATCACGATCTTGCCTACTACAAGAGTTTGTTGATGGACCATGAAAAGGCCGTCGCCCAGGACGCTGAAGAAAGGGCCCAAAAGGAAGCTGAGAAGGCTGCCAAAGAAGCCGAAAAGGCTGAACGCGTGGCCGAGAAAGCAACCAAGGCTTCAAAGAAGGAGAAGCGCAAGAGCAAGGCTGGCGCCGCCGATGAAGATGTGAACATGGACGAAGCAGCCGAGACTGAGACCCCTGCCAAGAAGGCTTCGAAGAAGCGCAAGAAGGACGCCGACAGCGAGGCGGACACTCCCAACGTAAGTTTATTGCCCGTCACTGTAAAGGTAGCCAGAAATGACCTCGTTGATAGCCTGCTAAAACGCCGAAGACGAAGCTCAAGGTTAATGGCCCAAAGACTCCGGCGGAGACCTCCACCCCCAAGACTAAGAAGACGCCCGCTTCCAAGGCCAAGGCGAGCAAGAAGGCTGACAGCGGCTCGGAGACGCCCAAGGTTGAGGAGGTGCTGACGCCTGCTCAGCAACACGAAAAGCGCTCCAAAGCTAGTAAGGCTGTCATTGCCCTCTGCGAAAAGTTTCAACGCTAACTTCCACTCCAGTTCTGTACCTCCGTCACCGTCTGCAGAAGGGTTTCTTGACCCGCGAGCAGGTTCCCAAGGAGGAGGAAATGCAGCAAATGTCCGAGTACTTCAATCAATTAGATGGCTACCGCGACCTCGAGGTTTCGATCATCAGGGAGACCAAGATCAACAAGGTCCTCAAGGCCATCATCAAGCTCGACTCAATCCCCAAGGATGAGGTCTACAACTTCAAGAAGCGCTCCTCCGAGCTTCTCGCCGTGTGGAACAAGAGCATGAGCGAGGCGAATGCTGGATCCGAGGCTCCTGTCAAGACCAACGGTGTTGAGAGCAAGAACGAGAACAAAGAGGCGGCCAAGAACGAAAAGGACGACAGCGAACAGGCCACTCCTGCGGCTGAACCCGCCAAGGCTGAACCTGCCAAGGACAGTGACGCCATGGATGAGGACAAGCCCAAGGCTGAAGAAGCTCCCAAGGACGTGGAGATGAAGGATGTCGAAGACTCTCCTTCCGCAGCCCCTGCTGACGCCGAGTCCAAGGAGGGCGAGAAATCCGACGTCGCCATGGAGGATGCAAAGCCTACCGAGGCTGCTGCTGATGCCACCGAAGGCGAAACCAAGTCTGCAGAGGAGGCTTCTGCAGCTGCTTGAGTTCGCTGCAGGTGGTGGATGTGAGCAAGCCGACGAAGATCATGATGATGAGCGAGGTTGAGGTTTTTGATTCTGCCGGCCTGCTGTTTCAGGCCCGAGCCCCACGAGGCTGCGATGAAAAGCAATACCAGGGCGGATAAATAGTTTTGTGGCTTCTTCCCTTTCTTCCCCTTTTTCCCCTTTATCTCTCCGAGCCATTCTCTCGCTTTTCCAAGTCTACCCTCCGCTGTCGGGTTGCGTTGCTAGCAAAATGCAGGGCGCAGAATCACTGATTTCCTATTTCTTCCTTTCTTCTTGGGGGGGAACACGCGGGAGGAATTGTAAATAAAGAGCACTTTTTGATATTGCGAGACGGCGGAAGGATCAAATGGCAGTCAACAAGTTGAACGTCAGTGGTGGTTAGCAGGCCTTGGTTATCTTACAAGACTAGTGGCCTACAGATCTCAAAAATGCTTCTCTTTTCGCTTTTCGATGCTCGATGCTACGGCAGACCTTGTGTGTTTGGGTATGTGCTGAGGCCTGCCGAGAGGGGCCATTAAATGGGAAGGACCTCTCTCAATGCGTGGTACACACAGGGGTTCCCTTCTCGGGAAATTCGTTCCTGATAACGCCGAACAAAGCTGGACGTTGAACGGCGTGGAATCAAAACAATTTTTCGAAACTGCACACTAGTAACGTACTGCTTGATCACAGGGTTGGGTATATGTGGATTTAGCCATTGACTTCCTATTTTGTCCACGGCAGTCCCAACTTCTTCATTTCTATAGCAAGCTGGAAGATGTAATCCAAGCTGTAAAACAGAACATCAGTTTTTGTTCATCTTCGGTGGACATGCTGGGGCTTGGCCTACCTCTCACACTGCGTCTTCGCCTTTTGGACATTGTCTCCCCAAACGTAACTGTATGCTGGCGTCAACATCGCTCCGGATCAGACGCAATCACCACACTTACATGCCATGTCGCCGGACAAGCACCGCATACGAATCGGGATACTTGTCCATGGCGCCCTCCAATGTCTCGGCGAGGTCCTCCTCATGCGCCGTGTTCTCGATGATGGGGATGCGCAGGCGGTCAAAGTAGCCGAGGTAGCCCTGCTTGCCGTGGCCCTTGGGGATGCCCTTGATCTGCTCAATCATCTCAATCTCGAAGCAGGCGTCGGCGCCGAGGTCGCGCTCGACGAGCAGCGTGACGAGCACCGCCCACTGCGAGTGCGTGTGGATGCAGCAGCCCGCGCCGCGCTTGGTGAAGGCCGCCAGGAAGAGCGGCGTGCACGCCGACGGCTTGAGCGAGACGGGCTTGCGCAGGTACGCCCGGCTGGCGAAGTCCATGACGAACATGTCCGACGGCGCCATCAGCTCTTTCTGCACCCCCGATGGCGCGATGTAGATGTGGTCATGGTGTCGGATTGAGGTGCCGCCGCCTGTGCCGGTGACCTGTTGGCGAGGGAGCGCTGTTAGCCGTCATTCATCCCCGGATGTCTAATTGTTGTAGAAATTGGAATTGTCGTGGGAGTAGGAATAGAGTGTTGTGTAGACGCGCGTCAGCAGTGAAGTGTAAGAGGTCGGCATACCCATCCCCAGGTGTAAAACTTGCGGCACAGCTCGCAAATGAGGTTGGCCGGATGCTGAGGGTCCTCTGAGCGGACAAGGTGATCGTTGTTGGTCGCGTCGGCCATGTTGGAGGGTCCAAACGGTGTTGATGCTGTGCGACGTGAGATTGGACGAGAAGAGCTAAATCTAGACCCTGTTCGCAAAAACGGTCTAGAGCTCTCGGCCTATCGATAACGGCAAAATTGACCCCATTGCGTCACTAGGCGGTGTGGGGTGTTTGTGGCGGGTTCATGTTCCTCCCTTGACATCCCAGCCGCCCTCATTTCTTAATTCGGACGGGGACTTGTTTCGATGAGTCTTGTTGTCCACGATGGAGGTCCAAATTGACGTCTTCGAAATGCAAAGGAGAGCGCAGACAGCTTTGCAACTCTATCGCCGCAAGGCACGACTCTCCATAACATCTGCGGCATGAGGTCATTGGACCCCTGGACGCAACCACCCTCCTCGCCTTCCTGTCATGGCATGTCGGACGACGGCGGAGCACGATCACTTTGTCGCTGTACTTCCCCGCCGTCCGCGTCCCGATCGGCGACTGCACGGCCAACGTCATAGTTGTAATTCTAGACATTTGGTCATTGAACCTTATTCGAACAACACACTAGCGGAAACGTATGACGATTCGTTGCGCGTTGGCCATATCTAAAGAGACAGCTGGAAGCTCGGGAACTGAAAGAGCCAGGGACAATGGAGTTGAGTCTCGTCAAGGCTCTTGGTAGCAAGACCATTGCCTTCGACCATGAGTCCGCAGAGGAGCTCCATCACTTCCTGCTACCCAAGCAAACGGGACGGGAAAACCCTAGGGTGTAGCCGTCAAGGTGGCCAGGACCATGGTCAAGCCGACTGAGTTCGCACAGCGGACTTCCTTGGTTTCTCGTGTCTACTGCACGGCCAGTGTGGGGTTCTGAAGCTCTGGACCCTTTTGGCGCGTCCGAGGCGCGAGAAATCTTCTTTCGTAGCCTACCCCTTTGCAAAACACAAACCGATACCTCCATCGCTCTTCTGAGTTGTTATGTCAGCTGACTTCGGTGAAACGGCCCTTCGCCAAATACATATGAAAAGGGACCTCTTCCGTTTTCCCCAAGTTGCGTTCGCCTGGGCTTGATCCACTTTGCTTTGTAATGCTATTTTTGCGTAACCAACCAGACTGAGCTCAGAAGGACAGGCAAGCAAAATCTTTCGAGATTGCGTGTCCAATTCTCTATCACCATGCCCAAGTTGGTCATCACCAGCGCCTCCGGCAAGCTGGGCGGCGCCGTTCTGCACAACCTGCTCGAATACAATCTTATCCCGCCCCACGATATTGTGGTTTCGACGTCCTCGAGCTCTTCGTCGCAACACTGGGACACGTTCAAATCGCGCGGTGTCGAAGTCAGACATGCTTCGTACGATGATCCGGAGTCGATGCGAGCAGCTTTTGCTGGCGGGGAGCGGTTGCTTCTAGTCTCGACGCCGCGGATCAGCATGGATTTCGACGACGCACCGTACGGCCAGGGGCGAGAGGCTCACCACTTTGCAGCAGTGCAAGCTGCACGCTCCGCAGGGGTCAAGCACATCTACTACACGTCCCTGGGGTTCAAGAGCAACAGCAGGAGTGGCGTCATGAGGGCGCACAACCGCACCGAAGACTTTCTCCAGATGCTCACCGATACGGGCTTCACCATCATCCGCGAGGGCCTGTACAACGAATCTTGGCCGCTGTATCTGGGCCACTACTTTGAACTGCCCACAGAGGACCGGTCCGAGATTGTCGTGGCTGGCGACGGCCACATTAGCTGGGCTGCCATTGACGACTTGGGGCTTGCCACGGCCACGATCCTGACCGACGAGCCCTCGCGCTACTCTGGCATTACTCTGTCCCTATCCACGACCAACAACTCGCACAGCCTCAACGAGATTGCCAGCATGGTCTCCAACGTCAAGGGCGAAGCTCACACGCTGAGCTTCAAGACGGTCGGCCGCCAGGAACACGAGCGCCATTACATCGAAGACCGCGGCCTGGAGCCGAGCTACATTCGCTGGTGGGCCAAGACCTACGACGCCATTGGCGACGGCGAGGCCGACAACCACGACACGACGCTCGAGAGGTTGCTCGAGAAGCATGGGAGGGTGCCGAAGCCCCTGGAGCAGACTATACAAGAAATGGTGGGCGGGCAGACCAACTCGTCTCACGAGTAAGGGGGTGAATCGTACACAAGCCGGTCGAGCACAAAAGGGGGAGTAATCTTCTAACGACTAATGACATAGAAACCTTCCTGTCTGCAAACACCCGCATGCAGTGTCTGATTTTGGCAAGTTGTGGCACCGTTTGAACGTTCTTTCTTGACAACACAATCCTGAAGCGCTCCTAGATCATAGTAAGCAAAGGTAACAATGCGCAGTCAATCGCTCGCCTTGACGCAGCCCGGGCCGTCCGCCTTCTTCTGACGATGATCTTACGATGAATGACCATTCGCCATCCACCACCTCCATGCGAAACGACTCGTTTTCTCTCAGGCTTAATGTCTCCAGGCTTCACACTTGTAGACAGGACAACATTCGCATTTTATCTATTCTTCCCGGATGATTGGACCCCCCTAGTCATTCTACGTGCCAAAACAACAATTACTATCTACCTCTCCGTCTCCGAGCAGCTACGTTGGCCTTTGAAGATGCTATACCGTTTGTGACGCACAAATTCTGACTAGCCCCTGATTTACTTTCTCTCGCGCTGAAAGAACCCCTTTCGTTGCCGTGCTTTACTCTGATAAGAACGACAGACCAAATCTCCCTTTTGACTAATCCCTCGTCCGGCACACTCCAATCAAGACAACGCACACAAACTTGCCGCAGTGGTCAGACCAGCCGACCACAAATGCCACCCCTTCAAGCTGGAGAACACCTCGATTGAGAACAGGGTCCCTGATCACATCCTCATCCTTTCGCTCCCGCTGCCCGCAACTCTCCGCAAGCCGAGACCGATACCGAGTCCGAACAAGCGGCCCCTCCGCCTTCAAAGCACTTGCTGCGCTTGTACGCTGCGTGGAGAGCTCCGCGGACAGTTACACACAAAGGTGCAAGGGAGGAATAGTATCGGCCGACTGGTTCATCAACTTCAGCGTCTGCCGTGCTCTTGGAATTGCGTGCAATAGCCGCGGCCATGCGCACTCTCCGGTCACCACCCCTTCCCTTCCTATGCTCGTTTTTGGGGTGTCATCTTGCCATCTCGACGGCTGTGCGGTTGGGCTGGCTTGGGGCGGGACGGGCCGTGCCTCTGGCTGTTGGATGTTGGTTTGGAAGTGGGAAGAGGCCGTTCCGTCAGGTAAGAGTGGATCTATAATATCGACTTGTGTTCTTCGTAAGTTGGCTTGTCGATGATGCTGCCAGTAGGGGACGTGAGTAACAACCCGAGAAGATGATCTGGAGTGTGCGTTGAAATCGCAGTGACTGAAGCCGAATAGGCGGTGATTTCTAGACTTGGCTTGACATTCGTCAACTCGTTCAAAAATCTCATTAATTCCGTCAATGGCTTTGCGCTCATGAGGCCGAGCTATGATTATGGAACCAATTCCTCATGGAGCACTGCACGACCATGAGAAACACTTTCACTTGTCAAGGGAGACAGGTATTCAGGGGTATCTTTTTAAACTTCCAAATTACATTACTTCGCATTTGACAGGAAGACCACATGGGCCACTCTTGTCCGACTTCTTCTTCTCCTGCGGCGTCGCCTCGTTGGAAGTGGTTTTCTTTGTTTCGGCTGGAGCAGCCACAGCACCGACAGGCTTCTTCTCAGCACCATTGGTCTCGGCCGCGGGAGCATCCTTCTTCGCGCTGCCATCTAGTCACGCGGACTTGGAAACAGCCTCATAAAAGGCCTTGCCCTGGACCTTGGCAATCTCGAGCTCGGAGGACGAGGGCTGACGCGAGCCGTCGGCGCCGGAAAAGGTGCCCGCGCCCCAGGGGGAGCCGCCGCGGACCTCGTTGACGTTGGCCATGAGCGCGAAGGTGGTCTTGTAGCCCAGCGGCACGAAGATCATGCCGTGGTGCACGAGGGTCGACATGGTCGAGATGGCCGTCGTCTCCTGGCCGCCGCCGAGGGTGCCGGTCGAGATGAAGACGCCGGCGTACTTGCCCCAGAAGGCGCCGGTCTGCCATTGGCCGCCAGTCTTGTCCCTGGATCGAGCATGAGCACAAACATTTCTTGCAACGGTGGGTGAGCGAGCGCTCGACGTACCAGAAGGTCTTCCATTGCGCGGGGAAGTTGCCGTAGCGAGTGGGGATGCCGAACAGAAAGCCGTCGAACTGCTCGAGGGTGGCGGGGTCCTCGAGAACCGGGACGCTGTCATCCTTGGGGGCAGCGTGCATCTTGCCCAGAACCTCCTCGGGGAGAGTCTCGGGAACCCTTTTCAAGAATTAGACCATTGCCGGCGTCTCGTTGTTGGTGGGGCATGTGGACGTACTGGAAGAGGGTGGCAGAGCCACCGGCGGCCTCAATGCCCTCCTTCTCGGCCAATGCGAGCTGCTTCACATGGCCGTACATGGAGTACTGTTCGGAAGCAAAACAATCAGGTTCTGGCATTCAATTGGAGCTCGTATAGTCTGAGCGGGGTAGCTTGCGGTAACTCACGTAGACAATGGCGATTTTGGGGGCCATGGTGACGGTTGGAATTGACGATTTGGGGGTATCACAAACAAAAGACAAGAGGTAGTGTTGATTGTAGGAGACTGCAGCCAGGACGAGCTGGGCAACTCTTTATGTACTGGGTCCTGGAATCTGGTAGTTCGTAGCGGCCTGAACCGTGCGCATCGGCGGTGGTATCGTCGCTGGGGGATGCGCGCTGACTGATTAGCAAAGCCTTACCAATCCCCAGAGCCTTTGTTCCTTGCGCTACGGTGCTGCCAAATGATTATTCCAGCTTCATCAGCACCTTCATCCCCTCAGAATCGTCATCAGACCGCCGTGGGGGCCAGGCGCACTCTGCACGGCTGAAGAATGCCATGCCGTCGAGCGGTCGTATTTCCGCCCTTGTTTACCGCAGTCTTGGACTTCAACGACGTCACTGGAATTCTGACAGGGCCCTCCCTACCCGCTTCTGCTGACGTTGTTTAAACAACAGTCTTAATAACTCTTGCCCCGTCGTCTTGACGGCAGATGCCCCGCGTCCGCTGCCGTTTTCTTCCCTGTCGTCTCTCGCCATGTCTCTGCCCGCTTCATCCAAGCTTCGTTCCATTGCCTTCGACAACAACGCCCGTTCCCCGTATTCAACCGCCGACGGTGGACCTTGCTGCGATTCAGACGTTGCTCCGAGTGGTGCGTTTGCGCGCAGTGGCTGCCCCACGTGAGGCTATTCGGCCTCGTCTCGGGAACGTCCGTCTCCTTATTTTGTACCGAATCGGCATCCCGATCGAGATGTATGTCGGACTTTTGTTGTCCGAGAACCCTCTTGGACACGATTTCCCGACGCCAGATCGAACAGCGGGAGCGTCGTCATCAACTTCCAGGCTCTTCCGATTCGTGTTCTCGCTCTGATTTGTCCTGATTCAGATGTCGGATGGAATATCTTGCTTCCAGGCTGACTGACGTAGCTCGTGGTGCTCTGGTCCCGTCAACACTTGGAGCAAGAGTTCATGTCATCCTCTGCGGCTTGTCTGTCTTGACATCCTTTTGTCGGGAGGTTTCTCTAGCTCCCGTCGTCCATACCCGAGTTAGGATTGGATTGGATTCCTAAGACTAGGCCCCGTCCCGCCTAACCACCCCCAGATCCAGACGCACTAGCTGTCCAGTAGCAGTGCCAGTTGTCTAGTTCTCGAAGCTCGCTGGCCTGGTATGCTTCAGGAGTCATGGCCAGGCAAGTTGACTTCTTTGGCTCTAAATAGATATTGCGAATTAGCAACGTTATTTCCAACAACACCTATCTCCAAGGTTCTATAGTGTAATGGCTAGCACATGAGATTCTGACCACTTCAGAGCATTCTCATAATCCCGGTTCGATCCCGGGTAGGACCTGATTCTCTTTTGTCTTATTGGACAACTTTTTGCTGCACTGATTTTTGTGGTGGTGCTGTTGGTGGGGCGGCGAAAAATTTTGTCGGTCGGGCTCGAACGCGCGCGAGGCTTGCATACGCGATGAGCGCGCGCCTAAGGTCATGGCTGTAGCTTTTAAATCTCCGTATCCGGAATAGGGTCCAGAAGTGGCTCTTTTTGGTTGTGAGCCGGAGATGGTGTTGCCAAGGCGATGAGGTTTGGACGCTGGAGTTGGTCCAAAGGGTCTGACTGGGCTGATTCCAGTCATCTCCCAAAAGTCATGGCAGCTTCAGAATGAGTCAAGATGATGCCAGTGAAGACGACTCTAACTTTTGAGTCTGTAGAGCGAAGTGCAGATGACGCAACAGAGCAAGATGCTCGAACATCCATTTTGGTCGTTAGCGCCAGCGCTCGGGCCACAATCGAATTCTCGTCGGGCGGCCCTCCACGACGCTCCAATCCGAAACTCCACACGCGACACTTTTACACCAGCGTTCGCTCCCGCCCACTTTGCATACCTCCTCTCCGTCGCGACCCTTTCTCTCTACGTTATTCCGACTTCATGGTATGCTCCTTTAAAGATGGTCTCGCTCGCCGCACCCGTTGCGGCATTGCCGTCGCCCCCCGCCAGCTCGGCCGCAAATCCAGGCATAATCGCCAACATCAGCCGTAAACGCAAACACGTCGACGACGACGACGACGGGCCCGAGCCTTCAGCGTCCAGCCAAGCAGTGAAAAAAGCACGAGTCTCGTTTGACCCTGCGATTGAAGTCCATGTCCTGGAGGATTACGATGAGAAGGGCTTGGACTTAATTCGAGAGGAAGTCCGCCGCGCCATCGACAACCACATTGCGGGCGACAGCACCGATTACGATCAGATCAAAGCTCTTTTCGCATCGCGACCCTCCGCCCCAGAAGCGCCTTCCACCAAGCTGCTCAAGAAATATGTCGTCGCGCTCATCGGCAGCGTCAATATGCTCGGCAAGAATTGCTCTGGGCTTGTCCACGCTGTGCTGGATTGCTCTTGGCTTGCGAGGGATGAGTCATTCAAAAGACTATACATCACTTTCCTTGGGAGCTTGATGTCGGCGTACGGTGGATATACGTCGCAGGTTCTTCAGATGCTCGTCAAGTATTTGGTACAACGTGAGTAGCCTCGCAGCTGCGCATGCCATGCCCTAGCTAGGCGCTGACTTTTCTCAAGTCCCACCACCCAGCATCCGGCACTCGTTGGATCCGCCCATTACGAGGCCACAGCTGCGCGAACGTGTGCACGAGGCTATCAATCGTATCCTCAAGCTCATTCCTTCTGCTAGTGGTGTTCTCTCGCCCATCTTGGCTGCGCAGTTTCCTCACGAAACAGAAAACGCCAGGGTGCACATGAACTACATCCAAAACCTCCTGGAGATTACCCGTTACGCACCAGAGCTCACAGGCGCAACTCTTGCCCTCATTATGACGAGGCTTGTCAGGATCGATGTCCAAATTCAAGTCGACATGGAAGACATGGATGACTTGGAAGAGACCCTCATCCAAGAAGCTGTAGAACAAAAGGAAGAGACGATTTTTGGGGAAGACGAAGATGACTTGTCCGACGAAGATAGCGACGATGAGTCGGTCACAAACTCAAGCCTAGATGAGCCCACGGACCAAAAGCGACTCAAGAAGTTGAGGGAGTCGGTGATCAAGATGGATTCCATCATCGACGTTCTGTTCGAATACTACCATCAGAAATTCGTCAAGAGCAACATTGTCGACGCCACGGAGCTGTTTGAGCTGTTCATGTCGCAGTTCGTCGCAACGCTCGTACCCACGTACCGTTCCAGGCACACGCAGTTTCTGATATTCCACTTTGCGCAGACCAAGTCG
Organism: Phyllosticta capitalensis; assembly: GCF_038381095.1. Taxonomy (NCBI): domain Eukaryota; kingdom Fungi; phylum Ascomycota; class Dothideomycetes; order Botryosphaeriales; family Phyllostictaceae; genus Phyllosticta; species Phyllosticta capitalensis. The sequence continues at coordinate 612,991 of NW_027117450.1, read as the reverse complement.
CAGTTCACTGATCGATTCGCTGGAGTCTGCGCCTCGTTGACCTTTGATCCCTCACGCCCGCACATCTCGCGTCTGGCAGCGTCTGCCTATCTTGCAAGCTTCATTGCTCGAGGAGCTCACGTCGGTACAGCGCTTACCAGGGATGTCTTTGACGTGCTCGGGCGCAATATGGACAACTACCGCTTCGACCGAGAAGCAGCATGCAAAGGACCAGATCTTCGTCGCCACGCCAGCTTCTACGCCATGATGCAGGCCCAAATTTACATTTTCTGTTTCCGCTGGCGGGACCTGATTGTTAGCGACGAGGACGACGAGGAGATTGACGAGCTCATACTGGAGGGCAGGGAGTTGACTTGGTTGCCCGGAATCAAAGAGACCATGACGCGGAACATTTACTCCAAGCTCAACCCCCTCAAGATCTGCTCGCCTGCCATAGTAGGGCAGTTTGCGCGCATTGCTCATGCTCTCCGGTTCCTCTACGTCATTCCACTCGTTGAAACAAACAAAAAGCTGCGACTCAACAAGAGCGTTGCCTCTTCTGTGCTCCACGGTGGTCTCCAGGAAAGAGAGACGGCGCTCTCTGGCAAGCTTGGGGAAGACATGCTGCAGCTCGACGCTTACTTCCCCTTCGACCCGTACAACCTACCAAAGAGCAAGAGGTGGATGGAGGGCGACTACAGGGAATGGAGCGGGGTCCCTGGCATGGAACCAGAAATCGAGGACGACAGCGATACCGACTCGCAAGCCGAGGAGTCGGATGTGGAAGAGCCTTATGAGGAGGGCACAGCCACAGAGATGAGTGGATGATTTGCGTCAAGGCCCGCTGAGTGGGTCTGATTGACGACGGCCGGTCAAGGGGGGCGTTTACCCGATGATTTTCGAAAGTCTTTTACAGCGTGGAGTTTTGGGACGGCTACAAAAATCAGGGCGGTCTCTCGGGAAACTTTTGGACAAGGAAAGCAAGGTGTTTTTGATTTTGGAGGGGCGTTTTTCAGATGCAAAAGATCACGGACGCTGGGGAAAGATGGACGTTCTGATTCAGCGGCTGAATACCCTTGGTGGCTTGAAGACCGTTGTACTGATAGTTCCGAATTGAATATTTTTGAAAGATGAAAACAAAGATGATCATGCTCGATGAAATTGCACCATGGCGTTCGTAAAGATCGTATACCGCTCGTGACTGGTAAATATGTAATGTGACGTCCTTGCTTGTATTTTCCCCCTTGACCGCCACTACAAACCGAGCGGGTTGCTTCCAGCACCCTTGGTAGCGGGCAGTCTCTTTGTGGTGTTCTTCAGGAATGCAGCAGACTGGGTGGAGCCGCCAGCAAGACCCAGCGGGTTGGAAGCAGTCGGGGCCCTGCGGCCTGAAGCGTGAGTGGCGTCCTTGACCTTGTTGCCATAGCCGCGGACGCCGTCGCCCACTCCACGGGTGGTGTTGGTGACGCTGTCAAAAGGAAGGCGAGTCAGTACCAGACATAAGCTTATTTGTTCGAGGTGGAGAGAAGGGAGCGCACCTGTCACCGATGCCGCGACCAAAGCCCGATACGCCGTTGCCCACACCGTTGATAACGTTGCCGACGAAGCCGCCAGCGGAGGCAACCGCGCCCTGGACTTGGCGGTTGAGCCAGTTGTTTGGAGGAGCCATGATTGCGATGGATAGAAGAAGAGGATGTTTTGTGTTGGAGAAGACTGGAAGAAGTTGGCAAAGACATGTCGAATTGATATCTTGGACAGCTGACATCATTCTTGGACCTCGAAACAGGGATCCCTGCGGCGATCATGGCCAGCCAGGCTAGGCCACCAGCCGCTAAGTCGCCGGCCGCCGACTCCCTTTGAGCCTCCACCACTACCAGACTGTCGTCTGTCCCCAAGTACGACTCCCAGATCTGCCTATCCACCTGCGCTGCTCAGGGCCGACAGTCCCGTCCCGACTCGACTCGATTTCCTTTTTCTCTCATCTGCCCGCGGCCGGCCTGGCGGGAGGCTACATTATCGTACTTGCTCCTGCTTCTGCACACCGAGGCCGCCCCCCTCCCCGTCGCAGCTTCCTGTTCCCTTAGGTTGTCCTCTGTCCATTGCGCGCCTCTCGCTCCTGCCTCGATTCGAAAACATGCGCAAGATCACGTCACAGCCTCGTTTGTCCGCCTGCTAGCCACTACCTAGTCTGCTCCACCTTCACTTTCACACTCGCGTAAGTCCACTGCAACAACCACATGTCGCCCGACTTCGCGCCGCCCTAGCACCTTCTGCTTCAACACCACAACTCCCTCCTATGGATGCTGCCTGAGTCGTCGCCGCGCCGACTCAAGCACCGACATAAACGTCAACATGGGCTTCTTCGACACCGGCTCAAAGCCCTCAACTCCAAAACGTACAAAGACTTCCAGAGGCTCTACACCGCTGAGGAAGCAGGGCATTTCATGGCCACTGACAAGATCTACAGGCGCCGACGTCGTCTTCAACGGATCCCTTGGATACTACAAAACCCTGCCACGCCTCGAGCGATCCCTGACTGCACCTGAGCACCCGCCGGTCCTTGTCCGCAACAAGCACAAGCCCACTTCATCCTCCTACCCCGAGCCTCTCCCGTCGACGTCTACACCCCCCGTTGCTGTCGCCCCTCCAGACCCCAATCGTCTGGCACCCCCACCGACTACTCCCTCCGCTTCAATCGCTGTTTACACCCCGCCGGCCTCTGCGACTTTTCCGTCCGTTTTCCGCTATGCGCCGGAGCTAACCGAAGCCTCGCCCCCGCCGTCTCCAACACAAACAGATTGGAAATTGTCTACCCCGGAGTGCAATCTTGCGCGCAGCAACGCGCGTCGCCGTCCTTCGTCGAGACGCACGAGCGCTGAGGATCCAATGGCCAACGAGCTGTTGAACCCTCGCCTGAATGGGGCAAGAGCGCGGCAAGCCCAGGCGGCAAAGGAAGCGCAAAAGGCTATTGAGGACCGCGCAGAGCTCAATGGCGTTGCTCCGCCGCCCTACGACTTTCTCGAGTTGATCGGCAAAGGAACCTTTGGTCGAGTTTACAAAGGGTACTCCCCCGTCCTGCAAAAGTCTGAGACGGCATGGTCTAATTTTCACTTCTAGTAAACATCGAGAGCAGAACCAGCTGGTCGCCATCAAGATCTGCGACATTGACAAGGTTGACTACGGAGAGTCGAGCCACGCTCACCGGGATGAGACGATCAAGCAACTTGTCAAGGAGACCTCGATTCTTCGCCAGCTCAAGGACAGCGCTGCGAAAAACGTCAACCGCCTTTACGAATCCTTTTCATTCCATTCTCAGCTATGGCTCATTACCGAGTATGTAGCCGGTGGCAGCGTTCGGACTTTGATGAGGGCGACGCCCGGTGGCTCCCCTTCGAAGCCAATGCCCCTTGAAGAACACTACATCATCCCAATTGCTCGAGAGGTGACCATCGGTCTCAAGTTTGTCCATGATGCTGGAATCTTGCATCGTGACATCAAATGTAAGTGTCTTTGAACTGAACAGCCCCCGCATTTGCTTACCTTCCATTCCAGGCGCGAACATTATGATTTCGCAGGAGGGTCGGGTGCAATTGATCGATTTCGGCGTGTCTGGTCTGATGGAAACATCTGTCGACAAGAGATCAACCATCATCGGCACTCCGAATTGGATGCCACCTGAGCTCATCAAGGACCAAGTCGGAGCAGGATATGGAACGGAGGTCGACTGCTGGGCACTCGGATGCACGATATACGAAATGGCCCATGGTTTGCCACCTGACGCCGGAAGGAATCTCGAGTTTTTGGCCAAGCGACGACAAGCCCCGAGGCTCGAAGGACCCCACCATTCCCCTGAGATCAAGGACTTTGTTGCTTTCATCTTGAAAGACCGTCCTTACGAACGCCCCTCCGTCCGCGAAGTTCTGGAGCACCCTTACATCTTCGGCACCGAGCAAACGCACCCAAACAGAACGTTATCACGCCTTGTGAAACGCTTTTTGGAATGGCAGGACAGAGGCGGCAACCGGTCCTCTCTCTGGGCGGCTGGTGGTGCAGCTGGTCTTGATCCGGCAACCTCTGGCACGGACCTTGATGATGACTGGGTCTTCAGCACAACCGCGGAGTTTGAGAGAGATTTCCAAATCGAAAAGCGCATTTCCATGGTCGACAACTTGCGCAATGGCCCAGCAACCTCGGGTGGCAAGAGCATGGAGAATGGCAATGCGGCCCCTCGCGGTCGTAACCGCAGGTTTGAAGGCTACCAAAAAGCAATGAGGGAGCAACAGATTAAACGTGGCGAGGAAGCAATGCAGAGGCTCTTCAACCTGGATGCCCCGGATTACAAGTACGGTGAAGACCCAATGATGGATCACCCACCAGGCAGTTCATCGAGTGCCCCGGACCGTTCCTCTTACGCATCAGACCTTGCTCTCCGTAACTGGGAACCCAACCGAGCATCCAACAGAATCACCATGATCGATTTGGATGCTGCTGAGACGGGCTTCGAATACACCCCCAATCTCGACCTTGACCTCGCCAATGCCTCTACCCTCAGGGCCAGCAGAATCAACAGACTCATGAGGGAGTTTGAGGACGATGACGACGGATATACCTACCAGCCCAACCGAGGATCAAAGCGGGCGACCAAAGATTGGAAGTTCCCATTCATGGACCCCCCAGCTTCAGCACCTCCCGAGCCCGAAGAATCCAAGAACCGCCGCACTATGGACTGGACCTTTGCTAGCTCCATGGTTGATTCTGGTGATGACGAGAATGACAGCTACAGGACGAGTAGACTTGTGTCTGACCGCCGCACCAAGGACTTTGAATTTGGAATCAGCGAAGGACAGTCTGAAGAAGATCGGCGCAGCTTTTTGCCTGGATTCTCATTTCCGCCATCTCTGGAAATCGGCCGCAAGACTTTGGACCCATCTCCTGACATTGGATCCAACTACCGTCCTCCACTTCGCCATGCGGCTACACAGCCAGTCGGACAGTACGATGACATGCGTTTCGCATACTCCGCGCCAGGCTCTCCTGAGCGGTCTTCGATGATCGATCTAGACTTTGCTGATGTCAACTTTGTTCCTCGTCCTCCGACCGCGGGATCGGTGGCAGAGTCTGTGGCAGATTCGCTGACGCCGAGCGCCGAGTTGGACATGACTACAGGCAATCCGTTCGATCTCGAAGAGCAAGCCACCCTCTCAAAGGGAGCTCACAGAACATCGTACCATCGGCAGTCTCAATCGGAGCCCCACAAGCGCGTCTCTGGACTTCTCACACCGCAGGACCAGGAAGAAGGCAAAGCCCAGGGCTATGCCTCGGACCATGGCCCTGTCGTGTCTGAACGTGAGGACCAGCTTCGCGTCTCCGTCAGCTCGAGAAAGTCTTCACATGCACGGGACTCTCATGGTCAGATTTTGCAGCGTGCAATCAACACGAGGAGAAGATCTCGCATGAGCCAAGAAAAGAGCATTGACAGTCGGACTAGCGATGACGGCCCATTTTCCAGCAGCTTCACCAACGCCATGTCCAACTCAATGCCCGATGTCTCGCGGTCTGAAGAGACCATCAGAGGTTCTCGCCAACTGAATCGGAGTGGAAGCTTGCGGTTTGATCCCGAATGCCGCGCGACATGGCGCTACCAGGACGCGCTGTCAAATACTCCCCCGTCCACCAACGGCTCCCTTTCAAGCAGTATCTTCGCGTCCCCTGAGACTGCCTTTGCCACGAACGGCGAGGGTGAGATTACAACGCTCACTACGCCTCGCTCTTCCGCTGCGGCCTCTGTTGCCGGATATTCTCCTCGCAGCGTGACGAGTTTCTCCAGGCAATTGGACCAGCTCGCACAAGGGCAGCGGATCCCGTACCGCATGGCGCGCCCTGTCCCGCCACACCCAGGAGCTCTCGATAACAACGCTGATGCGCGCCTGTTGACGAATGAAGGCACCAAGGCTGCTCGCGACCATGTGTTGCACCTCAAGACTTTGCGGCGCCACCTCAAGGCGCGCGGCTCCCAGGCTCAGGCTCGACGTGCGGGCCATCGGACTCGCAACGGCAGCGTAACTGAGACTACGGCACTGAGCAGTGCTGACAACAGCGACGTCGAGGGCGTGGGCGGCACCGTACGCCGCGTCCTGCGGCGAAGTGACAGCAGTGATTGATTCGTTCGCTGCTCCAACAACATCGCATTATCCTCGTTTGGATGACGAATCCTTCCTACGCCGGCGAGGAAGAAGACTTGGATCAGCGCACCGCGGTAAATAATCCTTGCGAATCACACGAAGACGCATGAAATATCAAATGAACGACACGTTCACGTTACAAAGAAGGCATCCGAAAAAATCGAAAGCGACTGCGCGGATTTTTCTCCCTGTTCCGGCACTGGCGTTGCGGTGTAGCGGCGATGGTCACCACAAAAATTGCATACCCTGACTTTCTTTCACCATTGAACTTCGGCATCTTCCCTTGCCGTTCTGGCTTTTGACCTTTTGTCAGTTTGCTCAGGGCGGCCCTTTTCGACGGTCGAGCGGAACTAGCGAGCAAGGCGAATCGGGCGGTGCTGAGAAATTTCTCTTTTTTTTGCTTTCTTCATGCTTTGCTCGCCTGTCAGTCATTGCGCGCTTTGGATAGGAACGGCGGACTCACACTCCTTTTTTATACCCCAAACCCGCGTCTTTTTCCTACTCATCCACGGTCCTTTTTCTTTTTTTCTCCCTGGTACATACAGATGGCGCCACATTATAGCGCGACAGTACAGCGCAACAGCGCCACAGCTACATGGCAACGGGGGGCGGCGGGCACCGTTTTCTCTCGACGTTGTGTGCATCTCGCACACGACACTGAGCGGAACTCGGGCACATCGGCCGACAACGCCCATGGCTTGGTCCCAGCCTTTGTCCCGAGGGGCCCCCCCAACCGTCTCTCGGGGAGGCGCAAGAGCAGTGTCTGCTGCCCGTCCCCTCCCCCCCGTTGCTTTTCACATACATAGTCCTCCTACCCCTTAGCTACCCATACACCACCCACCTTTCCCCACCCCCACTTTGATGGCGGAGAGCTTAGGCCCGCATATGCGTTTTGTCCCCACAACCACCACCGCCTCCACCTGCTTTTTCTTTCCTCGATGGCTTTCGCCTCTTTTGCGGAATGAGTGGAGAGCTGGTGGAGAGAGGGGTGAGGCGAGGTGGTTGGTCGCTGTGCAGTCGGACCAATCCAGACAGATCAGGTTGATAGATAAAACTTTTTTATATCCGATTTTCTCTGGATGAGGGTGTTGATGCGTGTAGTGACTTGTGGATGAGTGTCTGGTAGGCTGGGGGGCCGCGGGTTTCTGTCGTCTTGCTTTGTGACTTGTTAGGACGAGGTGTGCACGGTGTGTTTGATGTGGGCGTGGGCGATGATGTTGGCTCTTGCTTAGACTACGGGGCTGGGGTTGGGCTGGGTTGCGCGTTTGATTGATTGTCTGTTGTCATTACTGCTTTGCGAAAGATCTTTTGACGTCGTCTTTGCACCCGACGTGCGACTGAAGCCAGCCTCGCGGGCAGCACTGGTCATGTTGGTTTTGTTGATAAAGGCCGTTCATTCGTCCAACGACAGCACGACATCTACAAGTGCCCATCCGGCCAGCATTGTGCAATGACGATGGACGTCAAATTATTACCACAGCCCACCAACGAGGAGATGGAATAGAGAGAAAAGAGTCAACCAGGAGGATGACGTTTGCCGCGTTGCAACGCGGCCGCAGACAAAGTGCGTCATGTCCAGCAACGCGGCCACAGACAGTGTGCGTTGTAGCGAATATATGGATTCCACAACCCAGCCCAGTAACATCAGTGTAGTCGTTTTGACCACGCAAGACCGTGGTGGACCGCGAAGTTTGACAGGCAGTGAGTAGAAGGGGAGAGCTCTGGCTGCTCTTGCTGCTTCTTTTATAGACCTATGCTCACCTTCAGCGGATGGACCGTGTCACAATCACATGCCCGGGCACTTTTGGAGAAGGCAGGAGAGTGTCAAGAGTAGAAGGTGCACGCAGGCAGAGTGGACGGGCGGCAGAAGGGCTCGCGAGCGTGACCAATCGGCTGCATTTGACTACTCGTGATCGATCTGGTAGGTCACCCGGTCAGTTTCCCTAGGGAGGCGAGGTCTGGACGTGAGTATAAAAGCTCCCCCCCTCTCTCTCTCAACGTCGCGGCTTGTGGAAGTCGACTTCAACACAGGCATCGCTTGCCGTGGACTGCGACGAGTGAAATCCGGGGTTCCACTGTGAAATGTACTGGCTGTGTTGGGTCGTCAGTGGGTACAGTCAATACTTGCCTGTTTTTGTTCTTTTGTCTTCTGCTCTGGATTTTGCTGCCTTTGCGCTCCGCCAGCTGCCTTCTTGCTCGCTGACCTCCGTGTTGATGAGGGAGTCGTGGCTAGCAGCGTTGTTGCTTTGAGGTGTTTGATTGCCTGTCTGAACAGCTCTGCCCGCCTGCCCGTCAGACATCATGAGGTAGGCAGATCATTCAGTCAGTCAGTCGTCCCAGCAGGTGACGTCGGGGCGTGAAGCTTCGTGGGTATAAAAAGACCTCTCTCTTGCTGTTCGTTTTAGCCTCACTACAACCTAGGTAGTGCCATATAAGGGGCCAACTGACAAAACTACCCTCAATCACTCGCTCACCCTCAATTACTCGCTGTGTGGGATCTGCAGTGATCGAAATAATCGAGCTGACTTGGTTTTGTTGTCTTTTGCTTCTGGCTTGACTGGCTTTCCTCTGAGGAGTTGGGAGGTTGAGCCTTGATATTGATTTGGGACACATACAGATTTGGGACACATACAGAATCCACCCATTCCAAAGTGCCTAGTTACAAAATCCACCCATAGAAAATAAATCCACCCATTGTCAGCAAGTTAGTCATCCGGAGTGTAGTTATACCGAGATAATAAAAATTTTCACCTTATCTAGTAGTTGTCACGATCTTACTCTACACCTTATTTTTGGTGTTTTTGACTACCACCTCTACTATCTACCACCTTAATCACGCTCCCTACTAAAGACAATCTATCTACCTAATCTTAGGTGCCCCATTACAAAATCCACCTATACTAAACTTATTTCTTTTTGCCTAATTAGGACTCAGGGTGCATATAGGATTATATCATTGCAGCTGGAAGTAACACAAATACACTTGAATAGGAATAATACTAGGGATGGGTGGATTTTTTTGGATGGGTGGATTTTGAACGGGGCACCTCAAAATGGGTGGATTTTGTAAATAACCGTATTGATTTCGAAGTGATGGTGAGCAGCGTTGTTGCGTTGAGGTGATTGCTGATTGATTGCTTACCCGCCCAAATGCCTACCTACCAGAGATCATGAGGTTGGCATGTTATTCGGCCGGTCAGTCGTCCCAGCGGGATTGAGTTTGAGCGTTCAGCTTCGTGGGTATAAAAAGACCTCTCTTTTGCTGATCTTTTCAGCCTCGACTGCAAGTCAAGTCGTCGCCATAGACTTGGACGAACCTTGTTGTCCACCATCAAGTCACTGGCTGTGATGGATTCCTAAAAGCAAGTTTCTACCGACTTTACTAGCTTTCCGTTGTCTTTGTTTTTGGCCCAGCTGCCTCCCTGTTAACTGATAACGCAAGAGGGTGTCTTGATGTTGGATTGCAGTGATGGTTAGCAGCATTGGTGCTTTGACGTGTGTGATTGATTGCCGACGTAGCCAACTTCTGCGTAAAAATGATCATGTGGCAAGCTATTCGGTCAGTCGTCTTCGCGAGCTGGGTCTGAGCGTCGAGATTCGCAGGTATAAAAGATGTCCTCCCACTACTCCCTTTACACTCATCTTCACGCAGGGCCTCTCCATACATTGAGACCACAAACGATGATGGTATTAGTAGATGACTGGTTGTTTTGGATTTCCAGCGGAGAGCTACAACAGACTCTTTGACTTCCGGTTGTTTTTGCTTCTGGCTCCTTTCCAACCTGCAGCTTAGGCAAGTCTTGGTGTCTATTTTTCAGTGAAGGCTGTCAGCATTGTTGCTTTACGGTGTTTACCGATTGATAGCCGATCTAGCCAACTGTCTGCCTAACAGTGATCATGTGCCAAGCCACCTATTTGGGAAGTCATCCACGCGAGGAAAGTCCGATCGTCTAGCTTCGCGAGTATAAAACTCCCCTCTCCCGAGATTTGTTTCGGCCGCGACATCAACGCATGGCATCACCGCGGACGGAAAACTGAAAGTCGCCAACCGAGCCACTGGTGGCGTCCGGTGAAGTTACTACAACAAAAGGCTTACTCTTTCGTGGTGTTTCCGTTGTCGGTTCGCCCCTGTCTTTCGTTTTCTCTTGCTTCCTGTTCAGCTGGTAGGCATTGTCGCCAAAAAGAGGACTTCTGGTAATTTTTGCGCAATGATGGCGAGCAGTATTGTTGCTTAGAGTCTTGAAAAGGGCTTACTGGCTACTCAATTACCGGGAATCGGGCAGGCTGGTCATTCGACACTTGTTCAGGCAGTCAGTTGTCGTAGCTGGTCATGGGTCTGAGTGTCGAGCTTCGAGGGTATAAAACTTCCCTCTCTCGCGGTTCGTTTTCGTTGCGACTTCAACGCAGAGAGGGCGTCATCGCGGACAGAGGTAAACAAACGTATTCGCCGCTGTGTTCACTGGTGGCTTCTTGCGGGAGAGAGAGACTCTAATTACCTTGTCTCGCATTGTCTTTGCCCTCATTCAGCCAGTCTTTTCTGCGACCTCGCAGCTCGAACCCTGGACGGCGTCACTCGAAGTTGACGGGCAGCGATTTCATCGCTTGAAGATGTTGTACAGTTTCCTTGCTTCCCTTCCTGAGATCGGTGAGACAATGCGGTCGGTTGGTCAGTCGTCATGGGTCTGGGCGTCAAAGAGTGCAGGTATAAAGTATCGCTCCCCCTTTCCGCTCTTTTTCAAACTCGACCTCAGAGCATGCAGTCGCAACGGACTTGAACAAGCGTCTTACCAGGCTCAATGCGTGCTATTGATGTTGCGTGGATAGAAAACTTGGGCTCGCTTCGTTTTCTTGTTCTTGCGTCTTTTCTAGCCAGCTCCTGTTGCCAAACAGCTATTCAAGTCCCGATGTAGAGGGCGCAATGACGCACAGCAGCGTGGTTGACTGAAGATGCTGACTATTTTGCTCGCTCGCTTTACTGACTTACTAGTAGCTCGCTGATTAGTGATTGCTCGGCCCATTCCATCAGTAGTCACCTGGCTAGTCACCCTGAATGGCCGCTGGGTCAAAGCGTCGAACTCTCCAGGTATAAAAGCTCTCCGCTGCTCGCGCCAACCTCTCCATCCAAGATGTCGCTTCATGCGATGAGGATATGAATCGAGTCACTAGCCATGTTCAACTGGTGGGTGGCGTTGGAATGGGTTCCTGAAACTTGCCTGGTTGTTTCCTTGTCTTTGTGATTCGCTCAGCTAGTGCGTCTTGCCAACTGATGTCGGGCAGCTCGAGCCTTCTATGAATCTCATGGTGATGACCGGCAGCATTGTTGTTTGGAGGTGCGTCTTTCTTTGCTTGCCCACTTGACCTACCGGCAATCCTAAGGCAAGGTCATATGGCCAGTCAGTCACCTAAGCTGGCAGGATCTGAGCTGCGAGCTTCAAAGCTTCAAAATCTGTGGGCAATAAGAGCTCTTTCTCGCCTCGGACAAAGACAACGAAAATCCCAGTGAGCAGGCTGCCACTGGTGGTGTTGTGTGGAAGTTGCGGGTTGAGCGGAAAGTTGTACCTGCCTCGTTGGGTGGGTGTGCTATCCGGGAAGGCGCCCTTTGGCGGACGGCGCTCCGGGCATTTCGAGGGTGTTGTGTCTGCTTGTTGATCGCAGTCGCTGAGGCAGGAGGTGGGCTGCTGGGTGCTATCTGTCTTGACCAAGTAAACAACGGCTCCCGCTGTTACTCTCGCCGCTTCTGACTCTATGTGGGTGCAAGAGCAATGGCCGCAGTACCAAACCTCCCTCACCGGCTGCAGCGAGTCCCGCACTTCATGCTTATATATTCCAAACCTCCACTCTACTCTAAAGGGCGCTGGCGTGTGTCGCATGGGTACGTCTTAGTGGCGTGCTGGTCGGGGAGGCGGAGAGGTGTTCCGCGACACCTGATCTGCCTTCTGGAGCCGTCATAACCATGAGTTCGATCCGCGTCAGGTCCATCTTTTTTTTCCTTTTCTTTCTTTTTTTTTTTTCTTTTTGGAATCGTCCGAGGGCAAGTTGTATTTCGCTTGTTCAGCTGTCTTTGCGGTAGCTCTTTTTTCTATCCGGCTGCTCAATTGGTACTGACGGCGAAGTGACGTCGAGAAGCATGAGATGCCAACCAGTCTGATCGGTAACAGCTTGATTGACAGTGACTGACTGGTGAGGTCATTTGATCATGTTGATCATTCGGTATTGGGCTTGTCAGTAGCCACGTGGGTCAGGGCATCAAGGCTCGCAGGTATAAAAACACTCAACTGTCTAGTGTTAACCTCGACTTCAGAGCAGGCCTCGCTTTGGACTTGTAAAGATCAATGGAACCTTGATCATTTCCACTGGTGGAGTTGGGTGGAGCTGCACACAGAAACATGTATTACTTGCCTGCTTTTCTTCTCGTGTGTCTTATTCCGCTGTCTTCGAGCCATCCCTCCTCCATAGTCCGACCTAAGTCCTCGCCTCGATCCGAAAATGAAGTCAAGCATCATTTTTGATTGGAGGTGTTAATCGACTTGCTCATATGCTCGCCTCTTCATTTGCCAATGGCCAGTAAGCCACAGTCACACGACCAGTTCGTCGGCCGACCCAGCTGGCTGGCCGAGTCTGAGCTTTGAACGTCAAGCCTCGCAGTATAAAAGACCTCTCGACTGCTCGTTTGGAGTCCGACTTCATTGCAGGCACCGCCATCAACTGGAGCGAAAAGAAATGCCGGGACCAATATCCTTCACTGGTGGTGTTGTGTTGTGTTTCTGGAGTTGCCAGGCCTCCGAGTTTTTTCGCATCTTGTTTAATGTCCTCAATTTCAGTCCTCCTTACCGTTTTGCTTGAGCCGTTGTATGAAATATGATTTAGAAACTGATGTCCATCAGCATCATTTACCAGAGGCGCTCGTCAGTTAAGATACTTGTGTGCTCGCTGGCTGTGCCGTGTGCTTGCCAAAGAGAGATCAATCAGACCATTCGGCCAGGCTGATCACTCGATTTGTTGTCCTGGGCCTGAGCGCCACAGACTTTGCAGGTATATAAGACTCCTACCGCTCCTTTCTCACCTCGATTGTACACAGGCAGCATCATGGACTGGGGCGAATAGCTTTCATGTAATCACTGGCGGCGTGGCAAGGAAGTTCCATGTGGAGGACAGTTGTACTTGCTTGCCTTTCGTTTCCCTTGTCTGTGGTTCAACTCCCTAAAGTTCAGCTCTGCCCGCAAACTTGCTCGAGCTCTGCTCTGGAATCAAAAGCGATGTTCCTCATCATTGTATTTTCCAGATGCTGGCCAGTTCACGGACTTGCTGGCTGAAAAACTGGCCACATCATCTGATTTGGTCACTCGCCCAAGAGCGTCAGTCTTCGCGAGTATAAAAGATCTCGCGGTTCGCTTCAACTCGCATCCAAAGCAGGTGTTGCCATGGACTGAGAGGGCACGCATCGGCAGATGCGCCTGTGGAGCTATGATACTTGCCTTGCTTTTTGTTGTCTCTTCTCTCTTTCAGCCGTCTTTGGGAGAGCTCTTCTTGTTAACAAGGTACGTGAGCCATGCCTGGGGTCCGTCATGAAGTGACAGTTGACAGCATCATTGCCTTGAAATTCTGGCTACATCAGCTTGAGCACTCGCTGCGCACTCGCTCACCAGTGACTCATTGGTCGGGTTCCTTAGTTAGTCAGTTGCCCTAGCTGGTCATTTGACATCCGGTTCGTCATTTGCCCTTGCTGCCTGGGTCTGAGCGTCAAGCCTTGCAGATATAAAAGCACTCTCTCTGTTCTCTTTCAGACTCGACTCCACAGTCGGCTCCACGGACTTGAAAGTACAAACTGCAAAGACGTTTCGACTTTTGACGCAGGTGTCATCGTCCAATTGTTCTACTGCTCCGGTGGTCCGTCGTCTTTGCACCTGTCCCACTGGCTTTGGGGTAGCTCTTGTCAACTAGTTTGAGTCCTGGTATCCATCGAGAAGTGACGCTTAGTCGAATGATTGTTGTACAATACTGGCCGCTGGTATCAATTCATGAAAGGTACTGTGGCAAAGAAATCAAACGTGGGCTTGGAGCGACGCTTCTGCAGACAAAGGAAGTCGTCGGAAATCAGAGATCCGTCGTCCACCGCAGCACAGTGGCGCGTTTTTGATTTTGTATCAGGGCAAGGCAGATGGCCCGATCTTTGCGGAGCGAAGAAGATTTGGCGAATAGGTTGCTTTTTTATATGTGCTTGGGCCCTGGGTGAGCCAATCATGTGGACATGCCGTGGTAGATGCGCATCATGTGGGCGAGTGACGAAAACAAAGGCCTGCACCGGAGATGGAACGTCGGTAGTAGAAAGATTATGATTGCTGCTTCTCAAACAAAATAGCGAAAGCATCTGTGAGACGGCCGTTAGACAAGGAAAAACACCCTCGCAATGCCACTGCAAAAACCAAACTCAATCGATGCACCACCTACCCCACACCATGCAAGCTCTCTCCACCGTGGTTTTCAATAGTCATCTACAACTTCGACGTCTTCTCAAAGATGGCCTTCGCATCCGCGACCTCCTTTTGCAGGTCTTCGTTCCAGATCCAGAGCATGCGCGTGCGGAGGTCCTCGGCAATCTTTTCGACGTCGTCTTCGACGCCCTTGAGCTCAAAGTCGTACAGCTGGCCGCAGGCACGGCTAGTGGTGACCAGGTTGTGGGTGCGCTCGATACGCACCTCCTCGAACGCCTTGAAGGCGGCGTGGATCTGGTCGGCAGACTTGACACCTCCCAGAATCTCGGCCAGGACGTACGCGTCTTCAATGGCCATGCCCGCGCCGGAGCCCTGGTGCGGCGTCGTGGCGTGCGCCGCGTCGCCGATGATGGCTATGCGGTCACGGACGTAGGTTTTGGCTGGGAGGTGGTTGAAGAGGGCCCAGATGTCCGTCTTTTGCATCAGGGTGATGATGGAGTGCACGTGCGAAGACCAGCCCTCAAAGTCGGCGCGGAGGTCTTCTTTGGTGGTTGTCACAACCCAGGAGGGGTCATCCCAGCTAGGCTTGCTGGCGAAGGCGACGACTGCAGAAGAAGATTAGAAAGCTATTCGAAAGACGGACAAAAGACGGACAAAAGACGGGTGCGGGGAAACTTGCCGTTCATAGTCTTGCCCTTTTCTACTGGAAAAGTCAAGACGTGGCCATGATATCCAAGATACATCTGCGAGTTGCGCGCAAGTTCGTCGCCCAGCAGTTCGGCGGCCTGGTCCATAGGAATGAGACCGCGGTAGGCGTATTTTCCTGAGAAAACAGCGTGTGCAGCTGGGTCACTCTCGCCGAGAACCACCTGCCTCAAGCAGCTCTTGATGCCATCACAACCAATGGCAGCGCTGTGGACGGCCTCGGTGCCATCCTTGAACTTGAGCTTGACGCTGCCGTCGGCCAGGGTCTCAGAATCCATCAGGCGCTTGCCAAACTTTGCAATGTTGTCTGGAACAAGCATAACCAACTCATCGAGAAAGCGAGCGCGGTGGACATAGGCGGATGGGCGCGGGGTCTTTACGCTGTAGATGAGCTCGCCCATGCCCGCGTCCTTGTCGGCGCCGCTGTGAGCGCCGTGGCCTACGCCGCGGCGGTAGTCGAACCAGATGTTGTTTTTCGACTCCCACTGGTTGAAGGTCGCAACCTTTTCGAATGCGGCCTTGACATCGGGTCCGATGCTTTCCATGGCATTGACTGCATTAGTGCCGAGAGCTACACCGGCGCCGATTTCGCCAAAGGCTGCAGCAGATTCGTAGAGCGTGACGGGAATGTTGTGCTTCAGGAGGCCAATCGTCAAGCACAAACCAGCAATTCCGCCGCCGACGACAGCAATGTCAAAGGGCTTGGTGGTGTTGGTGGTCGACATGTTTGTTTTGGATTGAATTGAAGTCGGTTGATGTGATCAAGGAGGGAAATGGAGGGTATATGAGCGAAATTAGAGTAGATGACGTCGATGAGAGATGTGGAGTGAATGCTCGGCGGTATTTGTATTTGATGATGAATAAAAAAGTCCTCTTCAGACCACGGAATTTCCGAAAGATATATAGAAATCAAGGAGGAGGTTTCATCGCGAGACTTCGGAGAGTGACAAGCGCGAAACCTCGTGCGAGAAAGCTATGCCCAGGGTGTTGTCCTTGCCCATGGTGGTGAAGGCGTCGGATGAGGGCCGACGGAAGCGGGCCCTCTGGACTGGGATTGGTCGTTTGGCAGCAACATGACGATACATATCCGAAAGAGGGCGATCTGACCCCAGGGCCGCCCAGTGGCGTCCGGGTCGGCATGCCGAGGGCTCGGGGATGTAAAGGTGGTTGGCGCCGAATATCAAGGGGTGACGGATGAGCGGCATCGTCCTAAAAGGTCGACGCGTCTCGCACGAGGGGCTCTTGAGAATGAGTGTCGGGTGTAACAGAAGAAGAAGTTGTGGTCAAGCTTTTGATAAGAATGTAGCTGTAGGTACCTGCAGAGAGACGGAAGTTATGTCAGCATTTCACGTGTCTTGGGGGCTCTATCTTATCGCGCAGTCGGACTAGGCGGGGTAACAACGGAAACGTCAGTCCTCAACGTCCAACAACACCAGACCTCGTCCCTGCTAGACTCGTCTTCTTTGGCCATTCATTTTATTGTAAGTCTATGGTTTTCCTTCTTCTCGAACTATTCTAGCGTCGCTGCGACCAAAGCATTAAAGGCCTCGGTCTTATTCCGCCCCCGCAATCGGAACCACGCCGCCTCTCCGCCATAACCGCTCGCTCGTCTGTCAGGTTCCCAACGGCATATCCAAACCGTTAATACACGGCTCCCTTGTTGGACCACGTGGCGGCTGCTCTTCTTCTAACCAGCCCTATAGTCTAGCTGCTCGCAAGGTGTACATAATCGCGCTCTAAAAACGTCTTTGAGCTGTCACGCGACTCGTTTTGCCCGTTCGAAGCCATGGGAGATGTCCGCACAGAACCACCGGCCGCCCATCTAGTCCTGGATCACCATGGTCCGGATCCAACTCCAGACGAAGTAACCGTGCTCATAACGGGCTTTGGCGTAAGTCTCGCCGTTGTGTTCATGCCTGATGGCCACGCATAATCCTGTGCTGCCAAAACATGTTCCACTGCGTATCCGGTAGCTCCAATACCTCGACATGTTACTCGACATGTCTCTTGCACTATTTCAGCCCCCGACCCTCTTATGCAACCTGACGTCTTTTCCGTTGTCAGTCTGAAGCCTTCCGAGATCTTCTGTTTCCATCTTGTCATCATCGTCGTTCCGTTTCAACACCTTCGGATATGGTACTCGGGTCTACACCATTATCATGATGCCGTCACATCCGCATTTCTGCCTCTTGTCCAGTTTCTCTCGTGAGCATTGCATGGCACGAAGACGCTCGCTTGGATTTCTCCGCCCGAAGGCTTTGTCTCAATTCTCGTTTCCAGCTTACTCTTTGAAGGATCCTGGCAAAGATGGAGAGATGCATCTTTCCATTCAACAATTTTTCCTCGAATCATGACGGACAGTGCTGACCTCTGAGTTATCAGCCTTTTCTGACGCAATTTCCAATCAACCCCTCGCACGAAATAACGAAACTCCTTCCGACAACAATCCTTCCAGACCCAAGCGACCCAACAAGTCCACGAATCCGGTTGATCATTCATCCCTCTCCCCTTCCCGTGGCCTACCATCCCGTCGCGACCCTCGTCCCCACCATCCTCTCTGCGCAGAATCCAGATCTGGTCCTACACCTCGGCCTCGCCGCTGGACGCAACTACTTTGCGCTGGAGCGATCGAGCGTGCGAATTGGGTACGGCCGCAACAAGGACGTCCTCGGCCAGCGCTGGACAGACGTCGACTCGGACCGGCAATGGCCAAGCCACCTCAAGGCCTTCACCGAGGGCGACGGAAAGCTGTGCTCGTATCCAGACCGTCTAGCGACGTCGTTGCCGTTTGAAGACATTTGGCGGCGCTGGCGCGCGCTGTGCGCTGACATTGAGGGCGTAGGCGACGGTCCTTCTTCCAGCGCTACGTTTGTCACGACAATATCGACGCCGACACCGATTGGCGTTGCCCCCTCGGCAACTTCGACTTCAAGGCCGTGGAACAGAGTCGACGTGCGGCCGAGCGACGATGTCGGCAGCTTTCTGTGCGG
The DNA here is from genome assembly GCF_038381095.1 of Phyllosticta capitalensis. Taxonomy (NCBI): domain Eukaryota; kingdom Fungi; phylum Ascomycota; class Dothideomycetes; order Botryosphaeriales; family Phyllostictaceae; genus Phyllosticta; species Phyllosticta capitalensis. The sequence continues at coordinate 594,703 of NW_027117450.1, read as the reverse complement.
CTTCATCTACTGGACGACGCTGGCGTGGTTTTGGGCGCGGGGCCAGCAAAGGCAGAAGGAAGAAATGGAAAAGGAGGACTCTGGTGTTCAACAGTCAACGACGCAGCAGCAGCAGCAGCCTCCCGCGTCTACCGAGGACGAGGGACAGCGGCCCGTCCTGTTCCTGCATGTCCCCGGCTGCCCGGAAGAGCGTGACCTGCAGCGCGGCAAGGAAATCACCGTGGCTGCAATCAGGGCCATGGTCGCGTCGTGGTTAGGACAGAAGAGGCGCAGAGAAAAGGAACAAGCTCTGGCAGTGTGAGACGATGCAAAACCACACGACACCTTACAGCACACCCAAAGGCAGAACACCACAGACACTTGGAAAGGACGCCGCAACATTGGATGCGCGTAACACAGCCAACCCACAACTCTATAACACCTTCCACTTTTCGCTTTCTTCCCCTCTTCATACGACTCGACACACAGCACGGTCTCGGTCTATTCCTCTTTATTAGTCCATGACATTGTTCGGCATAAATCATCAGCAAGACGCGCAGACTCCTTTCCTCTCGTTTGCGAGATTGTATCTACACATCTACATGTCCGCACTACACATTGAGCGAAATTTCTATTTGGTGTATGTACATAGCACCCTTGGGATCATTTGGTTCAGATACAAAGAGACAGATCATCACATCGGCTACCGCCAACTTCGACATGAGCAGCCATCTGTTCCCTGCGCGACTTGAGCGGCGTCGAACCACCTCAGTTTGCCAAGATGACCGCCTTTCCGGCCCGCTCGCCGTGGACCATATGTGCGTACAGTACTTGTAGGTAGGTGGACGTTGTGGCTTCTTCCCCGCTTGCGTCCTCCTCCCTCCCCTCGCCTCTTCCGCCCCGCCCCCGGCCGTCCTCTCCCCGCCGCTCGACCTCGAAGCACGTGGGCGACGCGTCTAGTTCCTGGATTCCACAAGTATCTGTTTGTGTTCGGTGGCGCATGGCATGATGACACGAGAGCAAGACGAAGACCAACCGTGGGTAGCCGTCTCCTCAACAGACGTGGCTTTCGGGAGCAAGTTGCAAGACTCGGGGTACGAATTAAGAATCTCTCAACTCTACAGATACATGGCGCAAACTACAAGAAGCAAGCAATTGCTTCCCAGAAGCAACAACAGACAAGACGGCAAACCGCCAACGCCGACCGAGGCGGAAACCAGAAGCAGCATCGTCATCATCAAACAAAAACGCTCGACATCCCCCGCTACAACGTCCCCAACCCCATCATGCCCATGCCATTATAACTCACCTTGCCGTTCCCATCCATCTTCATCCACAAGCATGTGCTCCGCTTGTCGCCGCCGTCCTTGTACGCCTCCTTGGCGCTCAGCGTCGCGTCGAACCACTTGCTAGACTTGGGACTACTCGCCGCGCCGCCGCCGCCGGGCGAGCTGGGCGGCGAGCTCGTCACCAGCAGGCGCTCCTTGGCCTCGCGGTCCTCGGGGGGTCCGCTGCCGAAGAGCGCCGAGGACCGCTTGCCGCCCGTGTTGCTGCTGCTGCGGTTGGCGCTGCTGAAGAGCGTCGACAGGCGCGGGCTGCTCCGCGAGGCGCGCGGCGCCGTGCGCAGTTTGTGGAGGTCGCCGTCGCCGCCGCCGCCGCTTTTGGGGCTGTCTTTACCGTTTGCCGATGACGACGAGGGCGGCGGGGGCGGCAGAGGCTTTGCAAGGTCGGGGTTGAGGAACGTGTCGCGCGGATTGACGCGCGAGGCGCGCGAGAAGAAGCTTGCGCGGTTGTTGCCGCCGCCGCCGCCGCCGTGGACCGTCTCGCGCCGGCCATCTGACGAGGGGATGGGAGGCAGCGGCGGCACGCCGACGTCTTCCTCGTGCGAGATGCCGCCGAGGAAGGCGTTGAGGTCGAGCGACGTCACCCAAGTGGAGCGACGCGAGGCCTTCTTGTCCGCCTCGTCCTTTTCGACGACCGAGTCCTTAGGGGCGCGCGGACGGGGCCGCGGCCGCGGGCGCACGTGGGTGAGGCTGGTTGTGGATTCCGAGGCTTGTTGGGCCAGGGGGTTTTTGGGGCGCTCGACGACGACGGTGGACGAGGCCGACGAGGATTTGGGGCGCGAGCGGGGGAGCGCGGGAGTCGAGGTTGAGCGGCGCACTTGCTTCTTTTTCTTCTTCTTTTTCTTCTTCTTCTCTTTGCTGTGCCGAATGCTTCCATTGGAGCCGCCCTTGGGCGGTGGAATTGGCGGCGTTTTATTCTTGGTTGACGGGAGAGAGCGGCTTGGTGCTGTGGGAGAGGGAGCCGATGGAATCAGATCAAGAGAGTCGACGTATTCAGTGCTGAGGTGGCCCATGGGAGTGCTGCTGTTGGATGCTTGACATGCGAGACATCGCGGCGGCTTGATGTAGTCGTGGGAAAAGCCCTGAGATACGGGCGAGAGGGCCGTGAAGAGTCGAAGACGGACGGCGTTGCGTCGTCGCTGGCAAGTGTGTTCAAGCATCATGAGATGCGGAGACTGAATGGTTGAACAAAAAGGCGAAGACTGTGACGCTCTCTGCGGTAGTGGGACGGCCCCACTGATATTGAGGCCAACATCGCAACGCGAGCAACTCAGGGGAACCGGCCTGTCTATATCAGAGGCTATGAATTTGGCTTGACCAGGATGTCCACAACTTCAGGGTTGCGGGCACCGTTGCGTTCCTTAGATAGTGATCAGGCGGCACCCGGAAGGCTTGACATGGCGACAAGATGAGCAATTGACGCGAAGACGGGGATGCACCCAGGGAACAACGCGAAAGAACTACCGCGGTAGGGAGAAGATGGACAAGGCGAAGCTCAGCCCGATCCGGGCCAAGCATGGTCAACTCCAGACGTGGAGGGAACAAGGGACACGAGGACCCTGCGGAAACCCGCTCAGGACAAAGAAAACGAAAACGAAAGCCAAAAACGAGGTGTAGGGTTTGGATTTTGGACGGAAAGGGCCCTTGCGATTCTGATATGACTTTTGAAAATGGAAATTTAAACACGACGAACCCGAGGCTCTTGACCGAGCCGCATGCGGTATATTGTAGAGGCTCGGTGCTCGGTGTGAGGCTTTATGCGCAATACCTGTCCACTGCTGTTGTCGTACCGGTACGACCAGTACACGTCGACGTCAATCGCCAAAGTGTGTTTGTTGGTGAGAGACGTTAACCCAGAAAGGTACCTCATCGGCAGATCTGAGAGCTTAAGAGAAGAAGACCAGGAGTTGACAAAAATAGTGGCCTTGGGGTCCGTGAGCTGTCTTGCTCGTGCCGCAGTGCGACAAGTCCTCATGGCATGCTCTCGTCGTCGCTGATGCAATCGGTACAGGCCGGAAATGGATCCCAAGACGAAGACAGTAACTGTACGGTGCCTGCAGCTGTGCCTGGCGTGTGTATTGCTCTGCTCGTGCCTGGGCCAAAACGCGCCGGTCTCCCTCGAATGACGTGTTACGATACCGTACGCGATCCAAGTGCTTACCAACCCCAGCCCGGCCGACTCTGGCGCAACACTTCCAACCTCACCACACCTCTCCAAAACCTCCAATGGACCCTTGGACTGCCTCGGATTCTGAAAGTCTGCCTGCTAACCTCTACCCCGATACCTCTTCATCAACCCAGGTCCTGCTTGACAACCTGCCGTCTGCCCGCCGCTTCCGGGCGTCCCTCAACACCTAGCTTCACGCCGCCATGCCTGCCAACACCAACTTCGACCGCCGAGCTCTGGCCCTGCCAATAGAGGACCCTCCCGAGAATCGCCGCGATCCCGAATGGCGACGCCGCTCCTCCTCCCTTGCCACAGGATCTCTGTCGTCAACCAGCCATGACCGCCGCCGCTCAGGTCTCTCGAGAATGCGCAACGGCGCTTCCAAGCTGCAACGGAACGGCTTGAAGCTGTACAACCGCTTAACACCGCTGCAGAGAATCCTGTTGGTCCTGGGAGGCTTGGTCGCAGGCGTTCTCGGAATCCTCTTCCTCGTATACAACGAGCACATTTTCAAATACTGGTTGGCGCCCGTGGCCCGGAAATGGCGGGACGTGCCCGCTGGCTGGCTGATACTGTGGTCCATGACCTTCATGGTCAGCTTCCCGCCGCTGATAGGCTACTCGACCTGCGTGACGCTGGCGGGCTTTGTCTACGGGTTCCCATATGGGTGTGTGACATCTTTTCCCTCGCGCTGCTCAAAAGCTACTACCAGAATTGTTGGATTGATACGTGACTCTGCAGCTGGTTCATCGTAGCCTCGGCCACCGTCATCGGCAGCACGGCCGGCTTCCTGGCGACCCGCATGGTCTTGCACCGCTACGTCACCAAGATGATAGCCAACGACCCGCGCTTCGCCGCGCTCGCCCTGACGCTCAAGCATGACGGCCTCAAGCTGCTCATCATGATTCGTCTGTGCCCTCTCCCCTACTCCCTCTCAAACGGTGCCATGGCGACCGTGCCCACGGTACACTGGGCCGCATTCATGGCTGCCGGTGCCATTGCGTCTCCGAAACTGCTCCTGCACGTCTTTGTCGGCGCCAAGATTGGCGAACTGGCCGAAAAGGGCGAAGAGATGGACACCAAGACCAAGATGATTTCCTACATCAGCATCGCCATTGGCCTGATTGCGGGCTTCCTGACGGGCTGGCTCATGTACCGGCAGACGAAGAAGCGGGCCGCCGAGCTCGAAGCGCAAGAGCGGGACGGCGTGCGCAGACGCAGCTTCGACGAGATTGTGCGCGAGTACGCCGACGACCCGGAAGCGGCGCTGGCGGCCGGAATGCTCAGGGAAGAGGACGACGACATCAGCCTGCGCGAAGACGTCGCGGACTTGGGCAACTACCGCGACGAGAGCGGCAGCAGCGACGACAACATGGACGACGCGCGCGAGTTTGACGTTTTCAACGCTGGGGACGACTCGGATGCCGAGGTGCGCAAGTGAAAAAATTGATAGATGTCACGATCCTCACGGTAGCAAGATTGCATAGCTGGTGCTGGCGACTCGGGACGGATGGATGGAAGGCGTTGGCGAAGCATTGACGCACGCTCTCTTGGTAGGTCAAAAGCGCAGCGGATCTTTCTGGGCAGACGCCCTCTTGTTTTTGGCGGTGTTGGGTAAAACCTTCGTCTCTAGAGCACACATCCATAGACAAGCCAAAATGTACCACCATTCTCCATGCCTACTTGCGTCAATTGCGCCTCGCTCAAATTCGCGAGCACCGGGGTATCAATCAAGCCAACTCCAAATTCACGCCAAAAGCAAACGACCAGCCCATTTCTCCTTCGTGGACACGCACGCACGCTCGCGTCGGCCGGCCCAACCCTTGTCTACCTGGCCATCACAGCCCTCTCACAGCCCTCTCCACCGCGCCCCTCGCCTCCCTCAGCTCCGCGATTTTGCCCGCGCCCGCGTCGCCCTTGAACAGCTCATGCAGCGCTATCAGGTCCTTTGCTCGCATCAGATCCACGTCGTCGTCTGTTGCGGGTGCCTGCTGCGGAGTATCCGACGACGGCGGCTTTGTGTCAGAGGCGGCAGCGGTCGTGGAGGTCGAGGTGGCCGGGAACGGATACGTCGTTGTTGTCGACGCGGAGACGAGGGCGAGGGCGGCCGGTGCGTCCTGTGCGGTGCGATGATGGTCAGTCAGTGTGGCTCGTGGCCGGGTCGTCGGGTGTTTGTAGGCAGAGGGCGGGCATGCAAGGAGTAGAGGGAGGGAATGAAGGGATTGCTGGGGAAGACGGACGCAGACGCGCAGCGTGTCGAGGTCGGACAGGATTTCGGCGATTTGCATGCTGGTTTGTTGGTCTGGATGGAGTAACGCAAGAAGCGGTGGGAGAACGGGAGCTTGAAGAAGCAAACAGAGAGGGCGCGAGTCTTCTAAAGAGTTTTAGTTTGGCAGAGCTGGTAGTGACGGCGACTGGGAGTGGTTGGTTTAAGGTTGTGTTGAAGCTTTGGGTGATGGTCGCCGGGGTCGCTGCCGGTTCCAGTGGAGGTGTCGTCACGCTGGGTCCGTGCGTAGTAGCCTTCATCGACGTCGAACGACAACAACGATTGGGATTTTGAACAGCAAAAGACTCCCGCCATCCCGCCGACACCATCATCTTGTGAGCTACACAAACCAATGCCATCACAGTGGGCGAGCAAAGAAGCAAGCGCTTGCGCTTGATCACTCCTTGGAATCATCCTTCGAAGCAAACGAACAAGAGAGCGACCGTATGAGCCATTGTGGAGACGCAGGGAGACTTGCGTCTTAGAAAGTGGTCATCAAGGGAGCATTCGAGCCCCTCTTTCCTTCTCTCCGACTGAGAGCAACGATTTGACACGACAAAGTCCGCTCTATCAACGTCATGGCAAGCGGCAGGGGCAACGAAGATCGTCCATTGTACTGGTTTTATTCGCCGGACACCACCTGTCATCTATGCATGTGCCGCATCTATCCTCGCTCGTTGGTCAGAGCCGGTATGTCCTTTTTCCATTGAACCCGGGCGACACGGCGTGTTCAAATCACCATGTCGAAATGGGCTGGTACAAAGAGCATTCAAGCACTCTCCCCAACTGCCAAGGAGTTGACACTTCTTATTCAGTTGTCCAGGACACAGATAAAGTCTCACCCGTGTTCGATCTCCAATTTGGACCCCATGAGAGTTTGGTGCTCGGCGGACGTGTTCTCACTCGGTGGAGAAAGTCTTTCGCCGCCCCAGCTTCGGAGCTAGCATACCTGGTACATGATTTCTGTTACTCGATCATTTGTGCCGTAGCCAAATCTCCTGGCGGCGAAGTTCTATGGAGATTTTGTTTCTCTCTGGAAAGCTCCGGCACAACGTCATATTACTGCACGAACCGTGTGGCAATCAAGTCGCTTCAGGATTCTCTCGTGCGGTACTGCAACCATCTATCTTCATCCGCAGAATGCGACGAGACAAGTGTCAACGCGTATCTTCGGCGACTCCCAATGGACATCGTTTTTCATATTGCCGAATACATACCACAAAGAAGCTACTATTGGCAGTGTTTGGTCAGTATGATGCAGGCCGCACGACTTGTAGAGAATATACGCTCTCTGGATAAGCACAAACGAATAATCCGTCTCGACTTGACCAAAGAGTTGCACATCACGTGTGTCGACATAGGAGGCTCTTCGTACATCTCTGGATTTCACGACAGCAAAGTGCCACATTCACGAGTGTTGCGGCTCCCAGGCGACCAAGAAATCGTGTTCGTTTGGGACGACTTTGGCCTGCACGACATTCAAACATCCGCGGACGTCGCAAGCAATTCGACGAAGGGAAGATTCCCTCGGTGGTACCAGCTGATGGAGAATGTCGCGATGACCACGTTTTCAGTCGACTACAAGGTGCTCTTCTGCAAATTCTAGTGGGAATAGCTTTCAGACTAACAGTCCTTCTCTAGGGGTTCATGGTAAGATCAATCACCGACAAGAAATGGAGTGGTACAAGGAGTAGTCGGTGGGACACGCCGTGCCCTCCAAAACCTGAAGATCTCGTCATGTTCGCCACCCATGACATTGTCTCCAATAATACGCCAGAAATCAGCCTAAAGATATCCGAGCGTCAACATAGGTTGTTCGACAACCTTGAAAACTTCCTCGCCCGATCACTGGTCTATCCCTTGCGAACGGCCGATTTGCGGCGGCAGCGCGATGCTATCATCGGCCTTGTAATGCCTGTGGAAGAAAATGGATATCCCATTGGCATAAGTGCCGTCTATTCGATGGACAAGACGCCGCAAATACTGGTCGATGCTCCATGGAGGAGGTGCAAGTTCTTTCCTTTGAGGCAATACGAGACGATTACGCATTTGTGGATTCAGGAACAGGAGAATATGGCAGGACGCCACAGACTTGCCCCCATCCACTCGCTCGTGGTGCGTATTCTACTCCCCTTCCAACAGTGAAACGCAAAAGAAATGTCATCGCCAAGGTAAGGTATTGGTGCTTGAATGCTCCCTGTGGCTACGTCTCTTTGAGCTTCGATATCCATGTCAATGCGCAGCAGGGCATTCAAATGCTCCGTATACATGTGCGAATCGACCGAATGATTTAGATGTTCGCAGTGTGCTGAGCGAATTTGGCACCGAGCCTTGGAGTTGACATTTCTTTCGTCGCGCACTGTCCCCTCCGTTGATCATGATCCTTCCGAACTAACAATTTCAGATGCGAACGAGTCACGGTCGCCACTTTTTCTCCGGCCGTTATGTCCCCCGCAAATATCGCCACACTTGCAGATATTTCCCCCTCGCATCAAACGACAGCGACAGCATGGTCACTGCAATATACTACCATTGTGGCAAACGGCCCGGACTGGCAGCCACTTGCAGCAAAAGACGCTCGTGCCCGCGATTGAAGGATTGCTCACATGATGACGGAGACTCCTTTAGGCACGAAGAAGACTCCGCGAATGATGCCTATGTCCCTCTGAGTCAACAATCCATTCCAATCCACCCCAATTGGCCCATCGCCATCGACACAGAACAGGCAAATCGACCATGGAGTATCTGGGATGAAGATGACATGTCGTCCATTGTGTCACTGGAAGATGTGACGGCCGTCGAAACATTTGGGTCAGACTCTTCAGGAAACGAGTTGGTGGATCTATTCGACAACTGGGACAGACATGTCGGCGCCGTGTTCCACTACGCAAACGGAGACTCCGAAAGCATTGGCTCTATCCGCATTGGGGAGGCGCCGAGGACCGTTGTGCACTCGCCGACCAGTGTTTGGTGGTGGGAGAGGGTCTGCGTGGATAAGGTCGACGCTTGCGACCGCCTTCATCTGAGGGGAGGCCTGCACTTTACGTCTGAGGACGTCCCTCCAGCCTCGGGAGCGGGCTGGGTTGGACGGCCCATGGTGGGTTCGCTCTACTGGTCTTTTGACCATTGCGGCTCGTGTGTCCGGGTGGTGCAACCGTGACGTTGAGGCGTGTATGTACAGGGAGTATTCGAGTGCCTGATCGCCCAAAGACTTGGACATTTGAGCTCGTATGACAACGCCCACAAGGAGCATTCAAGTATCTGCCGTCCCATAGACTTGACCAGCCGAGCTCTTAGGGCAACTCTCACAAGGAGTCCTCAAGCATCCCTGACCTGCCTTGTAATTGACATTTCTTTGCGGCCCGCTGTGAGGTGACAACAGTCGAAGTTGCGTATCACAAGAACCTTGAAACTACCCGCTCAGCTTCGATGAAGGTGAGGCGACTGTTCGCATAGTTCCGTCGCAAGCTAATTGAGCGCTGACCGGGCACAGACGGCCGCACCGCACCGCCGTCATCGGGCACTGGGCACTCCTTCCCACCCTCACCACCACGCCCACAGCGCCTGCTCACACCTTCCACCACCTACCCAATGCCTTCCTCTTGTAGCGAACTATTACCAAGGCTCGCTTAATCTTAGCGCGGCCGGCGCAGTTTAAAAGGACTCCACGCCCTCCATTCCTCCGTTCCTTTTCATCCAAATCCGCCTTCCCCTCCTCTCACCACCTCCAGCCCCTCCCTTCCTTTCCTTTCTCCGCCTCACCTCGCTGGACTACGAGCGAGTATCCACCCTTCCCAAAGTCTTCGGTCCCCTTCGGTCCCCTTCGGTCATCTGCACCCGTCACTTCACCCTCTTGCCCCTCCCTTCCTTTCCTTTCTTCGCCTCGCTGCACCACCACGAGTCAGGGATGCTCTAAATCCTGGGTAGGGTTGGGAAGTCCTCTGGCCAGGGCCGATTGTGAAGCCTTCGGGTGGAGCTTCGATCCTGGGAGGCACAATTTTTTTTATCTTTCCTTTTGACACTGGGACAGACCGCTGATGATCTTGCGCGGCCTGACGTGAAGCCTTTTGGAAATCTCCCATTATCAACTGTATCACTTGACCACTACATGTACGCTCTGTCACTTCAATGCTGCCCTGTGATCTCAAACGTCATCCGACGAAGCGATGCCGCACTGAGCGTGGATTTGGATGTCGAACAATGTCTTGCATTGCTGTAAGGGTTTCTCATGGGTTCAGTAGCGCGACAGAGGCTGAACGCTCACCGCGAAAGCGAATGGCATTGACACCTAGTGCCATGGGCTGGTGAGTACGGACTCTGGTACTGACTGGGTCGCTCAGCCCTTCTCAAATACCCAAACTGTTTTTTGGCCCGTCGAAGATTTTCGCTTGATGACCACAACAACCTTTGCCTAAATGTTTGTCCAGAGGTCGACGCTTTGGCCCCTAGGATTGTCTCTCGCCTGCCATGTACTCATGATACTATCATGTGGCCCACCTCTCACCCACACTCAGTCCATGTGGAGGAGAGCTGAGTATAAATCCCATCAGCTCCGCCCTTCAAATTGCTCCTCATCAACCGCGCCAGTCGAATGCCGATGCGGTGTGACCAGTGACAAACAAGTCCCATACTCGGAGACTCCTTGCGACTTTGCTTTCTCTTGGACGACCGACAAAACCCTGGTTCCTTCAACGATCTGGTGTCACAGCAAACTACCTGAACCACCATCTGCGAGCGATGGCAGTGGTCGTTGTGTTCCCCTGCTCGGTAATGAACACACCGTCAATGAGTGATGTTTCCACGCCTACTGAGTGTCGCCGGCCTCGTCCGTCCAGGTGACCCTTTGACCATGAGTATACGAGGATGATTGCAGGTCAGCTGGCGGGACCGAAGCCTATAAATTCTGAGGCTTCTCTCCTCTCTTTGAATGCTCCTCATCGGCCTCACCTCCTTGCCCGCAAGCACGAGATTTGCACTGAGCAGACTTCTTGCCGGGTCTCAAAAAGACAAAGTCCATGTCCACTGGATTTTGCTCTCGAGCAGCCACACACAGCAAACAGAGAGAATTGCCGCCCCAGAAAATGATCTGAAGCTTCCAGCAACATGGCTGACCGATATCAACGAGTAATGGCGTTGAGCGTCGCCCTGATCGATGCACCCAAACCTGCCGAAACGTGCCTTCCACGAAAGCTTGCCTGGTAACGCTCGAAGTTTGCCGGAAGCCTGCCTGGTCGGCCAACCAGCAATCTTTGCGAGCGACTTGAATCCGCTGATTTGAGCTCAGCGCTGAGCTCACATGTCATATGATGGTTGATCACTTGACTCCCACCGGTAATCCTGTGAGTATAAAAGCATACCTTCCCTCTCCCCCTGAGTGCTCCCTTTCAACCGCGCTGGCTCGTCGGTAGCATCACAGCGAGGGCCTGATGCGACTTGCCCAACACCGCGTTTCGTAACACCGCGTTTCGTAACACCGCGTTTCGTACCTACACCACACTTTGTGTTTGCTTTGTTCTCGCGCAATTGAGCCGCAACTCTTAAAAAGACACAGACATGTTGCCCGCTAAGTCATGAGCTGCAATGCTGCTGCCCGCCTGTATTGTCACATCATGATGTTGGACATGATACTGCCGTCTATCGGCTTTGGTGAGAGTGCTGCCAGATGTGTCCGAAAACGAAAGTCGAACACAACCGGGGGCAACAGCAAGTGCATTGTTGCCTTTCCTTCTTTTGACAAGGGCGCGAGCTGGGCAAGTTGGTCATCGCAGCAAGCGACGTGCCAGTCTTTTTATAACCTTGTAGCTTCGTGCTCAGACATCCCGGGAGCCAGGCGATTGCTGGATTATCATTCGGGCGATCGGTGCGGTCAGGCGGCTTGTCCTTATTTGGTTTTGGCACGTGTTCAAGAGAGGTGAGTGATTACAAAAGTCGCTGGAGTTTTCTGTTCGCTTGCTTTTTGTCAGATGCGTTGCCCCCAGATCATGGCCAAATCAGACCAACAGGAGGACACGGTCTCCGCTTGAAGGGACGCTCTGATGAGCATCTTCCACTTGTTCTTTTCTTTCTGCCCCTTTCACCAAAGTTCTCTTGAACCTTGAAACCACGAAGACCCTCTTTTGGCATCGCCGGCACCACCTGGAGTGATCGAAAGCACCGCAGCATCATCAAACGATGTTTTTGGTCGCCTGGAAGAATGGACACCAACTTGTAAAGAAAGTCTAGGACTCATACAAGGTATCATCACATCATAGGAGACTGGCAGTCGAGGATCACCGTGCCTGGCGGGAAGTCTTTGAAAGTGGGTATATATTTCGATTCAGCGAGCTTAGCTTTCACGAGTTACAGCTTCCTTGGAAACATTGGTCAGACGGTTCATCTGTACCTATGATAATTAAATATCATCATTTATGAGCTAAGCCAATCGTCGCGGGTTGCTGTGGCTCGCCTTTTTTGCCCAGGTCAGAGTTCGATTCCCGGGTCTGCCACTCACTCCTTTTACCATTTATAAATTCAATTTTCTTTAATTTTCGACTGCGTCAACAGATTTAGTGTTCTTGTAGCTTCGGCGACGCACCACAAGACAGCGACCGAAATGGTAGGGGGCGCATCCCCTGGATCTTCTGTTGCATTCATTTGGAGGCGCTAGTTTCAGGAGTTGAGAATGATCGAGTATCCGACCGTTTTCATGCGTGATCCTGCTACGCTCTCGAAGCTAGAAAGAATGTCAAGTGATCGGCGCCCGTCTGGTACCGTCATGTGGTTGCTCCCCATGCGCGCTGAATCCAGAGCATGTGAAAGAGGTAGATGTATAAAAGCTCCCTGAATTCCCCGATCTCCACTTCCCTCAAACACACAGAATCATTTCAATTGCTCCAACAATTGAGCTTGTGGTGACTGTTTGGTGTTTGTCAAGAATATCGAAAGACTTGACTTTGCAGAGCTCCTTCAACCACCAAGCACGTGCTCTGGAGCTGATCACTCTCGTCATTATCATTGCTAGATGGTAATGAATCGAGACGTTCTAGCAGATTCGCGTCTTGTGGTGATGATGCCGGAAAATTCTCCGGATGCGCTGACTTGTGTGAGCGACAGGAAACCGCAAACCAGTTATTCGCGAGTCGGATCTTGCTGCAACAAACAAGTACGTACGTGGTGCTGTGACAAGAGCAAGACGCTGGAATAGAGAAGTTGACTCTCTCTGAACTGCGCACCTGCAGGGTTTTATACCCCTCGACTCAAAGCTTAAAGTGCAGAGCAACTCGTGACTGGTCGGCAGTCGGGACAGCTGACCATCCAACTAACAACTGTCTCGTGGCAGTGCTGCTTGAATGAGGTTGGATCTTTCACGTGCTCATAATACAGACACACCCAGGATTTCAGGGGCATAAAGCTTCTCCTGAGCCACACTCCTAGCTTGTCTTCTAACATGCAGCCTGCATTGCCTTTGTTGCGAGGAATGGTTACGTGAATGCCACTGCACTTGATGATCCTCCGCTACTTGTGCTGTTGAGGGAGAGGGAGCGAAGCCCTGGAACGGGACAAGCAGAGAGTTAGGGGAAATGACATCGCTCAGCATCATCAGGTGATGCAGCTTGGAACCCGTGGATGGCGCAACCGGCTCAATGTTCGACGAAAGAGCGAAGCGACCAGCCAATGGATGTCGAATCCGACAAACCACCACCGGCAACAGTGGCCATAATGTCGTCGGCATCAAGAAGTCCCTCGAATGGATGCGGATATCCGCCGATACTTCTGGACTGGATTCTGGCGGCTTTTATACGTTTCACGTCGTGCACTTGGAAGCGGAAAGCCCCTAGTGGCTGGCGAGCTGATTGAGCAGTGAATCACTGGTCGTCTGCATCCTGACGACGCAACCACGTGAGGAGGAAATAAGGCTACAAAAGTCCTCGTTGAACTAGATCTCGCCTGCTCCCTACCAGTGTCTGTGTGATTTCAACTCGTGAATTCTCAAGCGTGGGAAGAACTGGCTGGCGGAGATGGAACTCAAGAAGATGACTGGTGGTGGAGTCCGGAAAGGTCGATTCTCAACGGCGCGAACCTGCCTGTCTACAGGTGATGCCGTAAGGCTACGTCATACCAGAAATGTATCGTGGTCCAGCGTTTTTGGGTGATGCTGAACTTGCAAAGTTAATCTGTGAAGTGTTAAGTGGCATAGCCGACCTCCAGACAGTAGTCACTGCTCCGATGTGTGGTCCCTGCGTGGGCCTCCTTGGTCAAGGAAGCGTGTCAGAGTTGCGAGGATGGCACCACTTCGAGGGCAGCTTTATAGCCTTTCCTTTCCACGCTTGGACCACGGGAGCAACGGTCGAATGAGTGCATGGTCAGCTGTCCCACTGACAATATAAAAGCCCTGGACAGCGCCCTCCATTTCCCCTGAACAAGCGCTCTTGATCACTCCACGACTCCTGGCACCAACGAAACTGCCTTGGAGGTTCGAGTTCCGACAACGATCTTTCAGGTCACTGCTCTGTCTTTCCTGAGCCGACAAACGAAAATAACAAGCTTCCTGGAGCCTTTGCTCTCTCTAGGGTCTGGCAAGCACAAGACATTTCGCTGCGGCTCAGCGTTTGCCAATGATAATGGTGGATACTTGGAAGGTATATGATGTGCATGAGAGATGAGAAACCCACAAATAGACCGTCGCGGGACAGCTCGTCATGGGAATCGGCTCCCAAAGTCACTGATGAGGTCCCGAATCTCCTCTTGATTTCAGGTAATTCTACAACTCTCTTGAGTAGAAAAAACTCGGTGTCCAGAGCAGAAGACGCGCCTTCGCCAGACTTTTATAGCTCCTCGGCTTCTCTTCGCGCTAACGTTCGAATCAGTCACAACCCCGGGTCGACACTGCCCGTTTGAGAAGTCCAGCTGACTGAGCGCACTGGGCAGCTGTGCTCACTCGCTCCTCCCGAATGCGGAAGGCCAACGGGTATAAAGCCAACGCCCTTCTCTTCGATCGACTGCTCATCAAGTGCGCCGGTCACCTCGGTCGTTTCGGGGAACGAGAGACAACACCCGTCACTGCCTTGGAGCAAATCGCAGCGATTGATGAACTGTGTGGTCGTCCCTCGTTCTTCTACTGGCCTCCGAACTTGGAGTCTGCGCCTGTCGTGCCCGGAACCCCTGACAAATTGAGTCGTCATTGTGTCTCAGCATTATCAAGTGATGGTGTTGTAGACCGCAACCGATGGCCTGGCAGCAGACACAGCTGGACCACCGAGAAAGTCGAACCGTGATTTCAGGGCGGGCAAAGCCTCCACCAGTGTTCTGAATCTGCAATGATGACATCATGAGTCCTCTGACTGTCTGGGGGTTGACGGCAGCAGACCCGCACATCGGCAGATATTTATATCTGACACTTCTGACGCACAGGCCCTTGTGAAGTACTCATGACCACGACCACGTGGTGAATCTCCCCCTATCTGCGCTCCAAACTGTCGATGGCACGTGGAGCTGTTGCCTGATGACTCCTTGTGTATCGGGAGAGTCGACGGGTATAAAGTCTCCGCCGATTTACCCACCTCGCCTCCTCTTCAATCTGTGTACGGAGTGCGTGTCTATGAGGCACAATGGATTTCCGAGTGCCGTACTGTGTGGTGGGTCCTGTGCGGCACATTCCCCATTCCACTTGTGCGTCGCCGCCACCAGACGCGCCTCGCGTCTGAGCTCACTATTTGCAGACAATGGTTTGTGCCGGATGGCTGTGATGCGCGTCTCCGTCAATTCGTCCTGTTGTGGTTATCTGCATAGGCCAAGACACAAGGCGATTGGGAGCTAGCACGTCCTATGATCAATCATGGGTCATCTGGTATGGAGAGATTCAATGCCTATCTACACAGTCAGAAAGAAAGAGAAGAGAAGGACCCGCCAAGCGCCCAAGTGCAAACGCCAAGGTCGAGCATGCCAACATCGCTCTCGACCTTATTCCCTTTTCTCATTACCAAGCCTACAAACGACGACGCTGCCCCGTCACCACTCTACTCTTCCTCTTCCTCCTCACTCTCCTCATCCTCATCCATGCCCTCAGCCGCCGAGACCTTGAACGTTGGCGCCTGATCGACGCCCATGTAGCTGTCACTCATGAGGAAGAGGGTCAACTCGTGCTCGCCCTCCTTGGGCACGACGTACTCGAGGCGCGTCTTGAGCTCGCGGCCCACGGTGACGCGCTTGATGGCGAGCAGGCTGCGCTCCTTCTCGTCGCCGACGACGAGCCACCAGTTCTCGCTCTTTTGCGCGGGGAAGAAGGGCGCGTGGACCTCGCCCTTGGGGTCGTCGTCGTCCTCCTCCATCTCGCGGGTGACGGTGACGGAAAGGTAGGCGGGCGCGCCCGCGACGATGGACTCGGGCTCCTCGACGACAAAGTCGATCGACAGGTCGGGGTAGTACTCGTTGACGAAGCGCGCGGCGTCGGCGAGCTGCGACTTTTCGAACGAGAGCGCCTTGACGAGCGGCCCGTTGCGCTCGTCGTCCGGGTCCATGGCCTCGATGAAGTCGGGGATGTCGCGGACGCCGAGCGCCGTCACCTTGGCCGCCAGCGCGTCGTCGACGTGCGGAATCTGCTTGAGCGGCGAGTCGCGGTCCCACATGGCTTGCACCACCATTTGGCTGATTTCCATGGCGTTCATGGCATTGAGGTGGCCTTCAGATGAGAGTACATCGACAGTTGCGCTGAGCAAGGGGAGAACCTTGCGCAGGATCGTCTCTTGGTCCTTGGACAAATCGATGGGAAGCTGCATGCGTGAAAAGTGGGCCTGGAGGAGGACAAACGCCTTGAAGTGCGGCGACTCCTCCGATCCTGTGGCCATCTTGACGGGAAGACGGTCATGGACGCGGCGCAGAACTGCGTCCTCGTGGCGCCGGATCTGGATGCTTTCGAATTCGGTTGCTGAGGTGATGATTTCGAGGATGCCCTTGAGCTTGGTGCGCGCATTCAGCGACAGCAGGAAGGTTTGCATCGTGATGAAGGAGATGTTGTAGTAAGCCGCAATCATGGCCGGGTTGAGCGGCGTGATGGAGTCGTCTTCCTCGTCAAGCTCGATAATCTTGGCGTCTACAAGGTCCTTGATTGTCGTCTCAACGAGCTCAGACAAGTGCGCGCTGAGCCCCTCGTGCGAGATGTCTGTCAGACCGTAGTAGCTTGGGTTGGCAAGCAGTCTCCGGTAGAAGTACGTGTAGGTAGACCAGTCAACAGCATCCTGGGTCGAAGTGATCATGCGAGTGCTAATCTCAGCGACAAAAGCGTCGTGCAGGTAGACCTGGAGGTGCGACTCGATCGGGAGCGCTTCGTTCAAGAACTTCTTGTAGTAGTCGCGCTTGACTGCGGGCAGCATCAGGACACCCTTGCTAATCTTCTCCTCGCCTGGTCTGCCGGCCTTGCCAAACATTTGCAGAATCTCGCTCAGGGGGTAGTCAATGTACCGGTGCTCCCTGCCCTCGAAGAATTGCGTATTCATGACAATGACGAGATGCGCGTTGACATTGATCTCCCAGCAGCAGTCTCGCGACACCAGGAGCACCTGAATCGCGCCGATACGGAAGAAGTGCTCGACCGCCTTCTTGTCAAACGAGCTGAGCGCCTCGTGGAAGTAGCCGATACCGTGAGACAGTGACTCGGCTAGCGCCGGTTCACTGATTCTCTCGAGAACAGGCTGCATCTCCTCAATGGGAGCATGCAAGAACCTGTCCTCATCATCATCCGCTACGCAATTTGCCAGCAGGTCCAGCGCCGTGTTCCTGACCTGCTTCCTGCTAGGCACGAAAATCATGGCAGGCTTGTCTGGCGAGAGCTGCAGCACAGACTGGTAGGCTGGCTTAGCCATTGCCAGCATGAGCGAGGGGAAGTGTGGGATGGTAAACGACTGAATGTGCAGCTCAAGCGGAACGGCGCGGACATGCGGGCTGAAGTTGAAAATGGTTTGCTTTGTTGCACCAATCCACTCTCCAATGTCACGGGCATTGGCGAGCGACACACTGAGACCTACGATACGCATCTCCGACTCGAGCTGGAGCGTCATGGCATGCATGCGGGACACGACAGTTTCATAAGTATGACCGCCTTGGCCTCCAATCATTTGCAAGTCGTCAGCAATGAGCAGCTTCACGCTTTGGACATTCTTGCGGCGCTGCCATTGCCGTGAAATGGCGTCCCACTGCGGAGGAGTAGCAAGGATCAAGTCGCCCTGCTCGAGAAGTCGAAGATCCGCCGTGGTCTCGCCAGTCAGCTTGACAATGTTCTTGCCACCTGCAACCTTTGCGAGGCGCTGTTGCCAATCCTTCAACTTGTTGTCGACGAGCTCTTGGAATGGTGCGAGGTAGACAGCCCGCCCCTCAGATTTGGACCAGTGACGCAGCAGAGCAAACTCGGCACAGACGGTTTTGCCCATGCCCGTCGCAGCTCCGATGAAGACGTTCTCGTCCATCTGGAATAGCGACGGGAAGGTTTGCGTCTGGACCTTGTTGAAGCGCTCCCAGTTGGGGTAGAGCTCCTGGAAGTCGGGTCTCTTGAGGGCTGCCACAGGTAGGGGCTGCATGTCCAACAACGGGGTAGGCTGCGGGAACTTTTCAGGGAGAATCAGCTTCTGGAAGCTGACGGCAATCTTGGTCTCCGAGTGCATCCACCTATCCGACACGACGCTGATGAAGTAGTGAGGTGGCATCGGCTCGGTAATGGGAACGGTGAATTCGACCAAGTGCTCGTTCATCTCCGACATGGCGTATTCGCGGCGAAGGAGAAATTGGTCGTGGAAGAGAATCTCCTCGCCGTCGCAGTCCTCGACAATGATCCAAAAGCTCTCGGCGCTTCCATGGAGAGTCTCGTCCCACACAAAGTTGGGAGTGATGGTCAATTCCATGCGAAGCATAGTGCGGGTCATGGGCTGGACGTGGGCCTGAATGTCGAGACGAGGGAACTTTTCAACAAGCCCGCAGACAGTCCGTCCAGCGCGGGGCAGGCCCATCATCTCTCCCATGCGCGGCGGGTCGAGGTCAAAGTAGCTGGACCAAGGGACATCGATACGCTCCGCTTTCTGAACAATGTCGCGAGGGCATTGGGGGAACTGACGCAGCGGAGACATGGTCGGCCACATGCGCTTCTCGGCCATTTTGCAGAGGTCGAGGGCGGTCTTTGCTACAGACGCCCAGTTCTTCTTCAAGCAAATCTCAAAGATGGCGCGCAGGATACGGCCAGCCGATTGCGTGACGTAGACCAAGTCCGCCATCAAGGCAAGACCCTCGAGCTTGAGACGCGAGATGTAGGCCTGGAGCAAGACGTTGATCTTCGCGTGCGGCTCCTCGATGCTCTCCTTGACGGGAATGGGGACACGACCCAGGAGCTTCGCCAGCTCAACCTTCTCGTCCTGACGAACCGGAATGTACTTGAACTCATCGCTGAGCGCAAAGACGCGGAAGAGTTCAATGGTCGAGATGTTGGGTTGGATGTGCAGATTGTAAGTGAGCATCGAGCTGTGCGTGATGTAGTAATGCGAGGCAATGCGACCAAGCTCGGTACTTTGCAGTCTGCCAGACTTCTTGTCGTATTTGATGAGGCTTGATTTTTCCAAAACAACAGCAGCGGAGTGAATCAGATCCACACGCTTCTGTTCGAGAGCCTCATCATCTTCGTACTCGGCGCCGACGCTGTACAAGCCAGGAGAGCGCAGCATGCGAACGTAGAGGTATGTGTAGCCGAGCCACTCGACGGCCTCATCGCGACTACGCACGTTGCCCAAGACGATTTCAGCATTGAGATTGTCGGACAGCCTGCTCATGAACTGTGACTCGATGGGGAGTTGCTGGTTCATGAGCGACAAGTAGTACTGCAATTCCGACTGCGTGGTGATGATGATACCTTCACCGTACGTGTCGTATTGAGGACGACCAGCACGACCAAGCATCTGGAGCACGTCCTGCGGGCTCAGCTCCACCCAGCTACCCTTTTCGGGGGAGTAGATCTGGGTACCCTTGATGATGACGGTGTGAGCGGGCAAGTTGACACCCCAGGCCAGTGTCGCTGTACAGACGAGGACACGGAGCGACCCATCGGCAAAGAGATCTTCGACCGATGTACGGTCAGCGCGGCTCATTCCAGCGTGGTGAATACCAAATCCGTAGGGCATGACATCCTTCAGATCGGCATTCTGCACTCCCTCGGCTTCTGTCCGCAGAATTTCCCTGCTGGCGGCGTCGCTTCGGATGATTTGGCCAATCGTCTCGAGTTCCAGCGCCTTGTCCCGGATGTACTTGGCCGTCTTGGCCGTCTCCTTTCTGGAGTGAACAAAAATCAACATCTGGTTGTCGTGCTGGCCAACCTGCTCCAAGACCTTGTTGTAGCAGACGTCGTTCATAATCTTGAGCTGCTTGATGGCCTTCTTGTCTGTCACGCCAATGAACTCTTGCTTGAGCGGACAAGGCCTGAAGCTACCGTCAAAGTGGAAGAGCCCCTTGATGGGATCAACACGCAGGAAGCTGGCGACGTCGCGGTAGTTGGGAAGCGTAGCACTGAGACCAATAATGCGGACAGGGTCACCAGTCTGCTCCACACGGCGGATGGTTCTGCTGACGATGCTCTCCAAAACGGGACCACGGTCGTCGTGCAGCAAATGGATTTCATCAATGCAAATCAGGCGGACCAGATTGGTGTAGCTCGTGTCCGTGGCCTTGCGAGTAATGACATCCCACTTCTCCGGCGTGGTAACAATGATTTGCGTGTCCGCGATTTGCTGCTTCGTGAGTTGACGGTCACCCGTCAGCTCAGAAACCTTGATACCGTACGGCTCGAGCCTCTTGCCAAAGTTGCCGACTTGCTCCTGCACCAGGGCCTTGAGGGGCGCAATGTAGATGATTTTGAATTCATCGAGATTGATCTCGCCTGTCTCGGGGTTCCTGTGCTTGCCGATTTCGCGGAGCATCGTCAACATTGCCACGTTTGTCTTACCAGAACCAGTCGGAGCGCAAATCAGCATGTTGCCATCGTCGTTAAAAGCAGTGGGGTAGCAGCGGGTCTGGATGCGATTCAGGCTCTTCGACGAGCCGAACCCTACTCTCGCCCACTCTGGCAAGTCGGAGACAGGCATGTCCGGAGGATCATTAGGGTCTCTCTTCGGCTTCGGGGCGGGGACATGAATTTCTTCGTATCCCTTGAAAGTACGCTTCGTCGATCCCTGAGGCAGCTTGACGTTCGGGTTCGTCATGAGGTGGTTGCCCTGGTCAAAAACAAGGTTTTCCAAGTTGATGAGACGCTTGGGCTGGAGCCCACCAACCAATCCTCTTTCGCCAGCATCAGTCATCTTGGTGTCCTCGGCCTTCGGAACATCAATGTTCATGAGATCCAGTTCCATTTTCTTCTTCGTCGGGGCGTCGGATGGCGCTTCTTCTCTCCTCAATTCGGTCAAGATGTTTTGGTGGCCGCTCATAATCATGTCCTTCTCGATGGCTTTTCGCTCCTTGGGGTCTTCCTCCTCCCTTCGCCACCTCGTGACCCAGACAATCTTGTCCCGGTTGTTGAGCAGCTTGGAAATTAGGTCGTGGTGGTCCCAGTCGAAAAGGTCCATAAGATGGTTTTCAATCTCACGAGGGTCTTCCTCGACCGTCCCATCCTCGAGCTCGCCTGCCAACAGTTGCAGTGCCTTCTGTGACTTTTCTTGCTGGATATGTGCGTCCTCGTATATGTGGCCGATTTGGCGTTGTAACCAGTAGGCGTCAATCTCGTACGCTGGAATAGACTGGACGTCCTTTTCACCCGCGTCCGCTGTAGCACCGTCAATAACCATGCCGTCCTCGTCAATCCTGCCCTCCTCTTCCTCAGGGACGATTCCTCCTGCAGCCGTCACGGCCTCTTCTGCGCCGTTTCGATCTGCAAACTCGCCATCTTCCTCATCCGAAGTTTCGTTTTCATCCCGGACCTCGTATGTTTGGCCAGCGTCCTCGTCGTCTTCTTCCTCGTCGAACACGACCGCGACACCCTGCCTGTCATCCAGCTCCGCGCCGGCAGCGTTTGCGCCACCATCAGCCATCTCTTCATCGTCGTCTTGCGCATCATAGTCTGTAATCTTTTTTCCCAGGTTGACCAGCTCGTTGAACTCCTTGCCCCCCATGCTGGTTCCCAAAATGTCATCAATCTCCTTCTTGCGGTCGAAATCCTTCAGATTCTCATCCTTCAGGTACTCCAGCACCGCATCAGCCGCACTCCTGACAACGTGGTTCGGCACATCGCCCAAATGCCTCCCCACAATCGTCGTGATGAGCTCGTACGTCGCCCGCGTAGCCGGCGTCCGGGGCCTGTATCTCAGATCCTCAACCAGCAAGTCTGCCTGGCTCAAGATTCCCGTACCACGCGTCTGGTTGCTCTCGCCTCCGCGCTTGCGCTTGCGCTCGCGCTCGAGCACGTCGGCGCCGGCGTTGATGCCACCGCGCTGCAGTCCCTCGAGGGCGTTCTTGGGCTTCTTCTTTTGCGTGGGCGCCGCGTCGCGCGCTACCCGGCCGCCCATTTCCTTGATGCTGATGCGCCCCGCCAGCGATTCGGGGTCGCCAGTGGCCTCGTCGCCGCGGCGCGACACAAAGCGACGGTCGGCCTGCAGCACCAAGTTGGACATGGCTGCATACTTGAACTGCGCCAAGTTGTTCTGCTTTTGGTCCGCCATGATGGGCTACTGGTAGGGGAGGTCGTTTCTAGATCGATGATGGACGGCGTGGCGATGAAGGCGTTGTAGATTTTCGACGGCGATTGGGGGGATTGGCGGATTAGGAGCGCGGTGAAGCTCTCATGGCCTCTTCACAGGCCCGGAGAATGCGGATTGAGAGACGGTCGCGGGTGAGAGGACGGACAGTGTGGAGAGAGGCGGAGAGGTGAGGTTTGATGATAGACGCGAAGACAGCTTGACGCGAAAATGCTGGAGCATCAACTCGCCGCCACACCGCCTCACCGCCTTCACTACTACTTGGCATGCAAGCTACGCCTTACCCTTTATGGATTAGCGTGTCAACCTCACCTCGTCGTCGCGACAGCTTGATCGCTCGATTTTTCTTCTCAAAGAGAAACTGAAAATGCACCGGGAGCATTCGTATCGTTCAGCCCAAGGACTTTGAGATGATTTGACCGCATGAGGCCAAATTTACCACGACGATGCCGACAATTCACAGCATGCATACAAGGAGCATTCAAACACCCAATGCGAGCACTTCGTCTTTTTATACATTTTTTTGGTATTTTCGCTATGACGTCCTATCCTACAGTCGCACCTTTTTTTCCTATATACCTGGGGAGTCATCAGCACCACCGACCTCGACTTCGTCATTTTCCAACCACCAACGGGCCCATTAATCGTTGACCCAGTTTCCCAAAGAAGCTCCCAACCAAAGAAATCTAGCGAATCAGAACCAATAGAGGAATCACCTATCCACGCCTATAACCACGCCTCTCTCTCTCCTCCATCCTCAACCTCGCCCTATCCATCTCTCCACCTGAGTAGCGCGTATCCTCAATCTCCCTGACGCGCGTAGGGTAGCCCATGGAGTCAACATCATCCACCTCGCGGACATCAACCAGATGGTACGAGCCACGGCTTCCAGCAATGCTACCGCCGACATTGGAGCTATGCTGGGTCCAGGGTCGGGAGGCGGGCGCGTGGTTATCAGCAGCAGGCTCGAAGAAAGCTTCGGATGGCACTTGGGTGATTCTGACGGGACCGGCTGTCATCGGGGCGCGCGGATCCACGACCAAAGCGGGGGGTTCGGGCTCGTCGACAATGCGACGATAGCCGCGGGCGGTGTAGGAAGTTGGCTCTGAGGACGGCATGGCGTGTCGGGGCGTTGCAGACCACTGGCGAGGCGCATCCATCCAGTAGTACTCTCGCATGCCCTCTGCAAATGGAACATCCTCGCTGAAATGACCATCGTATCCCCTGCGTCGGCGAGCTTGTTCGTCTGTAGGGCCAGGAGTGAATCGAACGCGGGTCTCATCGTAGTAGTTCATGCCTTCCTCCCGATGGCTTGAGTGGCGGGCCTGCATGTGCTTGCGCGGTGAGGTCGCTGGGCGGGAAGGGCGCGTTCCAGAGCGAAGGGTGCTTGTGCTCCTGGTTTCATGGTCCGCTTTGGGAGACTCAGGAGGGCTTGACGCTGGGTACGTGACCCACGAAGTGTGAGTGCGTGCAGCTTGCGAGCCGCGCCTCGATCGCGAGGTGTGCTGCGAAGCTTCAGTGCGAGCCTTGATGTGCGGCGGCGGGTCAGTCATCGAAAGCTTGCTCATGCCCGCAGATGGTGGAGACGGCGCACGAGTACGCTCCTTAGACTTGGATTTGGTGAAGATGCCGTGGCGGAACGCCTGAGGATGGCTCTTGAGTTTCTTCTCGGCATCAGTGACGTGACGCACTGTCGTCGGTTGCTTGGCCGGAGTGTCCGTAGAAGGTGGAAGCGAGCGACGACGAGCGCGATCCTGCCACTCTTGAACCCTTACAACAGTCCTACTCCTGGATCGCCGGTGGCGAGCCGGCATCGTCTCTTCAATGGTGATCTGGACGCGACTGTCAGACCTCGACCTTTGGCGACCTCGGCGGCCCTCTCTCTCCTTGACATTGATGTAGACGCGGCTGCCGGAGGTTTCCCTTTGACTGTCTCGGGCCTTGTGGCGCGGCCTACCACGCTCGCTCTCTTCAACAACAGGAACCACCTTGACTCTCTCCGTCTCCAAGACACCACCCCTCAGCTTCCTTCCAGGTCTTTCAATGACAACCCTCTCTTCATCGTCACTGGAATTGTCCTCTGTCTTGCATTTACCGCAAATTGCAGGGTCGATGCGTTGTCCAGGCTCGACGGGATGGTCATGGTGGTACTTTCTTGAACGAGGTTGCCGACAGACGGAACAGAAGTGGTAGGCTTCGTAGGCATGGCCGTGTCGAGATGAAGCCTGTCGAGAGGAACGATGGCTGGCACCAATTGCTGGCGACTCCTTGGTATGGGTGATCTTGAATTCCTCTTGAACATCGCCACGAGCCGATCTGGAGCGGGAGGGTGATGGTGATCGGAGGATTGGAATGGGAAGAGCGTAGCCTCTGGTCGGCACGGATGCTCCACGAGGCTCGTAGGAATAGACATCTCCCATCATCAATGGACCTGAGTAGTATCCGGCTCTGCGGGGAGGCAGGATTTCGTCGGGAGACTCTACCTCATACGGCGAAAGGGGGGGAGGAGCCATGGTTGCAGATTGGTCGTCTTGATATACGGGTGTTGGTGAGCTGGAAAACGTATTATAGAGTCGTCGTCCTAGGTCGAGCTTGGGTAGCTTGATCTTTCCGTAGCGAAAGGGGTTGGACTTCTGCGCAGAATCAGGCCTTGCTCCCGGTGGCGGATAAGTCGTCGCTTGCTCCGGTTGGTCGACCTTCAAATTCTGCTTTTTCGTCTTACGACGAAGTCTCCTCTCCTCTGCGCGAGCGATCTCGGGTGAAGGCGAGCGACGGAATTCCACTTTTCGCTCAAACCTGCTGGCACGAACTGTTGTGTCCCTAGCGGTGATCTCAGGTGTTCGCTCAACCTTGCTGGCACGAACTGTCGTTGTGTCCCTAGCGGTGACCTCGGGTGAAGGCGAGCGACTGTATGCAGAGAGGGCAAAATGGACTTTCTTGGGCCGCTTTGGGCCAACCACGGGTGAGGGCTCTGGAAACTTCTTCAGGGAAGCTCGCAACTGCGGCAACTCTGGCGGCGGAGGGGGAGGAGAGGAAGACGATGAAGTCGACGAAGGAGAAGGTTGAGGCGGTGGCGGCGACAAAGTAGTCGGAGCGGGAATCAGAGGATAAGGGACGTAGATGGAAGCTCTTTGTCAACAATGCAATCAGTGTCTGTCTTACAAGCAAACGTCTCGCATGCGATGCAATGCACTGCGAAAGACAGAGCGGAAACTTACCGGTCAGGAGGCACAGCGTAGAAATGGGCCGGTCTTTCCACAGGACTCTGGAATGTCTCCAATTGTTGGTTGCTAGGTGTTGTGATTGGCGCATCAATTCTCACTGTGGTGGACCAGGCCTTGGGCGACTCAGGGCTGGTCGTGCTTTTCGGATGAAAAGGAATCGTGTGATTGGAGCTTGCCATGGCTTTTGTGCACGTGCTGGCCTCGGCGCCTGGAAATGGAAAGGGCTGGTGGTGGCCGCCGAATTGGGAGTGGTTGTGCGCGATGATGTCGCCGCGCGGTGTTGTTTGGTGTTGGTGGAAACTCGTGGAGCGAGATGATGTCGTCGCGACATCGTTGCGTGACGGGTGCCTTCTCTTTCAGTGCAGCAGAGCTACAAGCTCTAAGGTGAAAACGTGCACATAGGGAGTTATCAGGAATCACTAGAATATAGGTCACTACTAAAAACTCATTGCGCGAGATGATATCGTCGCGATGTCGTTGCGCGGGTGCCTTCTCTTTCAGTGCAGCAGAGCTACGAGCTCCAAGGTAGAAACGTGCACATGGGGAGGTATCGGAAATCACTAGAATATAGGGCATTACCGAAACTCGTGGCGCGAGATCATGGCGTCTCGATGCTATTACGTGACGGGTGCCTTCTCTTTCAGTGCAGCAGAGCCACGAGTTCTCAGGTAGAAGCGTGCGCATAGGAAGTTATCGTGTACATGACAACACCTTTGGCACAAGAGATAGAAACGGGTAGAAGCGTGCGCATAGGGAGTGATCGTGGACCGCTACGGTTCCTTTACCGAAAGAGACAGGAGAGACGGGACTGTGGATACTACGAATATCTTGATTTCGAGGGGATGCCCACAAGGAGGTATCGTGTGCAGCTGCAATGCCTTCACAAGAGAGCTGAGGCGGCACAGGCACGATCCGGAGAGCCATCGTGTACGGATACTACGAAAATCTTGAAGTGTATACATAACAGCACAACTCTTCCATCGCGAAAGTCAATGGTGACCAGACTCAAGATACTCGAAAAACTTGGAAAAGTCGTTGTGAAAGAACGATGCATCAAAATTTAACACTTGCAGACTTGGCGAAGAAATTGGGGAACAGGATCCACAGCTCCGGCTAAAGTCTTCTAGTAGAAGGGGCGTCTATAAAGAGGTGTCGTAGACTGTTGTAATGCCTTCGCCAGAGAGCAGACAGCACGAGCTATCTATCGTGGTCAGCAGATCCAGCAGCCGGATTGTAAGGTCTTGTTGAGGCGTTTTTCGTCCAATAAGTTGGGTCACTCTTACAAAGAAAGACAACAGCGCAAATTTTGAACAATGGCGTAAATACGCGGACACTCCGTCTTCACAAGCATAGAGACAAAGCCAAATGAGACCAGACAAACCAAGACAACAAAACAAGACTGGGCAGCCCAAAGGCTATTGACATAAGATCGGCTTCATTTGATTTTAGTTGCCCGCTGAACGGGGCTTCTTTTTTTCAGACTGTACATTCTAGACTGATGCAAAAAATTTTGATGCAGGCAATTATTTTGCAAGAAAATCAAAACACTACTCGACCCGAAGGGTCTTTGGACCCTTCTTCTTCGCAGTCCTCTTCTTCTTGTTGCCCTTGTCGAATGCCATGGCCGCCGCGTGATCTCTTCCGAGGTTGTCCAAGTCCTTGACCTTGTAAATGCGGATGATCCAATTCTCGCTGGTGAAAGCCTCCTCGACCGTGCTAAGTTGGGGTCCCTCGGCCGGAAGGCGGGAGCCACGGACACGGTCGGTAGCCTGGCCAGAGGGGAAGAGGGAGTTGTAGTTGTAGTAAGACATCTTGTACCTGTTGCTTTGTTAGCAATCGTCACCAGATTCGGGGCGGGAAAACTTACATCAAGCTGTTCCTCATGGTAGGGGTAGCTTGGTCATCAACACGGTACTCGCCCCTGGGGGTGAAGAAGTCGCGCTCCTTGACCTCATCGGGCCAGATGCCCTCGGCGATCCTGACCATCCACAGGAACTTGTTGATATCGTCGCCGGAGTAACCAAGCAGACCTCCAAAGACGACGAGGACATAGTCAACCTCGTGTTGGCGCATGATCGGGTAGCTGACCTCCTCGCGAGAGCTCATAGCCTTGCCCACCGTGGCGATGTGCGTGTTGTTCCAGGTGTTGTTGTCGACCAAGGTGGGCCTGTCAGCCATGCCACCAATCTGGTATCCGTAGTCCCACCACGACATGATCTTGGCGTTATCGGGAGTGTTTTGGCGAAGCCAGTAGTAGGCCTCGCGGTAGTCATCAATGATGTGTTGGCTGCCGTCAGGAAGTCTGCTAGCCAAAACAACCGAAGGCGACGAGTACGCGTTGGAAGTGACCCATGTGCAGTGCATGACGAAGAGCAGGAGGTAGATCGTGGTGGAAGCAACGACCGTAAGCTTCGAAGCATACGAGTAGATACCGACGACTGGACTACGGGTGGAGCGGAGAGATGCTGGCAAGAAGCTAGAGGCAATCTCTTCCGTAGTGTGGCCATTCTCCTTGTTGCTAGTCTTCGTGGACGGCTTGGGGCTGTCCACAACAAGGTAGGCGTCCAAGATGTGCGAAAGAGCCATGGCCGAGGCGACGCAAACAATCGGAGTCAAAGTCAACATCAGACGGACCATGACGCCAGCAAAGTAGCTAGACAAGACGGCGTAGATGACGACAAAGACTTGCTCGTCGGTGAGCTTGCGGTAGCACATGTACACTCCCGCGGGGAAGAGCCAGATGAGCAGGTTGAGATCGAAAAAGAAGGCAGGCCAGGCGGTAGGTTGGTGCTCAGAGACAGACGCGATGATGGGGATGTGAATCTTGGCGTATCCAGTGTCCCAGAGAGAGTAGAAGCGGCCAGTCCAGGGAGCAATGACACCGGAGAAGGTGAGCAGAACAAGGCCTCCAAAACCAACGACGAAGATGGAAAGGACCAAAGCCCGCAGCAAGGTCTGGAACTGCTTGCTGGGGAGCTGGGCCCTCACGTACTCGGTGAATCCCACAATCTGCAGCAATCCAAAGACACCTGCAGTTCAACGTCAGTAAACGATGTGGAAGTAGGCCGGAAAGATCATACCAAGGGCAGACATGTGCTCGCTGGACCTGATGGGCAAGAATCCAACAAACGGAATCTGCATGCTAGCCAACGTTCCCAGGGCATACCAAGTGGTGTAGCTGACGTAGAGACGCGGGCTGTATCTTCCCATGCAGATGAGGACGAAGGCGTGCAGAGGAATCAAGTTGGTGATGAAGACGTATCCACCCCATGCGGACACCATGTAGCCGTAGAAGAGGGCGCACAAAGCACCCCACAGCGCAGAGCCATTCTTGAGAGCCTTGATCCAGAGGAAGAAGGTGAACACCAGCAGGAAGATGGCGATGGCTTCGTTGTCGTAGCTTCCAGCGACGGAGCGCGAAATGTAGCCGGGGGTGATGCCCATGAAGGCGGCGGCCAGCAGTCCAGCAGAAGGAGACTCGGACATTTCCGAAGTCAAGAGGTATGTGGAAAACGCCGTGAGGCCTGAGAAGGCCGGCGCAAGGAGCACACAGATGTTGCGAATGTCAACGGGGATGGTGAGGAAGCGGAGAATATGGTAGATGACGCCACTGGTGACCATGAGGCCTGGGTACAGCGTACCACCAGTAACTCTTCCCAGAGGATGCCATGTTCCTGATGGAAAGCCGAATCAGCAATTGACTCGAAATTGTGACGTGGAGATGGTTGGAAGGGGTGGTGGTCGGGCAGGACGCGTACTGTCGTCGAACCAATCCCAAAACTTGTAGAAACCGTGCTGGACGAGATACTTTGTCGCGCGAAAGTTGAACCAGGGGTCGACTATCGGAGATGTCAGCAGAGGCCTAGAGAAGCTAGAGAAGCAGTGTTGAGCTTACATTCGTGAATGATGCTCTCGAAGCGGATTACACTGAACAGCCGACTAGCTACCGCAGCAGCAGCAATTGTGACGAGAATAATGATGCGGAGCATGCCGCGGGTATTTCTACCCGTGACGCCCTGCAGAAAAGCGCTCTTGTCCGCGGCGTCAGCCATGGTAGAGCAATTGCAGAGGAGGATGCAGCTGGACAGGTGGTTGTGGTGTTGGCCAGCTTGCCCTGACAGTGAAGCCGCGTAACCGGGAGGAAGCCACCTGGAGCTTTGGACAGGGCCCGCGCCAAGACATTCGGCCACCGCCCGCCGACAATCGACTTGGGGATGATGCACCACAACGTCTGCAAAGAAACTATCTTTTGGGACGATTTATTTTGGTCGCAGAATTCGGCCCGCTCCGTTTCGAAAGTGTGCACTTTTCATGTGGCGTCAAGTTTCCCGCATCAGGATTCATCGTCTTGGCGGCTAACAAAAAGTTGAACATTATTGCCGGGTGAACAAGTACATAGAATATCCAGTCGTGAAGAGTACCCCAAAGAAGAAATTCATGGCTCCCGCAGCAGTCTGAGAAAGAAAATTGGGTTGCGCATAACGCCCACTACCACCACTCCGAGCATCTCAGCATCGGCTTCGCTTCCAGGAATAATCAGCACCGCATGTGCTACTTCTCCTTCTCTATACCCAAGCCAGAAATTGTACCGGGTGTCGGGTATCATCGTAGTGTCAGTTCAGGTCAAGGAGACGGCCCTTTTGACGTCGTAATCTCGGGCGTGAGTTGCGTGTATTTGGGGATTGGCCGACATGGCCGTGGATCGATTGCGGCACAGGGCGCTTAACAGCATTCCTCGGCGCACTGGGAGTCGCGTTAGCTGTGGCTCGTTTGAAACTGGAGGGCGTTGGCCTCGGCTCACCTCGCAGCATTCTGCGCAACACTCGCAGCCTTCTTCGCAGACGAAGCAGCAGCAAAGAACTGCAAGACAGGTACCAAGGCAGCCACGGTCCTTCTTCTCCTTCACAATGACCTGCTGGGGAGGGCCCTGCTGGTATTGCATCTATTCGGTTCTGGTCAGCGACGGCGCATAGGGCCAGGGGTAATGGGCGACGTACAGGCTGCTGAGGGTAGCCGCCGTAGGGAGGTTGTTGACCATAGCCCTGCTGGGGAGGGCCGTAGCTGTTGGAATCGTCAGCCTTGTTTGCGCGCGCAGTAGGCCGTTGCCAAGAGGAGCGGTGCTCACCTCTGCGGCGGGTACTGAGGACCACCCTGGTAGTAACCTTGGTTGGACATTTTGCGATGTATGCGAGACTGTCGAGTCAATGGCGACGATCAGCAGATGCGCAAGTGAGGATGCGAGAGCAGCGTAGACTCACAGTCGGTGGTGAGGAGAGGGATGTGGAGGTTGGTTTTGGTGGCGGCGAGGAGAAGACGGGACGCGGAGTTGCGGGAGACAGGCAGAGAGGGTCAGGTTGTGAGATTGCAAGGGAACCGGGACGGGGCTGCGGTTTTGTACCACTGGACGGCTTGTCAAAGCACCTCCGGCTGGCCGCCGGCGCACATCACAAGCGCTGCTCGTCGCCCCCACTCGACACCTTTTTCGCGTCCATCTCACCTCCACTACTCTGTCACTGCTCAGCTCAGCCACCATTCGCCGCGCAACAGCACCAATACTACACAAATCCTCGCATCACCGTCTCTGCTGAGCCTCAAGACAATCGCAAGGCTGAAGATGCCTCTTGGTCCACCTCGCTCGGATACGATACCGCAGCCGCATTTCGCACCGGCTCATCTTAATGCAGCGCTCAGTCCCACTCTTACCTCGTCGCCTGGCCGGTGCATATGCTAGCACACCTCACAAGCAGCGGCACTGCGAAACCCACGGCGTCTATCACATTGTCGGATTCTTGAGCTTCCAGTCGAGTTTATGCAGTGGTGCGGCCGTGGCGTTGCGAGCCGCGCCAGGCAGCTGACCGGGTCGACTCCGACTCCCGAGCCCTCACAGCCTGGGCAGAGGAGCTGCATTGCTGCCCTTTTGGGTTTAGCTTTCCGCGACGGGGCAGGTCATGGCGACATGATTATTCCATTCTGCATGAGGCGCTCCCAGAAGCTTCCTGCAAAACGCTGCTACATTTCATACGACGACCTCTTTGGGCCGCTATCCAAAGTCTCATTTCCTTTTCTGCGCTTTATACGACAGCCCTCTGCCCACGACTTAAGTCATTTCGTTCATGGTGCATCCCTCTGCAGATCCGACGTCTGTCGCTCACCACGTGGAGTCCCGCGACTGATCGGCGCTCAAAGACATGCGTGCGTCTCGCCAAAGACGACGTGACTGCACCTGGCAATCTTCAAGAAACACACCCTGTCCGCCCTGAAGATCACATCCACCAGAAAACGACCGCTGCCATCTAGCACAGGACAAACCCGTTGGACGCAGCGCCCTTGCGCGTCACGATCCCGCAGTAATATCCCACAGGATGGCTATCGTACGAAATGTCGCCGCTCCGGTAGAAGAACACCACGCGCTCATCACCCGCATTCGTGTCGTTGGGTCCGCCATTGTACGCAAGGCCGTTGGCGAGAGGAAAGTCGTAGCGCATGTTATTGGCCGGACAATAACTTGTAGGCACAATCGTCTGGCTCGCAGCGCTGCTGTTGAACGTCTGCGGAAATTGGCCCACTGGAGAAGCGTAAGTTGCCAGACATGATCCAGGAGTGATTGACTTACTGCCGCGTGTCTGGTCCGCGACAAGCAGGTTGATGCCATACTGCACCGCGAGGTAGATTTCGTGGCCCGAGTAGCTCTTGTCGCCGCACTTGAACATCCCATCCGGATCCGGGCCGTACTCGAGATGGACAGGCGTCGCAGGCGGATCGCCTCGCCGCGCGAGTCTTGCCAGTGGAATGGCACTGACGGATCCGAGGAGAAAGACGAGTAGCAAAGTGACGACCACCATTTTGAAAACGAAGACGAGTTGGAATAACTCGTGGATTACTGGCGTTGGCTCACTGGATGAAGCGACAGTTGGAAGGCAGGTGGCATACGGTCGACATATATCTTGCGTCTGCTTCGACCTACACCACCTGCGTCCAGTTCTACAACAAACCGGCTTTGGAAGCGCATCCTCCTCGTCCTCCTTGTCCACACCTCTCGCGACTTCTAGCCTCTTTTCAGTATCCTCCCAGGCCACTTGCTGCATCGCGCGGTGGTGCAATGTGGTTGAAAGGAGCAAGTGTTGCACGAGCGACACTCCAACAAAGGACAGACCAACCCGGAAACAATCGGCCATGGTGGTGCAACACAGGTCCATGACGTATCAGCGGTCGACACAACCAGGTAGGTGGGCAGTCGGTAAACTGACAGTGTATCTGTGCAGCTTCATAGCCAGGTAGCTACGTTGCCTCGTGTGGGACTGCCCAGTATTGCAGTAGACAACTACGCTACTCCAACAGCTGTGACTGCCTCGGATGCAACGAGCAATTCAGAAGCTGGATCTGGAGCCAGACGGCGTCACGCACAGTATGTGACTACACGGTAGGCCGGTGGCAGACAGTCGGTTGGGAAGCCCTCCCTGATTGAGAATCGTGAGCTACACCGCAACAACCTGCAGAAGGCACCTAGCTCTAGTTCAGTGTCCTGTACACCCACATACACACAAATACTGCCTGTACAGGACACGCTCATCATGCCAATCGAGTCTTTGGACACAATCATGCCTGTTCCCACCATCGTGACATCAACACTCCGCCCATCCAAAAGCCGGGACACTCCGCAACGCCAGGTAGCTTTCCAGCCCTACCCACAACGCGCAATGAAGCTTTTTTTTGGCAGGTGCTTGGCTTTATGCCGCGCGGGTCAACGGTTTTCTCCCTAGCAGCCGGCGCGCCGGCAGGCGCTGCGGAAAATGCTTGAATTTGTGTCAAGCGTGGGTGCAGCCGGGCATAATGGTCCGCTGCTCCGGCGGCATCCGTGTCGCGATCTGCGGCTTTGCGCGGCTCGGCTCGACTTGCCGCGGGCGGGATTTGGATTGGCCCACGACCTATCTAATGCCTAAAACGAGGGGAGGCTTTGGGTGGATTGAGGTTGCTGTTGTTGCTTTCAATGTCAATTGGCTATAGAGGCAGCGGCGTGGGGATTGTGCAAGCACGCTCTTTGGAATTGAGACTCGGCCAGTGCGATTCGTTGGAAAGGGTATCACTTTTTTTGATTTCGGTTCTACTCCAGACGCCCTGCTCCGGCCTGCAATCCATCGGGAGCGAAGCGTTTGCCGTGTTGCCTACATCACGCCTAAACCGCTAACACCGACCTCCGTCTCCCCAGAGCAGACGGGCTCCCCTCAAATGCCCTCGCCATCGTCCCTCGCCCACAGCTTGACAGTCCTGTCGTGGCCGGAACTGCAAATCCACTTTGCATCCGCGCTGATGTCGACGCTCAGCACGTTGCCCGAGTGGCCCTTGAGCGGCTTGCAGACCGCCCAGTCGTCCGCGCTGAAGATGTTGACGCTCTTGTCGAAGCCGCAGCTGACGAAGAACGTGCCCGCCTTCTTGGGGACCACGGCGCCGCTGTCGGCGTCTGTGGCGGGCATGGAGCCCGTGGCCGGCCCGTCGATGCCCTTGAACCAGCGCAGGTCCGTCACGCCGCCGCGGTTGGCTCCAATGTTGCCCATCTCGCGCACGGCGCGGACGTCCCAGCACTTGGCGAAGCCGTCCGCGGAGCCGGATAGGACGCGGTAGCCGTCGGCGCCCCAGTCGAGGCCGTAGATGGGCGCAATGTGGCCGTCCAGGAGCATGACCATGCGGCCGGTGCGCAGGTCCCAGATGCGGCCGATGCTGTCGAGACCGGCGCTGGCTACGAGAGAGCCGTCGGTGTTGAAGCTCACCGTGTAGACTTCGCGCGAGTGGCCTTCTTGCAGGAGTAGCTCGGTTGTTGTGTTCACGTCCCACAGCCGCCACGTCGTGTCGAAGGATGCTGATGCCAGATATTTGCCTGAGGGATGGAACTCTGTTCGGCACACGCGGCCGGTGTGGCCGGACAGGGTCGATATTGGAGTGTCTTGTTCCAGATTCCAGAGGTGAATTTGGCCTTCGCCGCCGCCAGAAGCTAGGTTGACCGAGGACGTGGAGACGTTGCCTTCGGGGAGAGTCGCACCAGGAAACCAGGTAATGCCACCGATGCGGTCGGTGTGTCCTCTAAGCACGCCTTTCTCTTCCAAGTTGGGAACATCCAACAGCCTAATGCCACCGCCCCAGTTACCTGCCGCAATCATCTGACCGTTTGGCGCAAACCGCGCGATGCTGACAGGCCTGTCGCCGGCAATTTGAGATCCATAGAGGTCGAAGCCGGAAAGTTTCTCCTTGATGGCCTTGCGGTGCTTGACGTGCGTGCGCAGTGGTATACTGCTCTCCATCTTCTGATACGCGACGCGATTTTGTGCGCGGGGCAATGAGTACCGTGCTATGTCTTTTCGTGCAGCAAGAAGCTCATCCAATCCCTCAGTGTAGAATTCCTCGTTCTCTCCGCCGGCGTCGTCCTCCGCCGCATCTTGCATTGGCAAATCGCCCTCGCCATCTCCCAATTCGGCTTGGACAGTGAGCAGCTCTCGTAGACGATCTCTCCTATCTGCTGGTCCTTCTCCAAACAGAGTGATGGGCTCGCCGAGTTCTCGCAGACGTAGCCGTACTTTTGTGTCATCCGTGGGGACTGCGATTGTTGCTGCCAGGCGTTTGCGTTCGAATTGCGCGAGGATGGCCGAGGCTTTTTCAGATGGCACGCCGGTCGCACCAGAGGGCATGGCATAGTCGCGATCGATTGCTGCGCGAGAATGTCAGCGCGGTAAAGATACAGCGGTTGAAGAGCACTTACGAATGTTGGTCAAATCGATGCCACCCATGTTGGTGTCCTGTCGGGCAACTGACATCAGCTCCTTGTCAAGACGGGCGTTTGTTGCAACTATTGCAGAGCTGCGCCTTCTAGAGGTAGACATATGTGTAAACACCGTGTGGTCGCAGGCAAACGCTGGACGTGTTTGATAGCTTACCTCGTCGTGGTCCTCCTCCACGTAGGCCTGGCGCGCTGGGTGCATCATCTTGGCGAAAGTGACCAGCTTCAGGTGCTAGCTGGAAAGCAACGAAAGATCAGATGAAAGGGGAAAAGAGTGTGGGATGGCCAGGACTGTAGCAAGTCCAAAAGCTTCAAGGTGACCGTGTTGGAGGTGGACGCGGAACGGCGCGCCTGGCGGCGGAATTATGAGACAAGCTTTTTTCCTAAGTCCGCTCCGCGCCGCTCGGGTTGGGAGGAGCGGAACTAACCGTTTTGACATCACAGCCTTCGTCCAAGACGTCGTTGTTTGTCGTTTCATCTGCTTGAATATTCTATTATTTTCTCCATCTTTGCCCTCTTCACCAGCTCCATCCATCCTTCGTGCATATCCCGCCATTGGCTGTAATGCGCGCTGCCTAGACGGTCCGTCGCTCATGCGTGCGACTACCCGCCTGCTCGTCTCACTCGTCGTCCTCCTCATAGCCATGAGCTTCGCCGGACACCAGCTCCCGCGCAAGCTCGCTGCCTCTGCTAGAGCAGGTCTCTGCAGCCGCTCGCCGTGGCTATGTTCAGCGATACCAAGCCTGCCCATCGGCGTCGACCCACAATACCTGCCTAAAAGCATCGCCGGCGTTTCCTTTCAACGACTGTTCGGCTCGACCACACGGAACCCATCCCAAGACTCCAAATTTACCTATCGCATATCCGCTTCGTACACGGCCAAGGGCGTGCGATACAGCCCGGAGCGCAACTTGTTCAACCACAACCCCTTCGTGCGGCTGACTGGCAAGGGAGGAAAGCGGCGACCATTGAGCGGCCAAGATGCCTTCTTTGTCAATCAAATCGGAGACACTGGCGCTGTTGCCTTTGGAGTGGCTGACGGCGTGGGGGGATGGGTCGAGTCTGGCGTCGATCCCGCCGACTTCGCCCACGGCCTGTGCGATTACATGGCCGTTGCTGCCAATGGCTACCCAGAGGGCTTCGCCGACGGTCCCCTGCATCCCAAGGACTTGCTTCAAATAGGATACAATAATGTCATGAAGGACGACTCCATCCTCGGGGGAGGAAGCACGGCCTGCATAGCTGCCGCAGAGGAAGATGGCACGGTTGAAGTCGCCAAGTGAGCAACGCGATAGGTAATGGCTCGATGCTGTTTGGCTGACTTGATTGCAGTTTGGGTGACTCGGGATTCATCCACCTTGGGCTCAATGCCGTCCGCTACTTCAGCCCTCCTCAGACGCATGCGTTTAATACCCCGTACCAAATGTCCAAGATTCCCAAGGTCATGCTGGAGCAAATGAAGCTGTTTGGCGGCTCCACAGCACATGCCGAGACGCCCAAGGACTCTGCCGTCACACAACACAAGGTGAAGCATGGAGACGTCTTGGTATTTGCAACGGATGGAGTATGGGACAACCTGAGTCCGCAAGATGTCTTGTCCATCATCGCCAGGAACATGACCACGTTGGGCGGATGGTCGGATACTCAGAGCGAGCTCATCGTCAACCCGGACATTCGCGCTCTCACCGAAAAAGGAGGAATAGGAAAATCGGAGAACAACACTCTCCAGGCACTCCTCGCCATCGCTGTAACGGGGGCAGCCAAAGAAGCCAGTCTCAACTCTCGTCGGGATGGGCCTTTTGCCAAGGAAGTACAAAAATACTACCCGGGAGAAAACTGGCACGGAGGAAAGCCAGACGACATTTGCGTGGTAGTCGCAGTTGCGGTCGACCAATCTCAATGAGCATTTTTGTTTTGTATTTCAACCAGGGAATGGCAATACTAGCGGGGATGGCTGGAGGACCGTCTGTCTTCGGTTGGAATATTGGCGTTTACAAGAGGCTTCATGACATGTGGCATGTACCACTACTGTAGAGGCATCAGTGTGTACCGGTATATCGGCGTATGGCTGCATTAGACGTAGTCCTCGCGCTTGCCTTTTTGTCAACGAAAAATACAAATTTTTCTGCGCTGTTGATAATTGATTGACTAGAATATGAAATCCTCTGATAAGTCTCCCGGATATGGATAGATTCCATGACCTCATGCTGCTCTAGAGCGGTGTGCCGGCAAGTGGGACCAAAAAGCGTCATCACGTGTTTTGTCTGTGTTGTTGGTTGTGGTTGCCCCGGCAGCGGACCGACCGGCGACGCTCACGTAAATCTCGCGAAGCGCCGCTTCGGACAAGACATCAACCCAACGCGACGACATCCAACGACAGCCCATCCCCCCGTTCAGCCTCCCAGCATCCCCTATGGAAAGGTAGCACACAATCTCGACATTCGCTACAATCGGTCCACCGGTCTCGTACATCCGCATACATAATCTGGCCATAGCCCACGACCACGCCATGGCCGCCGCATCTCCGACTCCTCTAGCATCGTACAGTAACGGTGGGCGCATATCGCGCCAGAGCTCAATGCACAGCTCGCTACACCAAAGTAGGCGCGAGTCGCCCATGTCACTCCTAGGACAATCCCATGGCTTTACCGCGAATGCCCCAATGATGCAGCGCATCGACATTGGCGACAGCTCGGATGAAGACGAAATCGAAGCGCCCATGAAGCTGAACCCCTATACCCGCGCACTCCTTGGCCAGGATGGACCGAGTTCGCCCGATCGTCAAGCAAGAGGGCCTCCGAAGCTCCGCATATCCCGGAATTCTCTGGGACACACATCGGATACGCCGATGCAAGATAGCATTACGCCGGCGCCATCGCTGCGGATCAAACGAGTTCCATTGCGCGGCGCACCAATGCGCAGGCTGAGGCGAACGCCGCAAGGAGACGATGATCAGCAGCAACCGTCCATCATCGACGACAACATGTCGATGCAGCAAGCGGGCAGTCCGCATGCCCGCAGTCCCCCGAGGGCTGGGAGTCCCCGAATTGTCCGGATTACTAGTCCCTCGCAAGATCAAGAAAACATCAACGCTGCACATGCAAAAGCAGAGTCTGTCATGAGAGTCAATTCATCATCGTCCAAGGTGGACTCAATGATGAAAGATGCGAGTCTAAAGGACTCGGTAATGAAGTCCGATAGGAGTTCAAGGCCATCGTCAAATCACGACCACAAACCTGCACCCTTGGCTCCCGTCAGCGTTAATACACCACTTCGCCCCGCGCCACCTCCGCCGCCAAAAATGTCAGTTTTGGAGACGGCAACTTCGGCAGCTGGAGCCTCGACGGTCAAGCAAAAGAAGAGGCGAAGGGCATTTATGGTCAATGGCAAGCCGTATCAGGAGATTGGTAGAATCGGAAAAGGAGGAAGTTCAGATGTTTACCGAGTAATGGCTGAAAACGGAAAGCTTTTTGCACTGAAAAGAGTAAAGCTCGAGGACGCGGACGAAAATGCAGTCCGAGGATACAAGGGCGAAATCGACCTGTTGAGAAAACTCGAGGGCGTCGAAAGGGTTGTCAGGTTGTTTGATTGGGAGGTTGATGAGGAGAAGCAGATACTGAGTGTGGTAAGTGAGGTTTCCATGTTTCCAAGACAGCGGCAGCTGATGTGTCGCAGCTCATGGACATTGGTGAATCCGACTTGGCCAGGATATTGCGCATGAAGATCGACCCCGAAGACGCCCGCCTGGACCTATCTTTCACTCGATATTATTGGAAGGAGATGCTCGAATGCGTGGCATCAGTACACGAACACGACATTGTCCACTCTGATCTCAAACCCGCAAATTTCTTGCTTATTCAAGGCCGGCTGAAGCTCATTGACTTTGGCATTGCCAACGCCATTGACATTGAGCATACGGTCAACGTCCACCGCGATTCCCACGTCGGCACGCCGAACTACATGTCTCCCGAATCGCTCCAAGACGCCAATGCGGGCGCTCGCCATGGTCCTCACGGCGACTCGTCCCTCGGCCGTTGCATGAAGCTCGGCAAGCCGAGCGACGTGTGGAGTTTGGGCTGCATCCTGTACCAAATGGTATACGGCCGTCCGCCTTTTGCACACATTGCCAACCAAATCCACCGCGTCATGGCCATCGTGAACCCCAACGTCGGCATCGAATTCCCATCGCACGGCCTTGGCGACGTACGAATTCCCGTCGGGCTCAGGCGCACGCTCAAGCGCTGCCTCCTGCGGGACCCGTCGCGCCGCCCCACCATCCCCGAGATGCTCAGCGAGCGCGACGAGTTTCTGTACCCCGACGCCGGCGACGACTTGAAGATCCCCGAGGCGCTGCTCGGCCAAATCATCCAGCGCGTCGCCGACCGCTTCCGCGACCAGTCGCGGCCCATGCCGTCCGAAGACGAGATTCGCCAGTATCCGTCGAGTTTCTACGCCAAGATTCGCGACTTGATGGATGAGGTGTAGGCATGGGGCTGGACGAGGAAGCGGGAAACACAGAAAAGCTTTTTGTTTGAGAGGCGACGCCCATTGCATATCCTTTCCTCCACTCCCCCTTTTCACTTCGACTACACCCTTCGCCAGGCGGTTTTGAAGGCCTCGTGGAAAACTTTTGGATGAGCAAGGCGCCCGGGCGTTTGGTTTTTTGGGTTCTTTGTACTTGAAGGTTTGAAGCTCACACGTGCCTGTCATTTGACGGCACTCTCGATCGACACTAGTTTCGTTTGTCTAAGCGGTTTTTTGCCCCCATTCATCATGATGGTGTTGTTGTTGCTGTGTTGGTAGTTTCGCCATGGGCTCCGTCCAGTCACCCAGCGCATCGTTGGTCTTCGGTGGTAGTGACGGCGCTTTCATATTCGTGGCCCAGGCAGGAAAAAGTTGGCTGTGCTTGGCGCGCTTTTCTTCTTCTACTACTGCTGCTACTGCTACTGCTCCGCTCATCTTCGCTTCTCTTCTGCCTATTCATGGCGACCTTGTATAGCTTCTTTGGCACCACCTACTTTATACCCTTTCTTTCTTTTTTCCTCCACAACGCTGCGCTAGCAGCAGCTGCTGTTGCTGTTGCGCGGGCTAGCTAGCGAGCAAAACAAACTCTTATCATCGCCCTAACGGTTGACCAAAGACGTGATGAATCGCGGAATAGCAGATTCGAGACATCATCGTGCGTTTTACGCATCTCCGCTGTCTCTTGTCGCCAAAGAGACGGGAGACAGCGTGACTGGTACTAGGTAGGCCAGGTACATACGTTGCTCCAAGAATGGCGACGTCATCCCGTTGCGCTCGCTCTTTTGGCTGCTGGCCCCCTGCTTTGCTTCTTTGTTGATTGGGCGAGGAAGGAGGGAAGGAAGGAGATAAGTTGTTCGGCGAGCACTCGAGCGTGTCTTCCTTAGGTACCTACCCTACCGTCTGGTTAGGAGGCAGGCACCCGGGGGGCTCTGGCTCTGTGGGTGCACGCACCGCCCGTCATCATGGACTCGACCGACAGCTAGGTGCCGTGGACGAGATGTGTATGCGTCCGTCTGTCTTCCATGCCTCTCGACTGACTGACTGACTGACTGCCTACTTACCTACTTTTTACTCCCTCAGGTACTCCCTTCGACCTCCCTCTTGCCCCTTACTGTCCCCCTCCTTCCGCTTCCCCTTCCGCTTCCCCCTTCCACTTCCACCCCCCACTTCCGCATCCGTATCTAGTCAGCTTTCTTTCAGCCAGGAGGGAAGCGAGCTCGCGCAAGCAAGCAAGCAAGCAAGCAAGCAAGCAAGCAAGCAAGCAAGCAAGCGGGTAGTAGGTTAGATCCGCCGCCGCACCACACACGCAACTTCACACCCCACGCACGCACGCACCCGTCCCCTCCCCTCCCCCGACAAAATCAATCAACATTACCTCTGGGACGACGTCCAATCGGGCCAGTCCAAGCAGCCAGCCAGCCACAGCGGCGGCGGTGGCGGTGGCGTAGCCGTGGCGGCGGCAAAGCGTAGTGGAGGAGGAGTAGGTACGCGCGCCGAATCCTGCTGCGCATGACGCAATGCGGATAGGGTAGCTTGTAGATAGGTGTAGCGCAGTGTGGCGCGGGGGGCGTGCGTATGTGGCTGGCTGGCTGCCTGTCTGCGTAACCTAGTCTAGCGTTGTGGCGAAAGGGGGGCGGCCGGAGGGCGACAGGGGCGAGGGGTGGAGGGGGTCGAAAGGAAAGGAAAGGGGGAGAGAGGGGCTCCCTCGACTCGCCGCGTGAGTGCTCGTCTTTCGTGGGGGATGATAAGTGGGAGCTGAGGGGAGGGGAGCTGGGATGGCACGTTTCCTTTAGCACGCATCGCCGCAAATCTTTGGCGGTGTGGTTATACAAAAGTGAAGTTCCACTCCATTGACTCATCTACTGACTTGCTTTCTTTCGCCTCTGCTCTGCTATGCTGTCCTCTCCTCTCCTCATCTTCCCCACCAAACTCACTTCTTAGCCCCGCCAGGCTGCAAGCAACGCCTTGTACGCTTGTTGGCTCGACGGGATGGAGAAGCAGACCAAAAAAGCCTTGTCAAAACATTACAGGTGGACAGGCGGATTGACTCGATGAGCCAGTTGTCCAAGTGTCCACGTCGCTAGTGCCCGTATAGATACATGCGTGTACCGTACAGAGTATATCGTACAGGAGACGATGCAGAGGTGGGGTGATGCGAGCGCGCGCGTGGTGTGGTGAGGAGGAAATAGCGGGAGAAGAGTGTTGCGATGCAAGGACTGAAAGAAGACTGATAGCAATGGTGTGGCGAAAAAACAAGTTGGTGTAATGCGTACGTGCCGTGCAATACCACGAAAATTCGATAGTAGGAACGCAAGCAGGGAAGCAGAAGCGCGCTTGCTTTGATTGTGACAAGGAAAGACTGGGCGGGGGTAAAACGCGTTGAAAGATTGACAGAGAAAACGAAAGACTGCTTCGCGGTGGAAACGACGTAGGAAAAAGGATGGCAAAGAAGAAAACTCGCTCCTGATGTGTGGAATTTGCGCGTTGCGTGTAGATGGTTGCTGTGTTGCCAGAAAAAAAGTGGGTATGTTGAGAAAATGATTGCGATTGGCAAATGACAGAAAGAAGAATGGAAAATCTTGGCCCAAGATGGACGGTAACGATGGTAAGAAGTCAGTAAAAGTTGTGTGAGTGACGGGCACGACGCAATGAGACAATACAGAGGGAGAAAAACCGAAGGAGAAAACAACCGCCAACCTGATGAAGCTGCAAATGCAAGACATGGCCAAATTCGAAAGGGAAAAGAGGAATGGGAGAAGAAGAATTAAATGAAAACCGTGAGCACCTTTCACAGCCATACTTGCTAAGCGAAAAGCTACGCTCATCTTCCACAACAGTGCATTTGGGTATAGCCAGTTGAGAAACCAGTACGGTGGACAGAAGATGCAGCAAAAAACTACCACAGTGACAAATGCAAAGCCCGCACTTTTGGCGAGATGTGTCAACTGATGCAACGCCACATCGTGCAACTGCCCGTGGTCCCTTTCAACTCTACCGTTGCCATCTTTCAGCGTGATAGAGACGCATCGCAGACGGTAGAGCTGACCAAGGGTGAATGAACTCCCGCCATTGGAGTTGACGACTTCGTTAAACCAAGGTCGAGGGGTTTCGGCCGGACGAATCAGAGAATCTGGCTACGCAGAGGCAACGAGGAATTAAGCGTTGCTCTTCTTGCGACTGAAAATGGTCCGGGTGCGCGACTTGTCGCGAGCCTTCTTCTCGCCATCTTTTCTCGCCGACCTTCCGCGGACACTGCTCGCGTCGTCGTCATCCTTGTACTTATCCTTGTGTATCCTGCGCGGGTAAATCGTTAGCGCTACCTTATCGGATGTCTCAACCAGTAGACAGGAACCGAGAAAGTCTGATTGTCAAAATCTCAACTTACCAAGAATTGCCCGCCACGCTAACACCCTTCGCCTCGGCCATTCGGTAAAACTTGGCCGACTTCTTCAAGTCCTTCTTGCATCCAATG
Source organism: Phyllosticta capitalensis (assembly GCF_038381095.1). Lineage (NCBI taxonomy): Eukaryota > Fungi > Ascomycota > Dothideomycetes > Botryosphaeriales > Phyllostictaceae > Phyllosticta > Phyllosticta capitalensis. The sequence goes on along the minus strand of NW_027117450.1, from coordinate 551,271 downwards.
CCTTCATGATAGCAAAATCCTGCTTCGGAAAGCGCATCGGCGTCGCCCCAGCTGCCAGCAATCTCGAAGCAACGCAGTGCGAGGCCCTTGTCTTGCTGGATGCCCCAGCCGTTCATGTAACTGACGCCAAGCTCGTAAACGCTAACGGCGAACTGCGCCTTGTGGGTGCGGCGCTCTACGACGTCAGGGGCCGGCTTGCCTTTGGTCGCGTTGTCCTCATCGTCTGCAACTTCTAGCTGCGCCGCATCGACAGCCTTGCGCAGCCATTTGACTCCTTCGGCTTGGTTGGGGCGCATACCCCAACCATGACGACATGCAAGGGCGTACATCAGCATCGCCGTCGGAATCTCGGCCTTGGCCGCGAGCCGCCAGTGGTACGTGGCTTTTTGCACCTCGCCCTTTTCGTGGAATTCGATGCCCTTGTCCAGGTGCATTTGGGGCGTCATGTCGGCAATGCGTGTGGTAGTCGCGGTCGCAGCACCAGAGGAAGACGGCCGCGTGGCATTGGCCTTGATCGTGCTGTTACTTGACACGATAGACGGAGAAGAGGGTCGAGGAATGTCAAAAGACTTTGGCTTGGCAGCTTGAGAATCTGAGGTCGAAGACTTTGGCGGGGCAGGCTCGTCCTCGGCTTTCGCAGTGGGCGGAGCGCCTCTTTCCCAGTTCCAACCGCCATGCAAAGCATCCGTAGCGCAAACCGACTCGCGGTCAAGAGTGCGGCCGCGGGGCAAATCGTATCTCGTGTAAATGTACGATGGAGCGGGTCCATACGAGTCTGGTCTGGGGTGACCGTAATGATCTGGCCAGGCAATGCTCGAGCCCTCACTCGTCATGCTAACTGGCGTAGACACTTCTTGAGCGTAGGGGGCGTTGGAGTCTCCAGACCCCTGTCGGGAAGGTATCCTGTCGTAGAAAGGTCGAGACGGAGTACGCGAGTGGTCGAAACCTGGCTCAAGCGCAGACCGGGCATCAGATGGCCGCCTGTTGTTACTCATTGGCCTAGAAAAGTTGAAAGCAGGAGTCGGCTTGGCTCCGCTATACGAGTAGTCTGAGGCCACAGAAGGAGAACGCGGGAGGGATGCAGGATACGGTGATGCGGGAGAATGCGACCTGGAGTAGCTCGTGTTGGACGAAAGACCCCTCGGGGGCAGCGAGTCGAAAGAGCCTCCGAGGGAAAGGCCCTCGCCATCATCACCACTGTCGTTTCGCACTGAGCGAATGCTGGGTGAGGGACGAGGAGATTTCTGAAATCCTGGAGATCGCGGAGGCATGAGTCCCCGGCCGGTTCCAGTCGAAGCAACCGACTCGCCGGTGTGGGTTCTGTGGGGACGAGTCGGCAAGCGCTGTGTCGGAGTTCCTCTAGAACTGGGGGTGCCTGGAGTAGGTTCCTCGACCCGGGGTTCGATGGGCTCAGGCGAGGTCGCCCTAGGTATCGCAAAGTAGTCTTGGTTGGGGGCTTTTGGAGGTGTGTGCTCTTCCTCTCCAAGAGGCGACAATTGGCTCTGGTGTCGAGATGCTACACCGTCATAATCCCCAGATTGGATGGTCGGGTGGTGGGACATGGGTCTATTTTCCGGCTTCACCTCGCGTGGGTTATGCGGCACGCCGTCTTCATCAGCACTCCTTGGAGATTGGGGTGACCGGCCGTCCCTCTCTGCTGAGCGGCCGCGCAAGTAGCCAGGTCGTCTTGCAAGCTCATTCTGAATTTCCAACGGGGGTAACCTGCTCAAACGCCTGCCATTTTGTTTCTCTTCAAATCTTTTGGCCAGGATTCGCGACTGCATAGCAAAGGCATCGAGAGGCGAGAGGGCGGGCGGAACTTCGCCGGTACGCGGTGAGGCGGTCTCGTGAACGAACTGGTTCGGACGGCCGCGTCGCGACTCGTTGGAGCCTGGACGGAGGTCCAAGTCGTTTGGACGATTCGGAGGCATGGTGGTGCTGGCGGTCGGAGTACAGTGGCAGGAAAGGTCGTTGGAGGTATTTCGAGTGATGGATTTGCAAGTAGTCGAGCTCCGCGGCAACAGTGGTGACTAGGTAGGAGCCGGGGCCGGTGCGGATAGAGTTGAAGAGGCGGCGAGCATGGGAAGCGGAAGTCGGTCGGGTGGTGGCGAGACGACGAGGGTTCAGGGAGGAGATGGGGGATTTGGGGGGATGGGGATTGCGCGACTGAGGGAGCTTCGCCTTGGGGTTTCAGGGATGGTGGTGTCGAAGTAGGGGGATGCTGGCAAGGCTTGAGCGGGAGGCCGGGCGGGCGGGCGAGGGACGACTCAGGCGTGGCGGATGTGGTGACAGTGACGATGGGCGCAGGCAGGCTTTGAGGCGGCAATTGCAAAAAGAGCGACGTCGAGTTGGAAGGCAATGCTATTGTTGCTGCTGCTGCTGCCGTGGTATACGGGCGCCAGTGACCTGAGTGGAGGAGAAGGCGGCGCGGAAATACGAGCTCACCACCACTCGCCCAAGGGGCACCGGGCCTTGGCACTGAAAATGTCGATGGGACACACGACGACTCCGACTCGCTTGTCAGTTTGCCATTTCCAGCCTTGTACATAAATAAACATGCAGGGACACAATCTAGATTTTCGGTCCAGAGCGAAGACTTGTTCATTGAGTCGTGGTCCCTGACCAGCCCATCTGCCGACTGCCGGCACATCACAACCACCGTCGTCCTCTTCACCATCTCGCTCAAGTTCAACCTCCGTCCTCGCCCCATGCGTCATGTCATGCGCCCACATCTGCACACGCACCTACCCTAGCTCCCGACATGGAGATTGCAGGCGCCTCTAGCCCGTTGCCTCAACCTTTTCCCACGCCACGCTATCCTTGAGCTGCGGCTCCGCATCCACCGCCCTCGCTGCTCCCCCTGGGCGGATCCCCAACATCCACCTTACTAGCCCACTCGGCACCCATTTACCAACAATATCGTACGCCACGCTTCCCCGCCCTACTCGCCATACCTGCTGTGCTCGCCGCCGAGTCAGGCAGTCAAACACGGCGTTGTGCAGCTCTCGCAGCGAACTGCCCTTGGCGACGCTGCCGTTGTCGGCAAAGAGTCCTCTGCTTGCCGCGACCCGACTCTGCGTCACGTAGTTTTCTGCGTACAGCATCCGCGTACTAGCAGGCCACGCATCTGGATGCCCTTCTCTAATACTCTGCAGGGACTGCTTATTTCCCACCCCGCTGCAGTCAAAGGTTCCGAGCTTGATGTGACACAGGTCGATGCCGATCGTCCCCAGTTCACCGCTCAGCGACGACGCAAAGCCTTCGAGCGCCCCAACTATGGTGCTTTGAACGCTGTGGAATGGAGGTTTCAGCGACGATACGATGCTCGGCGTCAAAAGTACCACACGTGACTTGAACTGGCACACGACCGGCAGGAACGCTTGCGTCGTCGCTATCGTATTGAGCACTTTGGCGTTTAGTGCGTCCGACCAATATTCCGGGGGAATGGTTTCGACTGGTCCCGATGGATAAATGAGGTCGGGCACATGGACCAGACCTGCAAAGTTCATCTTGTGTGCAGATGCCCCTGGGAATGCGTGATGTGGACTGAGCAAGGTGTTGGTGAAGCGCTCGATTGTGTACTGCGCATCGAGCGGCTGTGGCACGTTAGTCCTGGCCATCGAGTGACACCGTCGCCCATCTTACATTTGCGATATCCAGGAGGAGGGGTCGGACGGCGAATTCGCCTTGGACAAGCTGCTCCTCTTCCGGCGAAGACACGACGACGTAGACGATGAATCCGCGCCGCTCCAGATCTGTGCACAGCGACCTCGTGATCGGCGAAGCTGGTGGTCCCGCGATGACTGGGCTCAATGAGCGACAATTTCTCCCGTGCAGGCATGGCGATCCGACATACCAACCACCTCTGTCCGCGCGCCATTGCTTGCGCGCCTAGCCCTCCGCTTCCTTGTAAAGGATTTCTTTTGCTGGTACATTACAAACGTTCCTGTGCCGATAAAGGCAATGATTGCGGCGGTGATGGCGCGATTCCTGGATATCCAATCTTGCGCGCGTTCCAAGTAACTCGATGAAGCGCTCACAACGGCGCGTGGCGGCGGCGACGGGCGAGCGGATTTGGGGAGCCATGTCGAGTTGGCGAGCGTTTCCCGTATGGATATGGCGACGGACTCGAAGTGTTTGTCTGTTGCGTCGGCGAGGTCTGCTGAAAATTTCCGAATGTCGCTGGAGACGCCGGCAAGCTGCGATAGCAAGGTCAGAACGGGCAGAGTCCAGGCAAGGAAGGCAATCGTACGACGTGGAGAAAATGCTGGTCATCGCTCGTCATGGCGTCTGCAAAGCTGTTGCGTCTTTGGAATTCCTATCGTACACGCGAAATACAAGCTGGGCGAGGGCGTGTGGAGGTGAGCATTGATGGAACTGACGACGGGAAGCCCACTTGGGTCGGTGGAGCCTATCGCGAGGTGATCAAAGCGGAGCGGGCAACCTAACCTTTCGTCATTCGTCACCCAGGTTCCGCTTACAGATTAGCTCTCCAGTCTACCTGCACGTGAACGCGTAAACCGCGTGCCTGCACCGCCAACCAAACTCGTACAACCAAGCCTCAAGTCGTCACCATCAAGTCTTGGTCTTTGACTGCTTGACGAGTCCAGTTGTGGCAATGTGAGGTGCTTACGCAGTCACCTCACCTATCTCTGCCTGAGCTGCCATTTCCTTCTGGGCGGCGCCTTCGCGTCGCCCGTTTCACCTTACTTCCCTACCCGTCTACTTTTTTCTTACATTTCCGCTCTGTCGCTGCTTTTGACATCGTCTCTCTCATCTTCAAGACCTCCATCCATCACCCTTTCTACGCCCATCTCGTGTCACCATGGCCCGAGGACGCGAGGTTGATACCCTCTTTGGGAACTTTGTGCACTTGCAGCATCTACCCCGGGCCAACGAAGCACAGAACATGCTCAAGAAGCTTGCGTCTGTCGTCAAGCCCATCATGAGGAAGAGGAACTGGAGAGTAGGTCAGCTAGGCGAGTTTCTGCCTGAAGCGGCCAATTTGTTAGGTGAGCGGCTCCAAACGTACATTGCGCCGCAGGCTTGTGCTGACGTTGGCGCGCCAGGCTTGAACGTCAACCACGGGCAAAAAATATGGATCCGGCTGCGATATCCACACTCGACCAACCAGTTCATGGACTATGATACAGTCGCAGATACGTTGCTCCATGAGTAAGTCTCTGGTGAACTGGAACTGCTACATTCTGCTTTCTTGTACCTGCGAGATACATGATCAAGTTTTCAGCTCGGTACCAGCATTTTGGCCTTGCCTGATCTCGGAAAAGGAGATACACCTTCCCACAAAATTCGCCATCAAAAAGTCACTCGTAGCCTTGCTAATTCTTTCGTAGACTTTCGCATAACGCCATAGGTCCACACAATGCACAGTTCCACAAGTTGTGGAATGAACTCCGCGAAGAATATTGGGCTCTCAAGCGCCAAGGCTACACAGGGGAAGGCTTTCTTTCTGATGGCCATAAGCTCGGCGGCCGGCGTGTACCTGTCCACGAAGTACGAAGACAGGCTCGGGTTGCCGCAGAAAAACGGAGGGCCTTGAACGCTGGCTCGGGGCAGAAGCTGGGCGGCAAGCCCGTAAATCGAGGAACCGATATGCGCAGGGTGATTGCCGACGCTGCCTCTCGCCGTACGGAAATCACCAAGGGCTGCGGCCACGGTGACCGCGATGCGGAGAAGAGAGCAGAAGAGGAAGCAAAGAGGCTAGGATTCAGCACCCAGGCAGAGATGGAGGACGCAAATCAAATCGCCATTGCCATTGCCATGATGGAAGGCGAGCAAGATGCAGACAGGGCAGTTCTCCAGCAGCTGGCATCTCAGTCAAGAGAAGGATTGACATGGTCGGCCGACGGAGGCTTAGAGATGGCTCCGCCTCTACCACCAAACAAGCCCCCTCCTCCAAGCAAACCCGCCAGCGCACCTCCATCGATGGCCACCTCATCCGCCTCCAAATCCAGCTCTTCTTCCCGCTCCAAACGTCCAGCATCGCGGCTCGTCGCCGACTCAACCCCTCCCAAGTCTCGCTCAACCGACTTTATCGACCTGACAGTCGACCGGTCTCCACCCCCTAAAAAGCCGTCATCCGTCATTTCCAGCGCTTCGTCCTACACCGCAGCACCTTCATCCTGGACATGCGAGATATGTACCCTGGTCAACCGCTCGGAACACCTCTGCTGCGACGCCTGTGGCGTTGAACGACCGTCGCCCCCTGAAAGTCTGGCTACAAAGGCCCGAAGCACCGCGTCAAGCAGCACCATACATCCGCTGGACCGCATCCCGAAACCGCGCGAGAAACCGCTGGGTTGGAATTGCATAGGTTGTGGCACATTCATGGAGCAGCAGTGGTGGACTTGTTCGGCCTGCGGCATTCTGCGGCCTGATTCATAGGCTAGCTCGTGGAGAGAGGGGTAGTGACTGGGGGCAGAGATGTTGTGGATGCATCTCGAGGTTTGGCTCACGAAAAAGGAGACGGAGAAAGAGACGAAGAAGACCTTGCTTTCACGATTAGAGACGACAGTCACGACGTAGGCATATAGACTCGAATGCACACACAGAGACAATATGAAGTCTCAAGAATTTCAGTCACTTTAACACTTCAAAAGATGACCACGTCCCCATCCCACCAAAATTCCCCCATTCCCCACCACGGCATCTCGGGGGAAAAAAAAAGCTTTCCATACACACCGCCAAAAGGGTAGGTAATCCACCTGACCACTCAGGCAGCCAGCCCACCCAAACATCCAAACCTAAGCACCCTGTTCGACATGCTTTTACGGTAATTTCCCCCATCCCAACCCAACCCAACCCAAACTTTCCCCCACCTGATGCACCCCACGCATGCATGCCTTCGAGTCGGGGGAGTGGCGTCGAAACAGACGGCCCGCGTGCCGGCTCCCGAGTCGATTTTTTTTTTTCCATTTTCTCCAATTGAAGGAAATGCTTGAGTGGGTGGTGGTGATTTTTTTTTTTCATTCGTCAAGGTCGCAAATTATGTGTGTTGTGTGTGCCGCTTCAAAAGCGTCCAGAGTATGAGATGGCTGCTGTAGTTACATAGGCGACGGACTTGATGCTGATTGTTGAGGAACTGGGGGTTTGTGGTTATGTCTCACTGAGAAACACAAGTAAACTGTGGGTGGGGAGCGTCTTTCGATGGGTTGCTTGGTTGTGATGGTCGATGGATTTGGTCTCGAGTTGAAGGACTAGCTTATGGGAAAATAAATGTCGTGGCAGATTGATGCAATGTGACACTATGAGAGTGGTCGTCAGGTGTCTGGAATTCAGTATTGATGCTTTTTTTTTTTTTTCAATGATCCAACCAAACGCCATGTCCCGCAGGAAAAAAAACATGGACTCCAACTTTTCGGTGTCGAGAAAACGATGGTTCGTCTTTCAACGCCTGACAGCAGCAAACAACTTTCGTCTTTTGGGTATCATAACACCGGCGAGTCTAGTTCCGCTAGAACCGACCCCTCTTGCCGCCCCTCCCTCTCTTCCTCCCAGGCCAACCGCCGCGTCCGAATTTGCCTCCACGCATCACGCCGCCCTGCTCCTCGAACCGCTCCCTCTCCCGCTCTTCCTCGCGTCTCGCCTCCTCTTCCCTGTGTGCGCGCTCGCGCTCAATCTCCTCAGGGCTCTTCTCCTGCCGCACCTCGGGTTTCTTCAAGTCGTCGACCCACCGGGGATGCGCGCCCTCGGAGCACGTCTTGCCGTTGGGGCAGAAGCCGGCGAGGTAGAAGCGGCAGAAGCGGGCCTTGCGGACGTGCTTTTTGGCGCAGCGCGGGCCCAGCGGGCAGAAGCCGCGGTCGTAGTGCGGGCACGGCGGGCGCTTGGATTCGGGGTCGATGTGGAGGTAGAGGCAGTCGTCGCCGTTGCTGCAGGTCAGGTGGCGGCTGTAGTGGTTGCATTCGGGCATGCGACGCAGGTTGTACTCGTGCAGAAACTCGCACGTCTCGCCCTTTTTGCAGAGGCCGCGCAGCCAGTGCTTGCAGACGAGGCTGTTGTGGAAGGAGCTGTTGTTGTTAGTATGTCGTGTGCTGGCGGTGGGTGGAGCTACTTGGCGTACTTGTTTGAGGCTGACGACGTCGGATGCTTGTCTGGACAGAGGTTCCCCAGGGGACAATGGCCTTGCTTGAAGGCATTGCAGATGGGCCGGCTGGGGTCGAGGCCGAATCGGTGCTCGCGCTTCAGGTAGTCGAGGAAGCCAAAGTTGAAGCGCACCGGGGTGGCCGGCTCGAGGACGCGCTGGACGATGGGGACGTTGCTGGTCGCCGTCTCGGCGGCCATGGCGACGGTGGGGTGGATGGTGTTTGGGAAGCGTTTGTAGCTTTTGAAGCTTTGGACAACAGCGTGCAGTTGGTGAGAGGCGCTGAGGTAATGATCTACGCGAACAAGGATGCCCGTCGGGTTTCACACGTGAAGGCGACTCAGGAACCTCCGGTCGATTCGAGGCAGGACGCACAATGACATGTCTTGGAAGAGTCTTGTTTGTCTTTTACGGCGCCCCTCGCGTCGCTCCTCGTTTTCAACACCAGCATTGGCAGCTCACAGCTACTTGCTCCACCGCCAGGGATCCACTTTGGCTGCGCCTTGGACAAGCCGAGAGAGGATGGTTTGGCTGAAGCGGCCCTCGCAAGCACGATGCCTGCCAACATTGGCTCCAGCGTCGCCTCGTGAACTGCTTCTACCTGGGGCAACCCATGGCGACTTTGCATTTCCTGGCGACAGGGAGTCGGCCAACGGTCTCATCCCAGCCCTTTTTTGCATCATTTTCTTCAAACACTTCCGCCTCCAGAGACGATCCGGTGATCAATCCGCCCAGTAGGGCTAGACTGCCGCTCATTGTAACTGGAACCTCGGTCAATGGCCGTCGGGTTGTTGACAATTCCACTTCCCGGTTCGACATGAAGCATGTTTACCACGGGAAAACGGTGGTTTCGTGACCTCTCCATGTACCCTTTTTCATACCGACTAGGCGGATCATCTGCCGCGAAGCAGGCCTAAGCTTGATGCGCAGTCCAAGACGCAAAAGCTTGAACGGAAAATGGCCGACACGCTCGACGGAAAACAAGCCATATTAGAGCACCATGTCCAGACGTCTTGCTGAAGCGCTCAACTTGCCCGTGTTGGCTACCGCACCCGTCGTATACACAGCAGCGAGCCGTCCCGCCGAGCTTCGCCCTGCACAGCCTGCTTAGCCATGCTCGGCATAGGCGCCCCCAAACCAAACACCTCCCTCTTGCTGAGCGACCCAAAGAGTCGCAGAGGCTACAACTTCACCCTCGCCGACGACCGCCTCTCTCCCAAAATCACAATGTTCCTCAACGGCGTCTACTACCCGAATTGGCACATTTACAAGCAGCTGCCGCCCTCGTCGCTCAATTTCGACGTCATCTCTCACGTGTTTTATTCCTTTGCTCACGTCAAGCCTGATGGCACCGTCTACCTGAGCGACGAGTGGGCCGACGACCAAATTGACGTCGACGGCACCAAGGGCTGTCTGCGATCCTTTGCGGCTCTCAAACAAAAATACTCCATCCTGCGCCTTGTCCTGTCAGTAGGGGGAGGCGGCGCCGGCAGCGAGCCGTTTGCTGCAGCTGCTAGCACCGATGAGACGAGGGAAAGATTTGCCTCGACTGCCAAAGCCTTGGTGAACAAGTACAATCTGGACGGCATTGATAGTGCGTCTCCCTTCTCTTGCTGTCATACGTTCCAAGTTACAAGTCCACGTGGCTTTTTGTTTTCAGCCTTCTGGAATGTTTCACAGATCTTTGGACCTTCAAAACTTGCTTCATGATTTTTAAGCTGACCATTTACAGTCGACTGGGAGCATCCTAGCGATTCTCACCAGGGCTCCAACTATGTCAAACTGCTCGCGACCATACGGTCATATATGCCTCCTCCAAAGTACACCCTGACGACTGCTTTACCAGCTGGACAATGGGCTCTCCAGCACATAAACTTGGCTCAAGCTGCCTACTACCTGGACCTCATCAACGTCATGACGTACGACTTTTCCGGCCCCTGGGTACCAAGCACAGAGCACCATGCCCAGCTCTTCAGTCCGCAGCGCCCCCACAACCAGCACTGCGCCATTTCCTGCAACAGCGCCATTGACTATTTCGTCTCCCATGGCGTACCCGCTAACAAGCTGCTCCTCGGTGTGCCGGCCTACGGCCGCTCGTTCCTCAAATCCAAAGGGGTCGGGCACAAGTACAGCGGACACGCCGGCGAGGAAGGCACCTTTTTGTACAAAGACCTCCCGCGACCCGGCTCGAAAGAGTACGTGGACGAAAAGGTTGGAGCAGCATTCTGTGTGGGCGGAGATGGTGGATTCGTGACGTACGACAATGCGCAGACGGTCCGCATGAAGGCGCAGTATGTCAAGGCGAATGGGCTGGCGGGCATGTTTTACTGGACTGGCACGGGAGACAAGACCGACGCGAAGGAGAGCTTGGTGTTTAATGGCTACCTTGGGATGCACAACTGAGGAGGAATGTGACCACGATCAAGGCATTCAAGGCGGGTACCATCATTTGGCATGCATGACAGAAGGGGCATATTATGATGCATACGTAGATATCATGGCGACTTGTCGTCCTCGACTTTACATGAGTAGTATATTGCTTGTATGATTTACCACTACGCATATATTGGAAATGAAATCTTTCTTTTTCATAAATGTTGGTCAAGTTGGAGCATCATTGTTGCCTCAGGCACACGGAGCTCTGACCCCTGCAGAGCAGCTCCGGCCCCGGTTTACTCGCACGTCCGCAAGCTGTTCAAAGGAACGCCCCGCGCCTTCAACCTAAATCTACCCCACGATCTGGAATATTTCGACTCGCCAGGCCTCGGTCTCTGACGTTTACTCCAGCTTCGTTCAGAGTATATTGCGCCGCCGTGTCGTGGTCAATGCGAGCGTAGGCTGACCATATGTCGGCAGCAACGTCAGCGTCGCTCGACTCTGGTATTCTCCCGCCCCTGTTGAACACCATCGTGTCCCTCTGCGTTCGACGAGCTGACGCGCTAGCAAGCCGACTACAGTCCGATCGACCACTTGAATCAAATCTTTTCGCACCCCGCGACCCTCTCCTCGGTTGCCTCGACCTCCGCCGCCCTCCGCAACTACGAATATGACTTGGACGAGGACATTGCCGAGTCTGTCGAGGCACAGACGGCCTCGGACGCCGAGAGCGTGCGCCACATACAAAACGCCAAAGCGGAGCTGGACGTCTTGTTCAAGAAGATTGACGATGTGCGCGACCGCGCCGTGCAGACGGAGCAGAGCATCACGGAGATGACGGCCGACATTAAGCGCCTGGACAACACGAAGCGCAACCTGACCCTATCCATGACTGCTCTGAAGCGCCTACAGATGCTGACGACTGCGTACGAGCAATTGAGAGGACTGAGCAAATCGAGGCAATACAGGGAGTGCGCGCAGCTGCTGCAGGCCGTCATACAACTCGTTGCGCATTTCAAGAGCTACCGGTCAATCGACCAAATTGCCACGCTGAGCCGAAACGTCGCCGAGCTTCAACGCGAGCTTCTCGAGCAGATTTGTGAGGACTTTGAGGTCACGTTTGCCAAAGGCGAGGTGCCGCAGCGCCGAGGAATGCTGGCCGAGGCCTGCATGGTCATGGATGCTCTCGGGGAGCACGCGCGGCAGCGCTTGGTGACTTGGTACTGCAACACCGAGTTGCGAGAATATCGTCAAGTCTTCAGGGGGAATGATGAGGCGGGCTCGTTGGACAATATTGCCAGGAGGTACTCGTGGTTCAACCGCATGCTCAAGACGTACGACAGCGAACATGCTGTGCTGTTTCCGCCCCACTGGAGGGTCAACGAGGTGCTTGCCAACTCCTTTTGCGAAGGCACAAGAGAAGACTACAAGGGCATTTTGCAACGCACAATGAGGGAAAGGGGTCAGACTATTGACGTCAACCTGCTCCTCTCGTGTCTGCAAGAGACTCTTGACTTTGAGCACAGCCTTGAGAGACGATTTTCCGGCGACTCTCGATCATCAATGGACACGGTAGTCTCTCGAGAAGACAGGCCGCACACCTTTACGCAGGCCATTTCGGAAGCGTTTGAGCCGTACATGAGTCTTTGGGTAGAGTCGCAAGACAAGCAGCTGGCGGCACTCATCCCCAAATACCGTGCGCAGCCCCTTCGAAATCTCGAAGAAGAATTCTCGCCTCAAGGCGTCATTCCCTCGTCCACCGAATTGTTCCACTTTTACCGTACCGCGCTGGCACAGTGTGCAAAACTTTCCACGGGCATTCGTCTGCTGGACCTCTCTCGGACTTTTGCGAGATACCTCGACCAGTATGGCCAACAGGTGCTCTTTTATTTCCTCAAGGAGAGGACCTCGCTCGAAGATTTGATCTTGATCCTCAACACTGCCGACTACTGTTATCAGACTTGTAATCAGTTGGAAGAAAAGATACGGGGTCGCGTTGATGAAGAATACCGCTCCAAGGTAGACCTGCAGAGCCAGGCCGACGCGTTCATGGGCATTGCAAGTGCTTGCGTCAGGACGCTCGTCGGCAAGGTCGAAGTCGACTGCGAGCCGGGCTGGCGCGAGATGCGCAACACGCCCTGGAGCAAGCTCGAGAGCGTGGGCGACCAGTCTAGCTACGTGGCAGAGCTCCTCCGACACGTCAAGGAAAAGTCGTCGGAGATTTTGAGACTTTTACACAAGCAGCAGTATGCTCGCGCATTTTGCGACAACCTCGTCGACTCCATGGTCAACACGTACATCCTCAGCCTCGTCCAATGCCGCCCCATATCCGAGGTTGGCGCAGAGCAAATGCTGCTGGACTCGTATGTCCTCAAGAAGGGATTTACTGAGCTCCCCATTCTCACGAGCGAAGACCACAACGCTCAGCCCCCAGCAGCGTAAGTGCTCTTTCCAACGTCGTGACTCGTCCTAACATCACAGCTTTGTCAAACGCGTCAACGCAGCCATGTCTCGCCTCGACCCCCTCCTCAAAACCCTCCAAGTCCGGCCATCGCCGCCAGAAGCCCTCGTCCAAGCCTACCTCATCCACATTGCCGACCGCTCCGACACCAACTTCCGCAAGATCCTCGACCTCAAGGGCATCCGCAAGGCAGACCAGACGGCCCTCGTCGACCTCTTCTCCGCGCACCGCCAATCCCCGTCGCACGCGGCGCTGCCCACCAACTCGGCCCTCCTCACCCCTCTCCAAATCTCGTCGGGCTCCGCTCTCGGCGGCGCACTGGGAGTGGGCGGAACCGCGCCCGGTGCTGCCGCTGTCGTCGGGCTGGGCGGCGGCGCGCAGAGCGGCGGCCTCGCGTCGAGCAGCCGCTTCGATCCCGCGACGTTTGCCTCGGGCATCATGAACGCGGCGCGCGACGGCGTCGACCGTTTCGGTCCCGTCGGCGTCGTCGGCGCCGGCAACGCCATTCCCCAGATGCTGCGCGACCAGAGCGGCGGCGGCGGCGGTGGTGGTGGTGGCACTTCTGCTTCGCCTGGTCCTGCCGGTGGCGGCGCGGCACCACCTCCCTCGTCGGGCGAGGCGGGCTCTGCGTCGGCTGGCGGCGGCCCTGCTGCCAACTTGAATGAGAATTTGCGGAATATCGGCAAGTTCTTCCGCCGCGATGTGGGCAGCTTTGGCCGCTTTGGCAGGACGGAGACGAGTTAGTGCTGGGGCGGTGCTTTGCTGTGGGAGGGGAGGGAGCATCTTTCTTCTTGGTCGCTTTCTTGTTCTTTGCGCCTTTGTACTCGTACCAGATAAACCTATCCTAGACTACCATCATGTATCCTGCTTTCATTCGTTGTGGGTTGACTCTGCCACGGTGGGCGACGAGAGAAATTGTTGATCCGAGAATCTCTACTGCCAAGTCAGAACGCGTGGACACGTGCAATGTCCATGCGCTTGATGCTTTGAACACAGAGAATATTTTTCTCTTTTCATGGGTAGTCACATGGAGCATTCAAGCACTTGCTTCTGAGTGTGCGACGAGTTGGAGCTGAGCTCAAGTTTGGATTTCTCTCGTCACTCACTATGCTGCTGCTGTCGTCGTAGACCACTACCTAGTCTCGAGTGGATTGCCGATGATGATGTGTCATTGTGCTGGAGAGGGAAGGCTTCCGGGCCGTGATTGGAAATTTTGGTACAAAGCTACTACTACCTACATGTACGTGCCCCCCCCCCGGTCGCAGTAGTCAGGAAGCAAAGCAAAAGCTTACAACGAGTCCTCCTCAGCACCCACCGCCATCCGACTCGAAATCGCAGTCGAGCTTCGACAGTCGGCGCGCTCTAGTGTTGGCGACCACCTCGCCGGATGTGACACTACTGGCGCGACGCAAAAAGAGAAGGTCGAAATTGTGCAACCAGGACTGACTGACTGACTGATGGTGACAAGAGGCGTTCGTTCCCTCATTCACGAATGCTCCTCGGCATCTGCCTCCTGCTGCTGCTGCTGCTCCTCCTCCCCCTTCTCACTCTCGACACCGTCCAACCAACGCGGCTTGGGCATGTCAACAACTTTGACCAGATGCGCCATGTGCGGCGGAATCTGCATCGGCGGCGGCGGGAATCCCAACGCGATGCCGGGGGGCAGGTTGTTGTAGTCCGGCAAGTGGAAGCCTGGCTTGGCTCCCGGGATTTTGTACGAGGCGAAGACGCTGGGGCCGCCGCGGACGATTGCCTTGTTTGTCTCGTGAGGAATTGAGACGGGGAGCTCGGGCGGCTCGTTGACGAAGTTGTACGTTGTGTCGCCCAGGGTCACGGCGTCGGGCGTGTGGTGGGAGGGTGAGGGCGAAGGTGAAGGTGAAGGTGAAGGTGAAGGTGACTTGCGGCGGCGGGCTGGTGCGAGACGTGCGTCGTTGTGCGTGCGTGACTTGGACTTGGACTTCTTCATCTTCTTGGGAGGGATTGGGGCCGTTGTGGAGGGTTGGTCATCCTTCTTTGCTGTTGCTGCTGCTGCTGCTGTGCTGGTGGAGGCCTCGCCGCTGGACTGCTTCAGCTTCTTCGGCGCTGAGCCAGACGCGATGACTTCGTTCGACGACGAAGCAGCATGCGCCGCGTCCTCATTGCTGCGCTTCTGTCCCGCTGCCACAGCAGGTCGATCACTCGTGGTGGCTGCTGGTGCTGCTGGTGCTGGTGCTGGTGCGCTGGAGGACTGCCCGCCAGCAACAGTTGGCTGCAACTCCCCACGTGTGACGGTCATGATTCCACCGTCTGCGACAGTGATCTCAGTAAAGGTCGTCGGATTTCCGACATCCTCCCCCCTGCGCCTGCGCCTTTCGAGTTCCTCTCTCGCCCGCGCCGCCGCCTCTTCCCTTCTCCTCTGCTCTCCCCACTCACGACTCTCCCTCTCATCTTCTCTCAGGTATGTCATCAGCTCTTCGGCCTCCGCGTCGGTGAGGTCCTTGAGATTGCGGCAGAGCCATTCCATCCTCGCCTCACGGTCTTGCGGTTGGGGCTGTTGGGAGGGCGCCATGATGGTGTGAAGGCGAGTTGGGTATGTAGGTTGTTGAAGTCGTTGAGGGAGTTTGTGAGGAGGTGGTGAACCAGAAGATGCTGACCGTATCTCGTCGAAATTGGCTTTCCAGTGTGTATGGTGGGCGAGTCGTGGTGATATGCCGTTGGGTCGAAGTTGAAGACCAGGGGAGGGCAACGCGACACAGCACCAACGCGGCAGGAGAAAATAAGCAAGTAACCGTACGGGCAATTTGACGCGCGTGCAGCGGAATGACTTGTCTGAGCTGGTGGCAGTCGAGGTTGTCAAAGGAGGGAAAAGCGACGGTGATGACGAGTGACAAGTGACCGCGTGAGAGAAGAGGTACCTGGAGTGATCGGGGCAGGCAGCCAAGACGCAAGAGTCTCGCGAGTGGAATCAGACAGGAGCCGCACACACCAAAGTTGAGAAACGGGCTTGAAGATGATGAGAGAAACTTGTATTGGAAAAGATATATCGGCTGCACATCAATATACAAGATCCGTGCGGACACAAACAACATCAACGACCTTCCTACTTCCCACCCGCAACGTCCAGCCTTCCTAAACCCTTCGCTCACTGACCGCCGTTGGCCTTCGCCCCACCGCGTGAGGGAGGAGAGCACTGTAGCTGTCAGCACACGTGTTGTGATAGAGGGGGCAGAAGCAAATCGTACCTGAAGACGCGTGACAACAAGAGCAGGGCCGCACTGGAACGTCTCGCGAAGGTCGCCGCAAAGGACATCGGGGTACTTGGAGTCCTCGCCGCCGTTGGCATCGAGAAGCTTGAGGTAGACACCCTGGATCTTGTCTCCACCCTTCTGCCTCATGCACTTGTCGCTCTCGCCGTTCGTCGGGTCTGAGTCTTGCTCCTTCTTCGGGCACGTTTTCTCCTCATCCGAAACTTGCGAATGCGGGTTGAGCGCCTCGCAGTTGTAGAAGCGGACCTTGATGTACTGGCCCTGGTACTGGATGAGAGTGTCACGAGTGCACCATGCGGTGTCACCCTTGCCAATGGTGGTTTTTGCGTTGCAGACAGGCTGGCCGCCGACCCAGGCAACGTAGCGAGTCTCGCCATTGAGACTGTTGAAGGTGTCAGCCACCATGTAGAGACCTGGACAAAAGGAGGAAACTCACGTCTCAAGACCGACACGGTAGTCAAAGTCCTTGACCTTTTCGGCTGGGATGATATTCGTCTCGCCTCCTCCACTGCTTCCACCGCCCTTTTCCTTCTTCTTTGAATCCTCTTGCGCACTGGGGAGCGCAGCGGCAAGGCCGAGGAGAGCAACCGATGGGAGGATCCACTTCATTATGACTGATGTTGGAACTTGGTGTTGATGTCGTAAATGCTGATCTGATGCTGGTGTCTGCTGAGCAGGTACGAGAAGGACACGAATGTATATATACTCCAACTACACATCCCCTCCTCCACGGCCACGCCCACGGAGCTCGTTAAGCAGACAAGCCCGGCAAAGAGACTCTCAATCGAAAGTCAATCTCGGAGGCTTCGCATGGTAGCCAAACCTCGGGAACGGCGGAGGTCAGGCCACGGCCACAGCCAACGGACGAGCGCGTCAAGCCTCACTCTCCTGGCTCCTGCCTCGCTTGCGCGCCAATGAGCTCAGGTCGAATCCAAAAATTAGACAGACAAGACTTATAGCAAAACATGGTTAAAGCATACAACACATATACGGTGGCCAGTGCGGGGCGGCCAGTGCTGGGTTTGGGACTGAATGTAGAGTTCGTCTTCTGTAACTGGCGACACCCTGGCTCTGGACTGTCCGCATTGGCAGACGATGGCTGGCAGGAGAGCTAAAAATGGCCGGATTTTGCTTGTGTGCTCCGCTGGTGGACAGGTGGTCCCATGGAGCGCGCGGCTTCTGGTTGCTCTGACTGGTCGGCAAGAGGAAAGCAACCCCGCGCCAGGGGAGCAGAGCCCATGGTCAAGGCATCAGGGGAACCTGCGCGAGGAAAGCTAGGTTAAAGGGATTCACCCTTTTCCGAGTACATGAAGAAGCGTCGTCGAAGGTCGCGCCAAGTCTCGCTCTGGCGCACGGCTGGGGCTGGCTGTTGGCCAGGTGCTTGTTCACCTAATGTCCGATTAGATTAAGGCTGTCACCTTAGCGGCGTGATGTCAGTTCTTCCCAGCCGGGGAGGGTTCTCTGGGGTAAACAGGCTCGGAAGATGCCTATTGTTTCGCAATTGGGCCAATTAGCTTTGCGCGGCCTCGAGACTCATCTGCAAGTGTTAGCAGAGCCTCCCTAGGCCGCCAAGGAGGTGCCCGCTCCGCCAACACGCTACCCCAGCTCCTGTGCCAGTTGTCACCCGTCTTCCAGAAATTCGATGGGCTCATGGACAAACAATTTCGACATGTGGTGGCTCATGGACTTTTGATAATCTCGCCGCCAGCGTTGTCCAAGTCCTGTACATCATCTGGTCTGAGCGCGCCATCGTCCGCCGTTCTAGAGTCCTTCTACGCTGCTTCTGCCGCCGACGTGCCCAATTTACCTGATGCGACTCATGCCAATCGCCGAAATGAACGTCCAGTAGCCACCCTGCGCAAACAGAGTTGCGCCCTGAGGCCATGGTGCAAGGTTCCAGGCGCAAGGAGGTGGCTGGGCATTTGACTGATCCCCATCCACACCATGACACTCGATGCCAGCTCCGATTGACAGAGTCGCTGCCGCGGCATTCCGACTGCCGCTGTCTTCCGGGAGTTGGGGACGCGCTAACTGCGGTCGTGGGCGATTATCCGACGGCCAACTGCGAAGGCAGGTGCGGTTGCGGGACGAGCCTCAACGGTGACTTGAGAGCACTGCGTTAGTTGCCGGTCGCAACCGTAGTTGATAGAGAATGCAAGAATTGGAAAATATCTTTTGGATAGAGAACTCCAAACACGCTCCCCTCGAGGCAATATTCTTTACTAGCCCACGACGGTCCGGATTAGTAGGCACCAGCAAGAAAGTGGAAGAGACGTCCGTCGCTTCACCCGCAGCGCCTCGGCTCCTGTGTCCCTCCTCACAAGGAAACAGGAGCAAGGATTTCTCAACATCTTGCTTCGTGATTCCTGCACATGTTGTTTTCTTTTTCTCAGGGAGGGTGGTGATGTGATCACCGCGAAATCTTGGTCGAGCAGGATGCTTAAAGCGAAGAGCAATGATCCGGCAACCTTAAGTCTATCAAGTCGAACGCTCCGCGTCATCGATAAACCAAGTTGAAGCAGTGAAAAGCCAAATGGCTATAAGCACAGCTCGAGCGCTTGGTGGAGAACCTGCAGCTGTCGCAAGAGACTCCCAGAGAAGAAGTGGAAGTGCACCCGGGCTGAGCATTGTTTGTTACACCTGTTCTCCCAACTGACCATGAGTGGGTTGGAAACACTTGCAGTCAGAGTGCTGCTTTGCACAGTGTCTCTGATTTTCCAAGATGCCTGGCAAAGACGGCTGCAGAGCTTCGGGGCAGTACAAACTCTCAGCTCCGGGTGAGATGCAGGCCGAGCGTAAGTTGCGGTAGAGGAAGCCCGAGACATCAGCAGCGGGCTCGCATTTCCTGTGGCTTCCTTGTGTCCTCATGAGAGACTGCGTCGCCAATCCACCTGCAGTGTTGTGTGGCTGGGGTTTTTTGTCTTTGCTGCGACGGGCCCGAGTTTTCGGCAATAAAGGCGCGATGCGTTGGGCACGTAAACTTTGCGAGTCGGATTGCTGATTGAGGACATTTTCTGCTCATTATCCTGGAATTTTTGAACATGTCTTCTTCTTCTTCTGGTATCTCTTATCTGATATCGACGTCAGCACATTTGGTCTCTTGACGTAGATTTCGGAAATTCCGATCAATCAAGACACCACACTCAGCTTCATCCCCATCCGCAAAATATCCTCTTTAGGGCAAGCACGGCAACATGTTCCGCAGCCTGTGAGCATTTGACATTGTAGCACGGCTGATGAATAGGTCAATGGCCTAAATCTGCAAACGTCGTATTTAAGCTCGCCTAATCGAGAGCCAAGTTCGCCATGGATACTTGGCGCGCCAAACGTTGTTAAGGTTGTTTTTGATGCTTGACGCACTCAAGCTGCCCGAACCTCGTGGGAAGGAGCGGGAAGACATGCTGTCCGTTGCCGGCGGCCGAATGCGAGGGTACGATGTCGCCTGCCAAAATACGAAGTGTTGGCATATTGATGCCTTACAGTGTTGTTGGCACAAGCAGTCGTCATATTTCTTCTTCTCTAGGCCTGACAAGGGTGCGAGCGGGCGTTTCATGCAGGTAGAATAATAGGATGGCGAGAAAACGGGTCAGTGAGTTGTGAGTGAGGTTGCGGGAACAGTGAGAAGCCGAGCGCTCCTTCATTCCCGCCTGTCATTCTCGCTTAGCCAGTGGTGCCTCGGCAGTGCTCCACTTAACTTTTGTTAATTTATATCTGCAAAAAGTTGATTGCCTTTCATCAAAATAGCCCCGCTGGCGCAATGGTAGCGCGCGAGACTTCTAAAGTAAATTACCCCAACAGGGACTGCTTAGTAATCTCGAGGCTGCGGGTTCGAGTCCCGCGCGGGGTATTCCGCTTTTTTGGCTCTTTAAAAGGTGAATAAATCTTTTTGTGGTGTTGTGGTATCGTTTTGGGAGGCCGGGGGCTATTCTGCGTGGCCAGGGGTCGATTTTTCGATTTGCGGCGGAACCACGGTGGAATTTCGGCAAGAGCGACGCGAAAACCGTTCGAGGAAGGTACCAGGAGACTAGGAGAGGCACAGGCAGAAGCAGGGACTTCTTTATTGGTTTCCAAAGCCGAAGTGTTGGTGGTGAAGGGTGAGAGTTCCGGTCGGGTCGAAGACACGATTGAGACTGCGCGCAGGTGAGTATAGGCTGATTGCTGAGCGTCGAAGGATTGCAATTGTGGTAAGTGACAGAGAACATACTGGCAATATTGGTAATTGACCAAGACATCAGCGTGCAGTGGTCTTGGGGATGACGGCGACGCGTCTAACAATGCGGGGCAAAGCGCGACGCCACCAGGGCCCGAGGCGCGCAGTCGGGCTTACACATTGCTCTCCGTCGCTTCGCATTACTAAGCAGTCTCTGGTTCTAACTAGGTGCTCGCAGAATTACTGCCTGCTGCTATAGCCCTTGCTTGTTAGTCGCGATTGCGCCATAGTTGGCAGAGTTGTATGTGCACTCTTTATAGTCATTCCATTGTCTTTTAAAGGGAAGCGAGCCCCAGCGCCCTTTTGCCCGACCACACGGACGGCCTCGTACGACGTCGACTGCCATTCCATTACCATTCTATTACCCAAGACTTTGAAAACTTCGTCGCCTTAAGAACCTCTGCCTCCTCACCTGGCCTACACCAGAAACCTCTAGTCGTCCTGTACATAGCCGCCGCCATGACGCATACCGAGCACCCTATCGATACCCCGCCGCGAGCCCCATCGCCAGACCACAGGTTTGGCACTTTGGCAGTACACGCCGGATCGCCTCACGATCCCGTTACTGGCGCCGTTATTGAGCCTGTATGTATGCGACTGCGCAAACCAAGGAAAGGCGCTGACTTGGCAGATTTCCCTCTCCACCACCTTTGCGCAATCAGCTGTCGGCAAGCCCATCGGCCAGTACGAGTATACTCGAAGCTCAAATCCCAACCGGTGGGTAGAATTGCCTGAATATCCCGAGCATTTCTGACGAAGTATGCAGAGACAACTTTGAAAAGGCAGTAGCTGCCCTCGAGCACGCCCGCTACGCCCTCGCCTTCTCCTCCGGCTCCGCAACCACCGCCATCATCCTCCAGTCTCTCGCCTCGGGCTCGCACGTCGTCTCCGTATCAGACGTATACGGAGGAACCCACCGCTACTTCACCAAGGTCGCTGCCGCGCACGGCGTACACGTCACCTTTTCGCCCTCCATCGAGCTTGACATTGAGAACCTGATTCGCCCCAACGAGACCAAGCTGATATGGATCGAGACGCCCAGCAACCCCACGCTGAGCTTGGTGGATATTCGCGCCGTAGCGACTGTTGCACACAGACATGGAATTCTGGTGGTTGTGGACAACACGTTCCTGTCGCCATACGTGCAGAACCCGCTCGACCACGGCGCCGACATTGTGGTGCACAGCGTGACCAAGTACATCAACGGACACTCGGACGTCTTGATGGGCGTCGCCGCGTTCAACTCGGATTCGCTGTATGAGCGCCTCTCGTTTCTGCAAAATGCGATTGGAGCCGTTCCCGGCGCATTCGACTGCTGGCTGGCGCACCGCGGTCTCAAGACGCTGCACCTGCGCGCGAGGGAGGCGACCGCCAACGCCACGGCCGTCGCAAACGCGCTCGAGGCATCGCCCGACGTCATCGCCGTCAACTACCCCGGCCTGGCCTCGCATCCTCAGCACTCCATCACGCTCAAGCAACACCGCAACGGCATGGGTGGTGGTATGCTCTCCTTCCGCATCAAGGGCGGCAAGGAGGCCGCCGAGCGCTTCTGCACGCACACCAAAATCTTCACCCTGGCCGAGTCTCTTGGCGGCGTCGAGAGTCTGATCGAGGTGCCGGCGAGCATGACCCACATGGGTATTCCCAAGGAGCAGAGGGAGGCCGCCGGCGTCTTTGACGACCTGGTCCGCGTCAGCTGCGGCATTGAAGATGGCGCAGACTTGACGAGCGACATTCTGCAGGCGCTCAAGAAGACGGTCGGTGGTGTCGCCAGCAACGGCGTCGCCAATGGTGCTTGAGCTCCACCCAAATTCAAAAAAGACGGACATGAATTTCCTTCTCTTCTCCCTTTGAAACCGGCAAAATACCATTGCTAGATACAGGCATAGACGTGGGATGACGGCGTTTTTCTTGCACATTAGATTCAGTAGGTCGGTTGGCGACATCCCAACTCCTCTTTCGGAAATGCATTTTCTCTTTTCAGTCTATCTGATTTTCATTCGGATGATGATTCGTCTTCAGTCAATGCGTGCTTTTAACAACTTTCCTATCACAAGTCAAATCTTTCCCCCTAATATCGCCGAAGACATGTTCCTCTATTGATATAATCCTGCATATATTCTCTAAGGCTGCTGCAGTAGCGGCAGAGGTTCGTATATATGTGCCTAGTCAACTCCTGGCCATCTCGAGTCGTTTCGAGCTCGCAGAGGAGTCATAGCGAGCAGGCCCAAGGGGCTCAGGCGTTTGAGCGCGTCAAAGCAATTGGCATCGGATTCTTTTTGAAAGCATCTTGCCTCGTCAGCACCCCCGATCCCACCCGCCGGAGCAGAAACGCCCGTCGTAGCGATGAAGCTACGCCCGCGATGCCCATCGAGGAGTACGATCCCAAATTGATCGCCAATCTGGACATCTCGTCCAGGTTGATCACGGACGTGTATTGTTCATTGTACATCGCCAATCTCTCCGCGGGCACTGTCTGGAGTTGCGCGCACTCCTATTGATGTTATGATCCGGAAAGGTTGTACGTCAACCTGTGGTACACAGAGTGATGCTCTCGGTCGACGTCATCATAACCCAGTACGGCAATGCCGAGTAGGTAGTCAGTAGTGGGGTACTACGCCTGCTGCTTTGCGATAAGTGTACCTCTATCGCCTCTGTCCAGGTCCCCCCCTAAAACGCCCAAGTTGTCTTTCCGTTTTATGTTGTTCTGTTGGAGACCTACTGGGGGAGCAAGAGCTTGGGAAGACGGCACCGGAAAGCAGCAGGCCAGCGCTGGCTCCGTGTGGCCCTGCCTGTCCTGCCGTTGTTGGTGGCAAGATCCTGTCTTTTCGCGATGCGCCAAAACGGCGAAGACTTTCGGTATGACAACGGTCTGTTTCTACGAGCACAGGTCAATGTCTTTCAAGTTGACCTTCCGCAAGCTTGCAGCAGCCCGTCACGATGGATACCGGGCTCGGTTTTCCGAGTGACGAGCTGCCAACGCGTCGACGCGTTTTGACAATGGTATTGTCTGGTTTGTCCGGTCACCTGCCCCATCTGTTCGGCAGGCCTTGGCGTTTACGCTCTATGAGAGGGCTGCGTCAAGTCATCTTCTCTACTTACCATCAACACCATCCACTGCTTCGCAGTGTTCCATCCAATTTCGAAGCACTCATCTCCATCCACCCGGAACCTATGGCGACTTTCAAGTCGCTGGCCACCAAGGCCCGCAAAAAGTTCAAAAGGTTCTCCCGTCACACCGACTCGGACAGCCGTCAGGAATCCCCGAAGACGTAGGTTCTCTCATTGTCTCTTGGATGGGCTCGTTTTCTCACCATCTCGTCTGATAAGGCTGCGCTCGCACGCGATCCGCATGCTTGTGGACCATGAGCTTCAGCAAATTCAAGAGACCAATGTCGCTGGCGAAATCCACACATTTACCTCACGCGGAGATCCTCAGCACGCTGAATCGAAGATGTCCCCAGAGCTCACTACTTCTGGTTTCCCCAAGCCCGACCTCACCAATCATGGACCTCACCCAGCGGACGTAGCCAGCCCACGGGAATCCCGCGAATGGTCATGGTACCCGTTGCCCAAATCGAGTCAAAACCTCATGTCGGACGACCGGGAGTCCCTAAACCCGTATCTGGAGACCGCCTCTTTCGTCGATGTCGGCACCACCATTGACCCGCAGCGTCCCTCTCGCGAGTACGGACGCGCCCGTTTCGGCTACGATTTTCTGTTCTCAGACTCTACAGGAGAGGGTGACTTGTTCACCGAGGACAACTACATCCAAGCCTTTTTCGAAGAAGCTGCAACGGCCAGAATGTCGATTTTGCAGACGACTCCCAAGTACGAAAAGTGAGAGATGATGACTTATACGTACCATTACGACCAACAACACCCAACGACTCCAAATTACGATCGAAAGCTTATGTGATGATTCACGACAACCTGCGAGGCGGAAGCCATTTGCTTCGGCCGAAGATGGGCTAGAAAGACTTGAATGGAGATTGCTTCTGTTCTTTTTCGATTGCTTCCATCAGAAATTCGTCGCAGCCAGGGGGAAAGGGCGAATCGGGATGGGAGGGTCCATGTACCTAGACCTCGCGTATTGGCTTGCGGATCGATCCAACACTGAAAACTTTTCTTTGTGCCCAGGTTTCCTCAACGGTGGTTGATCCGGTTCTTTTGCTCATATTTTTGGGTGCAAAGTGTGCACGAGGCATTCGTGTGTGGTTCTCTTTATCATGTCTCTTGTTTTATTGCTCGCGGCGCTTCACTTTGCGCTGGAAGAGTACTAACCGGTTGACGTATCCCATCTCCCGGGAGTGGCCCTGGTCGCCATCCCTCGGTGTACTTCAAGTATATCTTCATTCTCAGACGGCCCGGAATCGATGAATACCTACCTCAACAAGACGAATTCACTAAGCTCGGACACGATCAAAGACCCCCACCGCCTTTCACGTCGTTATAGCCCCGTTCGATTTGGTTAATACTCCGGCAGTACGACCAGTGAGGACCTGCTGTTTCTAAGCGTCAATGTATCGACCAATTCTTCGACGAGGCTACGGTCTCCAGGCTGGCGAACGGACAATAAAGGACTATGACCTGCGCCACATGAAAAGCCTTTAAGAAGGGCAAACGGCGAGCCAGCACAGCAGACACCCAACCGCATGTCTCTACCACCAAAATTCCCGATTACTGATGATGCAGCACTACTGCGTCGGCAGGAACAGATCCTAAGCCCGCGTCCTCGCCCTACTCCCCTTCGAGCGTATCCTGGAACATTTGGTCCTCACCGCGACCCACAAAAAACCTACCCTGGACGAATCCTTCGAAGGAAAATTCCTGGAGAAGCCAGATCAAGATTGTGGTGGATACTTCCTCACACAGCTGAGCTGGTTCACCCAACTGTACTGCGGCGATCACCGCCAGCGAGGTCTCGACCTCGTTAGCCCAGGCTCTGAGCCTCATTTCGAGGACGATGGGAACAGTGAAGATGACGACGACGACGACGATGACAACGACGTCTACTGGTCTTCCTCTCCAACAAACAAATCTGACTCTGCTCCGATCTGGCGTTGCCCAAGGGCTATATGTGTGCTTTGGAAGAGCGAGGTTCAACAAGCTCAAGAGGATACCGCCCGGCATTCGCATTTGAACTTCCACCGGAAGCACGAAGCCTGCAGAGATGATGAATACATTGATGGCTAGCTCTATAGAATGCCCTCAACAGTCTAGAACGTTTGTATTCAGCAGGTATTAGGCGAGACAATGACGACCAGGCTATCGAGCCAGAGCATGACCGGCCGTCTTTAAGACAAGAGTCGAAGGACCACACGACCCATGATTTTGGGAAAGGAGGCACCCGGATGACAGACATGTTGACCTCCTTTCGTGCTGACTTCAGTACAGGTGGAAAGGTTTCAAGGGGACACTTGTTTCTCGTTCTCGTGGTTGGGCTGTTTCTCGTGCTGGCCTTGCAACATAACTGCAGCCTCCCTGATCACTTCACGGAGTCAGTACATCAATTTTCTTGTAAAGGTAGCGAGTTTGGCCATCGGAGTTGAGTTTGTCTGCTTTGAGTCTTTCTTTGGCCGCATGACTGGCATCAACCCTGCGTGAACGGTTGTGGTCATCTTGATCGGACTCCGAAGAAAATCAACAGGCAAAGACGCCTGACCTAAACCCAAAGAACGAAGCGACACTACACACAGATCAAAGCGTCAACACCATCATCTCTTTCGAGCTTATGATCCAACAGCTTTCTTTGCAACTTCAGTCTCCCGAAATAGAGTTGCGGCCTCGCGTGCGGCTCGGGAAAGGACCACGAAGAAGACCCTTTCGACGAGGCCACGGTCGCGCACACAAGCCTAGACGAGGGCAGCACAGCACGTTGGATATTTGCTATTGGCTTGGTTTCGCCGGAGCGAAGGGTAGGGATTGGTGAGTCGACTTTCCCAATTTGCTTGTCTCTTTGCGTTCAGGGTCCAAGCACAGCGCTCGCTCGTACCCCAACAACACCGATGAGTCGCTGTGGGCGCAACCACCGTTGCATACCACTCTTGCTCCCATCGGATAACTTTCATCTCAGCATCTGGCGTACTCGAGTTGCTTTGTCCACACACTTCTTTCCGTCACCACCATATCGGCGGTTCCACACCACTGCTCTCCAAACTCCGTCAAACATCTATCCTACCTACACCCATCGGTCATGGTACCTCTGCGATTAACCGGAAAGGCTACCGAGAATCACTCCAAGCTCCCACCGAATCCATGGTTCGATACGAAGATCTCGACCTGAACCAAGATTCCAGTTTGAGGCGAAAATGGATTGTTGGGGACCCCCAACAGAAGCTTGGTTCTGGTGTGTCGCCGCAACGATATAAAAGTCGCCTTCCCGTGCACTGATGTCTGCATTTTGGCAGAGACCTCTGAGCCTTGCTTTCTACCTCCCACCCACGTTTGCACTTGGACCGTCGAAATTCGCGTACGGACAACTTAACCTCCCTTCTTTTGAGTTCTTCTGAATCACATTCCAAATCTGATTCCTACCATGGCCCGCACTCGACGTGCCTTGATCAAGGCTGGAAAGCTCATCACGGGCCTTTACTGTGCTGGCTTGGGCGGAGACGAGCCAGAGCCGGTCCCGCTCTCCTCCCGCACGCCTACGCCTCGGTTCTCGCCTGTCATGGAGAATCGTGACGTGTGAGTGCCTACCAGACTGTTGCGAGAGCTTTTGACTGACTGAGATCATTTAGGGATATCCGAAGCAGATCGCCGGCGAGCATCACGGCCTCGGAAACCTCTAACGACAGCTCAGAGGATCCCTTCAGCGTGGAGGAGAAATGCGCAAATCCCGAGACGCCCTACCGCCACCGCGAAACGACTGTGTGGACGTTCGGTCCGGATGGCTACGAGGCACTGCAAAACCAAGACCGGAATCAACGCTCCGGGCAGGAAGCCTCGCCCTCCACGTCTTGCGTTGAGATCCGGCCCAAGTTCGAGCTCTCGACGATCTTCGAAGAGGATGAGACGGAATCATCACCCGTCACCTTCATCCTGCCTTCGAAGAGCGACATTTCAGAAGAGCAGGAGCCGGCAGATTCCGAGAGTGGCTGGGAAACCCTCTCTGCGAGCAGCACACTCGTGGGCGACGAGAGTGACATCAGTGTTGTCCGGGAGTATGGTCCCAACCCCTACTCCTACGAGTACCCGTTCGCTGTGCATGCTGGCGGACCCTGTCGGTCCATCTCGCTCTGCCTCCCTGAAGGCATGAATGCTGGACTGGAGCTGTGCCTCACAGTGGGGTCTGAAAAGCATGGAAACAAGCGTCGAAGCCATGTCCCATTGCTGAGGCTCGAGTAGCGTCATCCTCGCCGTGTTTAAACTGCTTTTCCCACAGCTGCGGGGCACATTGGGGTTTCGTATGTCTTTTGTTATTCAAGCTTTTGTTTGCACAGATTGACAAGTTTTGCGTTGTGTATGACAAGTCGGAGAAAAAAGGGGTGGATTGCCTGCATCGTTCTTCAACATGGGCGCAAAATCAGGGCTTCATATCTCCATCATCATCGCCCTCGGTACATTGCTTCCCTTCGTTTCGCGCGGTTCGCATATCGTCAGAGTCTGCAGTGTTCGTGGCTGATGGTCTTTTGGGTTTTGGTTGCGAGGGAAAGCGCGACTACGGCCGCCTGCCTGCACCAATGCGCGTTGGGCACGCCGACAACACACTCGGGTTTCTTCGCATGGTGCGCTCACACTTCAACATGTATATCCAGGTCGAATTTGGCGTTTGATCACTCCCATCATGAAAATTCAAACCATTGCACCTCCGCCTCCAACTCATGTTTCCGCGTTCGACACGCTCTGTTGGGTCCCAGCAGATTTCTTAACACGTACGGATGCAGGAGCAAGCCCTTCAACCAGGAACGAGTCAGGTTGTAGGAAGAGATGGAAGCGGTTCAACTTCTACAGGACCTATCAAGTGTGCAGAGCTCTACAGCCTGCCATCGACAAATTCAAGCTCGCTGTCCGTAACGGAGTTCACCAGGAGAATGCCAACGAGGACGAAAAGATCAGGGACTTGCGCCCAGAGGAAGTGGGAACCAGACGGTTTCCCTACCGCCTCTCTTTCGCAATGCCGACCGACGTCTCCCAAAGCAAGTGCCATGACAGCAACGTTTTTGCTAGAGGTCCCGCAGAGAAGTGCCCCGCCTCGTTAAGGAGTACCTCCTCGCAGGAATCGATCTGGTCGGAATAACAAGGGTCATTTCTGCATCAGGAAGATCCTTTCTCGTTTCTTGACGCCACAAGACAGCTTGCCACAAGACAAGACTTTGAAAGATTGGGCTTGAGAAGAGGAGAAGCTGTCTTATAAATTACCAGCCAAGTCGAACACCACAAAAACAACGTCTCATTAGTATGGATGATAGATCGAAGTTGCAGGAAATTAAGCGGTTGGTGAGCTTCTCTTCTTGTGCCTTGTCCGTCATAGACTCATCGTTTTACTAGAGGTCATGGAATAAGCGGAAGCTAATATCAACAGCGGTATGCCT
This sequence comes from Phyllosticta capitalensis, assembly GCF_038381095.1. Taxonomy (NCBI): domain Eukaryota; kingdom Fungi; phylum Ascomycota; class Dothideomycetes; order Botryosphaeriales; family Phyllostictaceae; genus Phyllosticta; species Phyllosticta capitalensis. The sequence continues at coordinate 522,341 of NW_027117450.1, read as the reverse complement.
CTTCGAGAAACTTGTTTTCCATGTGAAAGATCAGAGCGGCGGGACTCCAGGGGTTGCACATCCGAGGTCGATCATTTTGTTTCTTCTTGTACGAGACGTGACTCGTCTTTCCAAGCGACGATCAAGTTCCAAGCTCAAAGATCGTCAATGGAAATTATCTGGAGAAACTCATGTTGCTGTTGCACTTCCAGTGAAACGCCCACAGCGTCCTGACGAAGTAGATGTTGAGCGTCTGAAAGCCCCCCGCACGGGTCTTCTCAACCATTCCCAAGTGGTCGACATGCTCAGTCATGTCTTCATCATCGCGCTTGATGGCTCCTTCGTAGACGAAGACGATCGAAGTGTCTTGCTGATTGCCAAACTTGAAATGACACTGCAGCTAACTGACCCCTGAAGCAAGACCGGCAAACGCATACAGAAGGACGGAAGATCGTGTCAGTTCTCCCAAGATGGTTTCCCGAGCCATTAGACACACTTGGAATCGAGTGATAAATTCGTCACACTGGTCTCCATGGAAATGACTGGTCGCAGGGAGATTTCATCTCCAGTCAGCCATCTTCCGCGATTCTATGAAGTCAAGTTTGCGCTCCGCCACCAAGGTCACGAGTCGGACACCGATGCCGACGCAATCAGGGAGTTCCACGCAGAGGAAACTGGCACCAAGCGAATTCCACATCGTCTCTCTTTTGCCAAATCAGGAGAAGAGACGCCAACTCACCGCGCCGACAGAGAAGTTTTTGGAAGGGGACCGACCGAGGTGTGCCGAGCCTCTTTAAGGAGTATGACTTCACTAGTGAAGGTACAGAGTTGTAGGTGCCAGATTCGTCTGTCATCGGTAATGAAGACCATGTTTCTTTCTTTGCAAGATGGAATTGATTGGCGACGAAGAGGCTGGGTGTTTCGGAGCAGTAGGTTTGAACAGAAGCAGTAAAGGAGGAATCAAGCCCAGAGACCATTGGATGTCGACAAAGTCAGCCTATAAGAGCTGCAGATTCGCTAATTGGCAGGTGTCGCAGCTACCCAAAGTCTACCAGAAGGGAGAAGAGACGACGGAGTCAATAGACAATGAGCATCATGGACCGGTGATTTCCCTCCTTGTCGATTTTATTTGCCCGGAGGATTTAGGAAGGTAACGGATAAGCATGTCAGCTTTCAAAGTATGGGAACTTTGTATGTATGAGATTCGTTTTACTCCACAATTCCACCACTTTTTGGCTTCAGGGAGGCCGGGAAGTGAAGTGAATGAGAGTATTAGCAATAGCAAGACTTTACATAATGCTGCAATATACTCACCTTGCGCTTATTCAGCCAAGCTATTTCAGTTGCTTCGACCTGGCAGCGCGCGTCATGTGCCATGTCTGTCTCGCACCCGGCAACCATCGCCGGCGGCCTTTGCTCCATCACCTACCACCTCGATTCCCATCATCGAACCCAACCCTGCACAAATCACTCGAGCAAATTCAACATGGCGTGTCTCAAATCTTGGTTTCCCAAGATTTGGGCCACAACCAAGGAGACGCTCTGCATTTGCTGCAACGATGACGACGAAGACACCCCATTGGAGCCTGCCTCTCAAGACGACGTTACCAATGCCAACCACCCCATGTCGTAGGTATCCCAGTAGTACCAAGTTACAAAAACCAAGCAGTAACCAAATCCTTCGTCAGCGTTCGCAAAGTCTACAGCAGCCATTCCATACCAACTGTGCCAACCAAGGACGGCCAGCGCAACCCATCTTCGACGAGCAAGACGGTCAACAGAGACCCAAGAGCACAAGTTCTGAGCACCGTCCCAGCAGGAGCTCAGGTGAGCGATTCGGGAGCTTGCTTTCTCTCCGCACGCTAACCTTGTGCTAAAGAAAGAGGCACTTCGACAATTCCTCGGAGCCCCAGCTTCTCCTCCCCGCCCATTGTTCCCTGCCACGCACTCTTCGCATGGAGGCGCAAAGATGCATCCTCATCAGAAGGAGAATACCGACGGTCCTCGACGTCTCCCGCCGCTGCCTGTATTCAAGCTTCTTCATGCACTCCGTGAGCGCAATGAGGCTTCCAACACGACCAGACACAACAACAAGGACTCCAGCTACGAACCCAGGGACCTGCAGCCACACGAGATTGGGCCAAAGCGCTTCACCTACCGCTTGTCGTTTGCCAACCCAGTGGCCAGCGACGACTCGGGCAACGGAGACCAGGAAGACGCAGTTACTCAGGGAAATCCAGCGCAAAAGTATTGAGTACTTGTGGACCGTCCTCACCACAACTTCAGCCAGACACGCGGACGAGAGCCAGGAGGAGGATTGCAGTCTGTTTTTTCCGGCTCAGAGCCACCATTTGCGCGACACGATGACTTTGCGGATGTCCCAGGAAGCAGTACCGACACAAAGGTGCGGGTCAAGCTGCACTTGATTGACTTCTGTCTCCACTGTTTTCCTAGAGCTGGGTAGACTACTTCGATTCAAATTGCGAAAAACAGGATATGTATGGTAGCAGGCTTAGAGAGCCGGAGAATACCAAAGGATTCATTCTCCTTTTGCCACTGTGAGGAAGATTTGGTGATGTATTTGATCAACTGTGGTTGTATTGGGAGCAGTCTTGCCCTAAGATTGTAAACGAGTCATTCGCTAGGTATTCTAAGGATATGGGGTGGTCTTTGCCGTTCGTCGCGTTCTGTTAATGTCATTGTCAACGACGTCCGTGGCAGATGAGCGTTGTGTCTTTGTCCTTCGATTCGTCTATGTCTGACCGCCTTGTATTGTGCTGCTTTTGGCTGCCCTGGCTGCCGGCTATCTGCCTCTCAATCCACCGACTCGCGAATCCAAAGTCAATCCACTAATCTCGCCAATCTTTCACTCGCAGCCGCTGCTTCATCCTCCTATCCGACCATTCTTCTCGACACCGAACATCAACAACAGCCTGAGATCTACTCTCAACGAAGCAGACATGTCGGGTCCTCGATCCTGGGGACGGAAAATTCGGACGAAGGCGAAGAAGGTGTTCCATAAGACTTCCGCCAAAAAGCCAGGCAAGACACAAGATGTCAACTACATGACAGAGGATGATCCTACCAGACCTACGGACCACAAGGCGTAAGCATGCTTCACATTCCAAGAGACAAGACCGTAGGAGTAACTAGTCTCGCAGCTGTGGAATCTCAAAGCAGAACGACCCCTCTGGCAACCCAACTTCAATCAGCGACACTGATCGTGAAGATCGCAAGTCCTCGCTCTTGAGCGCTGTCAAAGCAGGACCCCAGGTAAGGATCTCTGGCTTTTCTTGTTGCCAAAGTTGACCTTTTGCCAAAGAAGGACGCTTTGCGCCAGTTTCTAGGCGTTCCGGCCTCTCCCTGCAGATTGAAGTCCTCTGGCGCGCGCTCCACCAGAGACAACAGCACCGTTCCACGTCTTCTACCATCGCTTGCGGCCGCAAAGCTCATCCATCATGCGAAGCGCAATAAGGCGGTCAAGATGGGAGTTCATGGGAATGACGACTCCCAGCGCGACATTCCTGAATTGCAGCCTTCAGAAATCGGCCCAGCGCGCTTCACCTATCACTATCCATTCGCAGAGACATCTGTCAACAACCCGGCCGATTGTGGGGATAAAACAAAGAACACTTGAACAGCAATCACATCTCGATTGCTGCTGCTTGAAAAGCATCCTACCAAACGAAATGCTATTGACCGAAACGGATGGACCAGACCACGGACTAGCTCACCCGAGGGTCGCCGATTTGGGTTTTGGAGTTGGGTTTTGGAAAGCTATTGGTCTTTGGCAGCAAAAGAATACATGTACAGTAGCAGTACCAGATTCAAGACCGATTGCTCCCCGAAGTTTCAGTGCTGTTCCTTCCAGTCTCACCCATACGTATGCCAGAGCGTTGTGGAGCTGAGAGAGCGTCTTTGAATTTCTAGCCCAGTCTTCTAACCCACAGAAGTACGTGGTTCAACCAGCGAGGGTGAGTCTTGCCGCAATCTCTTGTTTGTTATTTTGACGCAGGATTGCACGTACCAAATCGTTGACTTATCTGATTGCTACAACGCTTTGCTTCTCGACTGCGAGGCAACCAATGCAGGCACTATTTGTGCGCGGCGCCCCGACCAGACTTCAAATACAGCACAATCTCCACGGAAGTGCAGCTCAAAAGCCTTCGTTCACGATGGCTCCAACCGATTCAGACAGGGCTGCAAACCTGAGCAAGGGCCGAGTGTACGTCAAAGACGATCAGAGCTAGACACATCTGCTCACATAATCTAGGATCGTACCCGCGATCCCCGACAAGAGTCTGGGCAGATCGCGCTCCAAGAGCGAAGCCGCAATTTTGGAGCTGGCTGCGACTCAGGACAAGGTACCTGCTTCTCACCTTACAGAGCTGTACGAATGTCTGCAGGCTAACTTCAACGACGTTACCCACTTGTAGGCCGAGGAGCTGCTTGAAACATTGCACAATGAGACTGAAAAAGTAGTCAACTTGCTCCGCCGCAACTCGGCATTCAACACTGACATGCGCAACTTCCTCATCGAAACTCAGAAGTCGCAACCCACGGAAGAGATGGCTGAGGGCTTAACTCTTTCCTCCGACGATCATCTGGATTGGGCTGCGAAGTTGCGCCGTTTCGATGCGGTTGGCTTGAAGTATGCGCCAGAGGACTCTGGCTTCTTTCGCTATCTTCCAGCCCGAGACGACGAGGAAGACGTCGAAGAGAAGGCCTACTACTTCAAGGAGGAGCGTCCATGTGGAAACGGCGACAAGGAGGTAGTCGTCAAAGGACCATGGACAAGAGCTGAATGTTTCAAACCGAACTTTGGTTGCTTCCTCCTTAATCGCTTCGACGCAGGCGAGTTGCAAGACGCGAGAGCGTACTCCGGTTTGTAATCCCAAGAAATTTGACGGACAAAGCGCGTGACGGCAAGCTTTCACTCGTCCAAATTTTTCTTCTTCATTGCCAACTGGGGATTTACATTTGCACGGGAGGCAAGGTATGCGCAAGTCTTGGAGACTAAGAGTCAGGGGTAAAATGCTCGGAACGAAATTTGTCGTCGGCGGAGCTTGAAGGGTGTCGAAGGGTCCTTGTGAAGATGTATGGAGGACTTGGTTACTTCCAAGCTTCAGGTGCTAAAGAGGCTTGAATGCTCCCTGTTTACGTCCTTTTATATTGCGAGTTTTCCCATACGGCCTTTGCCATCAAGCCACGACACTTGGGCGCTTTACAACAGACAATGTACGTCTCCCTTGCCTCGTCCTTCAGATATTCATCTCTTTCGGCGTGCTTCATCATAATCGGGGATTTTTGAATAGTATTTGCAACGCAGTATTTGCAACGCAGTATTTGCAACGTATATGTCGCGAGCTGTGAAGATCTTTGGAGTCGGGGTGTTTTGGCTTCAGAGCTGACAATGACTTGAGGCTTTTGAGAAGAGAAGAGAGTCAGAACGAGCCTTGAAGAGTTGTCCAAATCGCAAAAAATGGGGTCAAATGGATGCTACCTACAAGCAAGTCCATCCTCTTTCTGTTCTGCGTGTTTGACTTGTTTGCTCTGTAGTTGCTCCTTCCTGCTTTACAGAAGGTGCGCCACAGTTGCTACTTCCACAGGTCACCGATTTTGCTGCTGTTGCTCTTTGCTAAGGCACCAAATGATTGTACTCGCGCCTTCCTGCCAACTCGCGCCTTCCTCTCCAGGTGCCTATCCCAACGGCGCCATTTTTGCACCGCTTCAAAACTTTCTGCACCTCCAAGGTTCACCACCCTCGCAAAACTCAGCACCATCCACGATATTGAAGGTCCAATAACCGGCATCCAGGATGCCTACCACAGACATAGGCCAGGAAGAGAGCCAGCAGTAAGTTTTCATGCTCCCAGCTCAGAACACCCACTCACAGACATCCAAAGGACTCAGGAGAGCCCTCCAGTCGCCGATCGCAATATGCAAACTCCCGCAGCCCCTCACGAGTCCCTTCGGTCTACTCACTTCCGCATCGAAATTACCATCATTGCTCATGGTCACACGGACCACCACACGACATCTCAACCCCAAGACCAGGCGAATGGCTCTCTCGAGGGCTCTTCTCACACACTCCCGTTGGACGACGAAGAACAGATGAGAGAGGAGATCCGACTAGCGACTAGTCTCGACATGCATTGGGTCATTCGGAGGTCGAACGATTCAGCCACTGCCGGAGAGCCGCTACGCCTGCATTTCCGTTCCACGGCTCAGAACCATCGAATCCTCACATTCATCCCGGAGCCATTCGGCTTTACCCGCGTAGATCAGACAGCTGAAAACGAACTCGAGAACGAAGCGCTGTTTTTCAGGCAGCAGTACCACTCGAATTCAGGCTCAGCCGCCGATGGGTCCTTCTCTGGCCCGTTTACCAGGCTCGACGCCTTGGAGGATGTCCTTGCAGAGTTCTTTGGAGCACTTTGACGACGGTTTGTTGTGAGGATTGCTGGACATGGTTGGGGACAAAAAGGTTCTGGGGACAAGCGAACAAAAGGGGGAGTAGAAAGTACCTATCAAAGCCTTTCATGACCGCAATTGGCTCGCGGAAATGAACCCCTACTCTAAGCTTTTGAAAACTTTGAGCAATCTTGCGCCGAGCAAAAGTGATTGATTCTTTGATTGTTACATTGGACGAGACTCCTGGCCACGAGTTTGACGACGACGGGTTGTTCTTTAGAACGCAGTTCCACCCAGACTCGGGCTCGGCCGCTGAGGGCTCCTTTTCTGGCCCATATACTCGATTCGACGCTCTGGAGGATGTCTTGGCAGAGTACTTTGGAGCGGTGTGACCACGGTCCGCCGTGAAAGTGGCTGGACATGGTTGAAAACGAAAGGATTTTGCGGACAGGCCGCTCAAAGGAGAAGAAAAAAGTGCTCGCTAGAGCCTTTCATATCCACTATTAGCTCTGCGCGAGGAATAGACATTGGCGATTGTGTGGAACACTTTTTCAGCCACTGTTGTAAGGTGCTGCGCCCAGCGTGAGCAGCAGTAGCAAACTGGGCCCTGGAGGGAGGAGATACGGACAAAAATGTTGCGATTTGCAAAAAACGGAATTGGCACAAGACATGATTCTTGCGGCCCCAACCATCTCGACTGGTTCCTTTGTGATGTGTTGGTTTACAGCCTGTCTAAATCAGTAAAGTTGTCTTGCTACTAGAGGTCGCCGACTCAAGCAGAAGCACAGGATTTTGTGCAATCATGCTTGTTCTGAAAGACCTGGTAAATTGAGGAGGACATGGAAACGACATCAATATAGCCTATTCTTTTGACCAAATGTCTCGGGGCACTCTTTAGCTTCGACTGGACACCAGAGAGTATTGGGGAGAGGTTCAATAGTGACCCATTTATTTCTCATCTACTCGGCAAGAAATCCTCAGTATGCTGTTTGATTGGTTTGGTTGACTTTACCTTTCTGGTCTCGCGCCTTCCCTCTCGACCGTGTTGGAGCGGAAAGCGCGCGCGCAATGATCCGAGTGACTGATATTTTGCAGCCACCAGAACTCTACACAACACCTCAACGTCAACGTGGAGCAATGTCCTTCGAAAGCAGCGGCTAAGGTCATTAGTGAGTACCTCATTCCCTGAGTTTACGATAACACTCGCCGACGAAATCCGCAGAGGTCCAGCCCACGATGACACTTCTCGTCCGCGGTATCGCTGCAAGATCTTCGTCGATATCTTGGGTCGCCGATTAACCGCAGCAAACGTCTCCGCAACCAACACCACTCATACGCAGCCCACGACTCTCCTGCAGCAATTCCAGCAAGACATTCGAAGCGCTCGTGATCTTCAGATCACGCTGCTGGCCTTAGAGCGTTCCGGACTCGATGTGACTCGCCAATGAACCGCCAGGTCTACGCTCACAGCCGTGGCAATACCGCCTCACGCAGCAGCCCAGCCCCGGGACCTGGTGCCCCTCGAGCCGCATCTTCGCGCAACGCCTCAAGCGCATCGCCAGGTGTGCGGACCTTTTTTTCCATAAAATCTCGATAATTCTGACATCTTCCTGCACGGCGTGCAAATATCCCGTGGCTAGGACTCTTCCACAGACCCAACCGCCCACACTTCACCCACGAAACAGGGGCAGCAGTCGATGCAACCTAAGGGCCGATGTGTTTCGAATCATGGCAGCCGAATTGGAGCCTTCTGAAGACCGCCCATGCGAAGGCGGATGGTCAACAGGGAGCAGATGATGGACGTGGTGTGTCGAGTCGACGCGGGGATTTATGGCCAGGGTCATATTGAGTTGCTCGAACATTCGGTAGCAGGCAACCGAAGAGGAAAGAGCTCGCGCCGAAAGAGCCAACCTTTTGGGCCAAAAGCTGGCATTGTTTTGAAGGTCTTCTTTGTGGCGTTAGAGCTACCAGCCGGTCCTTCCTTTATTAACACCATTCAGACATTGTGCAACGCTTCTAGCGTTCCAAAGAAGGTGCGTACTCACCTTTGGTCGCCCTGCTCCGTGTTCCAAGCAAGATACTGCGCACCTCTTGGCATGTATTGCGCGGCAGGCACATGGAAACCAATCCTCGGTGCCGAAATTTCGGAGTCCGAGGTGAGGCATCATGATGCGAAAAGCTTTGTTTATTTGGCTGAGTTAGGTTGTCTTGGATAAATATCACCACCCAATATGGGCATCTGAAGCAGCTCCGCCCCCAAAGATTCTCCTTAAAATGGAATCTGCACATCGGCTTACTTAGATCGGAGGTGCTTCAGCCATCGACGGCTGCTTGTTTGAAATGTCCAGAGGCCGCTGCCAACACCTCATTAAGTGGCTTGATCTCAGAGAAGAACAAACGTACTGGGGTTGTCCTCATTTAATGGGGGCATTTTAGACCGGATTTTGATTTTGAAGTTTCAGGCCCGTGTACCAGAAGATAGGTGTCCATATCATGATGGAGGAGTTGGAAACCTCGTTTTGGTCGACCAGCTGATGCCACAGCCGATTCTGAACGCAGTATAGGGCAGGTCAAGGTCCAGAGAATAGTCGAGATTTGAGGATCAAAAGCAAGACAAGAGCCAGAGTTGGGCAATCCTTTTGGAACAAGTGTAGACGGCAGGAGCGCCGACCGGCACAACAAGACTTCGAAAGGCGGCCAAGTCGTCAAGGTCCAGGACGGCAAAGAGGTCAAGATGCATATCACCCTGGGCCTGAAGACTCCCAGCCAGATTGCCGACATGGTGTTTACCACTGTCCACGGTAACGTGGATCAGAAGGGCGTTCCATACCAAATCGTCGACATCGACGTTTTCGATACCTTCCCCGACGATGCCGTTTTGAAGCACCTCCGCAAGAAAAATAATAAATCCTTTTCGGACACAATTTGTTTTACCACCAAAGGTTTGAGTTGGTTTTTGAATACTTGACTTGTGCTGCCCGAGCTTTTCGCTGCGGACGCGCCTCCCCGTTGCGACCTCTGTCGTAGAGGAAGGTGTCCGTCCACCTTTGCGGCGATTCGAAGTTCCTTTTCCTTTGCACACCAAGACTGTACGGCAACCTCAAACCGAGTTGACCCGAAATGCCAACAACCAGTGGAGGACCTAATGAGAATCAGCAGTATGTCATCCCCTCTGAGATTGAAGCACTCACTGACAGAGCTCTGAAGAGGCCAAGGCCAGAGAACTACCGGACCTCCTACCTCGTTCCTGACTTTGTACCAAGTGATGTGCGTGCAGGCCTCGTTTCGGTTTCATCTGTGTTGACCCGGACGCAAGTCATAACCTATAGAGGTTTGAGATCATGAACTCGGAGATCTTCTCTTGATTGACAACCAATGGACAGCCGAAGAGCGCGCGAGCGCCGAGCCTTCAACACGTCATACCGCGGCCAGCAAGGCTCAGCAGAACGCGAATGCAACGCTGCCGCCCGCGCTATATCCTGAGCAGTTCGTCTTAATCCGTGTTGACCCAGAGGCGGAACACGACCACTATAACGAGGAATAAGAGCATGATGTTGGTGGAGGGGTCGATTGTGAGGATGACATCTACGAGGAGGAAAAGGGAGCTCAGCAGGCCGAAAGGGAGGATGATGATGATGGCTCGCCCAATAAAGGACTTCGTGTCCGTCCAGGAAGCCGTGACAACCGGACGTCAGCTTAAGGGATGAGATGCTTCAGGTCGTCATGGAGGAGTGCAATTCCTAATAAAGAGGCCGGTGCTGCGACTGGAGGTATAGACAACAATAGAAAAGAATTCCAATTGGCTGCAATTGACAGGAAAAGGATCCAATTGGGGCCAGGATGGACAGTGCTTCCTGGAAAGAGGGAGGACAGTAGACAAAGTAGGCCGGTCTTCTTTGTCCTCCAATGATCGACTTGTGCTGCTTCGCGTTTCGGTCTGAGAGTAGTTGGTCGCGCCTTCTGGTGGCAGCAGGAAGGCGCAAAGGAAGGTGCGCACCCACCACGGCTGTGCTTGTTTTTCCTCTTCGCACACCAACTCTGCACCTTCGCACGCTGAAGCTCCGAACCTTCGAACCTTCAGACTTGGCGGGAGATTGAAACATGCCGTCGACTCACGAAGGCAATGTCGATGAGGGTCAGCGGTACGTTCATCCTTCTCTGGGATCACACGAACAACTCACCAACAGATTCCCAAAGAAGCGAACCCAACGAGACAAACCAGACGACCGACGAGACCGCTCCCACTCATCCAGGAAATCTCCACAACCCGACTCCCATCCATGTCCATCTGAGCGTCACGGTGAACGTCTTCCCGGTAGACAATGGAGGCCAGCAGGAGAACGCTCCCACTTCGACGCATCCAGTGAATCTCGAGCAAGCGTTGCCAGAGATTGTCAGCCGCTCAGGCATTCTGGAGACTGCTTTGAGACTCCTAGTGGAAAACATGACCACGAACAACACACTCTCAAGTAACGACAGCCAGCAGCGCAGGAGCACTGAATCGGAGACTTCACGGAGACTTCTCGCGAAGTCCCCGGAGAGCATCAGCGCAACGAGATCACACCGCCTGAAACAATGGCCGACCTCGATCCAGCGCAGTTCGGATTCATTCTGATCGACCCGGAAGCGAGTCACGATGACGAGAACACATTGTACTGGCGCCAGCAGCGCCACGCTCACTCAGGATCAGCTGCGGAGGGCTCATTCAGTGGGCCCTACACCCGCAATGAAATGCTTGAGATGATTTCGGAGGAGACAACTTAACAACATGGGTGGTGTCGCAGTCCAACGCATGGCGAGACAAACGACTGCTTACAGACCCTGGAATCCTAGGGCTGAGAGACTGGGCCAAAGCTGGAGTGAACAAGAATCTGCCGCAACCCACTTGCAAGCTATAACGATGAGTGTACTGCCGCCAGTAACACCACGCAATCTCGGAATTCGCAGCTCAGGGGTTGTTCAGCGGCACTTACACTCAGGATGAAATAGTCCAGATCATCATGGAGGAAATCTATGGCTGTGCTACCGATAGACCAATGGAGAAGGGGAGGGTTAAGCCCAAAAAGCGAGAGGATGTGATCAAATAATCCATGGAGCGTTCAGATCATGGTGGAGTAGTCGGGACCTCTTTTTAATCGAATCGATGGAGCCTTTTCCCATGAGTATAGAGGAGAGATAAAAATTTTGAATCTTTTTGGACTCGATTTCAGCTGTGCTGCCTGTCTTTTCGGGCTCATCGTACTTACCACTTTGATGTCGTGCCTTCACTTTGCGACTTTCCGCGGGGAGAAAGGTGCGCATTCACCCATACGGTGCCTGCTCTTTTTCCTTCTCTTTCTTCAGATCAAGATCACACCTCCGAAACCTCCAACGACAAGCTCAGGACCGAACCTGACGCAACCAAGATGCCTTCGGTCAGTGAGGAGAGCCCTCGCAACGGTCAGCGGTTCGTTTATGCTTCTCGGAGATTCAAACACTTACTGACATGTTTCCAAAGAGGCCAACCCGAAGGAACCGCCCCAACGCCCGCTGCCGAAAATCCTCGTCCCCATCCGGAGAACCGCCAGAATCTCACCGTCAATTTGACCGTCACGATCAATGTGTTCCCCGTCGCCGGCGAGCTCCGTCAAGAGAATGCTCCCAACACCACCATTCCACAGGCAGTGAACTTAGACCAGATCCTGCAAGACGTCATCAGCCGCTCGGGAATCTTAGAGACCGCCCTTCGACTGATGGCGGACAGCACGGTCACTGTCAACACACCCGCTTCGAGCAACCACGCGCCGCAAGCAGAGCGCCCGAGGGCCGATCGTGCAACACATCATACCGCGGCCAGCGAGGGCCAGCAGACCGCCAGTACAACGCTGCCGCCCACGCTCAATCCTGAGCAATTCGGCTTCGTCCGCGTCGACACGGAAGCGAACGATGACGATGAGAACACCCTATACTGGCGCAACCAACACCATTCACACTCCGGATCAGCCGCGCAAGGATCCTTCAGTGGTCCTTACACGCAAGAAGAGATGCTGCAGATTGTGAGAGAGGAGACTTCTTAATCCCCAGGCGTGCTGCCGCCAGATCATGGAAAAGGAGACAATTGGACCAGATGTGGTGGGTATGGGGCGACCTGGCAGAGAGTGAGAGAAAGAGAAAAGTCCGGGAAGCCGAATAAAGTAAAGACGTTGGGTCGAATTGGATCGGTTCGGCCAAACTCGCACTGTTGTTGATTCTTTTCTCCGTGACGTGCATGTCGCTCTGGCACCTGGCAATTTGAACGTCAACATCTACGTCTTTCCCCCGGCTAGTGACGCCCGTCAAGAGAGTCGTCCCGCTACCGACGCCGCACAACTGGTCCACCTGAACGAAGTTCTGCCTGACATCATCAATCGTTCAGGAATTCTAGAGACAGCGCTGCGCCGCCTAGCAGAAGAAGCGGCGGCGGCAAACACTTCTCCCTTCACCAGCGAGCAGCAGGCTACGGACCCAGAGACCGATCCTTCGAACACTCGTGCCGCCACCAGCGAGATGCAGCTCAACGAGAACACACCATTTGCGCCCGTAGTCGACCCCGAACGCTACGGCTTCATCCGCGTGGATCCCCAGGCAGACCACGAGGACGAGAATACGTTGTATTGGCGCGAGCAACACCATGCTCGCATGGGATCGGCAGCAGATGGATCCTTTAGCGGTCCATATACTCGGGACGAGATGTTGCAGATTATCAGAGATGAGACCTCTTGATCAAGAGGTGTGCGGCCACCAGATGGAGGAAAGGGGATTAATCAGGCCCAACAAGTAATAGGATTAGAATTGGACGGGACTATAAGTGATGGAGCCCAGGATCGAGTAAGATGAGATGGTGCAGATAATCAGGGAGGAAACGTTGCCTTAGTCCATGGGTGTGCTGCCGCCAGGTGCATGGAAAGAAAGCCAATTGGGCCAAGATTGCGAGAAACTTGGAGCGAAGTGGCACGGAGACAGAGTCCAAGAAGCCGAAGATAGTTAGACGCTAAATGGGAATCGATTGGTTCGACCGAACTGCCGTTGTTGTTGGTTGCTTGCTCCGTGACGTGCATGCCACCCCGCCACTTGGGCTCTTCGTGACAGAAGGTTCTTCAGGCCCAATTGGCAAAAGCCAGAATATTGTGCAGAATCGAAATGGTCTCGCAATAGTGAAGTGGACGTATTTCTTGGCACCCCCTGACAATATTGGACTTTCGGAAACTAGGCCAAATACAAATTGGAGTCCAATTTGAAAGCATCAGGAACCCATCGGATAGAGAATGCGGCCTTTTGGCCTCGGTTCTGGGGCCATGCGTGCCAAAATGCGTGGTGTCGGCAGCCTTGGCGGTCTGGTGTTGTTCTATCCGTCGTCTTCCCGTGTCTGCGATGCTGTTCTTGACTTCATCTAGGGATTTGTGCAAGCAAAAGTCCGTGGAACTAAATTGACCAGTCTTGGATGTCTGATCCCCGGGAATTTCACAAATGTCTTGACTCGGGAATCCGGCATGCCAGAATTGCAAGCTGTCGGCGAAGCATTGAAAGTTCAAAACACGTGCGTAGAGCATCTTGTCAATGTGTGAAGTCGAGGAAAGAAACAACGACCACGAACAGTGGAAGCCATCACCACCGCGGACACGTCGGCTGGCGGGCATCAACGAGCGAGGATTTTGCAGGCCACTCTTCCTTGGCTTTGAATGGATCCGCAGAAGGTATGGCAGGTTGAACAGCCTGGGAATAATTGCTTCAAAGATAGTGACAAGCATAACAGAGCCTTGAGCCCGCAAACGCGTAGACTTCGTCTATCACGACACTCTTCATGGCAATGTCGGGCATGCGAACGCGCTTCATGTTGGAAAAGCTCCACAGAGGTATCAGGACGGTTGACCAAACGAAATTCGAGGCAAGGTACGATATCCAAAAAGGCCAAGAGTGCAGGAATGGGCGAGCGTTGGCAGCAAAGTGAAGAGGTGAGGTTGAGAAGACGCGCCGGGCAAGGCGGGAGCGGAATGAGTGACGGATGGCGGGGCCCCGCATCCGCGGGCTAGGATGACGTACCTGCGCTAGCCGACAGCACAGCGGCGGGAAGCTCCCGACACCAACGCGTCAACTTTCCGACTCTCCAACTTTTTGCTCCCGCTAAAACGTCTGTCCAGTTTGAAAAAGACAGCCAGTTGCGACTTTGAAAGATCAATTAGCTCGCCCAACCTTGCATACATTTCCCGGTATGTCATACGACTTTCAATGGCTCTCCGAACACTACGCTTGGAGCTTTACAGCTAACCAGACAAAGCTGCCTACATTACCAACCTGAGCGAGACAGAGTATGACAAGCTGCCGAAGCTCCCCGACCAAGCACTGACACGGCATCATCATCCAAAGACTCCAGCGATCTTTCCCTCGCCCAATCGAATCAGCCAAATCGTCCAAACAGCCCTATAATGGCACCACCGCCACCAACACCCTCATCCTCCCAGCGCAGAGCATCCCTCCTCCACACACACGTCACCGCTTTCCTCGAGGCCCTGACACCGCCCGATCCCTCAAACTCCAATCCACCGCCGCCGCCCTCGCCGCCCTCCCTCATAGACGCCTACTTTACCTGCTCCTCCGCCTCGCCACCAACAATCCACGAACACGGGCCTCCCTTTACGCAAAAGCTTCTTCCCTTCCTCGGCCGCCCCTTCATCAGAAAACTGCAATGCGTGCAGTATTTCGAGCTCATGGGCGGCGCGTTAGAGCTAGCAATAAAACGGGGCAGCGTGAGGGTGAGCGTAGATGCCGATTTCCCGATCTCAGATGACAAAACGGGCAAGTACACTAGCGAGGATATCGACGCCGACGGCAACATATGGCGCCAGTTGCCGGGCCGCGTGCTTGCGACTGGCCAGTGCCACTGCGTCAGCCGCAAGACGGGGCGCGGCTGGGATGAGGAGGTCGTTTGGGTTTTTGGCGGCTTTCAAGAGAGCGAGGATGGGAGTGAGGCGCGGTTCCAGCGGTGGGACATTTGGGCGGACGCGGCGAGTGCGTGGGTCGCTGAAGGTGGCGGGGACGCGGGTAGTGTTGGGTGGGAGAGTGGACAGGAGAGGGATCGAATGCCTTGGTAAGATCTCGTCGAGCAGGGTGGATCGATTGGCGAAGAGAAGAAAGGCGATTGAAAGAAGTAGGGTCATGGAACTATGGGCTGTGCACACTTGAGGAGACTGGAAAGGACCTCTCAGCAAGAAGGCGCGAGAAAAGTGGCAAAGAAGAAGATTGTTCAAGACTAACCTTTCGCCATCCGAGCCTTTGTTGTATCATGGTGCTTTTGGACGAAAGACATTTAAGACTTGAGACAGCATGCAGCGACAGAAGCTTCATGGACGTGTTCCCTCGACGCGCCACATATGGAAAAGCGCCACCAAACACTCCGCGGAACCCCCAAAAGAGATGGAAAGAACTTGAAGCTCTGGGAAGGCCCAGGACATGCGCATCAGCGTAGCAGGTCAGGAAGCAACAAATAAATGCAGCATCCCCTTCAAAGCCGGACTTGAATAGCAGCGCGCTGGACCTCTTCTCCCATCCTTCTGAAAAGGTCACCACTCGAACGCAAGCAACATCCACCTACGCCTCCCATCCTCCACGAAAGACGGCCCTCATCACCTACAATGCTACCATCCCTCGTCGGCCCCGTCATCGACGCTGGTAAGGCCCTCCTCCCTCCCTTCCCCGTCTCCCACCAGCTAAACCCTCTCAACTAACACCTGTCCCTCTCGCTTCCCGCACGCACAGGCTCCACCGACACCGAATACGCGTGGAACAGCACCGTCGCGGCCATCCCCTGGGGAACGTGGGCGCTCACCGCCGCCATCGTGGCGCGCGCAGTCTTGAACGGAGGGAACCTCCTGACCCTTCCGATGGTACCGCGGACGTGAGGCGGTCGATCGACAGACGGACGGACGACACCAGATGTGAACATGTGCGGCTTGGCGTGGTTCTGGTTGGGAGGATTGGGGTTTGCGGGACATGGATGGGAGAGGGAAATGGGGATGCGTGGGGTTCTGAGTTTTTGGTGGAGTCGCAGGAGCAGGAGACGAAGGGAGATTACACACGGTAAAAGAGAGACGGCGACCTGACAGGCGGGCGGGCTGGCTGGCTGGCTTCGGAACGTACGTGGGTGGTATTGAGCAGCCAGTGCAGCAGCAGCAGGGAGGCACAGTGGGCGACGAAAGATATTGCTCATCTGAGAATCTCTGTCGCTGAGTCAAAACATATGAGAGACGTAGAGTGCCAAAGCGCTTGATGCTTTCAAGACAGGGAGAATTGTCTCTCTCTTGATGGGTAGCCACAAGCAGCAGTCAAGCGCTTACGTCCGAGCGTGCAATGAAAGCATGCCTCCATTCCTTCGCTCTAGCAAGAAGAAATATTTGTCCACGTCATCCTGTCAACCAAAATAAAGAAGGCACTTGTTCAGAGACAAAAGACTACAGTCTCACTGTAGGTATCTACCTTGCCCGCAATCCCCAGCTCCTCTCTCTTCTCCTGTCCAACCACTCTCCTAAAGCTGAGGATGCCGAGGTCTAGTAGCAAAAGTCGTGGCACAGTAGCCACGACAGCCCCTGCCAGACTCCAAGTAGGGGATGGACTTGGTAAACACTGTTCTCAAGTGCCTGAGCATCTTGAATGCTCCCTAGATGCACGCTTTCCAAGACGGAGAATCTCAACATGTCTGTAACCGACTGTCGATTGCGCTCTTTGTCGCTCTCTCTCTATTCCTTGCTTGTGTGTGGTGGTCATGGTGTTTGCTACCAATTTTCGGACAGAAGGTGAAGACAAGCTGATGCAGCCGTCGTTTGTCGGGATGAGAACGCCAAATCGCTCAAAGCCGACCGTCTTCTCTCTCGAGGAGGTGGAGAGGCCTTTAAGGCAAGAGAAGACGCTGCCCATGCTCGTCCGCCTCGTCACATCGGCCAGCGCGCATCTCTTGAGAGATGATGGTGAGGTGGGCGGGAGGACCTGGGATCTCCGCCTCGAGTTGTTTCGCACAGCGGCCGGCTGGGAGCTCCTATGAGCGGATAGGAAGGCCGCAAAACGTTGCGATCCTCTTCCCAGTCTCAAATCCCAGTGTGAAGCGATACCCGCATTGTGTTCTGGCTGAGCGATTCCGTGCTGTGCGTCCATTGTCCTGGGTGTTTGCGTGGCCGTGGCTGCCTGCTGTGTGTCACGTCTCGCGCAGTGAGCGGGTGGTGGTTTCTTGGCCGGCGTATGATGCGGTGGAGGCAGAGTACGATGTGTAAGTGTTGCGGGTAGAGGATGAGGCCTCCTGGTGCTCCCTGGGCTGGTTAGCTTCTATGCTCAGCGCTCTGCTAGCTGTCTGTTCTTCCCTCTGCTCAGACTGTCTGTCAACTTGGAGATGCGCAGCGCGCAGAAGAGAGAGCTGCCATGCTGTACGTAGTTGGGCGCGTTGCTGGCGCGCGATAGAGCTGGATGCGCCCAGCGGATGCTGGCGTGCTTGGATGGCGTTGAGAGCAGTGGCTCCAGGTGAGCCCTCTCTCACCGGCTCTCGATTGCACGACGACGACGGCTTCTCAAGACGAGCGATGATGGAGAGCAGAGATAACCATTCAATGCTGGAGCTGAAGCTGAAGCCGATCATAGGCACATCTCTCTACAACCATAGCCCATCTCAAGCTCAGCAACAGCCGCGCACCCTCTGCGCCAAAGCTCCGCCAGCACCTCAGCCCACCCTCAGGCAACCTCATCACAATCTTCTTCTCCAACGTCCCGCACAAGGCGAGCACGTCAACGAAAAAGCAACAGCCGCCATCAAAAATTGCGCCATCGGAGCACCCGAAGGCACTTCGAACCAAGCAGCCGCCGCGAGGTGCAATGCAGGGCCGCCGGGCCACCAAACCCGAAAGCTTGAGCGCAGGTTGGTATGGCTAGGTAAGTATCCGGAGAGGAAAGGGGAGCGGGGGAGGCGCCCTTTTTGTTCACGACGACACCTCGCTTAATTTGCCGTTTAGGGACGTCACGTGTTATTAGGCCTGAGGCGTTGAGGGGAGAGGGAGGGGCGGAGGGCGTGGTGGAAGGCGTGGTGGTGTTGGGAGGGAGGTGCGTCGCTGGGTGCGGAGGAGCGTTGGACGGGTTCTGCGTGTGGGTGGGTGCACTTGCTCACTGCTCCTGCTCACTGCTCCTGTTGTATCTAGCTTTCATAGAAAGTACAGTTGGCTAACCACTGGGGTCATGAGACTTTTGACGCAGCGGCGAAGCAAAAGCAGCGGTGCCGGAAAGATCGACTTCCTTTCTGGAGCTAATGGGTGGCATGGCATGCTCTTCTCTACACCAAGGCCAGAGTGGGTTGCAAAGAAACGTCAAGTCCAAGGAGGTGCTGAGGTGCTTGAGTACTCCCTGTAGCTGCCCTCTGACTTGCTCAAATATCCAAGTGTTTACGTCGCGAGGTGCTTGAATGCTCCCTGCGTACACACATCTTGACTAGGTAATTTGAGTACCAGCTTTATGCTGAGCAGCTTTTGCAGGAGTTGACATTTCTTTCGGCCCCGACTGTGCTGAGGACCATGCTCTTTCTCATACCCCTGGAGGACAACTCGACCTTGCAATGTGCAGTCTGTGATTGTGGTTTCAGTCTTGGTTCTGCGTTTTGCAGGACATGGGCTGAGGTGGAATCACCTACCTGTCACTGACGCTCCTGCTCTGGCAATGGAAAGACTGACAAAGGAGACAGCTGATTATCCGGCCCATGCAGCTCTTGAGGCAATCAGACAAAGTCCGATAGTCACCTTGACCCCGTTTCAAGGTAGAACATTCCATCCAGCAGCTAGCTCGCCCGCAGCTCGAACAAGCCAGTCACTTTGCTTTCAACACCAGCAAACGTACTTACCACAAACATAGACGCGTTACCGCCAGCAAGACACGCACAGCCAGGCCATCAGCCCGGCACAACCGCATCTCGCATCGGCAATTGAAGACCGCCATCACCACCTGACGGCCATCGACGTTGATGACCAGCATTCAGCGCACATCAACCCCAACAGCGTCCGCAAACGATGGTTACACTCTACAGTCTGCACCGACGCAACCCACGCGGAGACCCACTCCATGTCGCGCTCTACACCCTACAGCCCAGCGACCCCCACGCTTTTTCTGGAGTCGGGGCAATGCGGTGCGAGCGAATGGGGAGGGCGAGTTGATGGTTGATGGTGTGCAACGGCTCCACTTGTTCGACTGTCTCCACCCCCACTCCCCCACGGATTACCCACATACGGAGATTCCCAGGGCTACCTACATCTGTACATCTGCTCCTTCTGCACGCCGGTGGAGCCTGGAGACTGTGTGGACATGAACGCTTCCTGTCGATGCCTTGTGACCGACCGCCGGCACGGTACGTTGGAATCGGCAGCGGGAGACTGGGCTAGACCACGGTGGTTGGTGCGTCAGTATGCACAGTGAGGATGAGTGTGGAGACGATTGCGGGGGAGGGGCGACTTGGAGGACGACGACGGACGGCGGACGCGCCCTTTGCGCCAGAAGATTGACGAGCCGAAGCTGTCAGGCGGCATCGCGCACGCAACGTCAAAGTTAAGCGAAATAGAGAGGGTGTGAGAGCGAGCGGGCATGTGGCATGTACTTTTTCAGATGAGGGGGGTTACTTTGCAGCTTGAGCGACGCAATGATCCAGATGGCAGCAGACTCGAGCCCAAAAAACCTTGGAGTGTTGATGTTGAGCAAAACGACCAATAGAGGCGTAGGGCCAGGGCCCATTTAGTAAGGATCTGTTGGCTGCTGTCCCGCTACTTTGTTTCGTTAATAAGCCTCCGGAAAAGGCAACTGGTCGAGTGATGGGGTGCTAGAAATAGAACAAATGTTGTTGACGTATGGTGGCCAAGGTTGGAACAAGTACTTATTACGTGAAGGGATGGATCCATCGAGCAAAGGATTCGAGTTCGAGTACGACTGACTACTCTTGTGACAATTCATGGCAGGCCGCATGGCGACTCGCTGCGGTTGGACGGCCGAGCAGCCAGCAGGATGCAGCAGACTGAACTTGGCCGCTTGGGGAGACAGCAAACGAGTCCTGAGGTAGGTAGCTGCATGGGGCTAGGCCATGTTCACGGCATCGGGAGGGATCTGTGGGGTAAGTCGATTGGGTTCTGCACTGAAACCGTGTCATCAAGAAACCTCGCGAGCACCCAGCACCCGGCCACTGGTCAGCACCATCCCTGGTCCTGGTGCCGAGAGCAGGACAACACCACATAACCAGTGACGCGTTCTTTCCTGGCGACTCTTTTTGGAACATTTGTTGCTGGAGCCCAATGATCGATGAGCGGCAAGGGGAACCGAGTGGGAAAAGAGGCATCAATTCAATTCCAAAAGCGGCCGTCTGATGGCTTGGTGGGTTTGGCGCCAGTTTGCGGCTGAGATGGTGCACGGCATGATTCAGGAAGCTTGCGTGAGGGGCTGCGGCTGCTGAAGGCTGTAGCAGGGCCACTGTGTGTTTGGTATGTGACTGCGAGATGGTGAGGGGTTGGAGGTACGGTTCTGAGAAGTGAGAGTGGTGGTCGGCTACGGGGTTGGCTAGCCGAACCCAGCGGGCCTGCGTCACTCTGGCGTGGGGGTCACACAACACACTTCCCCCGCGTCGCCACAGACGACAAACCACGCTGCGAACCTCGTCCACACCATGCTCACCGCACCGCCTCATCCTCGACTCGACTCCCGCTCCTCCCGGTCCCGCACCGCATTCTGTCTCATGACAACCTCTCTGCCGTCACATCTCGCATCACAGAAGATCCATCAACTCAATTCATACCAGCTGACTGCCACCGTCGTCGGTCCAGCCAAGAACCGCTCCACCACGTCTCAAGAACCCCCACGCTACTGTGTCCATCCGCGAGAACCCCAGCTGCTGGGATTCCGCACGTTGCCAACCCCCTTGGCCTTCCTTGACTGGAGCGTCATTCGACTGGAGCCTCCGCCAAACCAAAACTATCCCTTCCCGCCTCAACACCTGTTGTTGCGCTGCTGCCAAGCTCCAGCATTGATTCATTTATTCGTGTCTGGCCACTCGAAACGCTGCTAAACTTGTCAAGCCCTTGGTGATACTCTGCTGCTGACTTAAGTCTCCGAACAGGACGGGCCATCTTTTCCTATTGTGCCTTGATTCCCAAACCGGCCTCCACTTTCATACTGCTGCGACTTCAAGCTGACCCCCACGCTGCTTCCCTTCTGGGGGATTATTTAGCAACACCTTAATCCCGCTCTCCCTGCTCCTTGTACCCTAGTCACAGCCTCCTGGTTCCTTTAAAGCACTTCGTCAATCCTCAATATATTTTGACATTGACCTTTATCTTCTATCCACCACCGTCACATGTGGTAGCTTCAAGAGTTGGAACTTTTCTCGTTCGATATATTCCATGTCACCACACAAAAACAACCCTACGCCCCCCAACGCCGCCAACATGACCGGAAGCACTGTGCCGTTGAACAGTCCTGCCAACACGCGGATTGTCAACAACCGTGGCCGCCGTCCTCTTCCGCCGGGAGTCTACGTTCCCACCGTGGCCTTCTTCGACCCCGTCACGGAGGACCTTGACCTCGACACTACCGCTTCACACGCTATCCGGTTAGCACAAGCCGGCGTGGCGGGCATCACTACCCAGGGCTCCAATGGAGAAGCAGTCCACCTTTCACATCACGAGCGGAGCCAAATCACGTCAACTACTCGAGAGGCGCTTGACGCCGCCGGATTTCCAAATGTCCCGGTCATGGTCGGTTGCGGTGCTCAATCCACCCGGGAGGCGATTGAACTCTGCAAAGACGCGTACTCGGCAGGTGGCGACTACGCGCTGGTCCTCCCACCCTCCTACTACCAAGGCCTCTTCAACCAAGACTCGGTCAAGTGCTTCTTCACCGACGTGGCATCCGCCTCGCCCGTCCCCATCCTCATCTACAATTACCCCGGCGCCGTCTCGGGCCTGGACCTCTCATCCGACACCATCACCGCGCTGGCCGAGCACCCCAACATCGTCGGCTGCAAGCTGACGTGCGGCAACACGGGCAAGCTAGCACGCATCGCGGCGGCCACGCGCGCGTCGACGCTCTCCAAGCCGGGCACGGGCTTCCTCTGCATGGGCGGCAGCGCCGACTTCATGCTGCAAACCCTCATCGCGGGCGGCAGCGGCGTCATCGGCGGACTGGGCAACGTGGCGCCCAAGGCCATGGTGCGCATCATGCAGCTGTACGCGTCGGGGCTGGTCGAGGAAGCGCAGACGCTGCAAGAAGTCGTTGCGCGCGGCGACTGGGCTGCCATCCGCGGCGGCATCGTCGGCACCAAGAGCGCCCTCATGTCCTTCTTTGGCTACGGTGGCTACGCGCGCAAGCCGCTGCCCCGCCCCGGCAAGGACGAGAGCAAGGCCTGGCGCGAGGCCTTTGACGAAATGGTCCAGGTCGAGAAGAGCTTGTAAGAATCAAAACGTCAGCCGGTCAGTGGTTAGGCCGCCAGATGCTGCGCTGGTGGTGTGCTGGGTGAGATGCAGATGTGGAAGCGTCGGCAGCAGGCAGCGCGTCGACGTCATTGGGCCGGTTGCCGTGTGCGCTCAATACCGAGCCAGGCCGTCGGCAGAAATGTCCGTCTTGACCACAGATCGAGCAATGGACGGTTGAAGGGTGTATGTGGGAGGACGGACGCGTGCCGCGTGGGTAGGTTGGCCTTGCTTGGCCGCGCCGCGCGTGGATGGACGACAACGTACGAACGAATGGACGGGTGGAGTGCTGGGCGTCTGCTTGGTTGGACAATCGACTGACTGGCTGGGAAAGCCAAAGTATTTCACAAAAGTCTTTGTTGCGAGTCTCCGCATCACATTCACACATCTCGTCCACCATCTCACATGCGCTTCTGCTTTGCTCTGCTCTGCACGCCTTCAACTCGTCTTGCTACTCCTGCTTCTCCTGCATGCATGCTTCTGCCATCACACTGCCGCTGCAATGTTTATGTCGTTTACCGCCTGCTACTACATGCTTTTCTCCGGTCTGCGCTGATCTGGTCTGGTCTGGCCCGAAAGGGGCCAGCAGCCTCAGCCAGCCAGCCCAAAGAAAAGCTTAAAAGTTTACATGCATTTTGATCGACTTGACCCCTCCCCCTCCCCTTTCCCACATCATTACACTCCACTCCCATCACCACTGGCCACTCTCATTCGCCCCTCCGCAGTTAAGCATAGACATCGCGCTATTATTTCCTGTTTGGTGTGCGCTGCTTGCTTGCTTGGCGGGGCCTTGTTTCGTGGCCTTGGTATGACTGCGTCTGCCTTTTGTGTCTGTTTGAGTTGACCGTCTTTCCTGACGACTTTGACTCTGCAATGGAAACGTTAGCCGTGGTATACTGGCGGGCAGGCTGTCACGCAAATACACAAGCTGGGTTGGGCGGATGTGGAGGCGCTCACATCTCGCGCGTTTAGTTTGCACATTGCCTTGTTTTGCATGGACACGGATTCTGAAAGTTGGAAAGGAACAAAGGAAGGAATGGTAGACTGGACCTCTGGCGTTTTTTTCTGATTTCTTAAACTCCTTCACTCCGTTCTACAACGTCACTTTGAAACCTCACCTCTCCAAAAGTTCTGTCGATTTGTCTAGATCCACAAACAAAAACTTGAAAAGATTGTGATGTAGGTCTTTGACCTTGCGCATTGCGTGAGCATGCAGTCCAGGAGACTTTAAGAAACGGGTTCTGCTGGCCAAGTTGAGAGGTGAACAGGACTTGTCCAGTGATGGCTAGTAGGCAGGGCTTACTTCCTTTGAGCAGCGCCCAGTCCTACCAGTTGCTTGGGAAGATATGAGCGATGCAACGCAGCTCAGTGCACCACAGCTTTGGGTGTTCCATCATTGATTTGAATGACTGCTAACGGCTCAGGCTACATGGTTCAGCGTCACGCGCACGCAGCGCGCCTGTGCTCGCCGGCCGGCCCTGCAGCAACACACGTCTGCGATTGTTTTTGCCCGTTCTATACTAACCTCCCTCTCGCGAACAAAGATTTTTGGCCTTGGGCCAACTAGTTTACAGTCCACAATGCATGCATCCATTCATTTTGCGGGCGAACAACGAAGAGGTGTGGCCGGTGGCAACGAAGTGGATTGGCATTGACGCTGACAAGCCGACGACGCTCAGCTGGCTGCATGGCTCTGTGTGGCTTTGCTTGCGGAGTTAGTGGCATCATCGTCAATTCGTCGTTCATCGACCTGCCTGCCTCTGTTGCCGCATTGGGCAAAGAGATCGGAGGCGGGGTTGATGGGCGGTGGTGGTGGTGGGCGCGCGTGGGGGTTGACGAAAGGTACATCTGTACAAGAGGATGATTGAATCAAGTCAATGTCTCCAAGTACGCTGTACATGACTTGGAGTACCTACATACTCTACACGGACCAGTAGGCTGTCGCACCAGGCAGAGGTCGATCGCCGTTAGTTGACGGATCAACAGGAGAGACCTGAAGCCACAGAGAGCGCTGACATTCGACTGCCGCCCATGCGTGGACTGCTGGCTCCCTGACTACATGTACATAGTGACATAGCTGAGTCATGTCTGCCTTGTTTAAAGTAGAGCTGCCTATAGCACCTCGACCCGCACCTACAGCTGAAAACAGAAGTCAAACAGACGCGCGGTTACGTCGCCTCGTCTCCCAGATAGGCATCCATCTCTGCATCTCTTGAAATGCAGCCCAAAAAGGAGTTGGGTAGGCATGCGTGCCCGCGCATGCAGATCCAGATCAGGTCCAGATGGCTGTGGTGCGGTTTTGACTTTGCGCAAGTCGGCGAGATCGGTGATGCATGGCATGGCAAAGGGACTGGAGCCGCTGGAGTCGCCAGCCAGCCCAGCCGCAGAGCCGTGAGTGAGTGGCGCGAGAGAGAATTGAAGATTGCTGTGGCGGCCATTTCTGTTGTAGCGTCCTGCGTGGCTACTGTGATAGCTGGCGGTGACGCATCATGGCTCTCTGTTTATGGAAGGTCGATTTTAGTTGGTCGGTTGGAAGGCGATTCGCTGTTCCCGAAGTCTGAGATGCAAGTGGTAGTTGCTTGGGCATCTTTCTAATGCATTGCAGGGTGATCTAGATTGTGTTGCAGAAGGCACCTCGAGACGATGGCGATATTGCCGGGACAGAAAGCTATGCGGATGACACAAGTGTATGGTCTGCGGAGCAACCTCCCTGATACATCTCAATTCGAGACGGAGAGTGCGCCTGGGCCGGTCTTTTAAACCGCCCGCATTGAGTGTGCATTCGGCAACTTGTCGTGGGAAAGAGGCGTGCTCGAAAACAAGCGTTCAAGGTGTAGTTCCTCCCTTCGTGCAAGTGCCGAAGACATCTGGTTCGTTGCTTGTACTGGAGCCGACGTGGTCATCATAACACGGAGCTCAAAGTGGCAAAGAAAATTGCAATGCTTGCCGACAGAGAGTGGACTCGAGGTCGAGTTTGTTCAGGGGACAAGATTGGTCCCACAAACAAACGCTGGTCCAGCAAACTAACGTTTATTCCCAGGCTTCGTGGTAAATTCGTGGCACACAGAAGCCCGAACGAGAAAAAATGTATGCATCCAGGGAGCTTTCAAGCGCCTTGGGCAAATGATACTGGATTTCACCAAGTCTTTTGCGTAGAGTTCCAAGGAGTAGTCGAGCAACGTGTGCCACGACTTTCGCAACCAGACCTCCCATCGTCCGGCGGACGAATGCATCCCGCCTCAGCCGCTCCGCTCGACCTGCCAAACCATCATCAACAACTTTTGCACTCTCTCCTACCTGGATGCCACGCCACGGACGACGTATAAACGCACCGGACACCGGCAGTGGTCCGACAGACAACGCGTCTTACTTCGTCCGGATGGACGACCTCTACGAAGCCTCAACCATCAACATCTTGGGCTTCTTCGGCGAGCATGGGCTCCTCCGCTGTTCCCCCCACGGATGACTCGCCGTCCAGCGCGCAACATTACCCATTCAGTCCGGTCGAGCAGTCCGTCTGTCCTTTCGAGGCAAAGCCACCCGCCTCGTCCCTGAACAGGGCAATGCAACAACCTCCGCCCCTTGAAACCGAGGAAGGCGACGGCTAGCAACGGAAGCCGATGAGAGTTGTCCGGAGCTCTCGAAGTCTTTCATGTTGGCAAAGTATTTCCAATGTCGAGAAAGCAGACCCCGAAAGATATGGTATTATAAAGGCGGACGCGTCCGGATGGTGTGCAAAGACGCGAGAGCGAGGGCACGTGCACTGTCGACATATGACGTTGGCCAAGCTGTTCGATATAAACACGATTATTTTCCCACCGCAAAACACCAACATTGTTCGCACCGCAAACGGCACGATGGGGGACTCGCAGGCCGCGGAAGACTTTTGGTTGTTTGGCTACGGGTGAGCCACTTTCGGGGTTCCCCAATCCATGAACTTTGCGCTGAGACGACTACGCAGAAGCCTCATATGGAAACCCCCGCTGCATTTTGGTGATTGCTTCTAGCAGCGCTTCTCCACCGCCGTTCTGGTCCGACTGACGCGTGCTGCAGATGAGCGCGTTCCTGGATACATCGATGGCTACGTGCGCCGATTCTGGCAGGTATGTCGAGGAAGAACGGCGTCCATAGTACGCGGGCAAAGAGGAAGTGCAAAAGCTAAGAACTAGGAAATGACTTCTTAGGCAAGGTACACCAGCGCCAGATAAACCACGTCTACCCAACATTCCGCGCGAAGGGCTGACACGTATGTACGTCCGCACAGCCAAGACCATCGAGGAACGCCCGAGGCCCCAGGGCGCGTCGCGACGCTCATCGACCGTGCGCATTGGGAAACGCTGACCGACCACGTTCGCCTGGCCCCCTGAACGACCACCACCCCCCAAGTCCAAAGTTGACAACATGCAGCACGATGCGCCGGGCGAGCGGGTCTGGGGCGCCGCCTACCACATCCCGTCGAGCCACGCGGCCGAGATGCGCGAGTACCTGGACATTCGCGAGATCAACGGGTACAGCATCCAGTACACGCCCTTCCACCCGGCACCCACGGCGAGCAACCCCAAGCCAAACCCCATACGCTGCATGGTGTACATTGGGCTGCCCGAGAACCCGCAGTTCACGGGGCCGCAGGACCCGCAGGCGCTGGCGGAGCACATTTTGAGGAGCAAGGGGCCGAGCGGCGAGAACAAGGAGTACCTGTACATGTTGGAGACTGCGCTGCTTGGGCTCAGCGACGAGAGCGGCGATGACCACATCACCGACCTGGTGCGGAGATGTCGAGAAATAGAGGCTAGAGCTGTGGAGAGCGCGACGGCCGAGAGTGACGAGCGCATTGGCAGCAAGCTGCATCGGGTGGGTAGCACAGAGGAACAAGAAGAGGTTGAGAAGTAGACACAATAGACAATTCAGCAGCACCAAGGTTTTGGCACCAGGGTTGTAAAGCCACTTCGATTCTAAAGCGGCGCTCGAGCGCTCACGTCGAAATCTAGTTTTTCTTGCATGCTGTCCCAGTTCTGTGTAATTTCTTCGGGATGGAAAGTCGAATGAAATTCAAAAACGCTCAAAGAAACCCGGTCCCGTCGGCTCTCAAACTACAACAATATACAGGTGGTTTGCCCGTTGCATTGTGTCCAAGGCGCACCTCAATCATCCATCTCTTACCTGTCGACCTCGCCAAACACCAAATCCATGGTCCCGATAATGGCGACGGCATCAGCAAGCAAATGTCCTCTTGAAACTTGGTCGAAGCAGCCCAAATGAGCAAAGCCGGGCGCCCTGATCTTGCATCTGTACGGCCTCTCGCTGCCGTCACTGACGAGGAACACACCCATCTCACCCTTTGGTGCCTCGATCGCGCTGTAAGTCTCTCCTGGCGGAACCGAGTATCCCTTGCTGTAAAGCAAAAAGTGGTGGATAAGAGCCTCCATATTTTCCTTCATGGCAGCCCTTGGTGGCGGGGCAATCTTGTAGTCCTCGACCTTGACCGGACCAGCGGGCATCTTGTTGAGACATTGGTGGATAATGCGCAGGGATTGGCGGAACTCCTCCATGCGGCAGAGGTAGCGGTCGTAGCAGTCACCGTTTTGGCCAACGGGGACATCGAACTCAACTTGGTCATAAGCGTCGTAGGGCTGGCTCTTGCGCACGTCCCAGGGCACGCCCGATCCACGGAGCATAACACCAGTAAAGCTGTAGTTGAGAGCATCAGCAGCGCTAACGACTCCCACTCCTTGTGTTCGTCCAACCCAAATGCGGTTGTCGGTCAAAAGTTCTTCGGTCTCGTCGATGCGGTCGCCGAATTGGGTGGCCCATTGGTAAATGTCGTCCAGCAGACCAAGGGGCAAGTCCTGGCTGACACCACCCGGGCGAACGTAGGCGGCGTGAAGACGGGCACCAGAGACACGCTCGTAAAATTCCTGAAAAGCATCAATCACACGAATGTCAAAGCATTGGCGCACCGGAAGAGGCCGGAGCTTACCATCAGCTTTTCACGCTCCTCGAAGCCCCACAAGAAGGGCGTTAGCGCACCAACGTCCATGGCGTGCGATAAGACCGACATCAAGTGGTTCAAGATGCGCGTAATTTCTCCAAACAATGTCCGAATCCATTTTGCGCGCTCCGGGACCTCGATGTTGAGCAGCTTCTCCACAGCAAGCGAGTAACATTGTTCATTCGTCATCATCGAGACATAGTCCAGACGATCGAAATAGGGCAGCGCTTGCAGATATGTCCGGTACTCGATAAGCTTCTCGGTGCCTCTGTGAAGCAGGCCAACGTGTGGATCCGCCCGGACAATCTGTTCACCATTGAGCTCCAGAATCAGACGTAATACACCATGCGCGGCCGGGTGCTGAGGTCCAAAGTTGACAGTGTAGTGGCGCACTTTGCGCTTGCCCGCCTCGCCGACGTCGATTTCACTCTCCATTGGTTTGAAGTCGGCATCTGCGCTGACAAGGCGCGTTCCTGGCGGTCCACCTTCGAGACTCTCGGTCGCATACTGCGCATAGTGGCGGGGAAGGGAGGTCGAGAGGCAGCGGGCCGAACGGAGCTGTTGTGGGAGGGCAGTGCGTGGCGTCTGGGAGTGGAGGCACATACGCCTGGCCGTCTGGCCAGCGAAACGAGCAAAGGAAACAGGCATTGTTGCTTCTGAGCAACGCCAGGCCCTATGCAACAAGAAAGCGGGATTGAAGATGGAAAGGTAGAGTGGAGAGGTGATGATGGAGGTCGAACTTAGTAAAGCGAATGATGAGATCAACGATTGGATTGCCCGAGGGGGCGGTGAAACCTGGGGCGGCAGAATTATGGTTCCGCCCGCGCCATCACACTACTCGGAACTTTTTTCGACGTTCCGCGATTCGCAACATCCCAACTCACGCCGACATACACCATGGGCCAATTCAGAGAACCGAGCCAGGAGGAGGTTGAGAAGCGCAGGGTGAGTACCCCCTCATCTTATTCCCGGGTCCTCTAACTCGTGCAAAGATTGTCGGCGTCCACGCTGAGCACGTCTCGAACATTACCTCGACCGACTTCCCCGGCCACTATCCCGGCGAGGACCACAAATGGGACCTGCAAAGGTTTAGAAACGTAAGTCTAGTCAGTTCCCAATCTACCACACTCGACTGACCTTCTACAGAGCTTCAAGGTCGACTTCCACAAGCATGAGCAGTACGACACCCAGTTTTCCCTTGTCGGCATCGACACCGCTGTCGCAAACGCCTTCCGCCGCATCATGATTGCCGAGATCCCTACGATTTCTATCGAAGATGTCTACATTGTCAAAAACACCTCCATCATACAGGACGAGGTCTTGGCCCATCGCCTAGGACTTATCCCGCTCAAGGGAAACCCCGAAGCAATCAAGCAGATGAAATGGTACAAGAAGAAGGCTCCTGGTTCGGAAGAGGAGGAAGACCAGCGGACGGACTACAACACTGTCGTTCTCGACCTGAATGTTGCTTGCGAATGGCACCCGGATGGCAAAAATCTGGCGCGAAAGGGCGAGACGGATCCCAAGAAGATCTTTGTCAACTCGAGTGGTGCGTCACATTTGCCCCTGCGATTGCTGCTCTCACTAATTTCGATCTAGTATACGCCCACCAGATCAAATTCCTTCCCCACGGCAACCAGGAGCAGCTCTTCGCTGGCGAAAATGCCATCCGACCCGCCTACCCCGACATCCTGATCGCAAAGATGCGTCCTGGTCAATCAATCCAACTGTCCATGCACTGTATCAAGGGAATCGGCGCCGATCACACCAAGTTCTCTCCCGTCGCAACTGCTACGTACCGGCTACTGCCCCACATCGAAATCACCAAGCCCATTATCGGCGCCGACGCGCACAAGTTTGCGCGATGCTTTCCTCCCGGCGTTATCGAAGAAGTTCCGATAACCAGGGAAGAGGCCAGGCGAGAGAAGAGCGGATACGAGGGCCACGAGGGCGAAATCAAGGCCGTCGTGAAGAACCCGTTCAAGGACACCGTTACGAGGGAATGCCTGCGCCACGACGAGTTCAAGGACAAGGTGAAGCTGGGACGCGTGCGGGACCACTTTATCTTCAGCGTCGAGAGCACGGGACAGTTTGATTCGGACGACATCTTCATCCAGAGCGTCAAGGCTCTGAAGACCAAGTGCCAGATCATGAAGAAGAACTTGGAGAATGTGGCGAGGTAGTTTCGATGACCCTCTTCAAGTGTCACCACGTTCTGTCGAGTCTTGCATAGCTACGGAGTTTGGGGCTTGGATGGGCGTTTTCGATGGGTTAGACCTGGGTTGAAAAAAGCTGATATCCGCGGTCAACGAGACCTGGGGTCAGGGGCGACCCCTTACCACTCAGGACCACTTAGGGCCTATCTTCTGTTTTCGAGAGTAAATAAAGGATCTTATGGAATCAACTTGGCCATTACATACATCTAATCCAAAGCCAAGCAAAACTTGGCCGTGAAGGAAATCGCAACGCACGAAAGCAGCTATGAACATGCGTCGAAGGAATCGTAAAAAAGGGTGATTGAAGGTCCGGATGCTTGCTATGGACTACCACTCGACTTGATACGCCACTTCCAGGACCTAAACTCCATTGCGCCTGATGAAGCCCGACCATTAATGCCCATCCATCCGTTCGTCCCCAGTGCAGTCAACCATGCTGCAGGCAGGCCAGGGTGGCCCCAGGAATTAATGTACAGCGAAAAGAAAAGTTGGAAAGCGTCCCAGTGACCACCCTGGGAGTTTCGAGGTCAAAAGAGCCCGAGGTCAAAATGGCCGAGGCCAATCAGCGTCGTTTAAGACGGGAGAATCGAAAGCTCCGCGTGAGCTAAAGAGACGAAAACAGGCATTGCCACTTTCGAAATAAGCAGGTTTGAGTTGCTAAAGGTCACCCAAGGCCCTGTTGCGCAACTCCTCATAGCGGCTTCCGTCCCAGCGCTCGCGTTGCCAGCCCCTCTCTCTGCCCCTGAGGATGCGAGCGGCGCGCTCCTCGTCGGTCATGTTGCGGCTTGCGGCACGAGTGGAGGGGACTGCGGAGGCGGTGCGTGAGACGCCAGGGCTCGCTGGCACTCCGAGAAGCTTGCGCACAGTCTCGACGTGGGCCACGAGCATGGCGTGGAAGGTGGCCAGCTCGGCGTTGTAGCGGGCGACGCGGGCGCTGTGCTGGCTGGAGGAGCGATGGACGTCGGGAGAGTCGTCCTTGGCCAGGCGAGCGCGGAGGCCGCTGTCGATGAAGCCGGGGAAGCGCGAGTCGGTGGGAGTGACGGGGATGGTGGCCAAGGTTGTGGTGCTGTTGTAGGTAGGCTTCGGGCCATTGGGAGGAGTCGTGACTGATGGGGTGCGCTGGCGGGTCGGAGTCTTGAGAATAGGCGCCAGAGGCTGCTTGTCGAAGGGAGGAGTCAAAGGCGCTGCGTCAGTGTTGCGCTGAGGACGTGTCTTGGTGGGAGACTCGGGAGTCTTCTCCTTGTCCGCGTCCAGGTGCTGTGAGAAGCGGTTCTTGATGATGCGGAGAGGGGACGGCTTCTTGACGCTTGGATGGGCAGCATAGTCGCTGTCGGAGAAGGCATCGACGTGACTATTCAGACCAGTGATCCAGGAGACGACGGAGAGCATCGAGTCACGGCGAGAGTCGCGAGGAGTCGCCGGGGTTTCTTCGCCCTTGTTCTTCTTCAGAGGAGGACTTGGCAGCTGGCGCTGAGGCTCGACGAGACTGGTAGAAGAGAAATGGACCTTGGCTGTCTTGACAGATTCCTTGTCTTGTTCGCCAGACGCAGGAACGGGAAGGGTATCCAGAGCCTTTTGATATAGCTCTCCGGCCTGCTCGAGCATTGGATTCTTTGCCCTAGAACGATTGTGCATGCTTTGGGCAAGCGTGTCATACGAGACTGCAGCGTAGAAGTAGAGGAAGGTACGGATCAAAGGAATGGCCTAATATCAAAAGCGTCAGTTGATAGTGATGGTAGCTCGTCCGAAGAAGAACAAACCTCCCGACACTTGCCACTCAAAAGCTCCTCGCAAGTCGTGGCGCATTGCCTGTAGCGGCGCTCGAAATAGAGGTGCTTGATTCCATTGAGCGTCTTGCGGAGATCGTTCTCCTTCTTGATTGTCGCGCCGGGCAACTTGAACTTGGGAGCACCCAAGGGGCTGTAAGCTCCAAAGGAAAAGCTCTCCATCGATGCGACCGCCGCAGCGGAGAGATTGGGTGACTGATGACCGGAGGCTCGGGCAGACGTGCCTCTGTCCATGACGAGGCGCGTCTTTGTTGTGGTTGCGTTGCTAGGAGCAATCGTCAAGGTAGACATGGTGTCGTGGGTGGAGCTTTGAGCGCGGTGCGCAACCGTCCTGTGTGAACCAACGACTACCCACGAACTTTTCTCGAGCCAAGGAAGGAAGGCAGCTTCGCATGAAGTACTAGCCAAACAAAAGAGAACGATTGACAGCTGGTTCAGCTCAATGATGGGGGCGCTACGCGGCTGTCTCGGGTCCCGAAACTACAGCGTTGTCACTAGTGGCTATTCTTACAGTTTTGAAGCTGCACCCAAGGCAGCCTTGTTTTGTTACAGGTGAATATGTGTGAAGACTATCCGCAAGGCACCAATAGCAGTCGAAACATTGCTGGACTTGGTGGGGGCTAACCGGACTTGGTTTTGCGTTGAAGATTTAGAAAACGGATGTTGATAGCTCCCCAGGTGTCAGCATACAGCTCTTTAGAAGGGCATCCCTACTCGATCCGACGGATGAAGCATGTGCTTACGCCGCAGCAGCATGGGAGCGTCGAATTTTTCTGGCCAATGGACTTAGCTCCGCAAGTGCGGGCAGCGATTCGTATCCTAAGTGGGCTGTACTGCAAACAAGCTTCTCCATGATTCGCTTTGGCCTCAAAATACATGCATGAAAAAAGACTATGTGAAAATGGTGGAGCCCAGGCAGACCATGCCAACGCGGATGGGACGGGAAGAAGACCTTGAGCGCTTTAGTCGAAGTTGTCCGAAACGCATCCTGGGTGTCGTCCCATTTTGGACACTTACATACTGACGTGGCTACCTATCTCTTGTCTGGTCCAACGTCTCTCACAAGTTTCTCGGGCCCTGGTCAATGACGTTGCACCAGGACGCGGCATTCTTTCCCGTCAGCCAAGCCATATTCCCGAGCACCGACCAGGCTCACAGTTGAGTTCAAGACAAACGGGGATGCGTTTACCTTGGCCCTTTCTGGACTTCAAGGCTTCGGAATAGGCCAGCCTAGACGTTTCAAGGACTTTTACGTCACAACGCATTCCTTTGGTGCGCGGAATGTTGAATGTACCAATACGGCCCAAACGTTCCCCTGCGCTGCTTGGCACAGGCGAAGCTGTCTGTTATTTTGGTTAACCAATAAGCGTGTGGCAACATGATGGGTACCACATCCGACTGCATGGACTGAGTTGCCCGTTGTTGAGTATATACTCCCTTTCCCGACTTTGTATCCGCAGCAACAAGGCAAAGATCCAGAATGTTTCTGGTACGGCGGCAACAGATCATGAGTTTGGACAGGCAAATATCTAACCAACAAGGGATATCAGAAGCGCTGGTTTGTATTCTACGTACACATCAAGTGATTTGATCGCTCCAGCATATGCAGGATGGAAATTACCAAATGCCACCCGTCTACTCCTCAGAGGCAGCGGCACCAGTGATAATCTCAACCAGTTCACCAGTAATGACGGCCTGGCGAGTGCGGTTGAAGAGAATCTGGAACTTGGTGATCATGTCACCGGCGTTCTTGGAGGCGTTCTAAAGTTGCATTCATCAGCAGAGGCTCTTCCTTTTGGATACGGATTAAACTTACATCCATGGCGTTGCGACGAGCTGACTGCTCGCAGGCGTGGCCCTCGGCCAGAGCCTAAACAGCATTAGCCTCAATTTCCAATTCCAGGTTACTGGTCAACCTTACCCAGAATAACGAGTTGGCCAGAGCGTACTCCTTGAGGTTGGCAACAACCTCCTCGTCAAGCTCGAAAGCGGAGATGTTGCCTATATTGTGTTAGCAACGGACAATGGGAGACTCAGATCATCCACTGACTCGACTGGAGGATGGCCTCCTCGGAGTGCGCATCGATGATGGTAGGCTCGTAGCTCTGAGCGTTGACAAACTTGTTGTACAGGATCTGGACGGAGTCGTATTTGCCGGGCAGCAGAGAGACCTGGTCCGCAATCGCCTGGGCGTCCGCAAAAGTAGGGACGTCCTTTCCGACACCGGCGAAGCTGAGCTGAATGGCCTTGGCGTTACCTCTGGAGAGCTGCGCCTTGCACTTCTCGCCGAGGATGACGAGGTCGGTGTTGGGCTGCGTAGAGAGCAGCTTGCGGGTGTACCTGGACAGACCGGAGTGGATACCACCGCAGAGACCCTTGTCAGAGCTGCAGATAATCATGAGGTTCTTCTGGTTCTCCGACTCGGTCGGCTTGGTCTCGGCCTTCTCAAAGACTTCGTTCGAGGTGGCACCGTAGACGCGCGAAGACTCCATGGCCTTGGTAGCTCGGGTGAGCTTGGTCGAGGCGACGATTTTCATGGTCTTGGTGATCTTCTCGATGTTGCGAATCGACTTGAGACGGCCCTCGATTTCACGGAGGGTAGCGTAGCCGGCGCTGGGGGCGACATTGAAGGTTGCAGGCCTGCCAATTGCGAAGCACAGTTAGAATCCGGATGGCAATGGATGTGGAAGAGGTCGGCGGGAGGGGTGTAGGACTGGGGATCGGAAGTTGCATACTGGATGGCGGCGGCGCCAGCGCGCAGGGCCGGACGGGCAGCCCTCGAGAGCATCATGGCGACCGTAGAGCTGGCGGAGGGAGGGGAGATGGATGGATGCAAAGGTGCAGGGTTGAGGTGCTCCGGCTAAGAGGACGGCGGACAGAGAAGCTGTGATGCTCGCGTCGTGCCTCACTTGCCGTGAGTTCGGTTTCCTTAGCGCAAAAGTCACGTGGTTCGGCCGGCAGCACCTTAAGCTTTCCTTAACCCTTTGGACCTCTCTTCTCCCTCTTTTCTTCCCCAAACCTCCTCCTCACGCTCGCTCCGCTCTCTACTACTCGCCACCATCAACCGCCTGTATACCTTTGCTTTGGTGCGCGTAGGCCTCCGCAGCCGCCTGCCCACCAATCTTCCACTTCCGACACCATCAACCTCGCGCATCTTTGCTCGACTCGGCGCCACCCACCGCGCTGTTGCAGCTGAGCGAAGGCTTCGATTCGACCTCTCACCCGCGCCCACCTATCACCGACGCCGTCCCTCACGAACCATGTCCGCCTCCGACAGCGATACGCCGCTCGTCAAGAGCAAGACCAATGGAGGTACGTCCCGTCTCACGGCGCTCGGCTGAGGCACACCCTCACTTCGCTGTTCACCCTGCCGAGACAGGCGCGTGCCTCGACTTCACCCATAGTCCCTCGCGCAATTCGTCTCAATCCTCGAGTCCTACTGACATGTCTATAGCCGTTTCTGCCGACACCATTCCCAAGAGCGTCGATCAAGCCATGGACAAGGACGCACCCATGTCCAACGGCCAGCTCGAGCCCGGCATCTCGATACGCAACGGTCCCGTCGAACCGATGGACGTCGATGCCCCAGCTACGAATGGGGCCATGAACGGCAAACGTAAATCACGCGCCAGCGTCAATGGCACTTGCTACAAGGAAGCCTCAGGCTCTTCAGACGACGATGATAAGCCTCTGGTGCGTCCCCCACCTCCGCCTTTGATGTTTCTCCGCTGACTCTTCCCTTAGAGTAAGCGGCGCAAGACGACTCCTCTCCAGGACGCCTCAGACTCGGAAAACAGCGACGTTCCTCTGGCTCGCAACGTGGGCAAGAAGCCTCCCAAGGTGAAGCCTGAAGACGTTGGAGAGTCTGACTCGGACGTACCGCTCGGCAGGAAGCTGGCCAACGAGAAGAAAAAGATCGAGAACAACGCAGAGAAGGAGGCCAAGGCCATCCGGGCCCAAGAGCGCAAAACCAGTGTCAGCAAGAGGAAGGCGAATAAGGTCGAGAGCGAAAGCGATGACGACGTGCCACTGGCAAAGAAGAAGCCTGCCAAGAAGCCTGCCGCGAAGCCCGCCGCGAAGAAGGCCAACGGCGTCAAGAAAGAGGAATCTGATGACGATGTCCCTCTCAGCAAAAAGGCCCCAGCAGCCAAAAAGGGCGCTGCAACCAAGACTCAAGCGCCGGCCAAGAAGACTGCTGCCAAGGGCAAGGCTGCCAAGAAGGAAGAGACCGAGCAGGATGAGGAGGCTGAAGCGGAGGAGGAAGAGTACAGGTGGTGGGATGCACCAAACACAGGCGACGGAACCAACAAATGGACAACGCTTGAGCACAACGGCGTCGTCTTTCCCCCAGAATATGAACCGCTTCCTTCACACATCAAGATGAAGTACAACGGCGTTCCAGTCTCCCTCCACAAGGACGCTGAGGAGATTGCCACATTCTTCGGCTCCATGCTCAATTCAACGCACAACGTGGAGAACCCCACCTTTCAAAAGAACTTCTTCCACGACTTCAAGGAAGTGCTCGACGAGACTGGCCACGGCAAGGGTCCCAAGGGCGAAAAGATCAAGATTGAAAAGTTTGAAAAGTGTGACTTTCAGGACATCTTTGCGTACTACGACGCTCAGCGCGAGGCCAAGAAGGCATTGCCAGCGGCCGAGAAGAAAGCTCTCAAGGCCGCAAAGGATGAAGCCGAGGCTCCTTACATGTACTGCATGTGGGACGGCCGCAAGCAAAAGGTGGGCAACTTCCGTGTTGAGCCTCCTGGACTGTTCCGTGGACGTGGCGACCACCCAAAGACGGGGAAGGTCAAGAAGCGAGTGATGCCTGAGCAAATCACCATCAACATTGGCAAGGAGGCCCGAGTGCCGCCGCCCCCTCCTGGTCACAAGTGGAAAGAAGTCAAGCATGACCAGACGGGAACGTGGCTCGCGATGTGGCAGGAAAACATCAACATGGCCTACAAGTACGTCATGTTGGCCGCCAACTCGGATATCAAAGGTCAAAGTGACTACAAGAAGTTCGAAAAGGCCAGAGAGCTGAAGAAGCACATTGACCGCATCCGCAAGGATTACACGCGCGACCTCAAGTCTGAGGTCATGGCGGATAGACAACGCGCTACAGCTGTCTACCTCATCGACAAGTTCGCACTTCGTGCCGGTAACGAAAAGGGTGAAGATGAGGCTGACACGGTCGGCTGCTGCTCCCTCAAGTTTGAGAACGTGACGCTCAAGCCGCCCAACAAGGTTGTGTTTGACTTTCTCGGTAAGGACAGCATCCGGTTCTACGACGAAGTCGAGGTCGACACCCAGGTGTTCAAGAATCTCAAGATCTTCAAGAAGGCTCCGAAGAAGGACGGCGACGAAATCTTTGACAGACTGACCACGTCCGGCCTCAACAAGTACTTGAGCACGTACATGCCAGGCTTGACTGCCAAGGTGTTCCGTACGTACAATGCTTCGTACACCATGTCGACCCTGCTCAAGGAGATGAAGTCGACGGGAACAATTGCGGAGAAGGTCAAGGACTACAACGAAGCCAACCGCAGGGTGGCGATTCTCTGCAACCACAAGCGAACGGTCGCCGCCAGCCACGCGGCGTCGATTGAGAAGATGCTAGAGAAGATTAACGGTCTTCGGTACCAGCAGTGGCGGACCAAGCAGATGATGATCGACCTCGACCCCAAGATCAAGAAGAAGAAGGGAGCCGAGTACTTTGCGCTGCCCGAAGACTTGACGCAGGAGTGGGTTCAGTCGCATCAGAATGCTTTGGTTGAAGAGCAGAAGGAGAAGATTCGCAAAAAGTTTGAAAAGGACAACGAGAAGCGCATTGCCGACGGAGAGAAGCCGATGAAGCCTAAGGAGCTTGAGGAGCGACTCGAGGTGGCGGACGATTTGGAGAAGAAGTTCAAAAAAGAGAACAAGACGGGCAAGGTCGAAGCCGAGGGCAAGGGCGTCACGGTTGAGAAGCTGGAGAGCCAAGTCGAGAAGCTCCAGACGCGCATCGAGACGATGAAGGTCCAAATGGAGGACAAGGACAACAACAAGGAAGTCGCGCTTGGTACCTCCAAGATCGTAAGTTGTTTTCTTATACCAAGATGAACTGGGCGTTGGCTAACATGTGGCAGAACTACATTGACCCTCGCCTCACGGTCGTCTTTACCAAGAAGTTCAACGTGCCAATTGAGCGCTTCTTCTCCAAGACGCTGCGCGAAAAG
Source organism: Phyllosticta capitalensis (assembly GCF_038381095.1). Taxonomy (NCBI): domain Eukaryota; kingdom Fungi; phylum Ascomycota; class Dothideomycetes; order Botryosphaeriales; family Phyllostictaceae; genus Phyllosticta; species Phyllosticta capitalensis. The sequence goes on along the minus strand of NW_027117450.1, from coordinate 483,260 downwards.
TTCGACTGGGCGATCAAGTCGGTCGACGAAAACTGGGAGTTTTGATTTATCTAGACAAGAGACGGTTTGCTTTGAAGGAGTTTTGAGGAGTTGACAAGACTTTGTTAGCATTGCTTGCGGTGAGGGCAGCGAGCCTGGAAGTACGAACCCAGAGCGGTATTCAAAAGCGAGTCAGTGGGGAAAGGAGGATGCATTGGGAAAAGGTTGATTTTCGATGCATGCATAGCGAGCAGCGGGCCGGCACAGAGCTTCGGGGGGCGTTTGCTCGTCAGAGGCCGATGGCTGTATATCTCTGGAGGAAGTTTGGCTTAGCGACTCGGCTGGCGGAAGGACGCGCGCCCAATGCGGAGAGAGCACTGGGGCAGCCGAGCCTACATACATACATGATGCAAGGGCGGGACGATCGTGACGGATCTTTGCATGGCATGGTTGGTCGATAGATATTCAATGAAAATGGATCATAGACTGTACACAGAGTGCTTGGAGTTTAGGTATAGAGGAGAATAACAAGTGCTCAAGGTGTGCCATGCTCCAATTGAAAAGAGTGCATGACTGAGGCAACCTAGGTGGATGAAGTGACAGGGGTCTTCGGCAGCTCCACGTGCTCCCGCCCTTTTGGCTTGTGGCACAGCGAAGAAAGGAGGAGGCAGTACCTAGGTATAGTACATGTAGATGCAGATACACCACCACCAAAGAATTATATATCTCAAAAGCTTCTCTGATATGCCGCTGGAACCTCCCGCTTGGCTACACACGCGTACAGATTGTGGATGACGATGATGATAATTGCTGTCCAGGGCAGGGGCCGCGTGCTGCGCTCTCTCATGCCCTGGCTCGCTGCGCAAACGACGGACGAAGAAGCTCAGACGTGATTTTTTACAATACACAGGCACATGAAACAGCCTGAGCTGAGGATGCTTTTCGACGATATGGACCTGCGAAAAAAGGAGTGAGGCGGCGGTGAGAGGGAGACTGCTGCTGGGCATGCGTGTTGGTGCTATAGGTGTCCATCAACACGACGCCACAGTTGATGGTCGTCGAATAAATCTTCGCCTGCGTCCTGAGCGACGGCCGCATGATGAGCAGACGAGTTAAATTTGCTGATCTGCTGTCTGCCCTCAGCGTCAATTAAAGCAATACGCGACCCCCTCCCAGACCTCTCTCTCGTGCCTGAATCATCCCTCCCTTTTGCTGCAACCCGCCTCATCCCAGCGACCCCCGACACTACACCACCACCGACTGACACTTGCCAATTGTTTCGCTGTTTCAACCTCTCAATCCACCTCTGCTTTCCTCTACACCTCTGCCCTTTTTACATCCTCGACAGCGCCCACGCCCTCTTTGACGGCTCTCGCTGACCGCAGCCCCTCGTCCTCGAATCGCCGTCGCCATCTTCCACGCCCTCGCCGACGCCGCCGCTGCTACAACGCCCGCGACTGCTCCGGTTCCAGCTTTGCCGCAGACGCCTCGAGGCTTTCCTCTCCAATCTACCTTCCTCACCATGGGCGAGCCTGCGGACAAGCCTTCGGTGCTGATTATCGGCGGCCTGGGTACGTTGCGGTCTTCATGCACCCACCCCTCCTCCTCCTCCACCAAGACCACTTGCTAATCCGCCCTCGATCCTGCAGGCTACATTGGCCGCTTTCTGGCCAAGCACGTCCATGACCACGACCTTGCCTCCGAGGTGCGCATCGTCGACAAGCACCTGCCCGAGCTTGCATGGCTGGCGCCAGAATTCTCCGAGGCCTGCTCCAAGCAAAAGTTCATGCAGGCGGATGCGTCCCGGGAACGTGAGTGACACGAGATATCCAAGCGCAAGTTGAAGGGTCCAACGCTAATGCACGAGGCCTGGGGGCCCACACAGAATCTCTCGGCCGCATCTTTGACCGCGAAAACGGACAGCCGTGGGACTATGTCTTCAACTGCGGCGGAGAGACGCGCTACTCGCAGGAAGACGAGGTTTACAAGGTGCGCTCGTATGCGCTTTCCATGGCCGTCGGCCGCGAGGCCGCCAAGCGCAAGGTCAAGTGCTTCGTCGAGCTGAGCACGGGCATGGTCTACAAGCCAGAGGGCACGCCGCGAAAGGAGACGGACAAGCTGAAGCCGTGGTTGAAGGTGGCCAAGTGGAAGCTGCAGGCCGAGGAGGACCTGTCCAAGGTCGAGGGCCTCAACCTCGTCATAATACGTCTGCCGCACGTCTACGGGCCGTACACGAGCAAGTTCTTGGCCACGGCTCTCTGCATGGCAAGGGTGTACCAATCGCTTGGAAAGGAGATGAAATGGCTGTGGAAGGACGAGCTGCGGTCCAACACTGTGCACGTCGAGGATGTCAGCAGAGCCATGTGGACCGCAGCCAACTGGTACACGCAAAACAAAAAGACGCAGCCCGTCGTCTTCAACATCGTGGATCATACCGAAACCTGTAAGTTTTCGTTGCTGCTGCGCCACAGCATCAGCCAGCCCCCCAGCCCCAGCCTTTCCTCGCATCCTGCCATTCTCTGAGACGCGTTTCGGAAGTGTGGTTGGGGGAGAAAGTGAAAACCAGCAATTTGTCTCGCAATATTACTGGATTCGCTAACCAGTCGTGTTCCTGTGTAGCGCAAGGAATCCTGGCCAACTTAATACACGAAACCTTCAACATCCCGACTGGTTTCCACGGCACTCTCATCTCGGCATTTGCCCGGCTGAACCTGGAACACGTCGTTGACGACGTCAATGACGAGACGCTGGATCCCTGGGCCGAGCTGCAGGAGAAGGCGGGCATCTCCAAGTCGGGCCCGCTGAGCCCGTTTATGGAGAAGGAGCTGCTCAAAGACACCGACTTGAGCCTGGACGGCAGTTTCTTTGAGAAGGAGACTGGGTTTGAGTGAGTTGTTTTCTTCTGATTACTGTTTTGAGGGGCTTTTTTGCTGACGACGTCTTCTTCGTACAGATACAAACACGCCAAACTCACAAAGGAAGAGCTGGAAAACGTGATAGAATCGTACAAGCGGATGAACTGGTGGCCGTAAACATTATACCCTGATTTTGAAGATCAAAAATGTTGTTTTTGTTTATTGCTTCGTCGTTCCTCTAACCATCATCCTCTCTCCGCATGATTCTGTCATTTTCCTCCACTGTAACAAACTCCTTTTTCTTCTTCTTCTTCTTCTTCTTCTTGATTGTTTTCTCCCAACACAAGATCTTTTCTCCTTTTTCCCCTCCACCTCGGCTGCTGCTGCTACGATTACTTGGCCGCCGGTTGATAGATACGGCCGATCCCCGATTGCACTACTACTTGTCGTTATCCAAATCATCCCATGTCATATCTCTGTACGGCCGTCACATATTACGTTTTTGACTTTTTGGTTGCGTTTGGTGGATGAGGACGAGGAGAAGGAAAGAAAGACGGGGAGGCTGCAAGGCCAACCAGAGGAGAGGGAGAGAGAGAACTAAAGAAGGAAACATTTTCCATCTGTTTTCAAAAAACTATATATGCCAACGACGCATCTTTCCAAGTTTCTGACGTCTTCCTGTCCTGGTGGGAGCGGGGAGCGAGGAGGAGAAAGGGGTTGGGGGGCAGACAAGCTCGATGTTGAAGGAAGCCATGTGAGTGGCGCGAGGTGAAGTTCCTGGTGATGAATGGGAGCGTAGACAGATGGAGCACAGAAAGACGTGTTGGTTAGCCAGACAGGAAGGAACAGAGGCGGCGGCGGTGGTTTTTCAACGCCTGGATGGACGTGTGTCGTGCCGCATCGTGTGAATATCTACACGGGAGGATGGATCGATCCATCCTCGCCCCTGGCTAAAACTCTATACCTACCTGCCTATGTAGCTGATTGTTCATCCTGCTGCTCTTGTCGCTCTCCATACAAGGCACCACCACTGCCACTTCTTCCGCTCATCTAATTCTGGCGGGCTTGCTTGGTCGGTCATCTCGACTTCAGGTTGTCTCTCTTTGCGCTTCTCTCCACTAGTTTTCTTCCCATGTATTTTTTGACCATCCATCTCATCGCCATTCCTGGCTGGCTTCTTGCTGCTGCTGTCTGCCATCCATGTCACCACTCGACTGCCCACGACGCGGCGCTTTTGCTCGCCAGCTTCACGGACAATGGAAGCCCGGCAGTCGTCGTTGTTGGCCAGTCAGTCAGTCAGTCAGTCAGTCAGTGACGTTTGCCAACACACTTCCTTCAACCATTTACAACCTACATGTACGGCAGTACATACACGCGTTGCATGCATGCATCATCACGGGAGTCATCATCACGGGTTAGTTACTGAGACTTGGAGTTTTTGCGTCAAACTTTACTGCGAGAAGAGAGAGAGGTTTCGCCATGAGGGTGTTGAAAGCAGGTCAGGTGAGTGCCGCTGTCTCGTTGCTTTGCTCCCAATCCTTCAAAACTCATCTTTACCCCTAACCCCCACCACCCTTCTCATTCTGAGAGATTTGTCTACATAGCCGCTTGCTTGCCCAGCCTTTGCGAACTGCGGATGACAACAGCGATACGGATACTGGTAGTGATGGGAACAAGAACAGCATTGGCCGCAGCACCGACACCGACACCGGCATCAGAGCCAAGGCGAAAATCAACGCTCTCTCGCTCGCGACGTGAAGATAGCCGCAATCTCGATCAGATAGAGACGTCCGCTTGGGATTTTGGGACTGCAGGTGAGATACGGCAACGGGAATCCCCATGGGTGATGGATGTGATGGGACGGTGGATGGATGGATGCTACATTGATATCGCAATCATGCCCCAAGCCTCCTGCTGCAAATCATGTCCTCCTGCCTTGCCATCATTCGTCTGCTTATCATCCATCGAGATCTTGGCCATGTATGTAGTAGGTGGTCGCTTGGAGCGCACTAATACGTGGGAGATACTGTGGGTAGGCAGCTATCGTGGAGAGCACAAACGTCCCAGTCCAGTCAGTCAGATGCGTCGATGGTGCTTTTTGTGGTTTGCTGAAGGGCGGGCGGGCAGGCAGGCAGGCATCTCGTCATGCTGCGCGTGCGCTTCCTTGGTGCATTATTGCAGCTTGTCGTCGTCGTCGTCGTTGTCGTTGTCGTTTGATTCGCTGGTTTTTTCGGTCGCTCTCTCAGCTCTCTCTTTAGTTATGTATCTATACTCGCTCACTCGTCGGATTTCCAAAAGCTAAACGACGCATCGCGAATTTTTCGCATTCGGTTGCCTACCCTCGTCTCGCCTCGCCTCGGTCTGAGCGCCGATTGACTGATTGATTGCTGACCGAGCCCGCCTATTACTGCCACTGGAGCTGTTGCTGTTGCTGCGCCGCAGCACGCACCCGTCACGTCCTCTCAACCGGAGACGGACGCCCGCTCCGACAGCGTGAGTGCGTACGTGCCATGGGCGTGTCTGTGGGCAGAGTCTGTGAGCTTTTGCATGCTTGGACGACCCCCGTATCTCGCCCGTCGGGGATAGTTGAGATAGCCATGGGTCGGCCGCTACTCGCTAGGTGCGTGATGGGCGCTGGGATGCTCGGAGACGGGGGACGTGGATGGAATTAGAAGGGGGGTATTTTTAGAAGAGGGGGAGGGAGGGGAGAGAGGGAGCGGTGAGGGGGTGAGTGAGGCTTGAGAGTTGGGTGGGACGGAGGGATGGAGATGGGAATGGGATGGAGATGTTTGTGGAGAGCAGGACGTCAGCCAACGCGGAGACAAAATGGCGATGAACAGCGGTGATGTTGTTCCTTTGGAGAGGAGGCGGGCGACTGGCCGGGCTCGGGGCAAGCCGAGGTAGCCGAGAGGAGCATCCCATCCCATCCGGATTTGGAACCACAGGTGAAAAGGTCGGGTCCTGGACTGCGGTGCGGTGCGGTGCGTTGGATTTTTCTGCTTTGGATGAAACGGTGGACGGCAGGGGGTGTTGGTTCGCTCGCGAAAAAAAACGGACGGCGGCCTGGTCTGGCCGGGCTTGGCCTTTTATGAAAGTACTGCTAGTGTTGATGCATTATCGTCTTTTTGGTGTCTTTTCTCCCTTGTTGATGAGTGATGATTGAGAGGGTTTATTAGTCAAGTACCGTAGCGAAAAGGATGATGACGGCATGGAGATCAGCATTGGCAATGATGGAAGAGTGATGAGGGATGTTTGTGAGCGGCAGAAGAGGTGTCGGTATGCATGGCCGTGGACCCCTTGCCCCACGGATGTACGCAAGTGATGAGGGGATAAAAAGGGGCGTGGTCGTGGAGGAGAGAGAGTGAGCGACGACGTGGACTGAGCGCCGACCCTGCAGGCGATCTGCACGTCATGGGCTCGGGCGACGGTACGGGAGTGTAGCGTACAACTACTCCTAATTGTAGATAGTCTTGTTGTGGTAGTGGTTAGTTTGGAGAGAGGGGAAGACCTTGTTCTTGGTTGTCTCGCCGGACCGGGAGATCTACGTCTTGTCTTGGCCTTGGGAGAATGTCGTGTCTGCATATTGTGAGATGCGCGTCGCGTCGGCTTGCCAAGGGCGAGCGAGTGTGGCGGTGTCGCCTCAGCACAGAATCATGTCGTCGTCGTCCAGCAAATCCGAGAATCACACGAGAGGAAGACGCTAGCGTGGTAGCGCTGTTAGTTGCCGCGGTTGGTTGGGTTGCGCCGTCTTGGTGTTGCAGTCACAGCAGCGGTACGATGCGCGCGCTGCCACTGCGATGCGATGCGATGCGGCTGGAAGTGCGGAGACACCCCAGCAACCCGGCTATGGTCAACACGCGCGTACGTACTGCGAGGCTGTGTAGAGCAGCAAGAAAATCCATATGGGCGTGGCATTCTTGATGTACGTCACTGGCGGGAGCCAAGGGCTGGCGGCCGCCATGAGGATGAATAGAACTGGGAGCAAAGAGGTCGGGCGCCAGGCCAGGAATCATCATGGGTTGACCAGCCACCCACTACTTGTGGCCATCCATGTACCTAAAAGTGCTCCAGCTACGGGTAGTCGAACTGGACATGGACACTGTGCATGCGTCAGCCGGCGCGTGCGAGAGCATACGACACCAACAAAAGCCGCTGGACGCCCAAGACCTTCAGCTTCAACCTCCATCTATCCACACGCCTCATCCACCCATCGCCTCCCCGTGTGTACGACGGCCGCGCGCCGACAAGGTGCTCCCTGGACTCACGCCCGCGCTTCGCTTCGCCTCACAGCCGAATTGCCATAGCCCGCCTGCTTCCGCCGCCATACCCATCTCCCCGTCCACGTCCCATTCCAACCTGAACCTAACCTATGCTAACTACCTGACCAACCCGCTCCCGCTCTTTTCTCGTCATCTCTCTCTCCTCTCGTGATTCTTTCATCCCCCCGTCTCCGCCGTCGCTCGTTTTCCTCGTCCCTCTACTCTCCTCCTCGCCTGTCTAGGCAGGCCTTCCTGGCGAGCTGCAAGAATGCCTCGTCCACGCGGTATCCGACTCCTCGCTGCCAATTGCCTGTTCGCTGTATCACCACGCTAATCCCTTGCTTGCCAGTCCTGTCGTTCATGTCGCAATGGGGTGGCTCCCCGAGGTCCAAAACGCCCGCCGCCGACGCTCCTTCCTCTCCAAAGCACTCGTCGACGCCCGACAAGTCGAGCAGCTCCCCCATTACGCCCCCCTCGGCCTCGTCCCACAACCTCGACAACTTCAACTCGTCGTCGCCCACGGCCGCGCAACGCTCTCGCTCCGACTCGCGCCCTTCGTCGCGCCCCATCTCCATGGTCCAGACACACCAGCCTCCCGTCATGGACGTCGCCCAGGACACCCTGCCCGAGCTGCAGCGCATCTTCCAATACCTCAACTCTCACTCCAATAAACTCTATCAGGAGGGCTACTTTCTCAAGTTGCATGACTTGGATGGACGTGAGTACAAGTTCGGTCCGAATCGGGAAGGTGATCTGACTGCTCCAGGCGGTCGGCCCAGTCCGGATCGGAATTGGACCGAGGTGTTTGCCCAGCTTGTAGGTACGGTGCTCTCCGTATGGGACGCTCAGAAGCTCGATGAGGCCGGGACCGATGGAGAGGTGGTGCCCAGTTTCATCAACCTCGCCGATGCCTCGATCAAGATGGTATGTTGCCCGACCCCCATCACGACCAACTCTAACGAGCCAGATCGAATCGCTGCCAATGAGCGGCCAGGGCGGCCAAAACTTGACCAACGTCTTGAGCGTATCCACGGCCGGAAACAACCGCTATTTGTTTCATTTCAATTCGCTCAACTCCCTGACTCAGTGGACCGCGGGCATCAGGCTCGCCATGTTTGAGCATGCTTCCCTGCAGGAGGCCTACACGGGCTCTCTGATTGCGGCCAAAGGCAAGTTCTTGAACAACATCCGTGCCATTATGGAAAAGACCAAGTTCAAGCAAGAGGATTGGGCAAGAGTGCGGTTTGGTGCCGGGACGCCCTGGCGGCGATGCTGGTGCGTCATAACACCACCGGACGAAAAGGACGTTGTCAAGGCGGCCAAGTCGGCGAAGAAGTCAGTCTACGACCGCCAACCCATCCTCAAGGGCGACGTCAAGTTTTACGACACAAGGAAAGTAAACAAAAAGACGCGGCCGATAGCCACGCTCAAGGATGCCTACTCTGCGTACGCGATATACCCGCAATCGAAGCCGCTCATAGATCAGTCCACCTTGGTCAAGCTCGAGGGCCGCATCACGATACACTCCAAGCCCGAGTCCACCACCGAAGGCTTCGTCTTCGTCATGCCCGAAGTGCATCCCGCCGTGTCTGGATTCGAAATGATGCTGCGTTTTCTTTTCCCCGTGTTTGATGTGTTTGCCATTTACGGCAGGCCCTCTCGCCTCATTGCCGATCCACTCGACACTCGCTCCTTGATGTTTGCGATGCCCACCTCCCGCCGCTATGGCTACCTGGACATTTTGGACGTGGCCAGTCTGATTCACGCCCAGGGGAGCAGCAATTGGACGGAGCGTGAGTGGAGGAAACAATTGAAAGACCTTACCGTCAAACGAATGACTTCAGGTCCTCCTGATCGCCTGAGGCAGCGCAGCAACACAGCCAGCCGGGTGAGCCTGCCGCCCTCGCGGACGCAGTCGATCAAATTTGGCGACCAGCAATCGACACGCTCCTCTCCTGGATCTCGCAACTCTTCTCCGCCACGACCAGGTGACCTGGGCTTCCCGGCTCCTCGACGCGCCGAGACTGCGTCGCCAGCGGCCATGTTGAGTCACAGCCGTTCTGTGTCGGAAGCTGGACCCCTGCGCCGGCAAGCCAACGGTGATGACTCTCCACCGCGCCCGCCAGCTCATCGCCACTTGCTCAATGGCCTCAACCAGGATGGCGACGGCTACTCGACGCCCTCTGATGAGCAACTGCAAAACTCCTCTGGAAGCTCGCCAACTGACCTGCCTCGGGTCGGGGCGACTGGCACATCCGGTCCGCCCCCAACTGCCGTGCAGCCTCCGCACTTTGGCCACGCTCCTGGCGCTCGCCCTCGTAACCGTCCGCAGGATTCCCAAGACCTGCGGCGTGCCCAGTCTTACATCGACGAGGCGACCCTGCAAGAGATGCAGCAAGCTCACTCCCATCCACTGCCGGCTGAGGCGGCGACGATGGGGGCCGCGGCAGCCCTGGCCCAGCGGGATGGAATTGGAAGGCCGGGTGGCGAGGGCGACCGCGCCCACGCCATGCATTCTTACCGCAGATCGGTCGACGAAAGCCGCCAGCAATGGGGTGAGCAGCCGCAGGACCGCCTGCCGACCATTCCTGCGTCGCCGTATGTTCCACAAGGCACGCCCCAGACGGCCACCAGTGCCACCTTTTCCCCGACTGGCCCACCCGTCCCTGAACACAAAGAGTTTCCAAGCTACTTTCCCCCTGATGCCATAGCTGCGCAAGCTAACCACGGGCACGTCGCCGAGACCGCGCCAACCCAAGGGGCTGTTGCTCGCAAGCCAATTCCAGGTCGGTCACCCCCTCCGGCGGACCATCCCGCCGCCGCCCCTCGTCCTCCCTCACGCTCAAGTGTTGGCAGTTTCCAAAACGACCTGATCAATCCCGACCTGATTCTTGGTCATCTGGATGCGCAAGAAGAGTTTGAGCGCGAGCAGGAGCAGATTGAGGCCGAGGAGGCCGCTCTGGACAATGAGTCGACGGGCACCCCCGACTATGCGAGCATCAAGAGTGTGAGCACGGAAAAGTCGGTGCGCGTCACTGAGCGCGTGGAGCGGCCCCGGACTGGCAGATTGAAAATGGTTGGCAATGTTCCCACGGCTGAGCACCACGAAGCAATCACGGTTGGCGACGCTCAGTACAGTGGCGAGGCAAAGACGGAAGAGCAGCTCAATCTCCCCAGAATTGATTTTGGTCCTACGTACGACTTGACCAAGAGTGATGCCAAGGCTCTCCCCGCCAACGGACACGCCGAAGACGCTGTCGAAGGTGCTGAAGAAAGGTCGACAGCAGGGGATCGCATGAGCCTTGGGTTTGATGCGCTCTCAATTCGTCCTGGAAGCTCTGGCAACCTCATGGAAAATGGACACATGGGCAGGGCTAGTCCTGGCGCCGAGTCTCATAGGCGCGCCAACTCGAGGTCGCCGCAAGAGGTTAACGGCAACCGACGGAGCCTTTGGCAACCCCAGCCGGCCGGTCCTAACCGCACACCGAGCCCGAGCAACCGCATGAGCTTCACTCCTGAAGAATGGGTCAATCACCGCGCTTCCCTTGCTGCGGCGCCGCAGCCAGTGTCTGGTCCTGCTGGGGTGGCCCATGGACGACACAAGTCTACGACCAACCTCACTCCCCCAATCAGCCGTAATGCTTCGGGCGATTGGTCGCAGATTCTCCCGCACTACCAACGGACGCCCTCGGGGGATCGCGACTTCCGTCGGGATTCCTTTGCTACGCGCCGCGACTCTCGCACCACGTCCATGTTCTTGACAGCTGCCGAAGCCGATAGGATTCCACGACCAAACTCGCGCAACGCCGCTTCAATGCTTCTCAGTGCTGGCTCGGCAGGTCTCATCAATGCCGATGCTTCGCAACTCACAGCGCGAGAGCAGGAGCACGTGGCGCGGTTGACAGGCACACCCCTCATCGACATGACCCAGAATCCAACCAAGAAGAAGGAGCCCGAGTCATTTGGTCTCGTAAGCGCCATTGCCGCCCGCCAAAAGGAAAAAGAAAGCATCAAGCAGGGCTCCCGCTCAGCTCTGGTCCACCAGGCCATTCAGGCTCGCCAATTGCATGCGCATGCACAGGCTGAAGCTGAAAACCGCCGCAAAATGGACGAGGTGCAACGGCAGGCGGAGATGCGGATGCAAAAGGAGCAGGCGGCTCTCTTCCAGCAGCAGATGCAAATGCAGCAGCAAATGCAGCAAGCCGCCAACCGCAACTCGATCATGAGCCTGGGCAACATGTCGCAAATGTCGATGCCCATGCAGCCGCAGGGGATGCAGAGCATGCCGAATCTGTCGATGATGGGGACGCCGCAGCCTCCGCAGCACTCGCCCATGAACGGCTACTCGCCGGGCACGCCGTTCGGCATGGGCCAGCCAGCGCAAAACGGCGGCGGCTACTTTGCGCCCCAGCACATGGCGCCTCCGCCCACTGCTGGGCCCTACATGAATGGCCTGGGCAGCATGACCAGCCTGCACAGCGGCGCCGTCAGCCAGCACGGTGGCATGGGCGGTGGTGGCTTTACGCCGCTGCCGTACGGCGCCAGCTGGGACCGCGACCAGGCGCAGCGCATGGGAAGGCGGTAGACTGATTGTGGGGGGGTCATGCTTGAAGTGGTAATTTTTCGACCCGATTGGCGTGGGCCCATCTATCGATGTGGCGTTGATAGCAACAACCACCCCAAAAAAGCTATCGCACGTGGGATGCAGAGACGCATCTTGTCTTTCTCTTTTTTTCTTTTTTGTGTCGTCGTTGAGCGTGCGGGTTATTACAGCATTTCCTGCCTACATTTTTTGCTCCTTCTTCCTCTTTCTCTCCTTTATTTCCCTTTGTCTTTTTTTCTCCCATCTCCTATGGGAACTCCATCAAACAAACTGGGAACGGATCGGTCACGGATAGGTTGGGGTTGGGTCAGGATACGGTTAGGTTGGGGCTGGTCAGGTCAGGTTGGGCTGGGTCATTTTCCCCTTTCTCTCTCTCTCTCTCTATTACGGCAGGAGTAGAATGTGAACGCAGTATTTGGTTGTGATGGTGGCTTTAGCAGGAGGAGTGAGAGGATTGATGGTTGAGTTTGAGCTTTGAGTGAGAAGACTTGAATTTGGGAAGAGGGTGGATGAAGGGGTCTCTACCTTTTTCTTTTCTATATACATAATTCTTTTCCCATCATCATTCTTCAAAATGGGTGCGGTGGTGCATTGGGATCATCGTGATGCGAGTGCAGAGCCTGCAAGGCTGGAAGGGAGACCGAGTGGAGTTGTGGAAATGTGTTTCTTGTGTATGCCAACATGCATTCATAAAGTACATAAATTGAATAACCGTCGTCTATATTGGAGGAATCTCAGAGCCACTCGCATCCCGTTTGATGGTCTGCCTAGCCAGCCAGCATACCTGCCTGCGAACCTGCCAGGCCAGTTTATCTACCGCCAACTACCAATCTGCTCAATTCTTCTCACGACCACGACCACTACGACTTCTTGCACACCCACTCCCTACTTCGACTTTTTCACTGCCCAACACCAACAACACCAACAAAAAATTTCGCAGACCCTGTAAACAATCTGCAGACCCGTAGCCCAAAAAAAGAAACACACACCTTGACATCCAGACAGCCGTCCGCGACGGAGCGGGACTCTGAAACCGGGACAACAAATAAATAAACCCCCACACCCAACACTACGCCCTTTCCTTGCCAGATCCCTTCCCCCGGCTGCCGAGCCGCGACGGGCGGCGGGTCGCAACCTAGACGCGCGAGCTGCCCGAGCCGCTCTGCTCTTTTTCTCGGCAGGTGATGAGTGGCATGGTTTGGGGGGTGGGGAATGGGAGGGTGTTTCTATTTTTGCGATGATGGTGACGCTGCTTTGGTTGTTTTGGTGGGTGTTTAGGGGTGGGTGAGCGGTTGACGTGGCCGTCGAGGTGGATGGATGGGTTACGCTTGCAAAGCCAGTGTAGGTAGGGCATTGGGCGGTGATGATGTGGGTTTGAGTGCGTGCAAACAGAAAGAAGGGGGCATATGGGAAGCAGACGCTTGGTGTGGGTGCTTGGTGGTAGCCATTAACCACCCTCACGAGCCCCCGTTTTTGTCGTAGTCTACTGGCCGCAAAAATATTTTCTTGCATTTCAAAAAATCCATGGACATGAAACTTGCTCATCTTTAGACCTGTGATTCGCTTTACTGCTCGACAACTCTCCCATCTCCCTAGCAGCTGCCTGCCTACCGACTCCCCATATCACTCAGCATCTGGCGCTGGGTATCACGGTCTTTCTGGGCCTGGCTCAGAGGGGGCAGACTCCTCAAGTCACCCACAATATCCTTGGCCTTGCCAAAATAAACCTCCTGGAGGAGGTTGCGCATCTTGAGCTCGTTGTCCTCGACCATCTTGCCGACGTTGACGATGTGCGACGTGTCGTCGTCGACGGGGTGGTCCTGCTCGACCTGGCGCACCAGGTTGCCCGACAGGTCCATGCTGCCCAGGGCCGGGTCGGCGTCGCCCGAGCTGCCCAGCGAGAGGATGACGGTCGACGTCAGCTTGTAGTGCGACGTGCGTGCGCGGTCGAACGCTTCGAAGACGTGGATGCTGTCCCAGCTGCCCGACGACTTGTTGCCCGGGGTGACGGCTAGCGCAGCGAGTGGTAAGCTTGCGGGAGGGTGAACCATGGGACGGAGGAGGCTGGTGAGGGGCAGGATTGATAGAGTGCTTATTTCTGGTGCTTGTTTCGACGTCTGTACGTACCCTTTTTCAGGAGCACGCAGCCTGCGAAGCCGTCGTCTTGGTCCCACAGGTACACGCTCGATATGCCGCCCTCAAAGTACCTGCATAACATGCGTCAGACATCGGCCCTGACGGCTAGAAGACAATGTACCCACAGCTCCCTATACACGTCAAACGCCTCGTTGGCCTTGACCTCCATGCGGCGCACGCGCTCGCTCGGCAGGATGCCCTCGCCATCCTCAATCGGCGGGTCGAACTCGTTGCTAAAGGGGCTGCGGTAGCTGTCGCCGTCGCGGTTGTAGTCGCAGCACAGGTAGTCGCGCTTCTCCTTGGGACACCGCCGCACGGCCAGCGGCACGTCCACCGACTCCAGCAGGTCCTCGGTCAGGTCCGGCTTGATGCTGCAGATGCGGTCCACGTGGGCCGATGTGTCCTTGGGGTTGAGCCGGCGCAGCAGGTCCCTGTTGTTGCCGGCGTCAGTGAGGGACATTGGTGGTGGGGAGCTTGGAGGGCGGGGACGGGGGCGGAGACTGACAGGGCGCTGTCGAGGGGGTCGGCGGAGGCCATTGTGAGGCGGGAAGCTTTAGATTTGCGGCGGGACGAGGCTGGTTGGGGTGGTGATAGCTGGGCGTGGTGTTGTTGAACGAGTGATAGTCAGTGTCTGGAGAGCTTCCAGGTTGCAGCAACATGGGGGTTGCCCGCCGCCGATCCGTTGCCGAATCAGGGCCTAGCGCGCCCGTTGCTTCGCTTGCTTCTCCGCAACTCGAAACCCAACCTCACCCCATCCCTTCACCCGCCAAGTGACCGACCAGCAGTCCCAAAACTCCATGTAGGGAAGGCAAGTGTCTTGATGTCCGCTAACTGCCCATTAGACCCTCCGATGACCGCGAATGGTGCGACCCAAGGTCGATTAGAATACACAAAATAGAATGAGAAACGTCACAGCAAGCCGGGTATGCCCAACCATCGCCAGGAATTGCCAAGCAAAAACAACATCCCGAAACCTTGTTATTATCAAAACCAACCTCTCCGCTGGGAACTTGACCCTTTTTTTGGCCCACGCCGGCATCCCATCGCAACACACCGTCCCTTAGAGCGTCAACAGACCCATGAAGAGACTGCCGAGTCCCACCATCGACGCGCTGTACGCATAGTTGCTGTTGGCTGCTCCAGTAGACGACGACTTGGCCCCCGAAGCGGTGCCTGTGGAAACAATGTCAGCGTTTTGCTCAATGATCCCTGCCTCGGGACAAACGTACCGCTCTTGCTCGCGTTCGCTCCAGTCTCTTTGGCGCCGCTGGTCTCGGTGCCAGTGGCCGTGGCCGATGCAGACGCAGCAGTATTTGCTCCAGTTCCAGTCGCCTGAACGCCGGGTGCGCTGCCAATGGGGAAGTATGAGTTGATGCAAGACTGCTGGCAGTCGGCGTATTCCTGGACGGCCTTGGGGGATCCGTCGCCCTGGTTGCACTTGGCTGCGCACTCGGTCGTCTGGTTTGCTTGAGCGCTGTTGGGGTGCGCAGTTCCAACGCACTTGGCCTGGCAGTCGACGTCGCCAACGTCGCAGGCGGCAATGCAAGATGCGGTGGGAGAGAGCGAGGTCGAGGTCAGGGTCGAAGACAGCTCGGTGCTGTTGGGCTTGGGCAATGGCTCGTCGGCAGCCACGGCCAATTGAGCAAGGGCGAGCAGGCCGCCAAAGGCAAAGGTGGAAAAGCGCATGTTGGTGGTGGAGTAGGTAGTCGAGCGAGTGTTTGTTTAGTGTGAGGTAAGTGTAGAAGGAGAGGAATGGAGCGAGTGACTGGGGAAGCTTATAAACATCCAATGCCGGCTAAGGGGGTTTGACGGAGGCAGGAGAGCAGGCAGGGACACTACAGATGAATCCGGGGCGAAATAAATAAGACACGACAACCCTGTCTCGGGTGCCCCGTCTGGCAGGTAGACAAGGTGTTGGCGCCAATGAGGGCCGGTTGAAGACGATGGGATGCCGGTGGCTGCAAGCGGGACGCAGGTGCTGGCGGGAGCATCAACAGAAATAAACATGGGCTATACCAAAGTCGCTACCATTCCTGCTTGGCAGGCCTGTCATTGGGGGGAAGGACTGCCCGCCCTTGAGCGCCTTATTAAGCAGCCTTGGCATCTTCCAGGCGCGTCGGCACGCGTCTCCCCGTTTCCCGTCAAAGATACCTCAGACATCGCTCGACTCTTCTGCGCCATTCCAATCCGATGCGCCGTTACAACGCCCAAATCGTCTGACCCTTCAGGCACCCTGCGCTTGGCTCTGCTGGCGCCCAGCTGTCACCTTGTTCCGCTCACGGCTAAGCTATACGAGCGACTTGCAGCCCTGTGTGCAGCCATTCGCCACTCCTCCTTCGTACAGCATGCCACCGCCGCGCAAAAAGCGCACCGTCACTGTTACCAGCAGCAGTGATCACGAAGAACCCGAGTTCGTCAACGGCATCGGTAAGCTGATCATCGAGCCTCCCAAGAAACCTGAGCCAAAACCGCGGAAGCCCAAGGCCAACGACGATCCCGACGCGCCCAAAAAGCCTAGAGGAAGGCCACGGAAGAGCGCGCAAAATGACGATGATGCTGCTGCTCCAAAACCCCGCCGAAAGCGCAAAAGCATCGTCGAGGACGAGGAGGGCTCGCCCCCAGAAAAACGAAAGAGGAAGCCTCGCAAGAGCGTGGAAGCAGAAGACGATTACGGATCCTCAGATGACAAGCCATCCAAAAAGTCCAAGCTGAAAATTCATGAACCGACCTACAACCTTCAACAAGACACCTACTTGACGCAGTTGCCACGTGAGGAGAGTCCCCCATGGGCAATACGGCCAGCCCGCTGGCAAAAGCAGGACCCGCCCCCACCGCCAAAGCCCATGTTCCAGAACTTCAATCCTCTGCCAAAAGCATATCCGCCGCCGCCGCCGCCTCCCCCAAGGCAGACTTCTTTTCCTCCTGTGAGTAGACCTGGACCAGTGCAGACCAAGTCTACAAGGCCTCCGAGTAGCCCTCCAGACCCCTTCGAGGCCAGCTCTCCAAATTCACTCTACGACCTGTCACCAAAAGTCAGACCTGCTGGACAAAGCAAAAGTCCGCAATTCCGTGTACCGAACAGAGCTGCGTCAGTCGTCAATAGTGGGAGCAAGGTGTCTCCGAAAAGACCGGAACCTGCCCCTGATCCGACGCCTGTTCCAGCAGAGTGTCCTAGTTCTCCTCCAAATATCCCGAAACAATCAGAGTTTGATGATGACTTTGGCTCGGCAATCTTTGATGACTTTGACGAGGAACGTGACATCCCTCAGGCGACCAAGCAAATGCCACCTCCAACTTTGCCAACGAGGACGGCAAGAAATCCCACGCAACAAGTTCCTCAGGGGTAAGAATTCATACAAAAACATGGAGTGGAAATACTGACCAGACCAGTCGACCTGAAGACGCTCATGACATCGAGGCCGAATTAGCAGATCTTCCATCGGATGCCTTTTCGGACTCGGGATTTTCGTTTCCCGATGAAGTACAAGAGCAAGAAACGGCTCCCGCCCAGGCGATTGAAATTACATCTTCCCAGATTGCGTCCCAGACGGCTCTCGAAATCGCGCCGCGTTGTCTAGTTGCACCCCTGAACGGATTGAGACAGACGACTCTGTTTGGCCGCGAAGCTCCTGTACCCCAATCGCAGGCCAACAAACGGTATAGCTATGCCCGTGAGGAACCACCCACACACCACGAGCTCGATGAAGAAGCTCTTCAGACTTGGGTCTATCCTATGAATATCGGCACAATACGAGATTACCAATACAACATTGTCCATCGGGGCCTATTTCACAACCTGCTCGTGGCATTACCGACGGGTCTGGGAAAGACGTTCATCGCAGCAACTGTAATGCTAAACTGGCTTAGATGGACAAAGAAGTCCCAAGTCCTCTTTGTAGCACCAACTAAGCCGCTGGTCTCGCAGCAAGTAGAGGCATGTTTGAATATCGCTGGAATTCCTCGGTCTCAGACGACCCTTTTGACAGGCGACACTCCCCCGGCGCTGCGCCAGCAGGAGTGGGAAACGAAGCGTGTATTCTTCATGACGCCACAGACTGTTGTCAATGATCTGGCCAAAGGAATTGCCGATCCGAAAAGGATTGTTTTGGTCATTTTCGACGAGGCCCATCGGGCAACTGGTGGGTACGCATACGTCGAGATTGTCAAATTCATCCGACGCTTCAACACCAGTTTTCGAATCCTGGCTCTGACTGCCACACCTGGTGCAACGGTCGAAGCAGTCCAAAAGGTCATTGACAGTTTGGAGATCTCCAAGGTTGAAATCAGGACCGAAAACTCGCTTGACATTCGGCAGTTTGTCCACTTGCGAAATGTTGAAAAACGCGTATTGCGAGATAATCGAGACATACTGGTCTGCACCGATCTTTTTTCAAAGGCAGTGCAGCCGGTGCTGGACAAACTCAACCAGCAAAATGCGTACTGGTCGCGCGACCCTATGAAGTTAAGTCTGTACGGCCTGACTCAAGCTAGATCGGAATGGTCGAGATCACAGGCTGGCCGAAATGCAACTGGGCCGGTGAGAGGCATGGTCAATACCCTTTTCATGACCTTGACAAGCTTGGCACGCCCAGTCGACCTGCTCAAGTACCACGGCATCCGTCCCTTTTACGTCTTGCTAAAAGATTTTAAGAATGACGCTACTACCAAGACGAAGAAGCAGGTCACTGATCATCCATCCTTTGTTAAGCTCATGGACACCTTGCGGAACTGGACAGACGATCGAGAATACATCGGCCACCCCAAGTTGGAATTTTTACGAGAGCGAGTCTTGAATCACTTCCTCGACGCCGGGGAAGGCACGGATGCTTCAGGATCCAAGACGCGCATCATGGTCTTTGCGCACTGGCGAGACAGCGCAGAAGACATTGTCAGAGTCCTCAAGCTAAGTTCGCCCATGATTCGACCACACGTATTTGTCGGTCAGGCGGCTGCAAAGAACTCCGAGGCCATGGACCAGAAAAAGCAACTTGAGGTTGTTCAAAAGTTCAAGGCTGGCGAATACAACACATTGGTTGCCACGTCGATTGGAGAAGAAGGTCTTGACATTGGAGAAGTTGATCTCATCGTCTGCTACGACTCCAAGGCATCACCCATCCGCATGCTGCAACGCATGGGGCGAACAGGACGCAAAAGACAGGGCAACATTTTGCTGCTCATGATGGCTGGCAAGGAAGAGGACGACTCTGAAAAGGCGAAGGACGCCTACAACAAGATGCAAGAAAAGATTGCCAATGGGGACGAGTTCAACTTCCACACCGACCTAGCGAGGAGGATCGTTCCGAGAGGCCTAGATCCGAAGGTGGACAAGAAGGAGGTCGAGATTCCTATTGAAAACTCGCAACCTGATTTGCCTGAGCCGAAGAGGGGAGGTCGCGCTCCCAAAAAGCAGCCCAAAAAGTTTCACATGCCAGACGGTGTCATGGACGGCTTTGTCAAGGCGTCAACAATGAAGGGCGGAGATGTGGATGAGCTTGGCAACACTCGTGTCAAAGCAAGAAAGACGAAGAAGCCCGCCTATGTCGACCCCACGGAGGAGCGAGTCAGCGCCAATCAAGTCTATCTCAGCCAACAGGAGGAAAAGAATCTCGAACGGCAGTACCAAAATATTCACGACGAGGACGGCGACTTGGAAATTCCGCCATTGGACCTGGGCGCACATCCTGCATCACAGCGTGTATTGTTACCAACGAAATATGTCCCTAGCAGTCGCGCATCCTTGGCATTTGTCGGAACCATGAATGCTATACACGACGCGGACCATTTGCGGATTGAAGCATTCAAGCGGAATTACCACGCATCCAACTTCGATGGCTGGAGGTCGGCCGACGAGGACAGTGAAGTGGAAGTTGTCAACGGTGGAGACTACGAAGACCCGGCAACGCCAGCACGGTCCCGAAACCGCATCTCAGACATGGTCATGGAGGCAGACGAGAGCAGCCCACCACCAACGGATCCGCGCATGCGCATCGCGACGCAAGGCATCAACCTCGGGACGCAACACACGGACGGATTCGACGAACCAGAGGACGAACAATTAGACTCGGAGCTACTCAGCTTTATCGCAGACGATAACGAGGAGGTGCAAGTGTTTAGTTCAAGCCTCCCGGGTCGCCCGCGAAAACCCGTCAAGCTTTTTTCAGATTCGCAAGATTACGACGACGACCCGAGGCACAACCAGCATGGCTATGCGAACGAAGACGACGAAGAAGATGATTTGCCAGATATAGGCGCGTTGCTCAAGAAGCCTGGGCACAGAATTAGCAGGGGGCAGGCAACGGCGAAGGTAGCTGCAAGCAGTTCGGATAGCGAGGACGACGAGGTGGTGAGGCAACCGCAGAGACGGCGGCTGGTGGTGGAGGATAGCGAGACGGACTGAGAGGCAGAGGCCGTTGCGAGAGAGTTTTGATGCTAGCTGTAGTTTGTTTCTTCAATTCTCTCAGGCAGCAAGGAATCCATCAAGCTGAGGCGGCGGGGCTTGGCGTCATGGCTCCCGGACCGGCGCCCTGCCACCTGCACTCCTCCCGCCGCCGCTTTGTCTCAACGCCGGGGTTGCCCGATCATTTTCAAGACTGCATACTCTCAACATCCTCCTCTGCCAATGTTATGTTGTTGCTCAGGAGATTCCATCTTCCTTGACCTGCTCCGCGCATTGCCCCCAACACCTGCGACTCGCGACTGAGCCATGACTGTGCATGCCGGCCATGTAGCTGCCAGAGGCATGACGCGCCCCAAATCCCCCTAGCCCACCGGCATTGACTGACGCGCCTGCGCGTAGATACATTGGCGTCATGGTCTGACATTCCCTTCGAGGTGCTCCGGCGAGAGCTGCAAAGACGACAAGATGAAGGCGAGCGACCAGAATGCGGTTCCGGAAAGAAGGGGTCGTCTTACAACACGCCTCTGCACGTCTTTGCCCTGATATTGATCTTGGTGCTGAGCATCTTCGGTACATGCGCTTTCTTTTGTAGATGCGCGTTTAGTGCTGACTGCCTCCAGCATGCTCGTTTCCCATCATCGTGCGGCGCTTCCCCAAGCTGCCCGTCCCGCACCACTTTTTGTTCCTCTCGCGGCACTTTGGCACCGGCGTGCTTATTGCGACGGCATTTGTCCACCTGCTACCCACGGCCTACACATCGCTGACCGACCCATGTCTTCCGGCTTTTTGGAACAAGCAATATCCGCCCATGGCGGGGCTCATCGCCATGGTGTCGGTCTTTGTCGTGGTGGGCATAGAAATGTTTTTTGCGAGCAGGGGCGCGGGACACGTACACACGGCAGATTACGACACCTTGTTGGACGGCGGCGACGCGGGCGAGGTGGAACATGATCACCACCACCACCACGGACAAGGCGGGGCGGAAAACGGCAACGCACGACGAAGAGGTAGCCTGAGCTTCAACCGGCTCAAGCAGCAGGGCAGCTGGGGCAATGGCAACGGGACATCGCAGCGGCCAGCAACCATCATGCTCAACGACCACCTGCCCGTCGAGACGGATGGTCTAGTCGAAGGGAGATCGCCGCGGACGCCGCAGTCGGCGACGGGCCCAGCGCCGCGCTCGCCCAACGGGTACGACAAGGAGGACGACACGCACCGCGACAGCGCGTCGCTGGACCTCGATCTCGAAGACCCCTTCACGACGACCGACTCGGCGGGCCTGCTCAACGGCGCTCCTACGCACCGCCGCTCGCGCGACTCGGCGCGCTCGCCGTCTCCTTCTGCCGGACCAAGTGGCAGCCAAGGCGGCGGTGCAGCAGCAACAGGCGCCGCAACCGGGGGACGCCTCTCGCCCTCGCAGCAGCAGAGCAAAGCACTGCTGCAATGCCTGCTCCTCGAAGCCGGCATCCTCTTCCACAGCGTCTTCATCGGCATGGCGCTCTCGGTCTCAACCGGGCCTCCGTTCCTGATCCTCCTCCTCGCCATCTCGTTCCACCAGACCTTCGAGGGCCTCGCCCTCGGCAGCCGCATCGCCAGCCTCTCGTTCCCGTCCGGCAGCCCCAAGCCGTGGCTCATGGCGCTGGCCTACGGCACCACGACGCCGCTCGGCCAGGCCATCGGCCTCGCCGTCCACCGCCTGTACGACCCCGCGTCGCAGATGGGCCTGCTGCTCGTCGGCGTCATGAACGCCGTCAGCACCGGCCTGCTGCTTTTTGCCGGTCTGGTTGAGCTGCTTGCCGAGGACTTTCTCAGCGATCATAGCTACGTCAGTCTGAGGGGCCGCAGGCGCGCCGAGGCGTGCGGAAGCGTCGTTGCCGGCGCTGCTTTGATGGCGTTGGTGGGCGCGTGGGCATAGGCGTCGAGCTGGTGGGCGAGCTGGCTGGACGACGGTGGTCGGCTGGCTGGCTGGCTGCTGCCCGCTTTTTTTGTATTCATTCATTGCGTTGGGTTGGGGGTTAGACTGTAGAAAAATCCGGACATCTTTCTTAATCACCTCACGTTGCTCACCGCCAGTGCACTTCTCTTCCACTCGTCTATCTTGACCAGCTCAACTAACCCAGGGGCGTCCTTCGTTTATGCAGCGGCCGGCAAAGCCCAGCCCAAACAAGAATTAAAAGAATAAAAGAAAAATTTCGGACCTGACGCGGATCGAACTCTCAAACTCATGGTTATGGCGATCACAGGAGGCAGATCAAACGGCACCACACTTCCTGCCGGCACGCCACTAAGACGAACCCATGCGACACGCGCCAGCGTCCTTGAAGGTAGGACTGAAGTTTGGGAATATAAATGTGAGATGGGTGTGGGGGATGTGGTGGGATGGCAGATGAATGGGGAGGAGGGGAGGGAGTGGTGGGGAGGTTTGTGGCCGGCGGGTGCGGTGAGATTCAGGGAGAGGGTTTGGTGGCTTGTGGATTTGATATTGCGGAGGTTGCTGCTGGGTGGGCTTGCTTAATTGCTCTTCTTTAGACGTCTACATTACGGAGACACGCCCTATAGCAGCGACAGCGAAAGTGGTGGTGGTGTTGTTGTTGTTGACTGGGTACAGACAGCACAGCACCTTCCAACGGCCTCAGCACTTACCTATCTACCTACCTACCCACCTCCCGGCCTCAGCGACAGCGACAGACAAAACGAGCTACTCGGAAAATACTGCAGCCTTCCAGTACTCAGTCTCCTTTCGCTGCGCACCGCAAAAATGGCTGCACAACTGACCCAACATACCCACCTGCCCATTCTTCTACCCGGGACTGGCCTAGCTGCCCGCGCACCTTTGGGATTTGGCCCTTTGTCCACCACTTCCCATCGGCCGTGCCGTTGCGAGAGATGCTGCTGCACCATTCGCTGCAGTGTAGCAGCATCTCTCGCAGTGTTTACCTCCTCAAGGCACGAATGTGTGGGCAGCCAGCCTGGCAGCCAGTCAAAGAGGTTTAAGGCCACTTCGTCACCAGTAGTGGAGTGGGAGAGTCGAAGGGCTTGTCGTTGGAAAGGAGAGGATGGGAACGTCTGAGCGAGGCAGATTGGATGGATGCTTGTAGTGAGAGATGCCTCGTTCCTTTCTTTGCGGAAGTCCGAAGGGACTGAGACGTGCTTTGATAGGTCGCCTGCCTGCCTCTCCCATGGTACTGGAGCAGCCATCATGTCCGTTGCGCCGCTGCTCGGCGGGTTCCTTTTGAGCCACGGTGCGGGATCCTAGAGAGGCGATGGCTTTTGTGGCGATGCCTTTCGCTTCGGCGCGTTTGCTCACCCATCCGCGCAAAGCTCTGGGGCAGCTTTCTTCGCACACGACTCTCTGTGTTGTACGCAGATTTGAGGTGCGTTCACAAGCACTGGAAGAAGGAGTTTGGAAATCAAGCCCCAGTCCTTGGTTCTCATGAACTTCTTTCTTCCTATCTTGTGCCTCAGAGCTTCTCCAGTATTGTATCCCCCACCTCTATGTGCCACGGCGGCTGGGTGCCGGTCCACTATTTGGTTGTCCATGACGTTTCCGCCCCTCTCTCCTCAAGTTGTCCTCGAATGAATGAACTGAAAGGCACATGGTTACATCGTATGCGTCGCAATCTAAAGGCGGTTCTCGTAAGCCGCGTTTGCCATGTTTCTCAGAAGCTCTAGAGCACACCCGTCAGCCTGCATTAGCAGAGTCCAGACCAGAAGCAGACGCACCTTGAAGCAGCCCCGGCGGGGAGAAGATCAAGCGCATCAGAGACTCCAGGATGGCAACTTGACAAGCAGGTAGAGCCGTAACGTCTTGGACAGTCGTCGCGTTCTGATAAGTGGCAGCAAAACCATCGGGAGGAGCCACTCCGCTGGGCCAGTAGCCAAAAGGCCAGTTGAAAAGTCTGAAAAGAGCAACCAAGCGAGCGAAGTATGTGTAGAAGAGCTTCATCAGAGCTTCGCGGCCCAAGCCGCCCATCGCGGCGCTCTGAAAGAGTGCAAACCAACCACCGGCAGGGACAGGTCCAAAGAAAAACTGGAACCACACGGCGAATGAACCTGACGGCTGTCAGCGTAGAGATGCGCACTCAAGGCACCGGTACTGACCAGCGATGGGCCCCAGAGGTCCAAAACCGAGGAGCTTGAGTAGAAAGAGGAGCAGAAAGTCTGGCATCTTGGCGTGAAGAGCTGGAAGGGGCTGTAGGCGAAATGACGTAGACACCAACGAGCAATGCCCTACCGAAAGGCTGGGTCGACAGATGGGTGAGTGGGTGTGAATAGCTCAGATAACAGGCACACTAGGAGGAATTGGCCAGCTGTGAGCCCGCCCGTGTGTCTCGTTTGCCGCGAATTTCTGAGGGCGACGTGATCTGAGCGCTGAGCGACGCTCTAGGCAAGTGGGCAACGCAATAGGCTTGATCTTGAGTTGAAAACGACAGCGGCTCGCTGGAGCGCGCCTGGGTGCTTCGCGTCATGGCCCAGAGTAGGGCGCCGGCCTGCGGCCACAGCTGGTGTTTTGGCTACGCCGAGAGAGCCTCTATGGACAGTGTGATCGTACCGCTCCATGAAGAGCCTTTTCGCAAGCTGCCTGGTAATCCTCTCGGCGTTCTGTACTGCCGCTGTGATAAAAGATGAAGATACTGCCTTTGAACCGGCTCCAGAGTCTCATCAACATCTACATGGAGAGCTGAGCTGCGAGGCCCTATCCACAATGGCTCAGCGGCGGTAGCACGACACCATCACGATGGCATCACGACGACATCAGGCTCATTGACGACGACCTCAAGCTCAATCCATGCGCCGAGAGATGGCGCCTCTCAAGCTCACAAAGTCAGCGGGCATGCGCCTTGTGTTGCGCGTCCAGCACATCCATCCAAACAACCAGCCAACAAACAACACCTCTCCAGCACACCACCCACGCGCCACAGCCATCCAAACATCAACACCAGGCAAAATCTTCACTCCACCAAGCAAGCAAGAGGTAATCATCCTCAACGTCCCGCACAAGGCGAAAAGCGTCAATGAAAAAAGCGTAGGTAGCAGCCATCAAAAATTGCGCCATTGGAGCCCCCGGGGGAACTTCACACCGGTCAGCCTCCGCGTTGTGCAGTGCAGGGCCTACCGCCGGCCTCGTGTCTTCATGTGGGACACTCGGCATGGCTAGGTAAGTATGAAAAGAGAGGAAAAGAGTTCGTCTGGCAGAGGGGGGAGAAGTCTTTTATAGTCGTCTGGAGGCCTCGCTTAATTGTGAATAAACGTAAGCTTGACGCCTGAGGCGACGAGGAGATGGCGTCATAGAAGGCGGCGGAGGGTTGGCGCCGGTGGAGGAGGGGAGGTGGTGACGAAAGGGGTACGGCGCTGGGGGGTGATGGGAGGTGCGGCGGGCGCGCTGCCGGCTGGCTGCAGGTGGCACACCGCTCTACCGGCTGTTCTGGCACTTGGACGTGTTGGCTCACTTTGGATTCATGGGTTTCTTGTTTGCGGCTTTGAACGCTTTGTTTGAAGATTGCTATATGCGCCTTGCAGTCTTGCCTCGAAGAGCGTCCAGACGACGCAGACACTTCACCCTCACCACCGCACATCAAGCCCCAGCTCGCCCAAGATACTTTCCAGCCAAGACTCGGCGACTCCTCCTACGCTGGGATACCGGCAATGCGCGAAAACTAGGAAAGGCGAGTCTTCAGTTTGTTCCGCAGCGGCCCTTCGCAGCGCCCAAACACTTCGACCGCCAAGATGCGCATCGAGCCTAGAAGCGTCCAATATGTTTTCACCTTCAAGCAGTGACATCTTCCTGTGTAATAGCTGTTTGGGAGCATGGAAACAACAGCAAGTCCTTGTCCCTCTCGCTGCGACCGCACAAAGAGCGGTCAGTCACTTCAGCAGCCAGCCGCGACGCCAAGCTTTACCACACCAGAAACAACGCCGACACATGTTGCGCTCATGGGTGAGTCGATTGGTGGTGCATGATTCGAAGCATGGGGAATGTTTGTGTCTAACAAAGAAATTTTGCAAGTTGCGCCAAACAGCAAACAATGGATACAGTGGCTGCCAAAATTGGCCCGCTTTGTCTGCTTTTTTCAGGCTCTTTTGCAAATTTAACATTGAGAAAATCTCATCGAAGGACCTGGGGCTTCTCAGTCATAAATTACTCATGTCAATAAATTTTCTTTGGTCTTGGGCGCAAGGTCGCTCTCTTCCAAGCGACTCAAGCCATGGACAACAATCAGTCAAGGCAGCATTTCTGAGCAAACAAACAGACAAAGTGATTCAAAGAGGCATTGTATTAAGAGTAGCGAAATATTTACAGTCGATACAAGTGTAATCCCTCTTGCCAACCAAAAGCCATGCAAATGCATCAATCGGGCAAATCATCAATCATGACCACACCTCAACAACCACCAAAGAAGTTTTTTAGATAGAGAAGGAAGACTTGGCCTTGATGTCCCGGCTGGAGAAGCCGACGTGGACGCCAAAGGTGCCCGAAGGCACGCTCCACTCCTGCGAGACGACGTCCCAGATGGACAGGTCGCGGCGGGCGAGGGTGAAGGTGACGGTCTTCTCCTCGCCGGGGGTGAGCTCGATCTTGGTGAAGCCGCGCAGCTGCTTGACGGGGGTGCCCTCGCCGGCGGAGGCGGGGAGCTGGATGTACAGCTGGGGAACGGCCTTGCCGGTGACGGCGCCAGTGTTCTTGACCGTGGCGGTGACGGTGTAGACGTCCTCCCAGAGAGCGGGGTTGCCACCGGGGACGGCAGAGGTGGTGGGCGCGGGGACGCCGGCAATCGAGCTGTTGGAAACGGGCTTGACGGTGATGGAAGGCGACAGGGAGAAGTTGGTGTACGAGAGACCGAAACCAAACTCGTAGGGCACCGACAGGTTGTAGTAGTCAAAGTGGCGGTAGTCAATCAGCAGGCGCTCGGTGAAGTCGGCTTGCCAAGCGTTGGTGTCGTTGGGGTTGCTGACGGAGCTGGTGATGTTGGCAAAGTAGTAATCGCTCTCCTTCTCGGCGAGGGTGTAGGGCAGGCGACCCGAGGGGTTGACGTCACCGTACAGGACGTCGACGACGCTGTTGCCAAACTCCTCACCGGGGAAGTGAGCAAGAAGGATGGCGGTGACGTTGGGGTGCGAGTGCCAGGGGATGACGTTCTGGCCGCCAGAGTTGGTGATGACAATAGTGTTGCTGCAGTTCTGGGCGACCTGCTCAACGACCTCGTTTCCTTGCCAGTCGAGCTCGAGGCTGTCGCGGTCAGCGCCCTCAGAAGCCCAGGCCTTGACAAAGACAAGGCAGGCCTCGGGGACGGGGTAGATCATGTCGTGGAAGCCACCAGGAGTGACGAGGCGAGTGTTGTTGAGGATGTATTGGACGTGGGTGCCGTCGGCCTTGGCGCGGGCCTTGATGGCCTCAAGAGGAGCAACAACGTTCTCGAAGCGGGCAGAGCCGGATCCACCACCGACGGGGAGGACACCAGGCTCGTAGTTGACATCGTGGTAGTAGAGTCCGTTCTGGACGTCACCAGCAGCGTTGCCAACAACAGCAATGTCCTTGGGCTTGCTGAGGGGAAGGGCACCGTTGTTCTTGATCAGGACCATACCGGCAGCACCAAGCTCGCGGATCAGCTTGGAGTGGTTGGAGCGGACATCGACGTTGCTCTCGGTGTTGATGGCACCGGCGGCAGTCCAGGACTCGAGCCAGTCGCTCTCAGGCTCGAACTGGTTGTTCATGGGGTAAGCGCCGCTGGAAGCGTCAACGCCAGGGAAGCCCTCGTCCTGTCCAAGGAGGTAGAAGGGAGTCATGACACGCTTGGCCATGTCATCGACACGGGACTCAGCAACGGTACCGTTCTCGACAGCCTTGGTCAGGTTGCCGCCGAACCAAGAGGGAACGCCAGGGAGGGTAGGCTCCCAGTTCCAGGCACCGGGCATGGTCTGGTCAAGACCAGCCTCAACGGAAGCGACACCACCGTGGGTACCCATCCAGTCAGACATAGTGTAACCCTGGAAACCAAGCTCGCCCTTGAGAATGCCGTTCATGGTCTTGGAGTTCTGGCAGGCGTAGGAGCCGTTGATCCTGTTGTACGAGCACATGACGGAAGCGACACCAGCGCGGACGGCGTTGGCGAAAGGCCAAGTGTAGAGTTCGTGGATGGTGCGATCCTCGACGTTGGACGAGACGGACATGATCTGGTCAACGCTAGGAATAGTGTCCTTGTCGAAAGTGTCCTCAGGGTTGCGCTGAGTCTCCTGCTCGTAGGCGATCCAGTGCTTGGCAACAGCCTGGACACCGGTAGACTGAACACCGATGATGCTCTCCTCCATGGCAACACCAGTGAGGTAAGGGTCGGGAGAGAAACCTTCCCAGTTCCTGCCAGCAAGAGCAGAGCGTCCAAGAGGACCGGCGACAGGGCCCAAGTAGACTTGACTGCCCTTACCGCGGAATTCCTCACCAATGTACTGGCCACGGAGCTTCATCAGGTCACGGTCCCAGGAGGCCGCGGTGCTGAGACCAGCGGGGAAAACACTGGCGTAGGTGGCCTGGCGGATAGCCAGAGGGCCATCCTGCAAGCAGAGACCCTTGAAGCCAACACGGGGAATAGGGGCGATGTTTCTGGGCAAGTTAGTTTGTGTTGTGGAGTCACAGGGAGCAGTCGTAGTTTTGTGCCACGACTTTGCTTCTGAACTTACCCAACGCAAGGTCCAGGGGCACCAGTGAGGAGGGAGACCTTCTCCTCAAGGGTGAGGTTGGCAACGAAAGCCTCGGCCTTCTCCAGGGCAGCAGCCCATCCAGAGAGGGAGGCAGCGTCAGCGCCAGTCATGTTGGCTACAAGAAAGTCAGCATCTCCCAACATTCCACCAACTCGTCTCCAAACTTACGGGAGGGGTAAACAGGAGGGCTAGTGGCAAATGCCGCAGAGTCCCAGTCCTGGGCTCCCTCGACGCTTGCTACAGCGCCGAGGAAGAGAGCAGCCAAAGTCGTGAGAGGCGCCATTGTCAATGTCGAGTTGCTCGAGGCCTAACTGGAGAATCCTCAGCTCCCGGGTCGTCAGGCATACTTAAAGACAACGACGGCAGCTTGTCGGCACGCCCTTTCCGCCATCAATTGCTACATGGACTGGGGAACGTTCCTGCCAAGGGCCTCTGCTCCGCCCATGTCACGATAGAAACGTCATTTGGCGAGGACTGCCATGGCTAAAGGAGCTCCACAAAGTAAATTTGCGGGGTGAAAAGAGTTGGCGGGCATGCAGAGGCTCCACCCCCAAGTCCTTTGGCCGTCCAAGCGAGGGCACATGGTCAATCATCATGAACAATATCCGGAGAAAATCCGCAATGCTGGTAGGACCACGCGCCGTGAAGGTAGGTTTGGCCCGAGAGCATGGCACGGGCCTGGCCGCCAAATGCGAGAACTGAATTCTTTGACCAGTAACGAGAGGAGTTGGAGAAACATGGTGTACCGCGCAAGCATATGCCCTGGCTCTTCCTCAGGCCTTCAGTGAAGAAGTAAGATGTAGAGTGATGGCCTGGGAGACGAGACGGGTCACGTCGTCCGGGACTTTCCACGGTTGAGGGGTTCGATGACCGCCGTCGTTCCTCGTACTCCGGACGGCGACAGTGCCTGGGGGCCGTGAGGCGGCGGCACTTTGGAGAACAATGTCCTTGTGTCCTCGTGGTCAGTCGGGGTCGGCAACGAAGCCCGTCGTGGAATCATAACCGCCTGAGGCAAAAGTTCGGACCGAGAGCGCGGCCGAGATGGAGATTCTGGAGGCCCGGCTTCCCCAACTCGTGCTTCCCCTCGTACTGACTCTCCATCTTCTCCACCCCCGGAATATGTCCCGAACTTTCTCCAGCACTCCAGTCTGCTGGTTCGAGGGTCCTGACCGGAGACTTTTGCGGCTCAAAAGCTTACCCACGCACCTTCTCTCGACCTTTGCATCCTGCCAGCTCGATGTTGAGAAATCATTCCACCGTCCGCGCGGCTCGCCAGCATTCTTGATAACCGATAGCCCATCACACAAATCACACTCAAGAGTGGAAGAATCGCGATATCCAGAGATAGCTTCGCTCGCGACAGCGGTGCTCGAGACGAGGTCCTCTAGGCGCGCAGGCGGCGCGGCTCCGACTCTGGTTCCATCGCCTGGGTCTGGGGTAAGGTTGCAATGGCGCGCATGGCAGCAATGCCGAGTCGTGACGGCGTGAGCGTGGTGAGAAGTCGTCCACTTCTGGTCGGGAGCGCGCAAAGGCCCCGTGGGATTGGCCTGACGGTGCGGAGGACGTCCAAGGCGACACCACGCTGGTCGACACGCACCTCTGCGGCGTCATGCCATGTGGGCCGGGTAGTCCTCGGGGACGGAGAGTTCCATGGTCGATCGAATGATTAGGGGTGATGAAAAGGTGAGGAGCCGAGTTGCCCAGCCATGCGGAATCGTGGGGTGCTGTCGTGGGGAAGCTTATCCTTGGCACCGGACGCTCGTCATACCTCACTGGACTTCGGCACTCCGGTACCCCTGTCGCTCCGTTCTCCGAATCCACCGGGCTCTTTTCTTTAAGTAATTGTTGTTATGGGACATCGTCGCCTGCCTTGTTTTTCGGTCATTTGGCTCGGTTCAATTGTTGCCGATGTTGGCGGGAATAAAATTCCGGGGAAAAATCAAGCCGGTGATGGACGAGCGCACTTGAGAATTTTTCTCCAGTCCTTCTTTGTGAGAGTTATGGAGAAGTGGACTTGGAATGGAAGAATCGGATAAGGAAGTAGAAGACGGAAAAGCTGACTGCAAAAAAGAGGCCGCAAAAGTGTTTCGGATTCATGTCGAGCGCACGCGACTCACCAGGGGTGGCAGGAGACCACCACTCACCGACATGACTCGTTGGGGGCAGTTGATCCAAGACCTTGCTCGAGCCTACTTGAGACCGAAACGTTTTGTTGACTTGTCAGTGACGGCGAGGCGGTGGGCGACAAGAATGACCTCATCCGTCAGAGAACGGAAGGAGGCTCCTGGCGCTTGGGCTCTTCATTGATTGCCTTTGAATGAAGCATTGCTTCTTCGTCTTGCTTCATTGACCAGCGACAAGAAGTCAAGACAGACGTGCCTTCGAAAGGGAGCAAACTTGTATGGGCGTTGACATTGAGAGTATCGAGCAACTAAATAGACCTGTGAAACAGAGTCAGCAAGTTTCTATGTGTAGGATGCGACTCCAGGAGGGTAGAAAGAATATCGAACCTAAACTGGTATGACCCTACCAAGACTTCTCACGCAGCACGAACAAACTCCGGACCAAGAGAAGCTACTGCACAAGTTAAGTCAGTGATGAATTGGAAGAAGTCTCGTCCAAAGGTTCAAGAGCACTTACCAGTTGAGTGGAACCAAACACCACTATTCGAATATCATAATGGACGACCAAGCGCACTTCCAAACGCAGCCAAAGAGTAGCGACACCATCAGAAGCGAAGTGCCCATACACTCGCAACCAAGTTTCGAAGTACGTCCCGGACGCCCCCATATATACTCCGTCCATCCTCCGCTCCTCTCTCCCCCAACCAGCAACGTATTGTACCGAGCGAGTAGCGACATGGGACGTATGATGTGTTGATGTGTGTATCAGCTGGCGCCTGACCCCAGTCTCCGCTCCGCCGTGTTCCCACATTCCCCCAGTTAGTCCACCACTCGCAGCGACTCCACCCCCAGCCCAACCCCAGCTTCGCGCTGGATGACTGGCTCGCCTTCTTTTTTGATCTACCCCCACATGACCGAACATCCCACCGCCCGCACGGCTCTGTACCTACCGCCTTCGACTATCACGCAACTCCTCGACGCGTCTGGTGTATCAAATCGTTCGGTCTTTGGTCGTGATGCTAGCGACGGTGCTCCACATGTCTCTGACATTCTCGCCGACGAGCGAACGGTCGAAACGGACGGTCTGGCAAATTTTCGTACGTACGGCCCATTCAGGCTGAAGGAAGAATCATCATCCGGATCTGGGTTTGCGGTTTGTCGTTATCGTCTCTCTCCGCTTCTTGGCTCTCGCGTGACCCCGAAGAAAAAAAATGCTGCCATCATCAAATGGTTTACGCACTATCAGGGTAGTCAGCTCCGCTTGCGATGATCTCAGTCCTTCTTCTCTTCCCGACAGTGACAGGTAGACGATACAAGGGTCGGCTCGCCAGCCATCCGCTGCAGAAGGAGCAGTACAGGTATTTATTCCGCCGTTTGCCAAGAACCTCGCGTAGGTATATCGTTGTAGGATCTGCTAACTCCAGCGCTGTCCGCCGTTACTCCGTTAACTCCGCTCTATTCCATCATTTAGGTCGCCAGCCAGCTAATTGACCAGCCAATGGCTTTGCATAGTTCAGAGTAGGCAAGACGACTTGGACGTCGATCCAAACACGGACACACAGAAGGTAGGTAGCCCTACTTGCCCTATCCATGCTTGCGGGAGGAGATCATCAGGCCAGACTGACGGCATGCCGATGAGGCGATGACGCCGTCCAGCTGGTCGCCCGAACCGAACCAAGCTCGAGGCGGAGAAGCTTATCTGTCAACCTTAGCTCGACGTGTCGTGCCTTTTCGGAAAAGTGTCTGCGAGGTGTGCGAATCAGGAAAGAGATTGGCGGTGCTTCTTAATGTTGGACCGACCAAGAGAGACCGAACTGGACAGAGATGACTACGTGATGGAAACGGGAGGCTGGCGGGGTTCCAGGTGTTTGAGATGTGGTGTCCTACGGCCAAGGAAGTCGTGTTCGGGTAGCGCTTTTCGGGAGGACTGATTACTAGATTCTGTCAGGTCCGGGACATACTTTCCTAGCTTCAATCACTCGATTGACGAGTCTTATGCTTATTCCGACGTCCAAGTTCGTGCTGCACAACATACTGCGACTCGGCAATGTAGGCTTTGCAAATCGGGGAGGTTATTAGCGTACTCTCTCGACCCTTTCGACAGTAGTTGAAGAATATGAGATTCGGAAAGCAAGTGGACCGGTCAGTTTTCGGAGTCTGGATAAAGGAAGGAACTCTTTGTTTCTAGCTCTTGGTTGCATCACACATGTTTCGCCTATTCAAATCCATCGCGATGTCGTTGCACGGCAGATGTTGAGTCTGCCAGCATCAGTTCCAGCCAACGCACTTACCGCTCACTCCCCCATCCCTCATCCCGATCTCTCACAAGTACCCCAAGCCCCGTCCTCCAACAAACTCCAAGTCACTCCTGACAACCCACTCCTCAACACCGACCTTCGCGCATCCCTCAGCGCGGCGACCACTCGGCAGCTCAGCCCAACGGCCCAGCAAACCCAGGCCAGCGTCGACGATACCGCGGGAGCCAAAGCCCTCGCTCTCGACGGCGCGGTACGCACGCGGGTTGAGCCCGCAGTGGTGATCCAGCGAAGCGGTCAGGAAGGTCTGTAGGGCGTTGAGGCGGCGGTACATTTGCTCGTCGACGGCCGTCACGAGCGACAGCGCGCCCGTCTGCGTCGTCATGAGGATTTGGTGCGTGACCGAGGCGCCGGGTTTGGTGTCTTCGCCGTCGATCACCATGGCGTCGTTGTTTAGGGCGCCGTCGGCTTGAGTTGGTGTTGGTGTTAGCGTCGAGGGGAGAAGTGTCATGTTCGTGATGAAGTGGCCTGTATGGAAGGTCGACTTGTGCAGTAGGCGCGCACCGCTGACGGACTTGGGATCTATATACAGTGTCAGTTAAAAGTTGTTTCGAAGTGGGTTTGGGTGCTACGAACGGTCTGGGTCGTATTGCAGCACATTCAGGTCCCCATCTGCGTCAGCGACCATCATGAACAGATCCTTTTCATGCGGGAGAAAGTCGGCCGCCATGACCTCCATGGTCGTACGTGATTTGCCAAAGAGAATCATCTTGTAAGGATCCTCCTATGAGACAGTTAGTAAGCCAAGTCAATTTCGGTTTGGATATTCGGGTGTACCAACCGTGTATCCAGAAAACCACAAGCCCTTGGCAACATCGCCGAAAATTAGCATGCCAGTACCCGCCAACTCTTTGGCGACAGTGACGTAGCATTGCATATCCATAAATGCCACAGGAAGCAGAGTGCCATCCTCCTTGAGACCTCTGACCATGCACTTCTGTCCCTGTGTCATGAGAAGGAAGCCTTGGCTGCCAACCTGCGTGATAGCCGTGACTGGGCCCCTGACTTCCTCCTTGGCAATGAGCTTGAGCTTGCGATTCGTCTCAGGGTGGCCGGGCTCAGGAACAACATTGATCACGTCAAAGACGTAGATGCAGCCGCGGCTGGGCAGGTCCTCGCCACGAATAAAACCTGTGCCGATGCAGACAAGAGGTTTGCGTTCGTGTGTTATCTCATTGACCTCGAGGTTCAAGACTTTGATGGTGAGGACGGCCTCGGTGGGCTCGAGATCGAATCTGAATCAGGTCAGCATGTTCAATTTCTAACGAGTAGAAGGGTCCCATACGAGTCAATCTCTATGTACTTGTCCGCATCGAGGAGCTTCACTGAACCGTGTTCAACCTGAGGCTTGAAGGTGACATCTGATAGCATGTAAGTAGACGCATCCTCGACCAGACATCTTGAAACCTACCTTCGTCTCGCCATTCGGGGTGGTGCTCGTCTTCGGGCATGGTAAAGTCCTCCTTCTCTGCCAACCCTACGACGAAGATGTCTTTTGCTGGATGGTAGCAGAGACTCTGAACATCTCGTCCCATGGGCATCTTCTTGACCACCCATCCAATGTCACCATATCTGCAACCCTTGGGCAACTGGCAGACTTGCATTTTGCCATCCTGGTCGACCATGGTGAAACCTCTTTCGATGTCTGCAGTGTGGTATCCGCCGACGCATTTCACCGCCTTTGATCCCAGCTTTATGACTCGGGGCAAGCTTGAAGCTTCTTTCAGGATGAAACTCGGGGAGGTGCCCGTCATGAAGACCGCACTGTATCCACCAACATTGGACAGCGTAGTCAGAATCGACTCTCGACCCAATGCCATGTCCTCGGCTTCCAGCGCCGGCTCTTCTGAAAACTCTGGGAGCTTCGGCTGCGGCACTTTGAGCCAACACAGGTTACTGGTGAAGGGCTGGCTTGATTCCTGAGGTTGTTGATGATACGGCTGGTAGAGAACCAGGTCGTTGGACGATGTACGAACCTCGCTTCAGTTAGTGCAAGCATCTTATTTGCTTCCGGGGAAAAGCTTACGATGAGATGAGACGACTTGGAGACGTTGTCACCCAGCTCGGCCATGAGAATTTCGGTAAGAGTGGCTTTGGCAGATGAGCGCCTGGGTGTGTAATCTGCAGTCAGATAGGCGGGCAGGAAACACAAGCTGGTAGCGACGTGGACGGGCTCTGAGAAATTTGTTGGGTCGAAGACCTGGCTCCCGAATCAGCAAATCTGCTCTTTGATTTGGGAAGAGAAATCGTACATGTAAACCTCCTTCGGCGCTTAGGAGGTACACCAAAGGCTTGTTACCAGTGGATGCTGACTTGTGGATGCATCCAGAGAGCCACTTCGTGGACAAAAGGGCGTCGCCACGGTCAATCTCTTCCATCTCCCCGTTGGAGTCTGCCTGGAGCACAATGACACTGGAATCTTCACGAAGGACCATGATGTACGGGTCGCAAAAGCTCGTGCTGATGATCCGCAGTTCTTGATCATTCTCATCTTCCATTACCAACATTTGCTCGAGGCCAAGCTCTGCAAGGAAACAACGTTAGCCAGATGCTCGCGAAAACCAAAGTCTGGACGAAGCACGATGGGCACAGGGGAAGGTGTGCAGGGAAGACATTTTATTGATTAACTGGCGAATGATCTGACGCGACTCTGCCCATTCCCTCAAAGTCTCCGACCGTTGCGAAAGGATTTTTTCGAGGGGGTACATGACCCACGAAAGCGACAACGTGAAAATGAAGTGCTTGTTTGGAGGTTCGGGTTGCATGTCTCCGCAGAGCAGAATGCCTGCACACTCCACAATTGCCCAAGCCTGTTGGCTTTTCTCGTATTTGACACATTCGAGGCACGGTGAAGGTTTATGGGTAGCACATTTACAAAGAACATTTGACTTACCGGAGTTGTAAGTCCGAATTTCGCCTTTGAGGACCTGGACAACGCGTGTACCTGCTGCAATGGTTCCTACGTCGATAGTGGCAGCGTCTTCTCTCTCAAATTCGCCCTTGGTATTCTCCTCAAAGCCCGTTGCAGTTATGTCGTAAATTGCAGTCTCTTCACCTCCTGCGCTGTTCGACCTGGACACGATTAGGAGGTGGTCATAATCCACATCTGCAGAAAGCTTTGCCTCTGCATCATCATTGCCGGCGAGCTCTATGCCCTCAGGAGCTGGTTTTCTGGCATGGATAGACCAAACTGCCTTTGCATCCGAGAATTGCCCCTTGCGAAGCACGTCAGGATCAATTTCTCGGCGCACAACTGCAATGGCACCGGCCTGTCCTCTGCCCGTGGCCATGACGAGATCGACAGCGTCTTTCGATTTGACAGGTGTACTACTGGTCAAGTCTCGTTGTTTGTGGGTTGCATGCGCAATGTCTTTGATTGGGGCAAGACTGGGCAAAGAGTCGTGGATTCTGAAGGTGTAGTTGCCCGGGTCATTCAGCTCCGCAGAGCTGCTTGCGGCTTTGGTGGTTGTCGCGCCGTCTCCATACAGATCGTCATCATCCTCGAGGTCCTCTTCATCAAAGGACAGATCGGCATCGTCGGCCAACATTTCCGCATGGGAGCGCTTGCGGGACAATTGTGCGGTCTTGCGCGTCCAACCCAGCACCACAGAGTCGCCCTCTTCGCTGCCAATGAACATTCTGTTGCGTCCAAGACTGGTGGCACAAGAAGCCGCACTTGCCAAAACCAGCCCTCCTTTCTCTTGCCCCACGCGGTGCAGCGAGAGTCCAGAGACAGATCTTCCGTCGAGAGTGAAACTGATGATGGCCAAACTACCATTCTTGAGCACGACTAGCAAGTCACCATTTTCAGATGACAACTGCTCGATGCGGCAACCTTCGAGTCGCATGCCCAAGTCCGATTGGTCTGCCATGGGAAACGAAGAACATTGTTTTGCAAATTCATTGACCGCCACCGCGTTGGTTTTGCCCGCTTGATCAACATGGATTAGCTGGTTGGCACCCACAAGAAGGGCACCGCCAACAGGCAATGGCAGTGGAACAACTTGACGGGTGTCATAGGGCAGACCAGGCACGGAAAGCAGCGCCGTGGATGCCTTTTCCTCCAAGTCGAGAGTAAACACCGTGTAGCTTAGAGCGTCCTTTCTTTCGTAGAGCAACGATGCAGCCATCGCCTTTGGTGCAGATATTATCCCAAACGTGGGCTCGCGGTATTCGTGCAAGAAGTCGAGGTGCACAGGGTGAGTAAGAGTTGGGTCCAGTTGCGGCAGCGACAGGGTAAAAGACGACTTGTACGGCGTCTGAGTCGAGCCATCTTCGTTGGTCTCTTGACCCTGTGGCGCCGAAGCTTCATTCATAGGCTCGTCAAAGTCGGGGTCGTAGTCGCCCTCGACTAAATCGTCACCGAGCTGACGAAAGGGTAAAATCGCCAAATGGCGAGCACCGAATTTGAGCGCCGCGCATCTACTGTTCGGATCTGCAGCCAAAAAATTGTAATACTGGCTAGGGTCTGCGTCCCATGGAGCGCCTTGCAACTCCTCCCCTTCGTAGTAGTGTATTGACACGGTAGAGATGGCATGGTTCTGTGGATCCCATTCAATCAAACTCATCTTGGCATTGCGAAAAGCAACCAGAAGTGCGTCTCCCCCAGACTTGGTCTCGAGAGCCTTGATTCGAGCCATTGAGGTGACGGTCCCGGCGAGAGGGTATTCGGCAACGAGCACAAGCTTGGTGGTGTGTTCGGTTCGCTGGACGAACATGTCGGCAGGCTCACCGGCCTCGGCCGAGGGTGAGAATCGAGATTGAGCATCTTTGCTGGCCTCGGTGACGACGGATTTGGGCTCAAAGACCTGCAGCAGCGATGTCTTTGCGACGACCAGGTTGTGCGATTTGGGGCCGAGGAAGTCGAGGTTTACGGCGAAAGAGACGGCGGTCGGCGGGGTGAGCTCAGTGTAGACCTGCATGATGGGCTGGATTGGTAGTCACAAAGGACGTGGGCATCCTGCTGTGGTGAGGTGGTTGTTGTGGAAATGTTGTCGCGTCGGAAGTTGAGAGAGAGACGCGGACCCATCTCCCCCGGCGCCGATCAGCTCCCAGCGCAGGTACCGCATGATGGTCCAAGCGCGAGCTCCTCCTCAATGCCGCTGGTATAGCGTCATCGGTCGACGTCCGCTCCAGTCAGGTCAGCACCAAAAGCAGGCTTCGTCCTCGCCTCCCTCTTCTACCCTTCGTCCGCCCATGTCGCCCTTTCAATTCGCACCCGTCTCTTGATCAACACCCTCGACCTCGACTCCATCGCCGCCATGGCGCTCATCCAGACCAGCCTGATATGGGTGGCCTACGCCATTGCCATCGTCATTCTACTGGCAATCGCCTCCATCTTTGTCTACCTTTACCAGACTCCACGCGATCGGGCTGCCTCCGTCACAACAATCTGCATCTTCACTACAAGCGCCCTGTTGGCAACCGTCCTGCTCATGCCCGTCGATGTCGCGCTAGTCTCCTCGACCAACATCTCCAAACAAGGTCGCAAGAAGGATTGGGCTACGCCAGACAGAGTCGATGACATTCTGTTCACGCTGAAAGTCCTATACTACACCTTGTACTCGTTGGATGCTTTCCTCTGTCTTCTCGTGGTCCCTTTTACCTATTTCTTTTACGAGGAATACGACGAGGGGGCAGAGGCCGAAGGGACCCAAACCGTCGGAGGACGAATTTGGGGCGCGTTCAAGTACACCATTGCCTTCATCGTTTTGGTCGTCATTCTTTTCCTCGTTGGCTTCTTCGTTCCCGCCGCAAGGAGCACGAAGCACAAACACTTGGATCTCGACTACTTCAAGAACCTGCTGGCTGAGAATCGTAAGTGACGTCATTCTTTTGAGACACCATTGATGCTTACGCGCTGGTAGACGGAGAAAGAGCCCTTACTTTTTCCCTTGGCCTACTCATCACCATCGGCACACTAATATATATTTTGTACACGGCAAGTGGCATGGCTCTGCTGCCAGTCGCTATGATCAAGTCCGCTCCTTCAGTTTCGACCCCGACACTGGTCGAAAGCACAATTGGTCAACTTGAATCCAACCGCGAAAGACAGAGGCAACTCGAGCGCCGCAATGAAGGTCGTGAAGACGGACTAGACTCCCGTGATCGACGAGAGCTTGAGGCTCTTTTGCGAGAAGAGCGCACGCTTGTGAGACGGGAACGTCTAGCCGCCGAGTCCAGTGGCCAAGATCGTAGCTGGTTGGTCAAGACCTGGATCAAGATCGAAGCTATCTTCAGACCCTTGAAGCTCCTCGGCGGTGTTCTGTTGATGCTTCTCGCTCTCGTCATCTTTGCATCTATGCTTATCACCGGCATCGACAAGGCCAAAAACTCCATCTGCAAAGCCGGATGTGGATACATACTCGGACACATCAATATTTTCCAGCCCGTCAATTGGATATTGGTGCAGTCTGCCAAGGTCTTTCCCGTCGATTACATAATCTTCTTCTTCCTGTTCCTATTCCTGTTCTGCGCGTCAGTGGCCGGCATTGCAACCGTTGGCATTCGATTTCTGTGGGTCACCATCTTCAAGATTCGAAAAGGTCACACCAGCCCGCAAGCACTTTTGCTTTCGACGGTCCTGTTGACTCTCATCGTCTTGGCCATCAACTACTCGGTTGCGATGATCATAGCACCTCAATACTCGACCTGGGGCCCGCAGACATATTGCGATCGACCAGCAGAAACTCCGGGAGGACAACCAGATTGCTCTAACAACAAGAGTGCAATCAAGCCATGCACTGAGCTTGCGAAGAACCCAGTTGCAAAGGATGTTTGCACGCCAAGCGTGGTTAGCACGTTCATTAACCGGGTTACGGTCAATTTCCCTTTCTTTGGGGTTGTCGACTTCTGGGCTCAATTTGCATTTCTCGGTAGGTTTGGTCGTCGTTATGCGAGATTGCGCGCTTACCTTTCCAGCAATTTACCTCATTTTCTTCCTTACCACCTTGTTCCGTACGCCGAAGCTCGATACGAACCAACTCGACGCCGACCTCGAAGAAGAGGAAGAGGAAGGCTTACTTGCCAGCACGGGGCGACGCTTCAATGCTACCTGGCAAGACATTACGGGTCGCTCCAAAGCAAGAGCTGCACGTTATGGCGCCACCGACGACGGTGCTGGTGCACGAGACACTCAGTGGTAATCGTTCCTGTCGGAGATGCGTAACACGCGCACAAATTTCCATTTCCGGATTGTCGATACGATTCCTTTGTCTTTGAGTTGCCTTGGCCTTATTTCCTAGTATGATATCCCGATTGCGATTGGTGTTGCGCAAGTGGAGAGCACATAGCGAAAATTGAATGTCAAGGAGTGGCGTGTCTTTGCCCATCATGCTTTGGTTCCTGGAGCTTTGTTGGAAGCATCCGCACCTTGC
The DNA here is from genome assembly GCF_038381095.1 of Phyllosticta capitalensis. Taxonomy (NCBI): domain Eukaryota; kingdom Fungi; phylum Ascomycota; class Dothideomycetes; order Botryosphaeriales; family Phyllostictaceae; genus Phyllosticta; species Phyllosticta capitalensis. Next base: position 442,523 of record NW_027117450.1, on the reverse strand, counting down.
GACTGCCCCACAGCATAGCCTTCGTGGTGTGCCTGCCGAGCCCAGTAAGTATCCAATCACATTGAGGAGCGTTGACTGGTATTTGCGATCGATTAACCCTCCTTCCGCCAAACTCTTCCTTGTTCCGAAACCATTTGATGAGCAATGCGATAAATTTCCCCTTGTGGCATCAATTGTTCTCCAAAGATGCAGCTGTTCATTTCAGAGAGTTTCGGGAGTGAGCGAGGGCCGATCCACTGCGCAACAATCTACAGGAACACACCAATGGACGTGGCCGAATAAGAGCAAATTTCACCCGTGATGCATTCACCAGCCATGCGCCGGTGTCGCTCAAAGCAGAGGTGGAGAAGTCGCATCCAGCCACCCTGCAGAGTATCCAGTTAGAGGATCGAAGGTATGCTTAGCCTGCTAGACTTCAGGCCACGCCTCTTGTTTGGTAAACAAGGCGGCATTAAGCTCTCCAATTTCGCCTTTTACCGCCATGGAAGCAAGCTTCTAACTCTATCACATCGGATGTGGGCCTCGGTCTTCCACTTTCTGCTTCACCGATTCTGCGGTGAGACCAGATTCATCTTTCGCCTTACCTGCCGTGCTCTGCTGGGAGCTAGGTCGACGCCACTGTAACGGCTCTCCCGACAACTAGCGCCACTGTCGCCCGGATGGATGTCCTTCTGGTGTCGTCAGCGCCCGACGTGCTGCACTCTTGCCCGTTTGGGGCGCGGCTATGAAGTTTCCGTACCTCTTGGCTTGCAAGTTGGTTACCGTTCCTGAAAACCTCTGCTGCACGCTTGGCCCGTCTTCCCAACCCGTTCCACGTCGCTGGATTTGCAAATGACCGACGTGCTGCCTTGAGGCTCTGGACGAAGTGGCCAATTCCAAGGTGAACATCGTTGGTGGAGTAAAAATAGCAAACCAGGGTTTAAGGCTGCTAAGGTGAGTCTGTAAGGCTAGGACGGGGATGTCTCTTGGTACGGTTTCTTGTTGCGACAGGGATCAATCTAACGTCTGCAGGACAACCGAGCTCGCGGAACCACCTCGACAACTCCATCTGCGACATGCGACGAGCACGTTGCTGCCAAAGTGTGGAGAACAACACGAGCCGTCATTTCAATCAAAAGTCTTTCATGCATGCGGTCACAATGCGCCGAGCTCTCCTGTTGATGCACAGCTTGCAGAACCTTGCGAGTAATAACCATGTTGGAATAGGCTCTTGCGGAACGTCTAACATGGCTGTCCTCCTCCACGACTTCTTGGAGTGACTAATCGGCTGCGGACGGAACGGCCCTTGTGCGCCTCAGGCATCAACTTTTCAGTCCCACTGTGGACGTTCTTGGTCAGCGATCTCCGCAACAGCGTGGCAGTACCAAGCAGGAACACGCGTCTGTCCCCAGAAGCGGGGTGATACGCGCAAAGAGTTTGGGAACTCCATGCACAATCACTGGAATTCAGCTACAGCATTCAACGAGCGCTCGCATCGCGGCCTTGAAGCATACCCTCAGTCTCTCGATGCAATGTTGTTTTCCAGATCCAGGAACGGCTTGGGTGTCTTCTAGGGGGCCAAGCGGATCAAGACACGCTAGGAACCGTTGGCAAACTGTCAGGTGAGCCAAACAATGCCATGGCAGCTGTTCCAAGCACCAAGACCACGCCGTATGCAGGAACAGAAAGCAAAAAATCTTATTCAGGACAGAGACGCTCGGGGTGGCCATGCTCCGCCCATGACCAAGCAAGCCCCCTTGCCGCCGCCACCAGACCCTGGTTTCTAGAACAACTTTGGTACTTGGTCTACCTGCTGGTCACAGCACCTCTTTTCATGGATTGCCGCAAATCACATTTCGAGAATGTTACCACAGGTATCCACTGGAAGCAGCGAGCTCCCTGGCCTGCCTACAAAACTCAAGAAAACGGTACTTTCGGACGCCGGGTAAAAGCTGCGAGTGAGGAAGAAAACGACCAATAACTTACGCTCGTCCTTGCACGGCCTCACCTACAGCCTTGCTACCGCTGCAAGTCTACCATTCGAAGCGCCTTCCCAAGCGTTGGCTGCATACGGCTTTTGGGCGGTGGCAGGCATTGGGTAGACTCTCGCATGCCGATCAGTCCACCAACCCCAGACCTTGTCTGTCTCCACGTCCCCATGGCCAAGCTGCATGTGGCCTCTGCACCTCACTGTCGCCAGAATCTTTCAGTTCCGATGCCACTAAGCTCGCCTAGTGGAAATCCTGCAATCTAGTTGTTCTAAGAATACGGGTGAAAGCATCTTGGACAAGGTACACTTGGTGGAGAGGCCAACCCGCTGTGTACATTATATATACAAAGAGTCAACCCCCCTCAGCTTCTTCTTTACCGCAATCACCTTGTCATTCCCATCTCATCACCCACAAGGTTCAAACATCAATATGTTCGGATTCGGCAAAGCCCTCATCGCGTCTCTCCTTGCGAGTGGAGCACTTGCTCTGCCCAAGGCCCAGACTAATACCAATGGTAACACGGACCCGAACAACATGAAGTCGCCCACGACCGGCCAGACCACCGAACAGGTCAAGTCTCAGGGTGTGCCTGGAAAGATTGGCGAGAATCCTCCACTGCCTCCAGTTTCAGATGTCGGGCCTGCCTACTCCCTTCTACTCGCTAAAGAGATGTAAGTGTCTTCCCCACACGCGGTCGACGAAGTTCCCAATGCTAATGACTCCATTAGTTCTCCCACAGATTTGGATGGTGTCATTGTCGTCTGGGCTTATGGCCTTCCCTTCTGCACACAGCGCCAGCTCCTCTCGGAGAGTATCGAGGACTTCTGCTACAGGAACCTTACCTTCGACCGTGTGCCCAAGCTTGACGAGAACCTTCAGGCGACTGGAGAAGTTACTCAAATTTCCGGTTATTTCGCTGGTTGCTCTGATGATGTTTCTCTCGGCCGTTCCTACGCAGGTCTCTACTGGGTGGAGTTGATCGGCATGCACGACGGCATCGGTGACCAGCCTGCTTCTGATGGTGGTTCGTCCACCACTCAATCTACTACCAATCCGCCTCCCTCCACCCAACAGAACTCTGGCACTGGTACCGGCACTACGACGACCTCCAATGGGAATGGACAAGGACAAGGAGGCGTACGCGGATCCACTGAAGGCGAAGGCGAGGGCACAGCGTACAAGTGCAACAACGACCGCGAGGCTCACGGCTGCCCCCGGTCCCCCACAACGGAGGTCGACATTGTTACGTTTGCATCTGTCAGTTCTCCCATTGCATGCCTCTTGTTGGACTTTTTGCTAACATGGCCCAGTGCGGTCAATACGCCTACACCGACAAGAAGGGCGAACCCGGTACTGGAGGGACAACGACCACTTCCACACAGAACACCAACCAGCAGCAAGGTGGTGGTGGCGGCAGCGGAGGCGGCAGCGGCATGGGCGGCAAGAAGTACAAGACGCTCAAGGCTATCAAGGTCTAATGTGTCGGGACGGTTGTTCATTAACGGATGTCACTCATACAAAGGTCAGCTGGCTGGGAGTAATTTGGCTTGTTTGCTGTAGTCTACCCCCTCAGGTGGGGAAATAGATTGTATCTGTTCCTACAATTCTCTTTTGTCACGTAGACCGTGCTCTTCAGACGCATCTGCTCCTAACGCATCAGCATCACCTATCCCCTCCTCGACCCCCAAGTTACTTCCCCACCACGGCTCCCACTCATACACCGACGAACCTTGACCTCAACCCTCCCCTCTCGGCCCCAGAAAAAAGAAAAAGCAAGCAATCCTTAGCCGCCCATCCGGGCTCCATGGCATCCTCTCGGGGTCGTCGCCTCCTCTTCCGTCTTGCTCCCAAGCCTCCACGGACGGAAAAGCACGCGCCAATAGCGCGCGAGCGCGCAAAGCATGCGCAGGCGCGGCACCGCGCTGTCGGGACCACCTTCCATCGCATCCACGCCATGGCCGTGGAGGGTTCATGCATATTCATGACGTGCACGAGCCCCCTTATCCAATGTGCAGTGTGTTCGGGGATCGGGAGTTGAGAAGCGGGACGACGGCATTGTGGGTGCTTGATGGTTGGTATGCCGTGGCATGGCAGGAACTTGACGGATGGTTAATGGGTGTGTGGATGGGGTAGGAGGGATAGTCAGACGGGCAGGGGAAGTAAAGGCAGGGTAGGGCTCGAGCAACATGGGATCGAGAGGGCGGGCGGACGGGCAGGAAGGCATTATTGGGATAGACAGACGGAGCACGGGGAACGGATCTGGTGGACGGAGCACCGGAGCTGCGTGTTACGAGGGACAGGCGATGGTGGTGGAAGGGAGAGGGAGGGAAGAGGGGAGTATTCTGTTTGTTTGTTTGGGAGAGCCTGAGGACGACTTGGTGGAGGCCTTGTACGAGGAAGGAGGAGGAGGAGGCAGTGAAGGTGGGTTTTGTTGGTGCAGTTTAGTTTGAGTTGAGTTGAAGGGTCAGCGATTTGGAGAAGCATGCGTGTGCTTTGACTCTCCCAACAGCTCGTGATTCCGCTGCGTAGGTTTAACGAAAAGACATCTAGCAGCACAAACGAGGTCTTCATTCCAGATATCGATGCGGCAGCAAAGCAGAAGCTGGTGTCTCTCCAAACCAGCACACGCTACGTATGTGGCAACCGATGGACGTCGACGCGAAATACACAGCCGCCGGCAAAGGCCGGCTGGGCGGAATGGAATGCATGCGAAGGAAAAGAAGAGCAACCAGCTCCGCATCGGGTCTAGCGTTCCTTCCGCGCTTGGTCGGACTGGGCCCGGCAAGTCCGTACTTTGGGCAGCATTGGCCGAGAAGGGCGACAAGGTACGCTCTCAAACGGCAACTGTACGCACACACGGGTCGTCGACTCGTCGTCGTTGCGTGGTGCTTGAATCGCCATCTTTCCAGAGTGCGAGCCGGCGAGCTTGAAGGCGTGGGCGGGCGGGCCACAGGCGGCCGCGAGGCGTGTCGTGTGGTCGTCATCGTTGTTCATGAAGAGAGTTTTTGCAGGCAGGGCGCGCTGCTTGCTGCTCCCGATGTTTGTGCCATGAGCCTGATCCATCCCGTCGGCTTGGCCATCGGCTGGCCCTTTGAGTTCGTTCTTCTCTCTCTCGGGCTTGGATTGCCGCGGTGCTGCGAAAAGTCGACTCATCATCGGTGCTCCTCGCACCCCGCGGACACGGGAATCGTCTCGTCACTATGCAAAGCAAGAAGCCGCTTCGTTGTCTCTCGGCGCATGGGCTCGGAAAGTTACTCTCTCACGGACGGCATCGAGTTTTCAAATACTCATCGACCAAGGCCGAATAGCGAGACCGACTTGCCAGCATTTGGCGGCATGCCATCAAGGGATGTTGCTGTCGAGTGCAGCTGGGCTACGGCTTGAATGGATGCCGCGGACGGAGGATTTGAGCGAGGGGCCATAATCAAGCTTCGTAGACCAAGGCGGCATCGGATAAGTATTGGAATCCTCGTCTTTTCAACTGACGTGATCAAAGGTCCTGGCGCGTCCTTGGCTTCCGGTGTCGCAGTTTTGGTGTTTTGGTATTTGGGAAGTAGCCGACGACATTCTCTTGCCGACTGCGCGAATCTATGCAGAAATTTATTGACCATCCTTCTTCGAAACAACTTCGCCAAAGCTGCTGAATGCGCATCATTTGGCCGGATCCAAGGGTTTTCAATATCTGGTGACAGATTCAAGGCTGCAGCAATACTTTCCTCATCGGGTTAGCTTGCCGGCTGTCACCATCCCTTCGCAGTAGTAGTGGAGCTGCATCTCGGACCGAGGACAATTCTTTCAAGACCTTTGATGCTGAAACAAATTCGTCGAAACGACCAGAGATCACGGCGGAGGGTTTTGCTCGAACGTTCGTCTCGAACAGAAGCAGATTCTTCCCTTCTCGAGCGCGCTCAACCGGAGTGGCTTGCGTTTCTCAGCTATCGTCTGTCGGTTGCGGAAATGGCAAAGACCGGCGACCACTCAGACAATCGCCAGTCTAGTCGAATTACCGTTAGCACTCTGCAAGCCTGTCGGGAGGCACCATGGGTTTCCCGCTGCCAGAGAACCACAATACGCGATAAAGATTGTTCTAGAAGCAACAAGCTGAATGACTGCTTCAACTTTTATGTTGCGACCTCGCATCCACGATGTCTTTGGGGACGTGCCTGCATTACATCAAATTCCGACAGAATCGACTCAGTTGCAGGGTTGGCACATTCTCTGTATATCTGATGCAGCAATGTCGGGACGGACCGCCGCCAGCTGCGGGAGATTGACATTACAACCAGCAGATAGACCTTTTGTCAACGTCCGCTTTACCACAGATACGAATACGCGGCAGTCGGAAAGATTTCAGATTCGTATCTTGAGTCGCAATAGTCGTGGAGCTCCCAGTCGACCAGAGGACCCTTCGAAGCCGATCAATGAGGCTAGCGAAAGGTGGACGCGGGCGCCGAAGTGGCGGCCAGAGGTACCAGACAAAAATCGCCCAATCAACAGAGGTATTGAAGGAAGCAGGCACAGCCATTGGAGCAAATAGAGCACCGCCAACGTCGAGTAGCCAGAGCTCTGCGGGTACAGCTTTCACCCGTGGATGCAATGGGCATGGTGACAAGCCTCGCCACAAGTCTCAGGGCTGGCAATGTGGCTCCAGCCATCCCGCGGAGTGGCCGTGTTCGTCCACCAGATCCTTTAAGACCCCTCTCGTCTTTTGGGAATCTGTGGTTGGGGGCATACGTCTGTCGCGGAATCCCTTTCCTTTTGTTGCGTGCTCATTGACCCAAGCCGCTCTCTCCATACACTGTCTCCCACCACGACTTCCTCTCTCACATCAAAGACACTCCCTCCAAATCGAACTCCACTCCTTGACCACCGAATTGTTGTCTCTTCATCATGGCGAACAGAGGCGACAAGCTCATGGGAGCAGCTTACTTTTTTCTTGTCTTATGTACGATACTCGTGGCCCTGCGATCCTACACGCGGGCCTTTGTTGTACGAAATTTCGGCTGGGATGATGGAATCATGGTATTTGCCTTGGTAAGTTGACTGGACTTCCCGTTCGATCTGCGAGCAAGCTCTGACATGCCAAGGTCATTTATTTCGTTTTTGTTGCCTTCCTAAAGATGGGAACACACTATGGCATCGGAAAACACCTTGTCGACATACAACCTCCGTACAATATTGTCCCAGCAATCAAGGTGCGAGAATCTCGACATTTGACGCTGTACCGCAATCTCACGCTTCACAGTATCTGAGCATGTTCGAGATGTCATACATTTGGTTGACGGGGTTCATCAAGCTTTCCATCAGCTCGACGCTCTTGAGGCTGGTCGTTCAACGCCGATACGTCTACTTCCTCTACTGCACCATGGCCGCCAACATCATCGTGACCATCACGAGCTTCTTCCTCTTTCTGTTGCATTGTCGGCCAGTTTCGTATGCATGGGAACAGGTGCTCCCGCACAAGGAGGGCAAGTGCTTCAGTTGGACTGCGCTGGTGGTGATTGGCTACTCGGTGTGCGCTGCCACCATTGCGCTCGACGTCCTTTACGCCTCATTGCCCTGGGTCATGTTCTGGAATCTGAACATGCCGCGCAAGACGAAGGGCGCTCTCATGTTCATTCTCAGCCTCGGTGTCAGGTACGTCAGGAGGCGATGAGCTTTGCATTCGATCGCTGACAAGACGCAGTGCTGCCGTCGTCAACATCATTCGCATCAAATACGTTAAGACCCTTGGAGACAAGAAAGACCCGCTTTGTAAGCCGACGCCTCGCTTTCCAATCCGAGTTGGCATCCTAACAGGTCGACAGGGCTCATCGCGCCAGCGCTCTTCCTGACCGTAGTCGAAGTCGGCATGGGCATGACAGCATCGTGCCTCGCCTCTCTGCGGCCGTTCCTGCGCAAGCTCAACTTTGGCGGCTTCGAATCGCAAAACGACAGCAACCGCAAGCGCACGCTGCAGTCCAAGACTGGCGGCGGCGGCACCATGAACCGCAGCTCCGAGGTCTACCAGCTCGACGGCGGCTCGGCGTACGGCAAGAACCTGACCATCACCGAGACGGCGCGCTCGCCCAGCGGCACCAGCGACGACGACACTACGCTGGCTGGCGACCCCGCCAGCGTCAATGTCATCAAGGTCACAAAGGCCTTTTCGGTCCGCGAGCAGCACAGCCAGGCGTCGTCTTCAACGTCGTCGTCGCCGCATGGCTCGCTGGGCTAGTCCAATGCCACGAGCAGTTGTTGGTGCTTGCCATTTGTTGCGTGGATTTGGACATGGAGGGCGTTTTGGTTTGGCGTTTAGATGACGACACCGACACGAACACTGAGACGACTATTCCCAATACTGCGTTCTTTGAGCCTCGTTTCTTTTGCAACTAGAGATGAAGAGGGTCTGGGTCAAGTAACGCGGCGTCTGCGGTCTTTTCTGTAAGAATATGTACGTTAGAGACGACCATCAATCAACTTTGCAACGCTTGAAACTTTGCACCTGATTTTGCGCTTTTTATTGGCTCTTGGTTGCTTTCGATCACAAGCATCAAGACGTTGAACTCTTGAGGTTGAGCGAGACCTTGTGTGTTAAAGACTCCTAGGGTGCTTTGCAGATGCACGTCATATTTCGTCTCATCTTCCGCCTGATGTGAAAATATTGCAGAAGGTAGGCTCTTTGGTCAGGCACAGTGGGTCTCGAAACAGCGCATCAATATTGCAATTTCAAAGAATTTCAGACTGGTTGGACGAGGTTCCGTTTGACGCGAGAGCAGCAGTAAGCAGTAATGAGGGATCCAAATCATTAGTAGAATTCAAGACGATGTCTTCGCGATCACCCCCTGGATCGGTCTCTGGCACATCTTCATATGCCACGAGAAAGTCGACGATAACTACGTCGCAGAGAGTTTACAGAACCCAAGTCCTGAAGAGCGTGGGCATATTCATCGAGGAGGCCATTGACGAAGCCCGCCGCCAACTGCTGTATCCCCCTGAAATGACCGGCATCAGCGACGAGATCGTCGACGAAATATCCAACGATTTGGTCAGGTCCTCCTCGAGCCTGCTGGCGGATTCCGGGTCCAGTCGTCCAGTCCCGGAGTGATTGAATGCTCCCTGTGGTCATGTTCGCGGACTTGGTTGTTCAGTGATCCGACAGCCCCTCCGGCTCTTACTTCGGACCTCCTGCTACCGCACCAGTCGTCACCCACGCCTACCCTTTCCACGACCTCCTTCCACCTCCATCCTCTACCTATCCACACCGAGCCTAGCGTGCGCTCGGACCAAGCAGCAGTGAACAAAACTCCCGCCGGCCGCGTCCTCAAACCATCTCCCCTTTACACTTGTCCGTCCCTCCCAAAGTCCCCAACATCGACGACGCCTCTGCTAACATGCCTCACAGACCTTGCTGGGCTGGCTGCGCTCACCAATGCGGCTTAAGCTGTCAGGACGCTCTGCATTGCACACCGCAGGGCTGGCCTGCCATGTAGTTCCTTCGGGGGCTCCTCCGGCGCAATTTTTTGTTGTTGCTTCACTGCCTGCTCCGCAGGTGGCTCTTTTTTCATTGACGATTTCGCCTTGTGCGGGACGTTCAGGAAGATTGAGGCGAGTGGTTTGCTGCCTGGCTGGCTCGTCGAAATTGTGGTAGATGATGATGGAGACTCCTGGTGTTTACGCAGTCACCTCATACGCCGTGGCCCTCCTCTGAAGCTCTTAAAGGCTGTGGGATAGACCACGGCTTCATCTTCTAAACCACACGTTTCGACGGCCCATCATGGCGCCAATTGCACTTGTAGTCGTCTACATCATATCCCGGCGTATCGTGAAAGGTGTCGTCGAGGGAAGGTTTCACGACACGCAGTACACGATAGAAAGGGCCCTCTACGAGATGGGGCTAACCAGTCGGAGAGGCCTCAACTGGAATCAGATGGCGCTCAAGCTCTGGCGTTGGATCCAAGCCCACAGAACGAGCTCTTGTTCGGCACCGCGTGCCCGACGCCGCTGCACCTCGCCGTCTGCTCCCTCCTCACGATTGTGGGCATCGACGTGGAGGAATTTCTGCAGAGAGCCGTGGCGTGGATGACGAAGACTCCATGGACATACGCTGCTTTGCTGGCTCTTTGCGTCGCCTACATTGTTCTCGCCCTCAGCGCCATTCCCGGCATGGTTGTGGCCGTAGCTGGTACAGCCCGACTTATTGTGACCAGTAGGTTCTCCAAAGCACCGGGGACGTCTAGTGTTAGAGTACTGACGCGCGCTTTCTGTAGGTGTCTTTGTCGCGCTGGCGTTCTACGCCTACTTCACCTCCGAGGCCGACAATGGCCAGTATCCTCTGGATCCTCTCGGGAGACGCAGGCTCAGGCTGAGGTACCGGCGGTGAGTTCTCTTCTACCACATTCGCGACGTGTCGACGTGCTTACCCGTACCTTCTGCAGGCACCCTCCTCGCGCCGTCCCACCACATCGACCACGCCTCCGCTGGCGACAACGACAAGAGCCGTCACCACAACTTCTAAACACGTCTCCAGCGCCAATCGACCCGCCCCATTTTCCAACTGCCAGTGCCCCCCGCCGAAAACGACCTGGCCCATTCCCACACCCTCTGGACGAGCTTCGCGGCACACTCGAAGCCTTCCCAACATCTTCCTCTACTCCCAGCGCTCCAAAAATCTCGCAACACTCCGTCGAACAAACATGGTCTTCTTCCTCATCGGACCTCTCCTCGGCCTCGCCGGCTTCGGACCTGGAGGAATCATAGCTGGTACGTACACGAACACTCCCCAAGACACACGGAATCATACTGACGAGGACTCCGCGCAGGTTCGGTGGCCGCCGCGGCCCAGTCTTTCTTCGGTGTCGTCGCCGCTGGCGGAGTCTTTGCCGTTTTCCAGAGCGCGGCCATGGGTGGATACGGGGTTGGAGTTCTTGCGCGCGTTTTCGGCTTTTGGGTGCCGTGTGCTGCTGCTGCTGTCTTGACGATGGTTTTGGGTTGGAGGTTCTGGATGGCCGATGGACATGTTGGATAAGGGGCAAGGAAAGCTTTGGATTGGATGGAGGAGTTATTGGGACACGGGCAGGCTGCGGGAGGCTTCCACTGTGCGAATCGCCTTTGGCTATTTCCCTTTGGATGCCATTTGAGAACATTTCTCGAACTCCGCAGGTATCTTCTTGGATATCATGTCCATAGTCTCCAAAAACACCAAGACTCCACGCCTTTTCTGGAAATTCAACGCGATGTCCAAAAACGCTAAGCGACAGCAAAAAAGCAAAAAGAATGGTCACCGTGAGGATTGACCCGTGACCACCAGAACGCAAAAAGAACAGCCAAGGTGGGAATTGGACCCAAAGGCGAGATTTTGTCCAACCAGGGCCCGTAGCAACGTCTCAGAAACCACCAAACCAGTTGGGATCTGCTACTCAGTGACTGCTGAAAGACTGGCGGATTGTGCAAATTATATAGACAAAAACAAGTTGTTTGGCTGCATGTCCAATTTTGTGTCAATGTGGACAGTGTGGCCAACAGGATTGCCGTCGTTGCGCCATCTCGTTGCGCGACGCAACGCAATGCAGACACTCACTCTGGGGGTGTAGATGCGCCGGTGTGGTCAGCAACGCTTTCTTTTGCAATTCACTGTGGGAAGTTCCTAGTAGGTTACAGAGCAACACAGCTTGGGCGATTCAACGCAATCACCTGGGAGTTGCTCAGAGCAATGCAACTCAATCGAGGAGTCAGTTGCGTTGTGTTGCTGATCACACATTATGTGAGAGGCAAAAGATCCAAAACTCGGCGCATGGTTGATGAGAGATGCCGCAGGCACTGCTTGATCTTTCCATGGAGAGTTTCCCGCACACGCTTGTCAGACTCGCTTCTTTTCAGCCAGTGCATTGCGCTTTCCTTCGATGGAAAACCCACTGTCTCCACACCTTCCCGCGTAGAGCTCGTTCGGTATGACCGTATCAACAGGCCCAGCAGACAGGCCGGCGTGCCGCCAGGCACCCTTCATGTCAGCAGGCGGCTTCCCCGTCACTGCATCAAGTCAGCAAGGAGAAATAGAAGAGATTTGGATCAAAACAGAAGGAAAACTTACAGTCACCCCACATGATGCCGCCAACGGGGAAATCGGTCAGCTCGCTGACGGCTGAACAGACTGCACGTATCGAGCCAAACATTTGCGGAATGTAGCCCTCGCGGCTGTAGGTGAAGGCCCACCAGCAGCCGACGGTCATTCCCATCATGAGGGCGCAGGAGCCCCACAGCGCAGACGGCACCGTGACGACCTGTCCATGTTAGAAATCTGTCAAGTCTGCAAAAGCAGAATGCACAAGAAAGCATCGACAAACCTTGTACATCGAGTCCTGTCGCAACGCGCTGACAATGACGGTCTCGTCGGCGTAAATGGCCAGGCCGAGCAGCCAGTGCATCGTGGTGCTGTAGACGACAATGGGCAGCATGATCTTGGCCGGCATCTGCAGCAGGTAAGACTGCTCAAAGGACTCGCTCTTGACAATGGTGCAGCGCAGCCGTCCCCGTCCCTTTTCAAAGTCGCCCCACTCCTTCTCCATGCAAATCAGCGAAATGTTGTACAGCAGTAGCAGGTAGAGCATCGAGTAGATGAGCTGCGCGCCGTTGGACGTCGCGAAGGCGGCCAGCTCAAGACCCAGGCCGGACTTGAGGCCTCCGTCGAAGCTAGCCAGCTGCAGCGGCCGCGTCGACGCTTTGGCAAAGGAGATCCAGCCGGCGCAAAACGCCAGGTGGTAGTTGTTGAAGAAACTGAGGCCAACCATGATGGAGCCGACCAGCATGCCCGTCGAGGCAAAGGAGAGGGTGATCATCTGCGTCACTGCCGTCTGCCCGAAGTTGGCAATCAGCGACTTTTTGCTTTTAGTCGCAAGCGTCGGCCAGGGCAGGTTCGGCATGTTGTTGATGATGTTGAACTTTTTGCACTTTTGGCAGTGCCCGATCTCATCGCCAGTGGCCGATGGCTCGACCTTCTTACTGCAGTGCTTGTGGCAGGTATGAGAGACTGTCCGTCGGTGGAAGTCCCCGCCATTCACCAGGCATTCCGACGGTATGCGTATGTCTTCGAGCACAGCGGCGACGATGACGTCTCCGAACGTGAGACAGTGCGACTTGACCTTGGATCGAGATCGGATGTTGGTGACAACCATGTATATGGCTTTTGCCGAAATGCAGACTGCGAGAATGACGGCGGCAAGAAGTCGAACCACCAGCTTGAACTCGCCGCAGACTTGCTCGATTTGTGAGGTGAAGCCGAAGTTGGACCCTGTGCACTTGTCCTTGATTGACAAACCGGTACAATTGTGAGCAATCGGCCTGGACGAGTGTAAGGTCTCGTTGATGTAGTTGTAACAAGACGAATCCAGGTATTCTTTCCTTGCCAGTCCGAAATCACTGAGCGTGCCAAAGTACTCGCCGCAGGCCTCTTCGTCGTAATGCACACGTCGTGTGACGATAAAGCTGCATCTGTCCGCGGAAGAGTTGAATGGATTGGGATTTATCTTCAGCGCAGTACGATTCAAATCGCCGCAGGAGCCAACGTAGGGATACGAATCTTCATCCTGGTAGCCGAATTTGTCGTAGCTCCTCAGCTTGCGGTAGTGGGCACCTAGTCGAAAGTCGACCCACGAGTTTGCATCTGGATTATAGTAATCGCTGTACTGGCTGTAATGATAGTCGTAATTTGACACATTGTACGCCTCCGTGGGAAGCAGCGTTGTGGTGTAATTCATATTTTGCGGGTAAAATGCAACCCCTACGACGGAGTTGGCCAAAAGATGAACTGGCTGAACACATATTAGACGAATCGCAGCGCAGGAACGAGGCCAGACGTACCATTGATGTTGCCACCAGGAAGATCCAAGAGATCCAAGCCTTTTGTCGACCGAACTTTTTGTGCTTGATGGCAAATGGAGAGTTTGTTCCAACTCGGGAATCTCCAAAATTTGTGAGAATGTACTTGATGTCCTCGATTTTCAGGGAGGTGAGCAATTGCTGATACGTATTGGACGCACTCAGAATGATGGTGGCCGCAATGTTGATGAGGAATTTGATGCCCTAGAAATTTTGAATCAGCTGTCGGTCCATCGCCCAAGGTCCGTCTCTGTTGGTCGAGGAGCATTCGTACGTACCTCGCTGAGATTCTTCATACTCGTTTCGCTACCAGAAAAGATGGCGACGGACGTTGTTGAAGAGTGCCAACCAATTCTCTTGTTAAACTGTGGCGCCAATGCAATGCACACGACAATCATTATCACTGCGAGCCAGAAAATCATGCCCGCCATTACCCTTAGACACCTATCAACCAGCATCTGCTCATGCCACCATCCGCCTCCTGGTCGAGTAGATTGGTGCGCATTTTCCAGCGGATCAGCAGTCAGGGGAACGTAGGAGCTCGAATAAGTCGAATAGGCGGGCAACTCCTCGTCAGCCAGTGACCGAAAATCAGAACTGCAAGCACCGGTCAGAAATAGTCAAGACAGACTTGAAGTTTCAGGCTCACATTGTCGATTTTCTCGAAGCAACCTCTGTAGAATCGACGCTGGCATATTTTGCTTTTGCGGGCGCATCGAGACTCAGCCCTGCGTTCGCGCTCGGTTGATCTGACAACTCTATTTCTCCCAAAGGCTCTGAATTCGAGCTGGACGGGCCGTCAGTCGTAGATCCAAAAGTTCTGGCGCGGTCAACTCACCCGGTTGAAGTCGCGTGCCATTCTGACGAGCCGTCTCTTCTGGGCGCGGATCCTATACGAGAATAAGACCCACGGCGAAAGGGATTAGTGCGACTCATGATCCCTCCCCAGTTGCATCAATCCTGCGGAAACGGGAAAATTCTCGAGGCTCGAAAAGCCAATGCGAAACGGTGTCTCAGAGGAAAAAACGAGAGCGCATCAGTCTAAGTCGTCGGCCGGGTAGTTCAATGGCAGCAAGTCTTCGGGCGCCACCGAATCGACGCCTCAACGGTCATATACAGACTGAAAAAAAATGCAAAAGCAGGCGGCGAGAAGGGGGAAAAACGCGAGGGAAAGATCGGCTGCTGGTGTGAGTGGTGATTGAAAAGCGCCCCCACGGTGGGGGCAGAATTGCGTACCACCGACCATCGACTTCTGTTCTACAATTAGACGATCAGCATGGGAGAACAATCTCTCGCGTCGCCAGATTTGTCCGTGTCCGTCTTACTGCAGAATCCTCGATAAGTTCGCGCACAATGGAATACCCCACGGTCCGGCGGTGACGTCCTTGCGGGAAACCCGTTTTGCAGTTTTCCTTCTCAAGTCTCGCCATGAGAACACGGCGTTTTTCTCTCAGCTCTTCCGCCCTTGCCTTTGGCCCCACCGCAGGTACCCACGAAGAGATCGCAGCTGATAGACTTGTTCAAATGTGGATAGCATGGGTCGTGCTTGGCACAACATTTTGTTGCATCCACAACCGCACAAGGCATAAGCAGTTGTATAGACATATTGGGAAGCAATCGCCGAAAGGACGTAGCTCCCTGCGCTTATCAACCCAAAAATCCAACTCTTTGCAGCAATCGCCTTTTCCCCTGGCCATCGCATAGGTTGCAACATGGGCGTGCGCCTTGGCCATGTATTTGGTCAGCATACGAGATGATCTTCCAGATGTTCAGCGACACGCACCAGAGGTCCAAAATTGATATAGTTCAAGTGCGCCAATTGCGGCCAGCTTCCTGAGCAATCCCGTTCTTGTGCACCACAGCCTTAGACATTGCCTGCCTACGCGCCCGGCAAGTTTCAGCCTTATTCAGGCGTTATCCAATTCTGGAAACCCACTGACGGCTCGTGCCACAACCGACTGACCCTCATGGCAACATGTCTCACAGCCTCCGGCTTCAGTTCGTCAATGGAAACGCATCGACCGTTCAGCAAAGATGAAGTAAAGAAGCACTACTTACAACGGCAAGAAACACGCACCGCAGCCCTCGCTCGCTCAATGAATCATCCAGCCAGCCAGCCACAGGATATCCAAACACGTCAAAACAGCGCAACGCATCCCTCCCCCACCACCCTCCCGCACAAACACGCCTACGCGGCTCCCGAATCCTTCCTATCGCCATCACGGTTCTTCTCCGAATTAGCGCTGCCAGGCCAATTCGGGACGAGCCCTGTCGGCCTCAAGACGCGCTTGTACTTTGCGCTCTTGCTGGGGCTCACCAAACCGCTGACCAAGCCGCCCTTGTGCTCTTTACCCTCCTTGCCCTCTTTGGTCGCCGTGTCGATGCCGCGGGGCGTCTTTGGGTTGGGCGAGGCCTTGGTCGCGTCGCCGCCGGTGAAGTACTCGCTGGTTGCGCGCGACGAGTCGACGCTGGTTTTGCCGACACCCAGCGTGCCGCCGCCGGGGCGTTCGCCCGTGCCCGAGGTCGATGGCCGGTACGTGTAGAACGTGTCGTCGGGGAAAGGAGAGGGGCCGCCGGTGAGAAGCTGAAGCAAATGAGTGATTTTATCAAGGGGGTAAGGGGGCCTTGGCGGGATCATCAGGGGTAGACTACTCACGTGCTCCAGGTGCTGCAAGCGGCGCTCCATGGCGTCGAACGACTTGAGTTTCTCTTGCACTTCGGCCGGGACCTCGGGGTCCTTTGGCTTGTCCGTGACCGTCTTCTCCAGACGTCGCAGGCTCTCCTTCAGCGTGGTGCCTTCCTCGGCCAAGTGGCGGTTCTTCTCGGTCAACTCTGCGATTTCCGACTGCAGCGACGAGTTGCGAGTCTTAATGGCGTCGAGGTCTTCGCGCAGCGGCGCCGTGCCATTGGAGCTGTCCTTGCGCAGCGCCGTCACCTCGTTCTTGAGCTCGTGCGCTAAATTGATTTCCTTCCACAGCGACGTGACCTCGGCCTTGAGCGCGCTGTTTTCGGAGCGGAGCTCAGTCAATTGGCGCTCATAGTGCTCCGACTCCTGCTCGAGCTGGCGGACGACTTCAATTAGAAAGTTACCCTTTTTCCAAGTGAGCGGTTCCGTCGCTCCACCGGTCGACGTAGGCGCAGAAAGCCGCGGGCTCGACGGGCTCTGCGGACGGTTCGACTTGGACTGGTGCAAGGACAAGATCAGTAGGGTGCCCTTGTATGGTTGACGCAAGCAAACGTTGGCAAACGGCGGCCGCTGACCTCATGCTCTGAACCCTGCTGGTTTGTCGAGTTCTTCTCCGCCATGTCGGGGTGCTGTTGATTGCGGCTTCCGGGACGTCTCCTAGACAAGCGAGAGCGCGGGCGCGATGGTGTAGGTAGGCAGGACGTTGGAATGCAGCTCGAGGTGTGGGTCGAGAAGGTGATTTCGTCCGCCACTGTCGGCGCGTGATACAACTGCGCCGACTCGCCCATCCGTTCCCCTCTTTGCGATGGGTCCTCCATTTTCACTTTTAGTTCCGCGTCGCATGGATGGGCGAGGTAACGTCGGTCGTCGTCGACCTGTACCTGGCACTTTGACTTTTTGTTGTTGGGGACAATGCCTGCTTTAATCGAGCCATCCCCGCTACGACCCTTTAGCCCCGGAGCTTATTGGAAGTCCGCTTTGCAGCTGTTGCAACTGCTGCCGTTTGGAGCTAACTCCGCCAGAAGTTTCACATGCACTGCTCAATCAATCCCCGTCGGACGTCTCCAGAACGGCCATCGGTCTTTTGCTTCGTTTCCCGAATGGAAGCACTCGGATCGCGACCTGGAAAAAGGCGCCTGGCAGAGGTCGAAAAGTCAGCTTTCAATTCTCAGCCTCTCCAATTGTAGCTGGTAAACGCTCCATTGAGCATGCCAGCCTGCATATTCTGAGACCCTAGTCAGTTCCGCTTCCAGAATGCATGCGCGACTAGCAGAGTCTTGAGACGCGAGCAGACCCTGCCTAGCCGCTTTTTGAGTCGGGCCAGACTCGAAAGTGGGCTTGCGTCCCGCATAGGGCGGTGGCTGACGGCACCCAAGTAAGCTTAAAGACGCTCGCACGGTTTTGGCGATTTTTCTTAACCAACCGACATGCTCATTGGTCCATGCGTTACGCCGTTGAGCTGGGGCGATCGATCAAGTCAGGTCTCCAGCGTGATATCCGGGATGACAAGGCGGTAGGTAGATCGATTCCCGGGCCGGAGACGTCATTGTCAAAGCAGGAATTCGCAATTTGGGATGCCACCCCTTGCCGAGTCCCCCTGATGCCCAACCCCTTGGCAGATCCGACCCCTGGTACCGTTAGCTCGTCAGAAGAGGCGATTGCACCGGCAAAGCTCCAATCCTTCTCTGAATGACTTGCGATGAAATTTTCTACATCGGCTCTTGTTTTTCTCTTTATCCAACCTCATCTAAATCTTAAACTTCTCAAGGTATTTCCTGGCTTCCTCGACGCCATCGTCGACCTTCTCCGGATTTGTGCCCTGACCGACGGCCGTCTTACCCTTGCCGCCAGCCTTACCGCCAATGATGGCGGAGACGGCCTTGGCCCATTCGGCAGCAGAGGCACCTTGGGACTCGAAGTGCTTTGGAACGTTAGCAAGTTGCCATAACCATTGAATTATCTTCAAGCACTTACCTCTCCAACGTAGCACCCGTGGGCGACCTTGCCTTCCTTTTCGTCACCCGCCACAAGGTAGACCGCCTTGTCCTTCTCCTTCGTGCTGACGTACTTGATTGCCTCGGTTATCGCCTTGCTCGTGTGCTGGCTGTACTCGAGACGCAGGACGCAGAACTTGGTCTCCTTGTTTGATTCGAAGTGGCTCTTGACCGCATCCAGCACTTTTTGGTTCTCAGCCTTGCTCAACTTCTTCTGCTCGTCAAGGATGCCCTTTGAGACGGCAGCCACGCGGCGACGCAGCTTCTCCTTTTCGAGGAGCGGAATCGTGAGTTCGTTCAGGCGGGTCTGGATGTTCTTGGCGGTTGTCTCCTTGTCGGACGAAAAGGGCATCTTCTCAAGGGAAGTAACTTCGTCGGAGAATTCGTTGGCGACGCGTTGGACGTCGTAGGCACCTTGGCCAGTAACGGCAATGATGCGGCGGATACCCTTTGCGATACCACCCTCTTCGAGGACGACAAGTTCCTTGATCTCACCGGTCGAAGCAACGTGAGTGCCACCGCAAAACTCAATGGAGAGCTTCTCCCACTCGGCGTTGTCTGGGTCCTTCATGATGTCGGACACGGACACACCGATGGAGACGACGCGTACAGGGTCAGGGTACTTCTCGCCAAAAATGGCACGCACACCGCGAATCTTGTAGGCATCAGCCAGGGCGAGAGGCTCAATGTAGACGCTGCGGTTGTCGCGGATGTAGGCATTGGAAATGGCCTCAATCTTCTCGACTTGCTGCTCCGACAGCCCCGACTTGTGCGAGAAGTCGAACCGCAGCTTTTCGGGAGCGACAAGAGAACCCTTTTGATCAATCTCCCAGCCAAGGACTTCACGCAAGGCATAGTTGAGAACGTGAGTACCAGTGTGGTTGTTGCGGATGGGATGACGGCGGAGCTCGTCGTATTCGCAGAGGACCTCGTCATCGACTGAGATGGTGCCGTAGGATAGGTAGCCAGTGTGGAAAACGTATCCGTTGGAAACTTGCACGTTCTGAACGTCAAAAGCTGCCTCACTGGAGCCTTCAATCATGATCTTGCCAGTGTCGTACTCTTGACCGCCCTGCTCGGCATAAAAGTTGGTCTTGTCCAAGATCAGACCAATTTGCTCGCCTTCGGCCACCTCGGAAGTGCTCTTGATGAACTTCTTCTCAGGGTGGAAGATGGCCTTGACGTGAGCGGTAATGTCATCGCGACCGTACTTGTAGTCGTCCTGGGTCGGTGCAACCTTCATCTCCTGGAGATTTCCGATTGCGTGAACGTCGAGCTTGACCAAGTTTGCACCGGCCTTCTTCGCGCCCTTGCTGGCCTCCTTTGCTTTTGCTTGCGCCTCTCTGACTTCAGCATCGTCAATGGTGAGGCCTCGCTCCTCGGCCATGATGAGAGTCAAGTCCTCAGGGAAACCGTAGGTGTCGTATAACCTCCAAACGTCGGCACCAGAGAGCTTCTTGGTACCAGCCGCTTCCGCCTGCTTGGCGTACTTGTCAAACACAACCTCACCACGGTCCAAACTCTTTGCAAAGGCCTTTTCCTCTTCATCCAAAATCTCCTTGACATCGTTCTCCTTCTTCTTAATCTCAGGGAACATGTCGCCAACTTGCGCGACGAGGGTAGGAACAATCTTGGAGAAAAAGTCGCCAATGTCGGTGTTGAGGTACTTGCGGGCATAGCGCGCTCCTCTTCTGAGCACTCTGCGCACGACGTAACCACGGCCGACAGCATCAGGAATGGCGCCGTCAGAGATGGCAAAGGTGAGGAGACGGACGTGATCCGCAACGACGCGGTAGGCGGTGTCAATTCCATCAGGGTCCTCGTCACCAAACTTGCCCCGGTACTCCCTCACACCCGTAATGTCCTGGATGGTCTTGAAGAGCGGAGTGAAGACGTCGGTGTCATAGTTGGACATTTTGTTTTGCAGGACCGAGACCAAGCGCTCAAAACCCATACCCGTGTCAACATGCTTCTGCGGCAGCGACCTCAGAGACCTGTCCGGTTCGCGGTTGTATTGAATGAAGACGTTGTTCCAAATCTCCAAAACGTTCGGGTCATCCTGGTTGACAAGAGAAGCGGCGTTTCTGCCGCCTATTCTGTCATAGTGAATTTCAGAGCAGGGACCGCAAGGACCTTGGTCACCCATCTCCCAAAAGTTGTCCTTGGCGTTACCCGTGAGGAGGTGGTCGTCGGCCACGCCAACTGCCTTCCAGTAATCCCTGGCCTCGGTGTCCGGTTCCAAACCCAGCTTCTCGTCGCCCTCAAAATACGTGACATACAAGCGATCAGGCTCCAGGCCGTAGACCTTGGTCAAAAGCTCCCATGAGTACTGAATGGCCTCCTTCTTGAAGTAGTCACCAAAACTCCAATTGCCCAACATCTCGAAGAATGTGTGGTGGTAGCTGTCCTTGCCGACATCGTCGAGGTCATTGTGCTTTCCTCCGGCGCGAATGCATTTTTGCGAGTTGACGGCGCGCTTGAGCGTGGCAAAGTCCGAGTTTGGGTCAACGGTGCCGAGGAAAATGGACTTGTACTGGTTCATGCCGGCATTGGTGAAGAGCAGCGTCGGGTCGGACAGAGGCACGACGCTCGATGAGGGCACAAAGGTGTGGCCATTCTGCTTGAAGTAGTCGAGAAAGGTGGAGCGGACCTTGGAGGCAGACCAGGTGGGATGTTGGTCGGCGGCGGAGGCCATGGTGCGTTGCAGCGCCGCGGGGAGCAGCAAAGGCGCTGGGCGAAGGCGGGGACAGCCGGTGGAGCGGCGGAGGAGGCTGGATGAAGCGCGAGTAGCAGCGATGAAGTGTGTGGAGGTCGAGGTGGTTGTGGTGTTGGTGCTAGGAATTTGTAGAAGCTTCGAGCGGGACTTCAGCGAGGTCAAATATCGACCGTGACTCACGGCGCCGACTCTGCAACGCAGCATGCACTCGGTTGAAGTCGACAATCAAAGGATCCGGCGTTGCGCGAAATGCACTAGGGCCCGCAGCTTTCTTTGACGTGAAATCGATCTCGGCTCCAAGTTTTTTTGTCGCCGCGAATGAGGTTGAATGGTTTGTGATGGCCGCAGAATGGCATCCATACCAGCCTCCGGCGTCAACAAGAAGCGCCCAGCTTCCGAAGCTCTCGAGAGCGACCAGCGCCTCGCGAAGCGCTTCAACCTGCTGAACATTGGTACGCGCTCCAATTCCAACATCTCTCACTCTCATCCTGCCCCATCTCTAACCTCAAGCGCAGAGAACAATGGCAAGCTCTACATTCCCGTTGCTGGCAACCCCGCCACGGCCCAAGCGCCTCACCACGAACCCCTCCCAAATGGCGAGATCAGCCAGCGCAAACGCGCCCCCGTCGACGATGACTGGATGCCTATAGATGAGACCAAGGATAGAGTGTACATTTACGACCTGGACCAAGAGCTGGCCGATATCGAGTCAGACGAGGAGAAACCGATCTTTCTGCCGGACATTGAGAAGCATCTCAATCGCATTCCACCTCACTTGCTGAAGACCAAAGTCCCACAACCGACGGAGCATAATCAGCTGGTTCTCTATAGCATACCACAGTCGTTGAGTGTGCCAGAGGACAAGGATAGCGTCCGAAAGGCAATCATCGAAGCAAGAGCCAGAGCCGGTCAAAACTGGTCGCCACCAGATGGCTCAGCAGCAACACAGGCTGGCACGGCGGTCGAAGAGCCACAGGTCGAAGCAATGGCCACCGATGTGGACACGGATCCGCAGGTCATGGACGTGGAGCCAATGGACATTGAATGAAGGACATTGCGCACATGCCGGGAGTCACGACTACGAAGATACGACCCGCGAGAAAATTAATTGATTAATGCCCCAGAATGGAACTGCCTACATGCAGTGAGGCCGTGTTTCATTATCAAGGGCGTTCGTATATGCCCCATATGCGATGACATCGCTATGACCCCGATTGGTTTGCAACGCCACAATGCCTCATGCTTTAGGCAGCAGATCAAAGCCGCCACGGGTTGGAGCCACCTGTTGAGTGCGCCTGCGCGGGTTGGGTGGGCTCATCGACTACACCAGTCGTTTGACCACTTGATGGTGGCGGGCCAGGGGGCGGACTGTAAGAAGTGGGTGGGGGACCATAGTGCTGCTCCGGCGCAACCTTTGTTGATCCCGCCGGCGGCTGGTATGTTGGAGGAACGTCGTTGTTGTACAGAGGCAGCGGTTCTTGATAGGGCTGCATGTTGTGACCTTGGTATTGGGGGTTCGGACGGTAGAAGGTATAGTCTTCGCGCACGTACGGCTCGAAGCGCGCCCGCTGATAACTAGGAAGAAGCCACTGCAAGATTTAGCACTGGCGCTGAAAATGATGAACATTTTCGACTTACTCGGTGGTATGGCAGAGGAGCCAGTCCCTTTTTCATACGGCGTTGGGCGTGGTAATAGCCCCCGACGAACCAGAGGAGAAAGAAGAGGACGAGGACGCTGAAAATGGTGAATTTGACAATAAAGCCAGTCTTTTCAATATTAGCAAATGCACATTTCTCCAGCTCGGCGAATTTCTTACGCGAGTAAACCAAAAGTTGTCGAACCGGCTATCGTCTTCGAGGACGATTCCATCGTTGTTGTTATTATTCGTAGGAGCGTTTGTTTGACGTGGGAGAAGCATTTTGAAAGACTGCAAAAACAGAAAGGACTGGAGAAGACGACGGAAATGAGAGAGCGTTAAGAAGGAGGAAAAGAAGTAGATAATTGACGTGGCGGTGAAGTTGGGAGAAAGCTGTGGCTGTGGAGAGCGGAACGCAACGAGTTTCACGCAATGTAAGAGGCACGACGAAGATGTCAGATAGTCGTAGCTAGTGTGGCGCGCGAATGGTGCAGCCTGGACGGGAAGGTCGAAACAGGGCGAAGGACACGAAGCTGAGAACAAAAGCAAACGAGGGAGCGGATTGGAGCGAGGTTATAGATCTTTGGGCAATATGAGCGGAGGTTGGCGCCCGGAGGTGGTCAAAAGGTTCATCCCAGTCGTAGGGTAGCTTGGTGGCAGGCAGGGCACTTGGTTGCAAGCACGTGGCGCGTCCCGACCTTGGACTCCCGTACCTTACCTAGCTACTACTGCACCTCATCAACGGCTTCGCATACCGCCGCGCATCTCCATTTCTCCCCCATAAACACCTGGACGACCACCGCGACTCGGACATTTGCTCTGCGCCAAGCTCCAATTCCACCCCCCTCCCCTCGCCCCGCGCCTCCGCCCCGGTCTCGGTGCTCGTGCTTCTCTGCCCACGGTCCCGCATATCGTCACCGCGAACCAAGTCCGAATCGCCGCCTGGGATTTTAGTCTCTGCAATCCCCACGCCCTCTCCAGCGGAGCGATGAACATCGAGAGTCGAGCCCGATGAGCTCCGTAGATGGAGAGAGCAATGTCAGCGGCGGCAGTGAACAAGTCAGCGCTAACACGCTCTCTGGACATGGACCTGCGGATCCGGCGGCAGAAGGTGGTGCGGAACGTCCTAGCTCGGAGCTCAGACATATAATAGAGGAAGAGCAAAAGGAATTGGGCGCAAAAGCGGCAGAGGATACCAATGGCACCAGTTTTCATGGATATCGCAAGGTCAAGGAACAAGAAGATGCCGCGTCTGAAGGCTCTTCCACACCTTTGCCTCGCCGGGGCCCTTTGACTGGGCCCATGAGCCCAGAAGGCTCCATTTCTACACCAGATGATACGCCGTCAATACAGGTGCGTCCTGTCTTGGAAACGTCCAAGGATCATGCTCACCATCTCAGGGTTCCGCGCTATCTTCCCCCAGTAGCAGTACTCCACCCTCCTTCGCTGCCTTTCAGCGAGCTCGTCCTGCTCCGCTCCAGCCCTTTGAGCGGCGCTTCTCCGCAAGAATTACATCGTCCTCAAGCCTGGGTTCGCCCAGAGCAGACTCGCCGGCCTTTCTCAATGCGCATTCTCGCCAATCCTCTCTATCAAGTCAGATTTTTCAAACCCAGGATGAATCAGAAACGCCGCAGCCGCCTTGGGAAGTCGTGCGGTGGACCAAACTGCGCAAAATATCAGGTCAGGCCTTTTCTGAGCTAGGAAAGCGGAACTTTGGCAGACCGACATGTCTGGCCGTGGCTTCGTCAATCATTCTGGGTACCTCAAAGGGCTTGATATTAGTCTTTGACTATCATCAGACACTCAAGTCTATCATCGGACCGGGAACAAAAGCAATCGAAAGTGGTGCTGTTACCGCATTGGCTATTTCCGCCGACCATAGTACCGTTGCAGGAGGACACAGTTCTGGCAACATATTTACCTGGGAGCTTGCGCGGCCAGCAAAGCCCTTCCTTCACATTCCTCCGCTCGCCAAATCAGAATTGGAAAACCGACAGTCTGACGGTCATGTCTCAGATGTTTCGGTTTTCCACCTTGGGTTTCTGGGTACCCGTCACACGGCCTTGGTGTCGGCAGACGAGGGTGGCATGGCCTTTTCTCACTTGGCCACCAGGGGCCTTGGAGCCATGGGCCGTACAGTAAAAACGACTAGGATCCTTGGCCGGTACCCTCCCTCTCCAAATACCCCTGAACCAGCTCGAAAGGCGAGCTCTGTTCTAGCCTTTTCTCCCCTTCCGCTGGGAAACGTCGAACAGCCCACTGATACCCTTGGCCTGACTGCCCTGTTGACACCTTATCTGCTTGTCATTGTGTCGACTACTCCTATTGCCGAAACGCAACACAAGGCGACGCGGCCCAAAGAGTTGGCTCCTCATGGCACTCTGAGTGGCTGCCTGGCCTGGTTTCCGGCTGTGAAATTAAAAAATGCGTCGGGTCACGATGAGCAAGGCGTCTCCAAGACGAAGCTAGTGTACTGTTGGTCCAACATTTTGACGGTCTTGGATGTGGACGCGCAAGAGCACCCCGAGAAGAACAAGCCTCCAATCCTGCACTTCCAGCCTCGCAGCAGATGGAGAGCCGAGGAGGCCATTGTAGCTGTGCAGTGGCTTAGCAGATCTGTGATTGGAGTGTTAACCATAAGCCAGCAGCTCGTGATTTTGGAAGACAATTCTTTGAGACAGACGGACTCTTACGACCTCATCCAGAAGCACATCTTTCACCAGGATCTCTTTTCGCGTCAGCTCCATTCCGTCGTCGAACAACACGATGAAAGGGATGATTCATTACATGGCGTCGTTGCTGACGCCTTTTATATGAGCTTTCGCGCATTCAAGGGCCGGCTCTTCCTGCTTGGATTCAACGACGTGTCCATTGGAACGCTGTCAAATTGGGCCGACCGCCTACTTGCTCTCATGGAAGAGGGCGACTACATTGGTGCCTTGGAACTGGCCACGGCGTACTATAATGGCGATGCTGACAAGTTGACCGTGGGTCTGCCTAGCGATGACGAGGCACGACAAGCCTTGGTCCAGGAAAAACTCGTCGACATGCTGTCCGCATCCCTCAGGTACACCTTTTCGCGGAACTGGTCAGAATACGACGAAACCTCGCGATTACAACTCGTAGCTCTTTCCACTGCTAGTTTCAATGCCTGCTTGAGCATGGATGAGATGGACTTCTTGTTTGAAGACGTCTTTGAAGCATTTCAGGGCGCAAGTCTGCTGGAAATCTTTTTTGACGTGTTGGAGCCGCGCATTGTCGAGGAAGAAATTACTTCAGTCCCACCCGACGTCTTGAAAGACCTCATCACCCATTACGCCTCTCATGGTCGTGCCGACCGATTGGAAGAACTGATTTGCAGGCTCGACACATCAACAATAGACATCAACCAGGTCACGATACTCTGCCGTCAGTTCAATCTGTATGATGCTCTGATCTACGTTTGGACACGGTCGTTGCGCGACTACATTACACCTCTGATAGACCTTTTGAAAATCATTGCGACCTTGAGTTCGGATTCGAATCATGACGGTGCTCCTTACGAGCAGCTAATGGCGTCCGCGATGAAGACATTCCCCTATCTCGCATACACTTTGACTGGAAGAATATACCCCGGCGGCGTCCCTTTGGAAGACGAGGAGGCTGACGAGGCCAAGGCGGCCTTGTACTCGTACATATTTTCGGGAAAAGCGGTGGAGTGGCCGAAAGGCAGCAGAGAGGTGTTTAGTCCACCGGCAGACTCTGACGACTCGTTCCCCTACCTGCGGCTGATTTTGAGATTCGACACCGGGAGCTTCATGAGCATGCTGAACGAGGCCTTTGAGGACTCATACCTTAACGGGGACCAGGCATCCTCGCCAAATGGTACCGCCAACGCCATGACCTTTGAACGGTCCTCAGCACGCAGACCCACGCGTCAGTACATTCTCAACATTCTCCTGGGCGTCATGAGTGACGGCCAATTCGACCCGGAGGACACGATTTACTTTTACATGTTCATCGCCCGTAATTTGCCTAAGTTTCCTCAATACATCATCCTCCCAGGAAGCACTTTGCACAAGCTTCTCGAGGGTCTTTGCGACTACCCATCCGAAGCGGTGGCGGATGACTGCCAGCTGAGCGTCGAGTACTTGCTCTCCGTCTACCATCCCCCGGACATTGACTCTCTCGTGCCCTTGTTCGAACGGGCGGGGTTCCATCGCGTCCTCAAGGCAGTATTTCGGAACGCCAAACAACATGCTCGGCTGCTTGAAGCGTATTTGAACGATCCCGATGATCGGAGCGCGGTTTTTGATTGCATCAGGGACATTTCGCGTCCCAACAGGGGTCTCAGCAAGAAGCAGACAGGCGACATTCACGCCGTGATTCTTCGGCATGCACTCGAGCTTGCGACTGTCGATGCAGCAAGAACTGCCCGAACCATTCGAACACATACTCCTGCGCTTCTTGCGGGCGTTTTGGACAAGCTCGATTCGGATCCTCATCTCCAGTTTCAATATCTTCGAGCGCTGCTTGAACCGGAAAGACAGTCTGGCCTGGGGCAGTCGTCACTTCCCCCAGAAGCCCCAGCTGCCGCTTTTGTCGAGCGGTTTGTTCAGCTCATGTGCAAGTACGAGCCAGGACATGTCGCAGAGTATGTAGGACTGCTTCGATCAGGCAATTTACGGCTCGACAAGGTCCTCCCCGCCATGGAAAGCAGCGGTGTCATTGATGCAGCTGTGGTTCTCATGGCGCAAGATGGGCTGGTTCGTGATGCCATGAACAGACTGTCCAAGCACCTGGGAACTTTGGAGACGGCTCTGGTTGGGTTACTCGAAGAGTCTGGGAACAGTCCCGACACTGCCAACACCGAAGAAGCTGCAGCTGACTTGCTGGAGGCCGTGCACAAGTACACCAAAATTGGTGTGTGGTTGTGTCAAGGCCAGACAAGAGCGAAGAAGCAAGTCAACGGTGGGAAGAGACCGCGTGTGAATGGCATCAGAGATTTTGAAAAAGAGTTGGATCTCGACGAGGTCCTTTGGCTCGATCTTTTGGACGCTGTCGTCTTGATGACCAAGGAGGTGGCCACCGCAATCACCCAAATCAACCCCAAGACTCCGCCTGCTAGCACTTTGGACACGGCCAAAATCTCAAACAGCCTCCGCACAAACGTTCAAAACACCTTCTCTGCCCTCCTAGCCTGCATGGCCACGGCCGAAGCTCCAAAGCCCCTGACGCACTCGGCCGCCATCGCCGCCGCGCGCAAGCACCACACGCCTGCAGCCGCCGGGCAACCTTCTCCCTCATTCCTCCGCATCCTGCGCGCCTTCCTGACGCGTGCATCGCGCGCCTCGCCCTCTCTCTCGGACCTGCGCACGGTACTTGGCTCCATCTTCGCCGCCTACGCCTTCGAATCGACCATCCTGGCGCTCGCCAACGCCTTCCTCGACAAGGACGTCTTTGCCCGCCTGCAGGACGTGACGCTGCGCCGCGGCCGCGGCTGGCGGCCCAAGGGCAACGTGTGCGAGGGCTGCCGCCGGCGCGTGTGGGGCCCCGGCGTCGAGGGCGGCGCCCGCATCTGGGACGAGTGGGAGCGGCGCGAGAAGGCCGCGTGGCGCAAGAGGTGGGAGCGCGACGTCCAGCGCCGCGGTGGCGAGGAGGGCGCAAGGGCTCGACGCGGCAAGGGCAAGGCGGAGCCCGTGGAGGATGAGGTTGATGAGGACAACGTTGCGTCTGACGACGGCGCTGGCAATGGCAACGGCAACGGCAGCGGCAGCGCGCAATCGGCTTCTGCCTCTGCAAACGGCTCTGGCGACGCTGTCGGTGCAGGAAACGGGAACGGCGGCACCGCAGCAATAGTAGCCGGCGGGGGCGCGCGCAAAAACAGCTCCAACAACGACCTCGCTCCCGTGGCGCTGCAGCCGCTCGTCGTCTTCGCCTGCCGCCACCTGTGGCACCGGCGATGCTTGGAAAGCGAATTGGCACAGCTGAGGCAGAACTACGCGGAAGCTGCGGCAGCAGCAGGAGAAGACAATGCAGTGGTCAAGGCCAAATTGGAGGCCGAGGATGCCGATGGCGAGGATGGCAGGTTCAGGTGCGCCATTTGCGTCAAGCTGCGGCCTGTGGGTAGCGCTGGTGGTGGTGCTGGCGGTGATGCGGATGACTGAAGGGAGATATGCAAAGAGAGAGACCGCGCTGCGGATATTGGTGAGCAATTAGTCGTCGATTCGAGGGAGTCTGGCAGGGGAGGGGAGAGGCTCGAGTTGCAAGATTCGGGGACATCACACGGGGTAGTTTGAACGATGATGGCACTGGAAGCGAGTTTCCTGTTTTCTGTAGATAAGGCGGCAGGTACTGTATTGGGTCTGGGGAATGCGCCAGCAGTTCCCAGTGCGAAGGAGACAAAGTAATTGATGATATCAATTATTGATCCCAATGAGAAAGTGTGATTTGTTCCATCAGTTCCTTGCACTTTTGCTCCTGTTTCTTGCCCCCCCCCCCCCCCCCCCCCTTTTTCTCTCCACCGCTTCCCGGACGGTGAAGTACATCAAGGCCCAGCCAGCGAGTCCTTCTCTTCCCTTTGACCCCGAGTGAAACTGAAAGATGCCTCCTCGAAAACGTCCTGTGTAGTAACTCAAAGCGTCACATGCAGCGGCATAGCTGGTGTTTGCCATGCTGACTACAGATGCGGCAACAAATGCAGACATGGACTCAAGCAGAAGCAGTGAAATTCAATTCCTTCTTAAATCTCCCTCCTAATCCCCCTTCCATCTTTTGAGTCCCCGAACCAGCAGAACTTGTCGAATTTTTCCGCAACGTCTACCGTCTACTGTAGTCTTTTCATTTCGGTGGTCTTTCGGATCGACCGCTCAATCTAGCTCTGTCCAAAATTTCATTCGCAAGCTGTTCATGTCGTGTCTAATCCAATCTAGTCGCCGAATCAACCAACCTGTTCGACCTTGGACCACTAAACCAACCGTCAGGGTATAATTGAACGAATATTGAGTGAGGAAAAGATCAGGAGATGAGGGTTGAGACTACAAGTCGAACTCGACCTACTTCGACCCGCCGCGGCTGCCCCTGCCTCCTCTTCAAGTCTGAGCATTCATGAGCTCCAAAGGGGTTTTGATGCATGGTTGCTCGCCAGCCGCCAAAATCGACTCGACGGCTCACCCCAACGCCCCCTCGCATTCCATCCACACGCCAGCCACCCACGCCGCGACCAACGCGTCCAAGGCGCGCCGCTCGAGCGGCTTCTCCAGCCGCAGCCAGCGCCGCGTCTCCTCTCTGACGCGGAGCACCTCGGCCGGCCCCGTCGTCACCGTCCTCGTCTGGAAAGCGCCGGCACCTTGTGCCGCTCTAGCGGTGGTCGACGGTGCCGACGACGAGGCAAACGTTGGAGCCGTCGACAGCGTGCTGCAGCTGGGCGCCGTGCGCAGCGAGACGCGGCTTGCCACGCGCCGCAGCGCCAGGGCCGTCGTGCTGGGTCGGCGGTGGAGCGTGGATGCCGGCGCGGTGGCTGCGTGGATGGGGCGGGCGAATGGGTGCGTTTGCGTTGATGTTGTTGAGCCTGAGGTCGCGAGGAGTTGGGTAGGGAGGATGGGAGCAGGTGGAGGTGCGTTCGTGGTGGTGGTTGTCGAGGAGAGCGAGACGGAGCCAGCGCGCCATTCGAAGACGCGGTGGCGGTGGTGGTTTTTGCGGTGGTGTATTGTCGGCGAGGAGGCTTCGTCGTCTGGCTCACCACCGTTGCCGTTTCGACGATGCTCGCGGGTCCAGTCGTCTTCGCTGCTCCTCTTCGTCCCGAAGCCCCGTCGCAGAGACAGCCCCAGACTGCCTTTCCGCCTGACTCTGCGCACCAAGCCCTCTTCCCGCTTCTCTTCTGCTTCGTCTTTCGGCTCACCACCTGCTGCCGCGCCTCTCCCCAATTCCGTCTCTTTCTCCGTAACCGCAAACACAACCTCTCTCCTCCACGCATCCTTATCTTTGTATCCCCACTTCGTGCCGACCTCTTTTTGCCCCAGTCCCAAACCGCCTCCTCCGACATGCCCATCTTCGCCATCTCTCTCCCGCGTCAGCCGACACAGCTCCCAACATGCTCCTCGTCCCTTATTTTTAGTACCGCCATTTCTGCTCTTTTTGCGCCCCAGTCCAGCCCGAAACCCACTCGCTGACGCCGGAGGGAAGGGTCCACTCGGCTGTAGTCGACCCGCCACAGTCGATGCCTTGCACCCTCGCATCTCAGGCACCGCGGCGCGCGGGCTGAAGTACGTCACCGTATACAGCGTGAGGTCGGAGTCAAACGGAATGTGTACCGCCTCTGCCACCGCTGGCGGCTCCGCCGTCTCGGTCGTGGTGAGCGCAATGCGCCTGCTCTCACTCCGCGTGAGACGCCGCAGCGCCAGTTGGTACGGCCGGCCGGCGCGCGTCTGCGACGTGGAGAGCTGGTAGCGTGGAGTACATGTTGATGATGGAGACGGAGAGGCGTTGGCGTCGCCACTGCTGGCGTAGATGTACGGAAAGGCGATAGTGAAGAGGAGAGCGTGAGGGTCGAAGGGCGCGTAGGCAGGTGGAGGTGGAGGTAGGCGTGCGTAGCCATAGCCTGACGGAGGACGGGATGGCGGTGGAGGGACGGGGAGCGGTTTATTGAGGTCGAGGTTTGATTGATCTCGCGGCCGTGGAGACGACGTCGGCGAGAGCTGATTAGACCAGATGGTAGTGGAAGGTGATGCAGGAGATGGCAGGCCCGGCGATGGCGGTGAGTCGGGCGTCCTGAACGAGTCTGGCGAATCGGGAGCCTCGTCGGTCGAAGGTGGATATGTCGTTGGAGGTGTTGGACTGGATGAGGGGACCATGCCCAATTGAGGCGTCGAGCTTGGGCGAGTAGGTTTGCTTTTGGCAGACGACGGACCCGACGTACTCTGGGAAAGTAGCGATGTGGACGAAATGGTCAAGCTTGGAAGGGCATCCTCCCGAGTTGAAGAAATTGTTTTTGGTCTTTGTTCTCGGTTCATTCTAGGGACTCGACAAGATGGAAAAGACTGATGGCAAAGAGGAAAAGCAGCAAAGACATGGACTTGGCACCTCTAGAACAAGACCACCCTGGAGAAATATCTTGGACATCATGCAAGCCGTCCAGGAATGATTGCTTATATCGCTGCGAGAGGACAAGCATGGGCGGGCTCAGTGGCCAAGGTCCAAGGCCGACTATCATCAACAAGCCGTATTAGCTGGAGCTTCATTGTTTTAGCGCTTGACACGACGGTGGGACTTGGCCTTGGAGACGGGACTTGGCAATGGGGACACCACAGCATGTGTGTCGGTCGTAGATGATGTGCTTCGCGGGCTATGCAGCCTCATGGGCTTGGACGAAAAAGGCGATTGGCCTGGCGGCCATGTGCAGCGCGGGAGTTTATCTGTGAGGCGTCCCGATGGCTTTTTTGACTGGGAATGTGGTGAGAAGCTGGTGCTGTCAGCAGGTCTGGGGTTTAGGCAGTTTGTTGTCGTTGGTGAGTTGTAGACTGGAGGTTGAAGGGACTCCCTGTTGTCGAGGTGCTATGATGTAGGGGAAGCAGGGGGCAGCAGACGACTGGCACCCAGGAAAATGCGGAGAAGCGATGGACACAAGGATGTGTCGATTCGACCATCTTTACACCACACCCATCCGCTCCCCCACCATGGTTGATAGCATCGCACGCGAACAATGAAGTCCGGCGCCAGGCTGCTTATGGCTTTGGCTTCTGCAGCCATGACGTTGTGGTGACAGCCAGAGTCCAGACCTTGTTCCCTGCTGCCACCCGTCCACCACTTCCTTTTCCCATAATTGCAACACCCATTTCTTCTGTTCTCCATCCCCTCCCCCCAGTCTGCTCAAGCCTTTGCCAACTTGAGCCGCCATGGTCTCTCTCTGGGGAACGAAGCGCGACGACGACGAGGGGCCATCCGAGGACCATGGCCAACCCTCACGTCCGTCCTACGAATCGCGCGAGCCGGACGAGAACACCAGACTCTTGGGCTCGCAGCGCCAGCGGCCCGCCGATGGCTACTTGGATCCCAATGACCCTGCTGCAAGTTGCCGCTCTCATGCCACAGCATTGTTTCTGACACGCCTACCCAGGTCTCGCCGTACAACCTATGGAGCGTCCGTTTCACCCGCTACCTGACGGTCCTCATCCTCGTCGTCACCTTCCTGTGGTGGGTGCTGCTGCTGGTCTCGATATTCGTTTCACCACCAGGCATGCACTCGCGCGGATCCGGCTTCTTCGACTTTTCGTACACGACCCTTTCCCTCGGGAACCTGTTGGTCGCCCTCCTTTTCTTCGCGACCCCCTCGTCTGCCATGCGCGTCACGGCCGCGCTGGTTGCACTGGTGCTCCTTGTCGACATGATTCTAATACTGGCCGCAAGGCGTATTCGTCTCGAAGAGGGCTGGGTCGGCATCGCGTCCGTCGTCTGGGCCTTTGTGGTTGCCATATGGTGCGTGCTGGCTGACAGAGTCGTTGCATGGGGCAAGGCCGAAGAGGAAGAACGTCTGACGGGGAGACCAGAGTCCCGGCGCACGCTTCGCGAGTGGCTGGCCGTCTTTGTGTCTACCATCATTCTGGTAGTTCTGTTCATCATAACCGTGCTGATGACGGCGACCCTCATAATCCGTGCACGGGATGCAACGCTCGAAATGCCTGGCCAACGGTACCTTGTCGACGGGGACAAGTACGCCGTCCATCTTTCATGCGTCGGCAACGTGACCTACACAAAGAACCGCAGAGATCCAACCATTTTGCTCGAGGCTGGCGAGCACCCAGCCGAGCAAAGCTTCGAACACTGGATCTACAGCGCCCGGCAAAACAACACCATCTCGCGCTTCTGCTACTGGGACCGTCCGGGCTACGCCTGGTCGGACAATGCACCCTCGCCCCATTCGGCTGGCATGTCTGCAGACGCGCTGTCCGAGGCACTAGCCCATGCCGGAGAAGAGGGCCCCTGGATTCTGGTGTCGGCCGGAATCGGAAGCATCACGAGCCGCATCTTTTCGTCGCGACACTTGCGCGATGTCACGGGCATCATGATGGTGGATCCCATGCACGAGGACATGCTGCATCGCATCGGGTCTGCCGGCCGCGGCTTCGTGCTATGGGGCTGGGGAGTCATCTCGCCACTCGGACTGCAGCGCATAGCCGGCGCCCTGTTCAAGGGCCGCAGTCGTGAAGACCGCGTCTACGGCCGCAACGCGTACCAGTCGGGCAAGTACATCAAGGCACAGCTGCAGGAGAGCCTCGTGGCCGACTCGCTCAGCAAGAGCGAGGTCGTCAGCGCGCGCGCCATCCAGGACCGCGGCGCGCCGCTGGCGCTGATAAGCTCGGGCATCGAGGTGCGCAAGAGCAGCGAGTGGGAGCGCAAGCAGCGCGACCTGGCGTCCCTGACCGACAACCTGGTCACGTGGGAGGTCGTCAACAAGGCGCCGCACGAGGTGTGGCAGACGCTCGAGGGCCGCACCGTCATGGAGAGCGCGCTCGCCGAGCTCGTCAAGGCCTCGGCGCTCTACTCGAAGCCTTGGGATGGGAGCGACCGCAATCCCGAGCGCAAGGACGGCAAGAAAGGTAGGCGCAAGGGAGGACACAAGCGTAAGCATCACGGGTGAGTTTGGATATTCGATTGATCGATTGGGGGAGAGGGTTGGGCGAGGCTTGCATGAGCACATCCAAAACACGTGGCAAAGTGTTTTTGAGCCTGGCGTTGGATTGGATTCGTCATTTTGGGGCAGAACTTCAGGTTGTTTTTCATTCATTATTTCCCCCCTTCTTCCTCATGTCCTTCTGCCAAACTATTTCAGTTGCATTTCAGCTTCTTGGACCTCGACTTGGATTTAACCGCATTAGTTTGTTCCCTCAGAGCACTTTGAATGCAATCACAATGTCCTTTGGTTGGCTTGACCCATCGCATCCGTCATTGGTCCCAAGCAACGCATCGCATGCACCCGTCCAATTGCAGAAACCTTCCAGCCCCCAACTCTCATCCAACATCAAACGTCGTGGTGGAGTAGCCACCCTGGACGCGCCGAGAACAGGCTGTTTCCCCCAAGCGCCGATACTGGCCAATCAACACACGCAGTGGCGAGGTACACTGCATGGTACAACAACAAACCACGACGTCCAACCATTGGATGGCTCCCCCCCCCCCCAAACCGACCCACCACTACCACCCACCGCTCTCACCTTTTCTCATAAGTAATTGTTCCCTCCAGGCGCAACTTCAAACGTATACTCTCCATACCAACATCCCCAGCATGCATGCAGGCTAGGCTAGTCCCAAGAAAACGAGATGCGTCGTGCGTTATATGGCGACCAGTCCCCGCACCCCACCCACCCCCTGCAATCTTGGTCCTTGAGTGCTGTCGTCTGTATGACGCCAGGTGCTTGTGTTTGTGTGGACTGGACGGGTGTGGGATGGCACCACTTACTTCATCCACCCCGCCGTCTGGCCACAAACCGTGGATAAAAAAAGGATTCCGTGACGCTACATACCCTGCTGGGTTAGTGCGTATTGACCGGGGTGAGCGTGATCGAACAGGTGGTTTTTTTTTTTTTTCATTTTTGACAAGCCAGCAGTTGTGGGGCTTAAATCTCAAGTCTCGATTTTCATGA
This sequence comes from Phyllosticta capitalensis, assembly GCF_038381095.1. Lineage (NCBI taxonomy): Eukaryota > Fungi > Ascomycota > Dothideomycetes > Botryosphaeriales > Phyllostictaceae > Phyllosticta > Phyllosticta capitalensis. The sequence goes on along the minus strand of NW_027117450.1, from coordinate 407,050 downwards.
TGTCCTTTTTGATTCGTTTCAGGGGGGAGGGGGGCTTGCAAGGTTTCTTGCGTGGCTTTTGTAATCACTTTCCCCAACTACTGCGTTATCAGACCAGAAGTAGCGGCATCGTTTTCGGGCTTTCAGGCCTGGCTCTGAAGCAGGCCGATTCCCATTTCCCCCCCCCCTTCCGAATTGTAAATACATGTATACCCAATGTGCAAGTCGATGCAGGCAGAAGAAAAGAGACCATGGGGGTATCAAAAAAAATGCATCAGAAGCAGCGGAGCAACCAACGCTACCTTGGCCAGCGCTTGGCCTGCTCCGCCGTCCACTATTTTCCTGCGCTCAATCATTCCATCGTAATACTGTACAAACCAACTCAATCCCTTTATTTTACTCGTCACGCTCAAAGATGAAGCTCAACCGGAGCAATCGTCACAGCAGCGCGAGGCGGCGGAGGCGGAGGCGGGGCTCCGGTGGCCGGTCTCTGAAAAATGTCGTCCTGAGTGATGGGACGATCGCCATTGTTGATGACGACGGCCTCGCGTCTGACGCGGCGGCGAGCCACCTCGTCGGGGCGCTCGCGGCGCCGCCGCGCCGCCGTCATGAGGCTGCGCGTGATGCGGGCGTGCTGCTCAACGAGGCCTTGGTTGCCGTCCCAGTCGTCCCAGTCGGGGTCGAACTGGCCGTCGGGGTCGTTGAACAGGTCGGCCTGGTCGGCCTCTGTGAAGTCGGGCGCGGGAGGGTTGCGCGGGAGGAGCGGGAGCGTCAGGTGGATGGGCGTCAGGTCGTCGCTGGGGGCTTCGGCGTCGCTGTGGTGGTTCCGCGGCACGCGCGACGATGGCTGCATCTCCCAGCGGCCGTGCTCGTCGGGCGAGCATGGCAGCACCTCCCACAGCTGGCGGGCGTATTGGTGGTGGTCTCGGCGGCTCGGGTGCTGGCCGCGTTGATCCCACTGGTCGAGGTCGACGCCGTGCGTGTCGCGGATCATGGAGAGGGCGAGCTCGGCGGCGCGCTGGTGTGGCGAGCCTGAGGGTTGGCGGGCGTCGCGGAGGAGGGCGTGGATGTTGGTCGTGTCGGCGAGGAAGCGGTTGGTGAGGATGGCGATGGCGGCTTTGCGGACTTCGAGGTTTTGGTGCGTCGTGGCCAGCATGCCCAGCGACGAGAGGGGAATGTCTTGAGAGACGTTCTTCAGCGACTGGGCAGTCAAGGGGCTTTGGTGTTGGGTCCAGGTACCTTCTTCTGTGCCCTGGGATACGGGAGGTGGGTTTGGTTCTTCTTCCACCTCACTGTCGCGGTAAACGGAGTGGAGGCCGATGCTGACGCCGCGCACGACGATGGCGATGCCCACGCCCAAGCCGAGCATCAGCATGGCGTCGGCGAGCCATGGCGATGAGGGAGCCATGGTGTTGAAAAAGTCGTCGAGAGAGTTTGGGACATGACGTTGGCGTGGTTGAGAGAGCGGCAGACCGTGCGCCAGATAGGGCTGCAGGGATTAGGTAGCGCGGGGCTCAGGGCAGCCAGTCCCGCGGGGTTGTCTTCTGTCTTTAGTTGACAGGGAGAGGATGCGACTAGACCAAGATATTCTACCACTGGTCATGTGCATGCTTGACTATGTGAATACTTTTTTAACGAACAAACAAAAGCACCGTTTGTCTGTTTGGATGTTGCGCAGGGATGCGACACCAGTCATGCCAGGTCAGATCATGAGCGACACTGCCAATACCCTGTATGTACAGCCTGTGTATCCATGGTTACTTTCTGATCACTCGCGTCCTTGTCGCTCTACTGTACTGCTTTGAATATATCGGTGCGCTGTCTTGACTATCAGATCGGATATAAACACAAGGACTTTTCTGCCACTCCCAAAATAGACGATTCCTTCAGAAGGTCTTTTTCGGCTTGCGCCTTTGACGCGCTCGGTCCGTCGGACGGTGCGACAGATGGTCAGGTACAGGCCGCGGAGGCAGCCCAACACACCAAATTAGGCTTTTTCCAGTTCCTGGATTCAGAGGCGGGGAGGGCTGGAGGCGAAGGATGCCGTGCTTCGACCTCAGCAATTTCTCTCGCCTTTGGTCTGTCGCTGTCGACGCCTCTTTGTAGAAAAAGTGTTGACTGAGGAATGAATGCCACGCTCGGCCAAATCTTGATACAGCGGCCTCGTCGACAGCCAGCACCGGGAAATGAATGGAATAGTCGCCCCTTGGCCTAAGCGGATGGCACGTCGCTCGGCGGCTTGTGTAGTGAGGTGTACATACAGTGGTATATAGCGATGGCAGGAGACGTTTGCCGCATCGGGTGTTGATTGCGTGAGCGTGAGTCTGAGGGTCCCGTCCCTCCTCCGCAGTCGCGAACCTAACAAATCCTGGCCGCTCCTCTGCCGACGGACACAACTCTCCAAACCCTCCCACTCCCGTTTCCACCCTCCACACTCACCACCACCTGCTCGCCCATGAGTGCGCCTTGAGTCTTCCTCACTGCGATCCGCTTCGCCGCCGCATCTTGCCGTCCAGACCTCGCCGTCGACCTCAACACTTTTTGCGCCACCGATTTCGCCCTCGCTGCGCGCGACACGACAATCATGGGTCTCTCCAAGACGAACAGGATTTTGATCCTGCTCGCAATTGACACGGCCTTTTTCCTACTCGAGCTCATAGTCGGTGCGTGTCTCCTTGCCTCGCTCACCACGAGCCCTCGCTGATTCTCGCAGGCTATGCCGTGCACTCGCTGGCGCTGGTGGCGGACGCTTTTCACATGGTTGGTTACACCGAGACATCGCGCCGCCGTGACATCACACTAATTTTGCCCAGCTCAACGATGTCTTGTCCCTCTGCGTAGGCCTATGGGCCGTCCGGGTCGCGAACTCCAAGATGCGGTCCCGTGTCTACACTTACGGCGTAAGAAGTTTTGTGCCTCGTAATTGCCGTCGGCTAACTTGGCCCCAGTTCCAACGCGCCGAAACTTTGGGCGCCCTCGTCAACGGTGTCTTCCTCGTCGCCCTCTGCCTGTCTATTTTCCTCGAAGCCATTCAGCGATTCGTCGAGCCCCAAGAAGTCTCCAACCCGAAGCTTATCCTGATCGTCGGTTCCTTTGGTCTCGCCTCCAACATTGTCGGTCTCTTTTTGTTCCACGACCACGGCCACAGCCACGGAGGACATAGTCACGGCGGACACTCTCATGCTCACAGTCACGATGAGCTTGGCGCAGCCGAGGAAGGACATGGACACTCTCACGACCCCATTGCCGACGAGAGCGGCAACGTGGCCGATGTGCTGCCTCAGAACAAGATTGGCAACTGGCCGCAGAGCAAGAATGTGAAGAGGAATTCGGGTGAGATTGAGGACGGTTCCTCTTCCACGAGCCAGTACCGTCGCCACAGCCGTTCCAGGTCTAGGGTCGACGACTTTCCCATCCACCCCGCCTCTTTCCGGAACGAAATCATCAACGCGGCCCGTAGGGACGAGAGCGACTCTGACGACGCGGTTGACGAGAACGGCAACCCGTCTGAGAATTCCCCGTTGCTGGGCAACAAGCGCCACTCTCACAACGGCCACGCACACGGCAAATCTCAGGACTCGCACGCGAACCACAAGCACGCCCAGCCCAAGGACTCGGGCTCGGGCGGACATGGTCACTCGCACGAAGATCTCAACATGAAGGGTGTCTTCCTCCACGTCATGGGCGATGCGCTGGGAAATGTCGGTGTTATTGCATCCGCGCTCATCATTTGGCTGACGCCGTTCTCATGGCGCTTCTACTCTGACCCGGCCATCTCTCTCATCATCACGGTGATTATTCTCTGCTCGGCCATTCCGCTCTGTAGGGCTGCGTCGCGCATTCTCCTCCAGGCTGCTCCTTCGTCCATCAACGTGGAGGACATCCAGGACGACATTGTCAATCTTCCCGGCATCATCAGCTGCCACCACCTGCACGTGTGGCAACTCAGCGACACCAAGCTCGTTGCCTCCCTCCACGTCCAGGTTGAGTTTGACTTCAAGGGCCAAGGATCCGCACGCTACATGGAGCTCGCACGTGCAATCCGCAAGTGCCTCCACGAGTACGGCATCCACAGCTCCACCATCCAGCCCGAGTTTTGCCTCAACGAAGAACACGACCACGTTGGCCGCGAAGGTTCCGGCGACGACAGCTCGTGCGATGGCGACCACGCTGGCAGGGTCAAGGGAGCTCCCATCACCAAGCAGGCCAGCGCCACGGGTAGTCTCCGTGGCGGCCAGGGCAGCAGGGAGGACTCGGAGGCGTGCTGCCTGCTGGACTGCGGAGACGCCTGCGGCGATGGGAAGCAGTGCTGTCCCCCCAAGACGCCGCCGGTCGAGGGTCAGGACTCTTGCACGACGCAGAATGGCGGCGGACACAGCCACTCCAATGGTCACAGACACTAGAAGGAAGTCCTGACAACATTAATGAGGTTTGAAAGCAACGTTCAAAAAGCAATCTTCAGATTCTCTAGAGCTTTCCCATCCTTCTCCTTTCTGACTTGAACCCCTTCCCTCCGTCGACTCGGAACAAAAAATACCAAACCAACTTCCCGGCAGCCTCGCCGCGTCGGGTTCACCCCTCACACATGACCATTCTGGCGCTCATCAGCCTACCCGAACCTTTTCCTACTGGCGTTGCTTTACACGGTATACGGTGCATGCCTCGACCATGCAACAAGACTCGGGGGTCTCGCGCCCCTCGCTTTTCTTTTCCTATCTCTCATTTTCTCTCTCTGTTTTTCCTTCAATGCTTTGGATCGTTGATCGGTAATAATACTGCTGAGGCTATAGACATCCAGGGCTTGCTTGCTTGCCCCACTCCCTCTCTCTCTCTTTTTTCCTTTGCCTCTCTTTGTCTTGATTGATGTGGATTTTCATGCCCTTGACACTAGTATACAACTTGTATTTTTTGACAGGATAGGAAGGGTATATGACGGAGTGGAGTGGAGTGCCACGATCGATGTTGTATGGTGTCGTTTTTTTTTTTTTTTTTTTTTTTTACAAATTCCGCGCCGTCTCAGCTGTTGCGAGCAATGGAAGTATATGTAAGACAGACGTCTAGTGTAGTGTTGTGTTGCTGAGAGGAGGTGCAAGTACGTATACGAAGCGAGTGACTGAGCAGGAGCTTGTAGGATCAGGAGGAGGGAGGGGTAGGGGTAGCTAGGTATGTAGGCAGGGGTAGGAATATGAAATGAGATTGGAATGGTGGTGTGGTGTCGGTGCGTCACGTCAGCCGTTTTGTTTGGTCTCTGTGCATTTGTCCTTTCGTCCTTTCGTCCTCTCTCTCGTGTGATTTGACCGAGGGGCCAGGGCTTCTGTGTCGTGTCATGTTTGTTGGTTCCCTACTGTGTACAACACCTTCCTGGTTTTGTATGCATGCACCACGTTGGACACACACACACACACGCCCTCTTTCTCTCAATTGGTCTTGACACGTCTCCGTACTGCGCGGCAGCCTTGATCGCCCTCTAGGCCCCTACCTCCACTTTCAATCCTTCGATGTCTGTTGTCTTCTGTCTTTTGACGAGCAGAGGGAAACCAACCAAACTAAATAATCAAGGGGTTTGAGGGTCAGGGGCGGGGGAGGCGGCATGGATAATAGAATAACAAATCGAGGAAAAAGTCGGTTTAGGTCAGAATCAGGGGCGCTAGAGCAGCCTCCATCTGGCCTGGCCTGACCAATGTGACCTTTTACATGGAGCTATGTAAACCTTCTTCTCCTTGGAGCTAGGGCAAGGGCAAGGAAAAAGAAGTTTGGGGTAAGAGCAAGTGGTTGACAGAAAAGGTTTTAAGGTGAGGTGGGTGTGTGGTGGTAGTCCCAAAAATTGAGCGTGTTGGTCTGTTTGTTTTGGACTTGATGCAAATTGGGGTGGGGGGTTAAAGTGGTTGGATTTCGGATTGCAGTTAGTTGAAAGGATTGAGACGATTTGCAGAGGTGGTGGTGGCTGGATTGAGAATTCTTTTTCTGAAAAAAAAAAAAGAAAAGAAAAGAAAAGGGGGTGAATGATGTGTGATGGAAGAGGCTTTAGACGACATACCAAGCTAGAGTGCACGGCTACGTAAAACTGAAGAACTACCGACTGACTTGCTTGACTGATTGGACTTGTCTTTTCTACAACAGCTCTCACGCACACGACAGACGCGTCATCCCAATCAATGCCCAAACAAACCCCTTCCTCCCTCCAGCCGCAATCAACCAACCGACTCACTTGCTCGCTCGCTCGTGCCAGAAGTTGAAGAGTAGAAAACAAACAGAGAGAATTCCTCCTCGCTCCCCAACCTTGCTCCTCCCGTCTAGTCTGCCTGCCCTTGTCGCCTCCCTCCGCAATCCCGAGAGGAAGCGTTCGTTCCCTCCGCTTTCCCGGCGGACGCCCGTTTGCCTGCTGCCTTGCCTTGCCTTGGCACGAATCCTACCGCACGCGCTTCCCCCTTAATCCCACCCTCACTCCTTTGCCGGTCACTCTCACCACACGCCAACCCATCCATCCACCGTCTACCATGCTCAGCACCTGCTCTACCAATCATCGCCATCGCCATCCTCGCCCTTACGCATGGCCGCCTGCCTCGCCCTCAACGCCTCGGCCAAGCCACCCGCCATGCTACCACCACCGCCACTGCTCGCACTGACGCCGCTATCCCGCGGCTGGGCGGGGGCGGGCGGCGGGGCGGGCTTGCCCGCCGTCTTGGCGGCGGGGCGTTTGGCGGGGGGAGCGGGCGGGACGGGCTTTCCTTTTGCCTTTGCGGCGGCGGCGGAGCCATTGGCAGCGTTGCCGTTGATGGGGGTGGGGACAGCGCGCGCGGGGGCAGACGGCGGCGGAGGCGGCGGCGCGGGTTTGGCGGCTGAGATGTGCTCTTCGAGGTAGGCCGAGGGGGCCCAGCCTTGGGCGCTGTTGTCGAGGCGTTTGGCGAGCCACCAGCCTGATCGTTCGTGTTAGCTGTCTGGTCTGTCTGTGGGGTTGGGCAATGGGATGGAGCGGCTTACCGTTGTTCTCTTTTTGCAGCACCAGCACGATTTCGTCTTTTTTGACGCTGAGCTCGCCGCTCGTCTGGCCGTTGAAGTCGTACAGCGCCTTGAACGTCGGCTCCTTTGGCGCGGCAGGGGGCGCTGGCGGGGGAGGTGGCGGCGGCGGTGCTCGCGATGCTCCTGAGGGTGCAACGGGAGCGGCACCGTTGGACAGAGCCGCCATGGGTTGCGGGACGGGTTGGGGAACAGGTCTCCTGGAAGCGGCGGCTGCTGCTGGTGCTGCTGGCGTTGGCGCAGGGGCGGGCTTGGGGCGGTTTGCCAGTTTCGAGGGCCCGCCGCCAGGACCACCGGGACGCAGCAGTTTGCCCTTGGTGATGGGCTTGGCTGCGAGTTGCTTGCCCTTGGGCGTAGGCTTCGAGACCGAGTTTGGAGCCTCGCCGGGGCTGGTGTGGATCGTGCTGCTCTTGTAGACATCTTGGTAGTATGGAACCTGCGGGTCCTTTTGTGTCTTGACCATGGCGATTTTGCCGGGCTTTTTGCTGTACTCGACGGTGGGACCGATTTTGAGGTCAAAGGTACCACGAGTGGCGTTCTTGAGGTGGGTGAAGAATTCGGTTTTGAAGTAGCAGTGAAGCAGGGGGTCCGGTTCTTGAGGCGATCCAACACCTAGCGAAAACCAATCATCTTTCAAGTTGGAACAGCTGATGAACTTGATGGCGCCCAGACTAAATGTCCGATCGGCAACAATCTGGACCTGCTTGTTGATCATGGCCTGCTTGATGAGGTAGACGCTGTTCCGAGTCAACACCAACGTGCGTGGCTCGGGTTTACTAGAGCGGCCCAGTTTGGAAATGAGGACCTCGGCTCTGCACGAAAACAAGACGTCTCCGTTCTTGATGCCGACGCTGTTGGCAATGTATGCTCCAGGGCCACTGTCGCTGTTCATGTAGAGGTAGTCGCCCATGAATCTGCGGTAACCAACCAAACTGTACCGCCGCCTCTCCTTGCGGCCGGCGAGGACTTGGTGGCCCTGGTCTCTCCACTCGATAAACTCTTTACCACCATTAAGCTTCCTCCAGAAACGCTGAATGCGAATGGCGCATTCGGTCCGGTAGCGAAGATAATTGCGCCAGGCGCGCTGGATCCTAATGGCCATGTTGTGCCAGTAGCGGTCGCGCATCGTCTCCAAAGCAAAGAGTGTCTCCGGAGTCTTGATAAAAACCTTTGTAACACCCATCTGCCATTCCTCGGGAGGAATATTGGTATCCTTCAAGATTTGACGGGCGCCAGTCTGAAAGTCACCCGTCCATGTGTACTCACCAGCATACGACAGCCTAGGAGAAAGCAGGAAGAAACGCTCAACAAACTTTTCAAACGTTTGACGGGAAGCAAAACCAGCGCGACGAATCCTGACGTTTTCTTGCAGACCGAGGTATTTGACTTGGTGGAGCACGTTGCCGACATTATACTCGGAAGGAGATTTGTTTTCGTTCGGCTTGATCGTGCGAATGTACGAGGGCGATGCTTTCATTAGAGTAGCGACAAGGTCATTGGCAGAGGCCTTGATCTTGTCACCAGCGGTAGGCGGCCTGCGCTTGTTGTCCTGGTCGACTTGGTGTGGGAAAAGGGTGTGGAGGAACTGGTTCTGGCTGACAGCAACCAGGTTCAATAGATCCTTGAGCAGCTGATCCTTGTTCTTGTCCGTCATTCCTTGGACGGCGTATTCGACGTCTCCTGCGTAGTGTTTGATGATGAAGTTGCCTTGGCGAGCCTGGAAGTTGGGATTCGACCCAAGTGCATTCAGACGCTGGACAAAGGTGTTGTCGGCAGCGCTGGGGTCGGCGTGGGCGGTGGCGCAGGCATCGTTGAGAGCAGCAAATACACCCGGGGGCCTCTTTTCTTCAATCAATTCACAGACGACCTTGTTATCAAAGTACTTGATAGGTGTCCACTGAATCTGCTCCCTGGCGTATTCATCTTGCTCCGTCTTTAGCGTCAACTGAATGAAAATCTGCTGCAGCTTTTCATTCACGTAGTTGATGCACAGCTGCTCAAAGCTGTTGCGCTCAAAAATTTCAAAGCCGTAAATGTCCAGAATACCAACCGACTGAGCGTGACCTCCACGCGCCTTCAGCGACTGGTTCACTCTCATGACGATCCAGTCAAACATGTTGTAGTAAATGGCCTTGGCGAGAGCATCCCGGACCGCGCTAGCCTGCGCTCTGTTGAGCGGGACGTCATACACCGAGCCTCGCCGACCACCCCTGCTCGTCTCCATTACTCGCTCCGTCAAGGCCTTGTTGACGTGGGCCGAATCAACTTCGAGGAGATAGGCAACAAAATCAACGACGGATTGGTCCGATATCGCCGCGTTGCCTTCGTCATTTTCCACAAAGGTTACATTGCCAAGCCATAGCACAGCCGACAGCATTCGGAAGAGGTTGTCCTGCTCGTCCTGCGTCATGCCAACGGTGCGCATTGCGCTGAGCACTTCTTGGAAATCCGCGAGGTCATCGATTCCATCGACGTCGTAACATTGCGACTTGCTCGTGTAGGTATATGACTGCGGCGGCTGCACGCCAAACAGCTCGCGGTAGTTTTGTGGTGCCGACTTGGTGAATTGGTAAAAGATGTGGAAGTTGCGCTCGTTCTTAATCTGGCCTACGACGCGCGACTTTTCCAGCAGGTAGTTGTTGATGGTGGCTCCGACAGGCTCTCCTTGCGCGTTGAACTGGATTTCGAGATATTTTCCGAAGCGCGACGAGTTGTTATTCCTTAGCGTCTTTGCGTTTCCAAACGATTCGAGTAGCGGGTTGGTCGCCAGCACCATGTCCTTGGTCTCCTGAATAGACGAGTTGGAACCTCCCGACACATTTGCAATGTACTGCATTATGCGCTTCGCCGCCTCCGTCTTGCCTGCTCCTGACTCGCCGGAAATGATGATGCATTGGTTCTCCTTGTACGCGTTCATGTTGTAGTAGGACGATTCGGCAATGGCGAAGACGTGCGGGGGCATCTACGAGAGCTGGTCAGCACCCAATGCGATTGACGCAGGACCGTACTCACCTCTAATCTGTTTTTGCCCTTGTAGCTCTCCAGCACCTGCTCCGTGTAAATGCCCAGGTCGCGAAAGGGATTAACCGAGACCAAGACATGGCCAATGTAGGTGTAGATTTCGGCATTCTCGAAGCGCTTCTTCAGGTTGTCGTTGATGGCCTCGTTGGAGATTTTGCTGATGAGTGTGAGATCCGACACTCCCACCTCCTTCTTCTTGGTTGTCTCGAAGACGGCCTTTTTTGCGAAGCCGCCTTTCCCACCTCCGCCGCCTGCGGCAGACTGCTTGGAGGCGCCGGCATCCTTCTTGCGCCCGGCGCGCTTGGTGACAGCCTATTCACATCAGTACAGCTTGCGGCGAGGTGGTGGTTGGGCGGGAGCCTGGAGGTGAGGTAATTACCATGGTGGGTCCAAAATCCGCCCTGAGATGCCGTCAGGTTCAGGTCAGGCAGACGGCAGCGCGAAGTGTGCGGTCAACAGGCGGGAGCGGAACGCAAGCCTGGGCAGTGGTGGTGAGGATGTCGAGGGTATCACGGGGATGGGTGGGTTGCAACAAGAGAGGGTCGTCGAGGTTGATGAGCCCAAGGGTGATGGGGTCGGTGTTGGGTACGGAGGATCAAATGAATGGGGGCATGTTACGTAGGTAGGGCAGCGGAGTGGATCTTGCGACGGGAGGTCGGGAGCTGTGGCTCCTGGTGTGGCGGTGGTGGGCGGTGCTATCTGTACGCGCAATCCCCAAGTCAGCCCCAGCCAGCCCGACACCTCACAGTAGTCTGACATGACTTGGCATAAATAATACTGCTGCTGCCTTTTATGTTGGTTACAATACTATCATCCGAAACGTCTCTCGCTGTACAACGTGCTCCTGTGCAAAACGCCGCCAATGCCTCGGTGCTGCTGTCCATGCCCCAAACCAACTCCTCCGCTAATTGCCGAGAGTGCAAATCCAAAGCCCAAGTCATGATCAACGCCAAAGAAAAGGCCGAGAAAAGACCAACGTCATCCCACTCCCTACACACCCCGAGGACAATCGCCCCCGCAACGCCCAACCGTGATCCAATCCTGCTTCTTTCCGTCGTCGAGCTGCGGCCCGGTCCACTGGAGCCGATCTGACGACCTTCCAAGGCCGCCTCCACACATCCAGGCGTCAACCACCATGACGATAAAATCAAGCTTTTCCTTAAGGAGATTGGCCGACGCAAGCGCCTTGATCTCCGCTCCGTTGGCGCCTTGTGCATGCAAAAGAGTGCGCAAAAGACACGTCAGGACATTACGCTGCCTAATGTACTTGAAAGGGAGCTCCCCAAACTCGGCCAAGTGCTGTGTGGCCTCGAGCGAGAGGCACGTAAAATTGCAAAAGCAACCGTCTGCCGAAAGCACCAGCTTGGTGTGGTCTGGAAAGTTGAACTGCGCCATTGTCAGCATTCTGTACAAATCTCCAGTCATCAAAAGAAATACCTGAAAGGAGCCATCCGCAAATCCCCATATTCCTACACTGCCTAACCGCTGGTAGAATCTCACAAACATGGGCATGTCTTGCTCATTCTGCTCCGTGTCGCTTCCGGCATACTGCTGGCAAAGATATTTGCCAAATTTCGCCCACAGGATGCCGCAGGTCCGTTTTCGTTCCCGCGAAAGCTCCGTCATCTGAATACCGTCCTCGCCGCAGTCTGTAAGGTACGACATGGGAACTTTGTCCACCGAGCTCGGGTCTTTGGAGAGAGATTGCAAATGCTGAAATCCTTTGCGAACAATCACATGCGTGACAGGGTCTCGCGAGGTTGCGCTGAGCAGGCACCCTACGTTTCCGTCTTCAAGGACATAGCCTACACCGTGTTTTCGCGAGTAGTCCACCCATTTCGCAACAAATGGAAGTCGATACGAGTTGTTTGGTTTTCTGCCTGGGGTTGACCTGCCAGCAAGGGCCCGAGCAATGTTGTCACGGAATGTCGAAACGCGTTCCAAGACCGACGTTGGGTCGCTGCTGGGTACCGTTGAAGCCGATAAGGAGCGAGGTGCGGAAGATGTTGGTGCTGTACGAGTAGGAATTGGTTCTAAAGAGTCGATTCGTTCCGCTCCTTTCCTCTTGGGTTGGGGAACAGCCTTTGGAATAGTATCCAGAATTTCCACCTCATCCTCCGAAGGAGATCTTGAAGCTTTCCTTCCTGTTGCAGCTCCTGTTAAGGCAGACGGTTTGGTTTCCTTTGACGGCCGCGGGGGCCGTTGAGCACTTACAGTCCGTATCGCCGCCTGGGTGGTCCTCGTTCGCTTGGGTCTCTCCAACGCCTCGCCCGTCTGCAGCGGTTGCGGCGCAACATTTTCTTTGTAAAGGCCCAACCTATTACCTCTGGTGGGGGGCTTGTTCAGCACCGACTGCTTTCTGTCGTTTCCATTGATCTCGGCCAGATACGCTGCGTCCTCCTGCGACGACTCCCGCTCTTCTGCAATTTGACTCAAGCCTCCACCATTAGTGTCGTCCCAGTCATTGCGGTCTGGATACGGAACGTAGACCACGTCTGACGGAATTGGTACGACAGGCTGGCGACCCAAAGCCAGCTCTTTCTCGCAATCTTTGACGACGGAGCGGATCCTCTTGCCGCCGAGAAGGGGAAACATCTTGCCGGGAGAGTATTCTCCGACACCCGACTCCTTGCAAATCTTGAACCACTCATCCGTATATCCTCTTGCCCTTGTTGACGTCGACATGGCTTTGATTACGAACTTTGGCGCACCGGTCTTGTATTTGGCATCCAATCTTGGGGGCATGTATCCGAGCTTGAAGAAATCGTGGCTGACAATCAAATCAGGACTTGGACGGTCATCTTCGTGCACGAGCAGTGATCCCACGAGATCCTTGAGATCCTCGCAGACTTCCGATCCAATCGTTCCCTCGGGCCAGCTGTACTCTCGATTTTGGAGTTTTCTGTAAATATCCTCTCTCTTTGGTGCGTGGAATGGAGCCCTCCCCACTGCCAGGGTGTATGCAATGATGCCAATTGCCCAGAGATCGACCTTCTCGTTGTGGCCGTTGCCCCCTTTGTCCAGGATTTCAGGGGCCAGATAATTCGGTGTCCCGCACATGGTCGTCCGTCTAGCGCCGAGGTCGTTCTGGGACACGAGAACCGCAGCAAGGCCAAAGTCGCCCACTTTGATGTTCATGTCACTGTCGAGAAACAGGTTTCCGGTCTTGAGATCGCGGTGAATAATATTTCGGTGGTGCAGATATTTGACAGCGCCGCAGGTCTGGATCAGGAATCTCCGTATTTCGGGCATGGTGAAGAACTTGCGCTTCTTGAGCATATCTGCGAGAGAACCATTTTCGCATACTTCGAGGACGACGTATGTGCTGCTGTAATAGGAAAAGGCGCGGTAGAATTGAACAATGTTCGGATGCGACAGTTTGGAGTGTATTTGAAGCTCCGTGACAAACTATGGTGGACGGCGTCAATGAGGCTGCATCTTGGCGAAGTTGTAAAGAAGAGATTGGTACCTTTTGTGCAAGCTTCGGAGGCTCCATTTTGGATTTGACAATTTTAAGGGCGACTATCCTTCCCGTGGGTCGGCCTTGGTCGATGACAGATGCGCGGTGGCATATGGCGAAGCCGCCTTTGCCAAGCTGTTCTGCGGTATCATATTCGTAGCGCTGGGGCTCTCGCACCCGCGACGGAGGCGGATCGGCGTGGACAGAAGACATTGATTGATGGTGGTGAGAGGGACGTGGGTTGACCGCTGTCGAAGGACGCGGGTAGCGAGACGATACCGCTTGGGAGAGGTTTATTCCTGTAAACAATCGCCGCATAGCGTTGCCAGGGCGGATTTCCTTCACCGCCTTCGGCTAGCTGCACCCAACGCTCCAGGGCCAAAAGTCGTGGCCGGTCCGGTCCAGGGCGATGGGATGGTAGTCAAGTGAATGTTGAAATTGAATGCGCGCGCTGTGTTATCGTCGTCTAGATGTTGATGTTGAACGGAGAGGTGCTCGGCTTGCTTCTTTTCTCTACAGCATGTCCTTCCTTCTACAAATCGTCGCATCCCGCCAAGCAGCAAGAGGAACCGGCAACCGCTGCTTCGGCGCATGGGTCCGAGCATCAGACCCGCAACCACGAGCTCCCACCATCATCATGGCGCAGCGTCAGCGACAGGCAAGGACTGTCTTGACTCAATCGCCTCGAACCTCGTCTTACCAATCCATGGCCTGCTAGAACTACTCATCATCCTCCAATCCCGCCGCACATTCCGTCCCTCCACCCGCCTCTGCAGCCATGTCGCTGAGCCTCAAGATTGGCTCACTGTTCATCAGGACATTGGCAAAACCAATTGCTGTGGGTGATGTCATCGGCGTCAGCTTTGCACCTTGACTTACATTTTCCCTCAGAATACCATCAAGCGCAATGCCCGTGACCACGAAGCCTTCCGCCGAAGATGCGTCCAGCTCGCCCAAGGCCTGCACCGACTGGACGTGCGATGGCGCGTCGGCCTGCTCCAGGATCCCGTAGTCATCGAGAAGCAAATACAACGAGAGCTCAAGGAAGCCGAGGCGAAGCGCCGCGCTGCCCAAGGCCCAACCGTCAAGACCGAAGCCGAGACAAAAGCAGATGAAGAGGCGCTTAAGAAAACCAAAGAACAGCTCGTGAAGGAGAAGTCTTCGAGGCCCGTCAAGGTCCGACCGCTGTCGGAGAACAAGGCTATCGACATGGGTGCAACCTTCATATCCGAGACCTTCATGTTCCTTGTTGCCGGCGCTGTTATCGTCTTTGAGCAATGGCGGTCTAGGAGAAAGGCAAGTGGCCGCCGGGATGAGGTAGACGAGAAGATTGAGGAGCTTCAGAGTAAGAACCAGGAGTTGGAGAATGAGCTCCACTCGCTGAAGACTCAAATTGCTGCCGTTCTACCGGGAAACATTGCTGGAGAGAAAAAGGCTGTCGCCGCAGAGCCGCAACCGCAAGCCAAGTCTGAGAAGGATCAGGCTGCCGTTACTGGTACTCCTGAGAGGTCGAAAAGCCCAGAGCGCGAGTCTGGAAACTCCCAGAAGACCGTGAAAAAGCCATAGTCGCTCGCTTTCTGGAAACGCATTCAAGGCGTCGTACTTCGCTTTCAAATCTCTCCTCGATACCCGATTTATTGCACAAAATTTGTATTGTGCAAAGCTTTAGACTTTGGGCCTTTACTGGCATAATCTGGATATCATGTGTACAATCTTTGTATTTTGGCATATTGGCACATTTGCTCTGGTGTTGCTTAATCCGGTGCAGAATGAAAAAAGATTAACCATTCACTTCCATCCTCACACGAATGATTTGTGAGGGATGTATGTGAGGATTGTTTTGAGTTTGGTCGAAGTCCGCGCGGAGCATTCAGGAACCTACAACGTCATCTAGGCTCCATCTCAACAACTTGAACCTCACAGAATCATTGACCAAAATCAAGACCACAACACTGCCTATCCAGCATGTTCTGCAGCACTCTTCGGCGTCGCCCGTCTACGGAGCCGATCATCCCAATCCTCAAAGATCGCAGTGGACTGAATTTTCAAGGTAAGCTTAGAGACACTTGTTTGTTTCTTGCGCGCTCACTCCATGCAGAGAACAATTTCGAGAAATATGATCTCATCATCCCCTCGAACCGCGGCAATGTTCTGGTTCTCATCGTCACGCCCGGATCAGTGGAGCCGGAGCGTCTGGCAGCTACTGTCGAGCGAGTCCGTCGCTTTGCGACCTTGAAAGGAGGTAATGATTCGGCCATCCTGTTCTTGCTCCAGCCACTCGGCAAGACGATTCCCACCTATTTCCTCGACGGCGGCGTTGGAAGGACGGTTCCCGTGCTTCCTGCCTCCCGCGACCCATCTCCCATCGAGCCCTACGACCGCTTCAAGACCGCATTGGACGCCAACTCCATCTCCGCCCCGCCGATCCTGCTCGCGCCATCCAACCAGTCCGTGGAACCAGTCTTGAAGGCTTTCATTGGCGGTCAACAGTCGACTCATCCACCCAGCTTCGCCGAATCCTTCAACACGGCGCTCGACATTCTCCCACACTGCACCGCCGCAACCGAGCCTCTTGACCGTGAGACCATCTTCTGCTTGACGGACTTGTTCCCGTGTCTGCGAGATTTGGCATACTCGTCTACAGATGACAAGGAGGCGCAGGAGCTTTTGAAGGGAATGAACAAGATCGTTGGCCAGCAGGCGGTCCAAGATGTCATCGACTTTTGGCGCGAGGAGTGGGTTGCTGAGTAGCGTGGTATGGCAACTGCGTCAAAGGGTTCAAGAAAACGTTGAAATAAGGGAGCCTCGGTGTTAGGCAAAGGTTGCTTGCTGAATCGCACAATAATATGGCAGCTGACCAGGTCAAAGGTATGGAAGGGGTCAAGGAGGGTGAGGCTGGGTAGGGGTATGGGTAGCCAATGAGACGCAGGCAATTGAACGTGTGACGTGGGGACACGGCGGTTTGTTGGTGATGCAGCCAGAGCATGCGGCCGCCCAGCTGGCAAGCCGTGACGGAGGGTGGTGATGTACAGAGCCGTAGTTAGCAGTCAGGGGGCACCCATCAGCTGGCCCAGACATGCAGATGGGTGGTTTGTGGTGTGGTTCATGCTCGAAAAAAGCAGCGAGAGGGCTGGGAGCTGGAGCTTCACCGCCGGCAGAAACTTAGGCCCGTTTAGGCAATGCGTCATCGGAGTTTCCTCTGTGCCGAGTGCGAGCGAACGGAATGGCCCGCGCGGTTGGATGCGCGACTCTTTCTACCACGAGCTAGCCCTTCTACCATTGCTTCAAGCCGCCAACCTGCCCACACAGACATCGCTACTCAGCGGTCTATTCGCGCATGTGGTACGGCCTGAGACTCTCCAGTTAGGGTCGTCTATCCTTTACGCCGGCCATCTCTGCCGCTCTCAACGTCCGGATTCGTTTGCCAGCCCTCGCACACGTCCACACTGCGAGCTCCAGCATTCGTCAAAACCGCTCCCTCTTGCCAGGCCAAGCTCCGACTCTTGGGGCACATGTCATCCAAAGGCTGATTTTACCTCTTCTTCTCCCATCGAGACCCTCGTCGCAACGACGTGTGCGCGTCGATCACCTCCACTCTCGACTCCTGTCGCATCGCCATGAATCCAGCGAATCGCGAGAGCTGGCCTCCATCGCACGGCCAGGGTGGTGCTGGTGCATCTCAGAACAATGAACAGGCGCAGTCGCACGCTTCTCGTCCCATAGGCGGGTTTGGGTAAGCGCTTCCTCTACCCAGGGTCAGCTGGGCAGACGCGGGTTCGAGTTTGGACACCGAGAGACTCGACACCAACACTGGAGCTTCGAATCCGTCAAGTCCAGATGCTAACACGATCTTACTGCAGCTCAAACGCCCCCAGTCAGCAGCCTCCACAGCAAGTCTCTGCGCAGGGCGGTGGAACTGTGCTCCCTCCTCCAAACGGTAAGAAATCAAAGCACTTCCAACTGCATTTTCGCCTAGCCGTGTCGATAGCTAATCCGACCATTTGCAGCACCCTTCTTCTCGCCAAATCAACCGTCCGGACATAACCTGCCCGGTCTTGCAGGACTGAACCAACCATCACAAGCTTCGCCTGCGCAGACTTCGCGGTTAACTCCGTCCCAAGAACCCGGTGGCGGACCTCAGGCACATCAGGCCTCACAGCAAGGACCTGGCTACTCCCTTCCCGGAATCGGCCAGATACAACAGCAGCAGCTGGCACATGGTCCGCAGGAAAACAGCGAGCGAGATAGAGACATGAGGGAAGACAGGCGTGCAGAGGAGGTTGCCATGCAAGAGCATCGGGACCGTGAAATGCGCGAGCGCCAGCAGGCTGAGCAAGCCACGCATGAGAATCATGCTGGTTCAGTCCACTTGCATCAACCAGTGGCTGTTGGGCCCCAAGTGCGTGCCATGCACGGTCCCAATGGCATATTGGGCAATTCGTCTCAAATGGGACCAAACTCCCTTCCAACCTCCATGAGTGGTCCTAATGGACCTGCTGGCATTTTTGGCTCTGGCCCTGGTCAACAACAGACTGATGGTCCCCGCCTGCAACACCCGGTCCAAGGAGGTCAACAGAGCCTCATGGTGCCATTTGGCGGTCCTCCGGGCATGCAGCAATCAATAGCGATGGGTCAGGGCCAGCAGCCGATTCTCAATGTAAGTCGAATCGGCATGGAAGTCTCGCGTTTTGAAAAACGGACTGATTTGCCACAGGATGCGTTGAGCTACCTTGACCAGGTCAAGGTTCAGTTCCACGATCATCCAGACGTTTACAACAAGTTTTTGGATATCATGAAAGACTTTAAAAGTGGAGCGTGAGTTTTCTGAAGGCTGGCCGAATTCAAAAATGCTGACGTGGATTCAACAGAATTGATACCCCGGGTGTGATTGAGCGCGTTTCCACGCTTTTTGCAGGACATCCGAACTTGATCCAAGGCTTCAATACTTTTCTCCCACCAGGCTATAAGATTGAGTGTGGGACAGGCGGCGATCCGAATGCCATCAGGGTCACTACGCCCATGGGAACCACCGTGTCCTCGATGCCAGTTCCTCGTCCGCTCTCGAATCCTCGCAGCGTGCCCGTCAACGGTGACGGCGCAAACAACGCCGAGAAGCAGCAATTTTATGACGCAAACTCCCGTGGACCCATAGCGGCTTGGGCTCAGCAGTCAGCTGCCCAGCAACAACAACCACAACAGCCGCAACAGGCGGGTGGCGCCGACGTGTTCAGTCCTAGCCGCCCAGTTGGGCAAGGTCATTTTCCTCAGCAGGGTCAGGGCCACCAAGCTCCGATTTCTCCCCCAGAGATGCACGTCCGAGAGCAACAGCAAGCTGCAATGACAGCCGCCGCGCTCGCTCATCAACAAGAGCAAAGAGGCGTGTCTCAGTTGAGCAATGCTGTATCGGCTGCGACGGGCATGCTGAACAGGCCCGACCTCATGTCCGCACCAGGGGGCGCTGCCGGCCAGATGGGAGGCCAAAGCATGAACGGTGTCGGCGCCATGGGCCAACAAGCCGGCGCGCCAGGTGTTTTGGACAAGAAGGGTCCTGTCGAGTTCAACCATGCGATAAGCTACGTGAACAAGATCAAGAACCGCTTCGCCACTCAACCGGACATCTACAAGCAATTTTTGGAGATACTTCAAACCTACCAGCGGGAGTCGAAGCCGATACAGGACGTCTACGCGCAGGTGACACAGCTTTTCAACTCGGCGCCTGATCTGCTCGAGGATTTCAAGCAATTTCTTCCAGAATCCGCTGCTCAACACCGTGCAGCTCAGGCAAGGCAGGCGGCAGAGGAGCAATACATGTTCAGCAACGTCCGCGGCGAGCCTGGTGGAACTCCCCAGATGCACCACACACCAAGAAACGAGCAGGGACCTGGACGTCTGCCTCCAGTTGGCAACTTTGCTCCCACACCAAGTGCTAGCCGCGACAACAAGAGGAAGCGTGGTGACAGGCAGGGAACGGTGGCTAGCTCGACTGCGATGCCGACCTCTATGCCAATGGATGGAGCTGCCGCTGGTCAGAGGGGCGGTCTTCCAATTGGGACGGGCATGGCCAAGGTGAGTGCACTTCGTTTGCTTTTCTATCTGCACGGACCATTTTCACTTCACTGCTGTTTTCCTCCCTGTTGGTCAATTTCCCTGCCCACAAACAGCAGAGCTTCCTTATCGTTCTCCTTTGGTTCTTGATGCTGGCCCAAGTCTCTCTGCTCTGGTTTGTTGGGCCACTCTCTTGAACCAATCCCTTCCCCATGCAGATTGCTTGGTTTACTAGACCAGCGTCTCTTTGCGCCCACCAGCTTCATCAGCTGCAAGCTTGACCATTGCTAATTGTTTCCTTTGAAGCGCCCTAAGCAGCACGGTGCGAAGCAAGCAGGCATCGCAGACGGCCCAGCTGTTTCGCCGACGTTGACTCCCGCTCCCCCGGAACCGATGCCGCCGACCACGTCGCTCGCGGCTCAGGCCGATGAGCTCGCTTTCTTCGATCGCGTCAAGAAGTACATCAGCAACAAGAACACCATGAACGAGTTCCTTAAGCTGTGTAACCTCTTCTCTAATGATCTCATTGACAAGTCGCTACTGCTGCACCGCGCACAGTCCTTTATCGGCGGAAACCCCGAGCTCATGAATTGGTTCCGGAAATTTTTGGAGTTTGACAAGGAAGAGGACAAACTTGAGAACCGTCCCAAACCCCCAAGTGGCCGCGTTGCTCTGTCGAATTGTCGTGGCCTCGGCCCCAGCTATCGCCAGCTTCCTCGTGCGGAGAAGATGAGAACTTGTAGTGGTCGCGACGAATTGTGTCACTCGGTCTTGAACGATGAGTGGGCTAGTCACCCCACCTGGGCCTCTGAAGACAGCGGCTTTGTGGCTCATCGCAAGAATCAGTTTGAAGAGGGTCTGCACAGGATCGAGGAGGAGCGCCACGATTACGACCACACCATCGAGGCATGTGTGCGGACGATTCAACAACTGGAACCCATTGCTCAACAGCTCATCAATATGGCCCCTGAAGAAAGGGTTGTGTTCAAGTTACCAACCAACCTTGGAGGTCAGAGCGAGACCATCTTCAAGAGAGTCATCTACAAGATCTACAACCGCGAGAGGGGTAACGCTGTGATCGAACACCTCTTTACCACTCCATACACTGTCATTCCGGTTCTTCTCAACAGGATGAAGCAGAAGTTGGAGGAATGGAAGGCCGCTCAGCGTGAGTGGGAGAAGGTGTGGCGCGAGCAAACCCAGCGGATCTTCTGGAAGAGCTTGGACCACCAAAGCGCAAGTGCCAAGGCTGCCGACAAGCGTCAGTTCCAAGCAAAGACTCTTCAGAACGAGATTCAAGTCAAGTACGAGGAGCAGAAACGCCAGCGGGAGGTGCAGGGTCTCCCTGTGCCCAAGTATCAGTTCGAATACTCGTTTACCGACGTCGATGTCCTCCTGGACGCGTCGCGGTTGCTCCTGATGCACGCAGAGAACAGCAACTCTGCCGAGTCACACCGTCTCTATACCTTTGTCAAAGAGTTTGTTCCTCTCTTCTTCGGCTTGGACGCGCAAAAATTTGACCATGCCATTGGGTCTCCTCAATCCGACTACACCGATGACGAGATGGGTGGGACCGAGGAGCCTTCTCGGCGCAGTTACAAGGTCAATGGCAAGAACCAAGACCTGCGCCGCGGTGTCCTCGACCCTGGCCGCAGTGGCAAGGCTTCTCGCAAGGACGCCGACGATAGTGTCGCCTCTGGCAGCCGCGGCAGTACTCCCGAGGCCGGATCTGTGGGTGACGAAGAGATGGCAGACGATGCAGATGCGCCCCAAACCAGCAACGCGACCTCGGATCGATGGCTCGAGCACCCTGTCGATGGAAACGTCATGGACGTCCAAGACATTGCTCCTGATTGCCCGTACAAGCGCGACACGTACAACATGTACTGCAACCTCCCGATTTACTGCTTCTTCCGGATGTTTGTAATTCTTTACGAGCGTCTGGCAAATCTGAAGAAGAATGAGGACAAGGTGCATGAACTCGTTGAGAGGGCGCAGCAGACAAAGCCAGCTCTCGATCTCAACCTCATTGACAAACGTCCAGAAGACTTCTTCCGCGACACCTCGCCAATGGCCAACTTCTACCAGCAGGTCTTGGAGATGTTCATGGACCAGATCAAGGGTGAGATTGAGCTCAGTCAGATTGAGGAGACGCTTAGGCGGTATTACCTCCAGACTGGATGGCAGCTCTACTCATTCGACAAGCTCCTCAGCTCGTTGGTCAGGTTCGCAATCGCGCTGCTGAGCAGCGATTCCAAGGACAAGACATATGACATCTACCAACTCTTCCGCAAGGACCGGTCTCAAGAGGAGACGACCCACGATGCCGAGCTCAGCTATAGAAGGACGGTTGAGAAGTACTCCAAGGACGGCGACGTGTACAAAATATCATATGTGAGTATCGCCGATTCAGCTCTAATGACCATTCGCCTAACGTAAGTAGAACAAACCAAGCGCAGTTGCTCGCGTCATGATCTTCAAGCGCGAGGAACCGACGTTTGATGCCAAGCAGGCCAGCCACGAACAAAAGTGGCGTGCATACCTTTCCTCCTACACCAGGATTGCTCCGACAGAAGGCGTCCCCCATGGTCGCGTTCGCTGGCCTGTCCTTCGAAGGGACATTCCCGGCGACGACGAGGACCAGGAAGAACAATTCGACGAGATCAATCGGAGCCAAGAAAGTCTTACCATTCGCATCAGTCTCGAAAGATTTCACATAGTCTTCGAGCCTGGCTCGTTCGAGTATTTGGTTAAGAACGACCGAGCGCGCAGCGGTGGGAAAGACGGCTTGGCTGAGATGGAGCAAGTCAGAGAGAACCGCTCCAACCTGGCCCACGAGAAACTCGTCATGAACAATGCCTGGATGAAGGACCTGGACAAGGATGTCGTCGATTCCAGGAAGGCCAGTTTCATGAAGCTTGTGGAGGGTGGCTCAAAAGCTTCGGAGGGCGAGTCGAAAGGGGACGACGACGTTGAGATGACGAGTTCATGAGCTTGGCTTATTTCTTGCAGCGAGATCAAATCGGCTTGGTTGTGGAATTACACGATGGCAACGGGCGTCATGGGCGTCGGCAGGCACATGAAGGAACGGGAGGTGGGCTGCCAAACTTTTTAGGAGGCGATGGGATCAGGATTGATTGATTGATTGAACGGGAGTCTGAGTTTCTGGAGGAGTGCCTTTTGTTGTTTGTGAATTCTACTCTTTCCTTTTTCGATTGACCCTTTTGTGCTCTCTATTCCTTTTTGCCCACTTCCTCTCGGAACATTGCTGGATTGGACTGACTGGCTGTACAATATTGGCATGAGTTTACCTCCGACTGTCCGTCGATTTTGCAGGCGGTCTTTGGAATTTGGTGATGGATCTCTCAGGCACCCAGTACCATTTTATGTGTATGCCTAGGTAATGTAGACAATGGTCACTTTCTCATGCTACTTCTGTAAAAGATTTTCCTACTAACAGGACATAAGGAGTGTTCGAACTTTCGCGAGGTCCCGGTTAACTCGACGTGATGGATGACGTCACGGAGTCACGTGTCTTGGCGTCCCGAGTCGCGTCCTTGACGCGTCTTCCAACACTAGCTTTACTTTACCCGACAATCTAACTGACGCCACTTTCAATTCCACAGCTTCTCATTTTCTCTACATCGAAGACTCGTTCTCTGTTGATGACCTTGTTGATGCCTGTATTTGACCATCAATGAACCAACGCCATCATGGCGTTTAGCGACGCTCTCACTCCGCCAACCACGATGCACGCTCTGCCGCGCGACACCTCTAGTGTTCTATCATCCGCGCAGCTGCTGACATCCCCAACTGCTGTGGCAAAAGAGCTTATCGATAATGCCTTCGATGCTCACGCAACCTCCCTCACGCTCGAGATATCTGCAAACACCATCGATCTGATCCAGCTTCGCGACAATGGCCACGGCATTCCACCCGCCGACCGCCCACTTACCGCTCGGCGCCACTGCACCTCAAAGATCCGCTACCTCGCCGACGTCGCGCGTCTTGGGGGCGCCACCCTAGGCTTCCGCGGCGAGGCACTGGCAGGGGTTGCCGAGTGCGCCGGCACGTTTCAAATCGTCACACGCGTCGCGGGCGAGGCGGTCGGAGCCTCCATGGAATTTGGCAGCAATGGCGAGCTCAAGGAGCAGCCGGGCCGCAAGAGCCATCCGGTTGGCACGACGGTGACGGCAAAGGGCTTCTTCGACCGCTGGCCAGTCCGCAAGCAGGCGGCTCTGAAACACGCGGACAGAGTCGTGGCGCAGGTCAAAAAGTTGATGATGGCGTATGCGGTGACCAGGCCGGCGGTGCGCTTCCAGCTCAAGGTCGTCAAGGGAAAGGGCAAGGCCGGTGCGGCTGCCGCAAAGGGCGATTGGGTCTACGCTCCGAGCCCTGGGAAGCTTTCCATGCAAGACGCGTGCTTGAAGGTGTTTGGGGTGGGTTGCGCGAGCCAGTGCGACTTGGTGGTGCATGAAGAGGACGGCTTCACGGTGGAAGGGTTGGTCCCAAAAGTCGAGGCTGATCCGGGGAAAATTAGCGGAATCGGACAATTCGTCAGCGTGGACGCAAGACCTGTCTCTACTTCCAAGGGAACACTCAAAAAGGTTGCCGAGCTTTTCAAGGACCGATTGAAGAAGAGTGGAAAGTCTTTTGAGGGCATCAAGGATCCCTTCCTCCGCTTGGAAATCAAGTGTCCGCCCGAAGCGTATGACCCGAATGTGGAGCCGGCAAAGGACGACGTCTTGTTTGTGGAACCGAACCTGGTGTTGCAGGTCGTTGAAAGCTTTCTGGCAAAGGCTCTTCCGGAACAACAGCGACACGATCTTGCCGAGCAGCTTACTCAAGCTGCCGGGTTGTTTGAGGAGCACGCAGCTGGGGGAGGCGCTCCATTGCCGAATATACCTGGGTTAAGACGACCACATATTGAACCTTCGACCAGTCCACGTGAACAAATAACACCTCGAAAAGAGCTCACACTTCCAATTCGGCCAGACGAGGGCTGTAGGGTATCGAATGAAGCTGCAGCTGATGAGGGCCATGAAGTGGATGAACTCCGCCTTCTCTCTGAGCGTCAAGCCTCAGTAGGCGCACACACAGCAATTCCGTCGAATGAAGATGGTTTCAGCATTGCCGAATCCCACCTTGATGGTCAGAATCATCGCATTGATCATTCCATAGCTACGGCCTCGGATTGCATCGATGATCGAGCAACAAAAAGAAGACGGACGTGGAAGTCCAACATGTACGATTTCGACATGGAAGACATTCCACAAGAGATTATTGACGCTTGGCATCCGTCAGAGCCGGAAGAAGATGTAGACGACTCGGAAAATCTGAACGGCGGTGTCACCCTGTCCAATCCGTGGACGATGGCCAAGATGAATGCATCTTCCACAGCGCGAAAAGTACCGCAGCCGCGTTCTTCTCGACAGCTTACACCTTTGACGGAGAGATCGCCAGCGCAACTCAACGTCTCGGCTTCTACGCCAGGTTCATCATCTCCACTGAGACAGCAACAGCTTCCAAGTCCACAAACGTCCTCATCCCCTATACGAAATGCAAGTGTTCGCGATGACTTTGAAATGGAACAAGGTACAAGATGTCTTCAAAGGCCTTCGGAGGAATTTCATGAGAACCGACCCGTGCCCATCTCTCCTCAGACTCCTCCTCAGCCGCAAACTCAGAGCCTTGGCTTCCAGCCCGTCAACAATTTCGTCCCTATCAACCGCCCAAACAATGGACCGACCCTTGGTCAGCGCCCAAATCTGCCAGCAGCAGCAGAACAACAGCAATCAAGAGCACAAAACCAGCGTCCCGGAGGCCGCGTAAACAAGCCTTTCAAGTTGCCCATGATTTCCAAACATCCCAAAGCATCAACGGCTGCAAACTCAAGGCGCTCTGGTGGCAGACGCTTTGAACCCGAGTCCTTTGCCCCGGAGTGGCAGGGCCGCGGCGCACGCCATAATTCTGCTGATGGACCGGATCCGATCTTTGACGTTCCCGAACGTGATCCCAATCGTGACATTCGGGAGTTCATGGCGAACAGGATCGGACAGCGCCAAGGTCCTGCTCTTTTCGAGCCACCCGTCATTGATCCAGATTACACTGTTGACAGAGAACCGCAAGCTGCACGGCAGACGAGGAGTTCGGAGAGGACTGCGTTGCTGCCCGACTCTGCTGCTCCAAGCAACCGCGAACACCAGGACTTTATCAGCCCAAATCAAAGCGGGAGCAGAAGGGCAGGCGTATCACAGGGGCCATCGGACCAAGACGAGCAACTTCCTGTACAGTCTCCATCACACGCTCAAGTCCACACGCGACAGCTGCGCCCTCGTTCCGCATCGACCAGCGCGACTGCTGGACACGATGCTCCCCTTCAAGACCGCGACACGGCCTCTTCGCGCCCCAGCACGCGTCGCCGGACCCGCACGCGAACCAAGTCGCACTCGGCGCACCTGCCACTCGAGCGCATCCCCAGCACCTCGCGGACGCAAAACCTGTCCCTCACCCTCTGCACCGGCGGTGTGCGCGCCATCTCGGAGAATTTGCGCAGGCTCGACGCGTCGGCGTACGACCAGCTCGACTGGATGGACGAGGCGGCACAAGGCGCGTACGACTGCTTTGGCTTCGAGGAGATGCGGACGGTGCGTCCGGGCATTGTGGCGGCTTTGGCGACAAGGCTGAGGGCCTGTGTGCAGCGAGCTACGGCGGACGAGGGCTGTGCTGTCGCCGACGAGCACGTGTTTGAAGAGGTGGTCGCGGCGGCTCTGGGGCGCGAGAGCAAGAGACGTGAGGGCGTTGCTTGTGGCGGAAGCTTTGCAACGACAACGACGGCGGGCGAGGACGAGATGCTTGTGATTCAGTGACGAGCTGCGTGGTGAGCTGCGGACTGGGAGGTGAGCTTTGTCTTGCTGATCTTCGCTCATAGGGGTGTCCATTTGTCGCAATGTTGTGGTATCTGATGTTGCTCTTTGGCTTGGAGTAGTTTCGCATGCTCTGGCTCTGCGTTTCTGTCGTCGTTATTTTTTGCTAGACACATACCACGCCGCCTCGACAAGAAGGACGACTTGCCACACCTGTTCTCCAGCCAGTCCAGTCCAGCACATGTAGGGAGAAGTGGCGGAGTCGTCGTCCGTCTGTCAAGTTGAAATCGAAATCAAAAAGTCCTGCGCGTGTGCCAGGGCGCAATCCGAAAGCCCCTGAGGTGTAGAACAAGCGATGAGACCGCTTCCCTCGGAGTAGTAGTAGTACGTGCGCCGGCCTGCATGCGTCTTTGCTGTCAGTCCACTTGTTTTGGACGAAGATCTGCGCTTTGAACATTGGGGCTGCTGCTGCTGCCAACGACGACCCGAACCTGCCCGAACTCCCTAATTCTCCATGTCCTCTCCTGCTGCCTTGACGCACCGACGATGTACCTGTGCGTCCGGTCTGGCGGCGGTGGCGGTGGCTGTCTGCGACGATGATGCCGGGGAAGAGGGAGGAGGAGGACCTCCCTGTCGGTCAGGATGCGTCTCCTGAATGGCCGAACATGCCGGCACATGAGCCACCACATCTAAGTCTCTGCATGGCATACAGGAGGACCTTTTAAAAGACGGCGCTCGGGATCTTGGGTGCGGACGCAAGAACCCCTCGTCGTTGGATGAGGGCGTATACCTAGGTCGAGTATCCAAGTGCTTCGAGCGAGGAGAAGGCTCTCCCTTTGACACCGCCGACTACCGGGCAACTAAGTGCAAGTACAGCAGCAGTGATTGTGGCTCGCTAGCTGGCCTGTTCCGCGGATTGTTTCAGGGGAGCTTCGTCCGGTACACGTAGAGAACGTTTTTGTCTAGTGGGCGTGACAGTGATGCCGCGTGGCTTCCATCCGGACCTCGCGACATGAATGGTTAGATAACAGTGCCTTGCCCGGTTAATGCAAATGGGTTGTATGATGCTTCTGCCCAGCAGCAGGTATGGGGCACGCACGCCGTTTTCTGTCCGCCCTCTTCAACGGCTCCAGCAGCAAACGTCAAAACTCAAGAGTGATGTGGTCCGTCGGCTGGCCGTTGCAGAGAAGAAAAAGGGTGAAGCAAAATTCAGACGAGAGATAATGTACACTTGGAAAGAGGGAACAAGAATTCTCGAGCAAAACGACCAACAACAACAACAACAACAGCGTCTAAAGAAGCAGCAGCAACAGCAGCAGCAGGCAAAGCGCTAACCTCCCCCGTCGCCAAAGCCTCGCAAGGCAAAACGGGAAAAAAAAAATAAAAAATAAAAGAAATAAATCGAACAATACCGCCGACGCGGGTCACCACCGTCGCACATACAGCCGTCGATTCAGCCATTTTCTTGGCCCTACGTGCGAAGTTGCGACCACGCACCTACTGCCAGCGCCTCCAACGAGCCTAGCGCCGCGGCGGCTCCGCCCGATGCAGCAACAATCGTCCATCTACCAAGGTATTTCTCGGCTTGTCGTGGGGAGAAGAAGGGAAAAAGGCGGTGGGCCGTGGGGCATGGGCAGCGGTGGCACCATCGTCCACCACCCACTCACCCGGGACTTCCAAAGAGGAAGCGGTAGGGGGGGTACTTTGGGGACGAGGGCAGAGCAACAGTCGAGGACGGGGAGAGAGGCAGGGCTCTCTGTATGGCAACAGGGGCAGGAAGGATCTGTAGAATGGAGGAAGCCACGGGGGGGTTGGTCAGTAGGTGGAGTCTGCCGGGGCTCGGGCACTCTTCGACGGGCGGGCACTGAGACGAGATGGATTGGGACGAAATGAAGTTTACCGATGGGGAGGTAGGGCGGCAGGCGCCGCGCGCGCGGACGACGAGGCAAGGGGAGGGAGGGAGCAACAACAAGCATGGGCGGCAGTCAGTTCGGGCTGCAGGGGAGCAAGGCAGACGACGACGATCCCTCTCCGTCGTCGTCCCGGCAGAGGAACGAGCATTCTGCTGCTTTGCTTTCCTGCTTGCCTGTCCGCTGCATGCTGTGGCACGCGTGCACCACCCACCGCGAATCGGCATGGCTGGATTGCGAAAATGTTCGTATCGGTCGAAGGGGGCACCGAGGGACGAGAACAAATATGGGAGGCCAAGGCAAGACGCTGCTGCGTCCGATAACGACATGATGATGTGGTTGCGGGTGCAGGGTGTTTGCATCTTGTTGGTGCGCTGGAACTGCCGTCCGTCTGCTTTGCACTCCCGCTTAGAGCAGAGCAGAGAGCACTTTACGAAAGTGGGCTGATTTTCGTACGTGGGTACAAGGAAAAGCCCGTCCGGAGACAGAATGCTAGGCCTAGGTGCGTTGACAACACCACGTGAAAAGCTTGTGCCAGCGACACCAAGTCGGAAGGGATTGTTTGAGAAATGGCGGTGTTTCCTTCACTTCTTGCAAGATCGCCTGCTGATTGGCCAAATTGTTTGCGCTGCAGTATCCACCATGGACTTTGTGGTGACAACAAGACCACGGGGTCGCAATGGTTGTAGATGGGATCTGCCGCGCAAGGTTTCCTCAATCGGGACTGGGTGCCAGTGAGGTGATGACGAAGTTTTGTGGACGAACCAGGGCATGATTTGAGGGAACAGCGTCAACATCTCCAGATCCCTGAGACGGGAAAAGGAGATCAAGTCGGGGCAGCACGTCATTCTGCCAGGCTGGAGCGTGGCTCATCCTGGGCGAGCCAAATGCCGCGGTGGATGGCGGTCGCAGCAAAGGCAAAGGTGGCCAATGAGGAGAAAACGCCCGCCATGCCCAGCCGACCGAACTCTTTGCATCTTTCTTCGGCCGTTACGACTGGTCAAGATGAGTTCCTCGCAGAATATTCAGCCAATGGATTGAAAGATTCGAACGGCAAAGAGGAATAAGACAACAAGTCTCGAGTTCGTGGCAGCACGGTTCATGGAGAAGGCAATGCGGAGATGCTACCGGCCAAGCAGGAGGCCTCGATGGGAGGACGGCCGGGGTGTCGTCCACTAGTAATACGCTGTCGGGTGGTGCGTTGAGAAAAGCAGGGAATGTAGCCTTCGGGCTCTCCTTGCTTGCCAACCTCTTATTCGGGCATGGGGTCGATCCGGTGCATTGGGTCAGCGCTTGTGTACTTGGGACAGTGAGCAGGCATCAAGTGTCTTTCCTGAGATGCTTTGATGGTGTCATTGTTTGGGGGAATTTGCTCTTACTTATAGGACGCAAGCCAGACTTAGCGCCGACATTGAAATCAGGATCGCAACACTCCGCAGATATCTGTCACTGCTTTTGCCGTGGGTTTTGTCTAATCGATGTTCTGTACGACTTTCGACGAGGTTCTGGAAAGTGTCCTTCATCTCATTGTGTGCCTGGTTGCTGTGGGTTGGAAAAGAAGAGAAAATATACAGTGTCAGACGGCTTGTACTGTTCCTACGAGCCATGTTAGTTTACCCAGTGTAAAAGACGTGAGACACGTCAGTCTGTCGTCCTGTTCCTGTAGCAAGTGGCCCTTGGAGGCAACAAAAAACAAGTACAAGGGTGTTTTCCAGGTACTTGCAGGCTGCATGCTTGTCGGGAGGGATACCAAAAATTGGGAAGGACAGAAATGCCGAAAAAAATTGTTGACAATCAGTGTCGTAAGTCCACGAGCCCCTGAGCAGACAGTAAGTCCCATGTTCAACTGCTCGTATGCCTTGAGCGAACCGCAACGAGCGCGATCATGTCGAGTAGGAGGATAGATGAAGACGCCCAGCCTCATCCATCGTTGCGGCCATCGTATTCAAGGACATAAGATCTCTTTAGTGGGCCGCAGGAGCCGACCACATGCAAATTACGGCGCCGTTTTCCATATTCGAGTTTTGCAGTTGGGCGTCGAGGCGATGACTTCCCTCGCATGTCTTCTAGCCTCACGCTCCGCTGTCCTTTCACTGGAGTAGCCAAAATTGCACTTCGCTTTGGTCAAGAAAGTCCGCCGTTGAGTGAAACAAACCACAGCGCAGGGAAGACGATTTGTCCACAGGGCAAGTCTTGAAAGCTTCAGGAGCAAAGCCTCACGCCATGCCAAAGATCGCCATTCAGCAGCTTTGACTTGAACACACGAACAGTGATGTGAGTTCCAGGCAGCAACCAACAAGTGGGTGGTTTGCCTGCCTGCATGAAGGAAAATGGGAAGAACCGTTGACAATTTTCGCTCCGCGCCGTCGTCAATGCGACGCAAACGGGTACGACCGATGGAAGCCTTACCAACAACCGTCGACATGTGAATGCAAAGCAAGGCGAGCAGCAGCAGCCTCGATATTCCAGTTGAGCACTGAGAAAGTCCGTGGGGAGGGGCGGATTTCCCATGCCTGCGCCTTGGTTTTGAACGCACGTCGTCGGCAACTGTCAGCGCCGTTGACACTTTTGACGTTTGAAACAGCGGACGCGTGCGGGACGTCCTCTGGTAGCCGAAGGGTCTGGCGACGTCGACTGGAAAGCATCATGAGGCTTTCAAACGACCCAAGGGTCGTGTCGGTTGTCGAAATGCTTGATTTTGGCGTCGCGCGTCTCGGCAAGCGTTGACGCCGAGGTTTTGAACGAACGGAGGCCGGAGTCCTTGATTTTTCGGACTATTATCGCAGACAAACGCTGGTATGGACGGGACGAGAAGCTCCGATGAGGCTTCAAGAGGTGGGCGGCTTGTGTGGGAGTCCTCGACCCGGCTTCCGTCTCTTCACCACGCCTCTGTTCCTACTCACAGAGCGCTCATGGCCGCCGACCCCGATCTCAAGGACGTTGAATGGAAAGAGAGCGAAAAGTGTAAGATTGACTGACGGCACAAGGAAATACAGACATTGCTCCTCCTGAGTTGCGTTTTCATTGTCGTTGTCATGAGATCAAGAAGCTACACACGACGCAGGGAGCGAGAGAAAGAGCTTGGGATTCGGTGTCACACAAACCACCACCTCAGTCAATCCAACAAAAAACATCAGAAAAATTCCCGTCCACCGTCCAAATCCTCTCTCGCCTGCCGCACCACTCTTACCTCTTCGCAGCGTCAACAAGCAACGGTCCTGGTCTCGGCATAAAAAGTACCACCGAGTCGACGGACCCGTTCCCACCACACCCGCCGGAGAAAAAAGACATTGCCTCTCTCCCTGCCCCGTTATTGAGCAATTGAGGCAACATCTTCTCGAACCCTTATCTCCGCACCTAGCTCCGCGCCCACCGGCACGACGACAGCTCGACCGAGCTCGACTGGAAGCACGTCAGAGACGACAGACCGCGTCCTCTTCCTCCTCCACCTCGTCGAACCTTCTCTTTTCTTTTGGCGACAAGCATTCAATTGGGGTGCTACTTTTGGTCTAACGCAGCAGCAGCAATCGAGACGAACTTAGACGCCGAATCAAAAATGGTCAGGGCACAGGACGTCAAGGCGGCTTGTAGGAAGGTGCGTACATACATGTACCTACCTAGCGATGGCATTGGCATCGACATTGGCATGCCTCATGTTTCCATCTCTCTCCCTCTCTCGTGTGTGCTAGGTAGCGTCCAAAGGCATCTGATACTAACGCGTCAATCTCCTCCAGGTCGTCTGCATAGGGCGCAACTACGCGTAGCTCTCCCTCCCCCCATCCATCCATCCCTCCTCTCCCCACCCCTCCTCCATCGTCCAGTCCAAACATCCCAAAACGTCCCGTCCAAAACGCAAACAAACCAAAAAAACAATCTAACACCCCCGCGCCTCGTCGCCAAACAGCGACCACATCAGCGAGCTCAACAACACGCGGCCCAAGCAGCCCTTCTTCTTCCTGAAGCCGCCGTCGTCGATCCTATGCGCCGACAAGGGATTGGGCGCCAGTCTGCTGCGCCCCCGCGGCGTCAACACGCACTTCGAGGTAGAGCTGGGCTTGGTCGTCGGACGCGACGTGCGCGATTTGCATCCCGAGGATGGCGAGGGCGCGCTGGGCGCTATTGCCGGTATGTATAGATGGAGGGGCGTTTGGTTGGGTGGTGGTGGTGGTGTTGTTGTAGCCTGCTGGCGGTTGCGGGGAGCGGATGGGAAAGAAGAGAGGGGAGGGGAGGAGAGGGGTGGGATCAAGACCAGCAGGAAAAGAAGAGACGAGACGAGACGATGAAGCAGAGACAGTCCACGTTTTATCCATTGAAAACAAGCTAATACCAGCAACCACCACCATCTAGGCTACCTCCTCTCGATCGACATGACAGCGCGTAACGTGCAAGAAGAAGCCAAGCGCAAAGGGCTGCCATGGGACATTGCCAAAGGCTTCGACACGTTCCTGCCCATCGGCTCGCCGCTCATGCGCAGCGCAAGCAACAAATACCGCGACCTGGACCCGCACAACCTGCACCTCAGCCTCAGCGTCAACGGCAAGACCAAGCAGTCCGATAGCACCAACCTGATGCTGTTCCGCATCCCACGCATCCTCTCCGACATTAGCAGAGTCATGCAGCTCACCCCCGGCGACATTGTGCTGACGGGTACGCCCAAGGGTGTTGGGCCTGTCGTCGCTGGTGATAAGATGACGGCCGAGCTCAGGAATGGAGACGCGAATGGCGAGGTGCTCTCGGAATTGGAGGTCGATGTGAAAGACCGCGAAGGACCGTACGAATTTAAGGAGACGTAAGCAATGTATGTTGTCGATAGAGTAAAGAGCCAGATTGAAAAGCAAGGTAAATATGGTAAACGGACGCGCATTCTGATCATTCTATCACTCCTCGAGTGCAGGCAGGTCGTAGACAGGAAGGTATCTTTTCTTCCTTTTGGTTGGGCGGCTCTGCGCGTGGGATCCTTGTCCAGTCTGCTTGCGATGATCTTGTTCGGGTTGTTGATTCTTCGGCTGCGCCGACGTTGTCGACGCCAGTCCGCGGTTGGCTTCTTGAGTCTGCGTTCGCGTTTGCGTCTCCAACCGAGTGCTCCGCCTAGTCTCGACCTTTCGCCGCTGATCCAGTCGCGGGTAACCCTGGTTCATGCTCAGACTGCCGTCTTGACCAGTAGGGGCCGTACTGCCACTCCCCCCAAGCGTGTTCTCCCCAGCCGACGACTTTCTTTTCCTGGGCGAGCTGAGCGTGCCTGTCGCCTTCTTCGAGTGGGCCTTCTTGGTCATCTCCAGCTGTCTTGGATTGTGAACATCATGGTGTTGCATCGTCTCTTTTGTTGAGGGAACGGTCGGGTCAGGCCTCGCAAAGATTGACTCAATTCTTTCCCGAGCATGCTGAGTGTCAGCGT
Source organism: Phyllosticta capitalensis (assembly GCF_038381095.1). Classification (NCBI taxonomy): domain Eukaryota; kingdom Fungi; phylum Ascomycota; class Dothideomycetes; order Botryosphaeriales; family Phyllostictaceae; genus Phyllosticta; species Phyllosticta capitalensis. Next base: position 373,357 of record NW_027117450.1, on the reverse strand, counting down.
AGCGAAATATCAGACGCTGAGTCTTCGGGTCCTTTCTAAGCGACATGGTATTCTGCTGTGCATGCGGATTTGGAACAGCAGTGGCCTGATTTTCTACCGGAGAGGCTCTCACAACGGAGTCTTGAGAGCAATGCTGCGGTTGAGCTTCGGGCCCCCTCAATCTCTTCTCAGGGGACCTCTTCTCACGATTGTCTCCATGAGACGACACCCGACTTGCTCGACGCGGCTCCACTAGACTCTGACATTCCGGGTGGTTGCGAGGAGACCTCCGAACGTAAACATGGCCTTGCGATTGAGAGGATTGAGAGATCTGAGGTGGCTTAAAAACAACATTCTCTTGGACTGCTTGGTGAGCACCGCCAGGTCGAGGCAGCTGGGTGGACCGCGTGATATCCTTTGCCGGGGCCTCTGGACGAGTACGCAGAGGTTGATGGGGTTGAGTGGCCCGAGCAGGTCGGGTATGTTCAGACTGCTGCGCGGGGGTATCAAAAGCAGGTGTGGTCCGAGTGAGTGCGTTTTCCTGGACTGCTGGATGGACGCGAGGTCGAGGTAACTGAAGTGGCCGCTTGGAAACATTCTCCGTGGCTTCTGGACGATTACGAGGAGATTTGGCGGGTCGAGCGGCCTCAGTAGGTTGAGACTGCGGCACGGAGGCATCAACACCAGAAACTGTGCGAGTACGTTTGCGAGTCTGGGCTGGTTGGGGGCTTTCAAAAGGTTAGTCTGATCCTGCCAGTCATCGCCAGCATGGAATGTTGCGCACCTCTGCTGCTTCTCTTGTGTCATCTCTGGCTCCTGTGTTTCCTCTGGCTGACTCCTGGGCACAAGGACAGTCGCAATAGTAGAAGCGTCCTGTACCTGGGTTGCCAGATTCTCCGACCTCTCCCGCTTGAGCTCTCTCATTTCTTCCTGGAGCTTTTTGAAGTCCGTGGCAAGTTGTCCACTTTGCATCTTGACAGCTTCAAGCTCTCCACGCATACCTTGATTCTCCGTTTTCAGGTTGACCACTTGACTTTCCCAATCATGGTCGTCGTGTTTCTTGGTCAACTTCCCCTTGCTTTTGAGAAGCAGAGCTGTGCTCTGCTCCTGCTGGCCGAGTCTCTGCGAGACATCCTGTATCATGCCGAGAAAGGTCTTGAGGCGGCCATCCTTCTCATGGTCATTTGTCTCCAGCACCTTGGTCTTGAGGCATTGACGTTCGATGTGGGCCTTCGCCTCCTCCAAGCCTCTGTTCATGCCGGTGGTGAGCAGAGATGTGCTTTGTTCCTGCTGGCCAAGTCTTTGCGAGACATCCTGTATCAAGCCGAGAAAGGTCTTGAGGCGACAATCCTTCTCATGATCATTCGTCTCCAGCACCTTCGTCTTGAGGCACTGCCGTTCAATGTTTGCCTTCACCTCCTCCAAGCCTCTATTCACGCCCGCATTCGCCGTCGCGCAAGCCTGCCTGCATTGATTCGTCTCGTCAGCAACCTGCGACGACTGCCGCTCCACCTGTGCCAGTCTCGCCATCAGCTCCTTGAGGGTTTCCTGGGTCGCATTCTGGGCTGCGAGGGTGGCGTCGAGGCGCCCGGCAATGAACTTGTGCTCTTGTTTGATGCGGTAGAGATATTGCAGCGTTCGGCCCACTTGCTCTGAGTCGTCGAGTGTCATTTTGAGCGTGCGGATGGGCTGGTGAGGTGTGAGCAATGGAAGCTGTTGCGGTAGCCAAGCAAACTCACAACTACTCGACTTCAACACACAACGGGACAGGCGCAAAGATTCGAGGCACTCTCTAGATTTGGATTTCTCGTTGCATTGGTGCATCCATGTACAATGTGCCGACAAAACCTGGGTGGTACAGGGAGGCTGAGCGCGATGAGTGGAATCGCTGGCTCAATGTAGTGCTGGTCTGGCCGGAGAGAAATGCTGGTGTAAATCTGAGAGGTGCAAGGAAATTCAAAGCGAGGTGAAGGAGCAGCGATGATGCGAGTCTCTCTGTCAGGTTGCAGGAAAAGAGGTTGGAGATGCAGAGGGTTCGTGGTTGACGTGCGAAAGGCTTCCTTCCTCTTGTGGTAGTCACGCTAGGCAGCGCTGCACCAACCACGGGCATGCGCTTTGCTTGCTGTCACAAATGATCGACGACCCGGGGAGCATGTCAAATCGTCCCGCTCAGTTGATCACCCAGAGCTGGGATGGCACGATCCGTCCATGGTCGAGAGCACTGGACGTCATGTCTCTACCGGCTACGACCAACCTCAAGACGTGGCAATCCGAATCACCAGCATAGCACGGGTTGAACATATTCCATCTATTAAGGAAAAAAAGGCATTACTGTCGTCCCGAACGCATCTGAGGCGTTGAAAAAATCAACCACTTCCGCGCCCCGACGAAACCACGAAAGCAATCTCTACATACAAAGCGATGAGCCGATGTAAAGACCGCAGCAGATCCCGCGAGAAAACCATCGAATGACGATCTTCCCTTTTCGTCTAACTAGCCCTTTTGAGAGAAAAGCATTTTGACATGAAAAGCACGAACGCCAAGATGCAGCAAAGACCAAATGTGCCCATCAGCGTCTCAACCTTTTTGCAGCAGCTCCCGAGCTGCTGTCTGGAGGTGCCCACTGCGGCACCAGAGACCACCGAACCCTTTGATGAGTGCTTCAATGAAACGGGGAATCAACAAAGCTGTCATCGCTTGGGAGCGTGATCGAAATCGTAAACCATTCGTTTAGATGAGGTCTGCAGATCAAGTTAGCTACGCGTCTGAAGATGGGACGGATCAAAACATACCAGCAACGTTCATGGGCATCTCCTCGATCTGAGTGCTGTAGAACTGCTCAATCTCGCGCATCATGCGGACGTCCTCAGCGGTGACGAAGTTGATGGCGACACCCTTACGACCGAAACGACCACCACGACCGATGCGGTGAATGTAGTTCTCACGGTTGGCGGGGAGGTCGTAGTTGATGACCAGGGAGACCTGCTGGACATCGATACCACGGGCCAAAAGGTCGGTGGCAATCAGGACACGGGAAGAGCCCGAACGGAACTCCTTCATGATGACATCACGCTGAGCCTGGTCCATGTCACCGTGCATGGCCGAGACGGTGAAGTCACGGGCAGTCAGCTTGTCGGTGAGCCAGTCGACCTTTCTGCGGGTGTTGCAGAAGATGACGGCCTGGGTGATGGTGACCGTCTCGTACAGATCGCAGAGGGTGTCGAGCTTCCACTCCTCCTTCTCGACGGCAATGTAGAACTGCTTGATACCCTCGAGGGTAAGCTCGGCCTTCTTGACAAGGATACGGACGGGGTCGCGCATGAACTTGGTGGTGACCTCGAGGACGTCCTGGGGCATGGTGGCCGAGAGGAGGACAACCTGGGTGGACTGGGGAAGGAGCTGGAAGATGTCGTAGATCTGCTCGGTGAAACCGCGAGAAAGCATCTCGTCGGCCTCGTCGAGGACAAACATCTTCATGGCGTCGGTCCTGAGGACGCGGCGCTGGATCATGTCGTGGACACGGCCAGGAGTACCGACGACGACCTGGACGCCGGACTGGAGGGCCTTCATGTCGTCACGGACGCTGGTACCACCGATACAGGCGTGGCACTCGATGTTCATGAAGTCGCCAATGGCGACGACGACCTTCTGGATCTGCTGGGCAAGCTCACGGGTGGGAGCAAGGATGAGAGCCTGGCACTCCTTGATGTTGGCATCGAGCTTCTGGAGAACCGAGATGGAGAAGGTGGCAGTCTTGCCGGTACCGGACTGGGCCTGGGCAATGACATCGTGGCCTGCGCGCGTCGCGTTAGCAGGGTTGAGATTTGAGGAATTGGCGGGGCTCACTCACCCTTGATGACGGGAACGATGGCACGCTGCTGAATGGCAGAGGGACGCTCGAAACCGTAGGCGTAGACACCACGGAGGAGCTCAGCCTTCAGGTTCATGTTGTCGAACGAGTCGGTGGTCTCATCGTAGTTGGACTCAATCTGGCCTGTGGTGGAGCAGCTGTCAGCATCAAAGTTTGCGTTTGGACAGGTGAGCGAGGGTGTGCGCATGCCAGAGCACGGCGCCCTCGCGCGCTTGCACCTTTGAGCGACAGCGACGAAAAAACATACCCTCGGGGACCTCCTCAAGACCTTTGTCAGCCATGATTGCGATGTAAGAGTCGTGTGATCACAGGCGTTGCGCTGTGATGTCGTTGAAAAGCGTTGGTGGGGCTTTGCGCGGCGAGGTCGCGGGCGGGAGCCTTCGCGGTTTTGTGTGTGCGGCGGGTGGAAGCGAGCAGATACCGGACCCTCGTGAGTGAGAGTCGAAACGGATATCTACTGGGACGTGGAAGTTGAAATGGGTTGTGTCGGTAAAGACGATGGAGTGGGTAGGCGATGGGGGTCGCTTGAAGTTTTTTAAGAGAGCCCGGCACCCGGGAGGCGAAGGGAATTTGCGGCCAGCACAATTAGCTAACCAATTAGCGAGGGCGCTAGCCAACAACCATGGCGGCCATGTTCTCCTATCCCCCACGACCACCCACCTCTCCAGTCCTCATCTGATCTGAACCTGGACGAAAACTTCGCGGGGTACCCTCCGTCCCACGTTTCTCCTTGTCGCTCCTTTGCCTCTCCTCTCAACTTTGCTTTTTGATCGCCCCGCTTCCGGCGCACCATCTTGAGAAATAATCTCATGGCTCCTTCAGCCGTGCCAGTCAATGGATTTGACCCAAAAGACAACAGCTCTTTGTCGCGGCCAACAAAGAGGCTGCGCATCGACGACACCCTGCCTTGCTCAGAACCGGAAAGCGAGGATCCTGCTGCAATCCCTCCGCATCCACTTGGCGTGAAGCCTTCTGGCAACGCCCTCACTTCGAATGTCAACCTCAAGGCGCGTTGTGGTCACTTTGCTATACTACCTGACGAGCTCTTGGCCCAGTTTTTGGAGTTTCTAGACGCTCCCGCTCTGGTTCGCCTCGGAAGCACTTGCAAGGCGCTGTATGCTTTTACCAGATTCGAAGAACTGTGGAGAGCCCTCTTCATTGAGTAAGTGATTGAATATTTCTTTAACCTGGACCTTATTGGTGGCCACTGATCGAGTGGCATCTTGGCAAATCATGCACTTTAAATTTTTTTGGGCCAGAAATCCCTACGTGGCGGTGACCGTGGCGGTGCACGCCAGCCAACCTAGTTTGAAGGTATGACTGCACTTTTTGGGGGCGAGCAGGTGGTCCATGATACGCCAATGAAAAGCGCACAACTGCTTTGTGGAGTTGGCCATGACTGTTCATCAACATCACATGGTCTGCCATGGTCCAGGATTCATGATTGACCGACTCATCCATGACTCTGTCGCAAGCCTGCTGTGCACTTGACGGTCAATGTGCAGGACTCATCACCAGCTGCGGATTGTGCTTGACTTTTGACACATGCTGAAACTTTTCCAGATCGCGACCCGACAAGTTTCAATGGCGTGGATCATGGCGTTCTACTTATCTGGATCTTCCAGCATCCCAACAAGCCCACGTGGACTGCAGTGGGCTCTTCTCTGATGTGCTATACCGGCCGTTTCAGTGCACGTACACTCCTTTGAAGCCTTTTACAGACAGCATTCCAACAGAGAACTTGATACCGCGGCTTGCGGATTTGACCACGGAGGAGTTTTCAACAAAATGGACCAAAAAACCATTCATCCTGACATCACCCGTTAAAGAATGGCCAATATTCGGGAAATGGACCACCGAATACCTCGTCGACAAGTACGCCGATGTACCATTCCGAGCCGAGGCAGTGGATTGGCCGCTCAAAACGTACGTGGATTACATGAACAACAACAAGGACGAAAGCCCGCTGTACTTGTTCGACCGGAGTTTTGCTGAAAAGATGCAACTTGCGGTTGGTAAAGACGTCCAAGACGCGGCTTACTGGGCACCATCATGCTTTGGAGAGGACCTGTTTGCAGTCTTGGGAGACCAGCGCCCCGACTCTAGGTGGATGATTATGGGCCCGGCAAGGAGCGGGAGCACCTTTCACAAGGATCCCAATGCTACAAGTGCGTGGAATGCGCCTTTGACTGGATCCAAATACTGGCTCATGTTCCCATCGTCGGCGAGCTTGCCCCCTCCGCCTGGCGTCATTGTCTCGGAAGATTCGTCTGAAATTACGGCACCTCTCAGCATTGCCGAATATCTTCTCTCTTTCCACGAGCTCGCGCGTGCCACGCCAGGGTGTCGCGAGGGAATTTGCCACGCGGGCGAGATCCTCTACGTTCCGTCTGGATGGTTTCATCTCGTTTTGAATCTCGAAGAGAGCATTGCGCTCACGCAAAACTTTGTTCCCAGGGCAAAGCTTCCCGACGTGTTGGGATTCTTGCGAGACCAGGCAGATCAGACGAGTGGATTCAAAGACGACGTGACTGATCCATTCGGACTGTTTGTGGAGAGACTTGGAAGAGCATATCCAGAAGTGCTGGCGGAGGGAATGAAGAAGCTGGAGGAGAAGGCTAAGCCCAAAAAGGGAAAGTGGGAAGAGCTGGTGAAGGGAGGGGCTGATGATAAGGCTGAGGAGCAGGGAGGCTTCGCGTTTGGTTTCGGATTCGCGGACGACGAGGACGCCGAGATAGCGTGAGCGGACTATGAGAGTCAAAGAGGTAGATGCTGGCGACTTGGCGTGGAGCAATAATGAAGAGCGACAAAAGAAGCATTAAAGAAGCATTTGGATATGACTTGTTAGCTGTACATAGGTACCTTGGCATGTGAGCGATGGACGTGCAGCACGGATATATTCCGACAGCTCAACCCGAGGGACGCCAGTACCACTAGGTGCCGTGTAGATTGCGCGTCAATTTGCGTGCCGACTCGAGCAACATGAAGCCAAAGGAAAGATGTCAAACGAGGCGAAAACAAAACACGAGGCACGAGGGCAGTCGGCAGTCTGAGGTCGAGGCGGTGGTTGTTTGTAGAAGCGCCAGGCCGTAGCTACTTATCGGGATCCCCACCAAGTACCGCCTAGCCGTCCGAGCGCTTGCATGTTGACGACAAGGATGCGCAACGACAACGGACAACATTCGTGAGCTGCATCGCGATACATAGATGGGGGTTGGAGGATGTATGAACTCTCATCCTCGTGGCCGAAGCTGCAGGGTTGGACGAATCAAGGGCGGAGCGGGAGCACAAAGCGGCGGCGGCGGCGTGGGATTCCGTTGTTCTAGTCCGGGAAGGTCGACCAGGAAGGTCAGGGCCAAGGGGGAGAGAGAAGCAAACATCTGGAGAGTTGATGCCTCCTTTCCAACCACCAATGGGCCCGGTGATCTTTAAGGTCACTTAAATTTACCTCACTCCCTCTGTCGACACTACACTCGACCCTCCACCGAGCCTGACGCTCCACTCACTCGCTCACTCCTCACGGACCTCTCCCGCTCCCGCCATCTCCAGCTCCACCCGCGACCATCAACCCACTAATCCACCTCGATCCGCCCTCCTCTCCTGCTCTCTCACCACCAAACGAGCTTGCGCTCTTCTACTCCTGCCCTCTCTCTCCACCGTATGTCCTCGTGCCTCTGCCATATCCTCCTGCTCCAGCTCACACGCTTACCGCGCCAGGGCACATAGCTCCAGCCGCCGTCTACTTGCCCCCGAGCCGACGACGCGACCCAACACAACACAGCCCTTCTCGACCCTCTCAGCCTCTCCCTCTTAGCGCGTGACCTTCGAGGCCACACGCCCGCTGCATCGCCCGCCCACCATGGTCTCCGACGAAGTCTACGAGCTATGTTTGCCTGTCCTGCAGGATGACGCGCTTGAGGATGAAGACAAGACCGAGAAGCTCGAAGACCTGCTCCGCGACAAGACCTCGCTCGCCGGCAAGCCTCTCGAAGACGCCGTCCTCGACTCCCTGTGGCGATTTCGGGGCTCCACCAGCTCCTCTGCCTCACCACCGCCAGTCCGCCATACAATCATCCGCCGCTCTTCTCCGGCGCCATGGCAGGTTGGACGCGCGCCTACGCCCTCCAACTCTTCACCCCGCGTAGCCCCACCGCCGGGCTTTGGCGTCGCGCCTCCTGGCTTCTCACGCGCAAAGTCGTCGACCGCCTCTCCCTTTACTTCACCGCGACCCTCACCCCGCCTTGCTTACGCAACGCCCCACATTCCACACAGCCCGAACCTCAATGCCTACGAGTTCAGCGAACCCAGCCATACCCCAGACATTTACGGTGACTATGGCAGCGACACTGTCGATTGGCTGGTCAATGACGACGTGGTCAGCGTGTCGTCGTCGCTCCCTGGCGATGTCACGCTGAACGGTGCCGCTGCCGAGTGGGTCCAGCCATATACAGCCAACATGACCCCTTACGACATGCTTCGCTCGATTCTTCGTGATGAACGCTCAGATGAGGAGATTCAGAGGGCGTTGGAAGGAAATGGGTACGACTTTACTGCTACCATCCAGGCACTAATGGACAGCGCCGCCCAGGGTCTTAATGGCCAGCACGCCTTGCTTCTGAACCAGCCCGAAAAGACGTTTGTGGTTGGCAAGTCGATGAGCCCGTCCTTTAGACCTGCGACTCCCTCGGCGCAGACCAAGACCCATGTTCTGTGCAAGTATTGGCTCCAAAACGGCCAGTGTGCGCGGGCAGACTGCCGATTCAGCCACGATCCCAGCAAGACTGTCTGCAAGTAAGTGATGCTTCCAACATGACTTGGTTTGACCTCCAAGTCTGACTTGAGTAGATACTGGCTCGCTGGAAATTGTCTGGCAGGAGAGACGTGCCTCTTCTCCCATGACCCGGCCAGCCTCATGTCCAAGCTGTCCCTCGAGGGAAGTGGCACTCCACCAGCTCAACCAAACTTCCAGGTTCAAGACTACGAGGCTTTTCCATCACTCCAGCAGACGTCTCAAGCCAGCATGAGCCAGTACCTGCACCTCAAAGATGCCGGGCTTGAGCAGTACTATGGCGGCGTCTCGGGGGTGGCGACGCCACCACCCGGACTTAGCCCATTTCCGACCTTCACACCGAGTTCAGCTCGCTCTCATTCGAGACCTTCTAGCAGCCGCCAAGTGTCGCACTCCCGCGCATCGACGCCATCCGCACCAGCAGCGGACGATCCGGAAGCCTTTCCGAGCTTAGCCTCAGCGGCTGCCGCAAAGAGCGGCAAGAGACACCACGGTAAGCGTGGCGGACACGGCCATGGAAGCAAGGAAAACTCGCAGCCCAATACACTTGCAGAGGTGGTGCGCATGTCTCCCTCTCCTGCTCCCGCACAGCCCCGGAAAGGCCTCCGCACTGCGAAAAGCTTCAATGGCAGCAGGGAGAACAGCGCTGCAGCCCAGTCCATTCCCGCTCCTGAGCATATCCCTTGGCTCGAGACTGGCGAGGCTGCCAACAAGGCTTACCTGAAAGCTCGACAAGAAGCCTTCAAGCACGGGGGTCTGAGGAACAAGTTTTTGCAAAGGTCAGTCTTTTTGGTTCCATCTGATTTGCAGCTGTTGACCTGTCACAGTGCTGCTCAAGCATGGAACCGCAACGACTCGCGCGCTGCCAAAGCGCTCAGTCTCAGGGGCCAGAGCGAGAACAATCTGATGCGCCAGGCACACAGAGAAGCCGCGGAGCATCTTTACAATGAGCGCAACAAGGACATGGGCCCCAATGCCAAAGAACTCTACGTCGATCTTCACGGTAAGTTACATTCCGACTTGTCATTTCTTGTCATCTCACACTCTTTTCATAGGACTCCACCCCGAAGAATCGGTGCAATACCTCTCCAAAATCCTCATGGCGCACCAAAACTCGTCGCGGCCCATCTACGCCATCACGGGCACCGGCCACCACTCCAAGAACGGCAAGGACAAGGTGGGCAAGGCGGTCCGCGGCTTCCTCAACGAGTGGCGCTACGTGTTCCGCGAGTTCTCGGTCCCCGGCGACCGCGGCAACGTCGGCGGCATCCTGGGCATCGATCCGTGCTCGTGGGACCGCAGCCTCGAGCGCGACCGCCTGGACTCGGGCGTTGGCGATGAGCATCAGGGAGCTGGGGCCGTTGAGAGCACCAAGATTCGCGTGCTGAAGGCGGATGAGGTCAAGCCGTTGACCAGCGCTGCTGGTGCTGCGTCGTCGTCGTCGGCGTCGTCGACTTCGGCAGCCGCCACGTCGACGACGGCTGCGTCTAGCATCCCCGAGGGCGCTGCCGGCGTCGTGGGCTTCTCAAAGGCGAGTTGACAGTGGATGCGAGCAAATTAAAATAAAGAATTAAAGCTTTGAATCTCCCCTATCTTAGATGATTGACTGCTGGGTTGCCAGTTGTGTAAGATGGATGTGCTTTGCTCGTGAGTTGTTTGGGGTGAGGTGATGGTGGTGGTGGTGGTGGTGGTGGTATTTCACAAAGCTGCTTCCGCTTCTGCTTCTGTTGGTCCATGTAGACATGCACCTGAAGGAAGCAAACCCAAGTGAGTCGAGACAGGGCACAAACAAACCCCCGCGCTCTTTTCACACTAATACATGGGCATGTTTCATACTACTACCAACATCTCCTCTCCTCCTTCCCTCCCTCACCTCCCTCCACCACCTAGGTAGATACTCTAGTTTCAACTCACTCGATCCCCATCTCGTGTCGTTGGGGGTTTTTTTCTTTTTTTTTTTTGGTTTAGAGGGAGGAGGGAGGGGGTGGGGGAAAGGGCAAAAAGGAACAATATATTTTCTTCCCCCTTTTTTTTGAAAAACAAAAACAGGAAGAAAAAATAAAAAAAAAGGGGACACGGCCGGAGACATACGGCAAGCAACGCACGCACGCACGCACAACCGGATATGTAGTATACTTGTACGTGGGGTAACCAGATGGCCCATTTGAATGCTCTCGATTGATTGATTGATTGATCAAGAAGATTGATGGTGGTGGTGGTGGTGGTGGTCTTGGAGATTTTTTTGTCGTCGTCGTCCTATGTAGTTGACAGCTGTTGACATCATTGCGTGGTGCGAGAGAGAGAGAGAGAGAGAGAGAGAGATGGTGGGCGTTTATTTGCGATTAGGAAAATTACTTGACGACGACGACGACGACGACGACGACGACGACGACGACGTGGAAGAGGAGGAGGGGGAGGAGGAGGAGGGTATGTTGTCGGCGTCATGTAATGCCACACCCACCCATCCAGTCGGACGTCCAATCCATTCTCCTCAGGAGGGGTGGGTCGTCGTCGAATCGTCGTCGTGGTGGTGAGAGTGGGAGCGGGAGTGGGAGTGATGTTGTTAGAAGGGGCATGCATACATGCATGCAAAGAAGACGCCGAGGGCAAGAACGACACATACACCACCGTACATGCAGGCTAAAAAAGCAACAAGTGAAATCAAGAAAAGAAGAAAAGAAGAAAAGAAGGAGAACACGAACCCCAAGGAGATGACGGGGAGGAGGCCTCGGTTGATTGGGATGATTAGGTAGACTCTCCAATGCCATTGGGGGATCGCCTCGTCTGTCTATGTAGCGTTGTATCTCGTGGTTGGTGGCTTTCGTTGATGACGTTGATGATTGTCGGTGTGTTATTATTATTTCCTCCTCCTCCTCCTCCTCCTGCCTCGCCTCTCGTTGCCTGCTGCTCAAGCGACATGGCATTGATATGTATGCCCCTCAAAGACGCCGGCCCACTCGCCCACCATCCATCCCATCCACCTTCCCCCTTGCCCCCGTTCGAAAAGAGAAGAGGATTCAAAAAGTCAACAAGAGCAACGCTTCCAGCTACAACAAACAAACAAAAGGGCGCAAAGCAAAACACAACCTGGATGAAGACCGGCAATACAACAGCAACAGCAGCAACAACACGCCCGATGCATGCATGCATATCAATTAGGCACCCTCTCTCTCTCTCTTTCTCTCTCCACTCTCTCATTCCCTCTCCCTGCTAATTACCTAGCTCTCGAAAACAGCCAACCATCGCCCCTGCCATCACCAACCACAATCATCATCTCATCAAATTGACAAAAACGGTGCACTTCTCCATCTCGATGCCCTCGGGGGCCTTTGGATTCGCCGGGCTGGGCACCGAGGCCGCCACAATCTCGACGTCGATGCGGTTGACGCCGGGCTGGAGGCGCGTCTCGTAGACCTGACGGCTCTTGTCGCGAGAAGCAGCCGTAGAAGACGATTGCTGCTGCTCCAGGCTGGCAGGAACCTGGTTGACGCGCGTGTTGTTGACAATGACAAAGATGCGCCACGGCCGCTGGGTTAGCGCGACGGGCACGTGCGGCTGGATCTGGATCGACGAGTGCGAGCTGGGGAGCGAGACGGTGACGGATTGCTGCGTTAGCCGCGGCGAGGCGGGGATGTGGAATTTGAAGGGGCGGGGAACGTTGAGCTGCGGGTGTGTGTTGATGACCACGACGGGGAGGAGGGCATCGGCAACAGCTGTTTGGAGGTTAGCAAAGAATAGACGTGACGAGCGTAGTGGACGTACATTTTCCGGGTTGACGGTACTTGTTGTCAAAGCCGTTGGGAGGGTGATATGGTCCACCCATGTAGGAGTGGCCTTGCTGCATCGGCAGGTGGCCGTTGGTGTATGGTGTGGCACTGGGTGGACGAGGGGTGGCACTGATCGGAGGAGGCATCGATGCTGGTTGAGATGTTGAGGGTCTAGAATCTGGCGCGGTGCTGGAGGGTCGTATTGTATCCAGCGCAGGAGACTGGCCGGGTTGCGTTTCGCTCTTGACTCCGTTTGGTGCAGGGGATGCTGCGGACGCGCTACGCGTAGTATGGGCTCCCTGATGTTGTTGTCAGACGCGGTTCTGCAAGATTGCGGGCGTAGAGGGTTTTTGAATGATTCATTGCGCCTCGAACCACGGTTGACATTGAGGGCAGGCGGTGGGAGTGCAGACTTGGCGTGACAGGGCAAACTTACCTGGCCACCAGATGAGGGTGGTCGTTGTCCACTCAACCCAGCCTGTACTTGGCGCTGTTGCCTCTCCAAGGCCTCATTGTCGACAATGACACCTGGCGTGGCAGAGCTTCTTCCGGCTGGGGTGCCAGGTGCAGATCCAGGGGCTGGGCTATTCTTATTACCACCCAGACGCAATTTGATACCCGACGGTTTGTGCTGCTGCGCATTCATGTTCAACCTCAGCGTTTGTTTTGCAGGTTCCTTGACCTTCTCCTTGGCATCCTCTAGCCGTTGTCTGAAATGCTCCTGTTCAAAGTCAGCTTCATTGCTGTGTAAAGGCACTTGCGAGCAGGTACCTCAAATTCATTGGCGAGGTTGAATATGTCACTTCCGTCTTCGTTGAAGTCTCGTGCGTTGCGCCAGATCAGAGCAGCACATTCCTCGAGCTGATGCCAAGTCTTGAAGTCGCTAATGCCACTGAAGCCAGCCGACCGACCGATGAATCCCTGCACCTTCTTAAGCACTCGGTCCAAAGACATGGGATTCTTGATCGCGGAGTAGTAGTCCTTGAGACTGCGGGAGGGCAAATGGACAAAAGGCTGGTAGATGGGAAGACCACTCCTGCAGAAATGTTAGCGCAAAACAGTGTACAGCACGTGATGGAGCATACTCGGGTTCGACGTATTCGATGAACTCTTTGATCAGCAGCTCTTGCGCCTCTTGAAAGCTCTTTCCAGTGAAGTCGGTTTCACCCGTTTCACCCGTTTCACCCGTCTCACCAGTCGTCTCTATCTCCTTGACAGGCGTAGGCTGCTTCGCCGCTTGTCGAGTTTTGGAAGGTGTCGGATCTGGTTGCGGTTCTGGCTCTGGCTGAGCAACAACGGTGGAAGCGGACGCAGAAGCCATCCTCTTCGGTCGTTCGCTCAGCTGGCGCTTAGCAGTGACTTGGTGACCATTCGCGGCAGCATCTTCGCCTGGGATCGGCGTGGCGACGGCTGAGTATGAGGGATTCTTGTAGGCCGGGTTGTTTTTGACCATGAAGTTCGATGCCGTCTTTCGTATGCGCTCCGCGTCATCGTAGACTGCCGATTTCTTGTCGTTGTACTGTTTGGCATTGTGGACCATGCGCTTTACGTCGCCCTCGAGTTCCGCGAGGGAGGAATACTCCCGGTTGTTGAGCTTGGCCTGCAACAATGCAATGTCAGTAATTGAGGTGCGCATCATTCATGCTCTCCATCAGCTCCAGCTTTTCCAGCTTTTCTTCGAGCTATTCTGCCCCGCGGCATTGACTAGTGTTGCAATGGTCCCCAAATACTTGGCTTATCGACGGAATAAGACGGTGCGTACCTCGATGGTGCTGAATGCGATGGGGAGCTTGATTTCTTCGTAGTAATCCGGGAGCGACTCCTGGAGGAAGCGGAGCGGTTAGCAAATGGCGGACTGGACCATGGACAGCGGGCTGGCGACGTACTCTATCGGGGAGCTCGAGGAAGTTGGTAGCTATAAGGCGACCGCTGCAATTGAGAGTTGTCAGTCAAATGGATGCAGGGCGCAGTGGATTTGGAGCTTAGGCCCGATAGTAAGCAGCACTCACTTCTTGTCTTTGGCGGCCTTCATGGTCTCGATGAACTTCATGCCCTTGATAAACGTCGTCTCGGGCGTCTCCTTCTCCGACTCGTCCTGCAGCGCGGCATCTTGTCAGCGTTCATTGAGCGCAGCGTCGGGTTCCCTGAGCCGTTGTTGCAGTGGACAGGGTAATCTCGAGGGCTGCAGGTGCCAGCTGCGGTGGTTTGGAGAGGGGAGCGAGCGGGTAGGGTGGACTGCCTGGTGCTGGTCAAGGCCGAAGCCCGTTAAGCGTCAAGCTCTCCCGCTCAACACCTCTCACTCTACCCTCGCTGATCGCCCAAACACTGCTCATCGCAATGCGCTGCACCCGCAGCATAGCCATTTCACCTCCGCAACCCATGCACTCACCGGCATTCGCTGTCGCTTGGACGCGCGACCCTCTGATTCGGGCGAGCCCGCGGCCGACGCCTTGCGCTTCGAAGCGCTCTCCATGGTGTGCGAGGTTGCAGTCGCGGTCGACGTCTCAACGGGGGATCCGATTGCTGGGACAGGATAATCGCGCCTGGGTGGAAGCGGTGATGCGCGTTTCCCGCAACCAACTCACTCGCGTTCTGTAGGTATCGGAGCCAAGAGCTCGGGCTGGTGTTTAGGCCAGTCACGTGCTACGGAATTAGGGCTGCCGCCTTCCTTCCCAGTTCCTCTTCACTACCAACGCGTCCACATAGCCTTTTAAATGCTTCAAATCCGAGGCTCACGTGTTTTTTGATTTGATTCATCCTACAGGGTATCGTTGCTTCTCAAAAAGACTTGTGGGAGCCCGCCCGCCATCCGACATGAACCACGTCTCCCCTAGAACAACTTGAATACCGCTCATCCAACTTGCCCGGCCAACCGACGTCTTTATTTCTTGCCCATGGCCTCTTCCTCAAACTTCTCTTGGGCCTCCTTTTCCTTGATTTCGCGCACCTTGGCCAGAACGACCTCGCGGAAAATGGCCCCCTTGGCATAGTTGCTCAGAGACCTCTTGTGTGGAGCTTCCTTTGGAGTTTCTGACGCTTCCTTAAGTCCCTGTCCGCCAGCCGCGTGTCCTGCTAGAGCCTCACCTGCTGCCTCTTTTGCGTTGGCGGGGACGTCTGCCTCGCCGGGCACGTCTTCCGCTTCGTCTTCTTGCATCTTGAGCGCCTCGATGCGGTTTGCGAGCTTGACAAGCTCGATACCGCGACGCAGGCGAGCCTTGGCAACATAGGCGCGGATCTCGGGCAGCAAGTTGTGGTCGCTTGCGGTTTCGCCCTTGAGCCAGGTGTGGGCCAGTGCTTGCTGTTACAAAGTCAGAACCAGTCTTGTATTTGCTCGAATTTACTCACCTCACTGGTCCATCGCGTGTTGGGGTCCGGTTGCAAGAGGCAGTTGATAAAGTCCTTGGCGTCCTTGCTGACATCCTTCCAGTAACGTTCATGGAAGATGACACGGCCACTCTTGCACTCCTCGATCAAATCTGCCAAACTCTCGCTACGGAATGGCGAGTAACCGCAAAGGAGCGTGTAGGTGATGACTCCCAGAGACCACATGTCTACGGGCTTGCCGTGTCCCTTCTTCATCATGACCTCGGGCGCTGCGTATCCGAAAGATCCGGCCATGGTAGTCAGCTGCTCTCCTGGTGTGTCCAGCATCTTGGCGATGCCAAAGTCGGCAAGCACCAGGGACGAGTTTTCATCGCGGGTTAGGTACAGCAGGTTCTCGGGCTTGAGGTCTGTGTCTTGTGAGAAATAATCGCCTAAGATGTCTGGATCTGCGTACCTCTGTGCACGACGTTGTTCTCGTGGAGATAGTTGACGGCATCCAAGACTTGGCGGATGGTCTCCGCGGCGTCCTTTTCAGTAAAGCGTCCCTTTTCGCAGATGCGGTCGAACAGCTCGCCTCCGGTGGCCAGTTGGGTAACAATGTAGTATTTGTCCTAGGGGCACGCGGTGAGCGATGGTCGCGCAAAACGAAACATGACGTTTCATACCTTGGACTCAAACCAGTCATGGAAGCTAACAATGTGCGGGTGCTTCAGGCGCTGCAGCATTTCGAGCTCATCGTAGACCATTTGCTCATTGCCCCTGACGTTTTTCTTCAAGATGATCTTGACGGCAACGCGGCCGTCAGGGCAGTCGGCCTCGCGGACAATTCCATATGTACCGGCACCCAGAGTCTTGCCGAATCGATACCTGGACCTGTTGTAGCGTTCAGTATTCGTGGGGGCGGAGATGGGGCGCGGGTTGCGGACTTCTTGTCGTAGCTCTCGGGCTGGCCGTGGAGGCGGTTGAGCATGCCTGAAACTGGTGCAACGGTGAGCAGACGCGACGGAAAAGGAAGGGCGATTGACATACGACTCATTGTGAAATAGAAAGTTGCGCGTGGATTTGCGCGTCGAATTGAAGGTTGGGTAACGTGTTATCGTCAGGCTGAGGAGGGAGGCCTGTTGTAGGTGTGTAGAGCGAAGGGGTCTATGTGGAGGACGAAGTTGAAACAATTGCTGACAGCGGGAGAAACAGCGCCAGAACGCGGCCCTGGCAGAGACGAGAGTTGACGGGGAGGCCGACGAGAGGAAGGTGCGAGATCAAAATATCAGAAAGAGCTACGGCAACGCACTATGTAATGGGGAAAATGGACAACGAACGGAGGCGTAGCACATGCAGGTGGAAGCCCATTCGTATCTGCTTGGCAAAGGCGGGGCTGCGTTTCCGCCCTGCGCATCGCAGTCTCCGTGCGTCCAGGCTGAGTTGAGGCGCTGGACTACTTCTTGGTCAACCACCGCCTCAATCCTCATGTCGTGGTTATCTTGTGAGATGCGCCGTCGTGTGGCTGAATTTCATGCTCCTTTGCTGCCCCTGACCGTGGACCCTGACTCCTTCTTTGGGATGCGGCTGTCACGCCTGTCACGGCGGGACCCTTCTCGCTTCCTCATTCCTCTTTTCCGACGCCCATGTACAGGACTTCATTTTACTTTGATATTTCTCGCGTATCGTGGAGCCTTGAATTTCTGACTGACGGCTTGAATGCTCCCTTTGCGCCCATGTTTCAACATGGAAAGTCCCATGCCCTCAAAGTTGCCCCTCTGGGTGCCACGACTTTTGCTCCCCAGTCTTGGTCTCCCCACTGCACCCAGCTCTTCTGACGCTATAGCCATGTAATTACGACACGCGGTTTCTGCAAAAGGAAACATGCCTTGGGTCTGCAGTGCAACAGCGGCAGGACATGGCGACGGGTCAGAAATCAGGTTCCAGCTGCTTCGCGGCATACCAAGACAGACGTCATAGCCTCTTGCCAAAGATTTATTTACCACCATGCGTCCTGCTCTACCACTGACCATTGCTGACCTACATTCTATCTTCAACTGTTACTTTATTCCTGAACATACCTGATCTTGAACCCTCCTCCAAAAATGCCTACTACCACCACCGTCGTCTCCATCATCGCGGGCGTCGTCGCCGCTCTCTCAGCGTACATCTACTTCTTCGGAATCCCACCGGCCATTCGCCGTGAGCTTGAGGAGCGGGCTCTGAAGACCATGGGTGAAAACAAGGCTTCGTACTTGGTCAAGGGTCAGCCAACGACGTATTGTCAACTCGGCGACTTGTGCTGACACGGTCCAGATCAAATCAGCAAGATGCCGGCATCAGACCAAGAGGACGTCAAGAACATCAGGGACGGCGTTGGAAACCTCGCCGGCGGCAGCCTCAACAACCCTCTGGGAAAGATGGCCGGGGACGCTGGAGACGACATTACCAGCCCCTTCACCGGACGATAGAGGCGTCCATGATCTTATCTCTGCATGCCCAATCCACTCGACGCCACCGCAGGAACACCGTGGAGGAGAATAATTGTTGGTGCCGGACCAGAGACACGGCGCAAAGATTGCTGGAATTCTTGTGTACGAGCAGGGATGGCGTTGACCGGGTTTTTTCCAAGGACCATGAATTGACGACGGTAACGAGGCACATGGGTAATGAAGCCGTGTAACGAAGCTGGTGGTACGAGATGATAATGAGAAATGTCTTTTGACTTGGTCGTAAATATTCTCAAGTGAATTTGCCCTGTCTGTCGTGTTTCTCTGGGGCTCCGGTTGACAGCGGCAACAGACGTCATGGCTCCTTCAGAAATGCTCCCGCAGACCTTCCGAAAGAGGATTCGTGCATGGCCAGGGACTGGAGGGAGCGGCTGCGGACCGAACGGATGACTGCCCTATGAAATCATTCAGCCACAGATGCCGGGATGGCGACAAGGTCGGGTGCGAAAAAGGTGAGCGTGGGGCTCATACGAGTCAGATGTCTTGTAGTCGAGATGTTTTTTCGAAATTCATGAAAGCAATGACGACAGAAAATGTTGTTGTTTTGTTCCCCAGACGCCAGCCCTGAGATGGGCGCGCATCCAGAGCCAGAGCCAGGCTGTCGGGCGCGGAACGAGGGACTCTCACCTGCTGGACCCCTGCGACCCGACCACCGGCAGCCCTCCAGCCCTCCAGCCCTCCAGTACCTTGACCTCGGCCAGATCAATCTCCGAGAGGCCGCTCTCAACTTGGATCACCCAACGCGCATCACCACTGCTGCCACTGACTGTATGGCCGCGTGAGACCAAAAGGATCGCGTTTCCGCCCTCTTCTTTTTCCGCTTCACCTTCCCTTTGCCCGCAGTCGCCGTTAGTTAGGATCCGTTCAGCATGGGGAAGAGTAAGTCCGGCGACCTCGAGGCCCAGGTTCCTGACCAATATCAGAGCCGATGTAGCTATCCATTCCTTCCATGCCCCGAATCCCTTGCTGACGATTCATTCTCCGCCTTGCAGACACGGCCGCCCATGAGTGTGTGTCCGAGGAGGCCCTGGCCCATCTCAAGACGTACAAGTACTCGAGCGTCGACAAGAGCTACGTCTCGCGCTATATCCTCAAGCACTACGTATGCGCCTACCCGCCTCCCTCCAACCGTCCTCACGACCGAATGCGCTGTTGACGCCAACATATTGCATATAGTGGAATGCCTTTGTCGAGCTTTTGCCGTTATGGCTCGCCCCAAACATGGTCACGCTGCTCGGCTTCTTCTTCATCCTGGCAAACGTAGGGCTGCTCGAGCTCTACGTCCCTGACCTCGTGGGACCGGTACGATCCCCTGACCTGGGTCGACATGCGAACAATGTGGTCTGACTGGCGCTGTGGAAACAGGCACCCAAATGGGTTTACTACAGCTTTGCGTTTGGTCTTTGGATGTGGGACGACCTGCCCCGCCAGTCACATGCAAAAACTGATCCCGACCTCGCAGGTACTCCACCATGGACAATGTCGACGGCAAGCAAGCCCGGCGGACAGGCACTTCGAGTGGACTCGGCGAGCTTTTCGAGTACGTCTTTCCAGACAGGAATTGAAGTGTATTATTACAGCGTGGCTAACACAGCGGCAGCCATGGAATCGACTCGCTCAACTGCACTCTCGCCAGCTTGCTCGAGACTGCGGCAATGGGATACGGCGCAACCAAGACGGGCGCTTTCACTGCCCTGATTCCTTGCTTGCCCATGTTCTTCTCCACTTGGGAAACATATCACACCCATACCCTTTATCTTGGATACTTCAACGGCCCCACAGGTGAGCCTTGGACTGGGAGCACCTGGTCCTCCGTTGACAAAACTGACAAGTACTAATGTGATCGCGCAGAGGGTCTGATTATCGCATGCTCGATGATGATCATGTCCGCCCAGTATGGCCCTGAGATCTGGTCTTCCTCGCTTATCCGCTATTTTCCCTCGCTGGAAAACTACATTTCTCCCCTGACGACTTTTCGCGAGTTTTGGATCCCCATCCTGCTCAGCTCCTTTTTCATCGCCCATCTCCCGGCTTGCGTGGTGAATGTTGTCAAGGCTCGACGCGCCAACGGTCTACCGGTCGCCCCCGTATTCTACGAATGGACCCCGATCGTGATCTTTACCGCCGCCACGTGCGCCTGGCTCGGAAGCCCCTATTCCTTTATCCTCGAAGACTGGGACTCGAAACAAAAGACCGGTGGCCATCTTGTCCTGTGGTGCCTGATTATGAGTCTTGTGTTTGGACGCATGACGACAAAGATTATCCTCGCACATCTCACGCGCCAACCGTTTCCGTACTGGACCGTCATGCTCGTGCCCATGATCGTGGGCGCCGTCCTTGTCAACCTCCCATACCTCGGCATTGGCTTCAAGATGACTGAACACTTTGAGCTGTGGTACCTGCGGTTATACTTTGTCTTTGCCGCAGTTGTCTACGCGAAGTGGGCTGTTTTGGTCATCAACAGCATCTGCGCGTATCTCGGCATCAACTGCCTTACAATCCCCGCTAAGCGCGATGTTTACAAGGAGAACGAGAAGGTCTCCAGCGAGCCCGACCGCCGTGTGACGCGATCAATGGCCAACGGCAACGGGCCAAAGAGCGATTGAGACGATCCGTTTCCCATCGCCGCAATGCGCAGGCGCGAGTCTGGATCGCCGGGAAGATCTCGTCCAAGAACCAAACACGTTTACCAGGACGGCCGATTCTCACGATCCAAGCACGGGATGCCGTTGCAGATGATTTTCAGTCGAGAGAGTCCAGAGCTTCAACACCCAACCAAAACACCAATTGTAATTAGTAACCTAACGACGTCACGGCGGCTACACAAAGCGAAAAACTATTACTGCTAGGATAAAGCAAAAAAATTTCCCACAACCATTAATTCTTTCAAATCAATTCCGGAAAAAAGGAACACGCAAAACTGGGAGAGAAACAAAAACTACGCACCACTAATCATCATTCCCTGGAACGCCCGAACGCGGAAGGAATTTTTCTTTTGGCAAGTGAACGGAGAGAGAGAAAGGGCGAGAGAAGGACAGAGCAGAGACGACGAGAACGTGAGAGTGGCAAGGAGAAAGTGAAGCCGGCACGGCACCCAGGCGATTGACGACGCTCTCGTCCTTCGGTTGAGAGCCAAGTCAGCCGTCTCTTGCGTTGTTGCGTTTTGC
Source organism: Phyllosticta capitalensis (assembly GCF_038381095.1). Classification (NCBI taxonomy): domain Eukaryota; kingdom Fungi; phylum Ascomycota; class Dothideomycetes; order Botryosphaeriales; family Phyllostictaceae; genus Phyllosticta; species Phyllosticta capitalensis. Next base: position 351,971 of record NW_027117450.1, on the reverse strand, counting down.
TGTTTGTTGCGCCCAACTCCACCACTACCGACGCGATCTCAACATCGCGCAAGCCCCCTTTCGGTTTTTTACCCCCTTGCAATCTTCTTCGATACGGCACGACTACGGGCGGTCAGTTGGCACAGCAAGCTTTGGTTATAGACGGTGGCTGGCGGCAATGGTTGATGATGGTGTTGGATCTCGGTTTTTTTTTCACCCCTCCCTTTTGGATGCTCTGCGTCGTGCGGTGCGGTGCGGTTGAGCGGAGCCCGATGGGTATGGGATGGGTATGGCTGTGAGGACTGGACTGGACCGGACCGTATAAGAAAATCGAACCCGAATCCGAGCCCTCTCCCTTTTTTTCCCGCTCGTCGTCGTTTGGCTTATAGATGCGATGGAATCAAAATCGTGTTCTGAAATCGATACACCTGTTGTGGTGATGCCCAGGGCTGGAGGAACTGGCAGCCCTCCTCTTTTCATTGTGGTTTTGATGGTCGTTGATTCATTTGCCATACGGTACTACCTTCATGCATGCTTTTGTCCCTGCCGTTTACCTACGTCCATTCATCCAGACGGCGTGTTGGCGGGTCACCGCGTTTTGACGCCTTTCGCTCAAGCGCAGCAGATGATTCCTTTTCTCGCACCCCATCTACAACAACTGCAAATATCCCTCGCCGCTTCTCGTCGCACGCTTCGCCAAAAAAGAATCTTTGCTTCTTCTCTAAACGCTCAACTTGGCCACCTGTGCGGCCGCCTCCTCAGCGCCATTGTACGCGTCCAGGCGCCTGCGCACCTCGGCGACCAGGTCGGCCTTCTGGATCTCGACGCCCTCCTTTTCGGGGTGGCCCTCGGGCAGGCCCATCTGCTTGATCTTGACCTTGCCGGCGCGCAGCTCGTCCTCGCCGAGGATGACGACGAAGGGGACCCCGTTGGTCTCGGCCTGCTTGAACTGCGCCGGCAGCTTGGGCTTGGCTTTCCACGTGAACTCGGCCTTGATGCCCGCGTCCCACAGCGTTTTGGCGACGTCCATGCGCTCCGGGAGTAGACCGGTGAAGCCCTTGCCGCCGAATGCCATGACGAAGACGTCGGTTTCGGTGAGGCGCACTTCTTTTGCGGCGGCGTCTTCGGCTAGTCGCTTTTTGGTGAGCGAGAAGATGCGCTCGACGCCGAAGGAGACGCCCACGCACGGCACTTGCCCCTTGCCGCTGAACATGCCCACCAGCTCGTCGTAGCGGCCGCCCGCGGCGATGGAGCCCACGCCCACCTCGTCGGAGCGGTCGTCGTCTTCGCCGTTGGCGTCCTTTTTCTTCTTCTTCTTGTCCTTCTTGTCTGTTGCTGCTGCTGCCGCGTCGGCGGTCGGTGGTGCCGAGCCCTCGGTCACGACCTCGTAGATGACGCCCGTGTAGTAGTCGAGGCCGCGCGCCAGCGACATGTCGAACGAGATCTTGTCCATGACGTTGAAGACGGAGAGGTAGGAGAAGAGGAGGCGCATGTCCTCGAGGCCCTTTTGCGCCGACGCGTTTGCGGTGAGGGTTTCGTTGGCCAGCAGCTTCTCGAGCAGCTCCTCGCCGCCCTTGAGGCGCACCAGCTCGCCAATCTTGTCGGCGACGGCCGGGTCGAGGCCCTTGTCTTCTGTCATTTCGCGGCGCACTTCTTCCCACGGCGACTGTCAAGCTTCAGTGTCAGCGAGAATTTCCGAGGGTCCTGCTGATTGTGCCAAATTGGGGTTTGGTTTCCTACCTTGTCCAGCTTGTCCACCGCGCTGCTGATTGTCCGAATCTTGTCCTGTGGCACGCCGCACACCTCAAAGATGCCGTCCAAGATTTTCCGGTGGTTCAGCTTGATTGTGTACCTGCCCTTCCAGCCCAGCTCCTCAAAGACCTCGGTCACGATGCGCAGAATCTCGGCGTCGGGCAGCATGGGATCCCACTGGCCGGCAATGTCAAAGTCGCACTGGTAGAACTCGCGCATACGGCCCTTGGTCATGGCGGGCGCGTCGCGGCGGTAGACCTTTGCGATGTGGTAGCGCTTGATCTGGGAGACGGTGGGGTTCATGGCGAGCCAGCGCGCAAAGGGGACGGTGAGGTCGTAGCGCAGCGCGCAGAGCTCGCCGCCCTGGTCCGCCAGGTCGTAGATGAGCTTGCTGTCCTCGCCATACTTGCCCGACAGGATCTCCTTGAGCTCGAACACGGGCGTGTCGATTGTCACGGCTCCGTGCCGCTTGAAGACCTTGGTGATGCTGTTGAAGATCTTCTCGCGGATCACCATGTCCTTGCCCTCCCAGTCCTTGGTGCCCTTGGGCACCTTGAGAGCAATGTTGCTCTTGCTCTCCTTGTCCTTGGCCATGGTGTTTTCGGTGCGGTGGTTCCGCTGCTTCGAGGGCAGGTCTTCAGCAAAAGTCGGGCGTGCGGGGCGGTTGAGTACGACGGCGGTCCGTGTCGCAATGGGTATGTACCTAGCACGTCTGGCGAGCGCGCGAGGCAGGACGTTCATACACGGTGTTTGGGAGGAGGACCGGGGGTGGGATCGTTGGAGACACGGCGCTGGAGAAATCTTGAATGATTTCCAGACGAGAGTCATCGAAAGCGGGACAGGCATTTGGGTTCAATTACCCGACGTAAACCCGGGGTCAGAGCTTCCAACGACGTCGGATGCTCTCCACGACTCACTGATCAACAAACACCAGGCATGTTGCTGTAGCGCGCCAAAGTCCATCATGGCGCCCCAGGCCGTTCTAAATGCCTCGGACATATCAGACGCTGCCCGGCGGAGCCTATTGCTGCTGCTAGAAGGCGTACGTAAGGATCCCGAGCTGCCATCCAATAATCGCCGCCCAGGCTCCAAGCTGATTGATGCTGCCAGATCCGGGGTAAGAAGAACATCGTGTTCGAAAAGGCCCTGTCCGGACCTTTAAATTTACTCCTCAAATTCTCGACTCTTCAAGAGTATGGCGTCGACAAACCCTTCTTCCTCGAAAACGGAAACGTCGACTCTTCTCAGAAGAATGTCGTCTTCATTGCTCGCGGAGAGAAGGCAAAGACGGCCGTTGCCATTGCCGGTATGTTGTGATGCATCGATCCAGTGTGTTTTTCTTCCGCATTTCCTTTTGTTCGTCTCTCTCGTTCTCGTCATTGGGAAGTAAAGAGGCTACGCATGAGAACACCGTCTCTGCCTAGCCAGTCGCTTCCCCAAAACAAATGTACATGTCAATCCATTGCTCTGTTTCAGATGGGGCCAAATTAGCCAAGCAGAACTTTCCCGTGTCTGTTTGGTCAGTCGCGTCCCGAGAGCGACATTCTTCAGCCAGCATGAGCCCACAAACTCTCCGCTTGTTGCATTCAGACGGGGAGTACGATATCCATGCTAACATGAGCACCTACAGAACAGATAAAGAAGCTACGACACAACGGGCTCGTGGATCACGAGTTTTCGGTATTTTGGACGCCCAGGAGAACTCTCATCTCTGACCAACTGTTGGAAGAGGCTGGCGTGCTTGGAGAGGTCAACATTGCCGAGTGGCCCCTCAACTTTGTCCCTCTCTCGGACGACTTGTTGTCTTTGGAGCTTGACGATGCCGTCAGGGACCTTTACGTGGTATGCATCTCCGCACGGCTGCCCGTCGCATCCTGCTAATCCATTGTAGTTCAAAGACCCCACTCCGACGTTCTTGAGCGCAAGGGCACTCATGCAGATCCAAAAACAACATGGCCTCTTTCCTCGTATTCTTGGAAAAGGAGATAATGCTCGCCGACTGGCGGATTTGCTGCTGCACATGCGCACCGAAGTGACTGCAGGCGCTGGAACAAGCACCGAGTCTCCCTTTGGACTGGGACCCAGTAATTCTTTTGAAAGCCTCATCATCATTGACCGGGAGGTTGATTTTCCGTCTGCCCTCCTGACCCAGTTGACATACGAAGGTCTCTTGGATGAGGAGTTCAATATACACTCCAATCAAATCGAGGTGGACTCCTCTGTCGTCGGAGTTGCGCCCGCTGGTTCTTCCCAAGGCGCGTCTTCCTCGGCAGCTCCTTTGAAACGGAAGATTCCTCTTGATCCTTCGGATACCCTGTACAGCACCCTGAGAGATACCAATTTTGCAACTGTCGGGCCACTCCTGAACAAGGTGGCTCGACGTCTGCAATCATCGTACGAAAACCGAAACATTGCGCAAAAGACGACATCTGAGCTGCGAGACTTTGTGGCGAAGCTTCCTGGCTTTCAAGCCGAGCAAGCCTCTCTGAAGCTGCACACCTCGCTTGCCGAAGACATTATCAAGCACACTCGCTCAGACATATTCTCCCGGGTCTTGGAGGTGCAGCAGAATCTCGCTGCCGGCGCCGACCCAAGCACGCAGCATGACAACATCGAAGAACTCATGGCACGCGGCGTGAAGATCGAGACGATGTTACGTTTGCTGTGTCTTGAGAGTACCCTCAGTCAAGGCTTGCGGCCACGGGACCTCGAAAACTTCAAGCGCGCAGTTCTCCATGCCTACGGCCACCAACATTTGCTTACCCTGACATCCCTCGAAAAAGCAGGACTGCTCATCCCACGTACGACGGGAGGGTTGAGCGTCAGCGCTGCTCTTTCTGGAGCCAAGACCAATCAAATCACCAATTATACGGCTGTGCGCCGGTCACTGACCTTGATTGTTGACGAGGTCAACGAGGCAGAACCAGACGACATTGCCTATGTCTTTTCAGGCTACGCACCTCTTAGCGTACGCTTGGTGCAGTGCGTGCTGCAAAAGGACTATGTGAGCATGTTGTCCTCATCGTCGTCACGCAATGCAAGCGCCGCCCAGCCCACCGCGCTGCCTGCCGTGTCTTCCCACGCCCAGGGCTGGCGTCCATTTGACAACATTCTGAGCCAAATCCGGGGTACCACTGTGGACGAGGTGCAAGCGGGCGAGGAGAAGGCGGCCAGGGCAAGGCAGGTCTTGAACGGGAGCAGTGCGGGCGAGGGCAAGACGGTCATGGTGTTCTTCTTAGGAGGCATCACGAGGGCGGAGATGGCAGCGCTGCGGTTCGTAGCGAAGGCGTTGCAGGAAGAGGGGAGGCCCAAGAGATTGGTTGTTGCGACGACGGGCGTCATCAGTGGTGATGCGGTGGTGGGTGCGGCGATTGAGAGGGGAAGTTTCGGCGGTGGGCACTAATGGGACTTGATGTAAAATCTTAACACTTTTCCAATGACCTCATGGAGTGCCCGAGCAGTCACCTCCTCCTGCGCCTGGCCACGGCAGCCAGCTCGAAGTGATCGAAGTGAAGGTGGGCCTGTGCACCTTCCCTTCCCATCCAGTCACCTGGTGATTGCTCGGCGCGCCAGCGACTACTTAAGCCTTCGACTGCCCTCTCGCAACCATCCCTCTTCAACTTTTTCCCTCCACCTCCTCCTCGCCGACCTCCTCGACTGGTCCTCGAGGAGCCCTCCTCACGCGCCGACCAACCTGCGTCGGCATTCCCTCTTCGTCTCTCGTTGCTCCCCTCAACTTCCCACTCCCCAACCGTCAACTTTTCTGGTCAAGCTCTTTGCTCCCCTCGACCACAACACCCCTTCTTCCGTCGGAGTTGCGGTGTGTCTTCGGACGCAAAGCACTCCGGTGGGGACGAGCTGGGCATCTCGTTAAAGTGGTGAGCTCTACCTGAAGACACTCCGTTTTACCTGCACGCGGTTTGGAGGTTGTTCCGAGGGAGATGCGCCTAAGTCGAAACCGCTTACTCACGGGCTGCACAACCGAAGCGCGTTTTCCGACGATCATCGTGCTTGGGCTTTTTGGCACCTCGGGCCTACGGGCTTGGGGATCCTGTCGAATTGCTCGGTTTACCTGAGTGCTGGGTGGATTCTCCTCAGGCGGGAGGGGGGTAGTCGGGACCTCTACAACCTTAGGCACTGCGATGGCGTGCATCCACGAGTGCTTGGGTAATGCCGGTGATGGGGACAGTCGAGACAGCGTGCCACTTCTTCATTGCAGTGGTCTTTACTGGCGGGGTCAGCCTTTTGGTGTTGAGCTTTTCTTTTGAAAGCTTCGATGCCTGCAGTCTGAGGCACTTGAGTGTCGATACATTGACGCGAAGTTTCACACGAGCCTGCTTGATTGAATGGCAGCGCCCGGTGATTGATCGCTACATGCCCACTGTGACTTTTCCTACTTGCTTTTTGTCTTTGCCCTGGTGTTTTGCCTTGATCTTTTCTCTGTCTTTTTGCTGGAGCCGCATCTTCCTCCTGCGCCTCGTCTTGTTTTGGGGGTCGCACTTGCCAAAGAGACCGACACACAAGCTCTTTCAAGATTGGCAAGCAAGTCGTAAGTGTCATCTCCCTCGACATAACATTCATTCTCACCGGCGCTTCCAATCCACAGAACTTTAGCTATCGTTGCATCACTACCTACGTTGCGATCGCTACGCACTGGTTGTGGCAATGCCTGGCCACGTACGGTCTTTCACTTTACAGAAGTAGTCTCCTCGCTGACCGCAAGTCGCTTACAGCAGGCCCAGAACCCTCAGCCCCAGCAACAAGGAGGACCTCCGGTAGAAATCCTCACCGAAGAAGAAGCGCTTTACCTGGGGCGCCAGGGCGATGTTCACAAACGGCAACGGCCGGCTGATAAAGCTGCTCAGGAGAACGCACCAGCGGCACAAGGTGGAACGCAAGCCCAGCAGCTTGACCAATACGCCCAGTTTTACGCACCAGCGCCATCACCGGCACAAGATGGAGGGCCAGTCCAGCAGCACGTTCAATACTCTGCACCTTACGCACCGATGTATGATGGACAGCAGAACCAACAACAGTACCCGTTGCCGCCACAACAATACCATCCGCAGCAGTACACGCCTATCCAAACGCATCTTCAGCCTCCGCTAGTCGGTGGACAGCCGGCCCAGCAGTTCGATCAATATGCTCAGTTTTACGCACCACCGCCACCGGCAAGCTTCCAGCAGCCAATCCAAAATAATGGAGGAGATCTTTATCCGATTCCCCAGGAGTTGATGCAAAGGCGGTGGCATCAGCACCAACAGCCTCCACAACATCCTCAGGCGCCACAACACTTTCAAGCCCAGCAGTATCCTCAAGCTCAGAACAATTCTCCGTTTCAGCAACAGCCTCAGAGCGAGCAATCACAAATGCAGCCGCAGCCGCAACCTCAGCAAGAGCAGCCACAACCAGAGCAGAACGATTCGGGGTCGGCATGGCGCGATGATAAGATCTCCAGGAAGCGACAGAGTGAGTTTCCCCTTCCCTAGCCACTGGAAAGATGCTGAAATATAACTTCACCAGGATCCAGCAGCTCAGGCAATGAAATAGCTCCATCCGGCCACGACATGAAGGAAGAAGATGGACAAATCTTCGAAGACTTCGACAATCAAAACATGGGTGGACTGCGGAATTTTGACCAGCTCACTTTTGCATCAGGCAATGAAGCGAGCGATGACCACTCTTTCAGGAGTGTGACAGAGACAGACGACCAAGTGTTGTCATACCAAGCAGGACCTCAATGGAATCAAAGTTTCGCCTCGCACGCCCCTCAAGTCAATGCAGATCAAGAAATCGACCAAGATCCGGCTTTTGCTCAAGGTCAAGATACCCTCCGTGATGGCAAACATCAGCCTGCTGGAGTTGAAAGCAACCGCAAGTTGCACGCCAACTCCGAGATCCAAAAACACCTGACTGAGAAGTTTCTTGAGGGGTTGCAGTCCGCGGTGATAAGACAGGTCAAGCAGATGGAAGATAAACATAAGTCGCAGCTCAAAGAGTTCAAATTAGAAAACGACGAGCTTAAGCAAGCAATCGCAGGACTTACTGAGGAGTTCGAGATTATGAAGAAAGACCAAGGACTTGTTCAAGACAGGCTCACCAAGTTCTCGGACGAGGAGGGCAAAAGCGAACACAGATACGACATAGTGACTCTCGATCTCGAAAAAGTCAAGGAGAGGTGGGAAAACCAGAGGGTAAAACACAACATACTCAATGGGAGGCACTTCGAGCTCCAGCATCAGCATGATGCGCTCAAGCAGAGTCATGAAGCACTCAAAGTGGAGCGCGACACATCCAAAGACAAACTCAAACTGCTCGACCAGAAGCACGCCGTGCTCCAGGGGCAGCTTGATACCCTCAAGCAAGATCTCGAAAATTCCAAGGCGGAGCACAACACACTCAAGGGAAACCACAACATGCTCAGGCAGATGCACACCGGGCTCTCGAGGCAGCACAATGAACTCAGACACGATCATGAGGTACTCAAGGCAGATAACAACGTGACCTTCCGAAACCTTGAATGGCTCAAAACCAGCCATGAGAAGCTCTGGGCCGTGCAGGGACGTCTCGAAGCCGAGTTCCGTGAGTTTCGCGATCGGCCTCGCCCTCACCCTGCGCAGCCCGCCGCCGCCCCTACTGTTCACAATGGCGGAGCTGTCGCCAAAGTCCCTTTGCCTACTGTCCCTCAGCTCACCGGCGCCCCTGCGGTCTCTAATGCTCCTAACGGCGGAGCTGTCACCAATGGCCCTTTGCCTCCTGCGCAGTCTACCGGCACCCCTGTTGTTGCTAATGCTCCCAACGGCGGAGCTGTCGCCAACGACCCTCTGCCTCCTGTCCCTGCCTGCTGCACCATTTCGGATCTTCCTGACGCCTCTGGTGTCCCTGGCGGCGGAGCCTCTGCAAATGAGCTTGATTTTTCGTTTCTCAACGATCTCATTGACGGCAGCACTTTCAACAACAACTCAGCTTTTCCTACTCAGCCTGGTGCCTCTGGAGCTCCTGCTGCGCCGGCTGCCTCTGGAGGCCCTGCTACCTCTGGAGCCCCTACGGCCCCTGCTGCGCCTGCTCCCTCGGGTGCTCCTGCAGCCCCTGACGGCGGCGTTCTCCCTGGTGTCCCTGGCGACGGAGCGTCTGCGAATGAGCTTGATTTTTCGTTTCTTAACGATCTCATTGACGGCAGCACTTTCACCAATAACCCAACTGTTCCCACTGGTCCTCTCGGCAATGATCCAGCTTTTCCTGCTCAGCCTGGTGCCTCTGGGGCCCCTGGAGCCCCTGCTACCTCTAGTGCTCCTGCTGCTTCTGGTGCTCCTCCTGCCCCTGACGGCGGTGCTCTCCCTAACGACCTCCTTTATCCTGGTCTCGATTTCGGCGGACTTGATTTGGACTGGTTGGTCTGAACAGACACGACGTCTTGAGCGGAGGATCCTTCGCTGGGAGAGTTGGAAGCCGTTGGGTGCAGCTGGGGTCTGCAGTGAGGAAGGGCTGGGTCGGTGCATGCTGTGGTGGCTTGTGGATGTGCCTTGCCGGTTTTGCTGGAAGAGTTGGTGCAGCGTGGAGAGTGAAGAATTGCAGGGCGTCCTTTTGCTGTGGGGTGGGTTGGAGGCTGAGTTTGGATCTTTCTGTTGCGCCTTCTTTTGGGTTGATGTTGTAGAGAGAGGCAGCACAGGGTGAAGGACGTTGAGGGTTGGATGATGCTCTTTCTTCATTCTTCATTCGTACTTCGCACATTCGTGGTCTTTCTCTTCAACAAGCCAAGCTTGATTGCCCTCTTCTCTACTCCGCTTCGAACGTGGACACTGCCTACACAAATCGTATCACGGCTTATGCCACAGCTTCATACACTGCTCATTCCAGAACACCACCACCACCACCACCACACACAACCCTTACAGCCACTCTCTCGCTCTACCTTCTTCTCCTTCCAGTACCTCTACTCTCCCCTTGCCCAACCCCGCCGCACTCCTCTGAGCGCCGCCAGCACTGCTACCGCCGACGTCGACCCCTCCGCCCGCCCCATCGACCCCAACGACGCGGATCCTGCGCTTCAGCTCCTCGCGCGCCTTGCCCCTCTTGCGCTCGCGCTGCATCTCGACCGCCTTGCGCATGAGCGACAGGCCCGGCGCGACGAGCGAGCGCCGCGACCCGTCGTCCACGGCCGAGGCCGAGGCTGCTGCTGCTATTGGCGTCGCGGGCAGCGATGCGGAAGTCACCGTTGTGGCTGCAGACGAGGACGACGAGTTGGTGTGCAGCATAGGCGGCAGCGGCGCCAAGCGTGGTGCAAAGGGAGGCAGAGCCGACGACGACAAGGAGCTCGGCGGCAGGATGCGCGGCTGCGAGCGAGAATGGGGAGGAGGAGGAGGAGGAGGGGGTGGAGGCGGCGGCGGACCCGGACTGTGGAGCTTTGGACGCAGCGGCAACGCGGCCGTCGCGCTCTTCGATTTGGCCTTCAAGCGCGGCTTGGACGTCAAAGCCGCCGGGAGCAGCGACGTGGTGGTTGTCGAAGCCTTGGACATCGCAGCGGGCGGCTCCGCACGCGTCATGGGACGCGGGTACCCGGCCGACGGACCCGGGCTGCGCAACGCGGCGCCCAGATTCGCCGGTGCTGTGAGAGGCGGCGAAGGGGTTGGGCTGGGTTCGGACGTTGTGAGGGCGATGCCGGGCGCGAAGAGCTGTGTGTGCGTGAGGCCGTGCTGGAGCGGCGAGGGCGCGTGAGGAGCATTGCTATTTGCCGTCGCGGATGCTGCTGCGAGGCGCGGGCTTTTGGCCAAGGTGGAGGAGCCGCCGGTGGTGGGAGCTGGCGAGAGGGTTGGTGTGGGAGAGGCCGCGGATGACGAGGACGAGTGCGAAAAGTGCGATTTCAGGGGCAGCGGGGCCGGCGGTCGTACTATCGGTCGCTGTGGGGTGAGTCCTGACCTTTGGAGGGCATTTGGCCCCTGTGGTCCGAGGCGTCGCTGGGCAAGAGTCGTGCCTTTGATTGCTGCAAAGGCAGATGACGGAGTTGCTGACCTCGGCGTGCCGGGAACAGACGAGGTTGGTGGCAAGCGCCGGCGACTCTCGGCAGAGGGTCGAGGCGAAGACTCAGTAGACAACGTAGTGGGCAAGGTCAGGGGAAGCGGAGGCGTATAGGGCGTGGATTTGTCCTTGTCCTTTTTGCTCTTCTTGCCCTTTTTGGATTTTGCGTTTTCAGCAGGTTGGATGATGGAGCGTGGCCGAGAGCTGTACATGCCCGAATATCTCTTGGTAGGATAGACGCGGCTGCGAGGGCGCTGCCTGTTGTACCTGGCTGGGTTTGACGGGGCCTTGACCGGTGCCGTCTCATTGGCGCTAAATGTTGTGGTTTCGGGCGGAGCAGAGATGGGAATGTCACCACTCGTGGCACTAGTTTCGCTTGGCTTCCGGTTGTGCTGAGAAGGCAGTATCATTTGAAGTGTTCCAGTGGCCAGAGCTGGGAGCTTTTCTCGCACGCTTGCTCTCCGCCTAGGTGGAGATGAGGGCCGCGGTGGCTCTTCATGTTCCTCATCTACTTGTCCAAATTCGGCCAAAGCCTTGGCAAGGCTGATCGTTTCAATGTCGCGTGGACTATCCACCGGGCTCTTTTGCAGTCTTAGAGGCTGCGGAGCCATGTTGGCGTCCTCGTGAACGTCAGTCTTGATTTCGAATGGACTGGGCTCTTCATCATCCTCGAATACATCCGGAGTGGGAATGGCAAGGTCACGGTACTGCTCTGCCAACGCCTTGTGGTAGTCGTGAGAAATGCGGTCCTGCGTCACCCGTTTGGTGGTCTCTTCAAAATCCTCCCAATCATCATCAGCGCCGGGAGCTGCGGAGCGTGGAACCAATTTCTTTGGCGAGGTGATGCGGATCGAAAACTGGTGAGCCAGCCCCCTGTCCCCAGGCGAGCCTTCACGTGTAGTCTTGCGACCCCGTGGTGTTGAATCCGGAGTTTGCAGGCCATGATTCGAAACCGATTGGCCACGTCGGTCAAGAGTTCCATACGCGGAGGTCGGTGTAACTGGTTGACTGTCTTTTGCTTTTCCAGAAGGCGACGGGGAAGGGGGAGTTGGAAACTTTTCTAGAAGGGATGTTTCTTTGACCTTTTCAGACACGCTCGAGGGCACTGGCGGAAGAGGCGCCCGTGGTGGTGATTCTGAAGCTGGTCTGGGAGAGAATGTCACAATAGTTTCATACTCAAACGGATGGCCATTCGATGGGGCCGGGCTGGGGAGCGGTGAGGTGTCTGGCAATAGAGGATCAAATGCTCTTGGTTCGAGGAAGAGCTGTCCAGGTCCTTTGCTTCGATCCATATCGGAATGGTCTCGTGAGGGTGGCACATAAGTTTCCGGTTGGAGCACAAAATCTCCAGGAGATTGGACCTCCAGGTCTGGCTTTGGTTGAGCGTCGTCATCGTAGTCCCATGTCGAAGGCCTCGTCCACGAGGATTCCCCCGAGACGCTGCTGTGTGGATTTGGGGTCGAAGCCGAAGCAGGGGATAATGTTTCTGGCGCCGGAGAATTAGGTTGGGCTGGCTGGAGTGGCGAAGGTTTCTGAGGCGGTGAATTTGGCGGCGGAACCGTCTTTACGAAATCTCTAAAAGAAGGAACCGGCTTCTCCGAGCCGTCGAACGACGACTGTGTGTTTGACCTGTAAATCGGCCGCGCAACTGGGTGATTGTAAGGCATCTTTTGCTATTCTTCGCTCGGAAGAGAAGCAAATTGCAGTGTCTTTGGAATACATGAGGACGACTGTTGCCAACACATTTGACCGTCTTCATACACAACAAAGGACCCTGAAGGTCCACGTGCGGAATGTCACAAGCATTCCGAATCAAGCGCTTGGCAAGAGCAGGACAAAGAGGGCAGACGTAAGATGACGCGATGGGACTCGACTGGGGCTTACGGATATATTTATGACGCAGGATCCGTCGTTTGTTTGCGACCAAGTTTGGTATGCCATGCTGTGAAAGCAGAGGTGGTGCAACTGGAACGTCGAGGCCAAGGGTGGTGTTTGTGGCTGCTTTGGTCCACCCAACACTTTGATATTATTCATGCGGCACAAAGAAGAAGATGCGGTTTGCATTGCGGTCGGCATGCCGAGCAAGAAAAGATTTGTAAATCAGCTTAGCGTCGCAACGTGCTATTCAATCCTGAGGGAATCTCGGTCGAAGGCTGGCCGAGCGTGCCGTGCCTCGTCAGCTATTTCCGAGCGGCCAGCCGAACGAGCATACGTGTAGCAAAGAGAATTCATCATCGTGGTGAGCAAAGATGGAGTAAAGACGGGATCGTGGGACCAGAATAGGTTGTTGCTCAGGACAAACTGTCGTCGAGGTCGGGAGGCGGGTGAAGCGAGGTCATTGGGCCAGGAAGCGAGGCGCAAGTTAGTCATCATGGCGCTAAGCTGTCAAGGGAATCGGAGGCTGCAAAGTGCAACGCCACCCTCTGTCGTCGCTCCCTCTCCATCAACCTTAGCAGATGTCGTTTTGTTCACCGTTCGACGCCAGCTGGCAGCTCATGCAGTCGTCCTCCATCTAACGGTCCCGCCCTGGGCCTGTGTGGGTGCGGATATCCGCTTCCTTTGAAGATCTGCTACGGCTTGGACCAGCATGAGTCCCCCTGAGTGCAGATGCAGACCCTGAAGAGAACGGTACAAAAAATCGTTTCAATCTCCTGGCCCAGTGACCACGCCATGCAGTGCAGTCGCAATCTGGTGCAGTGGGCCCGCTACCGGGGGCGAATAGGATTCGAATGGCAGCCATGTTCTGTTCCGTTTAAATCTAGTCTCAGATCCGCCGGGCGCTTGAGGGGTCCCGGAGCAAAAAAGTCCAACACCAATACTCGGATTTCGACAATTCTAGAGCGACGCGCAGCTCATTCGTTGCCCACCTCGCCGTTGCTCTTGTCATATCTGGGCCGTTTGCCTTGTCCATTTGGCGTCAGATGTCAACACAATTGCCGGTCATCGCCCAGCAGCAACTCGTACTAGTCTCACTGCATGGTCAAAGTATAAACTCAACCGCTAAGACCAGTCTGTTCTATTCTGTCCCCGATGGTCTAGCCTGCAGTTGATTCCTCTGTCCCCTTGTTTAGGTTCAACTGGCGGTATCAGGGCAAACTTAGCACTCTCTTTTGTACTTAACTGAGAAGTCCTCGACATTGTGCAGCGTCACAAGTCAATCAACATGTCGCCTCCACCCAATCCACCGTACCCGTCGTACCCGTCGTACGTGATGGACGACCAGCCACCCTTCTTGTCACCGTCCACTCATGATTCCTTGTATTCATCAATACCGGAATCGGCCTTGACGACGGCTCCCACTTCGAGGGCCCTCTCGATGAAGTCGGGGCACTTTTCGGGGCACTATTTCAGCACCTTCAACTCTACCGAAGTTCTTGCCTTGCCAACACGAAGATTATCATACTTTGAACATGATGACGAGAACGATTCTTCGAGAACAAATTTTCGTCTTTCAGATTTCAAGCCTGGTTGGCGTTTCTACGTTGCATTTGGTTCACTTAGCGTGGTGTCTTTGATGGCGGCTTTAGACGCAACGAGCATTTCAGTTGCACTTCCCGTATGTTGTTCCACATCAACGTACACCAAACATGTGACTGACTGACCTGCACAGGTAATGGCAAAAAAACTCAACGGATCTGCCATCGAGGCATTTTGGTCCGGCACATCATTCCTCCTTACATGCACGGTATTCCAACCGGTTCTGGGGTCATTCAGCACCGTGTTTGGACGCAAACCCATCTTGATTCTGTCTCTGGCATTCTTCGGCATCGGTGCCATAGTTGCTGCTCTGGCCAATGATTTTGGAGTCATCCTGGTCGGCCGCAGTATCCAAGGTATCGGTGGCGGTGGAATCTTGGTTTTGGAAGAAGTCATTGTTACAGACATGGTTCCTCTGCGGGACAGAGGCAAGTGGATGAGCGTCGTCAGCGCAGTTTGGGCACTTGGTACCGTCGTGGGTCCTGTCTTGGGTAGGTCAACTCCAAATCCGTCTCGGACTCTGCTGACATGGAACCAGGTGGCGGATTTTCTGAGAATGTCTCCTGGAGATGGATTTTCTGGATCAACCTTCCTTTCATCGGCATCGGAGCGCCTTTGGTCCTGATGTTCCTCAACCTCCACCATCGATCCAGCGACTTCGTTGAGAAACTGAAGCAGATTGACTGGATCGGAATCGTCGTCTTTGTCGCTTCAGCAACCGGCTTCCTCATCCCTGTCACCTGGGGCGGCGTTCAGTACGAGTGGTACTCCTGGCGCACTCTCGTCCCCCTCTGTGTTTGTGGTGTTGCCCTTGTCGGTTTCGTCATCTACGAGGATCGCTTTGCCACAAATCCCATCATCAGGACGCATCTGTTCAAGAACCGCACGTGCGCTTCTGCCTTTGCGCAAACCGTTCTCCATGGACTTGTCCTTTGGTGTGCACTCTACTATGGCCCATTCTACTACGAGGCCGTCAAGGGGTATTCACCTGTCATTGCCGGCGTGGCCCTGTTCCCGCAAACATTTACCGTCGCTCCCGCTGCTATATTTGTTGGCGTTGCCATCGCCTGGACTGGTCGCTACCGCTGGGCTCTCTGGTCAGGCTGGTTCCTGACGACCTTTGGATACGGCCTCCTCATCTACATGGATGTCAACACCTCCATCACTCAGTTTGTCTTCCTCAACATCGTCCCGGGTCTCGGAACCGGAATCCTTTTCCCTAGCATGGCCATGGCAGTTCAGGCCGCTGCATCCAACGCCGACCAAGCAGCTGCTGTCACGGTGTTCACCTTCATGCGAGCACTGGGGCAAACCATTGGCGTCGCCATTGGCGGTGTCGTCTTCCAAAACGAGATGCGCACCAAGCTGCAATCATTCGGCGAGCCGTTGGCCTCGCAAGCCGCGCAGCTCTCCAAGGACGCCAGCGCGCTGGTAGAAGTCATCAAGTCGATGCCCGACAACGCCGACAAGTACAACCTGCGCCTAGCCTACGTCTTTGCGCTGCGTCGCGTCTGGATCGTCATGTGCGCCGTCGGGGCGCTCGCCTTTGTCATCAGCTTCTGGGTCGAGGGATTGCCGCTGGACCGCGCCCTCGAGACGGATCAGGGATTCATCCACGACCGGCGCTCAGAGATTGACGACGAGAAGGATTAATGTCACTACTACTTTTACCCAGCATACTTTGTGCTAGCGCGGAAGACTGCAGATGTTTTGTGTTTTGAAAGGATAGGACGAGAGATACCGCAGGAGCAAGCGATTGACTGAACGAACGAACGAGCGTGGCGCGCCTTTCTGTATTCGGGATTTTGGAGCGGCGGCATCATTTTCACATCTTCAGGAGTTTTTTTTCTGGGACGCTCGCTCGGAAACATTTGCAGATTCCCAACAACAATCTTGGTTGTTTCTTGTAATCATGTTGGTTTCTACGCACAGGAAATTTACAAACACCAATTCCCACACCATCATCTTGGCCGCATGTTTCTCCTACAACCTTACATCGACGATCCCCCCATCACCATTTGGGTTGCATGTTTCCCCCACAACCCAACTTCGCATACATTATGCACATACGCGCGTTTCAATCGCCTCCGAAGATCAGCTTTCTCCCCCTGCACTCATCTCGCTAGCCTGCATATGACGCAGGAGAAGGAGCCGCGCGGGCTCGCGGCTCGACGGAAGAGGCGAAAAGGGAGGCGCCGCGTCCTCTGCCGCCCAGCGGGACGGCTCCCAGAGCAGCAGTAGCAGCCGTAGCAGAAGCAGGAAGTCCATTCGATAAGACCCGTTCCGTTTCTGACGCGCGCCAGTCATGCCGAATCGAAACGCCTGCGGGCGTTTCCCGCGCAAAGGACTACCTCGCGATGGATGATTTGCCGCTGGTCTAGGCCGGCCAGTGTGAGTTTACTTTGTGCAAGCGCCGTGCTTCTTGCTTCTAGATGCTCACGCCCTTGACTTGGAAGGGGACAAGGCTGCTCTGTTCTTGCTGCCGGGTCGGCGGTGCGTTGTCTTGCGCAATCAACGTGGGTAAGACGGGTCCTTTCCTCTCTCTTTCTCTCCTCTGCCTTGTGGCCAAAGTCAGCCAACCGCACGGCAGGCGCGCGGGTGGACGCCTTCCTGGAGGTCCTGCGCGTCCTACGCGTCCAGTCAGCCAGCGAATGACCAGCCTTGACCGAAGTTGGAAAGCTGCCTTTTTTCTCTGCTTTCGAACGACGGCGTGTGGTAATTCAGGGAGAGGAATTCGTGAAACACATGGGTAACTCGAACACGCTCCCACTTCTCTCAGTCAATCCAATGGTTTGCACATAAAGATGGTATCACAGCGTACCATGGTACCTTGATGAGCCGCCCAATCTTAATTTCTGTCTCACCAAACACGACTTTTCATTCCGCTCCCAAACACCATCAAAAGATACTGATTGATAATAAATTGGCCCTTGGTCTGCAAAACCATGCCGTCCCAATCCGCCCAGCTGAACGTGGGTCCCGTCGAGTTTTGGATGGCATCGGAGCCCATCACTGACTGCAGTGCCTGCCTGCCTGCCTGCCCACGGCCACCTACCGCCCACCGCCCACCTGCCTCCTGCCTCACCCACCCGCACGCATCCCAAAAAATTCAGTCACTCACCACTTGCTCGGCAAAAAAGCACGAAACAACAAAAGAGCAAAAAGTGACAGCTGTGGGATTCGAACATATGCCCGAACCTTAACCCGAAGGTAGTAAATATCAACCAACCTCTAAGCCAGTTGGGACGTCTACTACTCAGCTGCCGTGGAAGTGCTGTGGAGGTTGCTCTGTTCTGCTCAAGTGCAATGGCCCAATGTCTGGAAGGTGTCTTTCGTTCGTGCTCCCATCCGCTCGTCCATCGGGGTCCTACATGCCCTCCACAGGTACACGCCACTTGCCTGAAAGCTCAGCCCATTGCAAATAGAAGATGTGAAAGTTTGACCCGAGTGATTCATGTCCACCCCCCCAACATGAGGGGACGAACAGAACTCCAACACCAAGTGTTGATGCTTGGCACGAAGCTGGTGTCCAAATCACCCAAGTCAAGACGTGTTTGTAGCAGGTGGTATTGAAGCACCTTGCCACAAAAAAAAAAAAAAAATGAAAGATTGACGATGTGAAAGAATGGCTGCCGAGGGGACAGCTTTCGAGCAGCCCCCCGGCACCGCCTTGGAGTTGGATGCTTCTTTTGCAATCTCCTGTGCTCTTGAAACCACCCATCTGCTCAAGTAATTCAAGTCAGAACGGGGGCGGGCAAGCCTGCTCTGCTCGTTTGTGTCTGGTTTACCCCGACTCTCGAGCAACTGCCATGTTGATCTTCTGCTGGCGCGTGCATGGGGTGAGTCCCAACTGCCGCCTTGTGCTTCGGCAGGACAGCTCCAAGATTTTGTTGGAATCAGGTTCGGCTATCAGTAGGCAGCAGCAGATGGCGGGGCGAGATTCCAATTAGGGGCGGGGGCGCAAAGATCAAGAGCAGATGGTGGGTAATATGGGATAGAAAGTTCTCACGTCGTTGGTATAATGATATGATCGTACATGGCCTGACTTGGCTGTCCGCCTCTCCTCGCTTTCATCCACCTGCCATCCTAACAATGACCTCCCTCTTGTCCACAGCCGATACAACCAAGGAAAAAATAACGTCGACTCTCAGGGCATTCTACTTTCTCCGATGCCCTCCCTCTTGCTGTCGACAACACCGTTTGCGCACTCATCACCTGCGATGCGTGATGCCGTCGATTTCTTGCAAAGGTTTGGGATTGGCTGTCTTGAGCCATTCGCCGTTGAAGGCATTGATGAGCCAGTTGCTCAGCTCTGAGGGAGGAAAAAATGGTTAGCGAAACAAGTCGAGAAGACGAAGCAAGTGGAGAAGAAGAAAAGACTTACTATCGTAGACGATCCTGTTGGCATTGTGAAAGTAGATGCTGTGGTCGGAATCGGGGAAGACGTGGACATCGTAATTCTCGACGCGCGCCAGGTCGAGGCGATCCAGGAGGGCCAGGCTGTTCTGGAAGTGGACGTTGTCGTCGGCGACGCCGTGCATGACGAGGAAGCGGACGTTCTGGGCCAGCGCTGTGGCGTTGCGGATGGCGACGTGGTCGTAGCCCTTGGCGTTGTGCTGCGGCGTGTGCATGTAGCGCTCCGTGTAGATGCTGTCGTAGTACCGCCAGTCAGTCACGGGCGCCACGGCCATGCCGTACTTGAACGTCTCGCCCGCGTCCTGCTCCAGCGTCTTGAGCGTCATGAAGCCACCGTAGCTCCAGCCCCAGATGGCAATGCGGTTGGCGTCGACGTAGCTCTTCTCCCGGAACATCTTGGCGACGAGGATCTGGTCCGTCGATTCGTAGTGGCCGAGGTTGCCGCGCACGACGCAGCGACCTTTGCGGCCGATGAAGCCCGTCCCGCGTCCGTCCACGGTCACAACGATGTAGCCGAGTGCGGAGGCAACGTAGGCTTGGAAGTCGACCGAGAACTTCTTGGTGACTTGCTGGCTGCCAGGACCGTTGTAAAGGAAGAACAGAACGGGGTATTGCTTGTTGGAGTCAAAGTGAGGGGGCCGTCTCTCGACAATGTTCAGATCCAGGTCGTCGACCTTGAAGGTGGAGTAGACCATGAGTGGCAGCTCGTGCTTCCGTGCCATCTCTGCCAGTCTTGGGTTTTCTTCGACAACACTCGTGTAGGACGAGGAGGAACTGGGCGTACTGATGATCTTCTGCCACGGAATGTTCGGCCCCTGGTAGGAGACGAGCGCGTAGCCAGCGCCGGTGGAGAACTCGACGTCATGGTAGCCCTCCTTGCTGGTGTCCGTCAAAGCCTCAAAAGCGCCGCCTTCGAGATTGACACGATAGGCGTGGCGCTGAATAGAGCTCTCGCGCGTGGCAATGAAGTAGACGTAGTTTTTCTTGAGATCTACTGCAGATGGTCCGTCAACAACTTCCCAGTTGCCTTCGGTCAAAAGAACCGGCTTCGACGCATTCATGGGTGTAAAGTAGCCGAGGTGATCATAACCATTGTGAATGATCATGTCAATGTACCCATCGTACGGGCGTCCATTTTCGGGATCCGCAGGGATAAAAGTCGTCTTTTGGTTGACTTCAAACCATCCTCCGTCAAGTGCAGCAACATCTTCAGTACGCACAATGTTTCCTGTCCGAGTACGAACATCAACCAGACTGATTTTGAGGATATCGCTCTCGCGGTTGGTCTCGCGGATCAAGACCTGTTCATTCTTGGCCCAGACGACTTCTGTGATCAAGCGGTCGAGGTCGGGGAAATCTTTGGCAATCTTGACGGAGAAGACTTCGTTCTTCTGGACATCGTAAAACTGCAAGTTGACAATGGGATTCGGCGCTCCAGCCTTGGGGTACTTGATGTCGCGGACTTCAGGGTAATCTTCTTCACCCTCGTTTGGTTCCGTACCACTAGGCCTGGAGAAAAAGTATTGGACAGGATACGTCGGAACCATGGACTCGTCAGTGCGTAGAAAAGCAATGTAGTTGCCGTCCTGGGACCACCAGGTGGCAACGCGGCCAGAAAAGACTTCCTCCTCATACACCCAATCCGGCACACCATAGAAAAGATCGGGACCTCCGTCAGACGTGATTCTCGTGACAGTGGTAGTATCCAGCCGGCGCAGAAACATGTTGCTCTCTCTCGTAAAGACGATTGCGTCCGAGTTCGGAGACCATGTTGCAAGCTGTATCCTGCTGTCCGGAAATTGGGGGTCAAGAGCCTCGCCGGTTTGCGATTCCACGTCAAAAATGTAGTACTTTCCGTAGAAGGAATGTCTCCAGTTGTGCTCCCTGTTCGTCATGACGAGAACCTTTTTGAAATCCGCAGACGGCCACGTTTCCTGCGGCTGCACCCACCTCTCCCCGACGTAGAAGCCCGCATTCTTCATGAGGACCGTCGTGTGCTCAGAGGCCTCCTTTACCTCCCGATAGCGCACGTCTTCAGCAATCAAATAGCCCTTGTCATGCGAGCCGCCCTTTTCCAGCAGCAGCCCATCTTCGCCACTTGGCCCTGCGATCCATTCCAGCGAATGTTTTGTAGGGCTCCAGGACCCGCGAAGCACCTCTTCCAGCTTGACTTTGCGTCCCGAGCCTCTCGAGGTCGTAGCTGCCGGATCGTGCGGTTTGGTCGAAGCATGGTGGTAGGTGCCTTTGGAGATGAAGGCGAGCAATGCGAATGCCCAACCCGCTGCGCATATTATGCCCAGGATCCATAACCAGCGACGCAGCTTTTTGTCCGCGGGTCGCACGCCGCCGTAGTATCCATCTTCAATGTCAAACGCCTGTTCTCGCGAGGCGTTGTTGGGGCTGTTTGCGTCCGTGTACGGCTCGGAAGCGCGCGCCTTCGAGTACTCGCCGTTCAAGCCCTCGAGGACGAGCGAAGTGGTCGACGCGGTGCTCGTAGAGCCGCGCGGTTGGTCGTCGGATTCTCGCGGCGCGTCGGCGACTTCTTTTGTAAGTGGCTGCGTCTCCTCGTCGTTGAGGGGGTGCTCCTTGGGCATGGCGAGTCTCTCGGCGGTTGTTGTAGGTAAACGGTCGTGGGTGAGGTGGGCAACGACACTAGAATTAATTTAGCGCAGCCGCCATTAGGTAGTCTGCTGCTGGTTCGCCTGAGAATAATCAGGTCCTGGAATGTTTCCGCTCCGCAGCTGCATGCAAGATTGGTGGATTGCCCACCATCTACTAATAGTATCCGTTAAACACGAGTGCAGGCGTCCTCGGAACGACGCCAAGAGAACCCTTTATTGGCACGCCGAATTGACCGCTATTGATCACTACTTGCGGGCCGACCATCAATCGCTCATACAAGACACGTCAAAGGAGCAGAAAAACTTGTCGATCTGGCTTGTGTTCTATCAAATCGGCTGCTTCATGGTCCTCAGCCATGCATAGTCGCTTCGGACTCATGTCGGAAGGCCTCCCGCCTCCATTGTTTTGCATCATCATGTCTCCCCAAATGCAGAGCGCTCGTGCAGCTTTAACTGCTTTTTTCAGGGCGCTGGAACTTTTGGCCCTGTGGCAAATCTTCTGGTTTGAGGGCTCCGGCCCGTCCCATGTGCCATATAATGATACCCTCACGCTTGACCAAATCGGATCAGTGCTTGCGAGCTTCGCCTGTTCAACTAACCAACAGTAGGCATGCCCTCAGAATTACGCATTTTCCGTGAGAGGTCTGCATTTACAGCATGAGTATTGATCAGAGAGAGCGGATGATGTTCAACTTACCCAAGGTAGTCCTCCTTGATGGTTGCAATGGCGTACATGTTGCCCATCTCGGTGCGGAGACCCTTGACCTTGACCCGAACGTGCGTGCCCTTCTCAATGACCTGATCGGCATTGTTCGTCCACTGCGGAGGAGTAGCGTTGCCGTCGTACCTGATGTTGCTTGGGATCATCTGATTGGGGTCAGCGCCTGGGCCCCTCAGATCTCGAACCTCTAATACTTACGCTGGAGACAACGAAGCCATTGAGAGGGCCAATCTCCACAAAGAAGCCCGAATCGTGGACCGCAGTGACGATTCCATCCATCTATTTGGCGGTCAATGCCACAATCTCACAATGGCACCTTTGAACCTACAATCTCGCCCTTGAATGGTCGCCACACAATAGCCTTGAAGTGGACATTGTATTCGATGTAGCCAGTGCCAGGCATCACGCGCCCTTCCGACTTGTCTTGAGAGTCCATGACGCAGATGATGAAGTAGTTTTCAATCTGAATACCCTCGACATCTTGCTTTAACCGCTCCTCGATGTATTCGTGCACATTGGGACCCAAGAAGGATGGATGCAGGGTGATTGTGCGCTCCAGCTCGTGAAGGAAGAACATGTTGAAGGGTACGCGCGTAGCGTGGTAGGGCGCTTTGGCGACGAGGGTGCTTGAACGTCGATGGCGGAGCAGACGAAAGAGGAGGAGGGCGCGAAATCGTTGAATGTGGAGGGGCTTGCGGCGCACAGGCGGCGATGGTCGACCGAGGACCGCGGGGACTCAGGGCGGTCGAAATAGTAACAGGCGTGGTGGTCTAGAGGCGGAGCTGAACTGTAGACGGAGCTCTTCCCACGGGCATCTGGTCAAGGCCGACGACGCGCCTGCTGGGGCGGACGGGCGACTCGCACAGCCCGCAGTCGAACAAGGCCGCAGTGGAAACGACGGAACACGCGATGGCGGAGCAGCGCGTCTGGGCACGGGCGCGGCGGAACACGCAAGAGTCGAGTCGGCGAGAAAGACGTTGGTGTTGAGTTTGGATTGAGGAATATTTGCGCGGGCACATGTGACGGCACGGGGAGCTGCGGCTGGGGAAGAAGCCGACGGCTCCATGACGAACCTACGGCCGGGCCTTCAGTTGCCTGCAGCTTCCTCTTGACACTCCACCTCGGTCACCACACATAAACTTCCCCTTCCTCCGCCGCTGACCATTTATTGACCCTACCTGGACTGGGTTCCCTCTTCGCCGCCTCTCCCCATCCGTCCCAACAACTTGTCCAAGGCCCCACCTTACCATGGCTCTGAATCTTGAGAAGCAGCTCACCTTTGTACGCATCTCCCCACCAGTCCCAGTTGCGCATGCGACATGAGCTAACAGCAACAGTATGGGAGCTATCACCATAATCCAGTATGTCGACCTCGTGCTCAAAGCATTGTGCGCAAATTATTAACAGGCGAATCAGGTCAATATTGGAGTACACATCACTTGCGTCCCTCTTATCATGATGACGGCCTTCCTATTTGTGAGTTCCTGCTTGTCTTGAAGTTAGCTTGATCAAGTCTAACATGGCCTCACAGCTTGCCAATACCCCGGCCGTTGCCCTTCCAGAAGCCATTTCTGTTCCGAACCTCCCGCTTAATGCTGCCACCGGGTTCGCAGCCCTATATTCGTTTCTATACATTTTAATGGAGCCAGTAGCTGGAGGACTACTCACCCCGCTCCTCTTCGCGGGTACAGCCTGTGTGCAGCACTTGCTGGCCACATACGGTGCGACGGCCAACTGGTGGGCCGTAGGTCTTCACATTTTCTCGTGGGTTGCCCAATTCGTCGGCCACGGCAAGTTCGAGGGACGCGCTCCGGCTCTGCTCGACAACATTGTCCAGGCGCTATTCCTGGCTCCCCTGTTTGTGTGGCTGGAGGTTCTCTTCTACTTTGGCTACCGTCCCGAACTGAAGGGCAGGATCGACAGCGCCGTAGCGAAGAACCTGGAGAAGTTCAAGGAGGAACGGGAAAAGAAAGCAGCAACAAATGGCAAAGCCAACGGGAGCACCAAGTAGGTAATGCTGAGCAGAGGGGATTCTTTAGCATAGCTTGGATGGCGGGAAGCGCATTGTTTTTCGATGCTTTGAAAGTGGCATACGATGAGAACCGATCCAAATTGAAACCGACGCTAGTGGTCTTTTGGATGGCCCCCAGGTGTCAGTCGACAGTCAGCATGTTTGCACGCACTCGAGCGCAACCTGCATAAGCGCCGTTGCAGCCGGGTAAATGCTTTGCTCGTCCGAGGAGGAGAATAGGTAGAGTGGCCGAGAGCACAGCAGATGGGACTAGGAAGAAGAGCGGTCGAAAAAGCCGGACAGTGAAGAAGTAGTTACACTGTAATGATTTAGTTAAATAGGAAAAGTAGTTGTGGTTGTTGTCTCGGTCCCGTTGATGCCGATGACCGCAATGTTCGGACGCTTGGCGCTTTACTTAAGCGGACTAGCGGCAGTGCGAAGTTGAGAGGAGGCTCGGGTCCTTCGTCCTCTTCCACCAAGAGCTCCATCCCACCGAGCACCACTCTCCCCTCACCTCCCCCTGCTTCAATCTCAATTGATAGCAGTGCTATCGAACGAAGCTACCTGAGCAAGCAGCCATGTTCAGGAACGCCCTCAGACAGTCCACCCGCACCGTCGGGGCAATCTCTGCCGCTGGCAGAATTGCTTCGGTAAGTCCATCAATCCCATCGCCGCCACGTCTCTCTGCGCCATGCGTTATCGAACGAAGCTTCTTGGACCTTTCCTCTGTCCTTTCCGATCCAAGGGACCCCGAATTGGCGCTGTGGCCGCGACGCTGCAATGCGCTGGAGCTCTTCGCAGGAACCGAGCGCTGACGATTTTTCCGCGCAACCTCAATAGACCCGTACCACCCCCGCTCTCTTTAACGCTGCCTCCAACGGCCTCCGCAGCTATGCTTCCGACGCCAAGGCTGCTCCCACTGAGGTCTCCTCCATCCTCGAGCAGAGGATCCGCGGTGTGCAGGAGGAGGCTGGCCTCGCCGAGACCGGCCGCGTTCTTTCCGTCGGGTACGCTCCCTTGCCAACAACATCAATTTCGACGACGAATGCGCATTGGGAATCATCAGAGCTTGTCTGACACCTGGTTTACAGTGACGGTATTGCTCGCGTCCACGGCATGAGCAATGTCCAGGCCGAGGAGCTCGTCGAGTAAGTACCACCGCGTTTGGGACACGCGGCATCCATCAATTGACAGCTTTCCAGGTTCGCCTCCGGCGTCAAGGGCATGTGCATGAACCTCGAGGCCGGCCAGGTCGGTGTCGTGCTCTTCGGTTCTGACCGTCTCGTCAAGGAGGGTGAGACCGTCAAGCGTACGGGCGAGATTGTACGTTTCTGGAGCTCCAATGACGTATCTCAGCTCGCGAGACTAATTGTTTACACAGGTCGACGTTCCTGTCGGCCCTGAGCTTCTCGGCCGTGTTGTCGACGCTCTTGGAAACCCCATTGACGGCAAGGGCCCCATCAAGACCACCGAGAAGCGCCGTGCCCAGCTCAAGGCTCCCGGTATCCTTCCCCGTCGTTCCGTCAACCAGCCCGTCCAGACTGGTCTCAAGTCCGTCGACGCCATGGTTCCCATTGGCCGTGGTCAGCGTGAGTTGATCATTGGTGACCGTCAGACTGGTAAGACTGCCGTCGCTCTCGACGCCATGCTCAACCAGAAGAGGTGGAACACCACCAACGACGAGACCAAGAAGCTCTACTGCGTCTACGTCGCCGTTGGTCAGAAGCGTTCCACCGTCGCCCAGCTCGTCAAGACTCTTGAGGAGAACGACGCCATGAAGTACTCCGTCGTCGTTGCCGCCACCGCCTCCGAGGCCGCTCCCCTGCAGTACATTGCTCCCTTCACTGGATGGTACGTGATATGATGACTCCCTGAACATACGAACTCCCGCTGACGTACCTCGAAGTTCTATGGGGGAGTGGTTCCGTGACAACGGAAAGCACGCCGTCATCATCTACGATGACCTTTCCAAACAGGCCGTTGCCTACCGTCAAATGTCTCTGCTGCTCCGTCGTCCCCCCGGACGTGAGGCCTACCCCGGCGAGTAAGTGGATCCAGAGCGTTTGGAAAGGCTCCTTCTAATTTCTACAGCGTTTTCTACCTCCACTCTCGTCTTCTCGAGCGTGCCGCCAAGCTTAGCGACAAGCACGGCGGTGGTTCCCTGACTGCCCTTCCCATCATTGAGACCCAGGGTGGTGACGTGTCTGCCTACATTCCCACCAACGTCATTTCCATCACCGACGGCCAGATCTTCTTGGAGTCCGAGCTGTTCTACAAGGGTGTCCGCCCCGCCATCAACGTCGGTCTTTCCGTCTCGCGTGTCGGTTCCGCTGCCCAGCTCAAGGCCATGAAGCAAGTCGCTGGTTCGCTCAAGCTCTTCTTGGCCCAGTACCGTGAAGTTGCTGCCTTCGCCCAGTTCGGTTCCGACCTGGACGCTGCCACCAAGCAGACCCTCAACCGTGGTGAGCGTCTGACTGAGCTGCTCAAGCAGAAGCAGTACACTCCCATGGCCGTCAACGAGATGGTTCCCCTCATCTTCGCTGGTGTCAACGGTTTCCTCGACAACGTCCCCGTCAGCAAGATTCTCCAGTGGGAGGCCGACATTCTGTCCCACATGAAGACCAACGAGTCTGACCTGCTCGCCACCATTGACCGCGAGGGTGCTCTGAGCAAGGACCTCGAGAACAGGCTGAGGGATGTCATCAGGGAGTTCACCAAGAGCTTCGTCGCTTAAATGGAAGGCTCTAAAGGAGTACGTTCTAAGCACAAAAGTCCCACCGGTTAGAACGTCGCTGATGAAGGTGACGTTTTAGAGATGTATAATAGAGCATGGTGATTTCCAAATGGCTGCTCCTACGTAGGAAAGACCTCTAGTGCATTCTCGAGACCACCTCAAACCACATCCACTGCATCACCCATTTCCTTTGTCTCTGCTGTTGATACACCAGCTCTTAAGCACGTGGCGACGGGTCGGGTGGTACTAGCCAGTAGTTAAGCGCAATTTCGTTATTGTTCCCAAGCCCATTTCCTAGTCCGTGATGTCAAGTTGCTGTGCACGTCGTCAAGGTGGGGAAGAAGATGTTCAAGATTTCATACTCAAGTCATGCGGCTCTGCACAAGGTAAGAACCACAAAGGCAAGTTGTGCATGTTCAGGGAGTATCCGGGTGCCTCATCGCCTGAAGACTTGGGTGGTTGGATGCGGAGGTGGAAACCTACGAGGAGCATTCAAGCACCTCTACACTGCCTTAGAGTCGATATTTCTTTTATGGCCTACTGTTTCGTATTCCTGTTTGGGGAGTGGGTAGAACTCGCCAGGTCATTTAAGGGAAAGGTGAGCAAGTGACCCTAATCACTTGTTTATTCTAGATAAGGGCTAAAAGATTCACAGGCCGTTCATTCACTTCACTTTACAAGCTCGCTTAAATCGATGTGAATGCGTCGCTTGTTGTTTGTCCTGCCTTCGTCGACCGGCCAGAGTGCGCCTCCAACTCCAACTCCAAACCTCTCCTACACCACGCCGAGACTCCACACATTTCTTCACGCCGAGACTCCACACCATCACCCCGCCGAGAAGATTCTCAGCGACACGAAAATGTCTTCCAAGCCCGCTCCCATTCCCATGCCGCAGCCCACCTCGTGCCCCAACTTCGAGGAGCACTGCGCCAACCGCCAATCTGCTGCGACCGAGTACTATGACTTGTCCAACGAAGAGTCGCCCGAAGACCAGAAAGCGATCGAAGAGCAGCTGCGCGGGCAGCTCCACTCTGCCTCCAAGCTCATCCACCTCCTGCACATTGAAATCGATGACCGCCGCGAGATCAACGAGCTGGACATTGAGAAGATGTGGTTCCTCGCCGACGCCATCAAGGGCACCATGAAGAAGTATGACGACATGCTCATGTACTCCAACATTCTCGAGCAGTTCCTTGAGCGCCACCGCGAGCTGGCCAAGAAGCGCGAGCAGAAGGAGGCTAGCCAGACCAAGTGGCAGGCCCGTCGCCAGGCTGTTTTGGAGTTCTGCCATCTCACTTCGTTCGTCGCTGACGTCAAGAGGAAGATGGGCAAGGGCAAGGGCAAGGACGACGACGCTTACATGGAGGTGTCGGCCTTCGACAAGCACGAAGGTTGCTGCAAGGAGAACTCAGCTCGTGAGAAGAACGATGGTAAGAAGACTCCAGGTCACGACTACCATGATTCTAACAACTAGGCCTTAGGTCACGACAAGCACGACACTGTCAAGACCGACACTCGCGCCGACTCCGCCGTCTGCTGCTGCGATGGTCCTGACAAGCTGACCGACAACATCACCGAAGCGCCCAAGGAGCAGCAGTCCATCAACATCGACGTCGACGTCCCCCGCATCTCGCGCCACATCTCGCAGCCCCAGCTCTTCGATTCGGCCAAGCTCAAGCCCAAGCCCCTCATCCTCAAGGGCCCCATCCAGAAGCCTGTCCTCGACTTCAGCGGCAGCGGCGGCTCGGACGAGTACGACATTGCGCTGCAGGTCGTCAAGAAGAACTCCACCCACATCAACAACCAGCGCCGCGTCTTGGAGCGCAAGCTCGACGACCTCGTCTCGGGCAACTGGCGCGTCGGCTTCAGGAGCGACCTCAGGAAGCGCGGCGTCTTGCCCTTTTCTCCGACTCGTTGAGCCAATTCGATCGACCGACGACGTTTTGGGGGGGTTTTGAGCGAACGGACGCTGTTGGAAATACCGATCTTGTCCCGTCTGATTGTCATGGGAGGATTGAATCGCGGGCTTGATTAATGGAAAACGGTACTCACAATGGCGACCGGTTGGCTTGGTTCGGGCGTTTGGTTTAACCATTGTCCACCGGATTGATGTTGGGCGAAACCAATCAAGATGGACTCGCATGAGCTCGGAAAAGGCTCTTGATTCGCATAGTCATAGAATCAAAATCACATGCGCGTTGACATGAGGAAAACTCTTGTGAAGCTGGACTGATATGGTGTCGTGAACTTGTGAGGATGTTGAAGACGCCACACTGTGGCTTGCCTCATGCCCCGCCGCAGGCTATGACGTGGGTATTACCAGTCCGGAAGCTCCATCCATGCGACTTCCGCCTTCAACTTCAACTGTGCAACTTCAAGCTTGCGCCCTTTCCAAGCATCTTGTGCCCTTTCCAAGCATCTTGTGCTACCTTAACTACAGCATACGATCCGGATCCCCATCAATCTCCATTGACAATCAATCCCATTGCGTGCATTCAACTCGTAAAACAGCAACAACCATGGCGGCCGCCACATCAAGAAAGGAGCTCCTGTCGAAAGTGCAAAAGATGGTCCCTCCCATGCTCGAGAGCTTCCACAAAGGTGAGCTTGTCCCCTCTCCGTCATTGACACCCACACTGACAAGCTTTCAAGGCCAATTGGGGCGCGTGGCCGTCATCGGCGGCAGTGAAGACTACACCGGCGCACCCTACTTCTCGGCCATGGCATCAGCAAAGCTGGGCGCAGACATGGTACGTCGACACACAGTACCTCTCAGTAGCATTATCTGGAATCAAATATACTGACAAGCCGGCCGGCCCGCACCAGTCGCACGTCATCTGCGAGCCCGGCGCGGGCGCCGTCATCAAAACCTACTCGCCCAACCTGATGGTGCACCCGTACATGCGGCAATCGCACCACGCGTCGGCCAACGAAACGGCCTCCAGCGTCAGCGAACAAGTCATCTCGATGCTCTCACGGCTTCACGTCGTCGTCATCGGGCCGGGGCTCGGGCGCGACCAGCTGATGCAAGACACGTGCGCGGCGGTCATCAAGGAGGCGCGCGCGCGCAACATGCCCTTCGTGCTCGACGCCGACGGGCTGTACCTGGCGCAGACGCGGCCGGAGCTGGTGCAGGGCTGCACGGAGTGCATCCTGACGCCCAACGTGGTCGAGTTTGGGCGGCTGGCAAAGAGCAAGGGCATCGACGTGAGCAGCGGCGATCCGAGCAGGCTGTGCGAGAAGCTCGCCCACGCCTTCGGCGGCGTCTTGATTGTGCAAAAGGGCGCCTGTGACTACATCTCCAATGGCGACTTTACCCTCGTGGATGACGGCGAGGGCGGCTTGAAGAGGAGCGGTGGCCAGGGCGACACCCTGACGGGCAGTCTGGCGACGTTTTTGGCGTGGCGCAAGGCGTATTTGGACGGTATTTGGGACCACGAGGGTGACTTGAGCGCGAGCGAGCTGCTGGCCCTGGCGGCGTATGGTGGAAGTTCCATTACGAGAGAGGCCTCGCGGTTGGCGTTCAAGGAGAAGGGCAGGGCGTTGCAGGCCAGCGACCTGACTGAGCATGTCCACCAGGCCTTTTTGAACCTCATAGGCGAGCCCACTGGATCCAAGGCTGCAAAGATGTAGACTCTTGGTGGTTGGAAATGAATGATGAGACCTACGAAGTGTACATAGTAAAAGCGAAATTTGATCACAGTTCTGGATATTCACGACTAGTAGAAACAGGATAGAGGGTTAATAAGATTCAATCATTGATGCCGGGTTGCTCCTGAACCCTATAAGTCTCGAGTCCGAGCCATTCCCCCAACGCCGTGCCCATGTGAAGATGCTCGAAGAGCCTCCATCATTCGAAAAGGGTATACACCGCCGCTTCAAACCAACAGCCTTCCTTCCGCGCCCCGTCGTCACCATTAATCAACCTCGCTACTCATCGTCCTCGCCCAGACTGGCCTTCTTGAGCTCCAAATCGCTCTGCAGGCTCTTAACCTTGGCCATCAGGCGACCCTTGAGCAGCGGGTTGTTCTGGCGCTCCATCTGCTGCCTTGCGACGTCGACCTCGCGCTGGAGGTCGGCCACCTCCTCGCGGAGCTGCGCCCTCTCCTCCTGCGCCGCCAGCGCCGCCTCGTCGATTTCGTCCTCGTCGTCATCGTCGGCGTCCGATCCCGACGACGCCTCGTCGTGCTCCGTGTCGCCGCCTGCTGCCGACGCGCCTGGCGTCTCGGCCACGGGCGTGCTGGCTTCGGCAGCGTCGCCTCCGAGGGCTTGCGTAGCCACGACGTGGGCAGCGTCAATGTCGTTGGCCGTCGGCGGCGCCTCGACGCTAGCGACGGGCTCGTCTTCGGCTTCGAGCTGCTGCTCCATCAGAGCCGTTAGGGCGGCGGCGTCGACGTCGTCCTCGCCCTCGGCGTCGAAAAGGGCGCCGTACTCGTCCGCCAAGCCGCCGGATTGGTCGTGCTGCGCCAGCATCTCCTCCATCATGCTGGCCTCTTCTTCGGCCTCGTCTGGCTTGTTTGGGTCGACGAGCTCGTAGGTCGATTCGCCGCCGCCTTCTTTGGCTTGCTTGTCTGCTGCCAGCAGTCTTTCGAGTTCTTCTTCCACGGCGTCGATGACGTGGCGAGCCACACGCGGACGGAAGCGGCGCTTGCGTACGTAGTGCATGGGAGGCGTGAGACCGTGGGGGTATTGCCATGTCTTGTCATCAATGTCCTTGGGCAACGGCCTCTTTTTTGCGTCTTCTTCGCTGTCCACCTTTGCCCATACCAGCAGAAGCTGGCAAATGTCTGTAGTCTTGTACCACGCACCCTTGCGCTCCCAGCTCTTCATCCCCTCAACCACGCACGGCAAGTCGAGCAGCGACGCCGCGTAGTAACTTCCCCGTATTATGACGCAAGCCCTCCGCCCCTCCCTGTCGAAAAACCGAAACGAGACATCTGCGCCGCCTTCCTTGAGCGGGACGCCGACCTTCTTCTCGCTGATGGCTTTGGCGAGGTAGTCACAGTCCGGACCGGGCATCATGCGCAATATAAAGGCATGCTCAATGGCGGGGTCCTCCTCGGCTTCGTCGTCCTCGCTGTCGTAGCCGTATCCTGGCAACCGGGGCGGTGGCTTGCCCGCGTGCTTGACCTTGATTCTCGTGGGGATAGGAGTCTTTGGCTGCGTGTTGCGAATCTTGAAGGACATTTTGGTCGCGGCGGCGGCGGCAGCGCCCGTCTTGAGCGACAGCGCCGGCTTCGACTTCTTGGCCGAGCCCGCGGCGCCATCTTCTCCCTCTTCCTTTTTCCTCTTGCGAGACGCCGTAGGGCTTGTGGGCTTGATAGCAGCAGCGGGACCGGGCGCAGTGCCCTTTTCCTTGTCGGCCTTTTTGGTGTATTTGCGCTTCGGTTTGGCTGGTGGTTGGGATCCTGGAGGCTGCGGTGCTGATGGTGGATTCTCGCTGATGGGTGTGTTTTGCGCGGATTGACCTCCCCATTTGATCTTGATCTTGTTGCCGCCACCAGGCGTCTGCGCCGAGGGAGTTTGGACGGACGGCGATTGTGCTGAAGCTTCAGAGGTGCCAGACGGCGCAGGCCGGGGTCCCGAGTTGAGCTTTAGCTTCATGATGGTCGGTCGTGGGTTGTTGGGTGAAGACATGTCGAGGAGCTAAGCCGGCGATGGTGGAGATTTATGGAACAGTTTGGCGGAAGGCGCCATCGACAGGACGTGTTGGAGGGGAAAGATGTGGTTCAGGACCACGGGTGACGTTCAAAACAGCGCCAAGCTTGATGCGCGTTGGGGAGCGGGAGCTTTGCTTCGTGCGTCTAGTCGGAACTCCAAACCACACCGATTTCTCACCACCTCCGCTACCCTTACCCGTGCAATCCCAGCATGATCCGTCGATAATCTCTCACACTGCCATCATGTCTGCTCAAGAGCTCCACGCCGCCTTGCTTCGCCCCGCCATCCTCCACATCCTACGCGCCGCCGGCTACCACAGCGCGCGGCCCTCGGTCGTTGACGCCGTCTCCGACATAGCAGCACGGTATATGCTATTGCTGGCACAACGCACCGCCTACCATGCATGGAGCAACAACAATGATGCGGCACCGACCGTGACCGACGTACGCATGGCCATGGCCGACGCCGGCCTGCTGATCCCGTCCATGACTGGCGCCGAAGAGGCATGGAAAGAAGTGCTGCGGAAGCCCTTGTCCGAATATCCGGAGCGCAATGGCATGCGTATGAAGGAAGCGCGGCGACGGGACCTCGAAGACACGGCCGATGTGCGCGAATTCATCGACTGGGTCATGGGGCCCGCGAACAAGGAAATCATGAGAATAGCGGGTTTGGACACGGCATTGGATGTGGCCGCAGGTGCCAGCACATCTCGAGAGGACTACTTGACCGGTGAGTGACTGCACATCTTGGTCTCATCCTCGAGGTCTCGTCCGAATGCTAACGAGGCGACATCAGCGCTTAAGAAGAAGCACAGCAAGACTGGCGAAGAGTCGCGCTTCCAAGGCACCGTGCTCGGCATCCCGGCAGAAGACAGACACGTACGCATTGAAGGCGGGCCCGAGTCGCTGCACGAGTGGATCAAGCAGACGTCGGACAAGGCCGCCGCCAGAGCCGAATCGTCAGCGGCAGCAAACGGCAATGGAAACAGCAAGAACGGCGCGAAACAAACGACGCCCGAACAGACGCCTCCTCCTGCGCCTCCGCTCGTCAAGAGCGAAGAAGACGATGCTATCATGGATACCGTCATGGACACGTCCTGAGCCACTCGGCCATTGTACACGCCCTTATACACCACATTCAACTCTTCTCTTCGAAGCTTTTGAGCTTCGTTCTGGGGCCAGAACACAAGAAGCACATGCGTCCAATAGGTGGCAACACATCTTCTGCCAACAACCCCCATCAGAAGTCCGTCTTTGAAAGCAGTGCTTTCAACAGCGGCATTCCCTTCTCGGCGATCGAACTTTGCCAAGAGCGAGAACGGTACACCGACTTGGGAGACAGCCATTGCCACGTCTGCATGTCTGTACCGCCGCCTTTGAAAGGCTGCTCGCACATTGCTTCCGTCGAGAAACATGCTGCCTCCTCGTTGGGAAAGGGATTGGCAACTTTCTGGGACGAGAAGTGAGGCGGACATGGAATTGTACAGCATTAAAGGATTGTATCATAGCAGGGAGGCTACACCGTACCTGACCTGCAGCGGGATCACTGCACGGCGAAAGAGCAGCAGGTAGCACTGGGAGGAGGCAGTCGGATAACACTGAATCGTGCTGTGCGGTGGCATCATTGGCACATCGAATCCATCATATCCGATGGTCTCTGGACGAAATCAGGCTACCATCATATTAATCCCGTTTCTCGTCTGGGCTGGGGTGATTTTTGTTTCTCGTCCTCTCTTTTCTCCATCTTCACAAGTTCATCGCTTCCATCCTCGTGGCCAACCATTTACACCCCAACCCAATCGCCAACCATGATTCCATCAGCTGGGATCCGATCGAGTGTCGAGATATTACTCCCGACTGGGGCACTCAGCCTCTTGTCGAACTAAGTGGCATGTCCTCCCGTTTGGCCCAAGGCACCGTCAACATCAACCCCACGCGCGCGCTCCTCCTTGACGGCCTCGCGCAGCGGCGCCTGCTCTGCTTTCTTCCTGCAGCATGTGTGTCGCATCAGCATTCGCTCATTCTCTCCTCTGCTAGTTCCCGCACTGGCATTCCCGCTCTGCACTCCACCATTCGCAAAACAGAAGAGAAGACGAGAAAAGAAGGAGAGCGAATATGGGGAAAGAAAGGAACCTCACCTCTCCAAATCACTCTCCATGCTCAACCCGCCCCCCGCGCCCTGCGCCCCCGTCTTGCCGCCGCCTTGCCCGCCCGCCATGACGGCGTCGGCAACCGCGCCCTCGCCCGGCGGCGCCATCTGCTCGTCGGCGTCGACGTCGTCGCGCTGCTTCTGTTGTCCAGGCTTTCTCTCCTCAACGTCGGCGTCGGCGCTGGTGCCATGGACGCCGCGGCCGAGGGCGCTGGGGACGCCGTCGTCACCGCCCGAGGAGGCAGAAGGCGCTGTGCGGTGAGCTGTCGTGGGGGCGTTCGCGGAAGCCGTGGTTGACGACGTAGAGGCAGATTCGGCCGGGTTGCGCTCGACGGGGTTGGATGGCTGGGCGTACGCGGCCGAGGTGGGAGGTTGCTGTTGTTGCTGTGACATTGTGGAGGTAGGTGGTTTTCGGGTTGGGTGGTGGGTTCAGTCGAGTCGGATTGTGAGGTGCGTAGATGGTGGTTGTTGATTGATCAAGTTGTTGGCAGTTGAGTGTATGCGTAAATAGTAGGTGGGCAGTAGTGGTCGGAGTGAGATGGTTCTGGGTCGTCGACCGTATGTTATGGCGACTCCTTGGCTTCAATGCTCCTCTGCAGTCGAAAGTGTAGAAGAGGAGCTTGACTTTGTGTGGACAAGGGGTCTAGAGTTTGGTGAGGTGTGATGGTCGGGAGACGTATTGACGCAAAGTTTGAAAAGGTTGGAGAAGTTGAACTTGCAATGGTCGAGTGAGGAGTCCAGGAATCTGAGAAAAGAGAAAATGTACCATGAGGTGACGAGATGATGTTGCAAGTGGGCTGCTGGGTGGCTGCCCTAGAGGACAGGCAATGACGTAGGCGGGCCGCGCCCTGTCACCACACCCAGGCGCTTCCATTAAACACTGATCTGATCTTATCAATCGCCGCAACCACAAGAATCAGACCCTCTAGGAGTAGTCGTGCTGCTTTGACATGTTGATCAAGGCTTTTGTCTCGAATTGCGTATCCCCCAGTTTACCAGCAAACTTACTGCAGTGAATCAAGCACAACCGTCTCATCAGCCAGACTTTGTTTGTTCACTGAACGAGTTCTTTTTGTCTAGCAAAGAAGATGCCTCAAAAGCAGTAGCAGCAGCAGATTAGGTGGTAGCCCATCCATGCCCAAGACGACTGATCCCAAAGAAAAGGAAGAAAACTGAAATGACGATTGATGATCCGCAAAACGCCGTCCCTTGCAACACAAATTTTCTTTCCAAAGAGTTCCACTCTACTTGATGCGCTCCAGGCGAGCACGGTTCATGGCAATCTGGTCGTCGACCTTGTCCGTCTGCAAATGAAAAAAGTCAGCAATCCGAAGGACCATTGGAGATTCGTGGGGGTTGAGACTAACCTTCTCCGTGATCCTGGAAATGTGGTTGTTTTGCTCGTCAACCTCCTTGCCCATGGCACCGGCGAGGCCCTTCAAGCGGCCGGCGGCGCCGTGGAGCGCGTCCAAGTTGGAGTCAATCTCGTTCTCCATCTCGTCGTCCTCCGAGTCGGCCTCGAACTGGTACTTTGAGCGCTCGGCCAGGTTGCCCTTGCCACCGGCACCGCCTCCGCCACGCAGCTCGCGCTGGTACTGCTGCTGCCGCTGGCCTGACTGGTAGGCAGCAGCGCGGGTGGCGTCGCGCTCGTCGCGCTCGCGGCGGTGCGTCTCCATGATGGCCTCGTCGCGCTGGTTGCGGCGCTTGGTCGCCGTAAAGGGGTTGGAGACGTGCATGCTGCGCCACTTTTGTTAGTCGTGTGTGGCCGACAAGGCTCTTGCCACGGTGGATGGTACGTACGCAAACATGGACTTGTTGAGCGTCTTGAGCTCGCGAGCCTTTTCCTCGGCAAGCCTGTTCTGGTTCGCCGAAAGATCGAGGTTGCGCTCCGTGTTGTGGATGCGCTCGCCCTGAGCCCCCAGACGACCAAGCGTGTCTCGTCCAGTCTCCTCGGCCTGGGCAGCAAGGCGCAGAGCGTTCCTCGTCGAAGAAACATCCTGCTGTTTCATGAACCTGATTTGTTGCTTGGTGGACTGAATGTCCTCCTCTTCCTCCTCCCTAAATGCTTGTCAGCAATTGTCCCGTTTGTCGCTGCATCTATCCCAACTCACTCAGCTGTCAGCTTGCGCTCAGCATAGCTTCCGTAGCCACCGTCTTCACCGCCGAAACCGCCTACGCCAGAGACGCCGCTCTGCTGGGCCGGAGGTGGTGGTGCCTGCTGGCTCCTCTGAGCCGCATTTCCAAACAGCTCTTGTCTTCCAGTGTCGTCGGCGGAGCCCATGCCGCCGTAGCCACCAGCTCTGCCAGAGCTAGGCCCTGCGTTTCCGCCGCCGAACCTGTCCTGGCCGTATGCTCCAGCGCCGCCATACGCGGCGCCGTTGCTGCCATAACCGCCAGGGGGAACAGGGGTCTTTTCGGCACGTTGCTGAGGAGTTGGACCGCCACTGTATGGCGGGGGAGCCTGCTGAGCGTAGGGATTCGAGGGCGCGGGCGACGAGCTGTTGGACTTGCGGTTGCCGAAAAGGGCCTTGCGGTTGGAGTCCTCGCCGGCGGCTTCTTTGTCCTTTTTGCTAAAGAGACCCATGGCGGGCGATCAATGTGTGGGAAGTGGGTAGCGGGAGGGTTGTGGGGGTGGTGGTTGGTGCTGCGAAAGGCACCAGCGACGGACGGGAGGCGGAGGGGTGTAGTTAGGTGTTCGTGGTCCCTTTCTTTGGCGTCGGGTGGCTGTGGGCGATGACGACCTAGATGTTCAAAGGTAAAGGGGAGGAGAGGAAGAGACGGCTCTAGGACAAAATACGGATACGTGAGGCAGTGCAGGTCTCACTCAGTCTTAGTCTCCTGTGTGGTGCTAGCCCCCTCTCCCTTCTCCCCTCTCAGCCCGGGCGCCAATGCCAATGCCAACGGGCATCCAAACGGACGGGAGCCCGCCCAAGTCGGCGTCTTCCGCCGCCGCGGCCCGTCTTGGCCGCCTAGTTTATGCGCTCGCTGCAGGTCCTCGTGAGCCTCAGATTATCATCATTGCCTTAATATCATAACGGTCGCTTAGGCACGAGGGACCAATCCATCTTATCTGTTTGGCTCGGCACAGTATCATCTACATGGCGTTGCACTATACATGGCGTCTAACTCACTCTACTTCTCCACCACTTCACGCCAAACACTGGTCCAACAAGATGCAACGCGATGGGGGTATACGTAGGAATCCACAAAGACCGCTTTGCTCCTAAACCGTCCCGCCCGACGCCTGCAAATTGTACAGCGCTCGGTCATTCCATGTGCGCTCGTCCTCCTCCGTCGGCGGCTCCTCGTCCAACGCAGCATGCTCCTCCGCGGTGAAGATCTCGTTCCCCTCCACCACTGGAAACGGCGTCAAGATGCGCCCAATGTCTCCCCACCACACCTCGCCAAACTTGCGATACCAGTCGACCGTGGTCTTCAATCCTTCGTCAAAGCTGGTCTTCTGCCGCCATCCCAGTTGTGCGAGCTTCGTGCCGTCGGTCGCGTAGCGATGGTCGTTGAATGGCCGGTCTGCCGTGTGCTCGACCCATGCAGAGGCCTCGCGCGGAGTGGAGCAGGGAAGACCGAAGAGCTTGAGAAGCCGGTCGCATAAGTCCAGGTTCGAAATCTCGTCCCGAGAAGCAACGTTGTATATTTGGCCGATGGCACCCTTGTGGAAAATCGTATCAATCGCATCCGCAACATCTCCCGCGTAGAGGTACCGGCGCGTCGGCGAGCCGTCTCCGTGGAGCAAAAGCTTGCGGCCTCGGTGCAGTAGCATGGCGAATTTGGGAATAATCTCTGTCGCAGAGGGGCTATTAGCAACCATGTGGCATCACTCCCCATAAAAGACAGACGTACTTTCTGGGAACTGGTGCGGCCCGTAGACGTTGTTTGACCGCACAATTATGACGGGTAGTTTGAAGCTCTTGTAGTATGCGTTGACCATCATTTCGGCCGCCGCCTTGCTGGCCGAGTAGGGATTGGTGGGAGCCAAGAGACTGCTCTCAATCAGGTCGTCCTTGTCGGAAGCTACTTCGCCATACACCTCATCGGTCGAAATGTGTATAAATCGCCGAATGCCATGCGCTTTGGCGCTCTCGAGCAAAACATGGGTGCCGTAGACATTGGTGTTGGTAAACTGGTACGAGTTTCCGAAACTCAAGTCGACGTGTGACTGGGCCGCGAAGTGGAAGATGGTGTCGATGTCGTGCGTGCGAAGGCAGTGCATGACGTCCGCTGGGGACGTGATGTCACCCTGCACAAACGTAAAGTTGGGGCAGCCATCCAGAATCCGAGTGTTGTTGAGCGACGCGCAGTAGTCGAGCTTGTCAAACGAATAGACGTGATAGTGTCCCGGATACGTCAAGACGAGATGGCGAACAAACCAACATGCGCTGTTGCAGTCGTTAGCCGTGCAGAGGTCGCGGGGGAGCGAGCGCATCGCTCCACTCCCCGGATCCACAGTCGCGTGGTCAAGTCTACGCACATGAAGCCCGCTCCTCCAGTGACCATGATATTCCGGGCATCAGGGAGCGGCTCGAACTCGGTCGAGCCCTTGAGGACCGGCGTTTTTGTCCATATTGCCGCATCGACGTAGGTTCGGGGGTTGAGGACCGTTGAGCTTCGGCGACCTGCTCCACGGTGAGTGTCACGCACGGAGAAATATGCGACGGCAATACTCACGAGAGCGCCTGGAAACGGCTGGCGGGGCCAGTTCGTCGGGGACGGGAATGTTGT
Source organism: Phyllosticta capitalensis (assembly GCF_038381095.1). NCBI lineage: Eukaryota > Fungi > Ascomycota > Dothideomycetes > Botryosphaeriales > Phyllostictaceae > Phyllosticta > Phyllosticta capitalensis. Next base: position 312,699 of record NW_027117450.1, on the reverse strand, counting down.
TGGCTTTGGTAGCCATTATACAGGCGGTGCGGGCTGGAGACGCACGTTGTCCTGCCGAGGGAACAGATTCCGCGGTGAGATCATGCTAGGAGTCGCATCGGACGTGAGCAAAAGGGCGCATAATAAGACCCAGAGGTCGCAAGACACACCCGCGGCGTCTTGAGGTCAGACAAAGCCGCAAAAGGCGCGTCCAGTAAGCGAGATGTCGTATGGCCAACCACCACCCAATCCGCCCCACCCCTCCGCCACGTCCTCTCCTTCAACGCCATATCGTCACGCAAAGGACAAATGCGTTGCGGGGCCATGTGCACATCTTGATCTGGATCAATTAACCCATGTTTCGGCTATTATGAGAGCCACGTTGATCTGGTCCTGGCGCTACTTTGTTGGTTATTTGCTCGCTACAACTCTCATCTCTCGCCGCCTTGCTATTCGCTCCTCACCCGAATGCTTTTTGAATACTCCGCTAACCAAGCCGCAAGTGTTGACTGCCACAACTAGAAAGCCCTGGTTTTGACCTTGTCGCCCTGTCCAGGCCCGTCCTCAACCGGACCTCCTTACCAACCTCCGCAACTGGAACCACCAACCACGGCTGGACGGCACATCATGGTCCCTGTTCCGTCTACCAAGCGTCGACGTCAAAGTACTCCTGCGATCATGTTAGTAAATTTCAAATCATGAAGTCTAAATATCAAAACAAACCTCGCTAAAGAAAGTGACCACGACGGTGCGGTCCGCAAACTTCCTGCCAGCCAAAGCACGAAGTGCCTTCTGTGCCGACTCGGGGGTGTCGTATTTGATGTAAATCTTGCCAACACCCTTCTCCTCCTTGCCATGGAGTGGCCTCGGGACCTTGAGCTCGACGACTTTGCCGTACTTCTCACATTCCTCCTTGACATCCTCGCAGATTTCTGTTTGGTCAGTCTCGGGCTCTGCTTTCCTAGAAATGGATTGTGCTCACCATCGTACTCGTCCCTGTCCATCAATTCTTCCGCCGTGACCATGTTGAGGAGCATCAGAACTCTGCCCTGCTCAGCATCTGCCGAAGAAGTACCAGCGAGCATTGACATGGCGCTGACGCCCATCTCCAATCCAGAAGCTTGCTGGAGCCCGACACATGCCTTTTGGACCTTGATGTATTGGTCACTAATCTGCATGTTGTTCAAGCCTTCGACAGCAATGTCGGTGGCCGCAGGGTCGAGATATTCGCAAAAGGCAATGCCCTATTCAAGTTAGTAAACCCTACCGTACGCAGGCAGAGTTTCTTACCCTCGACTGGTCAGTTTCACTGTCCTTAACCATGGAAAATGCCTTGAGCTCTCCGAAAGAGCCGAGCAACTCCTGCGCTTGCTCTTCCATGAGAGCTGTGGGGAGGTTGGTGACCACGATCTTTTGCGGGCTGTCCTTGACCTTGTTGGAGATGACGCCTTCCTGGTGGTCCTCGTCGTCGGCTTGTGCGGGAACAATGTAGTCCTTGGGACGACGGATAACGAGGCCGGATGATGCACCATTGCTGGATCCGTTGGTCGCGCTGTCTGCCTCCATCGAAATGCCGTCAAACGCCAAAGCTGTTGTCGCATCCTCGGGGGTCTTGAATTCCAATAGAGCAAAAGAACGGTCCTTGGAAATTTGTGCCGAGGTGCAAGGATCCGGGCTTGAGATGACGTTGAGATGGTTGAGCTGGAGGTTGAAGAAATCTTGAATGGCTTCGTCATTGACGTGAGGGGGGAAGCTGTAGACGAAGAGGCGCTTAGACTGGCGGGCGTTGGAGGCCTTCAAGGCGGAGGAGTTGGCAGAGCCAGCAGGCTGGTTCATGAAGGCCTGCAGACGGCTGGGGTCCATGGGCTGCTGGCGAGGAGCTCCAGGCAATGGGAACATGCCAGAGAGCTTGGCCTGCTCAGCAGTGACATTTTCGTAACCCGGCGGCTTGATGTCCCACTGCGTCATGCGTCTTTTGCGATCCAAAACCGACACGATGTTGGTCAAGTCGGGAGTGGGCTCCCTCTTCTTGGGAGGTGGAGAAGCACTCCTCTTCCTGCCACGGCCGCCCATGTCATCGCCTCTGTCCCGGTCCCTTCTGCCACGTCCACCACGATCGTCAAACAGGTCGCGGTCCCGGCGCGGTGGCCTATCGTCGTCGTCGCCGCCTCTTCTGTCCCGCCTGGAGCCACGATCTCTGTCCCATCCCCGCTCACCACGGTCACGGTCGTCACGGTGCCTGTCTCTGCCGCTGTAGCGCTCCTCGCGTTCGCGTTCCCGGTAGTCGCGGCTCGAAGAGTAAGTGTCTACCTCATAGTCGCGCCTGGAGCGGTGGCCTGGAGACCTCGAGCGGCGACGGTCGCGGCGGCGCTCATCTCGATCACCGCGGGAGGACTAGCATTATGTCAGTAGAGTCGCTCGGCAAAGGTGCGGGATTGGACCTTACATAGTAGTCGCGCGAGCGGCCGCCGTCTGAAAAGCTGCTGTTGGTGAGCTGTTTGAGGAGGGCGGGAGGGAGAAGTACAGACCTCTGTCACCATTCATTTTGAACGATACAGCGCAAGCCAATTGTGCAGGAGAAGGTGCGCGGCTGTGCGTGTCGCCGAGATGGTGAAGTGCTGGTGCGCGGGAGCGTTCGATACTGGAAGAGCAGAGTCGCGGAAGCTTGCCAACACGCAGAGGTCCGTCCTCCTGCCCGCCGCGCGCTAACCTTGTTCGACCATGGCGATGGAAACTTTCGCTGCCCGTAGCCCGCACGTCGCCAAGAAGACGCGCTCGAGTCAACCCATCGCGAGACTTTGCATCTGACCGAACCGGCAACTTTTGACAAGGTCATTTCATGCTTATTCCTGGCTATACTCGAAAAGTTTATACATCGACTTCACGCAACGCGTCCAACGGCCCCGCGGGCACCCAAAACGCGTCCAAGTGGCGTCGCGTCTGCATTTAGTCTCGGGCGGAGACTGAACATCCAACCCGTCTTTTGCTCCTCTGATTCCTCACCTCTTCTTCAACAAAGACTGCTTGATCCTGTGTTGACAAACTCATCCTGCTTCTATTTCTGACCTTGTGAATCTGTCCCCTGCTCCCGTCTCCAGAATGGGCAACCTCCGCATCACAGAATGGCGAAAACTGCCAATCAGCTTGACGGAACTGTGCATTAACACCACTTTGCGCTGCGGGCAATCTTTCAGGTCAAACTTCTTCCCAAAAACCGCTTGTCAATGTGCTGACCTTCACCCCAGGTGGCGCAAATCCGGCGAAGACGAATGGTCTTGCACTCTCCACGGCCGTATCCTCTCTCTCCGCCAAGATGACAAATTCCTCCACTACCGCGCGATATTCCCCTCCAAGCCCAATCGTCTTCTCCTCACGCCGCCTCCTTCTGCTACGCCGTCCGCGGCCGAGTCCCCCAGTCCGGAAGCCGACGACACGCTGGCTCTCATCGAGCACTACTTTAACCTGAAGCCGAACCTTGGCCAACTTTACGAAGACTGGGCAACTGCAGATGCAAACTTCAAGAAAAAAGCCCCTAAATTCACGGGGGTGCGAATATTGAAGCAAGACGCGTGGGAAGCGCTCGTGGGGTTCATCTGCAGCAGCAACAACAATATTGCGCGCATTTCGCAAATGGTGGAGAAGCTATGCACAAACTACGGGCCTCTGATAGGACACATTGGCCAAACGCCATACCACGACTTTCCTTCCGCGTCGGCCTTGACAGACTCCAAGGTCGAACAGCACTTGAGGCAGCTCGGGTTTGGATATCGGGCCAAGTACTTGTACCAGACAGCACTCATGGTCGAGGAGAAGGGCGAAGGATGGCTCGACGGCTTGAGAAACCCAGAGAGTCCTGTTCTGGGCGCCGAGCCTTGTTCCGGTGGAGAATTCACAGATGGTGGAAGGGAGGGATACAGGACCGCCCATGAGGAGCTCCTCGCCCTTCAAGGCGTCGGGCCAAAGGTTGCCGATTGCGTTTGTCTGATGGGACTTGGCTGGGGAGAAGCCGTGCCCGTGGATACTCATGGTAAAGTCTTTGCTAAGCTTTAGTAGCAGGCTCGGCTGACTCGAACAGTTTGGCAAATTGCCCAAAGGGACTACAAGTTTGGCAAGGGTAAGCACAGCAGCCTGACAAAAGCTACGTACGACGCCGTAGCAAACAAATTCCGCAGCTTGTGGGGGAAAGAGGCTGGCTGGGCGCACTCGGTGTTGTTCACGGCTGATCTCAAGACCTTCTCGGAACGGCTGGTTGCTAAAGTCGAGGTCAAGTCCGAGAAGGTTGAGGTCAAGTCTGAGGAGGTTGAGGTCAAAGTTGAGCATGACGACGTCCCTCTCATCCCAAAGATTGAGGAAACGACTGTGAGTAAAGAGTTGAAACGAGAGGCGGACGATGAACGCATAGCCCGTGAACTTCAAAGCAGGTTGACGAAGAGGGTCACGAGAAGTAGAGCGCGATAGGCGCATTTCAATTGATTGTAGACCCTGATGAGCCTTGGTGTTTTACGGTACGCTACGGAAAGAATAGAGTCTGCAACCCAGGGTGGGAATGGAAACATGTTTCGGTTAGGCAGGCTGAGAGAGTCGCCGGGATGCTGTCGTGGCTGTCAGCTGCTCCAACCCAAGGACCTGGCCAGCCTCCAGCCTCCAGCCCCCCAGCCATTCTGTAAACATCACCACCACCACCTCGCCATCTCTACCAAACCTACAATATTCCAGCCGGCGCCGAGTCGCCTCTTCGTACCACCTACGATCCTCACACCAAACGCCTCGAAAACCCGACGATTCGAGCGGCGCGCAGCCTCACAGCCTGTCGACCCATTACGTCACCTCACCTCGTTTGACCTCGAGGTCTCGGACCGCCGCGACGACCGCTCGTCTGCTCCAAACATTTCGATCTGCGCACCCTGTGCAAGTTGATACAGCTCTGGTACGAGAAACTAGGCGAATCCACGGGCTCATTGCTCTCGAGTCATCATGTCGAGCTCGGCGCAACCAAAGGCGCTCCCCCGCTACTTTCGCAACGACCAGCCTCTCACCAAGAGAGATGCATTCAAGCAGCTGTCTGCTTCGCTCGATCGCCTGGTCAACACATACCCACCGGATAAGATTCCTTCTGGCGGCGGCCTGTACTATGGCCCAATCAGCGTGTCGTTCCTCTTCTTCCGCCTTCAACAGCTCTATCCAGAGCTGCTAGTCGGCGACCATCCACTCGGCACTTGGTCCGCAGCCTACTTGGAGATGGCCCAAAAGGCCATGAAGGAGTACCCCGGACCTAGCGTCAGCAAATGTGGCGTCAGCGACGACATCATGTGCCTCCTCGCACTTGGCGCAGCATCCGCAAAAGATGCAGACATGGCCAAATCTCTGTGCGACTATGCTGCCATTGCAATCGATGAGGAGGCTGGTAACGAGTGGCTGTACGGCCGCGCGGGGTACCTGTACCTCTTGCGCCTGGTGAGGGCGTCCTTTGAAGATGACGAAGAGACGACGATCATGATTGACGATGCTGCGGATGAGGTCATTGAGGCCATCATGGACTCTCCTCGACCGTGGAAATGGCACGGAAAGGCATATCTTGGGGCGGTCCATGGGACCATTGGCATCATCACGCAAATCGTCCTCACCGATCCCGGCATGGCGCCCAAGCTGGAGGCCGACCTTGGTGCCATACTCAGCTACCAGTACGAGAGCGGCAACTGGCCATCTTCGATCCCGCCTGGCAAGGACCGACTCGTGCAGTTTTGTCACGGGGCGACGGGCGTGGTCGCGTCGCTCCAGTCGATCCGCCAGTATTTCCCAAAGATGCAAGAGCGCATAGACCGGGCCATCAGAAAGGGCCAGGAGTGCATACTGGAGCGCGGTCTCTTGACAAAAGAACCGTGCTTGTGCCACGGCATCTCGGGCAACGCGCTCGCGCTCGACGACCCCCATTTTGAGCATTTCCTCACGTTTACGACGGGACATGAAATCAAACAAATGGACAAGGAGAACATGATGGAGCGCAGCGATGACCCTTCGGCGCTGTGGTGCGGCGAGGCCGGGAGGGCATGGACATGGGCGGTGGCCGACAAGCACCTGGAGAAGCGGTTCCTGGGATACAACGACATTTGAGCAGGCTGGGGGCTTTTTTGCGACTTTGCGAAACTGGACGGCTTTTTCCACCCTTTACGACTGAATGACGGTTACGAGATTATGAAATTGGAACCCGGGGAATTGGCGCGTAGGGTTTCGGTAAGGGTCATTTGCTGGGGAGTCGACGGCAGCGGCACATGTGGACCTGAAACCGTGGGACGCTGCGGTATTCAAGTCATGCATTGGATTTGAGGGTGCAGCAGCAGCAGCAGTGGAACTAGAGAGGCTAGCATGAATCAATAGTTTGGTCTATTCCGTGCTGTGACTACGTTGTTGAGGGGGGCATTGACTGCGCGGGCGGTTGAGGCTGAGACGCGACGGGAGGCGTCGGCCATGACGGAGGCAGTTCGCGGGTAGATGCAGGAGACGAGTAGCACAGGATGGGAGCACGCCGGCGCGTCTTGGTGTTGACGATGGAGGCGGCACGGCGGCTGCCACGCTCCCGAGCACGCAGAGAGAAGCAAGGAGGCGGGATGAAGCCTCGAGCGCGCAGTCCAAAAGTCCAAACACACGGAGAGGAGAGAGGGTAGGTTCGCGAGAGATTGCATCCCACATGCACCTCGGAGTGGTGTCGTCTGCGAGTGATTGTGCTGAGGAAGCCAACGGATCCCCGACTTGACGGGGAGCCACGTCGATTATCTACTAGCAGCACCCTAGCCGTGATGGTTAGCCCCTTGCAGGTTTCCCGTTGTGTACCTGTGCGAGAGACGACGAGAGACTGGCACTTGGACGTGGCGCGAGCGTCGCAGCAGGAGCCAGAACGACGCCAAAGACGCCCGTCCGTGTGTTTTTCTGTCTCTCTCTCCCACGGCTCTCCCACTCCCTGACCCGTCTGCTCTGCGCGTTTCCACAAAACCTTCGCCCGCAGCTGCTGCCGTCACTCGTTTTGACCTCTTCGATCCTTTTGCTGCATTATTCAAGCCCATCTCTTTCCACCCACGTCCATCTGTTGCTCCTCACCTCAGTCTCTCGTTGCACACCACCCGCTTTCGCACCCCCCGACCGGCCTGCCCCTGCGAGTCTCAGCTCCCGGCCCTTCTAACGTTTCCGCAAATCTGTTCGTGGACCCCGATTCGCTGTCACCCATCAGATCTCTCATCTGCTGCCAAACCCCCCGCGACATGTCGGGCGAGCCACGTCTTTGATCCTCTCGTTACTTCTTCTGCTTAGTCGCCCTCACGCTTAGTCGCCCTCACGCTTAGTCGCCCTCACGCTTAGTCGCCGCGACTCCACGCTCTCTCTCGCTGTCCTCAACACCCACCTCTCCTCGCTGTCGGCCGCGGCTATGAGGTTCCACTCCTCGTACCCAGGCTCGCTGGCCGGCAGATTCTCCCTTTTCTTACTCACCACCCTCTACGCTCTCCCGCTCTGCGCCGCCGTCAACTTTACCGCTGCCACTTCGCTGAATCTGGACCTCGACTCCCTCGGCCATGTCGCTCTCGCAGGCAACTTTGACGCCGTCTCCCTCTACGAATGGATCGGCCAGAACGAGGCAACCTACACTCTCAACGGCAGCCAATCAATTCTCTCGCGCTTTCCCAATGGTGCCTTTGCTCACATTGCTCAAGGCGATGCCAACATCAATGCCATGTGCCCCTGGGTAAAGGATGGTGAGCTGCAGGGTATCGTCATTGGCGGCAACTTCACCAGCCTCGATAACCAGGCCGCCCAGGGTGTTGCCTTGTTCAACCCCAACACCTCGCAGGTCACGCCCATCTCAGGCCTTACCGGCAGCGTCAAGAGCTTGTACTGCGACGCTTCCTCTGGCATCGTCTACATGGGCGGTTTCTTCAACGGCGAAAACTCGACAAACGCCATTGCCTGGGTCGACCAAAAATTCAAGGACTTGCCCTTTGCCGGTTTCAACGGACCCGTTTACTCGATCGTCAAGGATTACGATGGCCATGTGGTTTTTGGTGGAAGCTTTGACGGATTGGGAAATACGAGCACGCCTGCCGAAAAAGACAAGCAAGTGATTCCGCTGGGCGCTGGAAACATTACGGCAAGCGGATCTTCCTCGACCGACGGCTTCAGCGACCCGAAGAACATCATTTGCAAGACTGGCCAGGGTGGATCGGGCAACGTGTGGCTGTTGGAGGACAATACCGCTGGATACTGGAAGGCCGAGTTTCAATTTGGATTCCAGCCTACTAAGCTGCGTCTTTACAACACCAACCAAGATGGCCGCGGTACCCAGACCTGGCGCTACACTGCTCTACCCGACAACGGCATCATGAACTTTACCTACATCGATTCGGACGGAAACAACAAGACGTGCGACGCCCGCTGTCCTCTGCCTCAGGGCAACACCACCTACCAGGACTTTCGCTTCGTCAACAAGGTTGGAATGAACTCGTTTCGCATCGACATTTCAGCCTGGTATGGAAGCGGTGCAGGTCTCGCCGGTATCGAATTGTACCAGGATGACATTTACGCTTTTGCGATCAACTCGTTTAACGAGCCAACCTGCACGAGCGTCAACCAATCAGCTTCGGCGACCTCGACGGGAAATTGGCAGGTTGAACCTTCGCACTCAAGCAGCTCGGAGTGGTTGTCCTTGAACTTTACGTCAGGCGAGGCCGTCAATAGCAGCTCTGCGTCGGTTGTTTTCGAGCCCAATATTCCCGAAGCTGGCGATTACACGGTCCTCCTCTACACTCCGGGATGCAAGCAGGACAACACTTGCGACACGCGTGGCATTGTCAACATTACTGGAACCATGAGGAACAGCAGCAGCACATCGTCGAGTGCGCCGATTTCAACCACGCTGTACCAGACCAACTACTACGACAAGTACGACACCATCTACTACGGCTACATTGACCAGAGGTCTGGCTCGTTCCGCCCCTCGGTCACGCTCACCCCTGCCGACGGACAGACTGGTCCTTTGAATGTGGTGGCCCAGCGCGTGCGTTTCGAGCTCATGAGTGCAAACTCTGGCGGGCTCAATGGTCTCTACGAGTATGACCCGAGCGTGGTGACCGTCAGCGATGATTTGTCCACTTCCGCCATCAATGCCGCGGGCAATACCCTCGGAGATGATGCCGTTATTAATGCCATGGTCACAAATGACAACACCATTTTCCTCGGTGGTAACTTCACCAGCAACAACGTCAGCAACGTCTTTGCCATTCGCGACAACACTTCGGTGGCCCTTGCAGACCGCGGACTCAACGCCGAGGTACACGCCCTGTACCTGAATGGCTCGGAGCTCTACGTTGGCGGAAACTTTACCAACACGGCCGACAACAACGTTGCAGGTCTGTCTGGTGTTGCCGTTTACTCCATTACCGACAATTCGTGGTCTGCCCTGGGTTCTGGCATCCGGGGCAGCGTCATCAGCATTGTGCCCATGCAACTCAACCTGACAAGCGGAAGCCCCGAGTATGTCATTGGCGTGAGTGGTGACATTACCGAGGTGTATGCCTACGGAAACAACGAAACGTTTGCCGTCGAGGGTGTCGCGCTCTGGTCACCCTCGAGAAAGAATTGGGTCCACAACCTCGAGATTGCCTCCATTTCTGTGGCAGGACGATTCTCAGGATACACCGAAGTGCCAGGATCCGATCCACTCTATGCTGGCTCCATTTCGTCACAGGCTGTAGAAGCGCGCGGCATCGTCTCTCTCATCGATGACAACGACCTTGGATTGTCCCCCTACTTTATTGATGTCACCAAGAGCACGAGTGCCAATTCGTCTGGTGTCTTGACGGCCATGGTGTACGACGAAAACAACATTAATGTCACCATCCTCGGAGGCCAGTTTACCGCAGCCTCGAAAAACGGCACGACGTTCAATAACCTCATCTTCGTCGACTCTGCCAACAACAATGCCGTTTCCGGTCTGACCACCGAACTCAATGCCACGGCTACTGTCAAGACTCTTGCTACCTCGGGCACAACGCTGTACGTTGGTGGCCAGTTCCAGGGCAACGTCTCGAGCAACCAGATCGACGGACTTTTGGTTTGGGATCTGCAAAACAGCCAACCTTCCTCTACTCAGCCTCAGTCTTTGATCAAGGACGGTGGTCAGGTGAATGTCAATGCCGTCGCCCCTCGGCCCAGCTCTTCAAGCGTCTTTGTCGGCGGCGATTTTGATTCTGCGGGCGCTTTCGGCTGCCCTGCGCTCTGCGTCTACGCCGTGGACCGCGGTCAGTGGACTTCGCCTGGTGGTAGCATCGAAGGATCAATCTCGGCTCTCTATTGGGTTTCGCAGCACCAGCTCATGGTCGCTGGCAACATTACGGTTGGTGGAAACACCACGACGCTCGCCCTCTTCAACGCCAAGCAGTCCAACTTTCAAACAGTGGATGGCGCCAGCAACGTTCCTGGTGTCGTCAACTCAATGACGGCTGCCAACAGCGACGGATCCCAATTCTGGATTGCCGGAACTGCTAGCAATGGCACGAGCTTCGTCATGCTAACCGCCTCTGACCCAGCCGACTGGAAGAGCATTGGATGGGCTCTTGGCGAAGACAGCGTCGTCAAGGGCATCCAAGTCCTGCCCGTCTCCAAGAACCACGACTCTTCGGACAAGATTGACAAGGACAAGGTCCTGGTCGTTCTCGGTGACATTAATCTGCCCTCGGTCGGTAGGGTCTCGGCCGCCGTGTACAATGGCACTGATTTCACTCCCTTCATCCTGTCGACTCAAAGCAACAACCAAGGCAGCGTGTCCCAAATCTTCGTCCAGAAGCCACAAAACGTCTTCAAGTCCAACGGTAAGTTGAATTCATGCATGTTTAGTATTCCAAGCTAATTCTTTCAGGTGGAAAACTGGCCTTGGGTCTGGTCGTACTCGTCTCGCTGGCCATTGCCCTCGGACTCACCATGGCGATTGTCGTGACTGGCATCGTTGCGGAGCGCATCCGCCGCCGGAACCAGGGCTACATGCCTGCTCCTACGTCCATGGGCGACAAGAATGCCAACCTCAACCGCATACCACCAGAGCATATATTAGGAAATCTGGACAATCCGGGACAGGAGCGTCTTTAGCCGATAATGATGCCGTGGAAGAAAAAAGCAGCAGTAATTGGCGTTTGCTAATTCCACATTCTCTTTTCCCTTTCTTGCCAGGGCGTAATGACCGGAATGTACAGAGAAGAGCCGAGAGAAGAAGAAGGGAACCCTTCACCACAAAGCGTTGTGTTTTGATAGCAAGGCGTCACCGGCGGATTCTTTGTTTTCTACTACCCCCTTGAGTTTTTGTCTTGATCTTGAACTTTTTTCTTTTCGACACCTTTTTTTCACTTCTTGTCAATCAATCATTCTGGTTTGGTTGGAGACTATACCCCGAACCAGGACGGACTTGGGGGACTACCGCCGACATCGGGACGATGCATGGATGGATGGACGGACAGAGGAAACGGATGGAACGCATAATGTGCGCGTATAGCACACGCGCACGGAAGGATGGATGGAAGGGTTTCTCTACTACAATCACTTTCTATCAATGTCGCCGCCCACTTCGCTACCCGCCATCTCTTTGTCTCTTTTCTCCCATATTCCGCCTGCTGCATAGCAGCGGCGGCATTGTCCTCTTTTTGCCTTTTCTTATTACCTCCCCCGCGTACCTGTACGGGTCAATCATCCACGCATAATTCAACGGCCGCACCATGGGTCGCAACATCGGACACCAACGGCCAAAGAGGAGCAAGGAACAGTATTGGCCACCGTCACGTTGTCTTTGCCTGCTCTACCGAAACCAGTATGGCTCAAACGAGGGACTGTCGCGCTCAAGGGTTCTTGGGGTGGATGACTGGAAGGAGGGAGAGATGGGAGAAAAGGACATGTGCTTGGAGAAAAGGACGGGTTTTCCCTTTCGAAACGACGCGGCGGAGCACCACGCACTCCATTACTACACCTGCATATTTCGCCGCCATGCCATTCCGCTGATCAAGATGGCGCCAGCACCCGCCGCCACGCGTACCATTACCCAGAAGCCTCGCTCCTCACTCGCTTTGCTTGGCATCCGACTCTTGGATCACCCACACCACCGCTCTTGCGGTCGGATGGACGAAGCGGAAAAATACGCACGCGCACGCTACCGCTGGCACTGGAGGACATTAGGCTGGCGGAAAGGGACGGACAACCACCACCACCACCATCATCATCATCATCATCGCAGCATCACTCATTGTCTTTTTACACCACCCTGGCTCATCAGCCAAGCCAGGTCAGGCCAGACCAGGCCAAGGAGGGTATGAACGATGGCTGCCCTGGCCTGTCCTGTCCGCGTCTAGTCGTCTAGTCTAGCTCCAGCTGTAGCCTTTTGTTTGAGAAATTACTTAATGTGTAGACCACTCACTTTTATCTTCGTCCATCATTGACCTTCAATTCTTTAGTTCTTGCAACTTTTTTTTTTCGCCGCTTTTGTTTTTGCGTTGTGTGGTTTTTTGGTTCTTGCCTTTTTGGAAGCCTGGGTGCTTCTCGCTGCTCGTTCTTGATATCCTTGAGCTGGCCTCTGACTGCTTGCTGCTGCTGTTCCCAGGGGGACTTTTTATTTCCCTTTTTCGCGCTTTGAGTCCGCTGTCATCGTCTGCTTTATATTCAGCTGTTGCTGTCGGCTCCGCTCCGCTCCGCTCACGGCTATTCTCTCTCTCTCTCTAGTGCTTTACCCGTCGTCGTCGTTGTCCTTCACACTACTACTACTATAAGGCTCGCCCCTTCCTTGCGCAAGGCCGCAAGATGACAGATGATGGATGATGGCGCATGCATCATGACCAGCCTGGCCTTTGTTTTTTTCTTGAATATTTTGCATTGTTTTTTTTTTTTTTTTTCACCCGTATCGAGAGATGGATGGAACGAAGGGACCAACCGATCGAACGAATGAATGAACGGGACACGTACGGCTGGCTCCCTGGATGAATGCGAACGCTTTGAACGTTTTGATGCAAGAGGAGCGCATCATGGGAAATCACCCAGCGGTGTTTTGGGGAGGTATTTCGGGTTGTTGTACGTAAAAGGAGAGATTGTTTGGTCTAGCTTGCATCTTCTAGCCGAACAAACCAAGTAGGGCAATTCATATATGATTGATTTGGAAGTCTATCAAATCGTTTTGGTCAAAACCACTTGCGTACGTGCTTGTATGTACTGGGAGCGGATGGCAGGCAGGCAGGCAGGCAGGCAGGCAAGCAGGGTTTGGAACTTTTTCAAAGAGATCCTTACATATGCATCTGTGTATCGTTTACTGAACACAAAAAAGCGCTAAATGCCTTTTGACACACTGCGTTGGATATACATCATCGCAAGGATACCACTTTGCCAACCGCTACAGCTTCGCCCTATCAGCCTCGTCCTGCTGCTGCTCTGCCACCTGCTCCCTCTTGACATCGCTCTCCCACTCCTTCTCGACGCTCTCCCAGCAATCATACGTCAGCAGCCAGTCGCCCACGCCGCCCATGCGCCACGGAAACGGATCGCTCCCCTGCACCAAGCCCTCGGCCGCCGGATCCACCTCCTCGCCGCGGGCCCGCCTCTCCTCGACCGCGTTCCACGCAGCAAACAGCGCGTCGCGCTCGGCACGCTGCGGCCCGTCGGCCACGTGGTAGAGGAACTGCTGCTGGTTTCCGCGGGCGACGACCGCCTCGGTTCGGGCCTTGCGGCAGGCTTCGTACACGCGGAGAGCGCGCGCCTTTGCGCGCTTGCCCTTGGACTTGTTGAGACGGCCCAGGCACAGCCCGAGGACGCAGGCGTCCTCGAAGCTCATGCCGGCGCCGCTGGCCAGGTAGGGCAGGGTGGCGTGGACGGCGTCGCCCAGCAGCGTGAAGGCGGCCGAGGCGTGCGACCAGGCGGGCTCCAGCGTGGGCCGGATGCACAGCCGCCACTTGTGCACCGATTCGCACAGGGCCAGCAGCTTGGGGATGCGCGGGTCCCAGTCGCGGAACGGCGCTTGCATCTCCGGGATGGAGCCCGGCGAGATGGTCACGTTGGGGGGCAGGTCGTCCGGCACGAGGAGCACCATGTTGAACCATTTGCCGCCGCGGAGGATGTAGTTGACTGGAGGGTTTGCGGTTAGAAGGGGACGAGTGGGAGGGAAAGGGGAGGAGGAGGGTTACCGGCGTGCATGTCTGGCCCAAGCCAGTAATTGACTTGCGGGTCGAGCACCAAGTCCCTCAGCTCGTCGTCCTCGAGCATCTTCTCCGTCTTTAGCAACAATCTGTACGCCAGATCGCCGGTCAAAACGGGCGGGTCCGGCCTGCCCAGCAGAATCTCTCGACATCGCGAGTTGATGCCATCAGCGCCCACGACAATGTCGGCGCGCACGCGCTCGCCGCTCTCCAGCACCGCCTCAGCCACGCTCTGGTCCAGCCCCAGGCCGGCCTGCTGTCCTGCCAGGTCACCGTCGAAGCAGACGACGTCCTTGACGCGGCAGCCGGTGCGGATGGCGACGCCGAGCTCCAGCAGGCGGGCGACGAGGGCGCCGTGTAGCTCCGCGCGGTGAAAGTCCCAGAACTCACTGCCGCCGCCAATGGCGTCCGCGTACGCCTTGAACGGCAGGCTGGCCAGCCTCTCGCCCTTCCACGACAGCATGTTGCAGCAGCGCGGCGTCGTCAGGTGCGCCGCCAGGTGCGGCTCGAGGCCCAGCGCCTTGAGTATGCGCACAGAGTTGGGTAGGCATTGGATCCCGGCGCCGACGTCTGCAAGCGCTGCTGCCGACTCGAGGATCGTCACCGAGTGTCCAGAAAGGAGGAGTGCGATGGCCGCGCAGAGACCGCCGAGACCCGCGCCGATGATGACGATCTGGGAGAGCTGTTAGCCATGCTTGGAGGGAATGAGAGGGTAGGAGTACTTCGAGTCTCTCATCCGCGGCGCGGTGCTGTTGTTCGAGGACGGGATTCGCGCGAGCTTGTGGGAAAGGCATGACGACAGCCGGTGCTGATGCCGACAGTACAGTACGAAGAAGAACGCAGGCTATCACCCGCAAACAAGACAACAGTCTTTCCTGGCCAGAATACGAAAATGCGAATGATGCTCAAAATGTTCCAGTAAGAGACAATTGAAACATGGCCGCGATGGCGCGCGGACTTGATATGAGGAGGCGCATGGCAGCACGAGGTCGCGTTCCGAAGCGTACGACAAAAGTTGATAGGTAAGGTTGGCAGCTAGCATGGAGCTAGGAAGTGGTGGCTTTCGATTGAGCAAGCAGCCGTCGTCGGCTGAGAGGAGTGGGGGAAAGTGGGGAGGCAGAAGTCGTTGCCGCTTCAACGACGTCTCTCCTTCAACACCACGCAATTCTTGATCAACAAACCCATCTCTCGACTACCACCAACCTTGATTGACGTGGATTGGGTGGTAATGTATAGAGAGGTGGTAGCTACAGAGCGCACCACTTCCTGGCCCTCTCATCCATCTTTTGGCATGCTTCTCGACCACCTCTTTGATAGGAAGCTTGAATCCCTGAACACATCGGGAACATTGCCGTAGGAGTATCCACGCTCTTTTCAAACTCCTTCAAGGGAAGACCGGAGAGCAATCGTAGTTGTTGAGACGACTTGTGCTGCAAACCTCGGTAGTGGCTTGGTTCGAAAGAGAGGCCTTGCAGTCTACCAGCGGTAGATCTACTTGGCCAAGTCTAAAAGGTATCCATCTTTGCATCTCAATGGAAGAGAAGGTCTCATCTGGCACGACGTGGACGTATGAATCATTCGTCGGGCTGATTTTCCCGTGGTCTACTCCACATCGGCCATGTCAGGTTGATGTGACAAATCTACGTTTTCTTCGGATTGGACTTGGGGTAGTTGTTTTTCTCGCCGTATTGTTCTGTTCCTCTCGCTTGAGCTTGCTTTTGCGCTCGGTGGGAACCCCTTCTTTTCCGTAGTTTTCAAAAAGTCGGCCGGATTGCGAGTCCTACTCTTGTCCTCGTCGCCGGGAACGCGGCCCAGGACATGAAACCGGAGTTCTTTCTTGCCGGCTTTGGTTTTTTCCTTGGGCGCCTCCTTCGAGTTATCCTTGCTCTTTCAGAGTTGGGGTACGAGTAGCAGTGCGAAAACTGGTTTCTTGGGTAGGTGATAGAGAAGAGAAGCGCGAGTTGGGTTTTGGAATTGAGCGTGGGCACCGCTTTCTTCCGCTGCCGCAGAGGTCGCGCCTACATGTACCTCCCAGGTCGCCAAAACACTACCATCAATGACCAGATTCGGTCTGGCCTCAGCAGTGACGTCCAAGTGCGGCCAGCGAGGCAGGCGCGACCATGACACTGACTGCACCAGCAGGACCAGAAAGAGCACAAGCCGCCTCGCCAGCGCCCACACGCCGACTTAAAAACCCTCCAGCCTCCCTCTCCTCTCTATCCTGTTGAACAACATCGACAACCACCAACCACCGACCTACTGGGCCCGTGTCCGCTCCCCAAAAATCTCAATCTCCTAGAGGCCTCTCCCGGGATGATGACTTCAATGGTTGCTGTGCTGTAAATCCGGCGAGTCTTCGTTCTCGGGGTTGGATGACTGTTTTTGGGGTGGTGGTTACGCGGTCCATGGACACTTGATTCTCCGCATCTTGCTCACAGGATGCCTCGTCCCCGGAGATTGAAGATCCTTCCTCTAGCTTAGCTTTTGTGTTGTATCATACATCTGAATTTGAATGCTACTCTTGACTTGCACACTTTGAGGCGCGTGTACTTTTTTAAGTCTTCATGCCTGGGTGATTGAATGCTCCTTGTACCTCTACGTTAAGACCTGATGGCTCTAACTGTTGAGGAAATTACTGCTCCCTGTCCTCCCTGTGTCTCTCAATTCGACCTGGTCTCGATAGCTCTCAGGCTCAACTTGACGGTCAATAGCAACAGGTTGTCGGGGCAACAAGCAGCCTCAGATTTGCTAACCCCTCCGTCTTTTCTCCTCTGCCCACGATCAGCTACCAAGACTCGCTGTAGCTCAGTCATCTTGCTCACAAGGTGGGCAAATAAGATTATCCTCACGAGACCGACATCAGTCGCAAGCAAGACCAGGACTAATTTGGCCTCACCGCCGACAGATTCAAGCACAGCCCGATGATTGAGCACGCTGCCGACCTGGAGCAATTTGCGAGCCTCACGGGCGGAGGATATCGTTCCTCCGAGGCTTCAAGCAAGCACAAACATGACCGAAGATAACAAAGTGGGGAAGGCCGTCCGAAGTCCTGGACTAACGGAGACGCCAGGAGCGAACAATGGTCACCATGTCCACACCAAGAGCTCATTGCATGGCATTGAAGAATTTCCATTACACACGCGGCTAAAGAAAAACAACCCACCCAATCATGGCATTCGTCGGTCGTCCGTTCCAATTACAATTTTGATTCGTACATCATCTTACAACTCAAACACCCACCGGCGGCTTCTTCAACATTTCTCCAGCAGGCGCGGGCATCAGCGCGCCCTCTGGCACCGGATTCCTGGCCTTGAAGTCGTCGCACATTTGCTCCATCGTCACCCACTCGACGCCTTCGTGCTTGTTGATGTGCTCGATGATTCTGAGTTCGTTAGACTGGTCCCAAACCTCGCTCGGAAGAACAACAACATACCTCTCGTGCATCAACAACACATGCGGCCTGCCGCTGACGTCGGGGTGGATCGTCATGGGGAAGACAAACTCGTCGTACTCGCGGTAAAAGTAGTCAAAATGGTCCATCCAGAGCTCCTCGACGACTTTGGGGCTGACCCAGCCGTGGCTGTTGGGGGCGCCCTTGATGAACATCATGGGGGGCAGATCGTCGATGTACCAGCTGCCGGGAATCTCGACGATGCCCGTCTCCTTGCCCTTTGTGAGGGGCTTCATCCAGTCCTTTGCGCGCTTGGAGTAGTCAATCTTGGTCCAGGCGTCGTCGGTGCGCAGCCAGTAGCACTGGTAGTCCGAGTGGCTCATCGAGTGGTCGTACTCGATGCCGTAGCTGAGCAGCAGGTCGGCGCCCTCGCGCGACACCTCCCACCACGGCGCGACGCTGCCGCGCGGCGGCTTGCCCGCAAACTCGCTCAGCATCCGGTACGTCTTGTCCAGCACGTCGCGCTGCTGCTCCAACGTCATGTCCTTGGGGTTCTCGTGGCTGTAGCCGTGCAGCCCAATCTCGTGCCCCGCGTCGCGGATCGCCGCGCAGTCCTCTGGGAACGTCTCCAGGCTGTGCCCCGGAATGAACCACGTCGCCTTGATCTTGTACTTGTCGAAGAGCTTGAGCAGCCGCTGCACGCCAATGGTGCCGGCGAACATGCCTGCGCCATCATGTGAGTTTGATGCTGGCTGCGAGTCGAAAGGAGATGAGCAACGCACCTCGAGATATGTCGCTCGTCGAGTCCTCGCCGCCATAGGACCCGAGCCAGCCCGCCACCGCATCAATATCCACGCCGTAGCTGACCAAGACGCGCTTCTTGCCCATTGTGGAGGTTGAGTTGTAGAGGATGTCGACGCAGAGCAAACAAACGAGGCGGATCAGAATTCAAGGTCAATTGCTCTCGAGCAGCAAGACAGACGGGAAGAGGCGCAAGCAAGCCAACAGGAAAAAGATGACAGATGCCAAAAGAGAAAAGAGCGAGCAGAGGGGAGAAATAATACCAACCTACCCCACCATCCATGCAGGCACCACGAAGCTCCACAGCCGCGGGGCGCGGCGGCGCAAATCAAACACCGCCGGGCCTGCCATCGAGCCGTGTCCATCCAGAATAGTCGTATCTCCAAACCCGATCTCTCCAACTGCTCGCCCTTTGCCGTCCATCTTGCACCACTCACACACGCGCCTTAGTCATAGCAACGGGCGCGCCAGACGCCGTGCCGCGCTGGGCATCTACTCCAAAAGTCTCCAACCAGACAGACTTATCTGCGCGCGCGCGCGCTCTCCGTATACATATACCCAACGCAAACGCAAACGCAGTTGGAGATTTGACCCCGCGAGTATGTGCCCAAAGAAAGGGAATTTGTCATCCTCTCCACTCGCTACGTCTGCGTTCATCGTGTGCATGCCCCTCCATCGCGTCGGGTGGTCGACCGATCGCCCCGCGCCTCTCTCCCCCCGCGCGCCCCCCGGCTTCCATTATGCTGCGGTGCGGTGTGGTGCACAGAGCTCCTCTTGCCCCCCCATCATCCCCTTCCCACCGCATCGCACCACGGCCATCATGTCACCACAGGAGGGCGGCGGCGACCAGATGATGAAAGTGGGGGAAGAGCTGGGTGCAAAGTGGGCGGCGGTTCCTTGGATAAGGGCACCTCACCTTGCACGTTGGCCATAGCTCCATCCCCTTTGCGGTATAGCGCGCGTGCTTGGACCCTGCTTGCTTGAGGCTGTGTCGTGATTGGTTGCGTGTCTGGATGGAAGGCGGGCCGGGGTCCGCGGGGGTTCCGTCGGACTTGGGTTGTGAGGATGTGATGGCAGAGGCATGGCGAGGGAATGGAATGGGAGAAGTGAGAAGGGATGGGTTCGTCGAGATCTCGTTGTGAGAGACTGGTATGCAATCCCATGGGCAAAGTCAAGCAACATTTGAGCGGTTTTCGTCTTCAGCGACAAGACCATCTGTTGGTACCTCTGGCAAAGAAAGAGGACAAAGAAACCAGAAAATGCGTTTCAAAAAATGACCGTGGCGCCTAACCATAGAATCGACAGCAATTCTACCTGTAAACAAAAACAAATGGAGAGAAAAAACCAAAATCTTGACTCATTATCATGCTCTTACTTGTTTGTCAAACCCATGTATCCAACGCCTTTCATCTACGCGCCCATGGCCTAGAAATACGCAAAATGCTCCCCTCTTCTTCTACAAGCTCACACCGTCTCATCCCCTGCACTCCATAACGTCTAGTATGCCTGGCCGGGTAAATCGCACGTCAAAAAGCGCTCAAAGTACTCGTCCAAGAAGCGCATGGCGCCAGCGCCGCTCTCCCTCGTGGTGGCCTCCTGCCAGATCTTGATGGTGCCGACGTAGCCATCGGGGCGCACGACGGCGACGGCGACCTGGTCGGCGTCGAGCGTGTCCGGGCCCAGCCACTTGTCGGTGCACGTCTGGCGGCGCGTGTCCATGTGCGGCACGTTGTCGAGGTAGACGGTCCACGGCGAGTCGCGCAGCACCTGGGGCAGGTCGGCAATCTCGAGGCGGTCCTTGGCCATGCGCGTGACGAGCGCAAACGTGAAGAGGCACGAGATGGGCGTGTACCGCTCCGGGCACACAAACTCGTCGTGCGGCGCCGCCACGGGCGGCTGCAGCGTGTAGCTGGCGTTTGCGGCCGCCGACACGCGCCCGATGAAGGACGCGCTGCTGTTGGCCGCCGAGCACGCCTTTTCCAAGAACGGCCGGCTGCGGTGCACGTCGTTGGCGAAAAAGTAGATGCGGAACTGGCCCAGCGTGGGAATGTCGAGCTGTATGTCGACGGGGTTGGCGTCAATGTACCGCGTCACCTTGGCCGGCGAGGGAAGGCAGCCGGGCTTGAGGGCGCCGCTGCCCATCGAGTCCGTCGCCACGTTCAGGTCGTTTTCGCCGTACTCGGCCCCGATGCCGCTGATGAAGCGCACGTTCTTCATGAAGTTTTGCGCCAACGCCGTCGAGTCGCCTGCGGCAAAGGCATTTGCGTGCTCGTAGTCAAACGAAATGAGGTCCTGCGCAATCTTGCGCCGCTCGTCTTCATACGACGCCAGCAGCTCGGGCTTTGCGATTTTGCGGATTACGAGGTTGAGCTTCCAAGCCAGGTTCCAGGCATCGTGGAGCGATGTGTTCATGCCTTGGGCGGCTTTGGGGGAGTGTGTGTGGGAAGCCTGCGCAGTTGTGAGTCTCGTCTCCAAAGTGAAAAAGACTGGGGAAGTCTTACATCTCCGGCAATAAAGACTCGCCCCCGGTCGTCGATGAATCTTGTCGCCACGCGCTGGCCCACTTGATATCTCCCGTACCATTCTTGGAAAAAAGTCAGCAAAGACCCCATTCATACCATTTCTCCTTCGGTTCGACTCACCGACAGACTTCCACCGCAGGAAAAACGGGTGCATAATCTCCTGAGCTCTTTGCATGACGAACTCTCGCGTGAGCTCATCCTTGGACGTGCTCCCCCTCGACTCGGGCTTGAGTTCAATGTACAGCCGCGTCAGGTTGCGCTCGCGTGGGATGACGAGCACCGATCCCGCCTCCTCCGAGTAAATCACTGCCTTGGACCACAGGTCTGGGAAGTCGCTCTCAATCTGCCCGTCCAAGACGCCCCAGATGGCGTCCGACGACGCTCCCAACGGCTGCGCTCCCGGCATCGACTTGCGCACCTGCGAATGCGCCCCGTCGCATCCCACCACGTAGTGCGTACTCATGGTCTTTTTTTGCTGCTGCACATCGGCCTTGCACGTGACTTGGATGGGTGATGTCTTGCCCTGCAGGTACTCGAAATCCATAAAGGCCGTGTTTCTCTGCACCTCTACACCCCTCTCCTTGAGGTCGTTGATGAAGAGCTGCTCAATCATTCCCTGGTGGACCAGAAGGATGTAGGGATCCCGCAAGTCTACCGTCTCGTGCGGATAGTGCACCTCTCTCCCGGCTCTGTGCATCTTTTCCGTCAATGATGATCTCTGCTCTTCCGTTAGCTCCCGAAACTATGGCAAGCGCGTGCTCCTACCCAGAAACAAATGTCAAAGACTTTGACGCCTTTTCGCAGGATGGGATCCGCGATGCGCATCTGGCGCAGCGTCTCGATGGATTTGGGCTGCAGACCATCGGCTCTTCCCGTCAGGGTTCGCTCTGGTCTGTCATCGATGATTTCCACCTTGATCCCGAAGCGCGCGAGGTTGTCTCTGAGACGGGATTCAGTCCACTTTCTTCAATCAGGAAATTTCGAGACGGAATCCTACGCGAGCATGAGGCCGGCCGGGCCGGCGCCGACGACGAGCACCTCTGATTTCGAATGTGTCGGGCCATGGGAGGAATTGGGGAGGTAGGGAATATCGGCTTGTAAAATGTCGACGCTGCCTTCTCTGAGTTCGCCATTCGGAATTCTGCTGGGGGACATTTTGTGGAACCTTGGAGGAGCGCTGCGCTTGATCAGCCCCCAGATATGCGGCGCCATTGCAATAAAAGGAGCGTAAACAGTGAGTGGTGTAAAGTGGGAAGAGTGGTGGTCATTTTGAGGATCATCGAAGCGTCGTGATGGGTTTTGAGCGGACACGACAGGGGAGGGGCAACACACTCTTGTTCAAGGATGCAGCCAAATGGCCGTTGCGGGTGGCCTGATTGAGATCCAGAATTTTTGGTCGCAAGCAGCAGAGAAAGGTCCCCGTCATGGAGAGTTTGAGCGAGAGGAGGCTCGTCGGGATTCGGGAGGCCCCCAGCGAGCACTAGCAGCCATGCAAAGTGGCGGGCCGGCCGTTGGCCTCCCCCACTACTGCAACTTCTCACTCCCACGCTTCACCTGCTGAGTTATCGTCATCTCTCGGTGCTAAGCGCTTGATGGCGCTCGCATGGCATCGCCTGCCGTCTGTTTCCTCACGTGCTGGTTGGCATCGGATGGCGCACTCGACCCGGATCAGATTTTTGTTGCTCCCGTGTACGTCAACATGCCCAAACAGGAGCCTCGGACGGGAGGCACCGTCCTCCGCCCCAAGCGTCTACTCACTGTGTTCCGACATGGCGCCGTCTTGGATGCGACTTGTTGGTTGTTTTGTTCGGGCTTTTTTGCGCCTATTCGTCGACATTTCAGGCGGGCCAGAGAGGCAGTGTTGGACGTCGTGTTCTCAGAATGATGCAACAACAACAACGCCTTTGTCCACGAAGATCGCGACCCTCTCATCTTTGCTGTGGCTGCCTCACAGAGACTAGGCAACTAATTTCACCGACTCTCCAGCAAAGCCGGCGCATCCGGCCAAATAGGAGGCCGGTTTCTCCAGCGTGGTGTTTCAGCCTTACTGAACGGCCTCGCTACCGGTCCTCCGTGTCGGTCTGGCAACCCTCGATTTCTGACTCGACACGACCTTGACTGACTTGTGTGTGTGGGAGTTGTCGAGGGATTCAGGTTCCGTTCCGGCCTGCGAGAAGGACCCTGTGCAAGAGCTTGGAAGAAGGGGGCAGAAACCAAAACGTCGTCCTCCTCATCGTCGGCGACGCCGAGCTGTGTGACGAACCCATCTCTTTTTCCTTCTTCGTCCTCGTCTGGCCCAAGCACCATTCGTCCTCCGCACTTTGAACCCTGCGTTTCCGCTGGATCGCCCATTTGCAGAGCGTTCTTCCGTTCCCCGTATAGCCCTCCGCCCTCCAAGCGAGGCGAAGATCCTCAGCGCGTGGCTTTTGCTGGAGACGGCTTGGTGCTGGGACCACGTTCGCGCACTTTAAATGGAGCACCGCGGTAATGGCAGGACTTCGCTTGTAGGTGCTGTATGACCACAGGTGCCATCGAGATTCGCCGAGAGCGGACAATTTTTGACTCCGTTATTGGGGTTCAGCAGTCTTCTGGGAGGCGTACGTATCGAGCTTGCGCACCTTTCCATGCCCTCCACGCGTTCGGCTACATATCCTCGGGTAAAGCCGTCGCATGGGTGCGAAGGTCTCCGCCAAAACAAAAGGCTGCTGTCTCCTCTTCATTGTTGACCCGTGGTCCCTAGAATCCCAGATTGTTGCATCTGTTGGCTTGTTAGGAAGCTCCTGCCAGGGGGTAGCCCTTGCCTGATTTGGAAGGTGAGCAGACTCATATTCGATCCAGCATGCCAACGTCGACTTCCTAGTGTTGAGGTACCGCAGGGAAATTAAAAGAGCTTGGGCTTCCAGAAGGTGGGATATGGAGAACACTGAGCCTTCTCATAGGACGGGTACGAAAAGCTGACAAGTGATTGGGTGCCATGTGGCAACCTTTGGAGCTACACCCTTGCTTTCCATGCCTTTCTGAGCCCTGCAGCACCTCATGAGCACAGCAGGAGCTTTGTACTGACGAACGCGGGAAAGCAGCCTCTAGAATCCTCAATAGCATGCTAAAGAATCCCAGTTCCCCAAAGCTAATACCTCCCGGATGCGTACATATGTTCTGAAAGGGTTGGCATTGAGAGTCGTCATGGTGTGCTCTCAATTGCACCTGCGCGGTTAGGGTGCTCCCGCCCCATCCTCACCACCAAACTGAAAGTCACGGCCACCATGATGTCGTCGATTATGTCGGCGATGATGTCGTCGAACCCACGATGAAAGCAAAATTCCCGTGCAGCAATTTTTCATCTTTCCCATCCGCATCCTCCCATCAACTTCGCCAGCTGCTGAGGATTCAGCATGGTTCGAAACGTCGGAAAAGAAAGGCCCAAGTCCTTTTGGCTTCGCCCCATCGACTTTGAGACCTGGAGGGTCCGCAGCGACAGAGCGATTGAGCTCAGGGTGAGACGACAGCTCCTCATGATCTCCAAAACGAGGTGTATGCTAACCGACATCAAGAACTTCAACGAGTCGCCCTTCTTCAGCCTGCCTCGCGAGATTCGCAACGAGATCTACAGGTTCGCCCTCGTCAACGACGAACCGGTCCGCTTCTTCGCCGACCTGTGCACTTCGCAGGAAAGACAATTCGGCCGCGAGCACCATCAAGTCGGCGGCCTCACCTCCATCTACCTCATGAACCTATTCAACAATGGCTTCAACATCGACGCCATTGAGGCTGACGACGAGGACGAGTACTTCGGCGAGAGCATCACGTACGACGTCGACGGCAAGCTACTCATCAACCAGTTCCGAGTGGTGCGCGACAGCGGCTGGAGCGGCGGCGGCAGCAAGAGACATCGCGCCGCGGGCCTCTTCACCGTGTCGCGTGCCGTGCACCGCGAGAGCATGCACACCATGTACAAGGAGACGCGCTTCATCTTCCCAGACGTGTACGGCTTCGTCGGACTGCAGCGCTTCTTCCAGACCATCGGCCACCGCAGCCTGGCGCATCTGCGCAAGCTGACTGTCCATCTCCCTCCGTGGAACTTTAACAAGCCGATGGACCACGCGCGCTCCAACATCATCTACGCGTCGGCCAGGGCCCTCGGCCTGCGCGAACCCGGCTGCAAGCCGCGCGACCGTCTCCTCGGCGCGTTCCGCCGCGTCTGCGACACCATACTGGCGCTGAACCCGGGACTCCAGGAGCTCGACCTCATCGTGGCGCCGTACAGCGCCAAACACTACGAGCAGGTGATTGCGCCGGCCAACTTGAGCAACGACGACGACGACGATGAAGTGGTCCTCCGCGACGCCGACATCTTCCCTGTCAACAAGCACCGCAACCCCAAGTACGCGGCGCGCGCCGAGGCCGAGGAGCACTACCTCAAGCAGCTGTCGACGCTGGCGCCGCGCCTCAAGGTGCGCTTCCTCGCGCTCGAGTACACGACGAAGCTCACCCCGCAGCTGGACGAGGCCAAGGTAGAGGAGTACTGGAGGCAGGTTGAGCAAAAGTGTCGCAAGTGGGGCTTCGAGTACGTCAAGCTGGTCGACAAGACGGATTGGGACGACTTGTAGCTGGCAACTGGACATCAGTAACCGGCAACTGACAACTCTCCCGGAAAGTCAAAAGCGGAAAGGCAAAGGTGTTTGCAGGATGGATGGATGAATGGATGTACGGGTGGATGGAAGCGTGGAAGGGGTCGAGCGAACTGGTCATCGTCGTGTCGTCGTCGTCGCGATGCTTTCTTTCTTAGTCTGCATGGGTGGCTTCAGTTCTGCCTGGATACCCAGATCGACGTACAGCAAGCCTTTAAAGTACCTGCGTAATTGAGCAAATTCTTGAGGCTTCTCCTTCAGGTCGTCGTCACTACATCACTCAAATCGTGTGCGCAAGTGCCCTCCTCCCTGCCCACCCTTGGATGGCATAATCCCCATCACCTACCTTCCTGTGAAAAATGCCGAACTCCCACAATGAGTAGGACACCAGACCTCTCGCTCCCCCTCCACCTCTTCGACGCCTTCGCTTTGAATGAGCTCACTGCACCCCTCCTTCCCCCACATCATCACCTCCTCGACTCGCCAGCCAAACTACAACAGGCGCTCAATTAACAACGCCATTGGCCATCCCGTTCTCCACGCCTTCCCCGAGCCCCCTAGCACTCATTCACGTAGCCTTTTGCTGTGCTCTCTCCTCCCTCCCCAGAACAAACATTACCTCTGCTGCTGCTTCTTGCGGCGCCCGTCTCGAATATCCTCGGAGTCCGATGATAAACATTTGAAACAGCACTATGCCAAAAATAGGACCAGCTTGCTTGCTTGCTTGCTAGTGCTGAATTTACATTGGTTCAGACTACTCAAAACGTTTTCGAACTTTTGCACAAATGTTGAACTGTACGTGGAGTGTTTAAATGGAATACTCTGCTCCAAAGTTTTGCAAGCGCTGGTTGTGCTGCGTATAGTCCACCACTGATTGTGCTGCTTGTAATGGTCTGCTTGTGTGATTGGATTTTGAAAGGGGTTGGATTGTGGAATTTGTGATGACTGATGAGGCTAGACGCGGTCGTTCGTTGCTAAACTCGAATTTGTGATTTTTTTCTACTTGTTTACAGCACAAAGGCACGATCAATCTTAAATTTTCCCCCTGACCCTCAACCCCCTGACTATATCATCGCCCCACTCCCAATCAACCCAAATCAAACACCCCCCAAGTCCATCTCCACGCCCAAACTCATCCCCAGGTTCATACCCACGCCCACATCAACGCCCAGTCCCAAGACGCCTCCAGCGTCATCGTCGGCGACGGCGGCGGAAACGTCGCCTCCGTACGCGCTACCAGCACCAGCAGAACCCAAACCCGCTGTTGCCAGCCCCATGGTCGCCGCAGCGGCGGCGGCGGCATTCGCATTGGCGGCATGAGACTCACGACGACCAGCACCACCACGACGGCCAGCCGACGCCGACGCCGACGCCCCAGCTCCCGGTCCCATTCCCACATCACCCACGGCCATGGTCGTCGCGGCGGTGATGGGAGTGGGCCCGGCGCCACCGCCCAAGCTGCCGACGACGACGCGGCCGGGCACCAGGCCGCGCAGGACCATCATGCCGTCGTGGACGACGGCCCAGCGGACGCGGCTGAGGGCGTGGGCGACGACGGCCGTCAGGCCGGCCGTCTTGCGCTTGATGTTTCTGATGCGCGGGAGGGCAAAGGCCGAGGCTGACGATGTCGACGTGGTGGCTTGGTCCGGGTGCGAGGAGGCTGGCTGAGCTGTCGTTGTTGATGATGATGACAATGATGAGGATGATGGTGTTGCGGTCGAGGACGATGTGGCTGTGGTCGTGTTGTTGTTGTTGTTGATGTTGGCGGCGGCAGCGGCAGGCTTCGGTGGCCACGCCGACGAAGGGGGCGCGCGAGCCATCATGCCCCGGAGCAGGGCGTGCATTTCCGAGTCCGGGTTCCAGATGGGCGCGTCTTCGTCGATTTCGTCGTCGTAATCCAGCAGCTCCTCATCCGAGCCATGCTGGTAGTGGCCGTCGAAGGACTCGGTGTCTGGGTCGGCGGGGTGGTTGTGGGATGGCAACGACGGTGACCGCTGGCGCAGCCGACGTCTAGTCGACAAAGAGGAAGAGGAGGCGTTGTCCTTCTCCCATGAGGCAGCCCCTGACGCGTGCAGCGAGTCGCGCCTGCTGGCTGCTGCTCCTAGTGTCGGCTGGACGGGTGGTGCTTCGTCTCGAGGCTTTGCATGCCAGTATGCCCAGATGCACAAACAGGCCAGGTACAAGCACCACGGGTAGTGGAACAAGCCGCCAGCGTCCCAGTCGCGTAGACGAGTTGCGCCATCCCGGATGAGAGCGGCGGCGTGCCAGGCCGCTTTGGCAGCATTGCTGCTCGAGTGGGCTACTTTGACCGAATCTGTCACATCCAAATTCCTGCTCGTCGACGACGGGTTGGCGTAGTCTGCAGCTCCCGCAGCCCACTTTTTGACGACTCGCTGAGACCGCACAAAGTCGGCACGCTGTACCGGACGGCCGAGAATGTGTCGAGCACCGGCGTAGATCTGGATGTCGAGAAACTCGGCATTGAGGTGGAAGCTCGCGGCGTGATAGATGGCGATGTTTGCAGTGGCAAAAAGGCGGAATTCATGTTGGAGACTTTGCTGGATGGACGACGGAGCCCTGGTGTGCTTATTCTGGCAGTAGCGAGCGGTGTACGATGCGCAGTAGGCTTCAAAGTCGGCCAGCCATGCGTCGTACGAGGCCGAAATGCGGGCCTTCCAGTCGCCAAGCGGCGTGTTGTCGACAAGTCCTGGGACAACAGTCAGATTGTTGAATCAGATGTCAGACCAGTTACACCTACCCAACGAAGTTTGGTCCCTCCTCTTCATGTCCCAGCTGATCGACATCAATCCATGGAGCATCAACACTCTCGACAGGGCATTCAAATGCTTTGGCGCCGAAACTGGCTTCGGTGTGACCAGATATGTTTTCAGCGTAGTCAAGAAAAGGGGTGGACGAGAATGCTTTTTCCAAAGTCTGTACCAAGTCTCTGCTGAACTTGCCTCCCAAATTTGTTGATGGCAAGGCAGATTCGAGCGCAACTCAAAGGCCGACATGCAAAGCGATTGGCAAAACAAAACCGCGTGCTGCACATCCCACATGAAGCACAAGTACGCAAGTCTAACGTTGATCAGCCGATTCCCAGAGTATGAACACTACTTCGACTTACCGTCTCTTCTGCTCTGCAATTGTCCAATTTCTCCAAACCGCATCCAGATTGTTGGAAGAAGGATCAGCGATTGAGGAGCTTACTGTTTGACAGTCACTTCGTCGAATCAAGTTGATCAACAGTCCGTGGAAAAGGTGGGCCATGTCGTGCTGCTTTTGACCGGCACGGCTCTTGCCAAAGCATTCCACCAGCAGAATGGTCTGGAGCGCCCAAAGATCTGGCTTGGCGTTGAAGCCGGGATGAGCAAAGATCTGAGGCCGCAAGACATCGTGAATGCAAACCTGACACTGAATTAGCATGCTAATTGCCAAAGACAAAGTCCTTCTTACAGCCATTTGATGCGCGTCCTTGGACCCATACGTAGCGCCGAGCAGCAAGACAGACACAAGCAACAGAGGTTCAACACTGGCAGGTTCAAAGGTAGGCTGGTGGATGAGCGGGTAAGCAGTGTTGAAGCGTGTGAAGTACATGTTGCTATAAGTCTGCAGAGAGGACAGCGTTAGGAGAGGATGGGTCCTCGAAATGTAAAATCCATCCGGAGTGATGGGCTTGGCAGCATCAATCAGATCCACAATTTTATTCTTCGTAGCTTCATCTATTACTGGTAACATTGCAGATCGATTGAGTGTTGACATTGGCCGCTCAAAGTCCATGTCGGGAAAGCTCTGGTTCGCAGCAAGCGACTTGCGTGAGCTTTTGCATGCTCCCAAGGTTTCGCCGCTGTTGACGACAGAGTTTCTTGTCGTATTGGACAGGGGCGGGCTTGTGTCTGCGAGTGTTCGTTGCGGGGCTAGCTGAGGCAGTGAGATGCCGGTTTCCATGCTCAGCTCGGGTATCATGGCGTAATGGGACTGGTTCGTTGCATTCATGGCTCTTCCGTCTGTGGATGTGGCAAGATCACTGACAGCTGGCGTATGCCTCCTGTTTAATCCTATTTCCAAGGTATGAGTGGACGCTTGACTTTCAGGAGCTTGGTGTACGTGCGTTGGGGCAAACAAGTCTGGAGGTGTAGACAACGACTGCTGCGTGGCAAGGTCCAGGTCAAACAGCCAATTGTAATTGCTCATGGTAGTGAAGGGCATGTTGAAGGAGCTTGCTGTCAAGGAGTCAGCGGCGCACATTTGACGTACTGTACAAAACATACCAGTGTCTGGGTTGAAAATGTCGTCGTAGGGTACATCGTCAAAGGGTTTGCTTATCCCAGTAGTTGACGAGATGCCCTCGGATGACCCCCAGAACCGCTCAGTCTCCTGAGGCAGCGTCTCCGTGTCCTGGTATAGCTCCGGCGATTCATGACCTGGACTCAGAGCCAAGGGAGGAAAGACCCAATCGTCGCTAGCAAGCTCCGTGGCAGTCGTGGCATGGGAGGCTCTCCTCTCATACGTCTCGGAAGGATTCGAATTGGTGCTGGAGATTGGAGGCGAGATTGGAATTTCAATGCCGAATTCCCGCGCGTCGTCTTCGATGGATGCAGCGGCGTTGGGAGACTCTTGTCGGATTTCGGGAGAGCCTTGTTGAGAGCTAGTGCCCAGGTTGGGACGCTTCGTGACAATCTTGCCATCTACATCCTTCCACATGCGCTTTCTAGTGTTGAGGATGCCATGGCCTTCACCACCTGCTTCTTCGTCCTTTTGGCGGTGTCTTTGCATGTGCCGTTCTTGGGTCCATGTTAGTGGCCCGCCCAGAAGTTTGGTGGAACAAGAAAAAGTGGGATGTGGACTGGTGACGTTGAAAGCCTAAACGGCGGGAGCAATGCACCCCATTCTTGAAAGACGGTGACCAAATTCAAAAAGTAAGAGATTGGAAGAGTAGGTATAAATGCGCTCGCGCCCACGCGGAAAAATAGACGAGTACACGACTTGGGTTGCATTCACTTGTCCGACACGAGTCAAAAAGAGCTAGCTTACCAAGCAAGTCTTTGCGCTTGAAGTGAGCACGGCATCTTTCACAAGTGCTTTCTCCTTCAGTGTGGTTGAGGAGGTGTCGCTGGAGATGCTCGGAGCGCGTGAAGCTCCTGCCACAGCCCGCATAGCCGCAGGCGAACTTCTTGACGTGGGGATCTCCGGGGATGCTCTTTTTGCGCGAGTGGGATCTTTGCGAGTCTGTCGACCCGGTAGCGGAGGAAGCTCTGCGCATGGTGAGGGGAGGTATGTGCAAATCAATTGGATGGGGAGGCAGTCACAGAGGAGAGGCGAGGTGAGTTCAAGAGTAACTCGAGGAAAGCAGTGGATACTTGGGTTTGAGTGGTCTTATCGGGGTGATGCGACGTCGGCCATGAATTGAGCTGGTAGACCCTGTCGAGAGGGAGCCGCAGGGCCCCAGGTCAGGCACGCACGGTTGCACCTGTTCTCCGCAACCCCTCTTGGACCGGCGCCCATGTCGCCATTCATGGCACAAGGATGGCCGTGGTGTTCGCATCTGGCATGGCGCGCGGCCGACGACCGTCTTTCGGCTTCGGCGATGAAGATCCGGCGGCCGTGCTGCTTGTCACTTGTCGACCGTTGTCACTCTTCTTCCATGGAGTGGAGACGAAGGGCACACAATTGATGTCCTCAAGGCGCCGGGCACGAGGCGGGAATAAGCTGCCACATCTGGCAGAGTCAGATCCGACGCATGGAAAGGTTGTACTCGCGGGCGGTCAGTCGACGGTGGCCTCCGATTGCTTAGGTTAAGATGGAAATGCTGGGCGGCGATAGGCAGGATAACGGCGTCTTTAGCGCAGTTGTGGCCGGCAATTGAGCAAAGTTCCGAGTTGAAGTGAGAGAGAGGGCGGGGTCAGGGTGTCAGGGTGCCACCGGTGCCAAGCAGCGGGTCTTGCTGCTTTGGGAAGGGGAGAAAAGTCGTGGCCGCCGTGCCTCGCCTCACCTTCGTCGTCGACATCGTATCTTGTACGTACTCCAAAAGGCGCAAAGTCTCCACTCTATTCCATCAACACCATCCTTCATGCACCGAGCCTGCTCGAGCGCCGTCTCTCGTGGCAACCTTCGCCATCCCCTGTCGAAAACGCGTCAATCAACCCCCAAAAGTGTCCCCGACGTGTCACTGCCCTTTCTTCACATCAACTCTAGATAACATGGCGACTCGAGCTAACCATCGCACCTACATATCGATAGCTACATATCAACCCAATATCCTGATTACGGTCAATCGCTCTCCATCGTTACGGCGCAGCAATCGACTCGACACGGGAACGCGGCAACAAGCTCATCTCCGACAACCACCTAGCCTGCTTGCCTACCAACCGCCTGCATGAGGACCTGGACCGCTCACCAACTAGTCGCTGGACCCAGAATCTGATAGCCCGGATGGCCCAAGTCCCGCTGCCTGCGAATGGAAACCTGGAATCACGGACCAAGACTGGATGATCCGCGGGCCACAACGGCCACTGCGCGGCCCACACGCTCCCATCCATCGATAAACACAACTTGTCTGCGAGCGACCCCAACGGCCAACTGTGACTCCTCTCGATAAGCGAATCCTGTGTGATGAGAAACCATCGACTTTTTGACTTTGCTGCGCAAAACCCCGTCCACCACCGTACGCGAGCGGCTCGATATCGCTGCATCACTGTTCTCTGCTCAAATCCGACACGTCCGACAAGCGAGTGTCCCATGCAGCCACCCGGCAAGCTTTCTCCAAGCTGAAAAAACAAGCAGTGCATTCTTCAATCATGTTCCCGGTGCTGATCAGTCCAGAGCACCTTTGCCAACCACAACGCCGCCAATGCCCACGCATGCCAGGTCAACAACCAACTGGTAGGTACTGTACCACTCTCTACGCCACCTCCACAAAAAAGGCCTTCTCCCCCTCTTTTCTCTCCACCGCCGCTCTTTTGACAATGTCGTCGCCAACCGCCAGCCGCAACCGCTCCACCGTCGCCGGCCCATGCAGGACGAGGGGTTCACTGACACCCCTCTCCAGCCGCGCGGCCCTCACTGCTTCTCTCAGCGCAAAGAAGACGGTAGCGCCCAAAAACAGCGGCGGCTCCCCGATTCCTTTGCTGCTCTGCACGCTGCGCAGCTTGTTCCACGTGAGAGCCTCGCCATTCTCATCCACGCGCAGCATGCTCGCATTGAAGACTTGCGGGACGTCGGCAAAGGCCGGGATCTTGTAAGTTCCCGGGCCGGTCGTGGCAAGGGCGCCGTTGCGCGCGAACCAGAGCGACTGCTCGGCCGTGAACAGACCCATGCCCTGGATGAAGGCGCCTTCAATCTGCCCGTAATCGATGGCCGGGTTGATGGACTGGCCAACGTCCATTAAAATGTCGCTGCGGAGCACCGTGTGTGCGCCAGTGAGGAGGTCGAGCTCGACTTCGGAGCAGGCCACGCCCTGGTAACGGTAAGCAGGGGTAAGTGGCAAGAAAGAAAAGCGAGCCAGGGGCACCCGTTACTACTTACCTGGGTCCAATAGTAGTACATTGGCTTTGCCTTTTCGGCATCGTACGTGCCCCAGATGTATCCAATGCGCGGCATCTTCCAAAAGCCATTGGCCGCCAAGTTGACGCGGTCCAAATAGGCAGCATGGGCGATTGTCTTGAAGGCGGCGTTGCGCCCAAACTTTTCCCAGTACGGCTTCAAGCGCTCGTTGAGCTGGTCGCAGGCGTCTTTGACGGCCATGCCGTTGAGGTCGCTACCGCTGCTGGCGGCCGTTGGACTGGCGTTGGCCGTCTGGTAGCTCTGCGAGTCTTGGGTGTAGACGGCATCCAGCGGAACTCCGAGCTCTTGCGCTGCGATCTGGCACATTTTTGTGTAAAGCCCTTGCCCTGCGACACGTGTTAGCGCTTGTGGCATGAGCGTGGCAGTGTAAAAATACCCATCTCCGTTCCGCCATGGTGGAGGAGAACGCTGCCATCGGCGTAGATCTTGACTGACGCGCCCGCCTGGTTCAAATGAATTGCCGTGGCGAATGACAGGCCAAATTTGCAAGGCACGAGACTGATGCCTCTCTTTCTCCATCGATGCTCAGCATTGTACGCCGCAACGGCCGCCTTGCGCCGCTCGTAGTCGCTCGACTGCTTCAGCTGCCTCATCATTGTCGGCACGTGCCAGTCATCATCAATCAGCTGGTGGAAGGGCGTCCTGTCGCCGATGCGGTACAGATTGCGCAGACGCAGCTCGTCGACGTCGATGTTCAAACCTTCGGCCACGGCGTGCATCATTTGCTCCGCGATGAACATGGCTTGCGGCCCGCCGAAGCCGCGGAACGCCGTGTTGCTGTGGATGTTGGTCTTGCAGAGCCGTCCGCGGATCCACACGTCTGGCACTTGGTAGCAGTTGTCGAGGTGAGTGCAGCACTGCCGAGTATGAGTATCAACGGGAATTGTGGAGCGGCGACGCGCCAGAAAAGGAACGTACCCTGTCCATGACTCCTCCGGAGAGGTCCTGCGAAAAGCCCGAATTCGCGTACAAGTCGGCGTCGAGGACGAGCAGCCGCCCATCATGCGTCGTACCTACCTTCCAACGAGCTTGGACTGGGCTGGGCGTAAGGGTCAGCGAGGAGCACACGAAAGGGGATCTTTTTTACGTACTGCCGTTGGCCACTCGTGGCCATGTCCTCGTCCCTACTCAGCATCATGCGGACTGGTCGCTTTTCCTTCTTTGCAGCGATGGAGCAGTAGACGGCAAAGGGCACACTTCTGCTTTCCTTCCCTCCAAACCTGATACGGTCAGCTGATGAGGACTGATGTTTGTATGGGGGCAAAAATCACTTACGCCCCTCCCATGCGCTTCACACGAGCATTGACTCTGTTGCTAGGCACCCCGAGAACTTGACTCACAAACTCTTGCGTCTCCATCGTGTTTTGCGTCGACGACCACACCTCCATGGACCCATCCTCCTTGGACGGAACTGCCAGGGCGGCGTTCGTCTCGAGGTAAAAGCTGAACTCATCTTAGCAAAACAGGCTATCAACTGTTTTGGAATGGACTTTCTTACTGGTCTTGACCACCCACACGTGTTGTGCCGGTAAAGATGCGATCGCACTTGGCAAACGCCTCGTCCATGGTGCCGGTCACCGCAGCGCCCTTTCGCAGCTGGTTGTCGTGGGCGTAGAGGCTGCCGGCCTCGATTGCCTCGTCAATCGTCAGGATGGCGGGGAGATCCTCGTAGACTATCTCGACTGCTTTGGCGGCGGCCGAGGCCCGCAGCGCCGTGTCTGCGTACACCATGCCGATGACTTGGCCGTGCGCGAGGACTTCGCCCTCGGCGAAGAAGGGCTCGTCTTTGTACTTGGACCCCCACATGTTGGCGTCGGCGGGTATGCTCTTGGCGTCAATGTATCCCACGACGCCGGGCATGGCCAACGCAGGCGCCCAGTCGATGGACGTGATTTTGGCATGGGCCCTAGAGGAGAGGACGAGGGTGCCAAACAGCTCGCGATGTTGGGCCTCAATGTCGTCGAGGTACTGCGCCTCGCCGGTGCACTGCTTGAGCGCCGAGAGGTGCGGCACCTGCTTGCCGACGACGCGCTGCTCCAGGGGGTTGTAGTCGTCGCGGGCACCGGCCGACAGCTCGCGGTGGATCTCGTCGACGACGTCGGCGTCGACCTCGCCCAGCCCCAGCTCGGCGACGGCTTCGTGCCAGAAGCGGAAGAAGAAGGACAGCGCCAGCGTGCGCCGGTAGTGCGCCATGCCTCCCGGCACCGTGTAGCCGAGATCGAAATCGCCCAGGAGCGCGTCGAGCCCGGCTTCGAGCGTGCTTGAGTCGAACCACTTCTTGCCTCGCAGAGCTTCTTGCGTCTTTTTGGCCTCGACCGTCGTCGGTGCCATGCCGCCGTATGCGAGGCAGACGTCTTCGACCAGGCCGCTGGGGGAGAGACGGACGCGGAAGCCGGCCGTGACGATGGCTATGTCGTCGTCCTTTCTCTTTGCCTGCTTGTACGCTTTGGTCACCTCGTTGGCGCCGGCGGGCGGGAGCGGGATGCGAATGTGCGTGATGACTCCATCAGGAGGCAGCGTCGTCGTCCGATAACCTACAAAGAACTTGGACAGGGGCAAAACGACGGTGCCTTGTTGTTTCGTCTGCACAATCACGTCCGCGCCGGCCGCGAGGAGGACTGGGTTGCCGTCGGAGATGGGAGATGCAGTCGCAACATTGCCGGCCAGGGACGCAACATTGCGGATCTGGCGACCAGCAAAGTATCGAAGCTGTTTACGCAGCGCTTCCAGAGAAAGAGCCCTCCGACCCATTTTGGCGTACAAGTCACTGCAAACGTGCTCCAGCTCCGTCAATGGAGTGTTTGCGCCCAGGCACACTTCGGCGAGCGCGTCCCACCCGGCGTCGGTCTCGGGCAGCTTGGTCGTCTCCTGGAGCTCCTCGACGTCCGACACGTACACCGACACGGCAAAGGCTGAATTCTTGAAGCGCACCTCAACCTGCACCTCGCTGGCGCCGCCGACCAGCTTGGCCGAGGGATACGCGTCCTTGAGCTCCAGCAGCTGCGCGAGCGTGACCGGCCGGAACCACAACCGGCTCTCGTCGCCGAAGCAGAGAGCCGTCTTTTCGTGCTTCCAGAGCGACGGCGGAAAGATCAGTTCCGTGTTGGGCTGGTAGGGCCGGAAGTGGTAGTGCGGAACGCCCTTTTTCGGCGCGAGAGGGGCATCCAGCGTCGTCCGTGCCTTGGTGTTTTCTGGCTTTTCTCCCTCTTCTTTCGTCTCCTTTGACTTCATTGGCTTCGCATAAGAGGCGCCTGTGAGGCTGGCGTCCACTTCTTGCTCGTCGCTGAGACTGGCGGTTGCGGACGACGACTCGGTCTCCGTTAGAGACGATGAAGATGATTTGACCGTCTCACTGTTGTCGCCGCCGCTGCTGCTGCTGGACGGACTCTTGTCTCTGCAGCATCCGCCCGGCCGGCCGCAAGACCCGGACGGGGACGATCCGCAACCGCCCCTTGAAAGTTCCGCGAGGTCGAATTCCGAGTGCTCCTTGGAGTAGGTGATTGTGCTAGGAGCCAGGCGCCCGTTCAGGTCCTCGAGGACAAAAGTCTTTGCGGCTTGAAGAATGGGCTTGTAACCTGTGAATCAGTTAGTTGCATGTGCCATGATTCTCTCCCTGGTGTGTCGATTTACCAGTGCACCTGCACAAATTTCCATCCAGCACTCCTTTGCTCTCGATGTCATGCTCGTCGAGATGGAATTCGCCGGTTTCTGGGTTGTACGCATTTCTGACGAGAGCATAGAGCGACATTACAATGCCAGGCGTGCAAAATCCACATTGCGAGCCATGCAGCTTCGCGATCCGCTCCGACAGAGGATGCGGATTGAGGACGTCGCCAATGCCCTCGATGGTGATGATGTGCTTTCCATCGACGCCGACCAAGGGGAAGAGACAGGCGTTGACGGCGAGGTATTCTATCTTTTTTGTCCTGTTGGAGATTTTGGGCGAGCTGAGGACAACGGTGCAGGCCTGGCTGTACATTAGCGGCTTGATGATGAGGCTAGAGGGAATTCATCTTCACCCCGCATCCGCCCTCTCCGCAGCCCTGCCATCCAAAGTCAGCATCATAAATGCAAGGAGGGTGCAGTTGTCCTTACTAGTTTGGTACCCTTGAGATTCTGAGAATCACGGATAAAGTCGAGAAGGGTCCAGTGAGGATTTGGATTGTTCAGCTCGACTCTGTTCCCGTTCAGAAAGAAATGGAGCGTGGGAGTTGTGTATGTCGTTTCAATAAGCCTTGATAGTAGTACTTCGGCAGCGACGTTGTCGGTGCTGGCAGGGCGCTTGGCCGCAGCCGCAGGTGGTTTGGGCAGCGGCATTTCGTTCGCACACCAACATCAACCTTTCGCACTTTGAACTTTTTGATTCTTTTGAAGCGGCGTAGAATAACATCAAGAACACCCAACCCCTCCCTCGTGCTGCGCGCCGGTGCAACCGCCCGCGTCGCACCGCCTCCGTTTCGGCCAGTCAAGGCCCAAGCATTATGGCATCGGATAAGCGCGCGATCCGACTCCCACTCCTCTGAATCCTCTCCCACTTTCCATGTACTCATCCCATCCTCCCACAGAACCAAATCCGCGTGCATTTGGTGTAGTTCCCACGTTAGCCGCCCATTGGCCAGCTTCAAAATGTCCATGGCGCCGCCCTATTTTTTCAAGGCCTCACAGCCATTGTTTCGCGCTCCAAAGCACCGTCTGTCTCCCTCTGTTCAGTCTTTTCCTCGTCTTCGCACACCATGACGGTCACCAACGGCTCCGCAAAGACCAATGGCAGCTCCAACGGTGCTTCGAGCTACCCACCTCTCAAGGATACCAAATTGTTTGCGCCGCTCGAGCTGGGCAAGGTCAAGCTCGAGCACCGCGTTGTCCTGGCTCCTTTGACGCGTCTTCGCGGCGTCAAGGTCAGCGACGGCATCTACAAGCCGTCGGACTTGCACGTGGAGTACTACGCCCAGCGCGCGTCCAAAGGCGGGCTGCTGCTCACCGAGGCAACTGAGATATACCATCGCGTAAGTACGGCCGGCCGACCAGGAGAAGCATCCAATCTGACAACCACCAGTCTTGCGGGTATCCCGGGGGCCCTGGAGTTTACGATCCCGCGCAACTTGCCGCGTGGAAAAAGGTCACAGACGCCGTGCACGCAAAAGGCGGCTACATCTTCTGCCAGCTTTGGCACACCGGCCGCGCTTCTCCTGCTACCTTTCTGGCCGGCGAGCCACCAGTGAGCGCCTCTGATATTCCCATCAAGGGCAAGGCGGCAGATGGCAGCGACTTTGAAGCAACGCCCCCGAGACCTCTGACGATTGACGAAATCCACGAAATCACCAAGAAGTATGCCCTTGCTGCCAAATTGGCGGTCGAAGAGGCTGGCTTTGATGGTGTTGAAATCCATGGTAACTGCCTCTTTGCAAGACAAATGCTCCCTGGCTAACGCAAGCTCAAGGCGCCAATGGCTATCTCCTCGACCAATTCTTGCACGACAATGTAAACCTCCGCACCGATGCTTACGGCGGCTCGATTGAAAACCGGTAAATACGATCATCGTCCAACTTGTGAAAGAAATCTAGCTTACAATGCCCGTCCACAGTTCCAGATTCCCGCTAGAGGTGATAACGGCCGTCTGCGAAGCCGTCGGCAGCTCGCGCGTCGGTATCCGCCTCTCGCCCTTCAACTACTTCCAAGACACCAAGGACTCCAGCCCCATAGCTCACTGGGCGTATCTGTGCCAGCGCATCATCCAGCTGCCGCAGCGGCCCGTCTACGTGCACATGGTGGAGCCGCGCTTCGACGAGGTGCTTGACCACCAGGCTAAGATGGACGCGCTGGCCACGTACAGCCCGCAGAACGGCAACGGCGTCGAGGCGGAAGCAACGCGCGGCAAAGAAGTCGCCCTCAAGCCCTCGCTGGCGCCCTTCTCCAAGATCCTGGCCAACGGCGACGTCAAGTTCCTGACGGCCGGCGGCTTCAACAGGGAAAATTGCGTCGTCCCCCTCGACGAGGGCTACGGCGACGCGGTCGTCTTCGGCCGCTGGTTCATCGCCAACCCGGACTTGCCGATGCGGTTGGCGCAGGGGAAGCCGTTGAACCAGTACGACAGGTCGACTTTCTACGGTGCCGACCCGCCGCAGAAGGGTTACGTGGACTACCCTACCTACGAGGAGACCGCCGTGGCGGCGTAGATGAGGTGCGGACAGACAACGGCATGGAGACGGAATGGGCTTTAGATCTTTCTCTTCTTCCCGGCTTGCGGAGCACACGGTATCCCCCCCTGGTTGGAATGTTTGGGATCATCATGGCACCAAAAAGACTTGTCCAGATTTGCAGCATAAGACTTCTTCCGCTGAATTTCCAAGTTGTTTCTTTGGATGGATCTGTGAGGACGTGGTCCAGCTAGTTACACGCGCTGAGCTGGCAAATGACTGAACTCTTCACCTGCAACACGCATCTCTCCCTACTGGTAGCACCCAAGACCAATAAAAATCCATGCAATCCATTGTCATTCTCGTTGCGCGCGCCCGACGCCATCGGCTAAGGTACTGTACCCAATCACCGATACCTAGGTCCTATGCCATCGTTCCGACGACCAAGGCATCTGTTTGGATAGATGGCCAAGCCCTCGCTGCCCCGATCCGTCTTCGGTTTCTTCAACCAGCGTTACCCTTGCCCCTCCGCTCCCTCACACCCGCTCTCTCCCTCCTTTCGCCGACAAAGTCGTCCTAAAATTTTCACGCTTTGAACAAGGAAGGCGGCAAGGACTTTTTGCTCCGTCGAAGCTACTTCCCGTCACTATGTATACAGCACCCATCCATCACTGTACCGAGGTAGACGGCCATCTCGTCTCGCGTCATATAGCATCATCGCACCTTCCATAGCCACCACAAACTCTCGCAACGAGAAACCGTAGGCAAGCAGCTAGCTCGACACAACAAGCCGAGAAGAAAAATTCTAGAGGTTCCAAGAATCATAAAGCCATATTGGATAACCCTGCTACGACGTTCGCGAGGCTACATGCCATAAACGGCAACTGCCTCATGGGGCAAGCGAGCGAGCGACGAGAAAAACAGGGAAGGTAAGGAAAGCAAGGACCGCGAACCGAACCGCGGCGCGTCGAGACGAGCGTCGGCGGGGACCAGGAACCCTCCTCCGTGTCACCGTCAGTACTGGCGAGGTTGTCAAAGATGGATAATGGGGTGGGGAGGGCAAAGAAAAAGTGGGATGTCATCCCACTCTTGGCTGAACGCACGCGGGGAACGAACGAACCGGGGCCGTGCGAGCTCGCGGCACTTGGGGAGGTGGTTATCGTGCATGGACAGAGGCACGGCAGGTTAGGTAGTCTGCCAAGTTGCGATTTGCATGAACCCCCAGGTAACCTTGGGTGGGTAGCGCTGAAGGGTGGGTTTGTTTGCTGACACAGCAACAGTGACAGCGAGCCGAGCCGGCCGACTATCAGTTGGTCCTCCTGGGTGGGCTGGGCGAAATGCCCATTCCAATGATGGGAGACGGATGGACGGAGGGAGATGGGGCGGGCGTGAGTTGGGTCCGTAAGTGTGCGGTCAAATAGCTGGTGCTGGTGCTATTTTGCGGCGAGCTGCTGGATACATTGTCAGATGCACTAAAGCAAGAACAGAATCGGATATACTTTTGCATACTCCTACTATCATCAAAGTCCGAGATATTTGTCTGATTGGATCACCTACCTAGCTGCTCCTTTACCGAGCTCCAACGACGACTGCTCTCGCCAAACATCAAACATCGTAACCCGCATCCGAAAATCTCCTACAACTGCATCCTCAATGGCATCGGCAGCAGAGCCCAACACGTCGCGCAGCCCGCCGCTGCTCGACTTTTCCAAATTCTACAACGCCTCGGACGCGGCGGCCAAGAAGGAGCTCGTCGACCAGGTGCGCGACTGCTGCCTGCACAACGGCTTCTTCCAAATCATCAACCACCCCGTGCCCGTCGAGCTGCAGCAGCGCGTCATGGCGTGGAACAAGCGCTTCTTCGACTTGCCGCTCGACGTCAAGAAGAGCGTTGGGAAAGGTGGGTACTCGTAGCATTTTTTTTTTTTTTTTTTGGATGGCGGTTGCTGATGCAATCGATAGATTTAAATACCTGGAATCGCGGCTACGAGCTGCTGCGCTCGCAGATTCTGGAAGAGGGCACGCTGCCCGAACTCAAGGAGGGCTTTTACATTGGCGAGGAGATTCCCAAAACGGATCCCTACCACGTCAACAAGAAGCTCAACTCGGGGCCCAACATGTGGCCATCCGCGGAGCTCTTGGCCGATGTTGAGGACTTCAGATCATGCACGATGGATTACTACAAGAATGTCGTCTCTCTGGCAAAAGACATTCTCAAGGTCCTGGCGCTGACGCTGGATCTCGACGAGGACTATTTCAGCGAGTTCGCCAGTGGGGCCGTCGCCACGATGCGGATGCTGCACTACCCACCCACGGAAAAGGGCGACGGCGAGGAGAAGCTGCAGCGGGGCATCGGGGCGCACACAGACTTTGGAGCCGTCACTCTGCTGCTGCAGGACGAGGTAGATGGGCTTCAGGCAAGTGTTGGCTCCGCACAGACGACCGGCCACCAACCGCTAACCGCTTGTCCAGGTCTGGGACAATGAGGTGAAGCAATGGTTCGATGTGATGCCGGTGCCGGGCGCCTTTGTCGTCAACCTCGGCAACCTGATGATGCGCTGGAGCAACGACCGCTACATCAGCAACCTGCACCGCGTCATCAACCGCTCGGGCAAGGAGCGCTACAGCATTCCCGTCTTCTTCTCCGGAAACCCGGACTACGTCATCGATTGTCTGCCAAACTGCAAGCCCGACGGCGAGCAGGCAAAGTATCCGCCCATCACGGTCGAGGATGCCGTCGGCGGCAGCTACCGCGAGAGCTACGGGAGGGCGGAAAAATACAAGGCGTCGCAGATGAAGCAGGGGGTAGACAAGGCTGTTGGTACGTCGGTGGGAAATCCGGTGGCGGTTGCTTAAGGAGGTTGTTCAGTTGCATGTCTTTTGTCTGCAGTGGTGGTTTAGCCATGGTCAAATGGAGAACGGAACGGGTACCCCAGATTTTGGTGATCCCTCGCAAGTGCCAGGTAGAGGTCATTGCCCAAACTGAAGGAGTTTGGATGTTGAAGTCGAAGCTATCTGTGGGTTTGGTGTTGAATGAAAAATTGGAAAAAGATTGTTAAAACACAAAGAGCCGTCTATCTCAGC
The DNA here is from genome assembly GCF_038381095.1 of Phyllosticta capitalensis. Taxonomy (NCBI): domain Eukaryota; kingdom Fungi; phylum Ascomycota; class Dothideomycetes; order Botryosphaeriales; family Phyllostictaceae; genus Phyllosticta; species Phyllosticta capitalensis. The sequence goes on along the minus strand of NW_027117450.1, from coordinate 270,393 downwards.
TTTACCAAGACTCGATTGAAATTATAATGAAGAGCAGCGTGATCAAAGAAACAGGTGCTCGCGGTGAATGCTCGGCGCAGGTCGAAGCTCAGATGGAGAAGGGAGATGATGAAATTGAAATGCAGACGTTGTGAGTCGTCGAGATGCGGCAAGCCTTGGCCCAAGCTCAGCCCTGGGCTGGGGTGATGCGATCTGGGGCCCCGTCCCACCGCCAGCTCCAACCTCACCCGTTTGGCCATTGGAAGGGCGCACCACAACTTTCCAACCGCCATCATGTTCGCCGTCCGCCGTCACGCAGCTCGAGCTGCGCAATCCGCTCGCCTACAGCTCGCGCGTCAATCTCGCCGTTCCGCCCACGACTCCCACTCCTCCGCCCACCATGATGTCCCCGCCGACGAGCCCATTGGCGTACGTCCCATCCTCGCCCTCTCTCGCACTTGCAATGCAGCCCGCAGACCACGGAGAATAGCCACAGCTGACGCAATTGGGACCAAAAACAGGCCGGCTTCTGGATGGTCGTCGGGCTGATCCCCGTCTCCTGGGGCGTCTACAAGCTGGCGCAGCCAGACAAGGAGGGCAAGCTGCCGTGGCTGACGCGCGCCATCGACTACTACGGCGACTGGCGGGAGCAGGCCCTCGCCGACCACGTCCTCCACACGCGCTTCCAGACGCAGGCCGGCTTCGACAAGAACCTGCTCTTCAACTCGAAGCCGCACGGCTACCACACGCTGAGGACGCCCGAGTACGTCGAACTTATACAAACACCACCACCACCACTGCTTTTGCTGTCATGACTTAACAAGCAATTCCCTGCCTGCTGACAATGCCACCGCAGAATGTTCAACACGGGCTCCCCCTTCAACGTGCCCGCCGGCTTCAACATGGACCTGACCAAGGTGGTCGAGCACTACGAGCGCGAAAACTACGAGGCCAACCGCCTCAAGCACGAGCAGATCAAGAACGGCGCCGTCCCCTGCGAGCAGCCCCCCGGCCGCATGCACGACGCCCACTACCCCGACCGCTTTACCTCCAAGGGCTCCATTCGCTGGCTTTGATTAGTGGGGAGTGAGAAGGTTGGGTGGATGAGATGGATGGGGGAGAGAGGTTTGGGAAGAGGGCGGGCAGGCGAGGGGATGGAGGCAGGTGGGCTTGTGCTTACATTGAGGCGTAGAGACGTGATGCGAATAGAGGCCGCAAGTTCAGTACTGAGAGCTCCCGAGCATGCTTTGCCTTGTCGTCACCTTTTCTGCCATCTCTAGTGTCAGCCGCTTGCTTAGCGGCCCATGTGTTTCAAAATCTTTCCTACTTCGTGTCCTTGTCTCCGTGCAGAGATGTTTCGAATGGCTTGTTGCAAAAGCTAGAGGAAGGACACCAAGATCCAATTCATGTCTATGAGAGGACGGTAAGCCTCGTTGATGTTGTCTCATCCCGAGCAACGGCGCAGAGGGAGAAGGATGTAAGACAAGGGCACACAAGAGTCAAGTCACTTGGCATCAGGCACATATGCGCGAGTTGATCGACGTCAATGTTCCATCCATTCATTTACTCAGGAAGCCGGCTGATTCACCCAGGCTACATTTTATCCTCCATGTGTCGAGCAAGTGTGAGCATCCTCCGCCAGCCCTTAGCGTTCAGCGGGCAGGTCATCCAGCAAAGCCACTCAAGCCGAAGTCGAAGGCGTAGGCGACAACGTCGTCGTCGTCGATGTCCACGTCGTATAGGTTTTCGTCACCAAGTGTGGCCAGGGCCAGTGCGTCTGCGTGTTGACGTCGCTCGAAGAGGTCGCCCAGTACAGCAGGCCTTCGGGAGCAGTGACCGTGAACGTGCCCTCGTAGTTGGTCGTGACGGTGAAGATGAGTTGGTTGGCGTCGGTCGTCATCAAAGTCGGAGACGGAGTAGTTGAGGTGACCCCAGTGAGAGTGGGAATCGTGTCGTTGAAGGTGGACGTGGTGAAGACAGAGGTCGTCTCGGTAGCAGACTGGGTGGAGATGAGCATTGCCGAGCTCCAACCGCTCTGGTACACCGTCCAGTATGCCGTCGTCATGTTTTTGTGGATTGCGGTGACGGTCGACATGGGCATAGCAGGGGGGGTGGCAGGGCCGGTGTCCGAGGCGCCAACGTACTCGAGGCCGACACCATCCTTCTTGACGATACCGGTGGTGAGAGCAGGGTGGCCGAGGGTGGGGAGGGTCAGAGCCGCGGAAATGTTGGTAAACGAGAGGTTGGCGAGGCCCAGGGCCGCCATGCCCAAGAGGGCGAGGAACATGAGGAACTTCATGTTGAGAGGGTGCGAGAGTGAGGTTGGTTTCGGGAGCGTCTAGTTTCTGGAAGGGTGCATGTCAGTAAGTGAGACGCTTGAGGAGTGATCGGTCGACGCGGCGCGCGCATGCTAGGAGGATGCTCAGGTGCATAGCGTGAGCGTACGTGAAGCATTCGTAGACGCGACGCAGTAAGGTTATGGATCACACACATGCATGCCTTGTGAGTGCATGGGGAGCAGACGTACCTTGATGGGCGCGAGGCGGAAGACGGTGAAGAAGGATGGAGGAACTTCGCCGGTCGAGGAAAATATATACACACGAGTCGATGTGGCCCACAAGCGAGGGCGCTAGACTGGTAGTAGGAGGAAGGTGTTGGCTTGATTGGGAAAGAGGTGGTAGAACCAGAGTCCGAAAGTTCACTGTACAAGAAGGACAAGACCGTCGGAGCCGCCCTCGTGGTCCACATCATTCATGATTCTAGCGGCATTTCACGAACAGTCTATAGCGATATACAGGAAAGTCTTGCACTGGTAGGTCTCGCGAGCGAAGGTCAAGAAGTATTTATGCAAAGCTTCAACTCAATTGCTAACAGACAAAACACAAAAACTGACAACCATCCTCGCAAATCACAACAAGCAAAGCAACACCAACGAAGACCGACACAAACGAAACGCCCAATGCGCCGCCCCCTCCAACAAGCCCGTCTCACCCCTTACACCCCCTTACGGGCTCCACGGGTAACACCTGATACTCGTAACCTTGCCGCCCATGCCATGCGCGGCCAAGTTGCCAGTACCAGGGTTGTAGACGGTGACCTTCTTGCCGCGGCAGTAGTTTGTCTCGTAGAGACTGCAAGCGCCGTAGAGCTCGGGGCCCGCCGACAGCATCTGGTCGTTCCACGCGGTGCCCAGGTTGTAGCACACGTTGGGCGTGTACTGGCGCTCGACGCAGCGGCCCCGCCAGTTGGTCTTGTTGCACATGTAGAGCTTGATGGGCGGCGTGCGCTTGTCGTGTTTGTGCGTCGTGGTGTTGACGGGCGCGATGGGCGCTGCTGGTCCCTCGGGGTCTTGGACGACGAATTCCGGAACCACGGCGGCGGCTGCAGGGGCGGGAGCGGCGGCCGCGGAGGTGGCAAGGGCGATGAGCCCGATTGTGATGAGTGTCTTGGTGAACATGTTTGCTTTGTCGTTGAAGATGTATGGTATAGCTTTGGCGTTTGGTGTTTGCAAAGTTTGGTTGCTGTTGTAGATGAGAGCGGAATGCAAAGTCTGAGTTTGTTTCAGGAGAGACTGAGGTCAGTTGTTTGCAGGTAAAGCAGTCGACTGGCTCGCAGTAGACAACAGAAAATTATTGGTAGGGACAAGGAATCAGAACCGAAATTGGCCAACATCACTTTATAGTCATGTTGAGGGATTGAGGTGCTCGAAATAGAACCCACGCTGACGTCCATGGCAGAGGCATGACACAAAGACGAGGCGTTTCCGCATTCTAGAGCGAGGAGTGGGCGTCGCCTATTGAAGACCTGATTAGGAAATTCTGTGGTGGTTGACAAGCCCTTTTGCTCGTCTTGCTCGAGATTCAAAGTGCGTCCAGAAGCGTGACCCTTGATCAACAAAGACACGGGATAAAGCACAAGGTGCCTTTGATCATGCGCTGAGGGAAATTGGTGATTGGAAAGAGGAGAGAAAAGAGACGTAAGTGGGTTGATTGGCTCGCCCGACTAGTCGCTGCAGGCACAGACAAAGGCCGTGAACGAGTAGCAGGCGCTTTGAGGAGATCTTGGGCCTTCATAAAATGCTCTGCCTCACCACTTTGGCATCATCACCATCCGGTCCAAGAACAACGCTTTACACCCGTTTCAACAGCTGAAAAATTGCATCAGAGGTTCTCCAAGCGACAATGCACAGACCCATTCTCTTTCGGGAAACTGCAGGGGAAAAACCAGTCGGTTGTTCATTTTGCCCTTCAACCTCTCAGCCACTATAGCTTCGCTCAATTTTCAGTGCAGGCAGGTGGAGCGGCGATGAGGAGGGTTTGATGCCCCATGGATTGGCTAAGATGGGGTAACTGCGCTAGGAGGGTTGTCGAAGAAGAGTGGGTGATTGGGTGATGGAAGAGAATGCCAGCGCCAGGGGAAGCTCATCAGGACCAAGGACGCACACGCATGGAAGCATTCGAGATTCGCGTGGCCAGGAGGTGGAGAGTCCCCTTATTCGAGAAGAACGCTTCGAGGAGCGGTTACGTGCGACGATTTGGAGTCTTGCCCTATTTGTCGCCGAACCATTGGACTCAGGTCGGGAAGAGTCGCAGAGCCCCTGTCCGACACCCGGCGATGAATAATACAGATTATGGATTGTGGTTGGGCTTTGGTGTCTACAAAACAGTGACATGTCAAAGTACGTGTTTGGCGACTTTTGAAGACTTTTCGATCTTTCATGGGCCTACCGTTGTACACTACTCTTTTTGGGTCCTCAAACTCGCCATGTCGAAGGAAAAGATTAAGACATCAAGTCGAACTTACCGTCCATTGGATGCCGCAATACACATGAACAGCCCCTTCGCGGCTCCCACACTATCAACCGCCTTCAAACCCAAGCTCCTCAATCCAACAAGCGGACCCCATCCCACGCTGTACAGCTTGTGCAGCTTGTCACACGCGCCCAAGAGCGCATTGTTTGCTTGCCACCTCGCCGCATCGTAGCTCTCCAGCGCAATAGTGCTGCCAATGTCGTCGCCCGCTGCCACAGCGGCGGAAATGGTGCGCACGAGCGCCGCCGCATCGGCTTGGCCTTGGTTCAGGCCTTGTCCAGCGAGCGGATGGATCGTGTGTGCGGCATCGCCGACGAGCGCGACGCGGTGGCCCGAATAGGCGTCCGCGTGGCGCATGCGGAGGGGGAACGCAGCAACAGAGTTGGGCTGCACAGCGGCGACACGTGCCGGCACGCGGGCCTGGTCGTAGGCGCTGTGCTGAAGACGCCAGTCGACCTCGTCAGCGTGGCCGGAGGTCAAAGTATGCAGGTAGTCGAGATCGGCGACGCAGAGACGGAACGCAGCGTCGATGAGAGCAGCTTGGTCTTCGGGCGCAAGACTGCGGAGCAGTGCTGCCCGTGCCGGATGCGTTGACCAGACGAGCGTAGCCATGTTGCCTGGGAGTGGGAGCATGGCGACGGGACCCGATGGCAAGAAGCGCTGGTAGGCAGTCCGGGTTTGAGGCACCTCTCCGGACAGACGCAACGTCGCTACGACACCGTGTCTTTCGTAGTCCCATCCACGCGATGTGATTCCAGCGAATGTTCGGACGGGAGAGTTTGCGCCGTCGGCGCCAATGAGAAGGCGCGCGGCGAGCGTCCGGCCGTTTGACAGCGTAATGTGAGGCCAGGAACGGAGGTCGAGGCCAGAGCTGTTTGCGACGTCTTCTGGACCAAGTTCGATGGACTCGACGCGGGTAGGGGAGAATGTGTCAATACCGCCAACATGGTTGAGGCGCTTGAGCAAGCCGGTTGTGAGGTTGGCATTCTCAATCATGTAGGCAATGGTTGTAGGATCGGTTGGACGGCGAGGCGTGAGGAAGGTATTCGTCGAGGGCCAATCGAAGGAGATGCACGCATCGCTGACGCCATCCCAGACTTGCATCTCTTGGTATGGCTGTACGCGACTGTGGTCGATGTGCTGCCATGCGCCAATGTCTGTTCCTCTCAGTCTTTTGTACAATCAATGTGTGGCACGGATTGTCTACCTTTGAGATTCTCGACCGACGCCGGTGTCAACGAGCTACATCGATTCGCATAGGTCGTTGGCGACGGATTCCTGAGCATTCCCTTTTCCAAATCCTGGCCATCAATCATGGCCATCTTGAGACCTGCGGTGGCTGTCGATGACCCTGCGACGCATTAGCCTCCCAGCTCTTGCCCATAGTCAATCCAATTGTTGTAGCCCTACGCAGTCCAGTGAGCAGGCTCAGGCCTGCTGGACCTCCACCTACACATACAACATCGTATATCTCCGGTTTGGCGGACGTCGAGCTCGTGGCGGTGGCGTAGGTTCGTCGGCGCGAAAGCGAGATTCGGAGCGGGTTTGTCCGGCGACAGGATTGGCAGATCCAACGCGCAGTCTGCGGCTGCATTGTGGTGGAGGCTGGTGTTGGAGTTGCGTGGTGTGGTGTCGTGAAGCTCGAATGACGATGTTCGGACGTCTGCCGAGCTTTTGGTTGACGTCCCGAGATCCCGAGCCATTTTCTCGGCCCGAAGATCCAAGAGTTCCGATCCCGGTCCGCTTCGGCATCCCGAGCAACACGAGATTCAGAAAACAATTTGCTTGCTGAAGATGAGGAGACGATGATGCATCATTATGAGCTCAATAATTATGATTATGAGGAGACTGTGGTTGACCAGTGCATGTTTGCCCAGGCACCGACGCAGAGGATATTCGACATTTCTGTGAACTTTGTGGAGCACACAGAAAGACCAAGCACTTGAATGATCATACTTTCCTCGCAGCGCAGCCTCTCCGCAATCGAACCCCATCTCAATCTTTGCTTGCAACCTTCGAACCCTCGTTCCAAGCAAAGATCCAGGAAACTCCCCGCCTGGGCCTCCACAGCCCCACCGCCCGGCAAAATCTCGCCGCATCAACCCCTGACAAAAAAAATCTGCCTCGCGAACAAGCCGCACACAGGTCCAGGTCAAACTCAGACCCAAAACACAAGGCCCGCATGCTCTATCAGACAAACTGGACCCACTGGCAGCAAAACAAAAGGCAAAAAATACGGGATGCGAGACTTGAACTCGCGACCTTCAGTGCTCTTCAACCGGCTCAGACGATGCTGACCTGATCTGTTAGACTGACGTGATGACCAACTACACCAACCCCGCTTGATTAATGAAAGCCATTTGGGTGAAATTCAATATGATGTGTAATCAAAGGGGAAAGGGGTCCTGAGCACAGATTTTCAGGTACTTTGCACCTCCCGCAGTTTCGCCGACCACCATTCCCAAGAATTTCCAATCAGAGCAGCTCCTCTTGGACCACGGAGATGGAATCATGATCGTATTGATATTGATACTGGTGACAAGGGGCAATTGAAGGCCTTCTACACGGAACAAATCGAACAAGAAATGCGAGTCGAGGAGCTCGGTCGACGTCTCCAGAAGGGAAGAAGATCCCATCTAGCGGTTCATGAAGAGACCAGAAAAGCGTAATGGCGATGCCGGCCTTGTTACTCATCGAAGGGACTCCCAAGTCGCACACACGTCGAACTCGGGTTTCCTGAGATGCGTTTATCAACCGAACCAACCCCCACCGATGTCGCTTCCCAAGAAAAAAAGAAAGCCTGATCATATCGTAGTCGACCGTCGTGGAGAAGCCTGGGGGCTTTGAGATCGGGGAGTCGGAATCGCGCTGTCGTATGAAATCGACGGAGCGAGGAGCGACGCTGTCGAAGTCTGAGAGACGCGCAGCGACGGACGCCCGAGGGTATTCAAAGAGGTGGTGTCAGAATGCGCCTCTCCAGGCACTCCGGCTGCCATTCCATCCTCCTCGTCTGCAGGTTGGCGTGCCTCTGAGAACCGCCATCCTTCTTCTCCTTGAACCAGCTGCACGCGGATCTTTTCAGCAGCTTCGATCATATCCTTCTGCTTGGGCACCGCGCCGTATTTCTCGCGGGTCTCAGGCTCCAAACCATGGAAGAGGAGAGCGAGAGAGGACGACTTCCAGTCGTTATGCCATGGTTGGTGCGTCGCCCGGCCTTGAAAGATGGCCAGAGCCAGGAATACGACCGTGAGGAAGAGCGCAATGATGGGGTAGAGAAGCCAGATCCAGCGGACTTCAACACACGTAACTGATTCGTGGACAGTGCCTGTGACGAATCGCAATTTTTCAGTAGAATCTGGACTCTGCCGCATTTGAGAAGTCATAGCCAAGGCCAGGCCCTCCATGGATGCATTTACAGTGCTCATAGTTGCTGTCCCGTTCTTCCATAGATTTTTAATCCAAAGAGACCCACTTGGCTCTTTGCCATCATACGAAAGAGTCAGACTGGCGAGCCATTGAGGACCTAGGAATGCCAAAATTGACCTATTTGCGTTATAACCGAAGACCCAAACACAATCGGGCGGGTACCACAAGGGCTCGTCATGCGAATAGTTGGAAGGTGTGTAATCACCTGTTTTCGATTTGTTATACTGAAAAGTATTGATCTCTGTTGCCTCACTAGAAGGGCTACAGTCTTCCCAGGTTCCGTTGCGTAGGGTCGTCTTGTTTGCCAGCACAGTGCTTTGATAGTATGGCTCGAGCCTCTCGGTTGTTAGACAGCTTTCTTGATAGTCGGATCTGGACACGTTGGCGTGATACGTCTTCACGCAAGGCTCCAGACTGCATCTGATTGCAAACGATCTCTGTCTCGAATGGTCATGGCTGGAGCAAACTTCGTTGTTGTCTGTATTGTTTTTGCTTTCGCAGTTTTTGTCCTCTTTTAGCATCAATGCCTCGAAGGCAAACGTCTCGGTTCCGACCAAGGCAACGGGAGAGGAATTGAAAACGGGCTCTGGTCCTTGGACCGAAGTTAAAACTCCTTCAAGCCGGGGTCCCGAAGGCAGTCTGAGAGTCCATAGCGTGTGTCGCTTTAGAGTTTGTTCTGAGATTATCGTGGTCGTGATGTCTCGACAGGAAGAACACATGGATATCGAAGAGAATGAAGCGCCGCCAACGGCTGCAGGAAAAGTGCAGTTGCCCGTGGGACATGTGATGGGGACGGTAGACGAGTTGGGAGGATCAAGTAGTCCCGTATAGAGAGCAACCGTCATAGGGGCATCTAGTTCGTATGACCCTGTTCCCCACCAACCCCCAACTGCAGTGTAGTTGTTTGTTCGTGGAATTTGGGCGACAGTATCAGAAGAGGGTTTTGCGCAACTAAAGTAGCGGACGATGCCCTGGGAAAGCGGATCGATGGCAAGCGCGACAATGGTTAAGAGGGCCCCGAATATCGTCAAGTAGCTTCATGAGGGTTCCATTAGCAAAGCTCCACCGCTGCACAAGAATATAACGAACCTTCTTCGTGATTTTATGAAGGAGTCGAAAAGAAGGCAAGTAGAACCCCATGGTCCTCGAGTGGCCTGGTCAAACAACTCAAGGTCTGACAGTTCTTTGGGTCGACTAAACCACAGCCACTTGCACTGACTCAGACCTTTAATGTGGTCAGATCAAGCGACAAGACATGCTATTTATGACCCTGAGGGTAAAGCAAACCAACCTTCAACCACAGGCTTCAGCAGCAACGCCTTGAATGCAACAGTGAACACTGCGATAATCGTGTTTATCGAGACGGGATGTGGCCAGTTTGGTTGCTGGTGCCCATTGAAAATCGCCAAAACAGCAACCAGGGCAACGAGAATTATCGCTGCGAAAAGGCAGCTGAGGATTTCGATGGTCCAGTAGAAGTCCTCCCAGCGGCTGCGCATCGTTTTCTGGAGCGGTTGCACTGGAGTGGTCGAGCGCTGATCGATCCCACGGTACTCTTCCATCTGGAAAGATTGAGTACTGGGCTTCATGGTGGATGAATTGCTGGATAACGGCTGAGAGAATTTGGACAAGGCTGAAGACCAGGACAACCAAATTCATGCGGCCCTCAAAGCATTTAAAGAGACCGGTGGCCTGGAGCTGTGCCACTTTGTCTGCGCGATGCAAGTGTTGTACAAGGCTGTCGGGACTAGATCGTGGCTGACAAGAAACGATTATGGCCGTGATACCTAACAGTACGCCTCATCGCGCGGAGTCTTTGCCTTGATGAAGAAGAGCATGCGTCGTCAAGGAGGACTTGTACGATTTCAATCAGACTATGAGCGCCTCTTTGAGTCTCCAACGTGCCACACAACATCCTTTTCAGAGCTTGTCTAACGCAAGACCTTGGACGAAGGTCAGAGCCGGGTGCAGGGTCAATCAAGCGTCATGCCGCGAGCTTCCTGTGAAGTAGGACGCAGTAGTAAGAGAAGACTGTCGATGCTATCTCCAAGATATCATCAGGCTGGACGATTCTGTTACTGTTGCCGCTTTTGAAGAAGCTTCCGGACACAATGAATCGTTTCGGAAAGGAATGTTGTGAAGTGGCACTTGTGTTGACAAAGCAGGAGGTTGCAATTGAGTGACAGATACTCACCAAACATGAGTGAGCGAGCGTGGATTGAGGAAGCTTAGGCTGGATTCACCGGCCGTTGCAATTCTGACGTGGAAGAGTAAGCTGTCTATTGCATGTGTATAGGCTTCTCAGCCGTCGTAGAATGTTTGCACAACTTCTACTGAATCCAGCCTCGTGGCTGTGCCATGAAGACTGTAGGCGCGGGCTCAGATAATGGCGTAACCTCATGCCCATGTGTCACATGGTAGCGGCCCCTCGTCCAAAGCATTATGGTGGCTTTTCTGCTCATCTGTCGTGCTCCCAGAAGAAGGTGGGGGCGATCAGCCATGAAAATCACCTTCAAGGATTGACGATTGCGAGCTGTGCATGTATCCACTACTACCATGCGCTCAGCCTTCCCATCGTAAAGCTGGCGTTGGAGCGTGAGACCAGTGGGGAAAAAGAAAAAAGAACGAGGAGAGGAAGAAGCGTTAAGGAAACGGGTAAAGAGAGAAAAATGAAAAAGGGCTTGACCGAGTGAAGGGACTAATCATCCAATGATCCTCCATAGCGAAAAATCAGCCGAAGCTGAACAATGGGGCGATGAGGGAGACCAGATTAAAGACTTCGTCGACAACTTGGCCGTTCATGCTCAGCATAATGGCCTCCGAGGGTGAAGCCGTGGCGGCAACCACAATCAAATCCTCCAATGGCCAAGGTGTCGGAGAGCAGTTTTATCCTAGAGCCATTGTGGGAGTTGCCTATTTTGTCGCAAAGCCGAGGCCAACGGAGTTAAGAGCGGACGAAGCGCGGCATGACAACAAACGACAAGACGAATCGCACTCCAACGCGCCAGCCTGATTCCAGACGCGTCCTCTGATGCGCTCGGAATGAACGGATTGGATCTCGGCCATGGCGGAGAGAAATTTTCTGCTGCTGTTGTTCAATGAAGACAATTGAATAGTCTCGGAATTCGGCAAGGGCGGATGGAATGGGTGTTGACAACGCTGTGATGGCACCACTTTACTATCGATGCTTCCTGGCAGACCGAGGCAAGAGCGCAGGAAGGAAGAAGCGGTCGACGCCTGGTTTGAAGAGAAGATGCGAAACAAGAAGAGTTGTAGAAGTGGACATGGAGGTAAAGAGATCAAGAAGGAAGTCGAAGCGAGGGTCGAAGTCGGTTTAAGCGAGCAGCGCGACGTCGAAGGATGACACGCGGCGCACCGCACGCACGCTGCACGGATACCGAGCCGCTCCGCCTCCTTCGCTCGTCTTTTGACGACTCGTCAACCTTCGGAAATGGGAAAATGAAGATGCAGAATTTAGCATCGAATCCCTTTCCCTATCACGAGCAAGAGACGGCATATCACCACCACCCTTGGTTTCAGCTCCCACCAACGGTCCAACTGCAAAGGCAAGGGGCTCGGCGCAGATAGTCCAGGGATGGGGAGGAAAAACTTGAGCTGCCAGCGCGGCGGCGCAGCTACGGCTGCACGAGAGCTGCGCGTGCTCTGGCTCGTCTCGGTCCCGGTCACTTCTCAACGGCAATACGGAACGAGAGGGAGCACGGGGACTTGGCCTGCCCTGCCCTGACCTTTCCATCCGGTCCCTTTTCACACCACGAGAGCACGACAACAACAACGACGACGCGTCTGGAATGGCGAAGTCGACGATTCCCAAGGCTGAATCTAGAAAAAGATGGGGCCCAGGCGCCGGCGCAGGTCCCAGACAAGGCGGACCCCCTCGTCAGTTTAGCAGCGGCAAGCCTCAAACAGCCTCGAGGGCCTTCTGCAGAGGGAATGGTTGCCGAATCCACCAACGCCCACGCCGGCGGACGGACGTCGACGGCCTGATCTGCCCGCCGGCGGCGCTCCATAATATTGGCCATGTCAGCCTAGAAATAAATCCATCCCATCTATATTGACGGGGGCACCCACCATCTCGGTGCTTGCTAGTGTACTGCGCCAACCTGCCCTCGCGTCCTCACGTTGCTCTCGCTCTCTCCAGTAAACAATGCGCCATTCTACAAGAAATTGAACCGCCTCGATTGAAAAAGAACCCTCGCTTTTCGCACACCCTCAGAGACCTCTCCCACGCTCGCATCGCCGGCATCCATCCGCGGCGCGGATCGCTCGCCGTCAACCTTGACCTTCTTCGCGCGCATCCCAGTCCGAGCCAACCAGCAGCAAGCATGGCAGCAACAGAAACAAGAAGCAAAAAGCCACTCCGCGACTACTTCATCAGCCCAGGCCCCTTCGACCCCTCGCACCGCTACGAAACCTCATGGCTGCTCTCGCCCGGCGCCCTCTTCGCGTACCGCGCCTTCCTCTCGACCTACGCCTTCATCGCGACGTTCGTCAACCTGGGCTGGAACGGCACGCACGGCGGCACGGCCGGCCAGTCCTTTAGCTACTTCACCAACCTCACGTACTGGGGCCTCAGCTTCTACTTTGGCGTCGCCGCCACGCATACGGGGACGTACTGGCTGACGGGCCGGCCGCTGCTGGCGAGGTGGCCGCGGTGGGCCCAGGAACTGCATGCTATCTTTTATAGCACCATTGTCGTGTTTCCGTTTATTGTGACGAGTAAGTCGACCCCCTGGTGGATGGGTGGGCGCCCCCTGGTTGCTTGGCGTCGTACCCCTTCTACGGGGAGGAGGGGCCAGGGTTCTAGGACGACCCCGACTTTGTCCTCCCTACATACCTATCTGGAGGTACCCCAAAGCGCCGCTCGCTCGCACTCCTCCCCTTCATCTTCATCATCACCACCTACCCACCCGCCCTAAACCCACACCAGCCCCTCGTGCTAACCCCACCACAGTCGTCTTCTGGGCGATCCTCTTCCCCGGCTACTTCACGACGACCTTCGCCGCGTGGTACAACACAACCGCACACGCGCTCAACAGCGTCTTCGCTTTCACCGAAATCCTGCTCCCGCGCACCCCGCTGCGTCCCTGGTGGCACCTCGGCCCGCTCATCTTCCTGCTGGCCTGCTACCTGGGGCTCGCCTACGTGACGCACGCCACCGAGGGCTTCTACGTCTACTCGTTCCTCGACGTGCAGGCGAATGGGAGTGGGACTGTGGCCGGGTACTGTTTTGGCATTGCCATTGGGTGCATTGTGCTGTTTGCGGTGGTGCAGGGGCTGGTTTGGGTGAGGTTGAAGCTGACGGAGGGGGTGTTGGGCATGAGGGGCAGGTGGAGTTCGAGGGATGTGCATGCTGCGGGTGGTGCGGCGGCGTCGAGAGAGGAGATGGGCGTGGTGGGGTATAGCAAGGAGGGGCTGATGGGCGACGAGGCGGTGCGCGAGAAGTGATGATGATGAGGCGGGAGAGTGAGTGCTGCTTTTGAGCATATCGTGTGGGAGGCTGCTTTGAGCTGCAGGGGCTTGGTTGTGTGATCAATGTTTTGGTTTTTTCAGCATCAGCGAGTTCTTTTTTTTTTTTTTTTTTCAAATGCATTTACGACAGGCGAGACGGGAGCAACGAAGTAAAAGGATCCAAAGTACGTGGTCATCAAAGCTGCTGGTAATGCTTACCATCTTCATATGTCGCCAGTCAGTTGCTACATCAGGTATCTAGATACTTGATCACTGCATTCTGAACAAGCACTGAAAGAATTTCAACACGTGAGACTTACAACTCACCGAATAAAAGACTCCTCTCCCCAATCTGGCTGCCTATCTATCCACACATCGTCGCCCAAATGTATCAATCTGCTCACGCACAGTTCCAAAACAAGCATTTTGATTATGCACAAAGTTGTCTCAGGGGTAGGGGGTATCTATCCGCAGCGAAACAAATGAATAAGCAACGCCAGCGGAACTCGCAGTCGAGAAAATATGGGACGAAGAACTGTGAGATTCAAACCTGACTGAGAGAAACAGCCAGAAGAGAAGAATCGCCTTGTAGTCCAACCGCTTACCCAATCGAGCGCCGCATGGCCAAGAATCGTCATGTTTCTTCAGCAGCAATTCAAGCAACCTCTTCTCGCCGAGAATGACGCCATGCGAGAAAGATCATTACTCCCCAACTTTCAGATGGGCACGCGCGTGCCGTCAGAGATTAAAATGCGACGCATCATCGACCGAAGCGCAGCGAGGCTTTGGCGTACTTGTGCAGGCCCCGCAGGAAGGTTTGGTAGCCGACGACAGAGGTGTCGGGGGAGTGGCTACAACACAAATATCAGTCATGAAAGATCAAGACCCGGAAGACCCGTGCGTCCTCAGATTGAGAGAGTCGACTCACAATATCTCGGTCAATCTGACCTGCCACGGCGGATAGCCCTTGAGCTCGACGCGCGGCCCAAACAGAATCAACAGGTCCGGCTCGCCCATGACGCTCTCGGTGATCTCGGCGTCAATCAGCTCCATGCTGATGTCCGAGGGCGCCAGCTTCTTCTTCTGCGACATTTCGGCCAGCGTCTTGGTCAGGTCAACGAGCGTGCTACGCCCATCCTCGGCGCTGAGCAGCAGGATCGTCAGGTGCGACAGCGGGCCGCGGCCAGTGGGATTGGCGTCCGAGGGCGTGGCCGCAGAGTGCTCGGGGGGTGTCGTTGGTGGGCTAAAGGACGGTAGGTTGGGCGCGCGCAGGGACAGAGTGGGCTTCTTGGAGGGGCCGAAGTAGGACTCGAGGGTGCGCGAGATGCGGCGATGGGTCGCGGGGAGGTAGTTTTTCAAGATTCCTGTGGTGCACGCTGCTGTTAGCTGCTGCCGGCCGCCTCGTGTAACTGGAGATAGCTATACCTGTCTTTTCGTACACGCTGAGGGCAGGGATGCCGGCGCTGGCGCACCAGGCAGCGACTTCACTAATGTCGTTGACGAGGCCTTCGAGGCCGGCGCCGCGCTGCTCGTCGTCATTAAAGTCGAGGATAATACTGAGATGTTGTGGTAGGCGCTGGAGGTGCTTGATGTCTTTTTGAATGAGCTCTGGCGAGCGGTGGTGGTAGTATAGGGTTGCGAATATGCGGTCGACAATGGCGTGGTAAGCTATCCTCAGGCGGATGTAGATGGAGAAGACGGTCTGGATGAGGGTGTAGAGGATGAAGTGCAGCTGCTGGCGCACAAAGTCGCGCATGGGCTTCTTTTTCATCTTGGAGGGCCGGCGGACGGGCGAGGACGAGGGAGACGGCGTGGCGGTGTTGGGCTCGGAGGGGAGGTAGGGCTTGAGCAGCTCTTCGCGTTCTTTGGCCGTCATTTTGTCGGTGGTGGTGGCATGGGGGGTGCCATTGTGCAAGGCATTGGGATCGCGGATTCCCACCATGGTGGAGGAGGCGGATTGAGCTTGGGGCAGCACAGCAGGCAGGCAGGCGGGCCTTGTGACGCGGAGGTGCAGGAAGGAGGCGTGATCGGCCGGAGCAGCGTGCAATGGAGCGGAGGACCCCAAAGAGAGCGTGGCAGCAGATATAGAAAGCTGCAGACTGGAGCGCTGGGCGTGCGTCGTCAACGGAGAGGCGGAGTTTGGGTTGGAAGGTGACAGAGATGGATGCGTGGCCAGGGTCTGCGGAGATGCCCAGCCACTACGCGGTGCGCCACATGGCGGTGCTCGACTTCAACCATGACGGATGAGGTGTACCTTACTGTGCTGTGTCTTGGTCACAGGCAGCGCAAGATTGAGCTATCTGCAATTTGCAATTTGTCTCTCAGCAACTTTGAAACCTTTGTCGGCCGTCGCACATCTGAAGCTCCCTCCAGGCAAGCACACAGGGACCGTGCGAGCCCAGGGCTGCTCCTTCCCGCCGCCGTCATCCATCCCACCTGCAACTGTTCCTCCACCGACTTGCTGTCACCTCCGCGGCACTCTCCAGGCTACTATACCAAATCCATCCGCTACCTGCCCCCCCGACCTCGAACAGAGTCTCCACAACAAACTCCCTCCGACCACCAAAGCTGTTACTCCCGCTCCTACGAGGACCTCCGTGCCGCCCACCGCCGCGATCCAACCGCAACCTGCTGGCCATTGAAGAGCTGCGAGAGGCCAGGCGCCGCGCCTCTTCGATAACATCGCAATACCACATGTCGGATTGCCTCTAATCGCCATGCCTGCCTCCATGTCCGACACCGCCTCTGCCCGAACCTCGCGCGCCCAGTCGTACAGAGGCCCGCAATTCTCCCTGACCACCTTTGCCAACAAAGACTTTATAGTCAAGGACTTTATCGAGACCCTCTCCGATAGTGCCGTACCTGCCAGTCGCAGATCCGGAACCAACTCCAAGGTAGCTTTCGACCCAAAGCCCTTAATTCGCACATTCGAACATGCTTTGGGGAGATTGGGCGCGCTTTCGGAGGAGTTGGAGATGAAGGAGAACGAAATGGCCGGTGCCGTGAGGAGGGCCGAGGCAGCTCATAATGCCAAGGTTGACTCGCTGGGCAAAAAGCTGGAGGGGGCTGTCAAGTCGTTTCACCACTTGGACAGTTCCCTCAACGGGACAATGGGCGATGGCGTCGAGGGTGAAGCAGGAGGAAACGTCGCGGTGCGAATCGGAGAGCGGTTGGAAGAGTTGGACAGACAAAGGCAACGAGCCCAAGACGCAAAATTCCTCATACAATGCTGGATGGAGGTGAGCGAGCGGGGCGACCTGTCATCACTCGAGGATGTCAGAAGATTAGGAGGCGGTGATGGCAAAGTCCGATGTGCCCATATTGCCCGACAGCTGCTCAAACTCAGCCATCGCTTGGATCCGGACACTCAGATCAACGGCCACCGAACAAACGGAGTCGACATCAATGGCAATAATGGCAGTGGGAAGAAGCACAATTCGCGAGAAATTATCGAAAAGTTCTTGGAGATGCTGGAGAAGGACCTGTTGAAGCAATTTGACGACTTTTACAGACGGCAAAACTTTGACGGCATGAGGGAATGCGCCGCGGCTCTCCGCGACTTTAACGACGGAGCAAGTGTCATGGGACTATTTGTCAACCAGCACCAGTTCTTCATTGACCGCAGTCAATTGGTTACTGAAGAGGTCGCTGGTGACAGCGAGACCTGGGATCGTCTCGCAGACCCAGACGCCGAACCTCCTGGAGTTGAGCCAAGCCTTCAATCACTGGTCGACGAAGTCCGCATTGTCGTCCAAGAAGAATCTTTCATCATCAAGCGGGCATTCCCCTACCCTGAAGAAGTGCTTGTGCGCTTCTTGCAAAGAGTATTCCAGCAATCGATCCAAGCACGACTTGAAATGGTCCTCGAAAAAGCAAACGACATTTCGTCGCTTGCGTTCCTGCGGTCCCTGCAGGCCGCACGAAGCTACATTGGAAACTTGGTGGACGACCTCAAGGCACATGGACTGACGGAACATCCTGAACCAGCCTCGTCTCAGGTTGCTGCCACGCTCGACCAGCAAGTCGAAGAACTCTTTGTGCCGTACCTCCTCGGGTCCTCTTACATTGAACGAGAAAAGAAAAACCTGGAGGAACTGTACTCTTCGCTACTTTTCAAGTTTACCGTGTACCACTCCAAGAAGCGCAAAACGTCGACATCCTATCTCGGCTCCCTCAGCCAAAGAGGAAGAGAGCTGTTTGCATCGGCAAAGGATGCCTACATAGAAAGACTGGGCTCTGCAGACATACCTTCTTCACAAAGGAGCATGATGATGCGGCTTGCTGGTTTGAAAGAGTCGGACAGCGAAAAGGAAATCGACGTGTCCGAAGAGGATGGCCAGCTGAGTCTGTCCAATGCCAAGCGCATGCTCAAGTGGCTTGCCGAAGGTGTGGGCAGAGGGCTTGAACTCACTTCTGGCAGCGAGACGCCCAAGGATGTACAGGCACTGCTCCAGCTTCTTCTCCAAAATGTTGGAGAGATTTATCTCGAGACAGCTCTGGATGGGTAAGCGGCTTGCTCCGAATCTTTGACTTGACTGACGAAAATAGCGCCGCCGAGCTCGCCGCATCCCAAGAAAACAACAAGAATAATGCCCCTGATCTATCTTACCTCTACTCTCTTCGCACCTCGATTGGAATCTTGCACCTCCTCCAACTCTCCATTAATACCGTGCTTCTTCCACTTGCCGCCCCTTCGTTAACGACACGCCGCGAAATCGAAAAGACAACCAACTCGACCATATCCACCCTCGAAACCAAAATCTCCAACATCCTCCAAAAGACGGTCGACGTGACTCTAGCATGGACGACCAAGCTCCTCGCCGGGCAGAAGAAGCAAGACTTCCGCCCCCGCGACGACGACCTCGTCTCGCTCGGCGCAGAGACGCCCACCTGCCTGGCCGTGACGCGCTGGCTCGACCGCGTCGCCACGCAGGCCGGCGCCGCCCTCACACAACCCGCGCTGGGCATCTTCCTCTCCGAAGTGGCGCTGGGGCTGCGCTCGCTCCTGCTCGACCACTTCCGCCGCTTCACCGTCTCGCTCACCGGCGGCCTCGTCGTCTCCAAGGACGCGACCAAGTACGCCGAGCTGGTCCGCGGCTGGCCCACCAGCCCCGCCCCCGGCGCCGACTCCAAAGCCGACCCCGTCGACAAGACCGGCAAGGGAGGAGGCCCGTCCCCCGCTGCTGGCGGCTTCGAAAAGGGCGGCATGGACGTCTTGGTCGAGGTTGCCAACTTGTTCGTCATTGGCCCCGACGCCCTGCGCGAGCGCCTGCGCGGCGTCAACCCGGCGGACCGCGAGGGTCTGAGGAGCTTTGTCCGCAACAGAGAGGACGCGGGCACGGTCGGCGTGCAGGCCGTCCTGGCGGGGCTGTAATGCAAGCGAGGCGAGCGAGCAAAACCTGGAGTTGCTGGGGCATGTGGGATTGGGTTGGCGTTGACGTGTCCTTTGCAGGGGAGGGAGAGCATTGGGGTCATTTGGCATCTTTCACCATTTTCTTTCTGCTGCTATGTTGTTGGGCAAGTGGCACATGTTGTGTGTGCGTGTACTATTTGGAGGACGCTGCCTGCAGTTGATTTCCCCAAAATATCTTGCCAAACGCCTTGCTTTCGTTTTCTTGATTCAGCGCGGAGTCTTGTGCCTCTCGTCGCTGGTCTTTCGGGTCGTCTCTGACGTGTTTGAACACACTACAATGACTTAAGTATATGAGTATCTAATAGCAACTTTACAAAAATGTTGCCTTTGCTGTGTTCTCATTTGGCGGGGACTTTATGTGTTCACTATCCGCGAGCGGTCTTAGGAGTGGAGTTGTTGGGTGCTATACAACTATCGGTGCCAGTCAGGTTGAGTCCTTCCAAGAGGAAGAGCTTTCCTCTATTTCCTCGCGCATCTCCCTCACCATCCCATCATTCTCCTTTTCCAATCCGAGCCCGGAACTTGTATCGCTTGTCGAGCCAGAGGAAGTTCATTTGTATTGCTCCTCGTCAAAGTCGTTGAAGTACCAATTCTCCAGGACTTCCATCTTGTCCTCTTCCGATTCCTCTCCCGCAACGCCTGCCGAGTATACTTTGAAGTCATCAGCACAGCGCTTGACCTCTTCGTATTCTTCCGAGGGCACCTCGCCGCTCGGGTCGTCGAGCCCTATCAGAGTCCGAACCATGGCGAAGGCCATGTCCGCATCGCGCCGCTGCTTGAACTTTTCGAATGCTTGCTGCGTTTCGCTTTCTGTGAATCGGACCGGGCACGCCTCTGGAGCGCTCGCCGCCTTGTCCCAAAGCTTGCCCCAGTCGCGGCTCATGTGCACGAGGGCCATCTTCAGGGGAAAATCATCACCGAGCCAGGGCTGAGCGGAAGCCAAGCACAGCTTGCGGCGGACATCGTTGGCGGGCACGGCCATGACGTCCATGTGCTCCGGATTCATCGCCTTTGTGGCGGAGATGTAGGCGTGGTGGAGCTGCTGGCTGCGCCACGTCTTCACTCGACGCGCTTGCTCTGCTTCGTCCAAGCTCTCGAAGTACGCGGGCAGGCAGGGCTCGTCTTTCAAGTCGTCGGCCTCGAGGTACGTGCGGTTGCGGAAGTCGTCCGGGATGCCGCTCTGGAGGAACAGGGGCCGGACG
This sequence comes from Phyllosticta capitalensis, assembly GCF_038381095.1. Taxonomy (NCBI): domain Eukaryota; kingdom Fungi; phylum Ascomycota; class Dothideomycetes; order Botryosphaeriales; family Phyllostictaceae; genus Phyllosticta; species Phyllosticta capitalensis. Next base: position 250,093 of record NW_027117450.1, on the reverse strand, counting down.
GAGCAGTGTTGCCAGCCGATCAGGCCGGTGATTTCGAGCTGCGGCGATACGATGACGTTGTAGGGAGAGAGGCTCGGGTGTCTGAGGACCGGACGCGCCGACGCGCCCTCGGGGATCAAGTGTGGTGCGACGTACAAGAACGTCTCAAGAAGCTTGCGATAGGCTTGAGGGGGCTGCTTCTCGTAGTTGCAAAACTCTCGATATTTGCGATGATATGGGAGCAGTGGCTGTCCGAACTCCTTTAGGTACGCCATCTCCTTCTTGGCTCCGGCGCTAATAGCGGCTTGTGTGTCAAGATCTGATCATTGTGAGTAGCGGCTATGCAAGCAGAGGGGAAATGTCACTTACAAGGTCCACAGTCGACGGCCAAATCCGAGCGTCTTCCCCACCAAAGCGCTCTGTCAGTATCTGGTCCAATACAGAAGCTACCCCTAGCATGGGGATTGGTGTAGTCGAGCTTCACGCCGTCCTCAACGTCGTTCGAGTAGTACAGACTTCCGCTCGCCGGGAATCGCAGGCCGAACATTCGAGACTCCAGCTCAACCAGCTGCTTGACAATTCTGATCTTGTCTTCTTGGGGCACGGAGCCAGAGTACCAGATATCGCCTAGGCACTTGCCCGGCACTCGCTCCATGAAGATGTACTCGGTGCGAGCCCCGTTGTTTGGGGTGTCGGAATAGTCGAAGATTTGGGGGACCGGTAAGCCATGAAGTCGCAAGAAGTCCATGGTCGCAACTTCACTCGCGGTGACCAGGCCCTGTGGCTCCAGCATCACATAGGGGATGCGTCCGACGAATTCGAAGCCGCCGCGCATGGTGATGAGGAACACGCGGTTGAGACTTCCATCGGCGAGCTTCTCAAGGTGGACAACGTCATCAGGATGACGGCCGATCGACTTGGCCGCAAGAGCTTTGAATTCGGAGATGTTGAACGGCCTCTTTCTCTCTGCGAGCCTCGACTCTTCGTTGAGCCTTCCTTTCGTCAGCAATCCTCACATGAGTTGAAAGGTTGAGGCCCAGACTCACAGGAATCGACCCTTGGTGTAGTTGAACAAGACGGATTCCTCGCGTTCTCGAATCTGTTCCTTGTTTGACTCAAGGGTAGCATGCAAAGGGTCGAAAGTTCGTATGTTCTTCGTTTCCTCAGGCTGATTGACTCGCGACCAGTGTTGGCGGTGGATCGGGCTGGCGAGGCGGAGACGCGGAAGTTGGTGAGAGAAGCCCAAACAGCGCCGTGAGGAGCGCATCATGAAAGCTTGCAGCATCTTGATTGTGGTCGAGTAAAGAAGATGTTGAAAGAGAAAGGTAGATGTGCGGTCAGAGTTCTGCGAGAGGTACCTACCTGGGTAACCACAGGTGCGCACTGACCACCCGGTCAAGCGACACAATTCGCTTCACTTCGCATCCATAAGACAAAATCTGATTACTTGGCAAAATATCGTTTGAAAAAAGAGATGTATTTGTTCTAGCTACGAGTGCCGTCGAAAGTGACAGCCATGCCTACATGTATTGTAGCTACCCTACTGAAAAAGGTACACGTTCCGGATCATGTGCCATAGGAAGCCCAGTAAAGGGACAACCCGGCTCTGGACTTTGAGCCATTGTGAATGTGCTGAAAAGCTACAGGTTCCGGATCAAATGCCGTTAGGAAGCCTCGTGAAGAGACAGCCCGACTCTGGACTTTGAATCATTGTCGATGTGTCGTAAAGCAACCTTGAGGGGGAATACTAGTGAGTGTGGTAGGGAAAGCTACTGGTACCGGATCATATGCCTTAGAAAGCCCTGCAAAAGGGGCAGTCCGACTCTGGTCTTTGAGTCATTGCAAATACGAAGGGTGTCGTAGACTGATACGTGAAATCGAGGAGTGCTCGTATGCTCGCAGCTCAGTTCTTTCCATCCTCGACGATCTTGGCGAATCCCTCCTCCATGGCCTTGCGGAGATCCTCCATGTTGCCATTCTTCAGGACGTAGATGGTGGCCATGACGGCGTGAGTAGTGGCGCCATTGCGCTTCATCCAGTTCGAAATTTTGGTAGGGATGTTGCCGCGATTGGGCTGAATCTGAATCTTGATCTTAGTACCCTCGTCGGTCTCGACCTCTCCGTCGTAGTTGAAGCGAATGCCAACTTCCTCTTGTTCCTTTTCGCTCTTGGGCCAGATGGTGCCGCCACGGACGACGGTCGGGTTGACGAACTTCTTCCAGTCATTGGTGGAGAAGACGCGCTTGACGGCCTTGAACATGAATTTGGTAAAGCTGGGCATGATGTCGTGTGAAAGAACTCTGAGAGCACTGCCCTTCAAAAGTAAATGAATCTCGCGAAATTTTTAAATTCGGGTGTAGTTTTGAACAACGCCATTCTCTTTGTACGTCTTGATAGGTTTCTGCATTGGATCCATAACACCATGTTCAAACACTTTGTTGTTGTGTTGCGTCAACTCCATTGTTAACACACTTTGCTTAAGCAACGCGTCACTGACTTCTATCCGACACGCGTATCTCGCTACTTTGTACATTGTCCCCGGAGATTTCAAAAGGATGAACAAAGCGACTGGTGACCAGTGATTTCTGCCACCTCATTTTCAACCTTTGACACTGATTAGTACAAGGAGCATTCGAATACACGCGTGCATTGGAGATTGAGTTTGTATTGTTCTTGCCTGACCTATTTGCCAAACCCCGGATCCGCCGCCTGGAAAGCCCTCAGAATCGCCAGCGAAGTCGTCGGGAACGTCATGATGGTATCGTGCACACCAAACCTGAGCCTCTCCTGCCTAATCAAGCCCTTGGGCGTCTTGCGCTCCACGCTCCAACCACCATGGCCGTAATCTTTCCGCTCCAAACGCTTCTCACACTCCAACTCCTCGTACGCGATTTCCTTGGACGTCGCTGCGGTGATCGCGTGCCAAAACAGCACGTCTGAATGCGCACAGCCAATGATGGGATCGTCCTCTGCATGGATAAGAGTAAGATGGTAGCCATGGCCACTGCCACCTCTCTCGAGAGACCGCACAAGCTCCGCAATGCGGTCCTTGGTCATCCACGTGTTTGCGAGGAACGAGGTGAAGAAGGCCAGCAGCGGCGGGAACCACGCCAGCGGCGAGAGGACGGGGACGACGCCGGCAATCCTGTACGTGGCCATCAACGTCGCCACGTCTGAAAACGGCGCCACGAGCACCATGCCGGAGAACGTCACTGGCGACTTCAGCGAGGCGAGGTGCTGCGTCACGGACACGGCCACGGCGGTGCCCAGAGACTGGCCGAAGATGACGATGCGCGAAGGCGGGATGCCGGCGTCTTGCGTCGCCCATTTTACGAGGGCGATGCCGTCGAGAAGGAGGCCTTCCTCCGATGGCGTGCCGCTGCTCAGCCCGTAGCCGCGGTAGTCGGCAGTCAGGACGTGGATCTTGTCAGGGGCAGCAGCTGAGAGCGCGCGGTAGCTTTCTGGCCGCCATCCGGACGCGATGCAGCCAGCGGTGCCGTGGAAGTAAATCACAAGCCGAGCCTCTGGATCATTTTGCAAGAGATCGAGCGCCAGGTTTTTGGATTCAGGGGCTCGAGCAAGCAGCTGGTCTTGATTCTGGCGGTATGCTCCGAGAGGTAAAATATGCCACGCATGCAGTTTCTCCCCATCTGACGTTGGAATTGAGAAGGAAGTGACTTGGCCTGGTAGGAATCCAAACGCTTCAGGGATGTTGAGGTCTTTGAACCAGGCCTGCTTTACTCGGTGAAGGTAGAAGAGATGAGTTTGGAGGATCGGAAAGGCAATCATCAAACCGAGGATGCCCAGGTAGGAACATATCGAAACCACCAGAGACTTCGTTGCGAAGACCAGTATTGAAATCATGGCTTTGTTGAGACGTGGCTGTTTGGGCGACCGAATCTTTGCGGTGCGGTAGTCGACGTGCTTTCCTGGTCATAGCTTCCGGTGACGTAGGCCTCTTGAGGATCCAAGCTTTGGTGAGACATCCAGATTGTTACACAGGAGTTGGTGTGAGTTTTCTTGCCAAGTCGCTTTCAAGGTGAAGAGATGCAGAAAATTGAAGCCGGTCGAGAGCACCAGGATCCGTGGAGGAAATGCTTCAAAGTCGTGGGCTTTCGCTGTGGACATGCTCATTCCTTGCAATGGAAACCACTGCTCTTCCCCAGACCTTTCTCTTGCTAACGTCTTCTAAGGCTTGCGGAATGTTCTCCAGACCTTGATAGACTTGTTCATATACAACAGGCTCGATTTTGTTGTGCGAAATCAACGCCATTGTATTTCTCCAAATGACAGAAGTTTCAGCAGGACTTCTTCGAGATTGCTCCCCGAAGCGCTTTGGACAAAACACTTGATCAGCACAACGAGATTGTAGATGGCAGGAGCACTTACGTATCCAATCACGCCTGCTCCTTTAAGCAAGACCTTGTTCATGCTCACTTTCTCCATGACGCCACCTCTTGCCGCAAACCCCACGACCAAAATCTTTCCGCCGTATTTCAAGCACTTCAAGCCGTCATCGACGGCCCCGATCGGATCAAAAACCACATCGACTCCCGCACCGTCCGTCAACTCCACCACTCTTGTCGGCCACTTGTCGTCTCTGTAGTCCACAGCATCGGCTCCCAAGCTCCTGACAACTGCCTCCTTTTCCGCACCACCTACAACCCCAATCACTTTCGCTGCCCCCAAAGCCGTTGCGACTTGAATCGCAGCAACGCCCAAGCCACCACTGGCTCCAAGTACCAGGACGCTCTGTCCCGCCTTTACATTTCCGCAGCCTTCTCCCAGCGCGCCAAACGCGACCGCAGCGCTCCCACCCACTGCGCACGCCTCTGCGTTGGTCCAATGCCCTGGTACCGGTCTGACTTGGTGTTCATCGACGCAAATCTCCTCTGCGAAGCTGCCGATGCCAAAGCCAAAGACGCGAGTACCGGGGCGGAAAGATGAGGTGGGAGCGGCGGAGAGGACAACGCCGGCGAACTCTGTGCCGAGAATGAGGGGCAGTCTGACATGACGGCGGTTGTTTTGGTGGCGACCCTGTGCGTAGAGGAGGTCGACGTGAGTTATGGCGGCATGCGTGACGCGAATCCGGAGGGCGTTTGCGCCGCATTTCGGAGATGGGACGGTGAAGATGCGCAGGTCGGAAAGATTCTGTATGATATGTCAGGACATGATGAACTCGGACCACAAAAGAGCTTACAGTGACCCATTGGTCGATCAAAATGGCTTTCATGGTAAATATTTTGTTAGTTCGTGGAGTTGGATGGTTTGCTCGAGAAGATTAATCTGGGAAGCGGGAGATCGACAGCGGGGCAGGATAGCCGAGGCTGGAGCTTCAGGGAGCTGGGGAAAAGTACAAATGACAGAGCCAGGAATGCAAGGGCATGGTTGACATGGATATCTCCAAGAAACCGGGTTGGTATTGCGTGTGCCTTGTCCAGACCCTGTCTATCTCCCACGGACCCTGCTCCCGGACTACAACTACAACCCTGTGCGTCTTTGAACATTCGGCCGCTGGCGGTCGTACAAACCTTTCAACAAGCCCATCCTCCGTCAATCGAGTAAGTGGCCCCAGTAATGAATCCAGCCTCATTGCTCAGCAAAAAGGCAATCAAATGTGCAACCTCCTGCGGCGTGCCAATGCGCTTGATGGGCGTGTTGATTTCGTTCTTGTGTTCCTCCTGCACCATTCTCGTGTCTATGGCGCCACTAAACTCACTCAGTTACGATTCGCTACTTGCAGGGGGCCGACCTACGGTGCGATGGCGTTGATGCGGACGTTTCTGAACCCATTCTCCTTTGCCGCGCTCCTGACCAGTCCAATCACGCCGTGCTTTGCTGCGGAATAGGCGGCTGATGTCGGGAATCCGAGACGCCCTTGGACGCTGGAAATGCAGACGATGCTCCCACCGTCCTTAATATTCCGCAGCTCGGCCCGGAGGCTGTAGAACATTCCCTGGGACCGCGTCAATTTAAGCCACGAGCCGCAGAGCCCACGAATACGAGCGTCTCACCGAAAGATTGGTGCTGAGAAGCGTATCCCAGCGCTCGTCCGACGTGTCTTCGACCGTCGGCGCGCCGGATTCCATGCAGTTCCTCCCCGCAGAGTTGACAGCGGCGTCCAGCTTCCCGGCCCAGCGGACTGTCGCGTCAATCCAGTCGTCGACATTTTGCCGATTCGTAATGTCCAACTTCTGAAAGAACGCATCCTCCGCCTTGCCAATAGACTTGAAGTATTCCTCAGCCTTTGCGAGAAAGACGGCGTCGATGTCGCCAATCGACACCTTGGCACCGCGCGAGACGAGCAGTTTGGCGGCTTCAAATCCTATGCCCTGGGCGCCGCCAGTGATGGCGATGACTTTCCCGTCCATGTTTGCGCTTCAATTTTCCAAATCCTGGGAGGAAATCGACGAGAATTGGGTCGACGAGAAGGTAAACAACACCCCCTCTTCAAGTGCTGACATACCCCTGCAAAGTACCCCGCACTCTTGGAAACCGTGTTCCACTCGAGTGGAGCCTGCCATGCTGGCAGATCTGAACAATTTGAGAGCATGGACGATTGCGGTCCAATCATTGGTGAGTGGTGATAAGCTTGAAGGTCAGTGTCGTGGGGTAGCGGAAGGCGCCGAAATAATTTAGCCAAAACTCAGAAGCTACCATTTTCTCTTCAACATTTTGACGAGTCTTCGGCGGTGTGCGTTGGGTCGATGGATGAGCATCCTGGAATTCTTTGCTCTAGCCCCCCTTTCCAACAGCCAGGCTCAAGCAAAGTAAAGTCGAGTCACCGACAGAATCACCTACTGTTTGTGTCTTGCGTTGCGTCCCCGTCACTTCGTTCTAATACCACAGGGCAAGAAGGTAACATCAAAACGTCGGTGGTGTAGTGGTGGCATGTGTCGCGGTTCCAATCGCTCCCGCGGTATCTCCCAGGGTTCAATCGAATTCCTGGCCATTCTAGAATTTTTTTGGCGGTATCCTGTGCACCGGTTGGTGGCCCAAAAGGAAGGTAAGGTCCCAGGACGTGGACTTGCATAGACTGTCAAGATATTAGCTTGTGTTGATATAGTATGACCCGCATGTTGCAAGGGGTATAGGTAAGCTGAGATTTCCCCAGAACAGAAATCCAATCTCCTAGAGCTGCGTCACCAGCGACCGAATCCTATCAACATTTTCTCCATTGCGATAACTCTGTCAGCAACATCATGAGCTGCTGCTGTTGGCGTCGTCTTCGGCACTCGGCTCAGACAGATTCTCCCACAGAATCCGCAACGCCTCATCCACACCCAACACCTCCTCCTCGCCGATGGCTTTCCAGCCATGCTCTCCTGTCTTCAGTATGCCCGCTTCTTTTTCTCCCTGCACACCGGTATCTCCTTCAGAACCGCCCAGCGTCAGTCCAGCAATGACGGATGAGCCAAGAGCGCCAGCCCGCACGATGCCGCCCACAACACCAGCACCGTATCCGCCCATTGCCGCACTCTGCAGCGTCGCGAATAGGCCATGTGCCGCAGCGGGAGTGATGGCAGACTGCCAGCCAGCAGCCACAGAGCCTGCGGCCCGCATATCGTGATTAGCATACAAAAACGTTGAAACAAAACAAGAAGTGACTGGAGCATATCTCGTACATACCAGCAGCAGGTCCGGCAGCAGTGAAGCCCAAAGCGCCGAGCAGCGGGGCAGTCGTCAGCGCGGGCGCGACGAGTAAGAGCACGTTGAGGACGAAGAGTGCCATGTGGACGGGATTTTCCTCGACAAACTTGACGACATGGTCAGGGAGGTGGTCGAGGTCGATGCCCGCGGCCAGCTTGCCGAGCTCTTGCGTCGCGTCTGCGGCGAACTTTTCAACATCTTTGCCGGCCTGCTCAAACCACGGAACGATGTCGTTTGTAAATACTTTTTCGACGTCTTTGCCTGCTTGCTCGAGCCACGGCAGGATGTCGTTGGTGAAAGACGCCCCAATGTCTCGGCCGGCCTGGTCAAACCAGGGGATGACGTCGTGGTTGATGGCGTGGTCGATGTCCCTTCCCGCCTGCTTGAACCATGGCTTGATGTCTTCGTTGAGCGCGCGTTCGACGTCTTTGGCGGCGTTTTCGATGGAGCGCCCGAGGTTAGCGAAGAAGTCGCCCATGGCAGGAGGGCTTGCAAACGGAACCGTGGGTTGGAGGACAGGTTTTGGGGTTTGGTCAGGGTTAAAGTTCAGGGTCGTCGGCACTGTGCAGAGCAATCACCCAACACACAAAGCATATCCTTCTTCCATGACATCATCGAAATCAAACCACAGGCGGAGTCGTGCTGTAGGATTGTCTGCAGAGATCTTTCAATTTGCAGCGGTCGAAGGGTGGGCCAAGAAGTCTTGGGATTTTTTCCATTGAGATGCAGCGATTTGGTGGAAACGTCTTGACAAGAAGTAGCTGAAGGATAGTGCGCGCATAATGCCAAAACGGGCTGCGACGAGGATATTTTTATTCGGCAGAGAGAAAGAGACAGGGAACATCCAAGGACAAGCTCAGCTGCGACATCTAATTGGACTCCAGTTCAGCAATAACAAATTTCTGAAAAATAGAAGCGAAATCTCCTCGGAATCCTCAGGTCAAACGTTCTGAGTGGAAAATAATGTGTACTTCCTCGTTTGGTACCATCGGTCATTTCAGCCCTTATCGCTGTACTGTACGAGGAGCTGGCCCTTGCGCACAAGTCGGAAGGATCTTTTTGAGCCGAGTTCTTCCACACACCGTCTAATTGGACGCATTTTGAGGCCGATGAAACTCTGGGCAGCAGAAAGCATTGCTTTTCCTGAATGCTTTTCAAAGATGAAACTTGATCGTCGTGAGGAGCGATTGTGCGTAGGAGTGTGTTGTCCGGATGAAAGTTTGCGGTATCTTTTTCCATTAGCGCCAGAGTGTCTGCATGTATTGTCAACCAAATTCTGGAGATGGAGGAGAACTTGTGGAGGTGTTCTTGTCTTGTCGAAAAGACGTGAGGTTGGGCGGCTAAGCCTGACAAGCGACACGACCCCTGCTGCCGATCAACGCCATGCCGTCTTGAGGAAAGTTCGGGCCGTAAACCGGTGATAAGCGAGAGCGAGCTTGACAGTTAGGGTTCGTCCGAGGGTCCTTGGTCTACCACGCCCTGCGACAAGTCGGCCCTTGCATTCCTTGATGACTCCGCGTCAATCCCACCTACAAAACCTCCTCTAGTGCCCGCCGTCGTGTCTTACATCTTGCATCATCCTCTCGCCCGCAATTGACTGCCATCCTACATCAGCCATGGCTCCCCACAACGTCGAGGTCGAGGCCATTACCGATACCACGGGCGTTCCGCTGCCGGATCCGCTGACGGCTGCCATGCCCATCAACGACATTCGGGGCCGTCGCAAGAAGGCCGAAAAGACAACCTGGGGCGTTGCGGCCCCGGCCAGCAGCGAGCGCTTCAAGAGCTACTCGCACACGCACAAGCCAAAGGCAAAGAGGTGGGATCGTAAGTCCGTAGCGCATCAGACCCTCCGTCGCGCTGCAATTGGCGACCAATTGAACCCAAAACATTGCTAATACATGCCATTGGGACCTCAAGACTACATTAGCACCGAGTCCAAGTCGCGCAAGGGCAACTCGCTCAAGAATGCCGCCAAATACCTGGGCAAGCCCGGTCTGATATCGCTCGGCGGCGGGCTGCCCTCGTCCGAGTACTTTCCCTTTGACAGCCTGGACCTAACCATGCCGGCCGTGGGCAAGTTCAGCGAGCAGGAGACCAAGACCGACGGCGTCACAGTGCACGTGGGCAAGCACGACCTGGCCGAGGACAAGAGCATCTTCGACATTGCCACGGCCTTCAACTACGGCCAAGGACACGGCGCGGCTCAGCTGTTGCGCTGGGTCACCGAGCACACCGAGCTGGTCCACAACCCTCCCTACGCCGACTGGGCGTGCCACATGACGGTTGGCAGCACCTCGGCCCTCGACATGTCGTTGCGCATCTTTACGGAGCCGGGCGACTACATCTTGTCCGAGGACTACACGTTTGCGACGGCAATTGAGACGGCGGCACCGCTGGGCGTCAAGGTCGCGGGTGTCAAGATGGACGAGCAGGGCCTGCTGCCGGAGAGCCTTGACGAGGTGCTCACAAACTGGGACCCTGCCGCCCGGGGAGGCGCTCGCAAGCCGTTTGTGCTGTATACCGTCCCGTCTGGCCAGAACCCTACCGGCGCCACGCAGGGCGCCAACCGCCGGCGGGAGATCTACAAGGTGGCGCAGAAGCACGACCTCTACATTTTCGAGGACGAGCCGTACTACTTTTTGCAAATGGAGCCGTACGGCGGCGCCGACGCGGCCACGCCGGAGCCGCCGTCTTCGCACGCCGAGTTCATGGAGAGCCTGGTCCCCTCTCTCCTGAGCATGGACGTCGACGGGCGCGTCCTGCGCATGGACTCGTTCTCCAAGGTTGTGTCTCCCGGCAGCAGAGTCGGCTGGATTACGGGCGCGGTGCAGGTGGTGGAGCGCTACGCGAAGCACGCAGACGTCTCGACCCAGGGCCCCAGCGGCATGAGCCAGCTGATTCTCTTCAAGCTGCTCGACGAGCACTGGGGCCACCCGGGATACATCGACTGGCTGATTCACATTCGCAAGGAGTACACGCACCGCCGCGACGTGATGCTCCGGGCTTGCGACAAGTACCTGCCAAAGGACGTGGTGAGCTGGAAGCCGCCCATGGCAGGCATGTTTGTAGGTGGAACGTAATCTGGTGAATAGTCTCCTACTGACACTCGCGGCAGCACTGGCTCCAAATCGACTGGCGCAAGCACCCCCACGCTTCCACCAAGTCGCTCACGGAGCTCGAGGACGAAATCTTCATGCTCATCATCGACCACGGCGCCCTCGTCATGAAGGGCAGCTGGTTCTACGCCGAGCCCGACGCCGCCCACGACACCATGTTCTTCCGCGCCACGTTTGCGGCCGCGCCCGCCGACAAGATCCAAGAGGCCATCCACCGCTTCGGCGACGCCATTAGGCACAGCTTCAAGCTCAAGAACTGATTTGTTTGTTTGAGCATGAGATCTTTTTGAGAACTAGCGCCATTTGTTGCATTTGAAATGTCTCAACGACTGATGAGATGGACACGTTTTGCATGATTTTTTGATTGACTGATCTACTAAGCGCTTGGCTCAACCTCTAAAGGCGCCTTTTGGGAAGGAAAGGACGGGGTAGAATTTGGCTGCAAATGTACATAGAAAATTTGGAATTTGACAACTACTTTTGAAAGGGATACAAGGGGCGCGGGGTCATGAACGTCGGGAGCCAGTTGTTGATGTGGTGGATATCTAGTTGATGAAGTTGACGCAGAAAAAGTGCAGAATGACGCTGCCGAAGATGTAATCTGCAAAGGCGCTGTTCAAATTCGTCAGTCTTGGCCGCCCTTGGTGCTGGATGGAAATGTGATGTTTTTCAGGGGGGCATGACGCGTGTGTACGTACCGCTCGTGCGAGATGCTGCCAAAGTCGCCCTTGTTCTCCGGGTTGGTCTGGATGCGCAAGCTGGCCGTGAGGACGAATTGGCCGACGGTGGCGGAGAAGCCGGACAGGAAGGCGTTGAAGGGCTGTTGATAGACGATTGAATCAGCGGGAATTCAGTGATTGGGCAAGGAGGTCTACGTCGTTTGGACGCCAGTGTTTCTTTGCTTGCTGCTGCCAATCCCTCGTCGTCGTCGTCCTTCTCCTCCTCCTCGCCCCAAAGCTTTTCTTCTCTCTCTCCCTAGCCATCATTGTGACCTTCAACCCACCATGCCGTCCTCTTTCTCGCCCTCTTCCTCCTCCTTTGCCTCTCTCTGTCCCATCCATCCCGCCCCCAAAAACACGCAAAGGAAACCAAGCACACTTACAAAGTTACCACCAATGACGCAGTAGACAAACTGCAGCGCGCCCACCACAACCAGAAACGCCATGAAGGCGTCCAGCAGCTTGGTGCGCTGGTCCGTCTTGGCCAGGTAGTTGCGGTACATGCCGGCGGCAATGGCCTGCGCTTCGGTCCCGTGGATCGCCGTCTTGCTCGATTGGCCTGATGACGAGGGTCGCGCCGCTGGTGCGTTGAAGGAGGACGAGCTGCCTGGCACGCCCGAGGACGAGGTGCTGGCGGATGCGGGCGCCGCGGCGGGCGAGGTGGCTTGTTTGCGGGGAGGCATTGTGTATGTGTGAGGGTGACGACGTGGGCGAGGTGGATGGGCGCGGAAGAAGGTGGTTGTCGTAGCGGTGTGGGTGCGTGAGGCGTCGGTGTCGTCGAATTGGCACCTGGTTGTCGTCTCGATTGAGGCCACGCAGTTGGACAGGCAGCTCGGCCAGGGAGCTCAGGCCACGGGTGTTGCGCGGCGTCCTCCGCTCCGCTCGGGGGAGAGCGGAGAAAGCCTTGGCCGGCGGACTTCCGCCCCCCGTCTGAGCGTCGTCATAGACAGCGAATCCGCGGATCCGAGGCTCCAGAAAGCTCCGGAGCTCAGCTGTCTGACTTCATCCTCCCTTCTTCTTCATCCTCTCAGTCGACGTCCCAGCATAATCACACAATCGCCAATTGGCTCCAGATCTTTTATTCCGACTACTAAAGCTTCACACGCGTTCAACATGGTACAGCTTCCACCCAAGAACGAACATACCTACCCACATACCTACCCCGCCCGCATCCTCCCACCTCACCACCACTGCAACAAGACAGAGAGACTCTACAGCACGAGAGGAACACCGCTAACACGACCACCACCGCTCACAGGGCCTCGAAACCGTCGCCTACATCCTCGCAACCCTGACCGCCGGCGGCGGCGTGACGGGCTACGCGCGCACCGGCTCCATCCCGTCGATTGCGGCGGGCTTGACCGTAGGGTCGTTGGTACGTTACGTCGCCAAACCTCCTCAATCTTTCCTCCCTAACCCCCATTCCCTCCTCTCTCTCTGTGCTTCTCTAACTCCCTCGTTTTCCTATAGTACGGCCTCGGCGGCTACCGCATCGCCCAACGGCAGCCCTACGGCATCGAGCTGGCGCTGCTGGCGAGCGTCGTCCTGGCCGGCTCTAGCATCCCGCGCGCCATCAAGACGCAGAAGCCGCTGCCCATTGGCCTGAGTCTGTTGGCGACCTACGGCTTGTTTAATTTCGGTATGGCGTTTGCCAATCGCTCGAGAGTATGAGGACCATGGGGGGATCGAGAGGGAAATAGGGGGACACAGGAGAGGAGAAAACAAGGAATAGGGGGAGAGAGGATAGAGGAGAGATGGAGGAAAGGGGGATGCGCAAAAATTGAATGCCGGGGGGAGGGGGTTGTTTTCCAGTGACAGACAACGACCATGTGCCAAAAATCTTTCTCTCTTGCGTGTCGTCTTGTTGAAAAGAAAATGCGCCAACAGTCTGATCCTTCTCAGATTCCTTCTTCATATGTCAACTTCCTACCCCTATAGTCTATGTATATGCCTCAGTCGATCCCATCTGGTCCATCCCCTGAAGAAAGAAAACAAACGCCTAAGAGTAAAGACACGAAAAGACAAGCCCAACCAAAGAGCGCCAAACTCCCAGCACCAGCACCATGTATGCCGCCTTTTTTCAGAAGAAAAATACATAGCAGAATGACAAACAAGCCACAACATCGTCAGTACTCGTCCCCACCGTCATCATCACCATTCTTCCACTCCATCTGAACATCAAGCGGCCCTCCCCGCTCAATCGGCTCCCCCTCGACAACACGATTGACAATATCGCCAACAGGGCCGCTCTCCTGCAGAATCTCGCGCGCGCGCGCCTCGCCCGTCTCCTCGCCATCCGCCGTGTCGCGCCGGCAGTCCTCCATGATCAACCACGTGGCAAGCTCGGGGACGAGCACCTCCTGCATGAAGCCGGCGGGCGTCTTGAAGGCGATGAGGCGGTCGGCGGCCGCGCGCTCGCGCACCGTGTCGGCCAGGTGCGTCGTCACCCAGCGCTCCATGACGCGCCGCCCCCGCGGCCCGTAGTAGCCCACCGACATGCCGCCCAGCTGGTCGCGCTCGTGCGCCGTCACCAGGTTGCGCAGCTGGCCACGGGCCGCCGCGTCGCCCGTTGCCATGCGGAAGTGCGAGGGTCGCGTGTCCTGCAGGATGGCCAGCAGGTCGGCGCGGAAGCGCTCGATGCGCGCCGGAAGCGCGGAGAAGTCGATCTCCGGGTAGCTGCGTGCGGCGTACTCTTGCTGCGCTTCTGTCATCTTGTGGGACTCGCAAAAGGCCATTTGGTCGCCGATGCGCATCGTTTTGCCGGCCCTCCCCACGCGCCATTGCCAGCTGGACAGCTCTTCTGCGTCGACGGGGCGCCCGCACATGGGACACTCGACGGGCTGGTCGTAGTTGCCGTTGGCGTTGCGCGTCTCGTTGTCAAGCTCGAGGTCGAGCGCCTCCTGTTCGAGCTGCGCGGAGGAGGGCGGCGAGCTGAGGTCCGAGTTGGGGCTGCGTTCCGACTTGGTCGATCTGGCGGGCGAGACGCCGTTGGAGGCGAAGGATGAGGTTGGGACATCGAGGGGGTCAGGATTGCCGATGATGTGGAGTTTGGCTTTGGGCTTTTTCGTGCTCTTGGGAGATTCCAGCGACCTTAGCTTGTGGGTGTTCGTCGTGTTGGACAAGGGTTTGCGCGATGAAGCAGGTTTCGAGTCTGAGTCTGAGTCGCCGTCGTTGCTCGTGCCATCTTTGCTGAATGTTAGTGGGAGGTTGTTGGAGATCTGTATCCTATTACTTTTGCCATTGACGGCCCCCTTCCCCTTTGCATGGAAGTTGGTCGATTTGGGGTATTCTACTTTTTTCCTTGCCCCAATCCCATAGACATTCTTGCTCTTCTTCGCCGGACCTTCAAAGTCGAAGCCGCCGCCGTCCATGATGGTATCGGGTGGTGATCGCTTGAGACTGTTGGGACTGGCACGATTTCCAGAAGAGCGTTGCGGAGTCCGCGTCTCGTTGCCCTTGGACGTTCGTCTAGGACCTCGGAGGAGTTGCTGTCCCGCAAATACCTTCACCGTCTCGCTGTAGTTTGGTTTCTGCTTCATCTCGGGCGATGGCTCCTCCTCTCCTTGGCCGACTGCGCTTTCCTCGTCTTCGCTGTAGGTGCTTTTGGGCGAAGCATGGATTTCGGCCTCTGACAGTTGCGGCGGCGGCGGAGGCGTCGTCTTCTTGTTCGATGCAGCAGGCCGCGACGACTCCGTACTCCGCTGAGGAGTTGAAGCGTTGTTTGAAGCAGCTTCTTCGGCGTGGGCTTCGCTGTCGTTGTCGTTATTGGCGGCGTCTGTTTGCCTCCCGCCGACGACGCGTAGAAGTGGCTTGACACCTTCTTTCGTCAGCCCAGGAGCACGACGGCGAAGACTGTCGCGTCGACCAGTCATTTCGCGTCCGTTCCTCCGCCCGCTCGGGTTCCCGCTCTTTCTTTCTGTTTGCACCCGCACCCGCTACTAGCGTGCTTCCTTCCGCTCTTAGCAGTGACCTCCTTGCCTCGATGGTCCGTCGAGCGGGAAGCCGCAGCCGTGGAATGGACGTGCGACGCGACGAAGCCGAATGGAAGAATGGAATCGAAGCTGAAGAATATGTCGCTCTGATCGCTGCGCTGTTGTTGATGCAGGAAAGTCAAAGTTAAACGAAGCTCGTGGCTGCTGGACCCTGGCATGCAGCAGCACAAGCAGCAGCGGGGGGTCGGCACAACCCAACGCAGTCACTTGCAGCCAGCGACAAAGATCCAATTGTCGACAGGCGCCAGGCCACTGCGAAATGCGCTGGTGATTGACCGATTGAAGTGGTCGGGCTGACAGTTGAGCACGGAGAAGGTCTCCAAGACAGTCGGTGGGGTGACGCGACGACGCCGCAACCGACGCGAAGCGCGATTCGATTCGCGTGCTCGGGCCGGCCCCTTATGGTGCTGAAATGGTCAATTTTGAAGACCACAATGTTGGCGCTTAATCTAAACGTCTGCTACCTCTGACTTCAAGATTCTACGAGCATTACAAAATCCACCCTCAAATGGCTGAAAGGCGACAAAATCCACCCAAGGATAAGGTGAGAAAGAATAACAAAAATCTACATTGTAAGGTACCCCTAGCACCTAGTTCCTCTTTTATTGATCCTGCCCCCTGATAATTCTTGCTACCTTACATCATGAATGAAAAGAGTAGCATATACACAACCAATCTGCCTTGATCTCTTTCCAAAGTAACAAAATCCACCCGTCCGAAATTTTGAAAAAAAAAAAAAAAAAAACGTATAAAATGCACCCATCCTCGTACATGCTCGCGCCGAGCTGCAAATCCAAATCCACCTCGCAATCCCTGATCCAGCGTATTCACCAACGCAACCGACTGCCTTCATTGCGGCAATTTAGGTTGCGCAACGCAACGCAACGCAACACAATTCAATCGCGGCCTTGTAGCAAAGGCAATTGGTCAATCTGGAGATGTAGTTGCGTTGCCTTCGCTGCCTCTGTCACACTAACAAGTACTTTTTATCTATATAAAAAAAGTTAGTACCCTTTTTAAAAGGGTTGGTGGTCAGACAGTCCTTATTCTGGTAGCAATAGGCACCTAC
This sequence comes from Phyllosticta capitalensis, assembly GCF_038381095.1. Classification (NCBI taxonomy): domain Eukaryota; kingdom Fungi; phylum Ascomycota; class Dothideomycetes; order Botryosphaeriales; family Phyllostictaceae; genus Phyllosticta; species Phyllosticta capitalensis. The sequence goes on along the minus strand of NW_027117450.1, from coordinate 233,565 downwards.
TAAACAGGGCAACTTGTTTGGAATTCTAGAGCAACGCAATCAGTATAGCGAGGTGCCTAGGGCAACGAGACGCAATCAAGGGGATGGTTGTATTGCGTTGCGTTGCTGACCACACTGATTGATGCTGCCGCTGATGATTTTCACTATTTAATGAAGGAACAGAGGAGCAGAGGAGCACACAATCAATTTGCCTTTGTGTCGTTGAAAAGTAACGAAATCCACCCCGTCCAAATCCAGTAATCCATCCCTACGGTCGCCCAGAACTTCAAATCCGAATCCACCTCGCAATCCCTGATCTAAGTTTCGCCGTGCAAACCAAACTAAACATGTACTCGGCAGCAGATGAAGGCATGCACGAGTACCTGTCTGCACTTTCTCTAAGCAGCTGCCTCGGTCAGGTTGCGGCGACTTTTCAGTCTCAAGACTTGCGGACGAATACATTGGAGACTCCCGAGGAGCCCAAAGAAGACCCAGGGTATATTTGTAAAAGATGATTTTCCCATGCCCCCTAACGCCCTTTGTCTGCCATCCAGCCATCCAGCCATGCATATAAACACAAAACAAAACTCGTGCGTCGTTCGTCCACTATGCAATCTTCCTCCCCACATTGCCAACACCCCTCCCGACGACGCTGACGACAATATCGCCCTCCTCATTGCCGGCATCCCTTAAACCCCACCCCGTGCCTCCCAGCGCCCGCAAATCTCTTCCCAGCTGTATGATTTCCTCGCTGCCCACCACGTCGCGGCCCATCTGCAGGCGTCCCACGTCCTCGGAGCCCATGGCCATGAGCGTCAGCACCGTGGGCGCGGCCAGGGGCGCCACACAGCCGCCCTTCGCAATCGTTTCCAGCAGCTGATACGCGCACTTGCGGCCGACGTCCTCGGGGGGCTCACCGCCCTGCGGCGGGCTGGCGACGTCGGCGCTGAAGAGCACGCCCGTCGACGTTTCGGCGACGAGGCTCATGCCGAAGCCGACGCCGATTTTGCGCTTGTTGGCGGGGTTGTCGTTGGTCGGCCACGGCACGACGGGCGCGCTGCTCACGTCCGAGAAGATGTACGTGTCGGGGACGAGCGCGTTGAGCACGCCGCGCGCGCTCTCGATCATGCGCGCGTTGTTGGCGCCCGCCACGCCCGTCGCGTACGCCACGCCGCGGATCTGCTTGACGCGGCCGGGCGCGAGGGCGTGCAGCGTCTTTGGCAGGCGGACCTGGTGGCCGAGGAGCAGCTGGACCTCGCCGCCGCCGCCGCGGCCGCCGGGCCCCGGGTTCGACCGTCTCAAGATGCGCAGCTCCATGTTGGCGAGAATCCCGAACTGCCGGAAGACGGGCAGGATGGCGGTGCGCACCGTGTCGGCCGACACGTCGCCCGTCGTTGGTGTTGAGGACGTGATGACGCCCGGCCCGGTGAAGAGGACGTTAATCTTTTCCTTGGAGAAGGGTGCGAGCAGGCACAGCGGGATGAGGTAGTAGGAGACGCCGCGAGTGCACTCGCGGGGCAGCTCGTGCCTGATGACGCCGTGGATGTTGGCGCCGTGGCCGGGCGCGCAGCCCGTGATGAGGCCAGGCCGATAGACGAGGGTCGTTCCCGTGTACGAAAACTCGATCGTCGAGCCGTTGGTTATCGAGTCGAGCAGCCGGATGAACGAAACTTCGTGAGGCAGCAGGCCGGGGTTTGCGTGTTTGCTGCGGATCTGCGATATGCGGATGGGACGGCCGGTGAGGGTGGCGAGGACAAGGCGTTGCGTCAGGTATTTGGCGCCCGTGAATTTGAGGGGCGGCTGGGTTTGCGCGTCTGCCATGGCGCCCGACTCGCAGAGTGCGACAGCAGAATCAAGAGGTTTGGTGTTTGACGAGATGTTGTTGGAAAAAGAAGATGGCGGCGCAAAAGTCAAAAAAATGCCGGCAGAATCCGCAGGCGGTCAATCGCCCCCCCCCCCCCCCCCCCACCCCCCAGCTCTCCAGCGTGCTCCTTCCGTTTCGGGACAGCTAGCAGGGATACAAGGACACGCGATGATTATTTCTCAGAACACCAGAGCCAGAACTCTGCTTTGACAAATACTATATCGACACACCAAGATAGGATGGCAATTCAATCGCCACAAGCCAACGCTTATTCTTCTCCGCCGCCACAGATCCCAAGAAGATGCCGAGAAGCTTTTAGCAATCGTCTCGTCTGCGTACGTGGCTCGGAGCATTTTTGAGCCGCAGCCAAACACAACTGAGAGCCTGTACCCCGTTGAACACTGACAATAGTCCAGATGCGGCGTCATCTCGATTGGTCTGCTACTTTTGCCCTTCGGAAATTGCTCTGCTGGCTTGCGCAACCAGAATACGTGGAGGAGGCGAGGCGGCTGGCAAACAAAAATAGTCTGAGATTGCTCAAAAAAGTGACTTTATTGTCTGTTCATCCCAACCGACGTCGCGCTGGTACATACAATAACAATCAATGACATGGCATTTCAGTAGCCCAAGACAGCAACATCGTCACGAACATCAATGCTAAGCTCTGAAGCTGCTGCTCCTCGAGACGCGAAGCACCTAGCCAGAGAGACCCGGCGCGGCGGCACAATTTCTAAGCATTTGTCAGGGTGCGCGCTGAGTCGCAGCGTCCGGGGCCTCCGTGTTTTGCGCGCAAAGGGGACCTAAGGGAGCCGCCCCGTTGAGGCCAGCCAGACGGGCGGGTTTCGAGGTTTCCTTTGCTGCCGAACAACGCCGTCGCCGACGCCGAAGGCAAAGAATAGAATGACCCCGTGAGACAAGGGACGCGATGGAAGAAAACAAGACGGACATCACCACCTCGGCTGGGTGATGGTGGCGCCCGTTGTCATTGCTGTCTCTTCTTCCCTGCGCCCTTCATGTTCCCCGTCTCGCAGCAGCGGTTGAGCGGTTGGTTGGTTGGAACAAACTACCTTGGCTCTTTTTTTTGCTATCCGCGGACCGTCCGCGTGCTATGGGCACAGTTTAACCTTGTCTAAGCCTCCCTGACGAACAACCCAACGCCCCGCCAGCCGGACGGGAGGACCCAAATACAAGGTCTGCTTGCTTTCTCTTTCTAGCGCAAATGCGCAACCTCGCAACGTAGCCACACGCATCGAGAACTGACAAATGACGTCAGGCACAATGGCCCGCTGGACCAATTGGAATTGCGGATGCCCGCGCACAACGCTGTGGCTCGTTTTCTAAGCTCCATCTCAAACCTTCCGTTCGCGCGGAAAGGGGTGGCGGTGATGGTGATGAGTTAGTGGTATAGCTGGCTGGCTGGCTGCACCAAAAAAGAAACTCCCCTGTAACAGGTCTAAGTGTACTCTCTTCCCCAGCCAATGCCCATCGTCGTGCCGCCACCTACGACGCTTGCTAGTTCCAGATGCTGGGGTTAGATTTGAAAAAGGAAAGAAGAAAAGCAAACATGCAATCGGGACTAATAATGAACCATGTCGGAGAGAGTGAGCCCCTTGCAGCCCGTCCACATAATCGTTTCCCGCTAAGCTGGGGTCTAGCAGCAAACAACCAACATACAGGCCCTTGCCAAACGAGGTACGAGTGCTAACGTAATGCTGATGGATGCATGCTGTACAGATAGATATGCGTGTGATGGAGAAAGAGGGGGCGGCGTGCGTAGGGTTGTTTGACAAGAATGCACCTGCCACTTTGATCCGCCCGCCCATCCATCCCTTTTTTGTACACGAGACGAGACGATATGTATGATCCGAATAGAAGACAAACAGGAAATAAAACTCAAATTTTTGCAACCGAAAAAGAAAAAATGGCAAGGCAATGCGTAGTCTTTTTGTAGGAGCAGTGTCTTGTGTGGTGGCCATCCGTCTTTGGTTTGCCCCTTGCACCCGCTCCCGCACCCGCCCTCTACCCATCCATCCCGACTCCCGATGCCCGTATGTAGAGAGCCAAAAAAGATCCCAAAAAAGTTCTCCTGAATATGATCTCCAAGATGTGGCTACCCATGATCGGGCAGAATAGAAGAGAAAAGTGTCCGAAAGCGGAACAAAAGTGTCGAAGCCTCTCCCCTACAACCAGGCACACCCCGTGTCATTCACTCCAATTCGGTGCGTGCCGTTCAATAGACCGTTGTTCTTCGGGCCTTTTCATCCAATAACCTTCGGCGCCAAAATGCGTGCGTAGCGTGGTAGTGTACAGGTCGCAAAGGGGCGACGGATTGAGGCCACCAATCGCTAGCCTTGCCGTTGATGCCAGCGCCTGGCAGCCTCTCGTATCTCAATCTTGTATCCGTTGCCACGATGTTGGATCTTTGTCTTTGTCGTGTTTGACCGGAGCAATGCTCGTGGGGCAGACTTGCTGCGATGTTCCAAACTCGAAAGTTTGGACCACTTTGGCGAGGCGTTTTCGCAACTTGTCCGAGCGGGCGTGGTGCTGATCCTGAAAGCCGGATATGCGTGGTTGGCCTCGGGGACCCTGGCTGGATGACCGAAGCTTTGCGAGGTTTCGATGGCGAGAAAGCAATGTTGTTTCTTCACCTGGATCTCTTCGAGACGGGATCCATGATGCTTTGCGATCCGTAGTCATTCCATCTCCGCTTCAAAGACCCATCGCTGAATGAACTGGCAACGACGTCTTGCCACATGCTTGGCGTGACGTATGGCTGGGCCGGGGCCGAGTAGGAAACCGGCGGAGGCAGCTGTGCCGGCATATTCGGAACTTGTTGTGTATGCGGCGAGACGCTTGAAGCTTGGTAGAAGTTGGGCTGTTGCGTTTCTTGTTGCGGTGTTCGGAGCTCATAGGAAGATCCTAACGGAGCCGGTTTAGGAGAGGGTTGAGTTGTTGGATTTGGAGGGGGCGTACCGAAGGCTGCATTCCATTGACTGAGACATGGTTAGCCGACTACTTTACGGCAAAAGGTCGAATACTCACTCAAAAATCCTACCCGGGTTCCACTGCACAGGCTCCTGGGGTTGCATTGACGCTTGTGGCTGAGGTTGCCTCTGACCCGCAGCCATCATGACCAGCGACTGGACTACGGGAGAGTCAGCCTTGGGGTCCGAGTCGCTCGACGATATCGGTGGCGAAATAGGATGGGTAGTATAGTTGACTTGACCTGGTTGCTCGAGAGATGGATCCTGGGCGGAGCCTCGGTGACGGTAGCCCCCGTCGCTGATTGGACTCGGGTTGTTGTTTACAGAGGGGCTACCGAACGGGAATGAAGGCTTGAGCTCGAATGGTTTGGTAATGTCCGCGGAAAACGCCTCTCGCAGGTTGTTGACTTGGGCTTGCACCTCCGGCATTGGCCAGCTCGACATGCACTGTTCCAGAATTCGCATATGGCGTACGAAATAGTCCCGAGCGTCGCTGTTGAGTTCTGGGTCTGGCGAAGTAATCGCAACCTAGAGCACGTTAGTATCCTGATCAATTTCTAGATGAGCTATTCAAGGCTTACCAAGTGGAGCATGGTGCAGGTCAAAACAGCGTAAATGGTGAAGCTGATGCCGCGCTGCATGCAGAGCAGTCCAGGCAGACCGTAGTTTTGTAGTATGGCTTCCTGAAGCCTACACATGCTCTTCGCTGCAGAGTAGCAAAGAAGCATGTGCTGCTTCCATATAGGGTTGAAGTTTTCGTGGTAAAAGTGTAGTTGCGGCCGGTGGTGCATAATGATTCCCAGATAGTGGTAGCTGTGCATGTTGGCGAGGTAGTGCGACGGAATCCAGGGAGCAGAGCCGTCCTCAGGGTATCCAATCTGCAAGTCGCGCGGTAGGTCCCGCAACCATGCGGCATAGCCTTCGTTAAGTCCCACGAATTCAGGGTCTACCGCCCAGTCCTTGGTCTTTTTCCTCAAGGTTCCATGGAGGATTGTCGTCTTTTTGACATTTTTGACGATTCGCAGCATGTAAGCAAATTGACGCGACAGGGTGTTTTCAACGTCGTCCTGGCTCGACATTGGACGAGGTACATTGAAATCGACCGTATCTTCGGCGACTCCGAAATCCGTACGGCCTTGGATTGTCAGCAAACGTTGAACACTCGCCGAGTCGAGACTTACCCTGAGGGCCGCCAACCATGACCTCGAGTTGGAAAAGAAGATGCCACACTCTGGTCTTGGTAATACACTCTTGAGAGGAAGATCCGCAAGGTTTGCCCATTTGATGGTGCTCGAAATGAGTGTCCAGGTCGAGATCTTTGGCCATTACAACGCAGTTGACGACAGTCATCCAAGACCGATAAAAGTAACCGCGCTTTGGCACAGCCTCGCGCGCTTTGAGGCCGAGAATCATGGCTTGGATCGTGCTTAAACGGGGGACGTCTTTGAAGCTTTCCTCGTGCTCTGTACGCAGGTCAGTCGATTTTCGCAACCCATTAAGCATTTTGGGACTAACTTGACATGAGGGCCAGCCACTTGTTTCCTTGATGCTGGTCTCCAAGCATCAAAGATGCGCATGCAAAAATGGCTTCCAAAATCAAAGGCGAAATGGCTTGGCGGTGGTTGTTCCATTGCTGGTAGAAAAAATGGCGGTTTACAACTGGAGCATAAGGATGGACGTTGTTGAAAAAGTAGTCAAAGTACTCGAGAGCTTGCTGATCAGATGGCATCATGTCCGGCGGAATCCTTATGGTCATGTCAGGGTTGTGGTCCTCGGGAAGTTGCACTTCGTATTCCTCGACTGCCGGCGCATTGGCCAAATTCTTCTTCTGGTTGGCAATGTAGGGGGCTGTTCCGTCAGAACGATTACTTGCATTTGATTCGAATTTGGAGCTTACCGATGGCCGTGTGGTCAATTTTGAGCTCTCCCAGAGCATCTGTCAGCTGGGAGGTCTCGAGGTTGTTTCGCCACATTGGTTCAGGTTCCGCCGGAGCTGGCATGGGCGCTTGCTGCTGGATCGGATACATGGTCTGGGATTGCATCGGTTGATGCTGATACTTGAGCTGCTCGGAACTGGGAAGCGGCGTCGGTTGCATCGCGCCATAGTGCAAGTTCTCCTGGCTCTGAGGGGTTTGCATGGCGTAGGGCGCGGTTTGGTAGATGCGGGCAGCGTCTGCGTACGTCGCTTGAAGAGGGTGTCCCAAGGTTGCGCCAACATCACCGGCCATTCCCGGATGCGCAATGGAATGGTGCCTTGGATACTCTCCGGGAAGAGGCACGCTGTGGAAGGTGGACGTCTGATCTTGCTGGTCATGACTCCCTTCGTAGGTTTGAGAGCCCGAGGCCAGGTCCTTGTTTTCGTAGCTCACGGTAGGTGGAACGCAGGTGAGCTTGAGTCGGACGCAGGCACCGCAGGGCCACGAGTTTGTGGTGGCAGCATCGCATTTGATTTTGCGTCTCCTACAACCCTCACAGGCGCGCATAACTGGGGGGAATGGATGAGCCAGGGCACGTGGCAAATTCAGACATTTAGATTCTTACCCTTGAGGCGCTTGTGGCGATTGTGCTCATCGACAAAGACATAGTCTGGTTTGGGTGTTAGAGTTGAATGGAATTGTTGGTGATGGGAGAAGCGTACTGCGCTGGTTCTCGCGCGGCGCCAGCGAGGGCGGCGCAAAAGGAAAGTTCTGCATCTGTGCGATCTGGGGCAGTAGCGGCCTTGCGGAGGAGTCGCCGGCCATGTCTCAGCGGGCGTGAGGTTGGAAATAGGGACGTGGGCCGAGGCGGATGGGCTGAAGCTTGGTTGGCGCGGAGGAGGCAGGACGGAGGGTGAATTTTCGGCGGAGGATTGCTGAATGCGGGATTTGGCCTTGTCGGTGCAGGCGGCGGGGGCCAATCGGTAAGTGGTGGAGGTGGGTGGGCAAAAGAGTGGCCGAGCAGACGGAGGGGGGACTGGTCAGGTCTGATCACCGCCACGAAGCGGACTCGGAGAAGGCGAGTGTGAGAGAGAAGTTGTAGAAACTAAGTAGGATGTGACGGGAGGGCTGAGCGAGACCGACGGCAAGCGATCCAGGCGCATTGAGATGAAGGGTGGAGCCGTGACGGGGAGCGGAACTTCAGGAGCGCGCAAGCGCCTTGTCCAGCGGCACAGAGAGCAGCAGACGACAGAGAGTATTCAGGTCAACAAGAAAAGAGAGTGGGGAGAGTCAGGCACTTGCTTGGCAACACGCGAGAGGACCTGGACGTGGGCGAGGGGGATGCACGGTGGAAACTCAAACGGCCGCAAGACTGGGGTGCCCTAGAGGTTGCAATCGGTGGCGGTGGCTACAGTCTTTGACATGCCACTACCACTACTTCAACTCCCCGACTCATACCCACTGCTGCGCCGCAACATCAACCTGCCGAGACTTGTAGTCGCCCCACCACCTTTACAATACAATTTCAACTCCAAAATCAAATCATGCATGCGCTTTCTCCCTCCCCCTCCCTCAGCCTTGTCGTTCAACACGCCCACCCGCCGTGAATGCAGGAACGCCAATAGACCGCACAAATGGTAATGACCGACATGGTTCCGCCCCATCACACATGGCTTTCTCCGACCTGAGACGCCCAACCCGATCAACTGCAATGCCATCACACTACTTATACAAGAGATGCTGCTAGCCGACCATGTCAAGTGCCCACCCGTCATCGGCGCCCTCCGCGAACCTCTGAAACGCTTTTTGGCCGATATGGATCTCGACAACGTCAGCCCGAGTACGAGGCCTTTTGGACGAAATGAAGCAAGCGGCTCTTCCCGCCCCGACAACGCAACTCCTCACAATGTTTCCTTTTTGCTGCCATGCGGGTGAAAGAACCACTCGTCCGGCGCCTGCCCAAGAAGAATCATGAAACGGTTCCCGGGGCCTTGGTTCGACGACAGAGCCCTGGCAGGGGAGGGCGCGGCTCGGCGATGGCCGCGTGCCTGGCCTGCAGGGGATCCTCTCTTTATCGACGATCTCGCTCGAGTCAGCCGCGACCGTGGCCGACCGCCTGCCTGTTTCGCGGGGTGCCTATGGCCTGACTAGTAGAACAACAGTCGTCGTCGTCGTCGTCGTCGTCGTCGAGAGAGAAGTTGTATGCGTGCTCTCGACCATGCTGCATCAGCCACTATGCCGCATGTGGTCCTAGCGAAGCGAACGAGGTAACCCTGCGGCGGCAATGCATTGGCAAAAAAGCATGGGGCCATGTGTGTGAAAGTGATCTTCTGACCAGACAGCCGTGTATAACCACCTCCCAAGACGTCTGGGGGCCAACTGTCGTCCAATCACCCCGCCGGTGACGTCTGCTCGAGACATTTGCCGTCGTCGAGGGGGCGAGGGTTGTAGACAACTTCGTCGCTGCTCTTCCCCGCGTCCACAGTCGACGGGAAGCGGTAGCGAAGGGAGATCGTAGGCGTTCGTTGCGCAGCCTGGCGCTGGGCTGTCTCGGCGATTTCGCTGTTTTCTGTGCGATCTGCTACGCTGCTCTGCGCTGTGGGTCAAGAATCAAGCACTTGCCGTTGGGCTGGGTTTCTGCTTTTCCGCCCGCAGGTTGTTCCGATCCGCCGCGCCAAGATCCATGCCTTGCACATCGCCCTCTTTCAATGTTGCTTCGAGACATTAATCTCCAACAACTACACTACCGACCTCCGCAAAATGGATCCCGACAAGGATAATGCGAACCCCACCATCCTGAACCCCTCCGACCTGCCATCGCGACGTCGAGAGTCGACCGTCAAGAAGCGCGAGCGTGCCGGTGTTGGCCTGTTTGACGACCTCATTCCCGACCACTCTTATCTCAACGATCCCTTTGACCAGCCGCTGTCTTTGTCCGACTCTGACAACGATTCCGTCTCTGAAGATATTGATGAGCAGGAAATCTATGGTAAAGCTCGGCCATGTTCGCCCAACAAGTCCGGTCGCTGACGCCTCCATTTCAGATCTCATCTCATCCATCTCAGATCCTGAACACCCTCTGTCTCTAGGCTCACTTGCCGTGGTCAATCTTCCAGACATTCACATTCTTCCCCCTTCTTCCCCCAAGTCTCCCGTCAGCACCGTCGTTGTGGAAATCACCCCAACCATCACTCACTGCTCGCTCGCCACCGTCATTGGCCTGGGTGTGCGGGTGCGTCTGGAGCAGGCCCTACCACCCCGCTTTCGCGTAGATGTTCGGATCAAAAAGGGCACCCACAGCACAGACGAAGCCGTGAACAAGCAACTCGGCGACAAGGAAAGGGTTGCCGCGGCCTTGGAAAACGGTACCCTCATGGGCGTCATTCGCAAGATGCTCTCTACCTGCCAATAACGACTCATGACTACCATGATTTAACGGAAAGCGCGCTGGGATAGGACGAGCAAGCTTTTGCCTGTAGTAGTGCCGAGGGAGCAATAGAGAAGGGGCCTCGCGCGACAAATATAGCAAGAAGTGCAGCGTTATATTGGCAACACACGAAGGATTTGCAAAATAGCTGCCGCGTCTACGTGTCAGTCTTTCCTATTCTGCAAGCCTCTTCCACGTTTGGAACGGCAATTTGTACACACGCCCCTTTGCGTTCCCCTCTCCCGACTTCGTAAGTGCCCCTTTCTCTCTCTTACGCAAGTCTTGTCGACATGCCCCTGTTCAACACCACACATTATCGTCAACACTCTTCTCTCGATGTCTTTTCTTTTGAGCAGATCATCTGCAAGTCATTCAGGGGTCAGCGCCTGGCTGTGTCGCGGACAACGTTACCCGCCTGCTGGAGAGAGCCACAGCAAGCGAAGCGAGAGAGCTCTGCGGCCATGCGGCACTGACACGAAAACAGCCCCTACCGTTGCCGTGCACTGACCGATCGGCGCAACAGTGCCCAACCCTCACGGTCACCAAAGCCATGCACCCTGCCCAGGATCCTTGGGCTAAGCGAGTACGTCGGGAATCTGACAACATGATTCGTTTCACTTCTCGCCTCATGCCCCTCAGGATTGGCAGACAATAAAGTACCTACGGCAAAAACCGGTCTCAAGAGCCCACGACCGCTTCCGACAGAGAGATGGAAAACATCACTAAATCCGAATATGGGGTGACTGTGGGGCCGGCCTGGAGTTTGGGTCACGTCAGGATTCCGATGGCAAGTGGTCGTCCTTCTCACAACTCGCATCTTCAACACCATGTTTGATGTTGTGCGACATTTGGCTTTTGGACGCTGGTTGTCGGAGACGACGGGGGGGGGGATTTTCAAAGACCAAACCCGATTGCAGAAACATCACCGTGCGATCCCCGAACGACGACGTATGCTGAAGAGCGCCAAAACGGCACGTACATCTGGCATCCGCAGGATGTAACGGTGAGCCTTCAACACAGGGCACAGATACAACCTCACGTGTTGTTCTTGAACGCCTGTCCAGACAGGGCAGAGATGTGCGGGCGTCCCGCAACGGCAGAGCCCGAAGCTGGACCACCATCCTCCGTACCTGCTCTAGAACCGCACATCGTCTGGTCTAGCCGCGCGATATGTCGAAAGAGCACAGGCACAAGGGGAACCAAAAATGTCACAAGGCTGCCGCAACAAGCTAGCGAAGCTCCATATGGTTTAATTGACTCTTTTTTGCTTGAACCTGCACAAGCGTGGATTCGTACATTCGTACTGCGATTGTCGCGGGATTTTTCCATCTGTACATCTCTCAATGGCTTGGTTCATCGTTGGGCATCATGTATGCAAGAAGCAGCCACCAACGGAAAATCATTGATGGGCGGCGCTTGACAAGGGCGCCTCTTGTCGTACGTCAACGACAACCAGAGGGCGGTCCAATGGCAACGTTGTGGCTGATGGCTTCCAATCCAAGCATCAATTCCAACGGCCGACAGCCAGCCAGCCAGACCCTGATGGCGGGAAAAACATGGTCGCTTTTTTTCTGGTTCCTATTTCTGTTGGTCGCTCAACTGGGGCCTACCTTGTTCGATTGCACTTCCCTGCTCCAAGGTCGAGAAAACTACTTGTGGCGGAGGGCAACATTTCGCCGGCTTCCATGCCCACCCACCCCCCAAATATGCACCTTCAGCACACCCTATGATTTATAATCGCGTGTCAGCGGTCAGCAGAGGTTATTGAAACATTCGGCTCCACAAGCGGCTGTCGGCCATCCCTGGGATTTTGCGTCATTGGCGCTACCCCTCGTAGGAACGTCGCGTGCTACAAGGGGAAAAAAAAAAAAAAACAATCACCATCTGGGCGACATGGCAATCGCAATCATCAATATCGCCACAACAGCAACAGCCTTCGGAAGAATCGTCTGGAGTGGTATGTGACGCAACAAAAAAGTCCTGCTGGAAACGGCGAGCCTGCGAACCTTGAAAAGTACGATGCAGAAAGGCACGCACGCGCGTAGCGTCCAAAGAATGTCTCAAACCGCACGCCTACATGCTGTCCGTGCAGCCTGGGCAAGCAAAGGAATGGTCCGTTCACCGTCGACAAGCCGAACGGGCCACCTACCGCCCGGCGGTCCCCCGCGGCGGCGGGAGCGTGAGCGGCCGGCGCCAGCCCAGTCTCCCCGACGCGGTCGTCGCGCGTGCGGTGCAGTGGAGAGCTGAGAAGTGAGGAGGAGAGGAAGAAAGAGCATGGAGCGTCCTCAGGCGGGCGGGTGGTTCGTGGTGGCCGGGGAAGAGGCCGAGGCCCTAGCTCTGCCGAACTCGTCCTGGCTGCGCCCATAGATAGCCATATTGGCTCGCTCGTCGGACGTTAACTGGCCATCTAAATCCGCGCGACGACGGAATGCCTCCGCGTTTTGGTGGTCGACGACTCTTTCACCCTGAGCAACGCCGAGATGGCAGGCCATGTGGTGTGTAGGGAACTATGTACTGCTGGGTGTGTTCCTGTTGTTGATGGTGGCATGGCCGAACAATAACCAACCCAGCGTCATGGTGCTGGCGCCCGCCTGCCGCTCCGTGGAGCATGACGAAACCACGGGCTCGGGGCCTGTCATGCTTGTTGGATATATGATGCTTGTTTGCTTGAGCCGTCCCCGTCTTTCTCGCAGTAGCATACGTACGGCGCCCTACAAACTCGGAGCTGTCTCCTGGCCCAGCATTCGATTGCCGGTACAAGTACTCTTTTCCTTGGGTTCCTCCTGGACGAAAACAGGCGGACGGACGGTACTTGGATGTGCAAGCAAGCGCGTAGATCATCCAGCCGTCCGATCCGGGAGTAGTCGACTCGTCCCGCATTGCTCTGCGTATTCTTGCCCAGAATAATCAAACGGAATGGATGGGGCCATCTGATATCACCACCACCGCGCCTAGACTTCCCCTGCCCAACGACGACCGCCAACTCATCCGCCACGAGGCTTTCTCTCTCGAGCATGTCTAGTCGACATGATGGCTGAAATATCTAGCGGAGATAATGCAAAAGCGCCACCAAAGGCGTATGCCACGGCGTCGCTCGCACGTGTCGTCTGTTGGAAGTTTTTCGGGCCACGTTTATGCAGGCCAGGCCGGCAGCATGAACCACGAGCAACACTACCACCACGACTATACTTGCCAGTATAAGCTGCGCGCAGTGGTATCTAGAACCCGCTCACGGTCAAAGCACTCTCGACTCTCTCTTGGCCAGCAAGCCAGCCAGCCACGCAGCCACCCGCCCTCACACCACCCACCTGCCCCTCTCCATGCCCTCGCCGCGTCGTCGTCGACGCCACCATGTGCGGAGAGGGCCGCTGTCCGCCACCCGTCGTCTCACACACACATCCCTCCCTCCTCATCCTTCCATATTCCACGTTCCTTTCCTCCCTTTCCCCGGCCGGCCGGCCGGTCACCACCGACCAATCCACCCTCTCCCATCCACCTACATAGCTTGGGTATCTACAGCCGGCCCACGTTGTCGTTGTTGCCCCCTCGTTCGAACGATGCACCGCACCGGCGGCGCACGGGGACTGATGTACCTTCGGCACCACCCACGCGAGCGAGGGTCCGTCTGTTGTCGCCTAGTGGCTCATTTCGACGCCATGTGCTCCTTGATCTCCCTTGTTCGTTTCTTTCCCCCCTTCCCTACTCCGTCTGTGCCTGCCTGCCTGCCTGTCTGCCCCAACCAAACCCCCCATGTCCATTGAGTGGGGTGGTGGCATGGGCATGGCTTGGTCCAATCGACACACCAATATCTTGGCTGGCTGGCCGGCCGGCCGGCTGCTGAACCTACCTGCCTGCCTGCCTGCCCGGGTCGGGTCGGTTCGAGGGCTTTGCAAGTGCCGAGCAAACGAATGAACGGAGGATGGTGTTGAAGTTTGGCCTCTTGGGGGGGCAGTGAGAGGAGAGAGGAGAGCTGGGCTCGTTTTGCCTCAAGACCGTCTCTCTCCCTCTCTCTCTAACTGCCCTCGCTACCTCGTGCTACACCAGTCTGTCTGGCTGGTTGGCGTGCCATATTGGGGATGTGCTCTCTCCCTCTCCACAGGTCCTAGCCAATTGCTGCATTGCATTGCCCTGTCAGCGGCCCCTGGCTCGACTCAACCGTCGCAGACAGATGAAATGGACGACGGTCTGATTTGCTCGCCGTGCAGCCAGCCGCTCGCTGTATGTACAGTACATATGCACACGCTACGTGGAAGCGGTATTCGCACGCGAGAAGGAGGGATCTACCTTTGCCTACCTACCAGCATGCGGTTCGTCTGATTGTTGATGCACATGGTTGAAACCGTCATTCATGGTACATACAGCAATAGTACAGTACATGCGCCTACATCCTGATCCATGCCGCTCACGCTGCTGCTGCAACAACGAAAGAGACAACAAGCAGGACTTGTGGCGGAACTGGGCCGCAGCCGTTCGTCTGTCTACATGCGCATCTGACTGCTTGTCTGACTCCCTTCCCCTGACACAAAACTTACAGCACCTAGTAACAAGCATCATCGCCACGTGCCAGCCTCGCCGCCTCGCCGCCTTACATGCATGCATGTATGCATGCATCTGTATGTACTGTTCGTTTGCCATCACCGTCACTTTGACGCAATTCGCTCGCTCGCCCGCTTTGCCCCCAATGTAACCCACGCGCGAGAAGCGGCTGGGTGTGTATGTAGTTGGACCTCGTGGTGGCTGATTGGCTTGATTGATTGCTTTTGCTCACTACGTACATGCTCCACGAGAAGATAGGAGGTCTAGCCTTGACTTGCCTGGTCTGGCACCCCTGGCTGTTGATGATATAGTAGTGATATGGTGATGGCGTGTGGGAGATGGCGGCTCATCTTTTATGCGTGGTTTGGAGTCCCCTGGCAGGTCCGAGTACCTACACAGCACAGCGGGCGCAGACCGTAATCAGGAACACGCACCTACTGCTGCTGCTGCTGCTGCTGCTGCTGCTGCTGTCGTCCAACAAAATTCAAAATCACTCGCTTGCTAGCTTGTAATAGCTGATGGGAGGGAAAGGGAGAAGGTCAAATGCAATGCCGTCCATCCCCCTACTACGACCCAGCATCTTCATCTTCATCTTCACCACCACCACCACCACCACCACCACCACGACAAAGACGGCAAGAAAATAACAACGTCAAGAAAGAACTGGCCTTCCTGCGGGAGTTTGGACGATCAATGTATCCAAGAGACCGCCTCACAAGAGGATGCTTCGGCTACCAAAAGCAACCCCCCCGAAACCTACATCGAGTCACTTGAAAAGTACCTGTAACTTATCCCACATGTCATCCCCACGACAGCGCGCTAACACAGCCAGTCCTCCGCTGCTTTAATCTGAGCGACGCCATGGTCTTACAGAACCTCCAAGTCTGCGGCCTCATCAACTGGCACTGCTGCCCCATTCGCCCCCTGTTCCTCCAAGGCGGCAGGCATCCTAGATATCCTGCGCAGCAATAAATGCCATGAATGCGAGTCTGTCAAAGAGCCGCCTACATTGCTCCGCCAACTTTGAACAGTGTGCCCCGATCATGTCCACCCCCGACTTCTGGCTCGACGACCGCCACTTCGGCGCATTCGCAGACTTAAGTTCCTCGAACGCGAGATACATCGCCACTACGTCATGACGACGCGAAGAGGTGAATCCGGACCTCGCCAGGCGCGCCACGGCGGTGCCCGCGGGCGAGCTGCGCCGCGACCTCTTCCGCAACGCCGCTCACCCCTGGTTTGGCGACGGCAACGACCTCGCCTTCTACATGACGGAGACGCGCCGCTGCTGGGACGCGCTCACCGACGCCAAAAGACGCGGCGACGGCGGCGGCGGCGGCTGCCCCATCTCCTTCTCGGACGACGAGGTCCAAGCCATCACCGACACGTGGGACAAGCGGCGCGCCGTCCGCGCCCGCTTCGACGAGCTTGACATCACCGCCGACACGGAGACCAGATCCCGCGATTCTCGCTTGGACACGGTCATCGCGCAGTGGAAGGCCGAAGAGGTCGAGGCGGCGGCCGCGGTGTCGGAAGAGGAACGGCGCCTGGTCGAGGAGCAGTGGGCTTTTGACGACCACGACGAGGACGCGGAGGCGTGAGATGCCCGACTTGAGCTCTTGGTTGCTTGATGGGAAGAGGTGAGTGACCTCCTTTGTCGCTTGGCTGCTCGCAGTGCGGAGGTCTGCAAGCATGTGGTTTGTTCAGATGCGTGGTGCGCCCAAAGCACAGCACACCAACTCCCCTCTCGAAAGTTCGCTGTGGTCAGTGTGTTGTACAGGGGGGTAAGTGTGCGGTAGTAGACCCCCTGAAAGCATATGCTCCACTCTCAGAACAGCTAGATTCGAAAAATTCAACCAACTCTACTCTCAAACATCTAGCCACCCACAGCAAGGAAAGATGGGTCTGTGTGGCAACAAACCAAAAAAAAAAAATTCCTGCAGCTCTATTATTCCCTTCAAGCAACGATGCAGTGTTCATGAAAGCTGACAGCCGACTCCCTGACCGGTTCCAGCAAAGTGTCTCTTCTGCGTAGAACAACCGGAAAGATTTGGCGTGAAAACTTTTTTGAGTAGACTACCACATCTCATAAATCGTCCAGGAATCGGATAGAAAGCAAGCTTTTTGTTTTGTTTTGCAGCGCCTGAGAGTGCTGCGCATTCAGCAAGCGGTTTCTCATAAGAGACATGGGTAGAGGTAGCTAAAGGTCTGACGCCGCCAATGAAGCAAAAAAGTATTCCTCCTGCCGTAGGAGGAACGAACTTAGGAAGGAAGGACTAAGGAGTCTCCTGGTTTTCAATTCTTGATTTTTTGAGTTTTCGAGCACCACCTCACACGGCCTCGATGGTCTTTAAACATCGTTTGCTGGGGCGCTTGTAGAAGTTCTTTCCTCTGATTCGGGGGGTTTTGGGAGGACTTCTTCTGTCTACACATTCCCCGACTGTCACTGGGTCCTTCCTCTTTTGACGGCACGGCACGACCGGGCCGCTTCAACCATTCGCGCTGCCTGGGCTTGGATTCAACTAAACGTTTCTTTGGACGCGAGATGTTGAGATTTGAGAGAGAAAAAATCGATGATGGTGGGCAAAATTCGTTTTGGCAACAGAGAGAAGATGGATGTTGACGCAGAAAGAAAACAATGGCGACTCGGCTCCCCAAGACAGAGAAGAGCGCAGGGACGTGTACGTGTACGGTGGGTGGGTGTACCCGAATAATGCTACAAAGCGAATCAATCCAGCTCGAAGAAACACCACCGATGATGAGCTCAAAACACCCCAACAAGTCTCGCAGCTGCGCGCGCGGCAGGCACTTGAATGCTTCCCAAAACGTAAAACACCATGGGCGGCGACAAGAGAGGGATTGATTGCCCAACAACTCCCGAGACTTTCGTTTTTTTTTTTCTTTTGCCAAGCAAGTCAGGATGCATGGAGATGGGGAGGGAGTGTTCAAGCACCCGACGCCGTGGAGATGGAACGGATGATGTTTTGGTCTTGAAGGGTAGTTGCGAGGAGCGTTCGAGTGCTTGCCGACGGCTTGCAGATATGAGTACAAGGAGCGAGCGAGCGAGCAACCACACGACAAGGGACAAGATGCTACAGAAAACGTAGTAGACCAAGAGACTTGCATTTTAATCACCATCGCGTCTTTCTCCTTCGCACTTTTTGAAAGCCAACTCGCCGACACTTGCGCCGTGAGAGTAGGTAGTCGACTCCTTCTCAAATCAAAAGACTTTCAACAACGACGAACAGCAGCAGCAAAGACGACCCAGGGTGCATGTTATCAAAGCCATCATCGTTAACCATTTTTTGGAGCCCGTAATGCACCCGCATGTCTAGAAGAAAGAAGCAACAAGCTCGTGTAGTAGAGGAAAAAAGTAAACCCAGGAAAACCCCCCGCTGCCATCTTGCTCCAACCAATCCACTTTCGTCCGGGATATCAAATTTACCTGGTGGAGAAAGCCTTGGTGACGGTCCTCTTGAGGGCGAGCTCCTTCTTGCGGAGCTCCTCGGCGGAGGTGTCCTCAACCTCGAGCTGGGCCATGGCGTCCGACAGGGCCGACTCGATCTTCTCCTTCTGGCCGCGCTTGAGCTTCATCGAGGTGCCGGGGTCCGAGATCATCTCCTCGACACGGGAGATGTAGGACTCGAGCTGCTGCCTCGACTCGTGGCGCTTGCTGAAAGCCTCGTCGCTCGACTTGAACTTCTGGGCGTCTGCGAGGCTGTCAGTGCCTTCTTCTTTCAAACTGGTTCAGATTTTGACTTACCGTCGATCATCTGCTCAATCTCAGTGGAGGAGAGCTTGCCAACGGAGTTGGAGATGGTGATGTTGGCGCTGCGGCCAGAGGTCTTCTCGGTGGCGGTGACCTTGAGGATACCGTTGACGTCGACCTCGAAGACGACCTCGAGGACGGCCTCGCCAGCCTTCATGGGAGGGATGGGAGCAAGGGTGAATTCACCGAGGGAGGTGTTGTCCGAGCAGTTGACACGCTCACCCTGGAAGACGGGGAACTGGACAGTCTGCTGGTTGTCGGCAACAGTGGTGAAAGTCCTAAAGTACGAATTAGTCTCTGATGCTTATGGAGGAAGAAAAATAACTTGCCTCTTCTTCAACGTGGGCACAGTGTTTCCACGGGGAACGACGGGAGCGAAGATGTTGCCCTCCATGGCGACACCCAGGGAGAGGGGAACGACATCGAGAAGCAGGAGGTCAGCAGTGTCGGCCGAGGTGGCCTTGCCGGAGAGGATACCGGCCTGGACGGCGGCACCGTAGGCGACGGCCTCGTCGGGGTTGATGCTCTTCTCGAGCTTCTTGCCGTTGAAGAAGTCGCTGAGGAGCTTCTGGATCTTGGGGATACGGGTGGAGCCACCGACGAGGACAATCTCGTCGACCTTGGACTTGTCGAGCGAGGCGTCTTTAAGGACCTGCTCGACGGGGGCAATGGTGCCGGTGAAGGCCTTCTGGTTGAGCTCCTCGAAACGAGCACGGGTGATGTTGGCGTTGAAGTCCTCGCCGTCGAAGAGCGAGTCAATCTCGACGGTGGTCTGGGTGGCGTTGGAAAGGGTACGCTTGGCACGCTCGCAAGCAGTCCGGAGACGACGGAGGGCACGGGCGTCGCCCGAAATGTCCTTCTTGGTCTTGCGCTGGAACTCCTTCTTGAAGTGCTCAAGGAGGTTGGTGTCAAAGTCCTGACCACCAAGGTGAGTGTCACCAGCGGTGGCCTTGACGGTGAAGACACCGCCCTGGATGTGGAGGAGGGACACATCGAAAGTACCACCACCAAGGTCGTAGATGAGGACGTTCCTCTCCTTCTCAGACTTGCCGGAGCCAAGACCGTAGGCAATGGCGGCAGCGGTGGGCTCGTTGATGATACGGAGGACGTTGAGGCCGGCAATGGCACCGGCGTCCTTGGTAGCCTGACGCTGGTTGTCGTTGAAGTAGGCGGGGACGGTGATGACGGCCTTCTCGACCTTCTTGGCCAGCTTGGTCTCGGCGACCTCCTTCATCTGCGTGGGTGTAAGCAGGCGCCCAATTGCCCTCCAAAACAGAATTTTCGCGTACCTTGCCAAGGACCATGGCGGAAATCTCCTGGGGAGAGAAGGTCTTGGTCTCGTTGAGATACTCGACCTGGACCATGGGGCTGCCGTCGTGGTCGACGACCTTGAAGGGCCAGGACTCAATGTCCTTCTTGACAATCTCATCGTCGTAGCGGCGACCAATGAGACGCCTGCAAATCGTCAGATCATGGCCACCACGCATCAAATTTTTTAGCCTTACTTGACGTCGAAGACGGTGTTGGCGGGGTTCATGGCAGCCTGGTTCTTGGCCGCCTCGCCGATGAGACGCTCCTCGGGAGTGAACGAGACATAGGAGGGAGTGGTGAAGCTACCCTGCTCGTTGGCGACTGAAAAAATTTGTAAATGAGTATGGCGGTCGTTAGAAGGTAGAGGACGAGGCGGAACGTACTAATCTCAACGTTGTTACCCTCGTAGTTGGCAACGCAGGAGTAGGTGGTGCCTGCGCGTGAGCTCGTCAGCTTTTTCGATCGATTCAAAGGGCGGCGGCGGGAACAATTGAGACGTACCAAGATCGATACCGATCGCACCGTCGTAGACTTCGTCACTCATGATGGCTGGAGGATTTTTTGGGGTGTGGAGGTTGAGGAGGTGAGGAAGAAGGGTTTCCGGCGCGGCTAAGAACTTTTGTGCTCGCGCGAAACGAAATTTTGCCTGTCTTAGCTAAGGCGATCGCGGGCCGTCTCTTATCCCTGCACAGGCGCTTTGTTTACCGCCCACCAAAGCTTTCACGTGCCCCCACCTTCCCTCGCCTACCACCTTGACTAGCGCCAACGGCCATTGAAACACTTTTTCAATCTCATGCTCATTTTGATACCGAAGCTGTATGCTCCTAAGCTGTCCCTTTCTACGTCATGCCGCTCCGTCCAGCAACCCACCACCTCATCAATTCAGATCATCAACGAAGAAGAAAAGGCTTGCATCAAAGGTAATCAAGGCAAAACACCGCCGCTATGGACCAGTCCCAAACGCCAGGCTGCTCTCACGACTGCTTTCAACGCTGGGCACGCAAAAGGAAAAAAACTCCCCAGCCAACGACATTATTCTTTTTTGTTTGCAAAGACGACTAAACAGTTTCCCGTGGACCCTTCCTTCTCACTCGCTCGGGCTCGGCTTCGGCTTGCCCAGCTTCAACTTGAGCTTGAAACCGCCCGGCGCCTTTGCTTCGCCACTCGGCGTTCCTGCTGGAGGACTACTTGCCGGCGGGCTCATGGCAGGCGTTGTGCTCGGTGTTGCACCTTGACCTGGAGCATGGTTCATAGGCCGAGGCGCCGGCGGTGGAGGTATTGAGAGCATGGGACGCGCGCTGCCCTCCTTCTTTATTTCCTTGGTCTCACTGTGTGCCTTTGGAATCTTTGGTGGTCGGGAACTCGGGTCCTGGAGAACTTTGTGCATCTTGTGCTCCTTTGGCTTGGTCACCTTGTGCGAGTTGGAAATGTGCGGCTTGGGTCCAGGCATGGATCTTGGCCGAGGCGGTCTCGAGATGATGCTCACAAGTCGGTCCCGTGGAACTTTTAGCTTCACTATGAGCCTCGGAGCCTTCTTCTTGGGCTTCTCTTCAGAAACGGGGATAGAGGTGGGAGTAGGTGCCCTAGAGCCGCTAGGTGTCGGCCCTCGGATGACTGGTGTGGTTGGTTTGACAAAGGGCGAGGAAGGTCTTTGCAGTGGTTTAGGCGTAGAAGACTTGACGATAGGGCTAGGATGGGAGGAGCTCGGTTTCATGCCAAAGCTCGACGGCCTTGATGCAGAAACAGGCGTCGAAGACTTGAAGCCCGAGCTGGAGCTGGCAGGAGGTCTGACAGGCGGTCCAGAAGTCGCAGCGGGCGATGAGACGCTGATAGACTTTGGCTTGTGGGAGTTTGAAAAGTTGAGTTTGAGGCCCGTCGAGCTCCCAGACTTGTGGAGGTGGGGTGGAGCGACCTGGTGACGCTTGTTGGGCTCGTCCGAGATGGATGGTCTCTTGCGCTTCTCCGCCAGTTTCTGTGCAATGATGGGTGCCTGCTCTTCCCTGATCTTGCTGAGCGGCTTGGTGCGCCGGTGCGAGTTGCGGAAGAAGCGCAGCTTGGCGTTGCCAATCTTTTGCACGCTCCAGTAAAACGGATACGTGATTTGGACTGGCAGGGACGCCTTGGGCTCGTAAATCAGAGAACAAATCTCGAGCAGCTGGCCCCATTCCCTCAATCCCACACGAGGGGATTTGAGTGCCAGAAGCAGCTGTTCTTGGAGGACCTTGTTTTCTGCAAGCTCCGCCTTCAAAGCCTTCTTGGCACCCTCGAGGGTTTGCGTCCTCTCAATCATTGCAGCTCTCGATTCGGTCGACGTTTCTTGTTCAATGACCAGGCCGCCGACTTCGTGTGATGCAGACTCATCCTTGTCCTTGACTCCGATGGCGATGCGCCCAAGACCACGCCCAACAATAAAGTGGAGCTGCTCCCTAAAGTACGGCGACGGATCATACGCCAACAAGAAGATGATGAGGCGGAGTATGCCACCCTGTTTAAGCATGTTGGCGTCGACCAGACATTGCAGAGCCTTGAGGCGCACAAGATCCGAGGCCATGGGATTCGTGTAGTGCAGAAACTCTAAAACTCCTCCTTTGACGATGCCCGTCTGCGTAAGTATTCGATGACACTCAAGCGCTGTGACGGTTATAATGTTGTGATATGAAGGTATCCACTCGTCGAGACGGCAGTGACGCTTAATCTCATCGAGAGCATCTTTTTGGAACTCGTGGTCGTCTTGCTCATCATCGTCAAAGTCGAAGCTGATCGAGTTTGTATCCTGGTAAGTCAGCTGCTCCGCAAGGCAAGCAAGCAGGGTTGCGATGTAGTGGCAATCCGAGAACTGGAGTCAAAGTCAGTGGATGAGACTAGACGGAAGCAATTGATAACATACAGCATTGTGTGAATTGTCGTTGAACTTGAGCTTGTCAAGAATCCACCTTTTCGCTCTCATGAGGCCTTGTCCGTTGGGCTCGCGTACTTTGGCGATGGCCCTTGGGATAGCGCATTGCACCAGATACTGACTGCGGTCGGAAAAGTCATTGGAGCGCACCATTGCGGATCCCGGCAGACAAAACATGTCTTGAAAGGCTTTCTCGAGATGAGTAAGGCCAATCCAGTTGAGATCGACGTCCTCGGCGCGAGCCTTGGCGCAGTTGGCGAGAGCCTCTGCTGCCAAAGTGCGGATGCCGTGGAAATAACGGCGGTCCATAAGGGTTCGTGCAAAGACTGTTGAGAGCAACTTGGTGGGCTTTTGTTGCGACAGATACTGCAAAGCTTCGGCCTGCGCCACAACGTCTGGGTCCTGCTGCAATTGCGCAACCCACATCCAGACTGGCTGACTGAAGGTGACCTTGCCGATCCACTCGAAGTCGGCGTCGACTCGAATCCACTCAAACTGTTCAGTGCTCATGATTTCTTCCTCTTCCTTAGACCATTCCTCGAAGCCCCATTCTTGGATGTCCTGGTCAGAGTCCAAAACGTCACCCAAACAGTAGAGGGGTATCTCGTCTGGAATATCGCCGTCTCCATTGAGGTCGATTCCAGCTGCTGCGGCGGCCCTTTCTTTCTGACGGCGGTTGCGTTTTAACCGAGTGTACTTGGTGTTGTAGGTTGCGTCAAATCTCGTGGTGACATCGTTTATGGGAACGATGTGATCATACGGAGTTCCATCTGCTTCGTGAACTGTAAAAGTCATGGATCCAGTGAAGAGTCGGTTGGCTTTTTTGGTGGTCATGCCGGCATTGCGCTCCTTGATGTCTTTCAGAAAGGAGCCAGGGTCCAGGTCGCGTCCCGTCTCACCCAAGTCGCTGCGGTCACCCTGGGTCTGCCTAATGGCAAGCTCGATGACAGACTTTTTCTTGTTGAATCTTTGAGTGACGTAGAAATGAGGGCAGCCAGCCCCGTACACCCATTGCTTCCAGAAATCAGGAATCGGCTTGCTCTCAAGATACTTGTCGACGATTCCCGTAAAGTCTTCCGTGGAAATCAAGCCGTTGGCAAGCTTGCCGGTCTTGGCGTACAGTAGAACCTTGTAAATGACTTTGGTCATTCCCAACTTGGCCATTCTCTTGATCTTCTGATTCAAGATGAACATGACAAGCGGTGCCTTCATTTCCATGAATTCGATTTCCGAGGGGTGGAGCGCCAAGTATTCTCCGAGGACTTGGAGGGATGGGCGATTGACATCAAGTTCGACAATACGGTCTGCCATTTGCTTCATACGCAATCGGTGTTCGTTGCGTCCGCACAACAGTTCCATAAAGTCGTCGGCCATGAAGTGTGATGTGGCATAAATCACCCACCAGTCCTGGGGACCTTTGGGCAAGACGTTGACTCCGATCCATTGGCTGGCTAGAGCATGCACTAGTTTGTGTGTAACCGGGAGGATAGGATCCAGCACATCCTCGGGATAAAGGAGCGAGTTGCGGCAGAGGGTGACGGATGCGCCATGTGCAACTTCCTGAGGCAGGTCGTCGACAAAGACGAGTTTGTAGCTAGTAAACGGGTAGGAGATGTAAGTCTTACTGAAATGGTCGGTAGCCTAGGAAAAATTAGCTTGATGCTCTACCAGGTCTTTCTGGGGTCTTGCCTTTGGCAGCGGCATGCACGTGTTCCTGACCTCGTCGCCCCTTCCGGGAAGGCAGAAGCCATGAACACGGATTGCCGCTTGTCCCATCATCTCGTCGTCGTCGCTCTCGCGCAAATCTGACAGGTCGACGTGCTCGAAAGGACCGACGGCGAGAGCAACATGCTGAGCCGCGACGGCACTTTCACACTTGAAAGTTACGGTTTTGCGCGAAGGGTCCTTTGGATCGACGATCTGGTTGACCGTCAGAATTGTTCTTCAAATTATTAGCACATCTACCTACATCATCGGTCAAGTCACCAGAGCAAATGACGGATATCTCCAACGTCTTGTCTTCTTCCGATAGGCTATTGCAGTCGTGGTCGCCGTCGGACATTGGGACATCAGTTTCGGCAGATGAGCTTTTGGCGCCGTTTGTGAGCGTCCCATTGGACAAATGGCCGTTGACGCCATTCTTGGTCGGCTGATCAGCCTTCCGGAAGATGTCTCCAACTGTCCTCGGGCATTTGACTGAAATGTCCCACGGGCAGCGCGTGGTGCCATCATCTATACAAGGGAACAAGCAGGAAGCCGTGCCGGGAAACTGAGAGTTTCGCGTGTACACGTGCGGGTATCTTGGGTCGTTGTCTTCCACTCCAACGAAATGTAGACCGTCCCGGAAGTGTTTGATCTCATAGCGAATGACGACTTTAAGTGGCGCAAAGACTACGCCTCCATCATCCGCCGATTTCAGTGCCGTCGAGTTGTTCAAAAATCCTCCGAATCCATCCCCAGAAAACGGGTCTTGCTCTCTTATCCGCACTCCACGCGGTATGTGCACAACCAAGTCGTCGTCAGCGTAGCCGTCGAGTTCTTCCTCCACCTTTCGACGCAGAGCGGCGTGATGGTGAACCGTGCTCTTCGATGACAAGTAAATGTGAGAGTGAGGGTCGTCGTGTTCCCAGATGGCGTCCTTGTCGTTTACGGTGACGCGAAGGATACGGGCTTGCCGACAATTGAGTCGAATGTGGTCGAGATCCCGAGAGAGCGGCTGCACGTTGACGAGAGCTTCGCCACGTACAGAGCGCCCAAGAAAGTCGATGTCCAGGTCGACCTTGACGCTATCGACAGAGAAACCGTGACCGGGCGCCGAAACGTCGGTGGCCGTGGCCGAGGAAGGGATTTCGAATGGACCAGGCATTTTGCCGTCGCAGGTATTAACCCGTGATCCAAAGCACGATTGCTGCTCTACTCATCGCCGGATCGAGTGCGCATGCGGAGAGGTGGTGTTGTAGAGGTCGCGAGATTCCAAGGCGCGCTCGTGGTCGGCAAGCGCAAGCGCAGCTGGCACGACGGTTACTCGAGGTCGGCGATATGCGGGCGGGTCTGCCGTGAGCGCGCCGTTGGAGGTGAAGAGGTTGTTGGTGGAGGGGAGGCGGGTCGGTGGGCGTGGATGGGTTTGTCGCAAGCTGGACCTCTGCCGTTCACCTCCAGTCGCCCACGACCGCGCGGGCTGCAGTGACGCGCGAAGTAGAGACCGAGGATCTGCCGGCTTGGCAGATCTTAGCCGAAGGTATCCCGACACAACTTGTGGTCATTGGAGATGCGGAGCAAAATGAAAAGCCAATCTTTGAATCACAAAGGTTGACCTCCCGCGTACGTTCAGAGTTTTCTCTCAGATCACATGGTTCTCTAATCTTCAAGCAATTCAATAGCCATGACTACTACCTCTGCCGGCATTGTAATGTACAGCACCAGCCTTCTGAACGCACAAGTTGAACCATGGTAGCCATCGGGCACCACGTTATGATCTGCCAGAGCAGACACTGCTTTACTCATTGAACGCCGGGCCCCAGCCTTGATATCACCCCGCAGCAAACCGATTGTGATGGAACGCCATGTCAATGAATGCCGATGCCGTGGATAGATTATAGCCCCTGCGTCTGCTTCGCCCTCTTCGTCTCTCGCGTGCTCTCTGTGTCCTCATGCGCTCGTCTCTTTTGTTCCTCTGTTCCGGCTTCTCTTGCGGCTCTCCTCTTTCGCCGTTTTTCTCTTTCAAGAGCGGCAAGAGCTTCTGGTGTGATGAAGTCGTCTGGCAATGAGAATTCCTGCTCTACAAGCTCTGGTATTGGTTGGCCAAATGCGGTGATGTTGCGCCCGTGCCTCTGCTGGCCAAGGGCAGCTGCCCGCAAATGTGGCTTCGAGTAAAAAGATGTAAATGGTCTTTCGGGTGACGGTTCCCTGAATATCCATCTTTGGACCGGCGCTGGAGGTGGCTTCGGTTTGCTGGCACTCGAACCGCTTGCAGATATAGCCTCTTGCTGCAACTGTCGCGCAGCGCCGGCATCTTCATCGCTCGAGTCTGGTGCCTCTTCGTCTTCGGCCTCGTCATCTTCGTCCTTGGCCTGCTGGGCCTGTTCCTTCTCCATTCTCAGCCGCTTTTCTTCTTCTTTCCAGACCCGGAACTTGTCCACGAGCGCCCTGACCTCGGCGATGAAGTAATCGCGTTTGGGTTCGTATTCCTTCTTTTCAGAATCCGTGATGCCAGTGACCCCCATGACTTTGAGCCAGTCATGACCGAGAAGCCCGTCAAGCAGCCGCTCCAGCTGCACCTTTTCGTGCATTGCTCTTTCTTTCTCAATGTTTCGGAGTTGCTTCTCCTTGCGCTCAGCCCGACGGTGTGCCTTGAAGAAGACATCGTCACCGAGGGGGTCACTTGTTATGTGGTGAGGAGTGTGCCGAACTATTGTGGAAAAGTCGACAGATTGTATGCCGCTATTGACCTGAGCAACGGGCCTGTAGCCGTTGAGCGTCCGACGTTCGGTTGTGGTATTGAGCAGCGAGGAGCGGCGCTTTGCGGTTGGAGAAGGTTGTCTCGTAGAAGATTGAATTGAGTAGGTTTCGTTCAGCGGCTCATCTATTATCTGAATTCGCGCGTCGAGGTCGAGAAAATCTGCTCCACGTCAGCGGCGCCATGAACAACAACATCCCTTGAGAGACGTACCTGTCTTCCTTTCTGTGCCCGAAATGACCTCGTCATAATTTGGAAAGTAGATTGCCAGGTCGCTCTTTAAACGTGAACCCCCGTCATGACTTCTCAGTGAACGCTTGTCCTGGGACTGAGCGCTGGCAGGCCCAGGCGCGGGCACGACGCGCTGTTCGGGCCTGGGGGTGGCGACGGCCGAAGGAATTTGGCCATAGGCGACATTGAGCGAGGATTGCACGCCGTTTGTAGCTTGTGGCAGGGCACTATGGGGTTGTGTGACTGTGACTTCGGTCGGAGGTCTCGGGTGGTCAGAGTTGGCGATCGGGGTGGCGCGCTTTCCTCGCGACAGGCCTTGATTGCCCGTTGCCGAGCGGGGGTCGGGCGGCGGATTCAGCTTCGAGTCGTGGAGGGAGGGAGATGAGTTGTCGGCGAGGGTTGCGGTCGGGGCGCTTGCGGTTGTTGATGGCGCGTCTTGGTGGGAAGCAGACGCGGGTGCGGCGGTGATGGAAGGGTGGTGGTGAGTCTCGTTTGACTTGTCGGTCGCGGTATTTTTAGGACCTCGACGTGTGAAGCGCCCACTTGAGGAGCGGTTCAATGGTCGCGAGGAGCTGACCATTGTTCACTTGGCTCCCCAAGGTCATCTTTTTGTTGCCTTTGTCTCGGGGATTCCGTTCTTGATGGACGTTGGAGAAGCTTGCGAGCTCGGGCGTACCGCGATCGTGTTAGGGGACCCTTCTGAGTTTGGTCGTGGCTGTAGGCGAAGGGAAAGCCTTCTGCGTGTCGCAAGGGCTGGCAGCATCATTCACTCTGTTCACTTCGCTGTCGCATGCACAATTACGACAGAGCAAGCCAAAAAGAAGACTCTGTTTAGCCGTCTGCCTTGTAGTTCGTCCAGCTGGCCTCGACTTTGTAGCGTCCGGCCGAGGTTCAAGGGTTTGAAGAACGCAAAAGGTCCCACCATTTCTCCAACCTATGCAGTCCTCGACAACTCTTGATTGATGCTTGCTCTCATGTTTCTTTGGGTGCATCAGTTGAGAATAGGTCGGCTTGGTTATTGCGCCCATCCAGCCTTGCTTTGCAACGGCATCCAACTGTTTGAATCCCGTTAATTCCTGCAGACATGAACAGCTCAGCAAGACAGGCTACTTTGTCAAGATATTCAGGACTATCCAACTGCCCTCGTGTGCCAGCGCTACGATCATTACCGATAAGACATTACGACCTTGTGACCAGCGGCTATGCAAGAGGGACCAAATGGTACGTTGCTATGGAAAAAGAAACTCCTTGAGAACGGGAGATGCTGAAAATTCGGGGTTCAACAAGACGCAACTGCGAGACATTAAGAGGTTGGCCCAGGGTACACAACACCAAGCAGCTACTTACTTGAGAAAGTAAGAAAGACCGGCTTTTCGTCTCTCCAGGAACCGCGGCCGGAATCTTGCTGCGCAGGGTTTGTTAGTGTGTGTTGAAACCGCAGAGGCTGCGGACATGGTGCCGTACAAACGAAGCTCTTGGGCGGAAGCTCGGGCAGGGCAGCTTCAGCATGGGGAAACGTCTGCGCTAGACGCTGCCGCAAATCGTCAAACTCGGAGTAGCTATGTATGTCGATTTAGGCTATGCCATGACCCAAGTCGGGACGGGATGCGGCGTACCGTTTCCTTATCTTCATAGGACCGCCCTGTCGCGACATCAGCAACCGTGGATGGGCCACGACACCACCCACCAGACGTACATTCAGCGTTTGGACAGTGCAGTTCCAAACGACATAGTCGCCCATGCCCGGCACGTTGCCGCTGACGATGACGTATTCATCTATCGAGACGGACCGTGCCCATAGAGCTCTACTCTGGTCAGAGTTTTCGACGGTATGATCCTCGAGCCGGATCGGATCCGGCCTGTCGACCTCAGAGGAAGCATGACTTGCGACCGAAGTGGCGCGCTTGCGACTCTGCCAGTATGGCGGAACTAAGTCTTGGGGTTGGGCGGCATCCGGGGTCGAGTTGTGGCCGTTAGGCGTGGAGTGGGCAGGAGTGTCATCCATCCATCTAGCCTGCTCCTGGGGACCAGGGGTAGGAAGACAAATCCGGAGAACAGGCAAGGGGGTGTGAGGATGCTGTCTGGGGCGAACAGCGATGTGGCACGCAGATGGATGAGGTGCATTGAATGCTAGATGGGAAAAAGAAAGGCACAGCCACACGTGATCCACCCTGTTCCCTCTACCGATGACATGCAGCAGCGCGCCGACGGCCGCAAAGCTGTCCGAGCAACTCACAGAAGCTAGAGTTTATGCTTATTCCCCGCCGGAAGAAGTGTAAAGTGGGAATGCCATTAGGTTGTTGCCGCGGCGGTCAGACCCGTCCGTCTCACGCAGACGCAACTCCTACAGACAGACGACAGTCGTCACCGAGGTAGGTTCTCCTCACAGAGAGACAAAGACACCCTTTTGGTCCAGTGGCGGCTATTGTATCCCAACCTGCACTGCTTAGGTTCCCCATTACGAGCAGTGCGTGATGTTCTCCCCAAGGGTTTCTGCACCCGCCGCCTTTTGGTCCTCTCGCCATCCAATGGAGCACGGATGAGGGGTTACTTCCTGGTCCACTCGCCTGTATCGGCCTGGCATGGCGAACACGATAGAGACCGTGGTGTTGATATCAGCCGCACGCACAATATTCACGCCACCGACCCAGCGCAGCAGCATGGGCGCTCGCCACCAACGCCGGGGCAGCCATGGAGCGCTGAATACGGTACGTGTAGTAGTGGATTTGGAGCACATGACAACAACGGCGGTGTCGAGGAGGCTGGTCCTGGCGGCGGGCGTTTGCTTTGGTTTGCTGGAGCTGGCGGAGACCCTTTGCCTAGCCGCATGCACCACGCCGAACATCACAGTCCGCATCGTGTACCACCAGCTCGACGTCCGGATGGATCAGCAGCCGCATGGCCTGAAGAGCACCATTGGGGCCCAGCCATTGGCCGCCGACCCTGGGTAACCATCTTTGGCAAGGGTGCTCTGGTGTGGCTCCATCCTGCCGACTGCCCGGTGCTTGCGGAGTCGACCTTTTGATAAGACCAATGACATTGGTGGCATGAATCCTCTAGCATCGTCGAAGCTACTACCTATCTCGTGCTTGCTTGGGCACTGGCCTCACTCCTTCCCGCGCCCTTTTTTAAATAAATCCCCCCTCTTTGCCAGTTTGCGCCAGCGAAGTGCTCTCGTTTCTCAATTCCTCCTTCTTGACCTCTCATTTCGATCTTCTTGCACCTCTCAATCCAGGTAACATTCCTCAAGCCCACAACATTCCTGACAGACCCATCAAAAACTCGTCCTGACACCTTTTTTCCACAGACAAGAAAAAAATCCCCAGTCCGACACAATGCGCTTCTTCTCTACCCTTGCTCTGGTTGCGACCATCTCGCGCCTCTCCTCGACCCAGCAAATCGATCCCGACTCCGTCTCCAGCTCCACTCGCGGTAAGCCGGCATGACCCTTCTACGTATGCACTTCCAAGCTGACATTTGCAAGACCAATGGTGCACCTCGCAGAAATCCCAATGCCCTCTCATCTGCCTGCAAGTCTACGAGAACACGACGACCGGCTCCGACCCCGAGCAGAATGACTGCGACGCAGTAAGTCCAGAAATATCCCCACAACCAAACAAGGATCGTCTAACGCTCTTGGACCAGGACACCCTCGATTACTCTTGCGTTTGCGCCAACGGCGCCTCGCCCAACGTCAGCGAGTACAGTCTGACGATTCCCTACTTCGAGTGCACCGAGTACAACAACCAGTGCGTGGCCAATTGCGCGAGCGGCAACAACCAGTGCGCCAGCGACTGCCGCACCAAGCACCCCTGCGGTGCGCAGAGCCCCAAGCGCTACAACATCACGACCACCACCAGCTCGTCCATTGCCAGCGCCACGGCGTCGTCCACCGGCGGCGGCTCCCAATACGGCAGCTTCGACTCCCAGGGAGACGGCAAGAGCGCTGGTGCCCTGGCCGTCGACTTTGGCGCCAGCTACGGCCTGGCCGTCATGGTCGCTGGCCTGTTTGGTGGCTTTGCCCTGGTGCTCTGAGCGAGGCCTCGGCTTCTTCATGTTGTTTGTTGTCCAGACGCGTTGCGGCATTCTGGAGCAAGGCGTTACGGCATCAGGATCTTTTTCTTCTTTTCTCTCTGTCATTTTCTCCGCACATGACGAGTTACAAGCATGAAGGCAAGGCATATTTGTACGATGATGGAAATGGCGGCTGGCTATAGCCACGACTTACTTACACACACACCTAATTCAAAATGGCGGCAGGTGGGGATTTTTGCACAACAATTGAGCTTCTGACGAAAGGGGAGAGATGGATGGCTAGTGGCAGGGTGAACGGACAACTAACTCGACTAGAGGTCCTAAAATAAATAGCAACCAGCTACCTACACATACTTGAACCAAGAAATCAACGCAACTCCCGATATTCGTGACAAACGCAAACTCTCACGGCTTTTCTCTCGCGTGGTGGACCAGACACAACGTGGCTCACCCGGCACAGTTTTATTTTGCTTACCGTGTGCAACAGTGGGCTGGCTGCTACTGTACAACGGCAAAAAAGGAAGCTAGAAAATGAACGACCATTATTTTCCTCGTCTCACGCCCGCGCGTGTCAGCCGTCAAACCCGCGCCGCTGCCTGCGCTGCGGCTCGCCTGCGGTCCGTCCCACCGACAACATCATCATGAAAAAAGAGAGAAGAAAACCAAAGGGCCGCCGCCGCCGCACCATACTCCGTCTCCCGAGGGACGCACGCGGATGCCACCACCAACGAACGCCTTTTTTGCGGGCCGCTAACCACCACGCGCTATTTGGGTGTGTGCATCCTTCCCGTACGTTAGGTGGTGGGCCTCGAGGGCGTCGCAGTCTTCCTGCCATGACGCCCGCACTACGCTCGCCCATGTAGAGTACACATCTGCCAGAAGATGTCGCCGAGCCGTCTGTCGTCTGCCGTTTGTCTCTGAACTGCCTGCTGCTGTGCCCGCTGGCTGCCTGCTGTCCTGTCTCGACGACGCATCGCCTCCTCCGCTGGACGAGACAACGGGAGACGCCCGTACGGTAACTATCCTGGACGTCGTCATCGTCGTCTCTTGCCGACGGCGGTGGTGGCGCCTCTTTACGGCTGCGTACCGACGCGCATGGATGGCATGCAGACTGCAGTCAGTCATGCAGGCAAGCAGGCAGTCAGTCTTATTAATAGACTGGATGCGAACGACGCGAACGACTGCTTGCTCCCCCGCCTACCCGCTCGCTTGCCTCTCGTCCCATTCAGTACGATACGCACGCCTGCATCGGAAGAAAAAATCCG
This sequence comes from Phyllosticta capitalensis, assembly GCF_038381095.1. Lineage (NCBI taxonomy): Eukaryota > Fungi > Ascomycota > Dothideomycetes > Botryosphaeriales > Phyllostictaceae > Phyllosticta > Phyllosticta capitalensis. The sequence continues at coordinate 200,896 of NW_027117450.1, read as the reverse complement.
CTCTCGCGCGGGGCGGCGTGCGGACGTCCATGTTCGCCGTCACTGTCTCGTCTCGGTTCACCTCATTCATCGTCGAATGATGCGTTTGTTCTTTTCATCCTATCCTGCTGGCGGGCAACGCAGAGGGAGAGGAGGACAGAGGACCGCATCAAAAGCTTATGGCGGATGGCAATCAAGATGTTTTTTTTTTTTTTTTTTTTTTTTGGCCGCCGCTGCGTAGCTGTCTGCTATATAGGTGACGGCATGATGATGGCCTTGTTTATGTGTTTTCCGTCGTCTACTTTCTTTTTCTGTCTTTCTATTGCTCCATTCTCCTTCTTTCCTTCATCTCAAGAAGCCACCCGTATCAACTGCCTTGTCTCCTCTACCCTTCCAAAAAAAATTTCCCTAAATCTTTCTCCTCCACCCAATGTCTTTCTCCCCCATCAAACTCGACCGACCAACCCATCATCCATCCACCTACCTAACCCCCCTGTCTGCTCGCTGCTTACTGCTCTCCACTTCCTCCAATTCCGTCGCGCAGAAAGCATACTGTAAAAATATGCAGATAGCAGGTAAACCTGCTTGCCCCCCCCCGTGGTCCTGATTTCATTTCATGTCGTTTCGATCATCATCATCCACTCACTTCGGGCGTAGAGAACCGCTTGACTTGGGGCTGCTCAAATTTCCACTGTTTCTGTCCCATCCAATCTGCCAAAACTCATTCCCGACCAAATGGTGTGATTCGCACCAACTCATTCGTCTTGTCGCCATGCACATTTGGTCTACTCTGCTGCTGCCGCAGAAACTCCTGGAAAAGGGGTGTCTAGTAGTTCCGACACCAAAAGAATGGCTCGCGGATCGTGTGAATCAAAAGTGTTTTCTGGCATCACGCACACAGGAAAAGAGTTCAAGCAGCATCATCAAGCTGCGAGCCACTCAATTGATCGACAGAAACCAGAAAGGGGGTATATCGCGAGTAACTCCAAACGCCAATCAAGAATGCAACCCCCAAACCAACAAGAGACCCAAAAACCAGTAGAAAACCAAACGCAAAAACAAATCCCATCTCCCCCGCCTCCACAAGCTCAGTCTGCAGTCGAGTTGGAATTCTTCCTCCCCACCAACCGCTGGAGGCTCTTCGAAATCGACGCGCGTGCCGAGTCCATCCGTTGCCTCAATCCCCCCGGCCTCTCTGCAGGCCCATTCGCCTCGTCTCCCTCGGCGACATAGGTGCTCTCCTCGTCTTCGTTCCTGTCAACCGGCGCGTTCTCGTCCCAGGTGCGAAGGTCAAACACCTTGCCAGGTCGCTCGACAAAGTACACCTCGCGGCCCGGCTTCCTCGAGGCTTGCTGCTGCCTCAGCTCCGAGATTGCGCTCTGCGTCTCGCGCGGCAGCGATTGGATCACCTTTTGGCTGCTGCCGAGATGGCCTTCGAGATCCTTGAGCCACGTTGACGAGCGCGGCACCGAGGTCCAGGCCACCATTGCCGATCCCATGGGTAGCCATTGGGGCTCCGGCTCCTTGGAGACCTGCGCCATTGGGGATGGGCAGGAGAGACTCGTTCTCGGCGACGGGTCCAGAGGCGACAATGACGTCTCCGTGTCAGTCCCTGAGGGAGTCGTCTCGTAGGACGATGACTTGAACAAGTCGTTCAAGGTGTAAACGAGACGGAGACGATCGTTGAACGAGGTGCCAAAGGTCTCGTCGGCGTCGCGTCCACTAGCAGCCGTCCTTGTCCGGCGGAGTTGAGAGCGCTGGTCGACCCGAGGGCGAGCTGGGGAGCGGGAGACCTTTTTGGCGCGCTTGAATATGCTGAAGCGGCGCTCCGTCTTTTCACTGCCGCTAGAAGACGGCCGTGAGTCCTTGCGGTGGTCGCTCCCTTGGTCGGCGTCGCGCGCGTCGTCAGTGTTGGCCGCGGTAGACTGGTTCTTGTCGCGGTCCCCGACAAAGGTCGACATTGCCCGTTGCAAAAAGGGCACGCCTCGGAGACGCGATCTGGTCTCACGAGTCGCCGGGTCCTCTCCGCTGATGGTGCATCTCCGGACCAATTCTGGCTTCTTGCCCTCGCGAATCTTGACTCTGTCCGAGGCCGATAATGTTGGTAGTATCCAGTCGAAACCTAAGAAATCTCGCCTGATCTTTATCGTTGTAGGGCTGCCGGGACGGATTGACGGCGGAAGGTTCGCAGGGTTGATAGGATCGAAGGGTCCCCAGGACTCGATGCCTTCGGGAAGTTCGGTCTCGAAAGAGACGGTCGGCTTAGAGAACGATGGTTGAAGCGCAGAAGACATGGTTGAATGTTGGCATGAAAGAGTGGATGAAGAGAAGGGAGCGTGTGATGATTTGGTTTGGATGTGGAATCGGCGGCGAGATGGATGAAATGGTCCAGCGAGGGGTTCTCGCGCCTACCTTTCCGCGCAAGCCAGGAGGAGGTGCGGTGCAGAAGAGGACGTGACGGAGTGACGGTCTCGCGAAGTTATTGGATCCAGCCCGATCAAGACGACGGCGCAATAAAGCACTTGGACTTGTTGAAGCAGTCAAAATTGACGGCGAGCTGCAATTGATTCGATATAGAAAGTACTTGAAAATACATCTTCATTCTGGCATTTCTGTGGTTTCTGCGCTCCATGACCAGATGGTCACGGCGTCGCGATGGTGACGACTTCTTCCCAGGTCGACTGCAGTCGCCCACTTGGGCTGAACATGTGGTCTACCTCAAGTAAACAAGAAGCAGCCATTGGACAGTCGAGCTTCGTCGAGCTCCCTTGAGGTCGTCCGATTCTAGATCCGGGCCAGCAGCTGCGAGCCAGCGCCCAGCTCAACCATGGGACGACTCAAATCCGGGGATGGCGGAGCCTCTTTCCGGGTTAGAGGGCCAACTGCATACGTCACAAGCGGCCTTCGGACAAGAAGATGCAGTCAGTGGTCCAGACCGAGGAGTCGCGGACGAGCAACTGAGAGAGTTGAAGTCCAAAGTACGACCAACATGGGCTAGTACGACCACGTAGCTCTCCATGGAGCAACTCTTCAACGGTGGCATTACGTCAAGCCTACCACTCGCTCGTATCCAGCCAGCCAGCCAGTGCGCCCAACCTCGTACTCCAACCCTCTCTGAAGCTGCACAGCTCCCAAAGCAGTAAGGCCGGCTTTCCACCACAACATCAATCGTCTAGCAGTGATTAATTTGCAGCCAAGCTGCGTCAACAAGAGGCTTGGCTTTGTTTGCGCAATCCAACGTCTTGAGTGACAATGCGGATTGGAATGCTTGGTTTGCGCCGCGCTTTTTCAATGCGGATGAGCCGAGATGAAGTGCAATTTTGAAGGAACGGGAGAATGGCTGATGCAGGTCTGGCCACTTTCTTTGCGTACGCGTGCATTGTCCGTCTTGAAATTTGATTTTGGATGCTGGTTGTATGCAAATAAAACGGCATGAAAAATGTTGAAAATGCTCCCATTAGAAAGTTTGCAGTGGAGACGAAATCAAGACATGGAATGCTGCAAGAACTCTGTCAACATTTTCTTAGCCTCGCTGCCAAATCGAACTCACAAAAAAGTAATGTTGCTTTTGGTGTCAGGCCAGTATCCCAATTGGGGGCAGGGAGCTATGGCCACACAGCCCACGTCCTGTCCTGTCCTGTCCTGTCCTGTCCTGTCCCGGTCCTCGTCGAAAATCCACACCTTAATCCAACTCCAACATTTCCCATCCATCAGCGACTTTGACCTTGACACCACAAGCGCGCTTGCAGACCCGCTCGACAAGTCGATGGTTTCCCTCCCATTCACCCGTCGTCGCTTAACCCACCAGACGCGCCCCACAGGCCTTGACCTCTGCTCCTCTATCCGCATCAAACTCGTGGCGGCTGGATCGCGAGATCTCCATCGCGACCATCATCTGTCCAGCAAAAAAAAGAAAAATGAGCAGAACATGCCGCAAAAGCCTTCCCTGCAGCGCTTCTATTCCTGTCTTTCTGTCCGTCCGTCGTCTCGTCTCGTCTCGCCCCGTCCGTCTCACCCGGCCGGCAGGCAGTCTGAAACAATGGCATCCCGGCATTACTGCCAACGACTGACTCCCAACGTTCGTGCGCCGCGGTCGAGGTAGGTACGTGTGTGCCCAAGGAAGGGTAAAGAGGCGAGATGCGGGTTTGTCGATGGAGCAGGCGGGTGGATGGACCAACAGGTGGTCGCGCAACGGGCGTGGAAACGACCGCGGCCGGTTTGGATTTGATTTTGACGACGACGACGACGACGACGACGACGACGACGCGCAAGACGTACGGATATGCGATTGCGTAGGCAGGTGCTCATGTTGAGATAGGTATAGGAACGGCATCGCAGGGCAGCATACTGTAGGTATGTGTGCGTTCGACACGGGCCGGCCCCGCTGCGATGCTTGCTTCAATATACCATCGTTTTCTGCTCCCACCTGGGTACGGTACATGTAGCTGCGCCAAGGGGGTGTGTTCTAGGTAGTGGTCTAGCGGGGTAGTCTAGTAGGGGGTGGGGTAGCACTTTATCCTGTCTCACCATCTCGACATGTAGTTAGCAGGTGCTATAGAATCGGCCCTCCGCTGCGCTGCATGTTCTGCTCAGCTCGATTTGATGCGATTTGATACGACACGAGTCGATGCAGCTCGGCTCGCCGCAGCGCAGCGGGTCTGGCGACCTGTCAAGTACATACAGAGAGGAGGCGCGATGAATGTAGACAGATGGCTTTACCCCCTTCCTTCCCCTCCCCCGCGAGAACACGCACCCCGCTAGAACACCTCCCCGCTAGACCACCCCGCGCAGTGCAGACCGAGCAAGCTGCGAAACACCCCGGTACCAGGAGTCTCCCTGCGTATCCCTGATCCTCTCGGACCCTCGTCCCTGATCCCTATCCTAGCCCCAGCCATCCCCATGATCCCTCCAACAATTCATGGCAGCTCCTAGCTCCGCACTCGTAACTGCGCCCCCGCTGCCACATGTGGCGGTGCGATTCGACCAGCCATTTTTGTGCCCTCCAGCCCTCCCCTGCCCAAAATCTCTGCCTAAGCCAGGCGATCCCTACCCCTCTTCAGCCCCAGAGCCTTGACTCCACGGTCCCCTTGTCCTCTCAATCCGGTCGGCCGCCCGCAAGGAGGTAATCTCGAACCGTACCGAGCTCGCCCTTAACCTTTTCTTTCGCTCATGACTTGCGGCACTCCGCGGGAAGAGAGCGAAAAAGAAGGTACACGGTACGCATCGCATGTAGATCAGTAGATCATGCAACTTTAAGCATACGTGTCGGCTTGCTTGGTGCACTCTAACTTGATGTTCTGCTTCCGCATGCAGGAGTAAGTGGGCGCGTTGGGCAGCTGGCAGATCAGATCAGGTACTGCACATACATGATGCGCGGCGCGGGGTCAAGTCGATAGGTACCTACGGATGAGAGAGGGAGGAGAGGGGTTCGCGGGTGCTTGCGTGCGTCGTCGCTTTTCCAGAGACGGGGTATCTCGGGAGGAGGCGAGGCTGAATGGTGGAGACGAGTCGACGACTACTACCGGGCGCGCACATGTTTGCTGAGTCGTGTGTCTTGATGATGGTGGGGTGGATGGAGGCGGGATGGTCGGTCGGTCAACTTGCTGTGGTTATGACCTCATTTGCAGACGAAAAGAGATGGTAGGTCGAATTGCGCGGATGTTGTCGCGTCGATAGACAGACAGGCGGCACATCACCACGCGAACGATGGGAGCTGCTCATCTTCCACAGCGGACAGAATCAATGTCTGAGCGCGAGACAAATCCAAACGAACGCAACACCTCAAGACCATTCGCAAGAAATGTCGAGATGGGTAAACCATTTGCTATTATATGCGCCTGCCTACTCCTCGATTCTTTTACTTTGCTCCGATATCCCATCCAGGTATGCATGCAAGTATTGCGATCTTTTTTGTTTCGTTCGTGGTCCGATTTTTTTTTTTTGTTGGCCGTATTGCGCGCAGCATGCAAGGTGGTATGGTAAATATAGGTACGAGAGACCCGTTGTGCGGCGATCAAAAGAGAAAACAAACGCTTGGAGAAACAGAGAAACATTAGGCGCGGGACAGTCGACGCGTGCAGAGAAACAAAAAAAAATCAGAAACAAAACAACACCAGAAAATAAAACGCCTGGTGACCATACCATCACATGCTCCCCCCCATGTTTCGGACCAGACCAAAAAATCCAAGACCCAGATGATAACCATCCATTTGATGATGAGAAAGGAGGAAAAGAAATTGAATTGTGAGAGGGCAAAAGACAGCCCAATTAGCGAGGTATGGTAGGGGAAATCAAGAAAAGGACTCCGCAATGTGTGCAAGACGCATATGTACAGTTACAGGAGCAAGAATTTGGCTGGCAAAACGGAGGTGGTATCTCTGACGGACGGCGCAGGAGAGCAATTGCAGACGACGATTTTGGAATCCAAAAACGGAATGAGCCGAATCTCTCGAGCAAAGGTGTGGCCAAAATAATCAGATGCTGCTGGCGAGAGGCTCACATGACGACGCAGTCTTTGTCGTCCTTGCTTCCCCTCTTCTTGACTTTGTTTTGCTCGGCCGCCAGCAGCGCCTTTGGATTCTCGCCCGACGCCGCGGCGCGAATCAGCGTGAGCCGCTGCATTGCGCGCTCGTCGCCCTTTTCGGCCGCCTTGACGTACCAGACGTTGGCTTCGAGTATGTCGCGCCGGCAGCCGATGCCCATTTCGGTAAAGTAGCCCACGGCGTACTCGGCTTTGAGGAGACCTGTTGACGCGTACGCCTCGTGGGTTAGTCGTTGCGCATTCCAAAAACGTGCGGCACGAACGAATGCGGACGGAAGGGATACGTAATGAGCATGGGTGTAGAGTTAAGCTTACCGAACTCCGCTGCGCGCTTCGCCCACTCATAAGCCTCGTTCTCGTCCTTTTCCAAGGCCGGCGGCGCACCCATCAAGTACCACGCGCAAAGGTTCATCATGGCCTCGGGGATGTCTTCCATGGCTGCGCCCGTGTAGAAATGCACGGAGAGGGATGGATCCTTGGGACAGCCGAGCAGGCCGTGCTCGTAGACCTCGCCCATCTTTAGGCAAGCCCGCGCATGGCCGAGCTCCGCTGCTTGGGTGTAGAGCTCCAGCGCATATGCCTCGTCCTTGAAGCAGTCGGCGCCATAACCAGTCTCGTGCAATTGGCCCAGCATAAACGGGGCAGTGTTGTACTGCTCGTCCGCAGACTCGCAGCCGCGCTTGAGCCACTTGAGCCCCTCGCGGTCACGGCGTCCAAGACCAAGCTGGCCGTAGATGCAGGCCTCGCCAAGGCGCGCGGAGGCTCCCGGGTGGTATTTGGACGCGGACGCGCGGTAAAACTGTTCAGCCTTTGCTAAATCTTTGCGGCAGCCTGAACCGAACTCGTACATGACTCCCACGCGGAAGCCAGCTTCGGCATGGCCGTGCTTGCTTGCTGCTACGAGCAGCGGAAGTGCCTTTTCCGGGTCCCGTTTGCCCTTGTTGAAGAATCCAGTGTAGTAGCCATCAGCGAGCATGTACTGCGCAAAGGGATAGCTGCGGTCTGAGAGGCGTTGGAAAATGCCCCGGGCCTCCTTGATCATGACGGTTTCTGCGTATTCCTTTTTGGTGGCATCTCCAGAGCGGACAAAGGCCTTTGCCGAGTTGACTAGGAACACTCCGAATTCATACTGAGCAATGACGTCTGGCGTCTTTTTGACGTTGGCGAGGTACATGTCAACCGTCTTTTGGGTGTCCAAGAGGGATGCATCTTCGCCAACCAACTTGCGCAGAGCATCTTGAGTGAGGTCGTAGGTGCGCGCGTGTTGCTGTGCGTAGGGTATATTGTGAAGCAAATCAACATACGAGTATCGATTTTCGGGGGAACGGCGATTTTGAGCTACGGATCGACCGTACGGCGCGGGAGAAGGAGAAGGCGATGGAGCGAGGTGGTTGACGGAGAGAGGAGACGCGTTTCGTTGAGGAGCTTGGAAGTTGGGGTCCAACGAGAGCACTGGAGCTCCCAGCATGTTTCGACTTCCAGAGACGGATCCATTTGAGGAGCCTTCCGAGTATGTGGATTCGCGTTCTTCTTGCTTTTCGACCTTGACCGGAAGAGGGTTGTAGGGAACGTGGAAATATTGGGGCATCTCAAACTCTGGTTCTTCAACCTTGTACTTCTTAGGGCCCAGTCTCTTTTCCTCCTCTTCTTGCTTGGCCTTGAGCTCGCTGGCCACCTTGGCTTGCTCGATTAGATCGTCGGCGGTAAAGGAAAATTGCCTGTCATCGGAGTCTGACTGGGCTTTGACGGAGCCATCGGGCGCGGGTGTGGAATCGTGTTGAGGGTTTTCTACGTCGGTGGAGTTGACTGAAAGCATTGCAAAACTCGAAATGGAGGCTCTAGACTGCGTCGAGCTGTTGTCTTTTTGATTGCTGACCAAGTCGCCATTGATGCCGTGGACTGAATCCGAGGGAGGTCTTGAGAGGGAAATGACAGGTTGAGGTTGGGTTCCAGGGATATTTTTGCGGCGCACAGCAGTCGATGGAGGAGCAGGCGCAGAGTCATCCACGACGGAAAAGCGATTTTGTTCGGGCAGTGGGGCGCGATCCACCTGGACGGCGTCCGAGTATGCCATGACGAGGAAAAAACGAAGGAGGTTCTGGGGTCCCCGTGCCGCAGGCTTATCCGTATCCTTGAAGGTGCGCCCTGACGATAGCGAAAGAGGTGGGAGGGTGAGCGGCAGATCGACAGGGCGTCTGCGGAGAGAAGGTGGATCAATGCGTGGTCGAAGGATGTGAGGTGTCGGGGGCGGATTTGGGGAGGTGACGAGAGCGAGTGTGGAGAAGAAGAAATGTGAGAGTCGAAAGGTGGTCGTGTCAGGCAGGCAGAGAGGTACCTTGGACTAGTACTGGGGCAGTGGAGTGCAGTACAATAGCTCCGGCTGGTTGGCGTGAGCCAGGGATGAAAGAAAACAGCCAGCAGAAACGTCGCCAACTATTCGATGCAGAAGAATTAGATACAAGTCAAAGGAGCTGCTGACAGCGTGTCAGTGTCAAGTTTGCGCGCGAGCCGACCCTTACCCTTGCGGACAAGGTGCAAAGGATGGGGCTGCTAATGCTCGTACGGCAGTCTTGGCGGCGCCGCGGCTTTCTTTTTATGCTCAGGCAAGGTCTCGGATGACGACTTAGTACATACAGCCTGGAGGTCGCTATGATATAGCCGGCGGCCATGGGATGCGCGTGCAATGTGTGGGGGCGGCTGAGGCTCCGTGTGAATTGTGATGGATGGGGCTCGGCGTTTACACTCGACGAAATTTCCAACAACTACTAGCAGTAGTATACAATTGCCGTCGGCTGCCCAGGCGCCCCGTCGCCCGTCGCCCGCCCGTCGCCTCTCGCCGGCTCCCGTGCGTGAAGAAACATCCGGCCGGTTTCAGGCTGCACGCGACGACTGCGAGAGTGTCTTCTAGAGCGCGATGCGATGCGATCAGGCACCCGGCCCAATACGGGCAGGGCGTGGCGGAGAGCGGCGACAGGATAGGATGCAGGCGCTGCGGCTCTATTGAGAGGCGCAATAATCGCAGAAATAGCACAGGATGCGATGCGATCAAAGTCCATGTGGAGCCTGGAGAACATCTCCACAGTTCGGATTAGGTATTGCTCGAGCAACGCGGCAGAGGCGAACCGAACCTTGAAGCTTAACCATGTTGTTGACCATGACCCTGCCACTACCTAAAAAAGTCCCGCCGTCAGCTGTCAGTCGTCGCGACCAGGGGCATCCCGGCCCTCCGCCGTCGTTGATCCAACAACCCTTCCCACACCAACCACGGGCCTTCTGTCCACTCTTTCATACCACACTACACTCTACTACCATCGCATCGCTACCACAGCACTGCGCTACTCGTCTACATGCGGTGCGACGCCCTCGCTCGCTACCGGATTTCCCCCTCGGCTTGACGCAATCATCTGCATCTCCCCGACTCTCTACTACCACTACACTGCTACCCAGTCGACCACCTGGCCGTCGCTCGTTTCGTCAACGCCCGACTGACGACCTGACACTCCTCCAACTCCACACGGCCCTTCCTCCGTGTTCCTCCACCGTGCCCAACGGACCACTTGGTCCCTTGGTTAGTTGTTTGTTTCGCCCAGCCTTGAGGAATGCCAGCTAATCGTCGCCAGGAGCCACACGCAACATGTCGGCACCGCACAGATCCCAGCCCTCTTCGCCCAGGCGCCGCGAACGCGATCATGTCCACTCGCGCCGCCCTTCCAACACCAGGTCGTCTCACCGCGAAACTTCCTCCAGGCGCCGCAGACCTTCAGACATCGACCCTCGTCCTTCTTCGTACGACTCGCGCGCCTCCAGGTCGTCTCCGAGGAGAGACCACCACCCAGGCTCACCCCGCACTCCTACCCACACCGAGCACGACCCAATGGTGCTCCCTGCTACCGAGCTGCGCCAGAAGAAGAGTCTGGTCCGTCCTGAGCGCAGTCGCATCGATAGGGACCACCCGAACTATTACTACAGCCGACATGCCCAGCACATGGACGTCCATCCTTCCACCACTGGAATTGACCCGCTAATCCAAAATAATGACGACGTCGAGACTGCCAGCTCTGGCAGCACCGACATTAAGAATCTCCACCCCAGAGTCCAACACTCGAGTTCGGGAAACAGCTACAGCGAAAAGTCCCCACAAGTCCAAAAGAGGCATCACAGCGAGCGCAGGCTCGAAAAGAGGTCGAGAAAAAGATCTTCCCCAGAGACTGCAGAAGAAAAGGCCCGCCGACGTGCCATCGACAAGGCAGGTGCACCGCCAAGTCTGTGGGGCTTGTACTGCTCCATCATCACATTTTGGTGTCCGGGCTGTTGTCTCAGGGTCCTGGGGAAGCCTACCAGAGCCCAGCAACAGGCATGGCGCGAAAAGATTGGCCTCATCAGCGTAATCTTGCTCATTTGCGCATTTGTCGGTTTCTTGACTTTTGGCTTCACTCAAACCGTATGTCCCAATGGTGGCCCCATGCGGCTGCGCGTCAACAAGGTCGATAGAGGGTACATGATTTTCCATGGCCAAGCCTATGATCTTTCCGAGTCTCGCCATCCCGCCGCAATTGGCATTCCTGCAAACACCAATGTTTTGTTCGACTTGCCCGAAAAGTTTGGCGGTCAAGACGGCAGCTTCTTGTTTCAAAACGTCAACGGCCACTGCAAAGGATTGATTACGGCCGCTCCAGACTCCAACGTCCCGACCAAGGCTGACGGCTCCGAGCTTGCGTGGTATTTTCCTTGCAACACATTCAACCAGGACGGATCTTCAAAGCCCAACTTTACCACTCCGTACTATTCGGGCTACGCTTGTCACACGGCAGCCTCTGGGCGCGATGCGTTTTACTCCCTCAGAAGCAGCGGCGACGTCTACTTTACGTGGGAAGACGTCAAGAATTCCAGCCGCAACTTGATGGTTTACAACGGCGACGTCCTCGATCTCAACCTCCTCGACTGGTTCAACAAGAGCCAGGTTTCGTATCCCACCAAGTTTGACGAGATCCGCAACAATACCGATTTGCGAGGCATTGACGTCACTCGCGCCTTTACTTCATCCGAAGATAGGAAGATTGCCCTGTGCCTCACAGAGACCATCAAGGTCGGCTCGATTGATACCGAAACAATTGGTTGCATTGCCTCCAAAGTCGTTCTCTACGTTTCGTTGGCCTTTATCTTGTCGATCGTGGTTGCAAAATTCGTTCTCGCCCTGTGGTTCCAATGGTTCTTTTCCAAAAAGTATGCTGCTGATAGATCCAGCCTCGGTGGTGACTCCAAAAAGAGAAAGCAAGAAATTGAAGACTGGGCCGAAGACATTTACCGTCCTCCGCCGAAATTGATTGATGCTGCGCAGCCTTCGCCGGATCGCGCCAGCAAGCGCGGCAGCAGGTTTTTGCCCAACACTTCCCGCTTCACCAGCCCGTATGCAATCGACTCTCGCAAATCACGCCCGGCGCCTACGACCATGGCCAGCCAGAGCTCCTCTGCGCGGCTAATGCAGCCCGTGTTTCGAGGGGGCAACCGCAGCGAGCTCACCGTCGGCTACGACTCGAGCAGGCCCGACAGCGAGAGCCGTGTCAGTTTGATGGTCCCGCCGAGCTCTGATCAGAGGCAGACGAGTTACATGGGCGATTCGGAGGGTTCCGGCCCTGCTGGATTCGTACACGAGGCTGTCGTGCCACAGCCCCCTGCAGAGTGGCAGCCGTTCGGTTACCCTCTTGCGCACGCAATCTGTCTGGTGACTTGCTACTCTGAAGGCGAGGAGGGGATTCGGTCGACTCTGGATTCAGTCGCCACCACAGAGTATCCCAACAGCCACAAGCTAATCCTCGTCATCTGCGACGGCATCATCAAGGGCAAGGGCGAAAAGCTGTCGACCCCGGAGGTTTGCCTTGGCATGATGAAGGACCACGCGATTCTTCCCGAAGAGGTCCAGCCGTACTCGTACGTTGCCGTCGCAAGCGGCTCCAAGCGACACAACATGGCCAAGATTTACTCTGGGTTCTACGATTACGGCCACAATTCGCGCGTGCCGCACGAGAAGCAGCAGCGGGTGCCAATGGTGGTGGTGGTCAAGTGCGGAACTCCAGACGAAGCCAACAAGCAAAAGCCTGGCAACCGTGGCAAGCGCGACAGTCAAATTATTCTCATGTCGTTTCTCCAAAAGGTCATGTTTGACGAGCGCATGACGGAGCTCGAGTACGAAATGTTCAACGGCATCTGGAAAATTACGGGCATTTCGCCGGATTTTTACGAAACGGTACTCATGGTGGATGCCGATACGAAGGTGTTCCCCGACAGCCTGACGCACATGATCTCCGCCATGGTCAAAGACCCTGAAATTATGGGCCTTTGCGGTGAAACCAAGATCGCCAACAAGCGGCAGTCTTGGGTGTCGATGATTCAAGTGTTCGAGTAAGTCTGCGGCCTGTGCTTTGAGGCCCGCAAATTTCCCTAACTGGCAATAGGTACTTCATCTCCCACCACCAGGCCAAGTCGTTCGAGTCCGTATTTGGCGGTGTCACCTGTCTTCCTGGATGCTTCTGCATGTACAGAATCAAGGCGCCCAAGGGCGGGCAGAATTACTGGGTGCCGATTCTGGCAAATCCCGACGTTGTCGAGCACTATTCGGAGAACGTGGTGGACACGCTGCACAAGAAGAACTTGCTTCTTCTCGGTGAAGACCGTTATCTGTCGACGCTGATGCTCAAGACGTTTCCGAAGCGCAAGCAGGTGTTTGTGCCCCAGGCGGTATGCAAGACGACGGTCCCGGACGAGTTCAAGGTGCTGCTTTCTCAACGGCGACGATGGATCAACAGCACAGTCCACAATCTGATGGAGCTCGTGCTCGTCAGGGACCTGTGCGGGACGTTTTGCTTCAGCATGCAATTCGTCGTCTTTATTGAGCTGGTAGGCACGCTGGTGCTGCCTGCGGCCATTTCCTTTACCATTTACCTGAGTAAGTTTTGAAGGGTTATGCAAATTCCAAAGCTAATGAGGGCAGTCGTCGCGGCCATCATGGCGGGCATCAACCACACCGAAGTGCCGACAATCCCGCTGGTTCTGCTGGCCCTCATTCTTGGACTGCCGGCCGTCTTGATTGTTCTCACGGCTCACCGCTGGTCTTATGTTGCATGGATGATGATCTACTTGGTCTCACTGCCCATCTGGAACTTTGTGCTGCCGACGTACGCCTACTGGAAGTTTGACGACTTTAGCTGGGGTGACACGCGCAAGACGGCGGGGGAGAAGACGAAGAAGGCAGGAATCGAGTACGAGGGCGAGTTTGACAGCAGCAAGATTACGATGAAGCGGTGGACCGACTTTGAGGCGGGTAAGTAGAACTTGATCCTCTACGGGGAATTTGCTGACAAGTCTTGGTGGCAGAACGACGGCTCAAGGGATCCTCGACGGGGTGGACGCAGCAGACGAGTTCGGCGGGATGGGCGTCGGCACAACAGCAGCACTCGCAGTGGCAGCAGCAGGGGTACGATTAACTACAAGGGGCGCATGGTGGCGTTGGGGAGGGGGTTTTATTTTTTCAGTCAGTATTTGGCGTGGCACAAGGCGGCTGTTTGTTGCATGGATTGCAGGAGCGGTGCATTTGGGACGAGGGTGATTGGGCGGCAGAGGTGCAGGAGGCATGGTCCGACTTGAAGCGTAGAAGAGTGCATCAACGTGGGCGGTCACACGGATGACACGAACGGGGGGCGCCGAGCTGACGGGCGGAGGGAACGATGAAGAGGGCGTAGCGCAACAAAGGCCATGCAGGGGCTCGGCTGGGCCTGTTGATGATACTGGCCTTTTTCCATAATTCGTGCAGGAGGACGGGGGCTCGGCAATGTAATGGAGAGGGTGACTGTAAACGGGCATGCCGGCGTGGGAATATGCAGGCAACTGGAAGCAGAAGACGCCGATGGACGCGTTCGGAAGAGCAGCGAGGACGAGTGGGTTGCACGGCACGGCTGCCGTTAGCCCTGGCCCTGGCCCCGCCATGACACAGGAGGCCGTGAGGGCGTGACGGAGGTTAGCTGGTTCTCGTGCAAGAGATGGCCACGAGGAAGAAGAGAGAGGAGGGAGATGAAGTCGTGGTGTTGTGCCTGTCGACTGTGGCCCCGCCAGCTCGCCAGCTCTCGCTTCGGGCCTGTCCCCGTCCTCCAGCCACCATAACCCCGTCACCATCACCATCACACATCTCAACCTCTCACCTCGCGCATAACTTGCATTCATCCCAGCATCATCCGCCCCTCATGCGTCCATGATCGCTGGCCCTCGATTAATTCTGTATCACCACCTCCGCTTCCCCTACCGTTGCCTGCACGAGGCCTGTGCCCCTCCGAGACACCCTCTCCGCATCAACCTCGCTCCTCTTGCCATGCGCCCTGCCGTCCTGGCAGACGACTAACGCAAGACCCCTCGCGACCTTTGTACATAGCCAACCGCCTCTCGTGCCATCCGAAAGCCCTCCTGCACATACGCCGTTGTTGACTTCTTCACCTACCTTGGGTCCTATCCATTTCTAGCCCCATCCCCATCCAATATTCCTACCTCACCACCAAATGGCAAGCTTCGGCCATGCCATTTCCCATGCCGCCTCCACCACGGAGCAATTGCCATCTCCACAATCCTCCGATTCGTCGCTCTCGCTCGTTGCCGATTCCTCGCCGCTCCTCCACCGCCTGACCCATCAGCCTTCGCACTCTGCCATGCTGCTGGCCTCCCAGGACACGCCCTACCACGCCGACATTGACGACGACCTACCCATGGCTCCTCAGGACGATGATTCAGACATGGACGACGCTGAGCCGCCCGCCGCTTGGTTCCCACAAACACATGCCCACTTGGCGTCAGGCGGGGCACCGCTCTTTGCTCCGCCAGCCGCCCCGTCAGGCCCCTCTCAGGCTGCCGTCGACGACTTGAACAACACGGCCGACGATGCCTCATGGCCCTCGACGACTTCGGCTGCCATGTTTCCCGGCGCAAGCAACGAGGCAATCATGTCCAGTCTGGGCAATGCCTATTTTTCCATTCCCCAGTACGTGGACGACGTCGAGCCAAACACGCCATCCATAGACGACTATTCGTTCAAGCCCGACATTTGCAGATTCGTCGAACACTGGAGGGTGCTGTCCCAACTCAAGGAGTACCGTAGCCTGCCCAAGGTGGGTCCCGAGGCCATGAGGATGAGGTATTCGCAACGGCCAAAAAGTGTCACGAGGGAAGAGCTGCGGGACAATACCCACGACCTCCAGGGAATCAACTGGGAAAAGCTCGAAACCACCCGGGAGCAGGCCAGGAGCGCCAGGTCGTCGCTGTACTACCTCACTGGACAAAGTCTTCTTCCACCGTCGACGGCTCGGCTTCCAGGCACGGAGAGATATGTCGACTTTCGGAGGACAAACACCAACCACCACGCTCTCATTGCCCATTTCCAGCTCCGCAATCTGATTTCTGCAACCTCTCGCCAAGATATCTACTATGCTGGCCGCTCGCGCATAATGCGCACCGATTCCCTTGGCCAGTCGACGAGCTGTGTCATGGACCTTGCGCGAACGCCCTTTTCCCCTCTGCATTCGGCAACATTCGACATCACCTCCATGGCCACGTCGGCTGCGGACAATCTTCTCATTGCCGGAGCATTCCATGGCGAATTTGCCCTGACGTCGCTCTCTGCCGCGCATGGCACCAAGCCGACCCAAGGCTTCATCACGCACCACCCCAATGGCATCACCAACCACGTCCACATTTTCCCATCCCGCTCCGGCTCGGCGCCCACGGCCGCCTTTTCCTCCAACGACCGCTGCATGCGTCTGCTCGACTGCACGACGGCCACGCTGACCGCGACGCACAAGTACCAAGAAGCCATCAACTGCTCGGCGACGGCGCCAGACGCGCGCCTGCGCGCCGTCGTCGGCGACTTCCACGAGGGCCTCATCACCGACGCCGACTCGGGCGCCGTGCTGCAGCGCCTGCCCCGCGTGCACAACGACCACGCATTCGCGTGCGCCTGGGCCGACGACGGCGTCCATGTCGCGACGGGCGCGCAGGACTCGACCGTCGCCATCTGGGACGCGCGCAACTGGGCGCAGCCGCTGACGTCCTTCTACTCGACGCTCGCGTGCCCGCGCAGCCTGCACTTTTCCCCCGTCGGTGGCGGCCGCCGCGTGCTGCTGGCCGCCGAGGCCGACGACGTGGTCAATGTGGTTGATGCCGTGAGCTTTGATAAATGCCAGTCGATTGACTTTTTTGGCGCCGTCGCCGGCGTCTCCTGGGTTCCTGATGGCTCGAGCTTTTTCGTGGCGAATGCTGACGCCAAGTTTGGCGGCATCATGGAATTTGAGCGCAGCGCGTGGGGCGAGGCCGAGGAACAGCAGTTTGCCGTCGTTGATGGTTCGTCAATGGCGCCGGTGGAGCACGTTTCCCACGTTGCGCCGATGCAGGGGCAGAGTGGAAGTGGAAGCAGTGTTGGCGTAAAGGGAGCGCGAAGCCGTGGTTCAAATACTGCGCCGCCGTCATCGCCGCTGCGTAGCAATAACCGTGGAAAGGAGAGGGGCAGCGACGGCGAGAGGGAGAGGGAGCGGCTCAGGCACGGCAGGGCAAAGGTGCCCATGGAGTGGATCGACGAGCACCGCATGCAGGGCGAGGCGCGCGTTCGCTTGACCGAGACGCAGAGGAGTCGCCGCGGCATGCGGCTGGGAGAGCTGCTGGTGTGAGTGCGTCTTGTCCGCACGCTACACCACGCCTACCGATCATCCATCCGAGTGAGGAAAACTTGAGACCGGAAGACGCGGTGGTGGATCCTGGGACCCTCCATTCGAGCGAGTTGGGCTTGGATTGATATCGGACCAAAAGCTTTGCAACGCAACATCAACACAATCGACATGGTCGACATTTATCATCAACACATTCATCAAACACGACGCACACGACACACAAACGACCTCACGCAACACGAAGAACGAAATCACGAAACAATGGCGGCACAAAGTTTTTGATTTTTCCCCACACAGCGAGAGAGAACGAGCGAAGCATCAGCATGAAGGAAGCAAGCAGCAGTAGCAGCATGGGGTGCAGAAGCAGAGCATCAGCATTTTGCATGATGGAAAGAAAGCGTTTGTTGCATTCAAAGCATTATTGCATAGCGCATGACGCATATGACGCATATGACGCACGCACGCACGCACGCACGCACGACACCTACGCTCTACGACGCGTTGTTGGACGAGACGCAACCAATAGAGAAGAGACGAGAGAAAGTGAATGGCGGCATACTTGTCAATTTTTGTTGCTGTGTGGGTTTTGTCGATTTTCGAGACCGGAGAGAGAGGAAGGGCATTGGGGGGAGAAGCGGAGGTTGTTGTTATGTGGTTGGTTGCCTTTTTTTTCGAGTGGCCTTTTTTCTTGTTCTATACCTCCCCTTTGCGTTGCGTCATTTGTTCCATCGTTGGTAACTTTGTTCTTTTTTGGGGTCGTGTCATGTAGGGTTGCTTGTCTTGTCGCTTTCTATTTTACCCAACCAACCCCCTGTTTGGCTTTTGGTGTTTGTGCGGGTTGCAAATTTTGTTCATGGGGACGGGAAAGGGGGCAATGTAGGCAATTGAGACAAATCAAGAAATTAATCAACTGAATCTATCCCGCATGAGCATCATTTGTGTGAATTATGAAGATGTTCGAAGGTATCCCGTGTCAAAAATATATCAAACCATTGACTAGCATTGAGTCTACGACTACCTACGCAAAAGCCGCCTTTATTATCCATTCCTTTTTCCGCCATCCCTTTCCCCCTCCCCTTTATCTACCGAAGGCCCAAAAAGACACCATCGATGCAGTTGATTAGCGATTCGTCAACAATGCTCGCATCCCGAACCAAAAATTGTCAAGCAGCCCAAGGACATTCCCAATTGGGTAAGTTCATAGATCCAATCAGAGTCTAGCTGGCTAGTGGCAGTCCAGAGAGTGAAGGTGACAAAGTAATGCGGGTGGAATGTGGAACCAAAAGCTGGTGGTGGCGGTAAGGGATTAGGGAAATGGTAGTAGAAAAGTGGTGGCAAAAGGCTCATGAGGATATGTGGCACTCACGTTATGTTGCTGTGGTCATTGATTGTATTTACGTAGCGTAGCTGGTAGCTAGTAGAATTTGGACAAGAACCGAAAACACACCGCACCAGTCGACGTCGTCATCAGCAGCTCCCACCCGACGGACGCTTCACAAAGTCCAAGCGACGTGGTAGAGCCAACTGACCACACACACACACACACACACACACACACACACACGCAACGGGCCAAGTTATAGACAGGAAGAAGCCGAAAGCCGTCAAGAGAACCGTGCTATGCGAGCCATCTCAGGGTAAAAGATCAAGATGCGGGCATCCGAAAGAGAGGAAAGACAAAAAGGCGTCAGAGAGAAAGCGTCAAAGGCAAAGGGGGATATCCGAGAAATCAGGAAAAAAAAAAGGAAAAAAAAAATCACAAAAGACA
Organism: Phyllosticta capitalensis; assembly: GCF_038381095.1. Classification (NCBI taxonomy): domain Eukaryota; kingdom Fungi; phylum Ascomycota; class Dothideomycetes; order Botryosphaeriales; family Phyllostictaceae; genus Phyllosticta; species Phyllosticta capitalensis. Next base: position 181,911 of record NW_027117450.1, on the reverse strand, counting down.
AACTGGGAGCGCGAGATGCGTAGACATTGACATGGGACACATGGCCGACATCAACATGTCGACAAGAGGGAGACGAGGGGAGACGGAAAACGAAAAGACACAGAGAGTACGTTGACGAGACCACAGCAGCACCGACCGACTGACTGACCGGCCTGGTGGCCACAGCTTTGCCATGATCGAGTTTCAGCTCGCCGACGATGAAGACGACGACGACGACGACGACGGGAAATGCACGCACACTTGGAGTGAGCGTTCAGCCGCGCTGTGCTGTGCGTGCGTATCTTCAGCTCGCGCAGCCCGTCATTTCTCGCCACACTCATTGCTCGTACTTGTCGTACTCGTCGTCGTCGTCGTCGTCGTCGCTCTTTCAGCTGGTCGTGGTGGTTAGCGGTGATGGTGCATTGGGCCGTTCTTTGCCTTGTCCCGACCCTCCTTGACTTGCCGGCGGCTTCCATCAGCCACCGAAACGTGGCATTGATTTGCCCCAAGTCAAGCCCGTCATGCACGACGGCAGCCGGCCGGCTGGCAAAGAAGCAAAATGTGCGCCACACCACGCGATGATGATGATGATGGGGGCCGAATCGCAGGCAGGCACGCAGGCAGGCAGGGGCCTAGGTACGTACCTGGCTGGTGGTGGTGGCTGGACGGACGTCTTAGTTGTTGGCGATTTTCGTTTCCTGTGGGTATCCTGCTGCTTGTGCTTTGTGCTCGTTCCATCCATCTCGATTCAGTCGGTCTGGCTGTTTCAGCTCAAGGGCCAGAAGGCAGTTCAGACCGGTGTGACTGACTGTCTGTGGTGTGTGCCTACCCGTATGCGTGTCGGTAGAGGTAGGAAGGCTGGCCTGGCCGGTCGACAAAAAGAAATCTGGCGGTGGCCGAGTTTGTTGTTGTTGTCGTGTCTGGATGAGATGGATGAGTGAGTGAGCGAGTGAGGGGCTAGTCGACTGGCTTAAGCTTGAGGAGGAGGAGGAGGACGACGAGGAGGAAGCCAGCCAGCCAGCCAACCAAGCAATTCAGTCAGTAAGTCGGCGGCGTATCAACAACGACCAATCGAACCCACCCACCTCTTTTCTATTCCTCCTCTTTCATGATTCAAATGCAACTCCAACCGCAATCCAAAAACAACTCAACCTCAAACTCCCGCGATATGAGCCACCGCGACAACGACAACGACAAAAACAACGCCCCTCCCCTCCTTCTCCATCAGCTCTCTCACCCTCTCTACACCCCTCCACTCCACTTCCCCCTTCCACCACCTACCTCACTCACTCACAATGCAAACACCCCCCTCCCCAACCCCTTAGCACCAAGCCCATTCCTGCCACGTCCCCACGCCCGACTCACTCGGCGAAAGGCAACGCCCATCCTAACCATCTCATTCAGGTCCCACCCCGTCACATCGGCCGCAGCCGTCCTCACAGCCGCATCTGTCTCCAGCAGCTGCCGCAAGTCGGCCGCGTCGTCTCGTTCCTCTTGTTCCCTCCTACTAACCGACGAAGAAGCAGAAGAAGAAGCCCACGGCGTACGCCCCTCCCCGCCAGCGCGGCGCGGCTTGACAAAGGGAATCTCGACAGGCTCGCACAGCGTGCCGGGCGCGGGCAGCGTGGCGTTGTGCAAGTAGCCGCGCAGCGCGGCGACGGTGCAGGGGCTGTAGGCGGCGAGCGAGGCGTGGCCGGGCGAGTTTTGGGTCAGCACGGCGGAGCGCGGGAAGAGGGAGGACATTTTGTGGGCGCTGTAAGGCCGCGTGTTAGTTTTGACTGACTGTTGATTTGCGTCCTCCTGTTACAGGAGAGCGAGAGGGGTGCAGGACGAGGTGTCAAGGGGGATGGGATGGGTTCTCAGGGGGGATGATGCAAACAACACTTACTTGAACACCGGCGTCACCGGGTCCGCCGTGTTGCCAATCCACAGGATCGGCTCGGCCGTCTCGCCGCCAAACGGGCCCTCGAAGCGATGGACGGGGCGAATTCGCCAGCCGGCGCAGTTCATGCGATGGCGTGCCCACATGGCGCCAGCCGTGGGACTGACGGCGTCGAGGTTGCGCCAAAAGACGTCGAAGTCGTCAACAGTACTATCATCCAGTGGCTCGCCGTCGGAGCACGAGATGCTCTGGAGGGCCTCACCGTCGACGGGGGCGCCCTGAGTTTGGTTTCCGCTGTCGCTGCCCCCGCCCGGAGGCATGGCGCACGCGTAAAAGTGCTTGGAGGAGAGGTACTCGGACATGCGCGCCGAGGCGTCGGCCTGCCGCAGCGTGTGCAGCATCTTTGCCATGGCCGGGAAGCCCTCCATGGGCCCGTACAGCGACATGAACATGAACAGCCGCACGTCCGACCACGTCACCACCTCGGGGAACAGCTCGTGCTCGACCGACAACGGGTTGTGGTAGAGGTTGTCCAAAATGTCCGCAACAGTGGCTTCGATGTCGGCGGCTGTGGCGTTGGGGGTTGCGAGCTCGCAGGCTGAGGGACCCCCCTCGGCGCACCGGCTGTAGAAGAGACCCATTTCCTTTTCCGTGTCGAGCAGGTTGTCGGACCACAGCGCCGCCATGTAGTTGGCCCCGTTGACGACGCCGTCCAGCACCAGCCGCCCAACGCGCTCCGGGTACATGGAGGCAAAGGTGCTGCCGATGAGCGTGCCGTATGAAAAGCCCCAGTACTGCACCTTTTCAGCGCCGGGCTCGTAGACGTAGGGCGTCACCGAGGGGGGTCGTCGTTGGCACCTGGCCGAATGCTGAACAAGACGCCTGCTCTCCTGCTCGCGATGCTGGCCAAACAGCTCGGCCAGCTCGAGCATGTCGCGCGCCACCGACGCCGTCGTCACGTAGCGCTTGACGTCAAAGTCGTTGGCAGTCGCCGCGCAGTTGTGGCCCAGCGCATTCACCATGGACCAGCGCTGGCCGAGCACCGCATCAGAGCTGCCCAGGATGCCCTGAGCGTCCAGGCGCAGCTCCCACGATTCGCGGATCGACCCGTCTTCGAAGCAGTGGGCCCCCGGGGAGCTGTGGCCCACGCCTCGCGGATCGAAGCCCACCACGTCGTAGTACTTGGCCCCCGAGTCGTCGTCGCTCGTCGTGGGGTCCATCGGAGAGTCGACCATGTTTTGAAGGTGGTGACCCGCTTCCACGACCAGTTCTACGCCCGAGCCTCCTGGCCCGCCCGGGTTGACGAGCAAGGGACCGCCATAGCGCGGGTCCGTGATGGGCACTTTGGCGGGGATCACGGCCACGGCCAGGCTGATTTTCCTATCAGTGGTGCCGTTGAAGTAGTCGAGCGGAAGCTCCACCCTCGTGCACCGCTTGTCGCCATAGCAAGGCTTGAGAGAAATCTTTTTGGTGGTTGGAATCTGTCTAGCGTTAGAACTGATATATGAAGAGGTTGGTCTTGATCAGATAACGTGGGCTTACAGTGTTCCACGAAAAGGGTCCTGCTGTAGGTTTCAAATCCGCCTCGTTGATTGGCCAAGCCCACTTCAACAGCTGCACTCCGCCCAGGGACCAAAAAACCACACTCAGACACAGAATAAAGGCCACGGCGCGGCGAGCCAGAGACGGCCTGGACGCAGACGGCGCGGTGAGCAGCTCAGCCGTGGGGAACTGCTTCATGGTGAGGCCGACAATGGGGAGGAACAAAAAATGGGGCGAGCAGCTGGGGCGCTGGGCTGCGCAGGTTGAAAAGCACCATCAGCGGCGATAAGGCTGCCTGGGAGGGGTGGGGGGTTATCTGGCGCAAGCTTCTCTCGTGCAACGGACATTGGTCCATTGCAAAGTAGACCTTGGAGCTCATGGCCTGCTGACCGCCGTCTTGGGTAGGAAGCTGAGGAAGTTAGCTTGATGTCACGTGGGGCGTGTTTAGTGAGGATGAGAGACCGGTATTCGATGCGCAGCCGACTGATGAGCCGAAAGGTTATCCAGAGACAAAAGTTGATTCCGGTTAAGCTTGCTGCGACTGCAAGAAGCTTCTTCAGCTGCTCGCTCGCGACCGGCCCGTCCGTCTGCCCTGGTCGCCAATCAGAGAGGAGCTCATGTTGTACGCCCTCGAAACTTCAAGTCTCGCCATCACTTTTCCAACAACTGCCAAAAACGTCCCTTTTCCACCCATGCGACGTGTAACACGCGCCGTGGCTGCATGCGCAGGACTGGGCTGGCAGGGGTCACGACATGTCAACCGCTGTTGGTGCTGCTGTTTGCTGGCCCGTCTCCAAGTACTGTATCCCATCAACCGATTGCGTCAATCCATTTGGGGTATCATCCAGGGTGCGATCAAAAGAGCATGCAGGTTTTTCGATATCATCTTCTTTCCTCGAACCCGGCCAACCAAGCCCCCCAATGCATGCAATCAATCTCGGCAACGATCCAACCCATCCGTCCTTGCGCCCTAGCAGAGCCTCCCGGCGCCCGCAAAGAGTGTGGGTATCACTCCGGTGGTGTGTTCATAAAAACCATCCGGTCTGACGCAAAAAGCAGAAAAGGACGGGGATCCCAAATCACCACCCGCCCTGCGGACCCTGGCCTTGACCTTGGCCCTGGTCCCAGCCAGGTTGGCCTCCGTAGGGTTGCTGGCCGCCGTAGCCTCCAGGAGCGGGACCGCCCCACGACGGGACGTTGGGAGGGTAGCCTGGAGAAGAGCTGTCAGCGCCCGTCGTCAATGTGTTGAGATGCAAGCTTACCGCCCGGGCCGCGCGCATAGCCGCCACCTGCAAACGACATGTCAGAATAAAAGTTGGGGAGGTTGTTTGACGCGTGTAAGAAGCCTGCTCGGGCCGGCGGGCCGAAGGGGTAGCCAGAATAGGTCTGGGCTCCGACATGCAAGGAGCATTGGCAGGCAGGACTCTGCTGGCCGCACTGGGGACAATGAACGTAAGTGAAGGACTGACCATAGCCGCCACCATAGCCGCCGCCACGAGGAGCGCCATATCCACCGCGGAAGCCGCCGCCGCCACCACCGGAGCGCTCAGAAGCCTTGTCGACGCGAATGGTACGGCCGTCGAACCTGGTGCGGGGTGAGCAAAGAGTTGCGACAAGAGGAGGGTAGGCGTTGGATGCCAGCCGGAGGAATGCGGGACTTACTCGACGTTGTTCATGGTCTGAATGGCCGCTTCGGCATCGGTCTCCTGGGTGAAGCGAACGAAGCCGAAGCCGCGGCTGCGACCAGTGTCGCGGTCCTTGACGACAACCTGGAGAATGTCAGAATGCGCATTGGCGCGCGCGCATGCGCGACTGGAGCAACTTACGGCTTCTTCGACCTGGCCAAACTCTTCGAACTTTTGGCGAAGAGTGGCATCGTCAGTGTGCCAGGCGAGGCCACTGAGGCATTGTCAGCTCTTGAGCTTCGTCAGAGACGTGAGAGCAGATTTTACCCGATGAAAAGCTTGGACATTGCGAGGTTGGTGAGGAGTGAAGCTGGTAGAGATGATGATGTTAGCATGGCGACTTGTGGAAGCGCGTCAACGAGACACGCGACTGTCAGATTTTGCGACAGCGACGGTGCGAAGAAAGGGTTTGAATGGACCGGGGCAGGGCGGACAGCGGGTAGTAGGGGTCCAGGGACATGGTGCTAGATTAGGAAAGCAGCGACTCACATTTGGGTTGACAGAGTTTTGGAAAAGACCGACAAGGGCGAATCGGCAACAGGGGCGAGCGAGTCGAAGGAGACTTGTTGAGATTGTCGAATCGCAGCAGGATGTGGAAGGTGGAGTGTGGTGTTGAGGTGATGGAGGAGGGGAGAGAAGGAGGAGGGCGGGTGGGCAGAGGTAGGCGCAGGCAGGCAGGCAGGTAGTAATGGGCGGGGCAGCAACGCCAGCGACTGGAGCGGGTTCCGTGGGCAAGAAATTTGATTGAGGTGGTCGAGTGTCCAGTCAGGCTGGCAGGGAAGCGGGAGGCTTTACAACCTAGCAGCAAGCCGAAGGATTGAATGCGCCATTGGACGACGCGCGCCTGTCCCGTGTTCGCAAGATCATGCGGCCCAGCAACTAAGCTCGCCCTATAAGGCCCAATGGCAGCTGTAGAACTGCCTCCAGCCCCCAGCCCTCTGACTGACAGCCCGTCACCACCGAGCTTATCATCACCGGTAGGTGCGAAGTCTGTGTTTGTGTGTGCGCTCCGCGAGCCTGGGAACAGCGCTGCTGTCCATGTATACAACCGCAATCCTGTCCCACCCTTTTACGTAGCCCGCCCTCACCTCCAATCCCCATCGCAATCGCCGTCGACCCATCTGGGATCCCCCGTTTGTGTGCCGTGCCAACATGCCATCTCCCTGCGCGTCATGAACTGACGCCGTGGATGACTGGTCTAGAGGTTACAATTCCGCCTGGGCCGAACCACTCCCTCCACACCTCCCACCAGAACAAGGTCAAATTTTGCTGCATCTCTCCCTGACCAACAACGATGGGCGACGCGGCCGGCCGACTGCCTACTGGACCGATGGACCAATGCTGCACCCCGTCTGCATCTCGACCTCTGCCTTCCCTATTCCAGAAGCCACTGCCCGTACCCGATGCCGCCTGACTCCTGGAAACCTTCTACTCTCCAGCAGTCCAATCGCCCGGTTCTGAGCAGCCTCATTCTCTTCACTCCCCCGTTGTCGCCCGATACCGCTACCCATATCGTCCTCTAGAGGTTGTGCCACCACATTGCCAGTCTCCGTCTCCTCTGCCTTTGCACCCCGCTGCCGCAAGACCATCGACAAGATTCTGGCCGCTCCAGTGCGATACGCTCGCTGCTGTATCACTCCTTCAGAGAGTCGGTGAAGGCTTCAACTTGCTCGACTCCCCCACGGCCAGCAGCCACCGACGTACATGGACGTTCGCAAGTGGCTAGAAGACACCGTTGGCCCTGGTCCTCCTGCAACTTTGACTCTGCCCCCAGGCCGCGACGCAAGGGAAGAGCCGGTCCAGGGAGTCGCCAGAACATCATCCCACCAGCCGCGCAGATGCAACCACCTCTTCTCAGACAGCTCGCTTCTCCATGTGGAGCCAGCCGACAACGCTCAAGGATTCTCTGCGCATCAACCAGACCACATTGGTCGCCCGCGACGGCGATCTGTGGAGGACGAGGACAGACCCACCACCGCTCCATCTGACACCTCCGACTCGCACCACCCAGACCTCTACACTCGCAGGCCTCGCCACAAGACGAGGCCCGAGATCTACGAGCCTAAACCAGGGGTCGACAGGGAAGACAAGAAGCGGAGACGCAAAAAGGAAAAAGAAGGACGAGGGAAAAAGGCGCCCAAGTCGCGACGCAGAGCTGGGAAGGACAAGCCACCGCACCAGACGCACCTCTTCCAGCCCAAAAATGTTACCAAAGAGCGATTGACCGTGCGAGAGACTGTCACTTGTGCAGTCTTCTTCTCTGACTGACGTGTGTGCAGATGAAGCCCAACGAGAGCATCGGTCTCTTCAAAAAGGGTCGAGCATCGACTCCAATCAAAGGACGGGGCTGTGAGTGAAGACTCCCTTGGCGCACTTGGAGTTACGCCAGAATCCTAACGTCTTACGTAGTACCTGATCTGGTATTCTCCGAGATGCGCTTCTTGCAGAAGCAGGATGATACAAAGGAAAAGACCCAAGAGGAGACACGTAACAAGCGGAAAAGAAAGAACCCAAACCAGGTGCCGGAACACGAGCTTTCTGCGTACTTTGGCGCCAAAAGGCCACCGCTCGTCGACAAGGATCACAACATCCAGCGCAGGCGATCGGAGCATCGGTCCAAGTCTGCAAGTCTTGGTCAGAGACCCCTCAGTCGTGCTTCAACGCGCATCGAATCGGCCAGGCCTGCGATTGAGCTTCCTGACAAGCCATACTTGGGTTTTGGGAGTCGAGGCGATCCGGTTGCTTCGGATCCCACCTACTACATTCCCTGGTCTGAGTCGGTGCGGAATGCCAGCGTTCAACCGTCTGAGGCCCCGCCTCCTCTGCGCAGGTCGTCGCTTCGGCCTCACGATTTTGATAGCCCGGCGAAGGAGTCGAACAATGGACATGATGGGCGTGAACCAGGCGCATGTGGAAAAGTGAAAGTGTCGCAACGGGCTGTCAAAGTCGCTGTGCAATCTGAAAGCGGGAACGGTTCTGGTGAGGGCATTCCTCGCAGTGTTGAGCGTCGAGAGGGCGACTCGGACCCAGAGATACTCGTTGAACGCTTGAGATCCAACATGTCGCCAGTCACTGTGCCAGACGAAAAGCCGCGGCCGAGAAACAAAGGCCGCCGATCCACTGAGCGCATCCGGGAGAGGATCATGAATGCTGACCGTGGACAAGAGATAAATTGTGCCGTGGAAGGCGCAGGCAAGCTACATGAGCCAAGTCGCCCCGTCTCAGACCCATCTGCCCCCCATCGCCAAGGAAGCAGAACCTGCGAAAAGATTGCGCGCTCGCCGAATGCTGATGGTAATGAAAGTGACCATGAGAGGTCGCAAAGGTCTTCGTCACCGCTGGACAGACTGCTTCGCGACTGTGATAGAGCTTGCCACGAGTCGTACTATGGAAGGGGCAATCCATCCTTGGGACCAGTCCTTGACACCCCTCCGGCCACCAAGGATGGCCGTATCGAGGAGTTGGAACAGGTCTACCGCCCTTCAATGCCTCAACGCTGGGCCTCTGGTGGAATACCTGGTCAACCAACCCTTTTCGAGCGGCAGTGGCCCGAAGATGAAGTCGATTATGAAGGAGAGGATTTTGACATGGACAATCATGTCGACGTTAGCGCAGGAATTGGCACGAGAGAGATTGGCTGGACAGGCAACAGCATTGACGAGGCGATCGTTCCGAGCAGAGGATATTGGGAAGACTTTGGAGGATGGACCGGTGCAGAGGTTGGTGTTGCGGAAGCAAGAGACGACGTTCAAGAGCCACAGTGGTGTTGGAGGCGCCACAGACTGTATTAGTGTAAATGTTAGTTTGATACACGACACGTCCTTACATTACGTGCATGGCAAGCATTCGGCACGGCGGAGATCGGATACGCTGAAGGCGGCGGGCTTAGGGTTTCCGACGAGAGTGTTCAAGACCTCGGTCGACCAACAACAACCTTTTCGATAGCTAGCTCCCTTCCGCCGCTCTCGCAAGACGTACTGGATGAGCGCTGCCATTGTCCCGCCGTGCACAAGGACATTGACCCGTGGTCTGAGTCTGCAGAATTCGCCCGCACTCGGCCTCCGGCAGGCAGTCTCGCGCAGACCGCCCGCCCTGACGTTCGCAACGCTGGCGGCGCCTAAAAATCCACCCAACCCCTCCATCCTCTCCCGCACCCCCACCAGACTCGACACCACAATCCAACGTCGTACTCATCTCGTCGCGGGCCATTTCCATCCCTCATCAGCTCGTTCAATCACCATGTCTCCCACCTACACTGCCAGGAAGATTGGTGCTCCCAACACCCTCGAGCACCGCGTCTACCTCGAGAAGGATGGACAGATCATCTCGCCCTTCCACGACCTCCCTCTCTACGCCAATGACTCTCAGACCATCCTGAACATGGTCGTCGAGGTCCCCCGCTGGACCAACGCGAAGATGGAGGCAAGTTGCGACGCCGTTGCGCTGTGCCAGTTGTGTTGGCTAACCCCCTGCTACTGGACAGATCTCCAAGGAGGAGGCCCTCAACCCCATCAAGCAGGACACCAAGAAGGGCAAGCTCCGCTTCGTCCGCAACTGCTTCCCCCACAAGGGCTACCTCTGGAACTACGGTGCCTTCCCCCAGGTACGCCGCCCCGTCGACCGTCGCATTCGCCTCTCACTGACCGTTACAACAGACCTGGGAGGACCCCAACTCGGTCCACCCCGAGACCAAGGCCAAGGGTGACAACGACCCGCTCGACGTCTGCGAGATTGGTGAGCTCGTCGCCAAGCCCGGTGAGGTCAAGCAGGTCAAGGTCCTCGGTGTCATGGCCCTCCTCGACGAGGAGGAGACTGACTGGAAGGTCATTGTCATTGACGTCAACGACCCCCTGGCTCCCAAGCTCAACGACATTGAGGACGTTGAGAGGCACCTGCCCGGTCTCCTGAGGGCCACCAACGAGTGGTTCCGCATCTACAAGATTCCCGACGGCAAGCCCGAGAACCAGTTTGCCTTCTCCGGCGAGTGCAAGAACAAGAAGTAGGCGTCCCCACAGCGCGAGTCAGTACGTTGCTAACTTTTCTCAACTAGGTACGCCATGGACGTCATCCGCGAGTGCGCCGAGGCCTGGGACCGCCTGATTGCCGGCAAGACCCCCAAGGGCGACATTGCTCTGTAAGTTTGATTCGGGGATATTTCTGTCGCATGCACTAATTTTCTGTAGCACCAACACCACCATCACCAACTCCCCTGACCGTGTTGACCCCAGCACCATCAACGTCCCCAAGGGCGAGAGCCACCAGCCTGCTCCCATCGACCCCAGCATTGACAAGTGGTTCTTCATCTCTGGTGCCCCCACCCAGTAAGCGGGCATCAACCTGTTCGGCCACGTACGCCTCACTGGCTACGGCTTTCGTGACGATATAAGGGCTGTGACATAGTTGCAATTGCAGAGATGGTATAGACAAAAGTACAACAAATCAAGTACCGTTGGGCAGTTCGCCCCGGCGACTTTTTCTTTGGGCCTCAACTCCGTGAAATGCGCAAATGTCGTGATTGTTGCCGCCAATTTCCCCTAACCCTGGAGCTCGTCTGCTCTTGCGAGCATACGCGAATGCCGGTTGACCTCTTCCTGCACGTCTCTGATTTGAAGCTTGGAAATGTCCAGGTCCATCTCCTTGCCGTCCTCTGCCAGCCAATTAGCCCCGAAACTCGCCGTATGATTTGCATCGCGCGTATCCTCGTCGACGACGTACTGAATTTGAGCCTGAGCGGCGTGTCGTCCTTGCTGTACCGCGGGAGCAGCTTCGCATCAATCTTCATGCCGTCGGCCCTCGCGTTGGGCGGCAGCAGCGCCAAAAAGTTGCGCGCCACCTTGCCCGTCTTGCTGAACGGGTTGAACTTCATCGACACCTCGGTCAGGTAGCGGGTAATCATGATTGTGACGGCGTGCGGCGTGCGTGTCTCGGACTAGGCGGTCTGGATGCGGACGTTGCGCTCTGGTTATGGTGTGCGAGGCGGAGGGAAAGAGTCGTCGGTCGGTCTGGACGCGGGTCTCGCAACGACTGTCAGATGCGAATTGAACTCGTCGAGACTTGAACGACGTACTCGACGCGAGATTTGCAAGAGCTGGGGCGGGGCAGTGGACGTGTTGAAGCTGCTCTTGGTGCGGGCGCTCTCAGCAGCAATAATGGAGGAGTCGCTGGCGCGGCATTTTCCGCTCCGCCGATCGACCGCCCATGACATCGCCAGCTGGGCTGGCAGGACGACGTCGTCGACGTCCGCCGCCGCTTTCCCGCGCCCCTGCAGCATGACAACCACACAGGCCCTAGCCACGCGCCTTTCCAGTCTCTCGGACCAAAACAAGCAGACCGTCCAGCTCATCCACCGCCTCGCGAAGCTCCAGTTCCAGCCGGGCAGCACGCCGCTCGACGGCGGTGACGAAGGCGACGTTCGCGTCGAACTGAGCTCCGAGATCCACGACGGCTTGAAGTTGCAGGAAGAGGAGTTGGAATTGTTCAGACAGGAGGTTGAAGAGCTCATCGGCAGTCGAGCACTTCGTTCGGGGACAAAGGACAGCGAGAAGGAGCGCGAGAAGAGCCGTTTGAGCATCCAGGTTGCTCGGTTGGCAGAGGACCTCAAACAGTACGAGAATGATTGCCCTTTGTCCATGCCGTCGCTGGAAAATGCTAACGTCGTTACTTGCAGAGCACGCAGCCAATATCGCAAAGCCCAACTCCAAGCCAAACGCAACGCCGAAGCGGCCAAGCAAAAGGAACGCGAGCTCCTCTTCGCGGGCATCCAAGAAGGAGGCAGCGCGCTGCCCTCATCCACCAACCGCCGAAGCGGCAACTCGAAGCTCACACAAGACGAAATCGTCGCGGCCGCCTCGTCCGACGTCACCGCCGCGCTGCGCCGCACGCACCATTTGATGACATCGGAGCTGTCGCGCTCACGCTTCGCCCAAGAGACGCTCGACGCCAGCACCGCGGCGCTCGCCGACCTCGGCGACCGCTACACCGACCTCAACTCCCTCCTCTCGAGCTCGAAAACGCTCGTCAATAGTTTGCTGCGCAGCCAGAAGACGGATACCTGGTACCTCGAGACGACGCTGTACATCCTGCTGACGACGCTCGCCTGGCTCGCGTACCGCCGCTTCCTCTGGGGCCCCACCTGGTGGTTTGTCTGGCTGCCTCTCAAGCTCACGTACAAACTCGTCTTTGGCATATTCGCGGCTCTCGGCCTTTCAGGAAGCAGCAGTAGCACGTCGTCGTCATCGCAACTCAACAACGTCTCGGCGCCAGCGGCTTTTTCGAGCACCGTTGCCTCGAGCAGTAGCAGTAGTCTGAGAGTGCAGCCGTCGGCGTCCAACCGCCCGCCGCCCCGTCAGCCCGGCCAACAGGCGCACTTTGTCCGCGCCGGCGCCGGTGGAGCGGGTGTCAAGCAGGGCGACCCGCAGCAGCAGGCGCCGTATCAACCGCACCAGCAAGAGCAGCAAGAAGAAGCAGAACAACAACATCGCGACCCTAGCCCCGACGGCAGCATGTCGCAGCAAGTTGGTCGCATGGCTGAGGCTGCCGCCCAGGGACAGGGCCAAGCAGAAGACGTGCCGCGCCGTGGCGACGGCCAGCCCCTGCAGCAGTCGGATAAGCCTCGCAATCCGAAGAAGCGCGCCATGGATGTGGGGGAGGAGCAGGAGAGGATGCGGAGGGAGGCCGAGGCTGAGGCTGAGGAGCGAGAGAGAGAGCAAGAGTCGAAACAGCAGCAGCAGCAGCAGGCGGAGAGGCAGAGGGATGAGCTGTAGGTGTATGTGTGATGGTGAGGGTGAGTTTGGGCCCGTCTGATGATGCATTGGAGCATTTGTAAGGGCATAGCAGCCACAGTCGACGGCGCTTTGGAATGTCATGATTTCTTTTTCTTCCGTCATCACAACCCCAACCCGCCCCCTTTTTGTCTTGTTTTGTGACGGATCACTGTTGTGTACATGTAGGTTGCCTACGAGGCATTGGGGGCTGTGTGAGTGTCTGACTATATGCTGTAGCAGCAGCAGCAGCAGCAACAAATGCTGGGCTCGGTGGTGAGCTAACTGCCCAGTCAAGCGCTACCTATGTACTCACGCTCGCGAGCCCTCTAATACACACGTAGCTAATTACGTACAGTGATAGCTGACTGACTTGGCTTCCTCTCCTCGCTCGAATCCGCCAGAGACTAGGTAGGCAGGACACTGACCAATGTCCAGCGCATCAGACGGAGCGAGTGCGACTCAGTGGAAGTCGCCCTTTGCGTTTTGGTTGCTACTACTGCCTGCAAGCCCCACGATGCATTGTTGGCTTGCTTTACTCGTTCGAGCAGCCGCCGCCAGGGATTTCAATCGCGAATGCTCACGCGGACGCTTTCGCGCCTTCCCAGCGACAGTCCCAGATCAAGAGGAAAGATCTCTCGCCTTTCGATGGCAGTACGCTATGGCGAGTAGTGTCGAGAATAGGGCGCCGTCGAAATCTGGAGTCTTTCCGGGGTGCACGTGGCAAAGTTTTTTCTCGGGGCAGGTGATTCCAAAAACTACTTTCGACAATCCGGATGGCTTCAAGACGATGAGGGTCTCTTACCAAGGTTCCTTCTCTTTCTCCACATCCCCCAGGTAGACCGGAGGCAATTGCGTGGAATACAGGAGGGAGGTCGCTGGCAACCTTGGTTTGGGACGGCCAGAGTCCTCCCTTCTCCTTTCGTTACCACCAACTGAAGCCGCAACGCAGTTGCATAAGTCGAGTGTGCCTCGCAACTTCTCCTCGGGTCAGGTCGGTCGGTCGGTCCCCAGCATGCCCTGGGTCTTTTCCCTCTCCCTCTTCTGCCTCTGATCCTTTCTCTCCCAATCACCATCATCATCATCGTCGTCGTCATCATCATCGCGGCCTTTGATTCTCGTCCCACATTCAGAGACACTTGAGCATATTCTCTATTCTCCATCTTCAGTCCCACCAACTGTTCTCCAGCTTTGCATCATCCACCATGCACCGCCCTTCATTTCTCCACCTCGCCGCCCTGCTCGGCCTCGCCGCGCTGAGCGACGCCGCCAAGGGGCCACTGGTCCTCAAAGCCCCTGGATGCAACCCCATGGACTCGAAGCAGTACCCTTGCCCGCTGCTCAACGGCATCGACAACCCCAGCACCCTCAAGTCGGACTTCACGGCCGCCAAGGAGATCGCCAGTCCCGGATGGCACCTGGAGAACGACGAGGAGGCTCCTGTTCGCTACTCGCAGTCGTGGGTCGAGGGTGCAGTCTTCACCATTGGCAAGCGCGGCGACAAGCCCACGATTGAGACCGATGAGTACATCTGGTATGGCCGTGTTGATGTCGATATGAAGGTTGCGGTCGGCCAGGGCATCGTCAGCGCTGTTACGATTATCAGTGATACCAAGGATGAGATCAGCTGGGTGAGTTTTGCTGGCGCCCCCTGAATTTTGATCCTCGTTGAAAAGCAAAGGATGACTGACTGACTCTTCTTTCCACAGGTCACCGTCGGCAGCGATTCGCACATCGCAAGGTCCAACTACGTCGGAAAGGGCAATACCGCGACGGGTGAACGGGACAAGATCCATACCGTCTCTTTCCCCGGCGCCCAACCGGCTTTCCACAGGTACTCGATTGACTGGCGCCACGACCGCATCAACTGGGAGATCAACAACCAAGTCATGCGAACATTGATGTTTGAGGACACTGTTACGAAGAATGAATTTCCCCAGACGCCATCCAAGGTGCGCATCGGCATGTGGACCCTTGACGACCCCGACCATCAGACTAGAAGTGCTGTCGAGTTGGCTAGTGGCCAGACGACGTACACCACGGATGGTGGCATGCCATGGAACATGTACGTCCGCCGGGTCGAAATCGTCAACTACAATGCGTCGCGGCACTACAACTTCACGGGCCGCTCTAGAAGCGCGGATGAGGTGGCAACGTATCCCCATCTCAACGAGTCGCAGAGCGAACACTACAACGAGCACATCAACCCTCCCAACGACACCAAGCCCACCGGCCCGTCGAAAGAGGATGAAATCGAGGCGTTTCATAGGGAGCACGCCGGTCACTCCCCGGACCAGGAGATTCGCGAGGGCCTTTTGATTCCACCAGGATATGCCCCGAAGTCGGCTGCGACGCTGTTGTCGGGTCTGTCGCTCGAGGGCCACGTCTTTTGTCTGGTTGCGTTTTCGTGTCTGATGTGGGCTCTCTGAGGTTTTGTCTGAAATTGTGTTGGTGGTGTGTCTTGCAGTGGTGCCAGAGCTGTCGGCCTGTTTTTGTTTTGTCCTTGCTCTTCATCTTCATCGCTTTTTCTCTCTCTCTCTTACAATCCGGACAGACAGAGTAGACGGTCGTTTGTAGCAATTGATTGATTTGATTTTGGTCTTGTTGGTCCCGTCAATTTTTCAACGTGCTTTGTCCTGCGTGCTGACTCTGTTGGAGACTTGAACCAGATTTCTGGTAGCGTGCTTCAAGAGTTTTCAAGGCTGAAGCTTGAATGGCATCAATAGGAGAAGGCTTGCACCATTGCACATCCGAGTGAAGGGCTGAGCTGTGGTCTATAGCAATTGGGTGTGGAGTTCTTCGACAGAGTACATCCCGTTAGCTTTCTTGCAAGCCATTGAATTCCATCGAGCAAATTCACTCAGTTGTACTCGAGAAATGTTGTTTTGGACCCATCCATGTTCTCGACGAGGTACATAGATAAGATGGTGGTGGACGGTTCCCGAATCGCCGCTAGTCTGGTGTCGTCATCGCGGGGTCATTGACCTCACAATCAATCCATCCCACCCCCTACCTCCAGTCCTCCACGGCATCTCCAACGTTGACACCAGCATTCAGTCAATCTTTCTTCGCATTCAATCACGCTCGGAAAGCCTTCAATTAAATTGGAAAATAAACCCATCAATCGCAATGGCATTGGCTCCCAAGTTCGCCGGCCAAAAGGTCGCCGGGTCGGGCATCAAGACGGTGCACACGCTCGAGCTCTGTAAGGAAGCCATATCATCATGAGAAGAGATACGCTGACCATGATGGTGTTTCCGCAGACCTCGACTACGTCTGTCCGGTACGCTTCCGCCGAACCACCCCAAAGCAAGCGCAACCATCACGACCACAACCACGACGCTAACCTCGCCGGCGTTTTAGTTTTCCAAAAAGATGTTCAACACGGTCTACACGCACGTGCTGCCCACGGTCCGCACGCGCTACGCCAGCAACCTGCAAATCATCTTCCGCCAGCAGATCCAGCCATGGCACCCCTCCTCAACGCTCGTGCACGAGGCCGGCGCCGCCGTGCTGCGGCTCGCGCCCGACCGCTTCTACGCCTTCAGCAAGGCGCTGTTTGACGCGCAAACCGAGTACTTCGACGTGAGCGTCGTCAATGAGACGAGGAATGCGACGTACAGGCGCCTGGCCAAAGTGGCGGCCAGTGTTGGGCTGGATGAGAGGGAGGTGTACGGCTTGTTGGAGATACCGGAGAAGGCGGATGAGGGGAGTTTGAATGCGGGGAATAAGGTCACGGATGATGTCAAGGTTATGGTTAAGACGAATAGGTTGGTTGGTGTGCATGTTACCCCGACTGTCGTGTTTAATGTGAGTTTGCTGCTGTCCCCTCTTAACCCTCCCAGCCTCTGAGCTAGCTGGCCAGGAGTAGTGGTGTTGTTGCTGCTGATTGCGCTGACCCGCTTTGACTCCAGGGCGTCGTCGAGAACAGCATCTCGAGCAGCTTCACCGCCGAGCAATGGGACGAGTGGCTGAAGAAGAACGTCGTCTGAGTCCCTCCTCCCTCCCTTCCCTCTTTTCTCTTGGATCACGGATGAGGGGGCGCCTCCTGCGCAACCCCTTGGCAGACTGATTCGTGTCAAGGTGGTTGCTTCGTCGTCTTTGTCGTCCCGTGCCGGCGGTGGCGGCGTTGGTAGCAAGATGTAACGTAAGGAATGTATGTGTTCTATGGCCTGTTGGTATGTTTGTGCGGGATGTGATGTTTGCTTGACATGTTCGGTAATTTCTGGCGGCAGTGGCAGCAAATGTCCGTCATTATTGTACGAGTATGAGACCAGGGGGTGAATGAATCGAGAATCGAGGAGAGCACTGAGCAGGAAGTTGAATGAATCAAAATAGGCAGGACGGCCACCAGCCTTTGACAGAGCCAAAACAATGACTGCAAGTATGCCCTGGAATTTTCTTTGTCCTCTTCTCTTCATCGTGTACTTGATCTACCCCTGTCCTGTTTTGCTCACGTACATTCTCAAGTGCTGCTCTGCAGACAAGCGGGGAGAAGGACAGACAGACAAAATTGGCACCCCATTCAACCAGGGTCAACCATTCTCTACACGTCGCAAGAGTGGTAGACACAGTAGGTAGTAGTCGCCCGTCCATCCCACGAGCAGCTCTCAAGTCAGCCAGAGCATTCAAGCGCCGCGCGCGCAGCTGCGAGACTTGTTGTTGGTGTGTGTTTTGAGCTCATCATCGGTGGTCTGTTTTTTTTTTCCGAGCTGGATTGATTTGCTTTGTACAATACCTAGCATTCGCATTTCGGGCACATCACCCACCGTACACCCGTACACGCACACGTCACTGCGCTCTGTCTAGGGAGTCGCCGTTATTTTCTTTCTGCGTTCAATATTCGTCTTCCCTCTCTCTCTCTGTCGCCACAAACGAATTTGCCTACCATCATCGATTTTTCTCTCGGCATCTCACGTCAAAAAGACACGTTTGAATCCAGGCCGCCGCCCCAGCCAGCCAGGCAGCGCAAATGGTTGACACGGCCCGGTCGTGCGTGCCGTCAAAAGGGGGAAGGAAGGACCCAGTGACAGTTCGGGGGGAATATGTAGCCAGACCTCAGAGTCCTCCAAACCCCGAATCAAAGGGAAGAACTTCAAGGCAGAGAAGAAGACTGCCAGCAGCGAATCGCCATCTTGGGCGCGAGCGCTGGAGGACTTGGGCAAAGGGCTGAAAAGTTACTCGACAACATTGTGGGATTGCCCGGTTGGGAGATGCGGGGAATAGATAGACGGGATTATGTGGTTGCAATGTAAATACCGCGGATACGCTTGAATGGGAAGAATACTGGGGATGGGTGGATTTTGTGCAGCGCACTTTGACATGGGTGGAGATTTCTGTAGATAGCGGTTGGTTTTATTGTGTGCATGTTTGAAGCGAACAACAGTAGAGAGAAAAAGGCACATGCGGAAAGGAGACAAGGGAAACCAGACAGACCAGACCGGTCCGACCAAAGCAATAAAAGCAGAGGACAGTACAGGACAAGACAGGCAGGTATCAAGAAAGCGTAAGAATCGCGCAACGCCCAAAGCAACACCGCGCGACAAAACAACGGATTGCATCATCGTCGCCCATCACTCCCCCAAATCTCCCGTGCACACATCCTCAAGGATAAAAGCCTTGCTGCCGCCGCCGCTGCTTCTGCTGCTGCCTTGCATACCCACCATCCACGCAACCAAAATCAAAATCATAACCAGCCTGTTGCTGCTGCTGGGCAAACTCCAACGGCAATGCCGACGACGACGCAGCAGCAGCATCCACGCCGTCAAACACGCCGCTATTATCCGCGTACAGCCCCGTCGGCAGATCCGCCCCGGCGCCAAACGACTCAGGCGGTCCTTCAATCGGCGACTGGTACACCTGGCCGGATGAGGCGTAGACGCTCGTCGTCAGACTGGGGCGGACAGGCGCGGCGGCGGGTGGATGCTGGTGGTGGTGGTGGCCTTGGTTTTGGGCTGTGGTATAGAAGCCGTTGTTATTGGCCATGGGTGTTGGAGTTGAGCGAGGGACGGCGGCGGCGGTGTTGGAGAAACTCCACGGCTGGTTTGCAAAGCTGTCGACTGCGTAGGTCGACGATGCGGGGAGGACGGGGGGCGCTTGATGTTGCTGCTGCGCGACGAGAGGCGGATGTGACCGCGGACTGGCGATTTGCAGGGGCGGGTACGTCATGGTGTTTGGCTGCGGCGACATGGAGGTGCCCAGCGCAGTCGAGGTCGCGCCCCAATCCGTGTAGAACTGCAGGTTCCCGGCCGGGTCGTTGAAGTCGACGACCGGGAGGTGGTCCATCCCACCACCAGCCATCATGTTGCTCGAGTGCGGCGTGACGGCCGATTTGGCGCGGCGGCGTTGGGTGCTCTCGACCACCGGACTGGCGAGGTCCGCATCGGCGTCGACGTCTTTGCTCTGGACCAGTCGCGGGATGGGCATGCTCAGCATCTCCATGTGCCGCGCCAGATGAGCATAGAAGGATTTCCAGCTCGCAGAGCAGACACTGCAAAAGGGGCACGGCTGGTCCTCTGGCCTGGACGTCTTCTCCTGCCGGCAGGCGTGCACAATCAGCCAAAACTTTGTCGTGTGGTCGCCGGGGCCCGAAAAGTCTGCGACGCCGTTTTCCCAGCTGGTCAGGAACTCGAAGCGGTGGCCGGCGCGCACCTTGGCGACCGTGTCCTTGAACTCCTTGGTCTTTGGTTCGTGGTTGGGGACCGGCACTCGATGCTCGCGGAGGCAGTGGGCGTAGAAGTTGGACTTGCGGACGACCTCCTTTCCGCAGTCGCGCCAGTTGCATTTGAACGTTTCCAGTTGGAGGTGCCTCTCTTCCATGTGTCGTTTCCAATCTGCTTTTCTGCCCCACGTCTTGACGCTATCGCAGTCCCGGAACGTGCAAAAGTACGGTTGGACGTCATCCCTCAAGTGCTGGGTCCAGTCCGACGGTTTGGAGAAGTGCTTGACCTCGAAGCAGAACGGACATTCAAACTCGGCCGGCAAGCGCTTGATGGGCGGGAGAGGAAAGCCCTTTTCGAGACGCGAAACCTGGACGGTCCCGCCCTCGTTGAGGTCGTCGCCCTCGTCATCAGATGGCGAAAGGATGCGGAACCCACTGGAAGCGACCTTGCCGTCTTTTCCAGCTCGAATCGGGAGGACTTTGGGTTGCCCCCCAAGACCAGTACAAAATGCCCGCGAACAATTCTTGTTCCTGACTCGTCGCAAGTGTTGGGCCTTTTGTTCCAAAAGGTGCTGATATCGGCGATGTTGCAGCTCCGCGGCCCTTTTGACGATGAAGACTTCATATTGGAATGTGGAATCTCTGCCTTTGCACACTTCGACGGCGTGCTGTAAGAATCCATCCACCGTAGGGACAACGAGTTGATCGACCTCGGCCGGTGCATGCTCATCCACGTCGCTCGCATCCGAATCGGCATCGTGTGGGCTGTCAGGGGGAAGAGAAAGCATTGGTGGGCCACCGACACCTATCATGAGCTCGGATAAACCTGGATTGGTTTGACTTGGGCTTCTGCTTCGTGATATTGCCTCTCGGATGCCTCTGCTGATCGTTGGGAATAAATTGTCGCCATGAGACCCACTTCCTCGAGAGTGATTTGGTCTGTTGTCGACTTTGGGGGACTTGGGTCGACTCCAACTGCCACTGCGCTTGACGCCACTGGTTTTGGTGTCTAGGGATAGACTGTGGGTTGGTCCTGCAGTCGGAGGGCTCTTCTTCCTTAGCAGACTAGGAGTCCTCTTTGCGAATGTATTTAAAATACTGCTTTTTCGTGGTCGATTCACAGTCGAGATTTCTTTCGAGAGACCGCCGCTAGACCTTATGCTGGCAATCTCGGACTCGCTTTTACGACGTGTACGGAATGAGCTTATGGTTGCAGTGACAGAGGCGGCATCAATATCCCTGGCTCTATCCAAAAATCTTTGCATCGCGGCGTTGGATGTGTCTGGCTGGTATTTGTTTCCCCAAGTAGGTGGGCGTGGAGGATCATGCCATGGCTGTACTCGGTGCGGCTGCGAACCAGCGGTGTCGACTCGTGGTACCCGAGGAAAATATGATTCCTCCTCCTTTCCATCTTTGACTTCTACCTCTGCCGCGGGAGAATCTAGTGGCTCGCAGGTGTTTGATTCGGGGTTGCTGAATTTCGATTCGACATTGAAAGTGTGTCCAGTGTCGTCACGGTCCCCTGGCTTGTCTGTGTCTGTGAGCCATTTTTGAACTTCGTCCTTTTTCTCGTCGGCAATGCGCAGTTTTTCCATCTCGTTTATGGACGGCATCAGAGCGTCATTGAGGTTGTTTCGTTCGTCGGGACCAATCCCAGCAAGACCGGAGGTGCTGTTGCGCATCCACGAGCCATCGTCGTCCCGCTGCGTGTGGATAGCTCCATTTTGCGACTCTTCATCTGAGGTGGCTTCATCAGAGGTAGCTTCAGCGTCGTGTGGAGACAAAAAAGATCCCGACGTTCTGGGACCATGACTCTTCTTGCCCAAGATCTCAGAGCCTGAAGGCGAGTTGGCCCGGCTGCAGCTTTCAACATGAATCTCGGGGCTGATTATGGAGGCTGAATATTCCTCAAGGACGCCATTCGAGCCTTGACCGGGACTGTCTGTTCGAGCTGGAGTATGTTGTTGCTGCGGCGCCCATGCATTGTCTAGCTGTACACACGGGAAAGATGTTGGAGGTGCGCGAGATGCAAAGTTGACAAACTCGGAACTTGACCTAGGGCTTGAATGGTTTGTGGTACAAGGCGACATGAGCTGGTGTCCATGGTGGATGGGGCGGAAAACGGGGGGCTGGAGGTTTCCATTGGCAGGAGAAGAGCTGGCTTGGGTGACGAATGGGCCCTGAGGTGCACTACAAGGGTCTTGAAGTCCATTGGGATCCTCCATCGGGAGGAAAGCTGTCGCAAAAAGGTCGTCCTCGAGATTTGGGGTAGCCTGAGTACTTCCAGCGTTGGAGAATTGATGATCAGAAGACCACTCAGGCGTGTCATCCTGGAAGGAAAAGGCCGGAGAATACATGTTGTCAGACGCGCAGAATGGGAGCTCGAGGTTCGCAGTAGCGCTGGAGGACGTTGGCCTGGGTGGTGAAAAAGAATCCTGATTTGGCATATTCATGGGCGAAGACGACTTTTTCGCATGACCGTTTTCTGGATTTGAACGAGCGACAGAGGAATCGGGAAGATAGTTGGAGCCATCTCTGGCAAAGTTGGCGGCGAAATAGTCATCCATGGCTACGGGTTCCTCTTGCGGGGGGCGATGATGATTCGGATGCCGGGAGTCGGGGAGGTATCAAGCGCGTAACCGCTGGAGGATGGCGATTGCGGCAGACAATTGGGTGGCGCGCCGATGTGTGGTGGAGCGCGCAGGTGACGGAACGAAGCGGCGGAGGAGATTCCAAAAGAAGGTCTTGGGTGTACGGCGAGAGTCGATGGAAGCGAGGGGACATGGACATGAGGAGAGAGAGAGAGCCGGACGAAAGATGACTTTCATGGCCTTGGGCGCTTCGCAGTTTGGATCATGGCGATTGGTCTTTTGGGGGTTGCAGCCGCACCGCACCTGGGGGGCAGCATCAGGCATGATTGCCGGTGGCTTCGCAGGTGCTGGTGGCACAAGAGTGAGCAGAGCGTCATTGTGGAAGAGGGCAGGCTGATTTGGAGATGGTCGACAAACGCAGGCAGGCAGCAGTGAGGCTGGTGTTGATGTTTGCCTGGAGCGAGAGCCTCACTTTGCCTGGTGCACTGGGGGAACCCACATGCAGTGCGCTGCAACTCTGACGTTCATATCTCTCGTCGTCGCCCTGCATGTGGTTGTCGTCACGCTGGATACCTCCTTCTTTTTCCTTATCGGGACTGGCCCAAGGGTTTCACCACGTTGCAGCACGCCCGCAGCTGAGCGGAGACACAGATGGACCTATACTGCATGACCATCTACGCCGGCGGGCCAAGTGCGTGAAGAATCACGCTCCGCACTTCTCGGCCGTGGGCGCTGGCTTCCTGCTCAACACCAAATCCAAAAAGACGGCGCATCGTCAAAGGGTCCTCACTCCTCTCCGCTGGCCACGCGCCGGGCACGCAGTCATTCCATGGCGGGCACGGGACGGCGACGCGCATCATAGGGCCCCCCGGCCTGGTCTAGCGCCGCGGACGAAGGGAGAGCTAGGTGGAGGGGTCCCCTTGACCCTCTCAGCTCTAACCCATTGTAAACATTGCAACAACTTGCCATTTCACCGCTTCCTCGACCCAATCCGTTCGACTTTTGACTGCTGCTCCTCTTGTTAAATCCGCCTGTCGCGCTTCTAGCACATCCCGTTGCAGCCACAAAAATCGTTGGACTTTTGACCATTCTGCATGTGACTGACGATAAAATCCACCCACTACAAGTAGCTCCGTCGAGAACCTCCGCCCTCTACAATTGCACGCCTCGACATTCTTCTCGTCTTTTCCCCCTAAATCTCTCCCTCCATCTACACGTCGTCAAGAAAAAAAATCATGGTGCAATTTACTCCGCCGCCCGACCCCCACGCGTTGCTTCCGCCGCTGCTCGCTTGCTTGCCGCTTTCCTTTGCATCTCCACGCCCACCTCCAGCTCTGCTGCCCCTGCTCTCGCCAATCCTGCGCCAACGCGTCCAACTCCTCTCGGGAACCACCCAAAACGAATCATGGCTGCCGCTGCTATGCTGGGACCGCGAAAAAGCCGCCAACCTCCTCGCCGTCATCAACACCATCGAACTCGAGCCGCACCCCGCCTCCGGAGAAATCGAGCTGGGAGACGTGAGCCAGATCCGCTACAGGAGGAGGGATGAAGAGACTCTCGAGGCCCGCATCGAGCTGTCCGACCTGGATCTGCTGCCCGTCTACCTCTGGTGCATGACGGACGCGACGACGGGCGATGGCCCAGGATGGCGCTTGACCGAGCTGCGCACAATCCAAGACTACGACGACAAGCCCGAAGAATGGTTTCCCAGCATGGACGAAGCCCGCGAAGCCTCCAAGGCGGCATACATTGCAGACGCGCTGCGAAAGGCCGAGACCCCCAACCAGACTACAACCAACACCACCACCGCTCAGGACGAAGACGACGACGACGACTACTGGAACATGTACGACCGCACGCCCGGCCGCACGCCGGCCAAGCAGTCGCCCGCGCCCCAGGTCCAGCGTCCTACCAACTCAACACAGCAGCACTCCAACCTCGTCCCCTCGACCGAGGAGCTCGAGTACTTTGCGCGCTACGCCGCCGAAGTCCAGCCCGCCCTTGACGCGCACGACCCGGAGGAAGAGGTGCCCGCCGACGCCGGCTTCGAGTCAACCCTTCACGGCGACACGCTGACCAGCGCTGCAAATCTTTCCACGCGCAACGGCGGCGTGCAATTCGAGCCCGCGGCCGCCAACATCGGCCCGGGAGGCTACGACTCGTCGTTGCCGGCCGCTGGAGGACAAGCTCCGCATACGAACGGAGCGGCCACGGCGCAACAGCAACAGGAAACCTCGCCCTTTGAGACGCTGACGCACAGCGAGCTCAACCACCCGCGGCCCGTGTCCGGGTCCGGCTCGCCGGCGTCGGCGTCGAGCAGCGTGGCGCGCATCGAGGCCGCCGCTGCTGGCCAGGCCGCCGCCGAGGTCGCCATCAAGCAGCACATTAGCACCGACCTCAAGAGCTTGTACCGGCTGGCGCGAGGCGCGGGTATTGCCCGTGATGAGTTTGAGCGCATCGTGAGGACGGAGCTGGATGTTTTGGGCATGATGGGGCTGGATGATGACGAGTGAGGTTGTCAGGGGACGGGAGGTAGCAAGCATTCTTCTGTGTGGTTTTGAAAGAGAATTGTTGTTGGTTGAATGGGCCGTTTGGCATTCCCAGGGCGTACGGACGTTTCTGGCGCATACATCATCTCCTCACTGCATTCAATAGCTTTGGTTCTTCTTCAGTTCGGCTTCGACTTGACCGGCGCTAGAGATACGCGGCACTTGCATAGGTAGTTCTGAAATACTCATCATGGAATTGCAGAATTTATGCCGTGGCTCTTTGATGCTTTGCTTTTTCACCCCTTCCACCTTTCCCCTTCCCCAAAATCAACCCCTCTTCCTCGCCTTCGCACCCGCCGCCCCGCTCACCCCCGACGCCGCAGCCATCTGACCCAACACATTCTGCACACCGGCGGCGCTCGCCCTCGTGGCCGCGGTGCCGCTGCCCCTGCCAATCTCCTCGACAACGTTCGCCGGGTCCGCCTCGCCGATGATGGGGATCTCGGACGCCAGAAACTGCTGGAAGGGCTTGGTGACGAAGAAGCCGTCGGCGGTGAACCAGCGCGTGAAGGGGGCGGAGAGCTCGATGCGCTGCCACAGCTCGCCTGGGGAGGTGGCGGGTTTGCGGGAGGTCGTGTAGGCGATGGTCAGGTGGTAGATGGGGATGTGTTTGTCGACGCGGGTCGAGATGCGGATCTAGAGATAGCTCAGCGTTAGCACATATACATTGACATCAAAGACGTTGAGTAGTTGTTGTTTGACACACCTTCTGGCCGTCCCTGTCGCCCGCATACACCAGCCCCTTCTCCACGACATACATCCAGTACATGAAGGCGCAGTTGAGGACAAAGTACGCCGCGACGGCCGGCCCCGTCCACGCCTTTGTCGCGTCCCAGCCGTACTTCCAGTCAAAGTAGAAGAGCGCCCCCGCGATGGTCACGGCCGCGTAGCCCAGCGCCAGCCGCACGTCCAGCTGCTTGTTGTCCTGCGTGAATTTGAGCGAGTTGAGGTAGTTGGGGAGCGCGTCGTCGGATGTGTTTTTCAGGTCTGAGGAAGGGTTAGCGGAGCTGCGGTTTGTGGTGGAGCTGGGGATGGAAACGCACCCGGGACTGAGTGCACCTGGATTTTTTGCTCGGCGGTGGACATGGTGGCGGTGGGTGGTGGAGCTGCGCGCGAAGCTCCTCGACTTGTGTAATTGCGCGCGGGATTGGAGGGAATGTTGTGATGTGGTGGTGGTGACGGGGATCAACAGGTGTTCTTTGGGGAGCTTCAAGGAACCCGGTCCCGACGAAACTCTTGGCCGCGCTACCTCTACACGTCGGTCCGCGCAACATCACCACCACAACACCTCACCTCTACAAGACTTGCATCATGGCTCAGCCCGTGGTCCAGACTATCCACAGGGACCCGGCCCTGTTGTAAGTGTTGCTTTTGTCCGGCACGACCGACAAGCTAACGCGAGCACAGCTGGTGGATCTTGCTGCCAATTACCGTGGTCATGGTACGGACAACAGCAGCGTTCGAACGCGGTCTCGATTTATTCTGACGCTCCCAGATCTTGACGGGCGTCCTCCGCCACTACGCCATGGTGCTGCTGCAGAGCACGCCCAAGAAGCAGGCCCTGCCCAAGCTCCGCGAGCACCGGTCCCTCATGCGCGGCGTCAACCTGCGCGGCAACGCCAACGTCGTCTCGCCCTCGTCGTTTGCGAACCGCAAGTCGCACCTCGTCTCCGCGTTCAAGGACGGCTCCTTCCTGGCCGACCCCGAGTCCCGCGGCAAGCCAAGGCCGAACCCGATGACCGACCCCGCCGCCATGGAGGGCATGATGGGCATGATGAAGGGCAACGTCGCCATGATGGTCCCGCAGACTCTGATTATGAGCTGGATCAACGCCTTTTTCTCGGGCTTCGTGATACGTGAGCAGCCCCCCTGGTCGTCTCGACGGAGGATGCCGATGGGCTAATTGTTGGCAATAGTCAAGCTTCCGTTCCCGCTGACACCGCAGTTCAAATCCATGTTGCAATCTGGCGTAGGCACCCGCGACCTTGACGTGCAGTGGGTGTCAAGCCTGTCGTGGTACTTTTTGACGCTGTTTGGGCTGCAGCCCGTCTACAATTTCATCCTGGGGAGCAACAATGGTAAGTGGGATGTGAATGTGGGGGGCCAAGACGAATGCTTGCTGACCGGGCCCGTTCCGTCTAGCGGCGAATCAAGTTACGCAGCAGATGGCCAGTATGAACCCGGCGGGCTTGATGGGGCCAGACCAGGACCCGGACAAGCTGTTTCAGAGCGAGGCGGAAAACCTCGAAGTCGTGGACCATTACTGGATCCTCGAAGGGGTCGAGGATCGGCTGCTGGCTCGGCTGCAGTGAAGAAGAGAGCGGCGGGGCGCAGTAGCTCCCGCGGCAGGCGAGCATCCGGACGAGGAGGAAGTTCATGCACTGCGCAGAGAGCAGCCAGGGCGAGGCGGAATCTGCATCTGCGCTGCATGCTTGATCAGCACAGCCGGGCCAGCAGAGCCTCCCGGGTCGTCTGTGATGTCTGGATAAAATAGAGGGACCCAATGGGCGCGGAGCGAGAGGGCGCAGCTGAGGCGTGCCAAGAGGCTGCTTGTGGTGGTGGATGCATGGCATCACAGGTGGAACTAACTGCTGGGTTGCTGCCTCCGGGCAGGCGGCGAGTGTTTGCTGCCTCTGACCCATCCATCGTCCGATTGATTGTTTTTCTTTGGTCGTGGGTGCAGCGTTCCGTTTCCTTGCAGCCCTCGCCCTCACACTCGGCCCCCAAAACACCTCGTCTGTCCAGCGTCCCTCTTTGCGCCCGTCATCCGTCCCCCGTCCACTGCAACCACCTCGGTAATCACCCTTCTGTCCAATGCACCGCGTCCCGGCCCATTCTTCCCTCTTTGTCCGCAGTCAAGAGGCGTCGACGCCCCATATCATGATCGGCACTCTCCAGGCGCTGCCCGTGGGACAGACTCTGGCTGACCCTCCCCAAACCGTCGTGTACACACCGACCGGTCAGCATGCAGGGGTCGGCTTGCCCGTGGCTGCTTCTGGGTACTACCCATGCCCCCCCGGCGCTCGTGCAATCGCGCTGCGCTGAGCTGCGCATCAGAAGAATGCGGCTCTTTGATCTGTACTGCCTCCATAAGACGCTCTACATGTCCACCCCCTCGTCGATACACAACCTTTTCAAGGCGGAGCCACCAAACCCACATTTAGCTGCGCTTGTCACTGCCCTACGAACTGCACCACCTGCTTCGCCTCCTTCAACACCTTTGTGCTGTTGACTTTGTCCTGTATAAGTACTGCTATACCGACTGCTGCCACCCCAAGCGCCTACACTTCTGGAGCATGTCCGAAAGCCTTTGATTTATTCGTTCAACATGACCTTTCAGTATTTTGACGACTTTTCCACCATGGGCATGCACCCAGACGCCCACCTCGCAGAATCCTATCCATGGCCCGGTCACGATGCTCAGTGGAGCGGCGTGCGCCTCTGCTCCAAGACAATCAGTCTCGTCGGTCCCGAGTTGGCACTAGACAGCGCATCAAGTCAGAACTTGTCCAACATGCAACGTTACCTCAGCGGACCTGAGCGTCCACTCTTCAACGCGGATGTCTTCCCGCTTGACGGCAGCCAAAGGGGACAGACCTACCATTTGGACGCGCAGTACGATGCCGTTGGTCCATGGCACTATCCAGATCAAACAGCTGGGAAGCGATCACCCGACTACCATCGCTCCAGCTGGTCCGCGTCGAGCTCCAGCAGCTACAACCACTCTCTTCCGGACGAGCCCAGCGTCGCGACCTTTAGCTCCTCCGATCCGTCCAGTCCTCCCGGCATGTCGTCGCAAGACTACTTTGACTGCAGCTTCGCCGCGTACCAGCCAGAAGACTCGATTGGTGGATCTTGCGCGCTTCGCGAGATTCAACAGTACCCTTCGCCGTCCGAAGACGCCGAGCAGCAGATGGACTACGACGACTCTTCCGACGTCAAGTACGAGTTTACCTACGAGCAGGAAGCGCCCTACTATCCCAGCAGAGTGCCTCCGCAGATGCCGGACCACGACGAAGACTTGCAGGTGCGCATGAGAGACGCCGAGTCTGTGCAGCCAGTCTCCAAATCCGAGGAGGACCCCGATTCCGACTACACTCCTGCTTCTGGTCCTAAGCGGCGTCGACGTCCATCGAGCACGCCAAACAAGTTCTCAAGAGCCCGAAAGTCGGTCGACATGGGCCACCACCACCACCACCGTGTGTCGAAGAAATCCAAAGGTAGCCGACTAAACAAAGACAACTCGGCCGCACGACCCTTCCCGTGTCCCCTGGCGGGATACTCGTGCCAGGCGACGTTTGCGTCCAAGAACGAGTGGAAGCGGCACGTGTCGACGCAGCACATTCGGCTGGGCTTCTGGCGCTGCGAGCTGTGCCCCAACACGGTCGACGGCATCACCACGTCCTACAACGACTTCAACCGCAAAGACCTCTTTGCCCAACACCTGCGGCGCATGCACTTTGCCAGTTCCTCGTCGGCCGGTCCCGTCAACGACGAAAACATGGCCGACTACCTGCGCCGCTGCTACATCAAGCTCAGGGACCCGCCGCCCAAGAGCTCGTGCCTCTTTTGCAGCCAGACGTTTGAGGGGACGGGCAGCTGGGACGAGCGCATGGAGCACGTGGGCCGCCACTTTGAAAAGGACAAGAAGCCCGAGTGCTCCGTGTACGGCGTCGGCGCGTGGAGAGAGGACGACGAGCTGCGGGACTGGCTCTGCTGCGAGGGTCTCGTCGAGCGCGACCACCGGGGCGAGTGGCAGTTGGGTGATGGCACGCCGCGGAGGGAGAGGCGTGCTGTTGTTGCTGATGATTCTGACGATGATGACGAGGACGAATAGTTTTTTCTTGTTTTGTTGGATTGGATGAATGACGCCATGATGATTTGATACCCCCTCGCTACATCCATAGCAAACAACCTTTCGAGTGTTGATTTAATTGCTAGAATTGTTCACTTGTATAAATGTTTGCCCTGTGACGTATATGGACCGTGCGCTAGCTACACCACCACACCCCGCGACGCATCCCTGTCGCGTCACTACTTCACCTGATCAACCAACTCGATGCCCTCGACAAACAAACTCCATCATGAGTGACCTGGCTCGATCCATTGGCAAATCCAAGCTTTCCAAACCACCAACCACCGACTCCAAGATCCCAGAAGAAGAACAAGACGACTCGTCCTCTGCGTCCTCCGTCTCATCAACCGGCACCGTCGTGCCCACGCCCTCGCAAAAGGAACAGGCCGCCCCGCACATCGAATGGACCAACTACTTTGAGCAGGAGCTCTGGCTCGAGCACGCCTTTGACAATGGCGAGCGCGCAAAATACCACGTGTACGCGACGCCGCCGGCCGCCCACTCCAAGACGCCGCTTATGGTGCTGCACCACGGGGCGGGCTCGTCGGCGCTCAGCTTCGCCCTCTTTGCGCAGGAGGTGCGCCGCCAGATGCCCGACGTCGGCATCGTGGCCGTCGAGGCGCGCGAGCACGGCTCCGTCGTCTACGACGCTTCGGGTGTTGTCGACACCAGCATGGCGCTGGCCAGCCTCTCCCGCGACCTCGTCACCATGATCCGCCTCGCGCAGGCGCGGCTGGGTCTCGAATCGCAGCAGCTCCTCCTCGTCGGCCACAGCCTGGGCGGTGCCGTCGTGACCGATGCCGCCAAGAGCGGCGCCCTCGACCCCCAGGTGCTGGGCTACGCGGTGCTGGATGTTGTCGAGGGCTCGGCCATGGACGCCCTCAAGCACATGCAGGCGTACCTGCGCGCGCGGCCGTCTGTCTTTTCCTCCATCGACGACGCCGTCGCCTGGCACCTGCGCAGCCGCACGCTGCGCAACCCCGACAGCGCGCGCGCCAGCGTCCCCAGCCTCCTCGTCCGCGCCGACGGCGGCAAGTGGGTCTGGAAGACGGATCTCAGCCGCACCGAGGCGTACTGGAGCGATTGGTTTGGTGGCATGAGTGGCAAGTTTTTGACGGCGAGGGGCGCCAAGTTGTTGTTGCTGGCGGGGACGGATCGCTTGGACAAGGAGTTGATGATTGGGCAGATGCAAGGTTGGTCTACTGCTTTCCATCCGTATAGCATACTGACGTCTACAGGCAAATTCCAACTCCAAGTCTTTCCCGCGGCGGGCCATTTCCTGCAGGAAGACCTGCCAGACCAGGTGGCGACGTCGGTCGTCGAGTTCCTCAAACGCAACGACAGGAGCGCGCTGGTGCTTCCGCCCAAGGTCTCGGATCTCATTGCACAGGGCAAGAAGGTGTGAGAATTGATTTCTGAGATTATGTAGAACTTTTTTCCCCTTATACCCCCCAATTTTTATACCCGCCCGGAACGCCGTGCAATGCTATGGGGAATCGTGGTGGACAACAGAGAACAGATAGAAAACTATGCTTCCTCCTCTTCTACAGACATGCCTTCCGTCTTGGGCTTCCGCTTCCTCTTGCGCTTTGCGGGTTCTCCGTCGTCCGCCGGCTTCACGGCCTCCTTCTTTTGCGGCTGCGGCTTCTTTGCCTTTTTCACGCTCAACGGGTTGGGGCCCTTGGGTCCCCTCTTCTTCTTCTTGGGTTCCGGCTCTTTGGATTTGGCGTCCTTTTCGTCTTCGCTACCCTCCTCCTCGCGCTTCCTCTTGACCGTCGCGGCCACACTACCGGTCGGCCGCATCTTGATGCCCGCCTTGAACTTGTCAAACTCTGCCTTTTCGCGCACGTCCTCGGTGGCGTTGGCCATGGGCTCCATGATCATGACGCTGCGATTCATGTAGACGAGGGGCACGCCGGGGATCTGGCGCAGGGTTGCGCGAACCTTTTGGTCCTGGCTGGCGACGACGTAGCGGTGCTTATTCGTTTTATTTCCTGACGGATCGACGACGGAAGTGAGGCACTCGAGGGTCGACAGCGGCTCGTCGAGGGTGTGGTGGTTGCAGCGGCGGCGCTCAAACTTTTGCGCCTCGGCGATGACGGCCTGGTCCTTGTCGGCGTACAGGTGCCGCATCGAGCACTGCGTAATCATGACCTTGGTCTTGCCCTGCAGCGTGCGCTCAATGTAGGAGGATAGGTCCATCTTGCACCGGTGCGTGTCCTTGACCATGTCGGCGTCGACTGCGTGTGATGTCAGCATGTTTTTTTCGCCGTCGGAATGCGTTGACAAACCAAGCACTTGGTACGGCTCGCGGAAGCCAAAGGTGAGACCATATTGGTTCATCAACTTGCGATATTGCTTCGCCCGCTTGCCGCGCATGGTGACGGTGTGCGTTGAATCGACAAGTGTATTTCTGGGCGAGGTTGAGTTGTTGTCAAAAGTTAAGCTTTGCGGCGCGCACGGACGCGCGGGCGGTAGGATTCATGGTGCGAGGGTGCTACGCAATCCATGTCTCAATAGCGGCCCTCCTCTCGGCGTTGAGCCTGCGCTTTGCTCCACATGCAACCAAACCACCTACAGTGTTCCCCATCGTCCATCGCCCGGTCAATGCCGCTGCTCTCCGTACCGCTGCTGTCCGAGACGGCGTCCTCGAGCATTTCTGCCTCTACAAACGCCTAGAACTACCGCCTCTTCCCCAACGTCACCCACTATGCCTGAGGATGATGCTGCCGCGCACTCGACCACCACCCCCGAACCCTCGCAATCGTCGCAGACCCCGCCTGACGCCAAACCCGCAACAACCGTCCCATCCGACGAGCCCGTGGAATTGGACGAGTTTGGCCTGCCCGTCAAGCGGCGGCCCGTGAGACGGACGTACTCGGAGGCGAGCGAGGACAACGCAGAGCCGGACCAAGACGATGCCAACAACCAACAAACCAAACCCACAGAATCGCCGTCGAACAGTGCCCCACCACAAGACCCGGCAAATCATGCGGAAGGGCCAAACGATCCCGCGGCTCCGGCCCCGCTGAAAGATGTCCCGGCTACTACTGAACCGCAGAAGGAGGCGCCACCGCCTCAGGAACCCGCTGCGACAGACCCCTCTCCCGACAACAAGAACTTCATGGCCGAAGTACCATTGGCAGGTGAAGGGGGCCCGACCCAGTTCTCCGAGTGGTCCCACATGAAGCTGGCACCGGGAAATGACAACGACACAAAAAAGGACGACGACGAAGTCGACTGGCAGGACATGCCGGCGTACGCGCCGTACGACATTTACAATGACGACAACCGGCTCGTGGCGCGCGAGGCGCCCGACATGGACGAAGACCCCATGCAGTACGCCGCGCTCGGAGGAGCGGGCAAGGGATACACGCGGGTGCAGCTGGACGACGACGCCGAGTCGGCCACGAGCATGGACGACCACACGGCTTACCTGTTCAAGAACAACCCGGGAACAAACGTGCAGGACGAGGACGACGAGGCCCGCGATCCCCTCTCGCAGATGCAGGCGACCAAGACGCTGCTCACCGAGGGCCAGCGCATCGCATACGTGGGCGTGGTGAGGCTCACGATGCGCGAAATGGCAAAGGAGCTGGACTCGCTCGAAAAGACAAAGGGCGCCAAGAAGCTGCTCGACATGTCCGTCGAGGCCCTGCAAATGTGGAGCCAGAAGATGATGGTCCGCCTGTACGGCCACATGGAAATTGACTCGTCGGAGCAAATCATGATTGAGCAGCTGGCCGAGCACGGCGTGCAGCCTCAAGACCTCACGCCGGCGCTGATGCAGAATGCGAGGGTCAAGAATCCTGCCGCCGAGGATCGCTCCTCCATCTCCTCTCCGCGTCCCGATTCTGTCCAGAGCTTCCCGCAGAGCCCGCCTCCTTATCGCGAAAAGGACGAGGACGAGGACTTGCCCGAGGTCCAAACGCCGTCGCAGCTCCCTGAGACTAAGAGTCTTGACATTGACCTGCGGTGGACGATACTGTGCGACCTGTTCCTTGTCCTGATTGCCGATTCCGTGTATGATTCTCGGTCAAGACAGCTGTTGGAGCGTGTGGGTGTGCATCTCGACGTGCCGTGGATCGACATTTGCCGGTTCGAGAAGCGAGTAACGGACGCGCTGGAAATGCAAGAGGCGGCGGACAAGGAGAACTGGAACGAGCAAGAGCACATTGACGCCCGCAAGAAGCTGCAGCGGAATCGACGGCTGGTGATGATGGGCCTGGCAACGGTGGGAGGCGGTCTCGTGATTGGACTCTCTGCCGGCCTGCTGGCTCCGGTCATTGGTGCCGGTCTTGCCGCGGGCTTCTCCACCATTGGCGTTGCGGGAACGAGCAGTTTCCTCGCTGGTGCTGGTGGTGCTGCGCTGATTACCACGGGTGGAGTCGTCTCTGGCGGAACGATTGCTGTGCGCGCGTCTGGCAGGAGGACGGGGGCGGTCAAGACGTTTGAGTACAGGCCGCTGCACAATAACAAGAGGGTCAACTTGATTCTGACCATTTCTGGGTGGATGAATGGCAAGGTCGATGATGTTCGACTGCCGTTTAGCACGGTCGATCCCATCATGGGAGACATTTACTCGCTGTTGTGGGAGCCGGAAATGCTGCAGAGCATGGGTGACACCATCAGTATTTTGGCGACAGAGGTAAGTAGTGGACTGCAGACTTCAAGGCTATTCTAACGTCCCAGGCTCTCACTCAAAGCTTGCAACAAGTCCTTGGAAGCACCATTCTGGTTGCTCTGATGGGTGCGCTACAGCTTCCCATTGTCCTCACCAAACTCTCATATCTCATCGACAACCCCTGGAACGTCTCCCTTGCCAGGGCGGAGCTTGCTGGTCTGATTCTGGCCGACTCGCTCATCGACCGCAACCTGGGAGTCAGGCCTGTCACCCTCGTTGGCTTCTCGCTGGGATGCCGTGTCATCTTTACTTGCCTCCAAGAGCTCTCCAAGAGAGGAGCTCATGGTCTAGTACAAAACGTGTACATGTTTGGCGCGCCCATTGTAGCAAAAAAGGACGAATACCTCAAAGCGCGGACCGTGGTCCCGGGCCGCTTCGTCAACGGCTACGCCACCAACGACTGGATCCTGGGCTACCTCTTCCGGGCCACGAGCGGCGGCATCATGGGCGTGGCGGGCCTCGCACCGGTCGACGTGCCGGGGGTCGAAAACATCAACGTCACCGAGCTAGTCAACGGCCACATGGCCTACCGCGCAGCCATGCCGCGTCTGCTCCGCGAAGTGGGCTGGCAGGTCGAGAGCGACGAGTTCAGCGAGATCGAGGACCCGGACCCGGAGAACCACGAGGCGCGGCAGCGCGAGCTCATCAGCGAGATCGAGGAGGCCCGCAAGCAGCTGGACAAGAAGCCCGAGAAGAAGGGCGGCTGGAGCCTGTTCAAGCGCAAGCAGGCCGAGAAGAAGGAGTGGGAAATGTATGATGAGAGGTTCAAGAATGGCCCGGACGGTGGTGCAGACGGAAAGTCGGGAGGCGGCGCCGTCCTCTTCGACGTCGACGCCATCCGCGCCGAAGCGGCCGCAATCACGGCCGAGGGCATCGAGGTGCGCCAGCTCGAGAGCACCATGCCGCCCATGAAGCTGGAGACGCAGGAGTCGCCGTTTACGCAGAAGAGCAACGGCGGCGAGGGCGGCAACAATGGCGCCCTCATGGGCGCGGGCAGCCACGGCTTCACTTTCGACGACGACTACGACGACCACCTCCACCCGCACGACAACCATCCGTACGGCGCCAACGCCGACGAAGGCAACATCTCCATGACGTTTGACACGGGGTATTCGACGCCGCCGCGCAGCTCGCCGCTGCTGGAACAACAGCAACAGCCGCCGCCGCCGCCGTCGTGGAGCGCGGACGTGCCGGAGCGCCCGGCGCCGCCGCCACTGCCAAAGACGACGTCGTCGACCACGGATGTCGCCCGGGCATCGTCGATTCCGACCCCCGTGGACCTGGAGCGCAATGCGTGGGCAGACGACGACGAGTTTGGCCATGAGAAGGAGATGCACATGACGTTTGAGTGAGCTGAGCCCTGCAAAGGCTTGTGTGAATGTTGTTACTTTTTTTCCTCTTCTTCGCCATTTACATCTCGCAACGTCTCCCGCTTTTGCCTTGCGTACTTTTCTCTTTCTCTCGATTGAAATTCTTCTTCTTGGGTCTTTCCAGCATACCATCCATCCATGCGCGGCGTTCTGTTCTTTTCCCTGCAACTGATGTTTTGCAAAGGGAACGAAAGATGATAAAAAACCGAGGGCTCGCTCTTGTTGCGTCTTTTCATGGAGCGCTTCGGGTATCGAGGAAACAAAACGTATATTACATGTTTTGCATGCAGCGGACGTCAACGTCACTACTTCACTGGGCTGGGGCAGTAGTGGGGGCACATTCAGTCATGATGGATTTTTCTTTCGAGGCGTTGTTGCGACTGTTTTGGGATGGGGGGTTTTTTTCTTGGATTTTTGTTCTGCGCTGGGCTGGACTGGGGGCATCGTGCGATGAGTAGTCATTGTACAGAGAATGAAGGGAATGGTGGGTTTTGTGGGTGGTGGTTGAGACAGACATACAAACTTGTCCGCAAGCCACTGACCGCTGCCGCTGCCGCTGCTGCTGGATAGGTGTAGCCATGTTGTAGATTAATGGTAATGCGTGCGTTTTCCAGGGCCGCGAGGCTCTCGATACATACACAACCGTGTGGAGATGGAGGAGGAGGAGGTGGTGGTGGTGTCTTGGCAGACGGACGAGTCAGTCGACGTCTTGCCCACAATTTCAAATACCCCGTGGTGGTGAGGTCTTAAGAAGATGCACGAAATCTCGGAACCTGGCCGTCCGCCGGCCGTACCTGAGCGGGCGGCCAGCATCATGACTCTATCCCGAGCGTGGCGCGCCGGATCGTGGTGGTAGGCGAGAAGAGGCGTGTTGATCCCAACCTACCTTATTCGCAATAATTCCCCGGCTCTCCTCTCCTGCTCTCCCCGGACCAGCGCGATGAAGAGACGAGCAACAACAGACAAGAGGACAAGGCAGCACTTGAGACTTTTCGAACATGTGCGTGGTCAGCCCGCCAAGACGGATTTGCGGTCAATCTCCGCTCGTCAAGACTTTACCTGACCGCTTCGCTTCCATTCGCTCTCGTCATCCATCGTCATGCCATCCGCCGTCTGCCGGTCCGGAGTTCCTCTCGCGACGCCTTCATTGTCCTCTTATCCTGCACACGGCATTTGGAATTGTCGACTGCAGCTGCTTGGTGTTGTGGATGGATCGATTGATTGATTGACGACGGACGACGTCGTTTTTGACGAACACTTTTTGGCCGGCCTATCCTTGACCTTGCACCCTCGTCTCCGCGATTTTATTGGGATCCTCGCTCACCACGCGGGGTGCGGCCGACGCCCTTGGTTTGTCACTGCGCCTTGAAGAATTCCAAATCCTCGCTGACTACGACATGAGTGCTTTGCTCGATCGCGACCACGACCTCCTACCAGGTTCAAGCACACGGATAGGCTAGGTCGAGACGCCATCAGCTAGCACGCTGACGTGCCGTTCGCCATCCCGCAGCCAGCCAGCCATGAGCCATCAATCAAGTCGACGAGGGATAGTAAGCAGCACCTTGCCAGATGTGGCATGGGCCAATGGTGCTGGCCTCGGGGCCTTCGTTCGGCCGGCACTCCCTACGTCAATCCTCCCTCGTTCCCGGCGACTTTATTCAGACGTCAGTCTGTTCCCGTTGGTGGTGGCTTTGGCCCGCGGAGGATCATGGCATTTGGAAAACATGCCTGGCCATTGCATGCTGCTCCGGCACCGTCTTTCCGCCGTCTCCCTCGCAGCCCTACATATATTGATGTGTTGCCCGTTCCGTTTTTGTTTCTCCGTGGTGTTGTTTTCCGTTCCAACCAATCACAGCCAACATCATGCACTACTCCTCCACGGCCGTTGTGCTGGCGGCCCTCAGCGCCGTTGCAGCGTCTGAAAAGACTTGCTTGAACCAAACCGTCCCTGTCACCATTTCTGCGCGCAACGGCAACTTCAGCCTGGCTGCCCCGACCAACAACATCGACGCCGCCGCCTTTGTCCAGAACCTGTCGCGCCAGGGCCAGAACTACTCGAGCGCCGTCCTCAATGGCTACAACACCGTGTCCGGGACGTACAACATCTCTACCCAGTTTTGCTACGACAATGCGCGCTCCGGCGTCAACGTGCCGCTGCAGATCCTGACGCACGGCATTGGCTTTGACAAGACGTATGTGGTTGCTTCGTGGTTAAAACGCACCGTCTGATGTGAATAGATACTGGGACTTGCCGTACAACAACTACAACTACTCCTACGTCAACGCGGCCCTCGCCGCCGGCTACTCGACGCTCTCCTATGACCGTCTAGGCATCGGCAACTCGTCACACGGCGACGCCGTCAACGAGATCCAATCGTTCCTCGAAGTCGCCGCCCTGCGCGCCCTCACCACCCAGTTGCGCAGCGGGAGCTTCCCCGGCGTCGCCCAAAAGTTCAGCAAGATCATCCATGCCGGCCACTCGTTCGGCTCCATCCAGAGCTACACGTTTGCGAACCTGTATCC
Source organism: Phyllosticta capitalensis (assembly GCF_038381095.1). NCBI lineage: Eukaryota > Fungi > Ascomycota > Dothideomycetes > Botryosphaeriales > Phyllostictaceae > Phyllosticta > Phyllosticta capitalensis. The sequence goes on along the minus strand of NW_027117450.1, from coordinate 143,830 downwards.
GGATGAGACGGACGGCCTCGTGCTGACCGGCTTCTCGCTCAATGCGACGTACAACGCCTTTTTCCTCGCCGGCGGCAACTTCCAGCTCGCCTCGCTCAACGCGCCCCTCCGCTTTGGCAGCGCCGCTGCGGGCGACGTGCAGAAGCTCCAGTTGGCCAGTGCCTACCTCCAGGCTTTGGACTTGGACGTTGATGTTGGATTGCTCTCGTCGGATGGAGCCGCCGCGACGCCGCAGGACCTCCCCGCCGGTTATCTTGTCACGGGCGATACGAGCGCCAATCAATACAACTTCTTCCTGCCCGGATTCTTTGACGCCGGCTTGCTGGCGCAGAGCGAGCGCACCAAGATGCCGGTTACGGTGGGCGAGCTGCTCACGCTGGGAAGTGTTAGTCCGGTGAATGCGTTCAAGGGGCCTGTGCTTGTTATTACGGGTTGTGAGTTTGCTCCCTTCCCGTTCCTCCTTCCCCCTGAATCCCCTTTACCCCTCCCCTGAATCCCCCCCTCTCCGCCTCCCCCCATCCCCCACATTTCACCTCCATCGTACTAACACAACGCTCACCACAGCCGGCGACCTCCCCTTCTGCGGCGGCGACTGCCTGACGACCGGAACCAAATACCCCTCCATCCCGGCGACGGTGGCGCTCTCTTTCCCCAACGTCGCGCCTGAAAACTTCACTGCCTATATTCAGCCTAATGCTGGTCACGGTCTTAACGCGCATTATAATGCTACTGGCGCGTACAGGTATGTTAGTGAGTGGTTGAAGGACAGGGGGCTTGGTGCGTAGGCAAAGTATGTGTAGGGGATGGGGCAAGTGGAGGTGAGGCGAGGGGATGGGCATAGGGAGGGAGGGGGTTGGACGGGGTGCCTGTGAATGGGATTGGAATAGATACGACATGGCAATGCCTACTTGACAGTTTTGACACTTGGGTTTCCTGCCGACGTGAGTCCTGCCTTTAAGTCAACATTATCCTGCATCACTACTCATACTCTCTAACCAAGGCTTGAATTACTCAGACTCTAATGCTGACTGTTGATTTAGGATTGGTGTTATATGAGACAGCACTCCTAGATAACCTCGCTTCCGTTGCCAGTCTCCTGTTGTTTTTAGAGCAAAAAAGCGCGGTACCCTTTCCATTGGAAGTTGGCGACGTCGCACAAGGAAGGCCAACAACCAGGGTCGCGCCTACTCCTCAAACAACCGCGCGCTTAATCCAAGACTACGCAACCCGATAGCCAAAACTATCCGAATCTCCAAGTCGTCAAAACCAAACCCAAATGCAAAAAGTACTTGGGACAATGTCGCTTTGGCGCTGTCTGACAAGGTTATCTCGCCAGCGCCGTCTAAACACTTCATTCCGCAGCTACCTCTGGACTGCCTCGCCGGCCTGCCAGGACCGCGTGCTGAAGAATGATTCAAATGGCGTCTTTGACCACATCAGTGGCAGATTTGTGCAAGCCATTGCTTCACAATTCCAACCAAACAAGCTCACTGACTCCGATCCCCAGCCAGCGTCAACGACGCGGCTCGGCGCCTTGCAAGAAGACACGCCTTCAACATGGCCGAATTCACGGCGCTTGCGGCCGAATCGATCAACCAAAAGCCGGACGATGTTGTCTCGCTCTCTCGCCTCTAGGAAGGCCGCCATAACCGCGTGTTCGAAATCACCGTGCGCGACGGTTTCCAGTTTGTGGCGCGCGTCCCGTACCCATCCCATGGAGCAGCGGCACTTGCTGGTTGCAAACGAAGTCGCCACGCTGGATTATTACCTCCGCTTGCACGGCTTCCCCCGTCCCGCAGGTCTACGACTACTCGGGCCACGGCGGAGAATGCGGCGGGGGCACCGAGTTCAATCTTCATGGAGCTTGTTCCGGGAATGCCTCTGAGGAATCTCTGGCCCATTTGGCATATGGACTGAACCGCGATTCTAAAACTCGGTAAGATTCGGCGGCTTTGTTGAGGTGAGGCACGGCGCTATCATACTCCAAGGGATACCTTACATGGAGAGCTTTTCCCCCGCCCCATTTTTACTTTGGGGTTGAGTAGGGAGAGTAGGAACAGGAGGTTGGGGAGGGGACTGGGGTAAAGGTGGGATGTATGAGTTCGTAGAAATGGTACTCCATCACGGACCACAGAGGACTTGAGTGTCACACATGCAGTGCACGATATTAGCTCTGTACAAATTGAATTGATGTCACAAGACGTCTGAAACTCGACTCTAGCCTCTGCAGCGAATCGAGCCATGATGGCAGTATGATATAAACCGATGAACAACGATGTGCTTAACCCCCTGATTTTGGTTGAACCCCTGATTTTAGTTTCCGAACGACCAGCAGCAGCAAAACACCAAACTTTTGGCCTGACTATTTCTTCCCCCCACCCTTCTTCCACGCCGCCGCGCGCTTGCTGCCCCGCGATGCGGGCTTGCCGCCCTTGCTCTTTCCGCCCTTCTTCGCGCCTCCGAGCTTCAGCCCCGTCTTGCCCTGCTTTGCGCTCGCGCGGTAGCCCTCAAAAACAAACGCTTCAGGAGTCTTGAAGGCGCCAGCACCGCCGGGCAGCGCCGCGGCGTCCTTGCTGTCGCCGCCGCCGCTCTTCCTCTTGGACTCGCCCAGCTCCGTCAAGTTGGGGTTCTTGTTGAGCTTTGCGGCGCCCGCCTTGCCCAGCAGCTTGGCCGCGCGGCCCTGCAGCGACTTTTGCTCGGCGCTGATTTTGGGGTTGTAGACGCCGCGGGACGAGCCGGTGGCGGGGCGCGTCGATGACGAGCTTTGTTGTTGCTGCTTGGACCGCTTGAAGGGTTTGGCGCGCGTGACGCGCAGCTTGCGCGGGAGCATGGGCGGGAATTTCTTTTCGTTGAAGAGGAGCGCCGCTTCGACGCCGTTTTCATCCTGCGACGTCACGTCAGTTTCTGTCTATCTAGAGAGTGTGAGGGAGTCAGGGGCCCACCGTAAACTGCACATAGGCAAAGCCCTTGCCCACGCGCGTCTTGGGGTCGCGAACAACGCGGACGCTCTCGACGGTGCCGCACTTTCCAAACTCGCGCCACAGGCCCTCCTCGACGTCCGAGGGCTGCTTCTTCTTCTGAGGCGTCTTGCCGAAGCGCTTGGCCTCGGCCTCGTTGATGATGCTCTCGTCGTCGACGAAGCCCAGGTTGCCGACAAAGACGCACCGCTTGTGGTCCGCCTTTGCCGGGTGCGCGACCGAGTCGACCCGGATGTGCCGCTCGAACACCACGGTGCCGTTGAGGCGGCGGGCGGCTTCGCGCGCGGCGAGCTGCGTCGAGTAGACCACGTACGCGTTGGTGCTGTGCGCGGTCGCGTCCATGATGTCCTTGGTGACGTAGGCCGCCTTTTTGGGCAGGCTGGCCGCAAAGGGCGTCGAGCGGAAGCGATGCGACTCGAGCTTGTGCGGGGGTTTGTTGGAGGGCAGCTCGGAGAGGAAGGACGACATGTGCTTGGTGAAGATTTTCTCCGCAGACTTCTCCTTGATGGCCGCGGTCGACACGTTGGCGACGAAGACGGTTCGCGCTGCCTTGTCAAGCTCGGCGTCTTCTTGCTTCGACGATTTTTGAGGAGTGTCGTCTGAGGGCTCGCTCGCATCCTCCATCTCGGCGTCCTCGTCTTCCTCTGACGACTGGTCGCTCTCCTCTTCCGACTGATCGGCCGCCTGCCCGTCTTCCTTTTTCAAGCGCTTCTTGCTCCTCTTGCTCTTTCGCTCAGCCTCTTCCTTGGCCTCCTCCTTTGCGAGCTTGCGCATGTACTTGTCTTCGAGGTCATCTTCTTCCGCCTTGCGCTTCCGCTTGCGCTCGCCCTTGTCTTTGCCCGTGGCCAGAGATTCGTGCACGGGAATTTCAAACTCCTCCGACTCTTCCTCGACTGGTTTCCGCACGGCGCCATCTACGTCCTCGTTCTCGTCGTCGTCGTCATCGTCGCTCTCGATTTCTTCGTCGATGCTCGACAAATCCTCGTCGTCGACCTCGTCTGCCTCGTCAGACTCTTCTTCGTCTGCTTCGGCCGGCTGCTTCGGCTCCTGGTGATATGCTTCTTTCGGTAGAGGCTTCGCAGGTGCAACCTAGAGATGTTAGGACTTTTCCGCCGCATCGCAGGGATCTACTCACAGGTTTTGCGAAAAGAGATGCCAGACCAGCGTCAAAAGATTTTGCGTCGGCCACCAGCTTCAAACCGGCATCCTTCTGGGCACCGGCCGCGCCTTTTTTCGACTTGTCTTTGGCCATTGTGTTTGTGGAGGTGGAAATTCAGAATTGGTGGAGGTTGCAGGGCAAGGAAAATCCATCGGAGGAACGCTGCCAACCGCCGACGCGGAGGGGCCTCGGCCGCGGATTACCCACTAGCTACACCACCAGGGCATGTATCCGCGCGCCTCATTGCCGCTGTATTCTTCCACCACCCGCCCTCTTCTACCGTCGCCGCGCGCTGCTCCAAGCCCTTGGTGCAAAAAGATCTTTCCCGCCCCTAGTCGCCTGCGCAGCCTCCACACGCAATCACGCACCTTGAACTTACGATACCAGCATGAGCGCTCCCCGGAGCAGAAGCCGATCGAAAGAGGCTGGTGAGTGCAAATCGACGCGGTCGAGGCTAGGCTAACATTTCAGAAATGGCGCCCGCCAAAGCTCCAACTCCAGAGCCTCTCGAGTCCTCTCCCGAGCCCGACGAGCCCCGCCCCGGCCTGGACGATGGCTCCAGCAGCCTCAGCGAACCAGAGAGCATCGAAGCTCGAGGACACATTGAAAACGACTCGGAAGCAGAGACTGAGCGCATTGATGACACTCCGCGAAGGCGAGCGGTCGACGTCACAAATGTGACCGAGCGCGCGGGAGAGCCGACTGAGCATGCGGGCGAGAGCGATGACGATGTGCTAGAGGACGCCGTGCTGCCAGAGGACAATGAGAGAAAGCGTAAGCGCTCGAGTAGTGCCTTGTCGTCGCTCGCAGATGGTCTGGACGCCGACCAACCTTCCAAGCGCCACAGCTCGTATGACAAGATGGAGGTCGACGTGGAGACTGTGGAAGAGCCTGACAAACAAGCCGATGAGGACAGTGGAGAGGGCGCAGCTGCTCAAACCACCGAGGCCGCCGACGAGGCCGTCGACGAGGCTATCGACGAGGCTGCTGACGAGGCCGAAGCTCCCTCGAAAAAGAAGGGGAAAAAGGGAAAAAAGGCAAAGAAGGAGGACCAAACGCCTGCCGAGGAAGACGACGAGGAAGTCGAGGAAGAACGTAAGCAGTCCAAGCCGTACCATGACTACCACTCACACTCGCAGGCGACCGCAAACACAGTGCACTCGAAGTTCTCAACAAGATTGAGCGGCAATTCCTCACCTTTCAGAAACGACGCCTCGAAGAACGTCTCCACCTCCTCTCCCTCGAACTCGACCAATTGCAATCCCCCAATTCGACCCACGAAGAATACCAGCTCATGACCCAAGCCGTCGACCAGCGTCGTGACGAAAAGATTCGACAAGAAAATGTCCGACTCGGCCTGAAAAAGGACATTCTCAAGAAGCATTTCGTCGCCATGCGTGGATCAATACACGGACAGTATATACACGACGTGGGAGACGTACGGCAGGCATTCGTCAACCAATGCAACCAGCGCATCACGCAACTTCAGCGAGAGAGGAGGTACTGGGGAACAAACGAGACGGACTACACAATCAAGTACAACGACAAGCGGTCGCAACAAGCCCAGCACCAGCAGGCGTACAACCTCGAGGTTTCCATCCTGTCCGGCGTCGCCAAGTTTGTCGGATTTCCCGCCGCGCCAAATCTCAATTCCGCACGCTCGACTGAGGTCGACCACGACCTGGCCTCGATGGGGGTGAGTACCAACAACTGTGGAAAAGACGACGTAGCAGCTGACGAGGAAGATGCGCCCCCCTCCACCACGCGTCGTCGAGGCTACTTTGACGACGGCGCCTGTTGAACAACAACCTCAACCCCGAGCTGTAACAACAACAACCTTTTCCACTCCAGCAGCACAAAGAAACAACATGGACGCCGCACCAAACGGCTCGGCGTCGACTATCGAAATGCCCTACGAATCCCCCGTCTTGCAACTGAAGCACCAGGCCGCCATGCAAACGCCATCAATCCGCCCAAACAACGTGTACGAACCCGGCGGCTTTTCGCCGCCGCCGCCGCCGGCGACGACGACGACGTCTGCAATCAAGGCCGAGGATGCCGCGAGGGCGACGGGTCTGGCGGTTGGAGGCATTTTTCGTTGAGCTTTTGTAGGTATTAGCAGCATGATGCGGTGATGGGCGTGGCGTTGGGGGGAGAGATCAAATGCGGCGTTTTGCTTTTTTCTTGTCTTGATGAGGCGTGTTTGGACTGATGGGAAGGGATTACCGCGACATACCCGGCTAACGTTAGTGGCATTCGATGCTTTTGCTTTTTATTTTGCGCATGAGATGCGTTTTTGCTTGTGGTTGTTCCGCATTTTCTTTTTGTGGTGATGATGATGGTGCATGGCGCGTCGAGCGGTTGTCGTGTATTTATTCGAACTCTCGACTCGCTCGTCTACTTGCTCTACCGCACCAACAACACATGGCCCCGAATGAGCGCAAGGAGTGCTTGTCGACACCAATTACTACATCACAGAGAACCCCGGGACCGTCGCCAACAGGGCCAGAGTCTACTCTGACCGTTCCGCTACTTGGGATTGAGTTAGCTGCTGCTGCTGCTGGTGATGGGCCCCAGGTGGTTGTTTCTCTTGACCAGAGCGATGCCATGTGATCATGGTTGCATAGCTGCTGGCAGGCTGGCAATCACTCATCTCTCCGGGCTTTCCGCCTGCTTCCCCTTGCGCCCACCCACGTATGGTGGCTGAAGAGGATCAGGAGGCGAGTAAAACTTGACGTGCCAACAGACGGACGAGCACAGATGGGAAAAGAGACAGGTAGACAAGTGATGATGCTTGTAATAGGGTATCTTTGAAATCGACATGTAAACGTAGCAGAATTCCGATCCAAACACTTCAGAGTTCCTCGCACCCGCTTCAAATCCGCCAACCCGCACCCACGGCTTCCCCCCACCCAAACACACGCTGACTTCATCGCCCCTCAGCGCGCCCCAAGCGACTGCAGCGCAATCGTCAGCTCCTTGACCGCAGTGGGGACGTCTTCGAAATTCAGCGCCGAAATCGCCCACTTGGCGTGCTTCTGCGCGTTCATGATGGCCTCGTCGTCAGACTTGTACGCGCCGGGGGCTCTGGTCTCGGTGATGCCGCCCATGGGCAAGTCAGCAGCAGGTGGAGGGGCGGACGGCACAGATGGGATTTTGCTTGCAGCAGACACAGGGGCAGGCGCGGCGCGGTAAAAGTCCTGAGGATCGGACGCAGGAGGGGCCTGCGGTGGTGGTTCCACGGGGTCCTCGGGTGCGAGGGGAGCGGTCGGTTCCGAGTCCATCGGGACGTCTGCGTCCATGGGCTGCTCTGGGGCTGTCGGCAGACTGGGCACGGCGTTCTCAGACGTAAAGGTCGGGACGGCGGGGAAGTATCCGCCGCCGACGGAGGTTGTTGAGCCTTTGCGGCCGGGCGAGTCTAGAGGAGAGACGTCATGTTGCGGAGGAGGAGGTTGGCCGAAGCCGGGGGTTGGCGAGGGCGCAAACGACGGAGGCGCGTCCTCGACCGTCGGCTGTAGGGAGCGGCCGTTGTTGATGTTTTGAACCTCGGGGTCGTTGGGGTCGAGAGCCGGGACAGCGGCGTCTTCGGGGTCAGGAGATGGGGATTGGACGGGATTCGAAAGATTCGGGTCTTCGCCCGCCTTCAACGCTTTGGCTATGCGCAGGGCGTGGTATTTGGCGTACTTGGACTTGGCCGCGATTTCGGGCTCGAGGGGACCCCATATGCCCAGCAGATCCAAAAAGGTCGCGGCGGCGCGGAAGGTGTCGGCCGTTTGACCAGTCACTTTGTTGGCCCTCACCGTTTTGTCAGCCCGCTCAAACGTCTCGAGCGCAAACTGCTCAATGTAGGCCTTGGCGGCGACTTCGTCCAGTATGGCGTCATTGTCGGGGTTTTGTTCCTTAATCTTCTCCAGCTTGTCCATCAATGCAGTCGTGTAGGCCATGCACTCGTCGTCGTTGGTATGAAGGCCCTTGGCGAGGATTTGGTTGATGACATGGTATTCGCCTGCAGCCTGGTGTTAGTCGTGTGGTCTTGATGGGGTTCTGGCAACTGACACCAGTAGGCGACGGCGGGCTTGATCTTTTCGAGTTGCGAGGCGCGCAGGGCGAAGCGGGCAATGTCGGCCGGCTTGAGGCCTGCAGGAATCTGGGGCGGCATGGTGGAGGTTGAAGGTTGCAGATGCGGCTGATGGTGGTGAAGTGGGATGACGCCCTAAGGGATTCCGCGCGGGAGCTCCCGGCGTGGTCAAAGCTTTGAACCCCGCGAAATCATTAGTAGCTTCGTCTGAGGCCAGCTTGCCGTAACAAATTCAAGCTATAAACTACATAGCCCGTCCGCGCTCTGCCGCGTTGACTACCCTCATTCCTCGCCTTCGTCATGGTTCAAATCAAAGCGCTGGCTGCCGCCGCAGTCATCTTGTGTCCTGTTTTGGCTGAGAGCATGTACATGAAGAGCTCGCCAGTCCTCCAAATCGACCACAAGAACTACGACAAGCTGATTGCAAAGTCCAACTACACCTCTGTAAGTGTTGGCGATCCAACTCTCCTGCGCCACCGCTGACCACCCCGCAGATCGTCGAGTAAGCCCTGCTAAACGACTCCACTTTACCCCGGACTAACCATCCCAGATTCTACGCACCCTGGTGCGGCCACTGCAAGAACCTCAAGCCTGCATATGAAAAGGCCGCCAAGAACCTCGCCGGTCTCGCCCAAGTCGCCGCCGTCAATTGCGACGATGAAGACAACAAGCCGCTTTGCGGACAAATGGGCGTGCAAGGGTTCCCGACCCTCAAGGTCGTTCGCCCGGGCAAGAAGCGCCCCGTTGTCGAGGACTATCAGGGCGCCAGGAGCGCAAAGGCCATTGTGGACGCCGTCGTGGAGAAGATTCCCAACCACGTAAAGAGGGTGGGAGACAAGGATTTGGACGGTTTCCTCGAGGAAAAGACGGCCAAGGCAATTCTCTTTACTGAAAAGGGCACCACGAGCGCTCTGTTGAGGGCGCTTGCGATTGACTTTTTGGGAAGTGTCCAATTCGCGCAGATTCGGAACAAGGAGAAGAAGGCAGTGGACAAATTTGGGGTTGAGAAATTCCCGACACTTGTCCTGCTCCCCGGTGGTGACAAGGAGGCTTTGGTGTATGATGGCGAACTCAAGAAGGATCCAATGGTCGAATTCATTTCCCAGGTCGCCGCCCCCAACCCCAATCCTGCTACGGCCAAGCCCGACTCGAAGAAGGCCAAGACCAAGGATTCGAAGGAGGCAAAGAAGGAGAAGGCAGATAAGAAGGAGGACAAGGAACCAACTGGTAAGGTTTTCGCTGGGTGAACCTGGATTAGAAAGCTGACAAGAATTTCTCCAGACAAGAAGCCTGCCCCCGAGACCGAAGCTCAAAAGCCAATGGAAGTCAAGGAAGAAAAGCCGCTCATTGGCGTTCTCGAGGCCGAGGGCCATCTCACGGGCGCGTGCCTGACGACCAAGAGCCACAACTGCATCCTGACCTTTGTGCCGGCCAAGACTGGCGAAGAACTGACGGGCGACGCAAAGACGGCGCTGGACAGCCTCACCGACGTGTTGAAGAAGCACAAAAAGGGCGGCCACCGCACCTTTCCGTCATTCCAGGTCCCTGCTGATAACAAGGCCTCTGCCAAGCTGCGCAAGGACCTGGGGTTGAAGGACGACAAGGTGGAGATTGTGGTCACGAATGCGAAGAAGGGCTGGTGGAAGCACTACACCAAGGACGAGTTTTCGGCCAAGAGCGTCGAGGATTGGATCGACTCGGTAAGAATGGGCGAAGGTAAGAAGGAGAAGTTGCCCAAGGATGTCGTGGTCGAGGCCATCAAGATTGAGGAGGATGCGGGAAAGCCAAAGGTTGTGAGGAAGTCGTCGACGGCGGAGGTCGTGGTTGAGGAAGAGCCAAAGAAGGAAAAGGCCAAGGAGGACCCGGATCATGATGAGCTGTGAGGGAAAAGTGTGGCGCTAGGGTAGGTTTGAATTCAGTATTTCGTCTTGCGAACGTCGTGAGTCGTGCTTGTACTTCCTCACGACTTGTAGGTCGGCTTATCTTCTCTCCTCACATCAACCAAGACCAGCAGAATAAACACGGCCGTCGTCAGCTGCTCGCACACACACAAAAGTCAGTCAACCACCCTCTCTACGCCAATCCCACCAAAACAAGCAACACGACACATACCACCAGGCTCCCTCCCATGATGACCAGCACCTCCCACCCGCCGGCTAGAACCTTGCCACGGACGATGGCCGACTGCTGGCGCCAGAAGCGAAAGGCGCCGAGCAGCGCGACGGCGATGGCGCACGCGATGAATGTCGACGCCAGCGGGATCCCCAGCACGTAGAACCCCAGGTGCTCGTCGGGGTGCAGCGAGTGCTGCAGCCGGAACAGCTGCGCGAGTATCACCCCCGTCATGCTGAGCGCGATGCTCGTCCGTAGGTAGCCGAGGAAGGTGCGTTCGAGTGCTGGGGGAGTTAGTGGCAAAGGCTGCAGTCAGGGGGTGGGTAATGATGATAAGGGGTTTCAGGGGTTGTATGACAGACTCACCCAAATGATCCCGCATGCCCTTGACTTCGACCGTCACGCTGACCTGCCTTCCCCACCACCTCTGCACTCCTTGCCACCACAGCGGGCCTGTCAGGTTGCTCCTCACACTACTGCTCCCACTGCCACCACTCCTCGTTTGCGACAGACTGCCCACTCCTCCTGCCGTCGCGTCCACACCACTATAGACCCGGCGTTGCGACACGCGCGAGCCTGTGGCAGATGACGACATTGACGACGACGAGGAGGAAAAGGGACGAGGCAGCGCGGCCAACTCGGTCGCTTCGCGCAGGTTGGGGTTGCTGAGTTTGGTGTCGTCGAGCATGTCGTCGTTTTTGTGCTGCGCGCCAGTGGCATTAGAGAAGTCGTCTGCGCGGCGCTTGCCCTTATCTTTGGAGGGCTTGCTGTTGCTGTCATGGCTACCGTACTCTTTCTCCTTGTCTGGTTGGTCGTCCTTGGTTTTGCTGCGGGAGCTGGATGTCGAGGTGCTTTTGGCTGTGCTCGCGCTTGTGGTGCTCACCCCCGACGCTGCTGCCGTCGCCATGGCCTGGTCTGCCACTGAAGACGAGCACGTTTGCGGCAGAGGGCCATCTCTGTGAGCTCGAGCAACGCAGTCGTCGTAGTCTGGAGGTGGAGAATCCGGATGTTGTGTAGTAGTAATTGGGCCATGCCTCCTCGCAGCACAGCCAAGCGATGTAGAAGAACCCAATCGTCTCGCATCTTCCTCTCCTCTTTCCCCAGACTTTCGGAATTTCTGGGACTCCACATTGGTCGTCGTCGCGTAATTACTGTCGACTGCTGCGCTTATCGGAAGCGTTCCAGATGACGTGCTCGCGGGACGCACCGCCGCCGCTGCAGGGACCGTTGCAACATCATCTTCCTCATCATTTCTCCTTCTCTTCTCTCCATCATCTCGTTGAACGTCACCATTCCCACTCTTTCCCTCCTCTCCACACGCCGACATCGATGTTAAGGCGGATGCTGATGCGCGGCGTGCGCTAGCGGCCTGCCGGTCCATGACTGCCGGCGCAAAATCGCATCTTTTTTCGTTTGCAGGCGATAACGCAGTTGCTTTGACCAAAAATTCTTCAAAAGAGCTTGGAAGAGGTTGAGACGGTGAGGAGATGGAGCGGAGAAAAAGACTGCACGCAAGGAAGAAAGATGTCCGTCACCGCTGCTGCTGCCGTTGCACTGCACGCCAACCACACAGGCTGAATGCTGCGTTCTTGTAGTTGGTGCGCTAGCAGGCGCAACGCACGCAGGGCGCGCGAATGAGGCTCCAGACCGGCCGGCCTCGCTCTGGAGGTATGGCTGTGCAGCGGGAGCGAGCCTTTTGTTTGGTTTCGTTTCAGTGGCCATCCATGTCGAGGTCGCCGACGTGGGACGACAGGGCAGAAAGCCGATGCTGTCCTAAAACGGACTAGCCAGCTTGTCACCAACAACGTCCATCGTCAGACCGTTTCTGCAAAGCACCAAAAATGCATCAATTCAGCGACGGATCCATGATATAGAGAGCTCAAAATACTCGTCCTCGATCCAAACGAAAGCAATGCTCCCCAAGCAAGACATTCCAACCAACGAACGCAAACACTCCAACTTTTACAACAGCCGCAAGAATAATCAAGCCATCCCACAACTCAAATACCGCCTGAACCTCCTCCACTTTGACAATCTCATCGCCGTACTCTGCTCTGATTCATCCTTCGACTCGTCATTTTCCACCTCGAGCGTCTCCTGCGCCGTGTGCCACCAATAACACTCGAAGCCAGAGACCCTGCACCGCTCGCAAATGGGCCCGCCCCTGCAAAACTCGCCGACTCCATCAAGCTCACACGGTATGCATTTTTCGCCAATGAGCGCGTGTTGCGCCACCTCTTCGTTCTCAATGTCGCGGCCGCTTGTAACCGTTCCGCCCTGGCGGCGACGGCTCAGGAAACGCAAAGCTCTGCTTCTTGCTCGAGGCGTCTCATTTTCGTTGGTACCGCTGGTCCGAGACTCTGGCGTCGGCCAGTTCGATTGATCAGCGTGAGCATCAGCAAAAACGACGGCGGAGTCATCAACGAGGGTCATGGCGTCTGCAAGTGTATCAACATCTTCCCAGGAGTTGGTCGACGCCAAATCGTCCCTCGAGTCGGACGTCGGCGGACCGTCTATTCGCTGCAACATGTTCTGGCTCGATTGCAGCAAGTTGCGGCTAGTCGGCCATCTCCTGAAACTCCGCCTGTGGGCAGCAGCAGAGGCAAACGTCGCATCCGAGAGAATCGAGCCATCCGAAGTCTGTCGATACAGCGACGTCGATGGTCCATCGTACAAGCTGGCAGGCTGGTCTGCTTCCGAGCCGTCGTCGCTCTCGTCCTCTGGCGCAGTGTAGTAGCCATGGTCGTCCGACGCAACCGATCCAGCACCACCTCTCAACCTCGAAAGCCACCGTTTCTTGGTCTGGCCTTCCTCCCTTGGATCCTTCGAAAAAATTTTCCAGAATCTGCGCGCACGTGCTTTGGTAGTGCACTCTTCCAGCGGCCGCGGCTTATCGCACTTGAGGTTGAGCTGGCGACATCTCGCACATGGCCTCGGACCATCGCAATAAACGCGCCAAGGCGTGTTGACAGCAACGGCACAGTGAACGCAAATGCTGAGCCGGCGTGGAACGGGCTTGGGGCCACCGCCCAGAGCTTCATCAAAGTCGAGGGCGCCAAAAACATCTTCCAGGCGCCTGCGAATTGTCTTTCGGAGCACACGCATATTCATCCTGTCCAGCTTGTCGCACTTCAACCGACACCTACGACAACGCTCGCATGGTTTTCCACCTGTACAAATGTTGCCATGCGTTTTGAGAAACTGGTAGCAGTTGCTGCAAACGTCGCGAAGAACCCACGAGCGAATCTCAGTACCAATGAGCGATTTGCGGCGAGGTGCACGCTGTCGGATTGACAGAGAGTCGGATACAACAAAGGACCTTTGCGTCGACGGCTCCTGTTGCTGTTGCTGGTTTGGTTCCTGGACAACAGCTTGAGCTGAGCTCCTGTCCTGGTCTTCTTCCCGGGCAAAATCTTGTGCTTGAATTCCGTCATGTCCTTGTTCTTGCGGTTCTTCGATGACACCAGAATCTTGTTCTTGCTGTTCTTCTTCAATGACAACAGAAAGATCTTCTCGAACAGGTCGAGACTGAGCCCCATCCAGGTCCCGTTCTTGCTGTCTTTCGCGGACAGCTCGAGCGTTCTGAAGTACTCTGGCTCTCTCCCTGTCCTGATCCCGTCGCTTCAACTGCCTGGAAAGATTCTGAGAGTAATATTGACCCATCCACGGCACCCTCTGCTCCATCTCGCCAAGCGTCTCCCGGTCCAGAGGCGCGGAAATGTTGATCCCATCGATGGCCATCGACTCGAGGTGGTTCTGCGTAATTCTTTCATATTCCGACTTGGCCGACTCGACCAGCTCAGGAGGCTCATCAAGAGGGCCGATGATATTTTCCAGGGCCTTTGCGGGGTCAGCTCTGTGCCAACGAGCTGAGGACGCAAGCACTACCTCTGCCGGAGGGTAGAACGCTTGGTATCGTAAAGGGGCACGCACCTCTTCTGGAGTACTCTCCCTATCGGCCTGGAGAGCTCCAGACATGAGGGCTTCCTCTGGAGAATCTTGATGGGATGGAGAAACTGCGGCAGCGCTCCACTTTTCCTTGTCTCTCCTGCCGATCGTGAGAGGATGAGATGCAAGAGACTCGTCGGGATCTTCGACAGTGCCAGAGACAGGAGCGACACTATGGTCATCTGCAGGCCCATCGACGGCCTTGTCGGAAGCGCTAACGGCGGAATGCAGTCGAGCAGCGTCAAAAACTCGAGAAATCGACTCCACAATATCGCGGGCACGATCATCAGTATAAATCTCAGTCGCAGTCCCTTCAGCCCGACGAGTTGGCTCAACAACACCAGACTCTCCTTCATCGCTCAAAGACGACAAAGAGGACGTCGAGCTCGTCCGACCATCACCATTGACAACATGGAGCTTAGGAGTTCCCTCATCATCTGCGGCCGCGTTCGCGTTCTGGTTCTCGGCCCCCGACGAGTCCTCAGTCGACTTGCTCTTGGGACTGGCACCTTGATCCGGACTGCTGGTCGGACTGGCCGAGGCCGAAAGCTGCAGACGAACGAGACGACGCCGGAGCATCGGGCCATGTCGAAAACGTTCCAGGAATGACCGCGGGTCGGGAGCTGTGATTGACGCCGCATCTGCGTCTTCATCGCTATCGATGTCTTCGCCGTCTAGTTGCAAGGAACGCCTCCGAACCCACTCCAGAAGCCATGTCCGGCGGCGACGGCTGGCTTGTTGTCGACGGCGTCGCGCGCGCATGCTGCTGCTTTCGTCGGCCGTCGTCAGGAGATGTCCGTTTTGCGCTCCTTGCGAACTCGACCCCGAACCATCCTGCGGCGGCTCAACCTCGTCGACCGCGGTCGAGCTCCCACTTGACAGACTGAGAGTGCGCGATGCGGACGACGCTTGCCGACTGGGTGATGCTGGAGCACCAGAACTCCCATCAGCACCCCCACGGAGCAGAGAAGACCTGCCTAAAAACGGCGGACTTCCAGAAGTACACTTGCTGCCGGAATGAGCCAACAGGTGAATTCCACAAGGATAGAAATCCTCGGCTCTGAACTCAGCACCGTGCTGACGACGTCGACCACATGGCCATACAAAGTCGCTCCTATTCCGCCACCTCGAGTCGAAGCCTCCTCCACGAAGTCTTCCAGGA
Source organism: Phyllosticta capitalensis (assembly GCF_038381095.1). Lineage (NCBI taxonomy): Eukaryota > Fungi > Ascomycota > Dothideomycetes > Botryosphaeriales > Phyllostictaceae > Phyllosticta > Phyllosticta capitalensis. Next base: position 128,393 of record NW_027117450.1, on the reverse strand, counting down.
CCAACCAGCGAGTCGGAGCGACTACCGCGCTGCTTTTCCTTGCCACCATTGTTGGCCTCCGTCGCGTCGCCGTCCTCATCTTTTTCCTGCTTCTCAGTCTTCTCGTCATCGCTCTCCTCCACTTCAGGCAGCGTCTCCACACCCGACTGCCCTCCATTCGCAACCCGTTGATGTCGTTGGCGCTTCGCCAACTGGCTGGAGGGACGCGGCGTAGGCGGACGCGGCGATCCGTCGTACGGCCACGGCCGTTTACGCGAAAATGGCGAACTACGCGGCGTGACCGCGAGGCAGCTGAACGGATGGCAAGGCTGTGGCGGGAAAGTCTCGGGGGACAGATGCGCAAGTGGACGGAAAGGTTGCATCGCGTCGTGGTCTGGAGGCGAACAACCTGGCGTGACCACGAGGCGGCTGAATGGATGGCAAGGCTGCGGTGACCACGTCTCGGGCGACAGGTGGAGAAGCCTGCGGAATGGCTGGATAGTGTCGCGGTCTGGTGGTGTTGACCGAGGCGGCAGATGGCGAAGCGTACGGAAAGGCTGCATCGTGTCATAGTCTGGCGGCGTCATCCGCGGCGGCAGATGGCGAAGCGTGCGGAAAGGCTGCATCGTGTCGTGGTCTGGCGGCGTTGTCCGAGGCGTGATGGTCATGGGCAACAGTTCCACGTGCTCATCGGTCTCTTGCGTCTGTTCGCGCTGCGCGTGCGGTGTGCAAGGCAGACAGTCTTCATCAAGCTCCATTTCAAACTGAGGAGAAGGTGAACGCGTAGACTGTTCTCTCTCAGACTCGGCATGCGCTGATGTCGTACTCGCTCCATCGTCGCTGTCTTCCACACCCACTCCATCCTAATGGAGAGGCATGTCGACATCGGATGCCTCCTGGGAGGATTGTTCAGAAGCATCCTGAGCAGCGACGTCTTGACCTACAACACCGTCATTCGCGGGCAGCATATCCGCCAACGGATCAGGAGACGGCGTGAGACTCGGGTTGAAAGGAATACCTCCCAATCCAGAGATATCTCGCGGGCTTTGCGGTGATCCAATTGCGTGTTGTCTGATGTGGGCGAGGGGACTCTGTGGGCGCTCAGGGGTAGGTATGGGGATAGGGGTCGACGTGGCGTGGCTAGTCCTGCCACTCTCATCCACTGCGAGGCCCTCGAGCTGCGATCCAATGCCGCTCAGATTGGACTCCATGGCGTTTGCGATGGCTTGGCGCATCTGTTGGCGATCAAGCTCACTGTATAGTTCTGGCTCTTCCGGCTGCTCTGGGCTATCCCTTTCGTGCTCGTCTACGTTGACCTCCATGCTGGAAAAGGTTTGTTGCACTTCTTCTCTTGAGTCGTTGCCCGTGATTTCTTCAGTGTGGTCCTGGAGCCCCTGGATAGAAGTCTGCCTTTCGAGCGTGTTGCTGTCGTGCTCCTCGTCGATTTCTGTCGACACTTCGCTGATCATGTCCGACCTTGGTGTACCACGCACTCTCTGTGCCGGAGAGGTCATCTCATTCTCTTCTTCATCCCCACCAAAAGTCGTCACAGGAGACTCGTCAAAGTCTTGCACGCGCTGAGGAGTATCGGGGCGACTCGCACCTCCTCTCAGATTCGGTGTACTCGGCAGAATCGTCGACTGGCTAAGATCCTGAAACAGGCTCGACGAGCTCGGGGAACCAGGACAAGACTGCGTCGGCGTGAGATGGTTGCCAGAGTCGGACGAAGAAGACGAGTCGTCCGTGTCAGACACGGTCAAGCGGGCGACTCCAGACGTTGCCGCTTCGGGACCACCATTGTCTGCTTTCTCGATGCTGTCTACAATGACAATGTCGTCGTCGTCCTTGGCGGCATCGTGCGCGTCGCGTTGATGGATCACTTCGACCCAATCCGGGTCCTCGTCCTTGCGGTCGCCCTCACGAAAGGTTCGCTTCCGTGGACGGGGGTCACTCTTCTCCGCAGCTTCTTCTTGACTCGTTCTGGCCAACGCAGTGCGATTCCGCTGCTGACGACGTGTACTGGGAGACTCGTACTTTATTGAGGCAGGATCGGCCGCCCTGGCGCGCAGCTCCGCCGAACTGACAAACACAGGCGGCGGCTTGAAGTGGAACTTGTCGTCGCAGTGACACTCGCGTATGCTGTCCCAAAGGTAGTCAGCATTGCGACGCCACATCCAGGCCGCAGAGACACCACGCACCACTTCTCTCTTGTCTGGTTGTCGTCATCCGTAATGCGGCCGACCTCGATAAACGGCACATCCTGCCGAAGTCCAAAGGGGCCGTGGAGGCCCTGGACGTGCTGAACCAGGTCGAGTGCAGAGGCGTATTCGCGGGAGCGATCCGCGTCCACGCAGAAACCGCACACGCGTTCGCAGGCGCAGATTGAGAAGTCGTGCGCGTGCGGCCACATGAGGGCGTTGTGCTTGTGGTCGGGATTGTTGCAAGGCATGACTGGCGATTATGCTGTTCTTGCTGCTTGCGTTGGTTGTTGGAAAAACGTAATGATGGCTTTGGTAAGTGGTAATTGTGGCGATGATGGTGTGACCAGCAGAATGCGTCTGTATGAATGACCGGACTGGCTGGTTAGCTGTAACGACGGGCTGCCGGCAGCAGTGGATGATGGACGACCTCCGAGTCCGTAGCCGGAGCCAGCTAAGTGGCCAACTGCCTGAAGACTACGGTCTGGTATCAAGATCCGCCGCGCGAGCAAAGAAACATAGAGATGGATGGTGCCGCAGATGGCCGTGGTGACGTGGAAACAAGAAACAATTCAAAAGGGCGGACGACACTTGAGGATGATGATTGGCCGATAGCGGCAAAAGAAGACGCAAAGGAACTCAAGTGTCAAATAACCGGATTGCCTCGAGCTGAGGTGAGTGAGATGCTTGTGCTAACTGCTGGAGAGACGACGCAGGTACCGGGCAACCCCAGAGACGGACATGACGGGGCAACAGACGGGAATGATTGATCCAAGCTGGTGTGGAGGAAGGTCCGACCAAGACGGAGAGAGCAGAGCAGAGTGCAAGTATTTCCTTCCCCAACGACATGATCCAGCGTGAGGCGCCTCCTTCCTTGATAGCCGCGCGTTGTCAGCACATCTCCTCCAATCCAACAGTCTGGTCGAATACCGAGCGTCGTTTCCTATTCCAATCTTTCCATTGCAAGAGTCGCGGCAACCATGCAATGCTTCGGTCCTGTAACGCATTGACGTTGGTTAGCTGTATGCGCGCAGCCAGAGTGTGGAAAGTTAGGATGACATACCGATACAATCAAGCTCAAGACACCTCAAAATCCCATGCGCGTAACGCAAAGTCAGAGCGCAATCATCCAAGGAGTCCTCATCGGACGCGTCACCGTGACTTCAAGAAAGAAGAACAGGCCCTCAGTCTGGCAAGAGCCTGGACGAGCGCATGAACTGCAGCTCATAGTCCTCGCGGGGCCCACCCGTGCGCACCTCACGGCTGCGGTCCAGGCGGATGAGGTAGACGTGCAGGATAGTGATGGCGACAATGGCCACCATGACGAGGACGACGCCCACAACGGCAATGGGATTGATGGAGGCAGCCATGGTGAAGCCGGTCAAGGAGTGATCGGGTGACGCGACAAGAGTAGTTGGATGTGTGTGCGGTGGTAGACAGGGAGTCTTCGTTTGACGCGTCAATGATTCTTTGAGCGAGCGACCAAGTGCTATGACGGTCAGACAGGGAGTCATCGAGCGCATGGATGGAGACACGCACCTGAAATGATGGAGGATGTGATGCTCTCGCGTGAATGCTGGTAATGGTTCTCGGGTGAGACGGGCGAGTGAGGTTGAGGATGCTTGGTGGTGGTTGTGATGGTAGGTGTAGGGTGGAGGGTTGAGGACGGCGGACGGTGGACGAGATCGATGAAGTGCTCCTCAGAATTCCTGCGCTAGGTCACGAAAGCAGGCGGCATCACTTAGCATGGGAATGGTTTGCAATTCGAGTGGACTATATTAACACTTGGGCTGTCAAGTGTTGTCGGCAAATGCTGCCCCCAGAACAATGCCATTATTGCAGTACTACACAGCCCTCCGTTGCATCCATCACCCTTCAGTATCGACATCAAGCCGCATCACAGATAATCTTGGTTGTCAAAGTCATCATAGATCCAGCTTTCTTCGACCTGGTCCCTCTTGTCCTCGTCCTCCTCCGCGAGCGTCTTCATCGCCTCCACCCTGAGCACACCAGCGGCATTTTTGGCAGCTTCACAGTGCTCTACGACAAATTCGCTTTAGAAATTGGGGCGCAACGAGGTCAACGCAGTTTTCCATAGATTACCGGACGGTGAAGACCTCGCGATGCTGTTCGATTTTGCAGTCTCTGGGCAGGATAGGGAAAAGTCGCGGAGCGCGTTGATGCATCACTTCACGCCAGCATTTCCACGTCCGAGTCTGAACGCAAAGACCGAAAGGTAGGCTTTGATCCTCCAGCTCGCTCTGTTTCTTCCTGCTACCAGACATTCCATGCCACACGCGCAAGATGTCTGGCTACTTTCGTCGCCGTGTCGTTGACGAGACAAGTCTCGCAGGCCTCAGAGTCTAATGCGCATGTAAATTCCTTCCATCACCGCTGCAGATGGATGAGGCACATTGCACCTGCGTCCCCATAACCCTTGAAAAAGACATGCATCGTCCAAGAGAATAGGAACTGCTCCCAAAGCTGCGGAACAGGTACCTGTATTCTGCCTGCATGGCGTCTTCTCACCCGACGTACCCCTGAGCCATTTACCCCTTCAACATTCCTTGTCTCCAAGGCTTCCTGTCGAGAGTAGACTGCATCCATTCATTATTGGACGCTGAACGCGTTAGTGGCTGGCGTTTGAGCTGAAGTGGTCCAGCCTGTTGCGTCAGATCGGCGAGCTAAGCGCGTCTTTGCTCCCTGCTTACTTGGGAGTTGGCCTCGTTGATTGGGTGTGGCTACCTGCAGAAGAAAGGAAGCATCGAAGCCGGCCGCGTGTATCCTTCGTCCCTCAAAAGAATCAAGATGGAGTAACAAAATCGCCCTTTGGTCTGCGCTCTACTATTTTCCTACAACTGCAACTACTATTTTCCTACAACTGCAACTACTACAGTCTCGCCCTATTCACATCTCCACAAGTCTGGTCCATTCGGGCAGACATGCTAATTCTTTCTCTTCATCTCGTTCATCCCCCGGCAAGCTGGAGGAAGGTGAGACGACTACGACGCAGAGTCCCGAAGGCGGACGGGGAATTAGGCGCTGCGAAATGGCACCTTTTGGTGAGGGGGCTCCGGTGAAAAGCAGAGGATGGCACGCGCTAAACCCAAATAGGAACCAATCAAAGTTTGGATTTAGTCAGCAAAGGGAAGCCTGCACGTGAGTGGTGAGCACCAGGGAGGTCCTCCACTACAACAACTAGCGCGACGATAACCAGCGCAACAACAACCAGCACAATAACATCCAGCACAATGGACAGCGCGACAGACTAGCCCGACAAACCAGCGCAACGGACAGCTCGACGGACAGCGCGATGAACCAGAGCGACGAACTAGCGCGACGATATAGTCCAGTTCCCCGTCCTTGCGTCCTCCGGCTTGGTGAGTCTTGCGCCACCTTGCCGGGGGTGTTTAGATGGATTCCTGTACCAATCCATCTACGGTCCATATTATTGGCGTCCACTACGCCAACTCAGTGAGCTAAACCTGATCCATCCAAATCACGCTTCATCAAGTATCTCTGGCTGCGTGGAAAAGCGTCTGCGAGTCGGAACCAGTGAGAATACGACAGCAAGACGTCCATGAGAACAAAGCCTCTTCCAGATTTGGTGCCTTGCTTAAGGCCAGGGGCTCCAGATACACTTTGGTTGGATACAAGCTGTAGAGTGACGCTGCTGTCGATCTCGGCGCGGACATGCCGTTCATGCTCCGGGACTGTCAGCCAAAGAGGCCTGCCATCACTTGCCACGATTACGTGTCCGGCGTGCGGCATTTATCGTCACTTGTTGGATATTAATGATACTGACTGGCTCATACGTCTTTCGCCCTGTCTCCAGTTCTAAACCTGAATGCTTCAGTCCACGGACATGCCTGGTTCGACTCAGGGGTAGTATCACAACCATGCAGCGTGCGCCAACGGATAAGACACTATGTCTGTGTTGGTGGTAAAGCGTCATGTCCATGACAGGATTCCCAACTCCGAGCAAGAGCATCGTGTTGGTTGTACATTGGCTCGCTTGGAACTCACCAACGCAGTGTCTTTTCACCGAGTGCAGCTTTGTGGGTAAAGGGGGTGTATAAAGAGACGCTACATTCGGACAGCTTGCGCTCCTCACATCGCACGACCAACTCAGTCGAACATCATCTTCGCAACCAAGCGATATTGAACTTCCAACTCGACCCAAGTCAGTCTCCAAGGTCCACTTTCCCCGTCCGATTCTCCTATTATCCATGAATCGCTAACGCAATGATGGACAGACCTTAAAATGTGTGAAATACTATACTTTATTATTGTACGCAAATGCGGCCACACGTGGTGGAACGACACTGCGGAGGAGCCATGCCTGGCCAAGTGCGGAAATTGGAAGGACAACAAAGAAGACTCAAGATGGCCCGACAAAAACAATCCGTGCGAGGAATGCAAAACCAACGGGTCCTGGAAGCAGACTAAGAGCGGCGAATGGAAGAAGGCCGAAGACATCACACGTGGGGAGGCTTTGTAGAGATCATGGAGACATCTGGACCGAGTTCTTCATCATCGATGAGGGGATCGATCATCACGCTCGTCCGTGGGGGGTTTGATGGGAGCACTTGCCCCTCTCTACACACTCGTTTGACCCGTGACTGCGGCGATTCAAAGTAGCGGATCTAGTTTCGAGAAACTTTTGGCAGTTCAATCAAGCCGAGAAAACCCTGCTCCACCAACTTTTGACACTGCTTTGTCGCCTCCTCCCTGTCGAGGCCTTCCACCGAAGAGCCAAACTTTCAACGTCTGCCTCAGTCTTTTCCAACACTTCATCTCTAAGCGCCGCCACCAATGTAAAACTTCCAAACCAACACTTCTGAATTGCATATTCTTCAGCAACTCATCCATCTTCAGGTGATGATCCTTGCCCGAAAACTTGGTCTCGCACAGCGCATGTCCATAGAGCGAGAAATGAACGACCCCAGTGCGAACGTCTCAGTCCGCGGTCCCATGTGCCCATATCCATGATCACCCACAAGCTTGCCGTCTTTCACTTTCCTCACATCAGGCTCTGAACCCATGAAATCGGCGCAGCCCACGCGATCCATCCGGCCAAGGTCCACGAGCTGTGCATCGCCGTTTGTATCAAGGACGACATTGTTTAGTTGGATGTAGCTGCACTACGCTTTCTAGCCAGGACTCCAGCACTTGATGTTGGCGGACATTTCGTGCTGCGTTACTGCGAGCATGCGACAGTCCTCGTCGCATCCCGCGCGCTGCTGATGCTTCTGCAGCCGCATCTACAGGTTGCGGTTGGCCTTCCAGTCGTCAGGGTCGCGAGGCGGCGGGATCATCTCGACAAAGTGCGCGTCTGGAAGTCCAAGTAGCTGTCCATGATGAAGGGGTGCTGTGATGGCTCACGCACGAAGCTCGCGTTGCCACTCCTCACGGCCGCGCTCTGACCCCAAAAGCTTGACTGCGATCTGGGGCGTCAGTCTGTAGACGAAGCTCGTGCCGCCAAGGCCGATGAATCTGGGCTTTTCCATGTTGATCTTTGATGGTCTGCTGCTTTTTTCGTGACTTGTCAGGGTGCACTGCTTTTGTAGGTTGGCAAGCGCTTTCCGGCGCTTACGGAGTCAGTTGGTTGGATGATGGGACAGTGCCTTGCGTGAGCGGTGCTCCTCTTCGGTTGGTTGGCTCAATGCATGTCAAGCGCACCCTTCTCCTTTTGGCAGTATGCGGCAAAGTCACGACCTCAAATCCACGACGTCAGGCAAAAGTGTCTCGAATCGGCAAGTCAGTCTTTTCAGTCAATTTGCGGAGTACTTTTGCTATACAATTCCCTTTGAAAGCCCTCAAAAGAATCAAACAGTCAACCTGAATCCCTTCTCATGCTCGGTGAGTCCATACGGCTTGCTGTTTCCGTCGCTCTTAATTTGCCCTGTCAGCCTGAACTCCCGTGCAACAGAAGAGGTTAGCATTGTTTGGCAAGAAATTATTTAGTGGGTAGAGATGTACCTTTAGCTCAGAATGAGAAACAACCGGAATAGTGCGATGCCGTCAAAGGACTCGACGGAATGGTTCCGGGTCTGCTGAGTCTGAGAAGTCCTCCGATGGCTCGAATACGTCGTCTGAGGTGTCGTAGGAAGTGGAAAAGTCCTCCCTCTCCTCCAGATTGAGAATTGGCGATCTCGACAGGAGACAGGAGACGTTGGGGACTTGACAGTGGAGGTTTCGGCGAAGGAGTAACGGTATGGAAATGGGACAATTCCAACCTCCTCTTCACGAACCTCCTTGAACTGCTCGCTGGTGTTCTTGGAACGCTTGGTCTGGAAAAGTCCAGGTCGTGCTGGGAAATCAATGGTCTGACTTGGAGTACCCGGACGTTGTTCGGTCTTGGAATCGTCTCGGAGAGCGTTGATGGTAGAGAGGCTGCGGTGGCTTCCAATTCTGACAAATGGGATCAGTAATTGAGCTTGGGGGGATTCGCACGTGGCCTACCGTTCACCCTGCGTTTGGTCGTTAGCAATATTGTCTACCGTCGATGTTCCAGTCTTCGATTGTCTCTTGTTGCGTTTAGTGGCCAAACTGTTCTTGATGCGAGTCATGGCTTTGCTTAGCCACATGCGGATCTTGGCCATGTCAGCTGTGATTGAGAAGGTTTGGAAGACGTTGACCCTAAAAGGATGGTGTTTAAGCTTCGAGGTAGGTTTTGATGTGGGTGCTGAAGGGACGATGATAGAAAGCAGCTAGGATGCTGGAAACGAGTAAATGTGGTTAGGAGCTTTTTATACAAAGTGCGTGGACTGTCTCAGATGCAATCTGATATCATTTACTTTGAAATCAAAGAATACATACATAGCAGTGGGAAAAGCACTGGAACTGTAGGGACAAAACAGATTTCGTTGGCGCAACGGAGTTTTCGCGTTCTTCAAGGTCGAGGATGCTGTTGTCTTCTAGCTTTGCTCCTTTCGTGGTGATATGGACGGTGGAGAACTTGGCAAAGGAGAGGCGATATGGGTAGCGTTGGATGCCTACTTCGTGCTCGGCAAGTTCAAGCGACTCACCATTTTGGTTTACTGGAGATGGTAGACACGGAACGGAAGCACCATTTGAATATTGAGGGAGAGTCTCTTGCATTAACCCACAAACACCGTTTCCACTTGAACCAGCTCCAAAGCCCCTGAATCGCCCAGCCCGCCACCTTGAACACCTGTTCAACAGAGGATATTAGCATTTCCTATCAAGAGGGTCACTTTCTTGATGAGATTGTACCTTCAGAGCAAGCATCACCGGAGTACACTGGCTATCGGAGCGATAGGACCAGCTACAATGGCCACGAAATTTTAAAGAAGCCTTCTCAGGGGTCCAGCATCTGAAAACTCGGATTGTTCGTCAATTTCGTCGAACTCGCTGGAGTAGTCGGAGGACCCAGAAGAGTCCTCGCGCTCCTCTAACTCGAGAACCAGCCGGTTTGCAAGGTGGACCTTGGCTGGCGGAGCGTGGGTACTGGCGGAGTTGGCGTATGAAATCCGGTATGGGAATCGTCGAATTCCAACTTCGCCTTGCCGCAGTTGCCTTGGCTCGTCGTACTTGCCCTCGCTTTTGACTTGTGGAATTGACTCCAGGTCGGTGCTGGCAGCTGAAATGTAATGGGACGCAGAGGTGTGCATGTTGCCGTCGTTTGATTGGGTTTCGACAGGACCAATACCGCGTTCGCTTCTGTTGCCGCTGAATGTGGTTATTTATTGGGTTTTAGCCAAGGAGCAGGAGACCTACTGCTCAGAGGCCGGGATAGCAGCGTCATCCTTCGCTGGGACCGGGGTCTTTGTAAGGTTCTGGTGTTTTCTGGCCGTGAAAAGACGTTTGATCCGCTTGCGGACCTTGCCCACCCAGAGACAGGGACCGGACATGATGGATCTGATTTGCAGTGTGCTAGAGATCGTAGCTGAGGAGATTCAATTGAAGAGATCTGGTTAGGATTGTGGTCGTGGTTATGGAGGAGTGAGATTGAGAGTGAGATTGAGAGAGATGAGTGGATGCGGTTGGCATGGAGGATTGTGAAAGACTAGATTCGCTAACGACACTATTGTGAACTAGATCAGGTGACACTGAGGGTTGTGAATGTGAAAGTGAGTGAATGCCGAAGTGGACTGCCAAGACGCACGACAGTCACCTACACTGCATTGTTAGTTCGAGCAGCAGTGCTACCAAGCCACAGGCTGACCAACTGTGGCTTGTATGTCCTTGCTATTGCTCTTGTTTTTGAAACAAAGCTTGTTGTTCTGTTGTCAAATCAGACACTTCAGACTAGATGACGAATCTCCTGACAGAATTCTTGCCCAGAAGATCGCATCTTCGTTTGCCGGCAGGCTTGCAAATGCAACGTTAATGGACAACCTTGGTTGCTATATTTTATACTGTCGACTTTAAATCTTCATACCCCCATCTTCAAGAGGGGCCATTTCAAATCGGCCCTCAACTCATACTGATTCTGATGGAGGCTAGCACCTCCGCGGACGGCTCCCAGATGATGCCCTTGCTCTTGCAAAACAACCCGAATTGCTTAGGCGCAAGTTCACGGCCAATGTCGATGCGAATTCCAGTGATGGTCCTCGATCCTGACGTACACATCGGAAAGTCCGTCCAAAGAGAAGAACCGATGCATCTGCGGGGCGAAAAATCCGTGGAATGTTGGCGCCGGTTGATGGCGTTGCAACTCGACCTCTTGTCGGATCTCATCAGTGATGTGTGTCTCGATGTCGGCCTCCCCAGGCCAATCGAGCGCATATACAGCAAAATACCTCTATATATCCTACACAACTATCTCATAGCGCACTTTGGCTCCTGCTTCCAGGCTTGGGTGCCAACTGAGGACGAATTTGAATGGAAATGAAGGTGCGGTCCTCGATACGCAAGGAAAGACGCTCCGACTTGCAAAATCGACTTGATCTGCAAAATTTGAATGCAGCTCCTGGGTCTCTGCTTTCCTGCACTCAGGACTCTCATCTTTCCATCGTCCTCTTTATAGACTACAGCCTCACCACCATCCACGTTGGTCCCAGCTTCGCCCACATGTCCTCTGCTGGCTCCAGTCTTGGCCATGTCATTGGCCAGGGCTTCTCCACCCCTCAGACTGTCATTATTGAGGGCAGAGGACGTTGAAATTCTAAAGTGCGTTAGCTAGTAAGCTCGAATGACGGACGCTCAATCGCTTCCTCTTTGGCGGCGTTTCTCCCGCTCCACTTGATGAATCGCCTCCCTCTGTGTCCATGGCCCTGTAATCCCAGTCTCCGGTTCGAAATCCTCAATCCTGACATACAGTTCCCCCCAGTAAAGCCCGAAGAAGCGATGATGTAAGCTCTCTGTCCTCGTCGGTGTTGTTTGCCTCGACTTCCACCATTCCAGGCCTGTCCATGAGTGCGAAAATGGCCAACTCCAGCTCTGCCCTGAGAACTAGCAGCTTCTTGTAGAAGGTTCGGTAGGCCATGATAATCTTCTTCAGTTCGTAGAAGAGTTCCACGTCGGGTGATAAGCTGTACTTTGGTGCGTCGTACTTGGGGAGCCATGGGCAATGATGTTGATGTTCAGAATGCAGTAAGTGATAGAGGTGCACTTGAAGTCCCTGTCTACTTTGTCAGCAACAGAATTCGTGATGCGTTGCCGATCATGCCAAACAGAAATGCGATGCTCAGGACCATTCATGATTCGAGCAAGCTGTGGCGTAGCTGACCACGTAGGCTGGCAGCTGTTGGACAATCGGCATCAGCTGGACGTGTTGGGATCTGCATCGTGGAAATGTTAGGTGCTGCAGGATTTTGATGGCGGTGAAGGCCGCAAAGAAGCTTGGGTTGTCTGGTGTGCGCGAGGCGTCCGCGCAAGACTGGAAATTCGGGTGTTCAAAAGTCAGCGCAGCCGCCCAGACAAAATTAGCACAATAGTTGTTAATTCAACAAACGAGAAATGCGCAATACCCGCACTCCTGTGGCTGTGCGAAAGGCGAATGTCCTCATAGCTTGAGCAAATCACTGACCAGCCTGAAATCCAGTCGTCCAAGTCTTCTTTTTTAGAGAGCGTATTCAGGGGTTGCCTCCCGCCGAATGCAATATGACCGTCCAAGCCAACAATGAATAATACGACCCAAATTCCAGCCAAGGAATAGCATGAGCCTTGTCACTGCAATCTCCAAACCCTAAAACGACAGTTCAAGCTTTCCAACACCATAAATCCGAGTGTTTCCAATCCAAAAAGCTGCCGCGAAGACTGGTACGGACACGAGTGGTTGCTGGACATGTCAGCAATGCAATCCCTCGGTATTGTTGACATCATCAAACCTGTGCTGATATCACCGTTGCGCCACCGATTCCAGCAACATGCATTCGTTCTTGGAGAAAGGTCCGGGAGGCTCGCTCTCTCGCTCTTGTCCCTCAGGGCGAAGCCAGACTCTCTCGTTTTCATCCTCTTCAGCTGTCGTTGGACGGCTGCGCACGAACCCCCATCTCTCTGGGTTCCATATGGAAGCCAAAGTTTCAAGAATTTCGAACTGGACCAGAGTGCGCCATGGAGCATTGCTGAAATAGCCGCGTGGCGGACCTTTGTTGGGCAAGCTCGGTGGGGGCATGAGACTGTCTTTTCGGGATGCTGTTTCTTCTTCGCGCTCGAGAGGAGTTGGCGGAGGGGGCATGCGACTAGTATTCCAGGCTACTATGTCTTCGCGTGAGAGAGGAGTCGGCGGGGCGTTTGCTTTCTTGACAAGGTCGGCGACCTCTACCAAGCCTTGCTCCACGGCACGAGTGCGATCCAATGTGACGTCAATCCTGGAATTCATGCCCTTGAAATGGGCTAGATTGGCGCGCGACGATTCATTCAAGTTGTCCATGAGCTCGATGAGTCTGTCAATCTTCGAGGGTGGCTCCTCTGATGGATCTTCGGGATCATGGCGAGGCTTTTTGGAGGGACTTTTGGGATCTTCACGAAGCTTTCTGTAACAACGTTAGCGGAGTCTTGGAGGATACAGTTCCGGGCGTACTGCTGAGCCTTGGACTTCTTTGACTTCTTGCCATGCCCCATGATAGTAGATGTTTTGCAGGCAGTGACCTGGTTCGACTAATAATGCTGCTCCGGAAGCGAGACGAAGTGAAGATGCAATATGTTGAGCTGTTGGATGGAGTGGGGCGAAGTAGAGTTGAGTATGTGTCCTGCCCACGCTGATTGAAGAAGAAGGAGCATGCGACCCTCAGTTTTGGCGCAGCTCAAGATCTGCAAGTACTGCGGTCGCGCTTGACATGGAAAGAGCGAAGAGAGGCGAGTATGAAGCTCTTGCGGTGGTCTTTGGCATGTGGCTCATCAGTGCATTCGAAGGTCGACACCAAAAACTCCCACTCGACTGAAACAATCCATCCGCAAAGGACAATCACAATGGGCAGGATTCTGCCCGAGTAGAGCTGTGCACTTTGCATGTCGTCGGCCGCTCGCGACAACCAAATGCTTTGCTGGCGATGAAGTTGTCATGTAGCAGAACTTGTCCAGCATGCAAACCCTTGACATGTTGGAGGAGAGCGCTTACTGCCGACTTTGCTCCAGACCGGACACATATCGGACCGTTACCCTGAGGCTGTGAAGCCCAAAAGACAGTTCCAAACCTAATAGCCTCCAGGAAAAGGAAATGCCTTAGGTTGTCCCAGGGGGCAGAGCTGAGTCTGGACAGTCCTTGAATTCGACGGGTACGATTGAAAAAGTATCCTGAACCAAACAGTCTGCTGGAAATGTCGCCTGAAGCAGGTTATATCGTTGGGTTTGCCGTCGACCATGTGAAGTCGGTGCGGTCGACCGCCTAGCCTCGCATTGTCAGCTGCCATGCCCGCTGGCTTCCCAAATGTACTCCCCCACGCCAACCGCGAGACCCGTCCTGGGCATGGCGGCACGCTGGAGCTGCTCGCCCGGATCCTCGGCCTTAATTGCGGACGAGGTCGTCGTCGGAGACGAGAAGACGGTGGGGATTTCGTACACATTTGTCGATACAGACTCGCGGGCGAGGCGGATTGGCGTTGATTTGGGGGCATGGTATCGGTGTATGGCCTGCTTCATTTGCAAGACGGGGGATTTGCGAGGCACTCCAATTCCCCAAATTGACGTCTGAGCAGCAAGTCTCTTCCCGATGGTGCAAGAGTCGAAGAGGTCAGAGGCCGTAGAGTGCGGGGTGGCCGTCGGCTGCCAGGATTGAGCGATGGGTGTGTCTTGCGAAGGACTTGCCGGAGGAGTTGTATTGCAGGTGGATACGTGGACCGACAGAGGCGAAGAGAAGATGACGACCGTGAGGAGAGGGTGAGCTTGGCAGATGGTTCGTGGTTGCGAAGAGCGTCGAAGTTGGAAGCTTTCAGAAGGCTGCGAAGTGAGTGCCGCCTTGGTTTGAGAGCTCGCTGGATTCCGCGGTCGTCAGATAAACACACGGGCTTACCTTGCCTGCTCGACGCCCGCCCAAGCATCGCCTGCCGCCTGCCCTTCCGCCCTCTGTGCGCAACTTCGAACGTAGGTAAAAACGCACAGGCTTCAAGATCCGTGAAGTGCACGGGCCGAGCTCTTTGCGCTCGCCGTCTGGTTGGCTCACCGTTTTCAGGGTCCATCACCACCTCCTCCACGCTGCCAACGCCAACCGGGCACGGCCACCTTTCGCAACTTCGAACAAAGCAAAATTCGAGATTTTTCTTTGCGCTCGTTGTCTGATTGGTCGGCGTTTTTTAAAGTTTCCAAGGGTCCACGGGGGAGGTCTGGGCGCTCCCGCGCACTCACCCCTGACGTCACCAGAACAGGCGCGTCTTTCAGCGCGCGTCACCCAAACACATCAGCAGCTTCCCCGGACTCTGTAACTGAGGCAGAATCTGGCCCTGTAAGTCTTTACAGGGCTCTCATCGAAGGGCTGTTGTTTCCACAATCACCGGGCAGCCGAAAGGTCCCTCAACCCGCGAAAATGCTCACCGTCGGCGATCAAGGAATTGCTGCGACTGCCTTCGCTTGTCAGGCCCACGAATACCACTATCTAAAAACCTTTGCATCAAGAAACTGGCAAGGTTGTCCCCCTAATCCAAAGGAATTTGGTGTCAAAACTGGATCAATGGCCACGCAAACACTTCACCCTTGGCGGCTTTTGATGACACTTCATCTTTGCAAACAGAGATCATTGGGGTATTTGGAAGTTGAGGATACTAAAACAATGTCACGACGTCCAGACGGCCAAACATTGTAGTCACTTTTCCTGTGAGAGGAATCTCTTTGTATTCGTCGCCTAAGCAAAATTCCATCGCTTTGTTTAACCACTACCGAGCGCCGCAGAAGCCAGAAGCCTCCATTGGATTTTGAAAAGACAAGTCTCTGATCATGATACGGCCAAAAATAATTGCCGGTCATGACATGGGAGCCAGTGGGACCTGACTCAAAGAAACAACATGGATTTGGTGTGGGTCCAGAATGCCACGGATATACCAGCTCAATTGTGGGCCAAAAGGAGCTGAAGATTGTCCAATGATCCCATGATCTCGCAGTAATCCAGTCCTCCTAGATGCGTCAGTAACAAAAACACTTGAAGATGGAAGACTAGCTCTCTCCTCAGTCAAAAAGTCTGGCAAACTCCTCCCATACCTCCTCCTCAGCTTCCTCGCGCGAGTAGGGGCCGCTGACCGATGCCGCGGCCCCAGAGCCAGCTTGGTTGTGGTGGTAACGCAGGTAGAGCGGATGAGCAGTATCGTCAATGGGCGTCATCAGCGGAAAGCCAGCACGAACGAGCTGCTGCTCCGAAATGGGTGCTGCACCGGACACAACGAGCCAACCAAGAACGGCAACAACCACGGCTCTGAGAGCGGCAGCCAATGTCCAACGAGCTGCAAGATATCGCTTGTGATCTCGCCGACCTCCATATTCGTCTCTTCGGGTTCTTCGGCGTCCATGGTTTGCGCAGAAGAGGATCCGCAGTTCTCTTTCGGATCCGTCTCTGGAGAAGTCGTATCGTGATTCCCCTTTGCAGGCTCGCTGAGGTTCAGAATGGTCAGTAAAGAGTAATGGTTGGAGCGTTCGACACTCACTCTGAGCTCTGCTTGTTTTCCGGCTGTTGGTCGGACATGATGGATTCAGGTGGTGTTAATAGCAGAGGTGGAAGGCTTTTAAAACAATGTGGCAAGTTTTGGGCAAAGTGATGTTGTGTTGTGCGCTGGAGCAGACAAGAAGGCGCCTGCGTCGCGATGGCTCCTACCAGCCTCAGGCATAGCCAACAGATTGCGGACAGTAGACAAATGAAAGCAAGCGCACTGTGTCCATTAAATACTTGAATTGATCACCCGAAATCCTGTCGACCGAAAGAAGCCTTTCGAAGCGGCCTCTCTGGCGTTACTGAATCTCTTTCAGACTCCAATTCGAAGCAAAAAGAGCCATGAGCGGCTAATCATTCTCTGATCCCGCACGACCCTGCTTGAAGCTTCATAAGCGGAAAGACTTGTAGATGGAAGATCAGCTCTTACCCTCAATCGAAAATTCGAGCAAGCTCGTCCCGGATCTCCTCCTCGGCCTCCTGGCGCGTGTAGGGGCCGCTGACAGCTGTCACGGCCCCGGAACCGCTTTGGTTGTGGTGATGCCGGAGGTAAAGCTGACCAGCGTCATCAACAGGTGTGATCGGCGTGAAGCCAGGCTGGACAAGCTGCTCCTCAGACACAGGTATATTGCCGGATGAGATGAGCCAGCCCAGAACAGCTGCAAGCACAACTCTGAGAACGGCAGCCAAAAACTTCGCCCGCTGTCCAACGAGTTCGAGACGTGTGGCTCGAGATGCTGGGCTTCGGGAATGAGCAAGCCGCTTGTGTTTTCGCCGACCTCTGTCTTCGCCTCTTCGGTCTCTTCGGCGTCGATGCTTTGCGCAGGCGAGGTGGCCTCGTTGTTCTCGATCGGATCCATCACGGGGGACGTCGTATCGTGATCTTCGTGTTCAGGATCCCTGACATTGCGATTGTCAGTGAAGTTCATGGATTAGAGCGCTCGACACTCACTCGGAGTCGTGTTGCTCGTTGCCCGCCTCTCGGTCGGACATCTTGGGCAAATTTGGTTTGAACGAGGCTGGAGGGTTGGTGGGAAGAAATTTTGAAAGCCCCGTACAAGATTCTGAGGTGTGTGGTGCGCTGGGCCTGCCTTGTCGGCTCCAGGAAGCAGCCACCCAAACAGTCGATGCGGAGTTTTACCACCACCAAGACTACCGCCAACTTGATCCACCGACACTTGACCCTCAACTAATCCTATCTCTGTTCCTTCATAGCTTTGCCGGTGGCCATTGTCGACAAGTGCCTGCTCGTCACCTTCGCTCTCGTCAACACGCGCCAATGCCCATGAAAACCCAAGTCTCTCCCCGACTGACACCGTTGCGTGCGCTTGCCGACCGACGTACGATCATAAAGTGCGCTCGACTGATTAGTCTCAATGCCAGATACCAAAGACTTCATTCAAGGAACAGAGACTGGCAAATGGAGTAATACTACTGGTTCCCATGATGTTGTGCCGTGCCCGCTACTTATTTGCTCGGCCTTTGCCTCGTCCTATACCCTTTTCCAATTCTCTAACAAACATTTTGGCTACATTGCTACTCTTTCGTCTGGCGAAACGCTTTCCATTGCTGAACTGCCAGCATTTGTGTCAGATAATGTGGACGATGCAGCGTGGCAAATTTGAACTTGAAAGTTGTCGTGGCAAGGCACTTTTGTCACTCGATTGGATGACTACGATTGTTCGGAATGTCACGAGCGCCGCATTTGAAGATTTGACTATTGTGACGGTATATTTTTAGGTCGTGACTCGCATAAGGAAGCAGACGTCACTCTAGACAAAGCAGTGGTCTATGTAGGGGTTGGAAAGTCCGGCTGAGCTACCATATCAATCAGTGACGACTCAAAAACCGGAAACTACCCTTACCTTATTCATAGCTATGGCGGAATTCCTCACGAATCTCCTCTTCGGCCTCCTCCCGCGTGTATGGGCCGCTGACCGCTGCCATAGCCCCGGCACCTCCTTGATGGTTGTGGTAGCGGAGGTACAGACTAGCCTCGTCGGCAGGCGTCATTAGCGAGAAGCCAGCCCGTTGCAGCTCCGCTTCAGAGAAGGGCATCACGCCAGACAAGATGACAAAGCTCAAAATAGCTATAGTCATGACTCCGAGTGCAGCAGCCAAAGCTTCCGCGCGCTGTCCAATGAGCTCCAAGATGTGAGGCTCGAGATCTTGTTCTTCAGGAATGACCAGGCCGCTTGTGTTCTCGCCGATGTTCGTCTCGTCGTTGGCGTTTTGCGCGGGAGAGGTGGGCTCAGGGTTCTCAATCGGCTCCGACATCGTATCATGATCTTCGTTCGCAGGCTCCCTGAAATCACAACGGTCAGTAAATCGTATGGATGGAAGCGCTCGGCACTCACTCTGAGCTCTGCTGCTCGTTCTCCGGCTGTTGATCCGCCATTGTGGGTTCAGGTGGTGTGTAGTTCGGTAGATGTTGAAGGTGTGGGGACGAATCTTGCAAGCTCCGGGCAAGATGTTGTTGTGGGGTGCGCTGGAGCAGACGACAAGGCCTCCGGCCAGCCTCAGGAAAGAGCCACCCGAACAGATTCGATGAGCCTGACTAACTGCATTTTCTCCCCTGACACTAAGCAAAACATTTCGCATTTGATGCTCGTGATGTTACGACAGCAAACGCTACCCATTGTGCTCTCGATGAACCTACTGCACCTGACGCAAATTACCATCCGAGAACCTCGACGTACATTTTATTTTGACGCTGAAAGCGCATGGATACAGCCATTCTAGTGGCCTCACAGAAACCGCAATGTGCCCTACTCAGCTCAGTTGGCAAAGACGTCTTTAGACTGGACTCAAGCTCTTACATTTCAACCAATACGACGAGATTGCTCCTCTCTGATCTCTCCTTCGGCCTCGTCGCGCTTGATGGACTGTGGCAACGGCTCCAGAGCCAGCTTCCTTGTAGTGGTAAAGGATATATAGCGGAGGACCAGCATCATCGACAGCCGTCATCAGTGAAAAACCGGCCTGGAGTAGCTGCTCTTCAGAAACTGGTAGAAAGCCAAGCGAGATGAGCGAGATCATAGTAGTGACCCTTGTGCAAGATAGCTCCTGTATTATAGGAGGGCAAAGTACAGTTGAAGGTGTGGTTGTCTTTAGATTTGCATTGAAATCAGACTCTACAGACCATCCGAAGAAACCTTTTTTTTCCGCTGCTGCCGCAGGCATATACGAAGGTCCGCCCACACCGAATCCCATCGATGTGGATGCAGGAGCTCAGACTGTGGGTTTCAGAGGAGAAATATCGCAGGAGTGGATGTGTGAGCTAGTCGTTGTATCTCAGGACAAAGCACCACGAACTGGGAAACTCCGAGTGATCTGTAGATGTGAGGACGAGCAGGCGGTCAGGCAAGCGATGTGCAACCACGACGCGATTAGCCGGAAGCAAGCAAACGAGCAGTTGATACTAAGTAGGGTGAAGCATGCAAAGACTTTGACCTGATCGCACGACCTCTCTATTCCATAGCGACCAATTGATTATCCATCCCATCGCGCCCTGACAGTAGACGACCCATAGAACTACAATCAATCAGTGACGATACTCGAAGACTGAGAGACACTCACCTTATCCGAAGCGACGAACAAGTTCTTCGCGGAAGACCGTGGAAGCCTCATCCCTTGTGTATGGACCACTGACGCTTGCAGTGGCTCCAGAGCCTCCAGGTTCATGAAGATGGTGGCGCAAATAGAGCTCCATCTCATCTTCCGCGGTTGGCGTGATGGGCGAGAACCCGGCCTACACCAGTTGCTCCTCAGATACCGGGACGATGCCAAGCACGAGGAGTGAGATCAATGCAGCGGCCATCATCTCTCCAATGACAGCAATGCAACGCTCTTGAAAAAGCTTCAGAACGTCCGGTGACACAGGCTGGCTCTTCGGGCTATCTCCGTGACCGTGGTTGCTGGATGGGGCCGCCTCGCTGTGCTCTGAAGACGTGCCGTCGCTCTCGGCTGGATTCGTGGTGGGAGATGATTCGGGAGGCTCGCTAGAATGCAAACGGTGAGCAAAAACCAAGTAATGGCCTGAAAGGTCTTACCCGGAGCGACCTTGATGGTTTTCTGGCATGCGCTTGGGCATGATGCGCGGCGATGGGTTGTGTGATTCGGTAAAGGCGGGAGTGTCTAAGGGACGGTGTTGTGGTGAAGGTTCAAGCGGAAATATGGTGCTCTGCGCAGGCTGGGCCAACGGGCAGGCGCGCGTCCTGCTTCCTTCTTTTCAACCCCAGGAAAGAGCGCGGCCAAATTGAGCAAGCGCACCGCGGGCATGACTGCGGAGTGTACGCCAAAAGGAATCATTTACAAATCTTACAATTTCACATCAAGGGCGATGAGTTGCTGTTAGATATGGTTAGAATTGTCTTGTGTCAGAGCAAAGGAATTGAAGTAATTTCATCTCGGAATCCAGCCTAAACAAAACTTTTTGTCTAGTGGAAGACTCGGGCCAAGTCCTCCCGCATTTGTTCTTCTTCCTGACAGTGTGCGGGCCACTTATTCCGCCTGTGGCTCCAGATCACTTAAAAGGTGGCTGTGGTGGCGAATGTAGGGCGTGTAGTCAACGGGCGTCATAAAAGAGAGAAATCTTTGCAACAAGTGAAATTTTATCTACTTATCCCCTACGTGCCAGCTCTGCTGATCACAGAGAATGTCGCAGAAGCAAGCAAATTCAGCTGTCAATATACATTGGCCGTATGGGAAATCTCAGAACCGTGATAAAAGAACGTGTAAGAAGCGAAAGCTTGATGCACCGAGCCGGCGAAGACGCAACGGCCGGTCTGATGGCAAAGAGGCTGCTTGCTGAGCGGGTTTTGGCTTCCTTGGAGGAGTTTCCTTTCGAGGGTCATAGAACTGTCCTGTTCATCCTTGGCGGAGAAACGGCGCTTCAGCGTATCGCATATTCCTAGCTATGGTCTCAATCAGCGAGCATCTCAAGTGAATTGAGAGACTTCCTTACCGGAGAGCACGGAAGAGCTCCTCCCTGACCTCTTCCGCCGCTTCGCCCTTCGTATATGGGCCACTGATACTCGTGGTGGCTCCAGATCCGTCTCCTTCCTAGTCGTGATGGCGCAGGTAGAGCGTCGTGCCAGTGGTCGCTTCTCGTGTCATGGGCGTGAAGCCCGCGCTGGTGAGCTGCGCATCGGAGAAAGCGAGCTCAGGTCCAATTTCAAGAAGGGCCAAAGCCATAGCGGCTACCATTTGTTGCTGGATTGTGACCCCAGCTTGAATGAGATCTCCGAGAAGTTGGATATCCATGATCTCGGAATTGCCTTGAATGCTGGGGTTGCCGTTGCCCGCCCAGAGTGAAGAAGGAGAGTCCGCGTCAGTCTCGGTAGATGAAGTAGTAGCCGGAGCGGAGTTCTGTTGTGCTGAAAGTGAAGATAGTCAGCCCATACGTCAAGACCACTGGGATGCAATCATCATACCTTGGCTCCACTTCGTGCGGCTCTGGCAATTGATTTGTGACGCGGATAGGTAGTGGTGAATAAACGTCGTAAGCAGGGCGTGTGTTGGTGGAAAGGTCTGCTTTCCGAGTTGGCAGATTTTGTGCCGGTTGGCGATGAGAAGGTGCGCCCCCGAGCGTACTGCCTGCTCAGGGCTGCCGCTAAAATGAGCAAGAACGGTTGACCGAAACACGAAGTCGTGATATAATTTAGACGAGACTTTCAATTTCACATCACGGACTACGACAAATAGGGAGAGTTGCTTAGTTGAACTTTATGGATTCTGTGCATGAAACCTTCTGGCGTTCAGCGAAAGATTCGCGCCAGCTCGTCCCACATCTCCTCCTCCGCCTCCTCACGGGTGTATGGGCCACTGATTGCACAACTGGCTCCAGAACCATCCAAGTTGCTGTGGTGTCGAAGATAATGCGGAGAATCGGCGCCATGACCGGGTGTAATGAGAGAGAAACCAGCTTCCTGCAACTGCGCGTCCGTGATATCGAACCGAGAAGGAAAGTCGAGCAGGAGAAGCTGGTGAAGGAGGACGGCCATCATCTGACGATGGAATGCGACAAGAGACACGAGCCACATGAGAAGAGGGTCATTGTCCACGCTGAGGTGCTGTTGGTTGCCGGTAACTTCTTCGGTCTCGTCTGGGACGTTGTTGGTATCGGATTCGGTGGGAGGATCGGCAGGCTGATGGTGGATTGGGTCGGCTTCGGCAGAGGTGCTCGCAGCGGAAGGCGCACCGTCTTCGTGCTCACTGGAGCTTGAGAATGTCAGTGGATGAGAAGGATTGGGATGCGAACATCTTACCTGTTGGTCTCCTCGGAGTCTGCCTCTTGATCTGACATCTTGGATCAGGTAGGAGGTGGTTGATGTTGCGATGTCTGAGGGAAAGTTTGGTTGTTCGAGTAGCAGATTTTGAGCTGGCAGGCGACGAGAAGGTGCGCCCTATGAGCGCCCTGCCGGCTCCGGGCTGCTGCCAAAACGAGCAAAAAGAGTTGGCCCGAAAACAAAGTCATGATTCAATCGAGAGACTTTGGACGACGCTTTCTCGGCTTTGGACTGTCATGGCTACCTATTCATTTGTGTTTCAAATTAAAGCTAACTGAAGCAAAGAGTTTTGAAGATTTCAAGGTGTCTACGAGTGAGAAGCCAGATTTGGTCAATCGTGAATAAGATGTCCTGGGTTTTGGTTTCACGTCATTCAGAGAGAGAATGCCGCATGGAAAGTAACAGGCAAGACGTCTTTCACGCTGAGTGTCTATATTTATCCCCTTTTCTACCGTGTACTATTGTCTCTGCACCAATTGCTCTGAGTCTCGAAAACGACATTTGCCAAGATTGGAGCTGTTCTTCGATACCACAGCGCTACCGTTTGACTTTGATCTCATCTGAATTCAAATCAGCCGCGTTCTACCCACAGGCCCTAAAATCTTACCCAACCCGCTCCAAAAGTTCTTCGCGGAGGATGTCTTCCACCTTAGAGCGCGTGTAGGGGCCAGAGATGCTAGTGTCTGCCGCAGAACCGTTGCGAGGGTGCAAAGTGCGACGCATGTAGATGGGCTCTCTTTCTCCAGGAGTGGGCGAGCATGGTGTAAGTCCCGCTTGAGCAAGTTGACCCTCTGAAAAGGCGTAGAATCGGCCGATGCCAGACATGACAACCAGCAATGCAGTAACCATCATGATCTGGCCGTAAACCTGGCATTGGACCTGAGAATTGCCAGTATTGTCGGTGACATGAGCAGGGCCTCTTCGTTGCCGTCAGGCGCGATGTTGTCGCGAGTGGGACTTTCGGAATCGTTCTCTGACGCGAGAGTAGTGGGAGAGCTGGGTCGTGAAGTACTATCGCTCTGAGAATCGGCTCTGAGAGCGGACTTCGTTAGCGTCTGACCTGAGCGCCCTGCAAGCATCTTACCTCTCGCCTTCATTGGATCCCTGGGAAGGACCCGCCATTTTGCACAGTCGCTGTTGGATTGTTTGACGTGTGATGTCGGAGTTTGCGTTGCGGGTTTCGCGCAGAAATGGTGGATCGTGCAGCTGTTAGGCTAATTCGAGTAGGCGTGCGAGAAAAGGAGCAAGAAAGAAGCCGCACCTCAGGCAGCCTTCTGCCAGAAGATGGGGCACGCGGAAATCATATAGGGCAAGCATGGATCGTCTAATGAAAGTAAAGATGATCTGTAAAAGAGTACATTCGAGGATTCTTAATGGTCTGCAAGTCCAAGGCCGATTCTCAAGTTTCTATGGACTATCAAAGCGTCGAAACAAAGAACGCCCTGATTTTTAGAAGTGTACAAGCCGCAGCTCATACTGAGCCCAATCCCTTGACCATCCACGCTTTTGAGACGAGTCAAGCGTGTACCGTTTGCGGGCAATCGAGACGACAGCGCAACCCGGGAATCTAAGTGCCTTCATCTAGAACACAAGTCAGCCTTGTCGACGAACGAGGACCAGGTCTTACCCTATGCGCCCTGCAACTTCCTCCCTAAGAATTTCCTCCACTTCTGCACGTGTGTACGGGCCAGAGATGCTGGCATCTGCGGCTGAACCATGGCCAGTGTGCTGACTGCGGCGGAAGTACAGGATCTCGCTTCCATCGGTGGTAGGTGAGCTGGGCGTGAAGCCTGCCGCAGCAACCTGTCTCTCCGAGAACGCATAGAACCGGCCGAGTCCAGATGTGAGACCCATCAATGCGGCGATCGTCTCTCTGAGTATCTTCGTTCTGTTCGGAGCCGGGTAAAGTGGTGTTTGCGTCAGGTAGAGCAGTGGCAGCTGATCAGTTGCTACGAAGAAATGGCGACTGAATGACTGACCCTACCTTTTATATTACTGACCCTACCCCCTTATTTAGCTAAACCCCCACGCACTCCACCACCAAACTTCATATTGACGCCCACCAACTCCACCACCCAAACAACGCCTGCCAACACAACGCCTGCCAACACAACAGCTTCTTCCAACAAAGTCACCTCTAACATCATAGCCAGCGCGTTCAGCTAGCCGGGCAGCCAATTGCGCAGCTAAGCGCGCAGTCAGTACGCCACCAGTCGTGCCACCAGTCATGTAGTTAGTCAGAGCCACACAGCTAGAGTCGTGCAGCCAGAGTGGAAAGAGTGTCAGTGAGGGAATCCTCCGGATTCGACATGGGCAACTGCTTACGCGGGCTCTCCTTGGGTCCGAGAGACTCTAGTGACATGGTTGCTGCGATTGGGTTCGGCTCTGTTGGAGTTGCTGCATTGGCAAGTGTCAGCCTTTGCAGAAGTTGGGACAAAATGAACTCACATTGGCTGCCCTGCAACCTGCGGATCACCGGGATGCTGAAGATGGGGAGCTGCAACAGGTTTGGTACGTGGGTGAACACTTGCTCAACCGTCAGCGAGTGGGACCTCTCGAGACGAATGATACTGACTCTTCAGAGCGCCTCGGCGTAAGGGCACTCTCAGAGCTTTGATCGCTCATGTTGGTTGGTCTTCTCTGTTGGTGTGTGATTGGTTGCGAAAGTTGGAGGCGAGGAGCTGGGGTGTGTTGGTGGAAGAGGGAAGAAGGAAGGCGTGTAGCAAGACCGGGGCGTCTGCGGCAGCAAGCATACCACAAAAATAACACAAGACTTGCACTGAACAACTTGGAGGCGAAAAGAGCCGAAATTGCCCAACACTGAACAAGGTCTTTTCTGTTCCAAATGAATGCACGCTATGAATATTATGGAACAAGCGGGGAAGATCTGGCTACATTATTCACGGCCTCTTGTGAAGAAGCCTCAATACAGACAAATCAAGAGCGGAAGAGGTCGCCAATATACAGAAGTAAGATGAGAAAGACTTGGTCTGGAGAATTTGCTTTAGCAAAGCAGTGCTTCTTCGACGTCTCCGAGTCTAGTTCCAAAGCACCCATGAATGGCATCCACTCTTGTGTTCCAACTCATCATCCGTCCTGGCGGCGGGCCATCTGGGCGCGGAACTCCGCCACGGCTTCATCCCTCGCGAAAGGTCCACCGAATCTAGCGTCTGCGCCAGAACCCTGACCATCCTCCTCCACTGTCCAAAAGTAGACGCGACCAATGTTCAAGTCGTGTTCAAGTCGTGTTGCTAGAAGCCGGCGCGCGAGAGATCCTCGTCGGTGACGGCGGCACCAAAAGCGATTTCTATACAAGCGAGACTTCGAATAAGATGTCGGCACGGCAGCTGGTAGAAGCTTGTATAATTCACGCTACCAAAGAAGTCCTTCTTGAATCGTCCGGGTCTACTCCCGAAGCCCGGTCACTGTTTTCCGCTCCTGTACTTGCTCAAATCCACCATAAATCAGCTCTGGCGGCGAGCCATCTCAGCGCGGAACTCGGCAACGGCTTCCTCCCTCAAGAAAGGTCCACCGAAGCTCTGTTCCGCGCCAGAGCCCTGGCCGCGCTGGTCCACGTTGCGAAAGTATACACGAAAGCCATCAGGCAAATCGTGGGGCTCGAAGCCGATGCTTGCAAGATCGGTGTCGGTGACCGCGGCGTCCAAAGCGGCATTCAAGATGATCTCCAGGTTGCTGATAGCAGTGATGAGCTCACGGGACTGGACATTGACTTGGCGTAAACAGGCTTCAAAGGCGTGTTGCTGCTGCGCGACCGCGGGAGGGGCCAATGTATCTTGCCGCGGGCTTAGTGGGCTAGACATCTCATTGGTCGAGGTTCTGCGAGGGAGAGCATCAGCGTCTAGTATAGTGAGATAGCGGCGATACTTACGGCTGGTACTGCTCACTTTCGCGAACGGCGGAGCCATCGGGCGAGTGAGCTGACGATTGCACATCACTGCTAGGAGCTCTTGTCAGGCCTGGAAAATTTGAGACATCATGGCAGACCTACGTCTGGCGGCTGGCCTGGGATGCATCGGTCTCTTCTTCCATGGACGCCTGTCCGGAAACTCCTGCTGTAGGGACGTTGCCCTGGCTGCAGAGCGTTAGCGCAATGAAAACATAGAGATCAAGCGCTACGTACGCTTCCTGGTCGTTGTCTGGAGAGCTCGGCGCCATGATGGGTGGAGATTGAGGTGTGTGGAGGGTGTGAGGAAGGATCGCGGCGACCTTGCACACATAGGATGAGCAGAGGAAGGGCAGCGACACTGGCGCGCCTGCTACACCTGGGCTGCTAAACACCAGCCTAGGGCATGAAAAGGAGACAAGCTATGGAAATCACACAGAATCTAAAAGTATTTTTAAGAGAATCTAGCATTGTGTAGCCCTAAAGCTCGAGCTAGCTATCAGGTGGGCGGACTGCAGCCAGCGAACGTCTATACAAGTCATGCGGGCAAAGAGAATTCTTCACTTATGTTTTAATCTGTCTGGGACGGCCGCAACAATCTCCTCCCAGCCAGTATGTCACACACTCCAGCTATCCCTCAACCCGAGCGGCGGGCCATCTGGGTGCGGAACTCAGCAACGGCATCCTCCCTTGAAAAAGGTCCACCGAAGCTTTTTCCCGCGCCAGATCCCCGACCGCTCTCCACCGTCCAAAAGTAGACGCGACCAATGTCCAAGTCGTGTGGCTGGAAGCCGGCGCGAGCGAGGTCCTCGTCGGTGATGGCGGCCTCCAAAGCCTCGTTCAGCGTGGTCTCCAGGTTGGTAAGAGCAGTGGCGAGCTCGCGCGACTGTACGTTGACCAGGCGCAAGCGGGCGTCGAACAGCTCCTGCTGATGGGCCGACGGGCGCGAGCTCGTGTTTGCGAGAGTACTGTGAGGGATCAGCGCTTGCTTGTGCAGGAGAATGGGTTTACTTACGGCTGCTGCTGGCCAATTGGGCGGGCACTCAAATCGTCAAGGGATGCAGAAGTATTGGGGTTGGTGCTGGTACTTGTCAGCGTTTGAGTTTTGGAAGGCCATGGCCAACCTACGTCTGCTCGTCGGACACGGGCTGGGACGTGCGAGACCCTCCGCCGTTGGAAGTCTGACTAGGGACTCTGGTCGAAGTGACGTTGCTTCGGTGGCAGAGTCAGCACAATGAAGTTCTCAAGGTCAGAGGAGCCATACTCTTGCTGCTGGGAGTGTGGAAAGCTCAGCTGTTCGCGGCCGGAGGCGGCATCACTGTTCGCGGATTGTCAGCGGGCTGCGGCGTCTCAATCATTGCACACTTACCTCTCTTGAAGCTGGCCGCACGGCTGACTCGGCTCCTGAGGATCAGAAGCCATGATCTAGGGAGATGGGGTGGTGCAGATGTATGGGAAGAAGACTCTGCGAGCAGTGGAACGGTGGGTAAAGAGTTTTGGTTGTTTGTGCAGGGCGAAAGTAGAGGAAGGAGCCTGCAATCCTGGCGCGCCTACTACTCCGAGCTGCCAATTTTGAGCCTGAGGCATGAAAACCAGCTTACTATCGAATGAATTGAAATATACTGCAGACACAGAAGATACCAGAGCATGGAGTTTATTGACGGGAACAATTCCCTTTTCCCACTGCCAGATCATCCTACAGCCCGCGCCGCCTGGCCACGGCGCGCGCCAGCACTTGAGCGCCAACTTGACCAGAAAATGAGCGGAAGTCATCCCATATATATATGTCAGTCCACCACATTTGTGCACACAGTCGGCAGCCAAGTGATTTATCAACCAAGCCCAAGCGAAACGGAAACACCATGCATCCCCACAATTGCCACGTCTTTTGGCCTGTGAAGAGAAACAAAGGTTGTCTAAACACAACCACAGCTCAAACGCTTCGAAAGCGGTTGGAAAAGACAAGACCATCCCGAAAATCACCGGTGGTAGCTGAAAGTGCGAGAGTTTGTTTCCCATGCGATTGCTTTGTCTCTTTTTCTACAGTCGGTGTCTAGATGAAAGCTGTCTTGCGACCGTCAATCATGCGGTCGTAATGCGGAAAGCACTTGCCACGCCACCACGCTACAACTTCCACGCTCATCCCATCGATTATCTGCCAGCAGCGGCATAAACAGCGTCAAAATGCAACTCTTGGATCGATGCGTTGACGAAACAAGGCACATGCTGGCTCGGTTAGCCGACGAGCCGATCTAACGCGAAAAGGCAGTTGGCAGGGATCAGCGGCCAAGACACGAGGCGGTCCTTGCATCACAACGGCTCGTATGGTGAGGCTCTAGAAGAAACGCGGCGATGCTGGGAGGCTGCTCGCTTCATGGCGCTATGAAGATTGATTGGAGCGCGCAGAAAAGGGAGGCTGATTTGCGACAAGCAGCGTGGGACAGTTGGACCGCCAGGCGGATGGCAAGAGGCGATTTTGCTGTCATCAAGCTGGATGCGACCGGCTGTGCGTGGAGGGATTGTGATTGGAGGCAAGTGGTCTTTGGATTCTGTTGTTGCTATTGGAAGTCAAACGTAGGCCATGGGACTGGGCGAACAACTCTGGTGAGCTGCCTTCCACCCGATTTACGTAGACATGTCCAAGAAAACCCATGCCATGACTATCCACGCATTCTCTTGCAGCAGGCGTCGTATCCGAGGGCTCATTCCGTCCCTGAAATCAGCCCCAGCGGTAGCCCATACGAGCACGATACTCATCGACAGCCTCTGCCCTTGTAAACGGTCCTCCGAAGCTGGCATCAGCACCAGATCCGTCTCCACGCTGATCGACATTGTAAAAGTAGACGCGAAGTCCGTCCGGGAGGTCGTGCGCCTCGAAACCCACGCTCGCGAGGTCGGCGTCGGTGATGGACGCGCTTAAGGCTTGGTTGAGGGAGAGTGCGAGGGTCTGGAGAGCGGTGGAGAGCTGCTGGGACTGATTGTTGAGCTCTTGAACGCGGGAGTCGAAGGAGAGCGGCTGCTGCGTGGTTGCAGACTCATGGGCAGCATCTTGTTCTGCGCCTGAGGCGGCGCTGGAGTTCTCATCGACGGGAATCCTGCAGGGCAATTGAGTGAGTGCACCGTGAGTGGCGGCATGCTGCGTACTGTTGCTGTCGGCCGTATTGGTCTGCGTTCACCTCTGAAGCGTGGAAGACGGCATCGGCGGTCGCTCCATGGCTATCACAGCGTTAGTAGATTGAAAACCCCATGGCACCGCGTGCTTACGCTTGCTGTTGGTCTTGCGAAGAGCTTGGCTCGTCGGCGTCGTTAGCCATGATGGATGCAGGTTGAAGTGATGAGTGTGTGAGAACAGACAGTCAAAGGGCTCGTCCTGGACGGAAAAAGATTTGCTTGAGCTAGCAGCACCACACCTGCCAGCAGCACCGCACCTCCCATTCTGGGCAGCCAAAACGACAACGACGGACGGATTGGACTAGACAAACTCCACTCCCATTTCAACAGTTCTGCTTTTTGGCAGGGAATTTTGTCGAAAATAAAAACACCATGACGCTCGAATTTGATGGAAACCCAAGGATTTTGTACGCTAGTGGACAGAGTGACAGAAATAACAAAGGCTACGGTCTCTTTGAACGTGTTCCATCAGATTTCAGACAGACTGTACAGTAAGAAGCAGTGCACGCCATCTTAGGCACTTTCTGACTATAGCTGATAAAACTACCCATCACCACAACTCTCTACGACCAGCAACTAGGACACCGGTTTATACCACAGTCATGCTCATGCGAGGAAGCGTGGTTGCGTAGGAGCGAGACGGACGCTTTATACTTCTCTTGCAAGATGTTTGAACAAGACCCCCGGGAAACGTGCCTGTTCAAGGAGGCTGAAAGCACGCAAAGCCTTGCAATTTGGCTAGCTCTTCGGCCATTCTCTTCAAAACTTGCATCGCAGACTGTGGCAAACCGTCCCAGTCCCACTGCGGGGCTATCGTTTGACTCGAGCGGTGTGCCGAAGATGCAGCGGACTGCATCGCATCCAAGAGCCTCGCATGCTGCACGAATGTTGCCATTTGGCAGCCTGCTGCAGTCAGTCTCCCAACTATTCTCGGCGGGCTTTGTTTTGGTGACTGAAAAAATTAGCTTATTCACAGCTCAATACGAGGAGCATTTGCACATCAAGTCTCAAGCGAATTGTATTCCGAAAGGGGATCTCGCATTCTCATTCCTAGGCCGCGAGATTGTCCGAGATGACCAGATCTCTCCAGCTCGACACCACCTACTCAGATTCATCAAGACGGGCCCTCGGATTGCTGACCGAGTCGTCCGCAAAATTTGTCGACTTCCTTCCAATTCGCCACCCTCGTCACCTCATCTCTGTTGCGGCACACCACGTGCGCCAGACCCCAAATCCTCTCCACCTCTTCCGCCAACACCCCCACCCTCACAAACAACCCCCTCTCTTCAACACCATGCGAGCTAAGGCCGGGGAGACGTCTAATGGCCCCTCGTCGACCGCTTGCTTCTTGCCGCGCCTTCTGCGGCGGGCGACCGGGCGCTGGACGATTGTTGTTGCTGCTGCTGCTGCGTCTGATTCTTTTCTTCTTCTTCTTCTTCTTGAGCCACCGAAGCGGTCTCGACATGTGGGTCCGGGGGTGGCGGCCTGGTCCGGGAGGTGGTGGCGTCGGGGAAGGAGGAGGTCTCGGGGCCGCCGCCAAAGCTGCTGGTGGTGGTGCCGGTGGTGGGCTGCGAAGGCGGAGGACTCGCGGGCAAGAAGCCGAGCGGGCTCAGGGGGAGGAGACCATGGGAGTCGACGGTCGAGGGGCCAGGGGCGCTCGCGCGCAGGGCCTTGTGCAACCTCTGCAATTCGACCTCGTTGAGGGTATTCATCTCCTTCAACTCGGCCAGCAGCTCGTACACGTCCTCGAGAGTCTTGGGGCTCCTATTGGTCTGTTAATAAACACAACATAAGATGTAATTTTGCTCATAGATACATAGGGCCGACCAGTCTGAATCACTGGAGGAGCAGCTCGTGCGCTTCAGAGCGCTTTTAACGCGCGGCGAGGCCTCGTTCGCCGCATTATAAGTACCATATGCTGTGTATTGTCATTCCTTTACTTACTCTCAGTAGCCGCGAGATGATCGAACGGCGCCGGCGACAGGGCTTGCCTCTCCTGCCCGATGGCCCCTTACCCGCCAACCGCCCTGGATCCTTGCCCGTTGACTCCCCTGGCCCCCTGCCCGCGTCTC
Source organism: Phyllosticta capitalensis (assembly GCF_038381095.1). Lineage (NCBI taxonomy): Eukaryota > Fungi > Ascomycota > Dothideomycetes > Botryosphaeriales > Phyllostictaceae > Phyllosticta > Phyllosticta capitalensis. The sequence continues at coordinate 96,738 of NW_027117450.1, read as the reverse complement.
CTCCGTCTTCCCAGTCCACCACCACGACCACCACGACCACCACGACCACCACAACCACCACCAACGGCGACGCCAATTGAGATTTCGTGCCGCCCTTTCCTCCTCCTCCCAAAGTCCACCAACATTCAGTCGCTTCCCAGTCATATCCACATTGTTCTGGGCAGCATTGGACGGTTTCGATACCAATCAAAGTCGGCAACGTGGGAAGTTGTATACGTAAATGTTTTCAAATCTCAAATCAATTCTCTCATGACTACAAATGCTCACTGTGACACACAACACAGCCCCATCTAACCACAAGATTGAATCGCCGGACCCGAAAACCTGGCAATGAATTCTGCGATGCTTCCGTCGTCTTTCGGGTCGTAGTCTTCTTGAACGCTCACAAGACGCACATTGTACATTCTCACTACTCTTCCAATGACGCTGTTCAGTCTGATTTGAGCCGCTACACTGCGTAGGTGGGAGAAATCTTCCAAAGCGCTGCCGTCACGAAATTCGCGCCTTTGATGAAACGTCGTTGGAGCCTCTGCTGGGTATCTGATTCGTCGAGCCCCGCGAGCCTGGATAGATGCCGGACATTGTTTGCAAGATACCTGGCGTCGTAGTCTCGCGTAAGCTCTGAAGGAATCAGCTGATGATCTCTCACACCCTGGAACACCATGTGTAGTAGCTCTCGCACCCCTCCTTCGTCCATGAGCTCTCCAACCATCGCCTTGGCCGCTTAGACAAGCTCACCGGCGACATCGACTCCAGCATTAACCCCAAATTCTGCCGTGTTTCGCTCGTCGAGGCCCATAAGAGCCGCTAGATGGTCGATGATGCTGTTTTGGTCCCCTTCGATGTAGTCTTCTGTGCTCTCCGACAGACCCACACCCCCTTGAGTACCCGTCACGAACCTTTGCGTCAGGCCCCAAACGTCGTCTCTCTGCTGTCGTCCGACAATCTGCTCGAGGGCGTCGACGGCCGGCCCGGTCTCGACGCCGAGGATTGAGAAGATTTCTGTGTCGAATGTCGTCGAGAGGGCTCGGGCTTCTCCCTCGTAGGCGGCGACAGTGGCAAAACCACGGATGACGCTTGGGAAACTTCCATTGACGAAACTGTCGATGGCGGCTGCTGCAGCAAGGACATTGTCTCCCGTAGTTCGCAGGTTTGGAGGAGGCCATCTCGAAATCTCTATCTGCGGCCCTCGTCGAATCTGTGCCTCTCGAAGAGAATGTCCAGGAGTCGTTCAGCGCCATGGCGGACCGATCGGTGAATTTCGGCTGGACGGGTGTCCTCTCGGATACTCTAGTAAACTGCTCGCTGGAGTTCTTTGTCTTCTTCTTGCGTCTCTTTGCTCCCATCTTCTCTTCTCTGGTAGCCACTGTCCCACACTTGCGGTCCAAGCGTCTCTAGGCTTGAGCCTTCACCCGTGGGCTTCGAATCCTGGTATAACGGAGCATTGGATCTCAGCCGTGCTTAGTCCTCAATGTTATTGGCCAGTGCCAGCCGCATCTCGCGTGATTCATCTGGATGCAATGGAGGATTGCTGCGCACTCCTATCGGGAGGCCCTCAGGTTGCGCTTGGACATGTTTCGTTGGACGGGAGTCCTGTGCGGCTGTGACTACAAATTAGCAATTTGGGTGCGCACAAGGAGTCATTATACCTCTTCAATCGTCGACTGTCCCATCCCACTCGGGAGCCGGTACATTTGCCTAGGATATCCTTCTGCAGAGCGCACCACCTTCGCCCTGTTGTCTGAACCCGCCAATGACTCTTCTAGGCTGTGCTGCTTCCTTGTACTATGTGCAGAATCTTCCATATTCTGACACTGAAGGTTCTTTGGATTCGCCTTGCTTTTCACGCGCTTTGGTGTGGGGAGGTTCCTGGTAGCTTTCATTGCATCTGGGAGTTCAAAGTTGCTTTCAGGAGGGCTGATGGCGGGAGAGAACCCACGGACGGATGGAGGAGGCTTTGGAGGTGTATCCTTCGGTGCAGAAACCTTTGGCACAGGATCCTTCGGCACAGGACCCTTTGGTGCAGGACCCTTTGGTGCAGGACCCTTTGGTGCAGGACCCTTTGGTACAGGATTCTTCGGTACAGCAACCTTCGGCACAGGAGCCTTCATCATGTCTTTGAGCAGGTGGTCGGAGACATTAGAACTCTTCCGCGGTGGCGCGGGACAGTTGGCGTCAGGCCTGGCTCCAGAACCTACAGCAGGAACATTCAGGGTCTTCTTGTTGATGCCAGTCTCAGGGTTTCTCTCTTTATTGGCGGGATCGGAACTCTTCGTCAGTGGCACGGAGCCGGGACGGTTGGCGACAGGCCTGGAAGGCTCCTCGGTTGTGCGGCGGCCGAGATCTAGTCCACGGCGAAACGAGAAAGGGCCGTGAGGTGCTTCGGGTCGAGGATGGTCGGACTTGAACAACGAAGCGCGAAACCGGTTGTCAGCGGAAATCCTCCTGGATGCCTTGGGAGGTTCTCCGGTTGCAGCAGGATGGAATGGGTCGGGGATGCCAGTCTCGCGGCTTGTGTTGGAGCGGTTGGCAGGCATGGGACGCTCTCCTGTGTTGTCGAATAGGATGAGACGATCTAGATCCGTGTCCATTGGCGTAAAAGGAGTAGAAGCGCTACCCCTGGTGTGAGTAACGGGAGTTCTGGGCCTGGGTGGAGATGCCCACAAGTTTGCAATTGGTCGATCGGGCGTGCCAGTGGGAGCTTCTTCAACAGGAGCGTCTTCTGAAAACAAGTCAGCAACAAGAGTCAGATTCTCCTTTCATGGGCTCACCTTGGATTCGACCAGGCGCGTCATCGGGCTGCGAAGAGTGGGTGGACTGTGGAGTCGTTCGATCAGGCTGTGGAGGTTGAGAAGGACCTGCATGCGCCGTGGGCCGTGGAGTCGCAGCAAATGGAACAGCAGGGACCCGAGGGGGAGCTTCAAGGCCATTAAAGAGCTCGACGAGTCTCCCAAGTCCATCAATGTTGGTATTATCACGATTCCCTCGGACAATAACAGCATCGTTGGACGCATGCTGTAGCGACCCGTTGAGATCAGCAAGCAGATCAAAGGCAGACTTTGTTGGGTCCCTTTTAGGGGACTGGGGTTCCTTTTTGGAAGGCATGACGGGTTGGTGGGCCGGCGGATTCCAGAGATCTTATACTGGGCGCCTCTTGCTTTTCAGAGTCTTGACAAACAGCCAGCGGTTTCTCGCTTCCTCGTCGGAGTCTCCAAACAGCTTTTGGTAAAGTTCTGGAGCGTACACGAGAGAGTTTTCGTGTTTCCGTGGAGTTGTCGAACACACGCGAAGACAACTTGACATTGATTTTGCATGCGGATTTGTCGAACACGCGCGAAGAGGTTTTCTGTGTTTTCATGGAGTTGTCGAACACGCGCGAAAAGGCTTCCTCTGTTTTCATAGAGTTATCGAACACACGCGAAAACGTTTTCCGTGTTTCCGTGGAGTTGTCGAACACACGCGGACAGGTTTGGCGTCGCATAAACGCTTCCAGAAGCCGGCGGTCAACCCAACCTCCGGCCTTTAAACCACCAACACCGCCCACCACTACACCACCAACGACACCCAAAATGTCTTCATCTAAACATCCAGGTGGACTTCCTCCGAGCGGACCTCCGCAGACGATGCCTCCTCCAGCCCAACCGCCCCAAACGCAAACGGCAGCAACCCAAGAGACCGACAACGAACTCTACCTGATTCCATCGACCCCCCACCGCCGCCGCCGCCGCGCTGACACGGCCCGGGAAGAAGCAGGATGGTTTCCCACCCAGCAGACCCCACACGATCCCGAGGAGTACAAACGTAGGAAATGTTATGTTTGGGACCGTCCTGATCCCCTTGCCATGAATTGGCATCCCGTCGCGCGTTCGGATGATCCGCCTCGTTCCCCTGAGCTAGAGCCTTTTGACTCTGAAGATGAGCGCGAACAGACGCAGCGATCAGTCGAGCTGGGCAACCCAGAGACCTTGGGATGGGGCCAGAGAGAGCCATCCGCCGGGGAACCCGACGACGGACCCCATGTCGGAGGAGCCGACGACGACACCAGAGGACCTGACGACGGACCCCGTGACGACGCCATCGACCCAGCAGAAGACGCAGTGTCGGAGCCTGAAAACAACGACTACGACGAGCCAAACTACGGCGCCTACGGTGGACCGATCCACGAACCAGAAAGGAAATGGGGCAACGAACACCTGACCACACTCTTCGGCATCGAATTTCGGGCTTCGAGTTTCGATGGACCAACGCGCCGATACCTGACGGACTTTTCGGATTCCCTTAGAAAACTGGTACAAAGGGTTTGGGACGAGTCGGAAGATCGTGGCATTCAAGGAGAATGGCAGTACAAGTCTTTTATGAAGCACGGAGTCGCCACGCTCGCCAGTATGAGCACCGAGACTACAGTTGCCATTATAGAAGGCATCCTGCCTCGCGTCGCTGTTGAAGAGAACACTCATTTCCCTCAGGCCAGACTCTACCTCAACCTGTACCAACAGGAACTCAACGACATGAAGGAGAGCCTCCAGAAGGGTGGTCGATTCCAACCGTGCATCTACGCCCAGTACCTGTGTGACGAGCAAGGCAACGGTCCAACCCTTCGCGATATGTGGTTTATCCTGAACGCGCTCCACTCCTACGGCAAGAGAAGCTCACCAAAGTTGGTCGACCTTGTTGACAATGCACACAATCCCCCACCGACGACGCGTACAAGGAGCGATCAAAGAGACCAGAATTCCAGAGGTACTTTGAGACAAAGAGCGGAAGTTCCAAGAGCAGCCGAGTGCCTAAAATCAACGCCTTTGTCGAGGCTGTTCAAGCGCGTGTTCCCCGATTGCCACCTGCACCCGAAGGACACAAAACGTGGTTTGGAGTGCCAAGAGCAAATCTACCAGAGGCGCTTACGGCCACCACGAGACCCTTGGCCGAGTTTGGATTCACCAACAATCACTCCCGGCGCTTCAAGGAACACCGGGACCACATCAGATCAAACTTCCTCATGAACCTCATCGAGGCCATCTGCATCCAGTACATGCCCACCTCTCGCTTAAGGATCCGACAGTATGTCGTGCACATGTGCTAGGAGGTGGAGCAGGGCTGGGTTGGCAAAATCCTGCTCAATCGCATCGGCCTTGGATACACCAACACAGGCTATGGGATGAGCTACCACCCCACTGGACGCAACAACAGCAGCGCCACGACGTTTGCAGTCGGGCACTACCTAAAGTGGGCGGCTCAAGCGAGAACGATTACCCCGTTCAAAAGTAAGTTGGTGCTCAATCACTCCCTGTGCACGCTGACCTGGGCCACAGATGCAATTCATCTCGAGCTCGAAAACCAGAAACGAAGGGCCAGTACACTCAAGGATCAGACGGAAAAAATGCGCGAAGAGGCCCATGACGTCGACGTCAAGACCGGAAAGCTGTTTGAGAAAATCGGCAGCGATGCCGACAAGATTGCGGACAAGGTCGCGCCCACCACCCAGGCCATGAAGGACATCAAAAAAATGATAGCCGACGCCCTGGCGACCAAATACATTGAAGAAGATCCCAGCATTGATGACTCTGACGACGACGGCGGAATTGACGACGAGAATATTGAATGAGCCATTTCTCTGCTTGGACGACGAGGAGGTCGTACGCCTTGATGGGGCGTGGTTTCAAAAATCAGTAGTATAGATTGAATACAATTTCTTCGTGCCTGAAAGTCTTTGACATCTACTCAAGTGATATCTCAACCAGTCTGTATGCGATCGGACGTCGAGACAAGTGTTCAAGCCAAGGGCCGAAAACTGCCGTTTGAAATTAGAATCGAGCAAGGAACACCTGCCCCTTCGCATCAACTACCATCGAGTACAGCCCGAGTAAAACAACTCCGCCATCGCTTCATGACCGCTTCCGCAAACCCAAATTCGAAAAGGACGCAGGTTGATCACAACAATCGTACCGGGTACGAGTGGCAGTCGCCTGTGGGAAGAGCGTTGACAGTAACCAGCAGAATGGCCGATGGTCGCATTTCCAATATTGACAACACTTGCAAAGACGGTGAGTTTCTTACTGACAGAAGCCTCAAGCCGCATCCAATCGAGCCATTACGGCAGCGAGTGGCCGAGAAGCGCCTCGATGTGGAACTGATATCGGCACACCCCACACAAAGACGTATGGGGTGTGCCAGGGGAGAAAGGGGACGAACAAAGGACGAAGTTGGGCTGGGAAAAGCACACTCGAGGCAAACAGGACGGGGCAATGGGTGGACATGGTCGGTCAGGGTCGCTTTGGCCAACTTCGCATCTTGAGACGGGGCAGCGGCAGCGTGCCGTCGGCTCTCTTCGAAGAGGGTAAGCCCTTGGTTACACAGCCGGAACAGTCTGGAGGATCCTCTGGTCAAGCCGCTGTATCAACAACAGTAGTCGCAAATGCCAATTGTGTGCACAGGGAGTGATCAAACGTACCAATCTTGGTTTTGTTGGACTTTGGTATACAATCAATCAAACGTACAAGCTTCTGGTAAGCAGTGGACGTGCTTCGCCACTGTTCCCATGGCGGCATGGAACCGCAAATGGCCTGTTGTTTGCATCCGTGCGCTTCCAGCTCGACGCACATTGGAACAGGGGCCAGTGAGTGCTAGATGCCACGACGGTGGATTGGCGACCAAACCAAGTCTGGGTATTTCTAGTGGATACCCTCCTCCTCTCTTCTCAAGACATCTTTTGCCATCGTCCACCGACGTACTCAACTCTTAAATTCAGCTCTCGCCCAGCTACTGCGCCCTACAGCACCAACCCACTATCACAATAGCCGACAGCGGATCTGACAACGAAATGAACAACAATTGTGGCCAGCTGGTCAGTCAATGTGGTTGTTGTTCTTTAAAATTCGTCAACTGATCAGTAGCAGAAGGGCCCGGAGGGCGAGAAGTAGAATGAGGCCAAGAAGCAGAAGGAGGTCAACACGCCGGTATGTCCACTCGGTATGTTTTATTTTGCAAATCTAACGCATGACAGGAGGACAAAGAGGAGCTCACGCACCCCGGCAAGGCCAACCAGGAATTCTTCAGAGAGTTCAAGGAGCAGAAGATGTTCTGGAACCCATTCGATGCCTTCGCTGCCGAGGTTACCAAGGCCAAGAACCTGGCATCCCTCATGATGAAAAAGAGTAATGAGGTTGCCCAGCAGAAGAACGAGCCGTTCAAGGAGGCCATGGGAATCCAACACACCAACGCGAACAAGATTACAACCGCGCGCAAGGTCCACAAGCAGCAGCGTGAGAAGTGGAAGAACGCGGCAGTCCACCAGCAGGAGATCAACGACATGGCCGTCAAAGACTCACTCGAGGATGAGCTCCGCAAACTCAATGAGAGCAGCCAGCAGCGGCTGCGAGCGGAATCGTGTGAGGCAAAGTGTGTTGTATTGTCTAACTAGTGGAGCAAGCAGCAGCTTGGTGTTGAGTGTGTATATGAGACTATGCCTAAAGGGGACTAGTGCCAGGGCTCCACACGGCAGAGGGTGTCGCCTCCATCACTCAACAAGGTCCAAGGCAATGCCCTGGTGAATGCTCAGGATGAGTTGAAGAAAGCCATGGATGCATCCACCGCTCTGTACACCACGCAGTGCTCGGCCACAGACAAATTCGAAAAGGCCGTCAAGCCGTACCTCGACTGTCTCTTGGAATTTCAGAAGCAGATCAAGGAGCAGGCACAGCTCGAGAAGGGCCAGTCGGTCAAAGTCATGGAAATCGACACCGAGAACATCACGAAGATGAAGGAGCACCGCAAATCCATCGAGAACCTGCTACAGCCTGCCAAGCAAGCCTTTGAACGATCCGCTACCTCTGACGGCTTCACCCTGAGTTTCATCGTCAAGCACGCCGACGTGTACAAGGCGATTGCCCTGATCGACGACGGAATGGCGCGCATGGAGAAAATCGAGGCGAGGATCAATGCCAAGGTCAAGGAGAAGGAGAAGCAGAAGAAGACGGTGGCGCCGGGTCTGCCGACGCAGTGAGAGTGAATGCTGAAGACAAGGCCATGTCACCGACGCAGTGAGGGGCGAATACTGAAGACGAGGCCATGTCAGTTGTTGCCATCCTGGAAGGTAGTCTAGAAATTGGTCAAATGTCATGATTACTAGAGTGGCCAGCAACTTAATAGTACTGCAATAATTACTCCTATCATATTGTACAATGCAACACAATATAATTAATAGCCTACCCCTTACTTATTTAATATAATTAATCCTATAGGCAATATTATAGTATATTACATTATATAAGACTAAAATACTAGTAATATTTAGCTTAGTATTAAGTCTCTACTATAGTACCTATATATTATACTAACTTTAGTTATTTACTATACTAACGCCTTATATCCACCCCTACTTATTTATATATTTTAATATATTTAAAAGTAAATCTATAAGCCCTCTCTTTTTTACTCTTATATCCTCCCTTAATTATTAATACTATAGCTAATAAGAAATATAGGTATAAAATTATATATTACTATCTATAATAAGGTAGAGTACCCTCTTTACTACCTTCTAGTACTCTAATTCTAACTTCTCTACCTTTAAGCTTATTATCTCCTTCTAGTTTACTATCTCTATCTTCTAACTTACTACCTCTTTAAAGCTTACTACCTTATAGTACTTAATCCTTATATAACTTATATAACTAAAGCCCTACTCTAATAGGCACTAATTATATCTCTAAGACCTAGCTAGTAACTAAGCTACTATCTATAAACCTAGTAGAGAATAGCTGCGGCCTATAATATAAAAGATAGGAGAATTTTCTATAACTAAAGTTCTAAGAATAGAAGGTTACTAAGAATATCTATATAAGAACTAGCTAGACCTAGATATATAGCTTTAATATTAAGAACCTAAATATAGGGGAGAGGAAATAGGTTTATAAGAAGTATATAGATAAGAAGGGTTACTTAATTATAGCCTTACTAGATAGAGATACTAGTAACTATATAGACTATCTCTTCTTTATCTATAAGATTAAGTATCCTTTAGGTAAAAGGCTAGTAAGGAAAGCTATAATCTCTATCCTATAATAACTTTATATAAATCCTTAGAGGCTAAATAAGTAATAAGTAATTAATAACTATATCCTCTCCTTTAACCCTAAGTTTTTTAAGCAGCTAATTATTAATTAGGTCTACTATAGAAATATTCTATTCTATAAATTTAAGAGCCCTAACTTCTATATAATCCTTTAGTATCTCTATCTCTCTACTACCTTAGTTAGCCTTACCTATTTAACTATTTATAAGTATATTATAGATAAGTTTAAGTACTACTAGGGTACAGTTACTAATCTTCTTATAGATACCTCTAGCCTTATCTATATCTTATTTAATATATAGACTTTATATAATAACCTTTAGCTCCTTAATATTATTATCTACTTTATTAATAATAACTTAAAGCTCTACTAGCTCCTTATTAGTCTTCCCTTTCTTATAGAGTAGTATACTAGAGACAACTTTATAGAGGAGATTATAGATATTATTAATACCTAGAATATTTAGAATAAGATTAGGTTCTTTATTACTAATAATATAGGTAATAATAATACTTATATTAAGGCCCTCTTCTTAGAGTTTAATTTTAACCTTATTTAGTACTATCTCTATTATATAGACTATATTCTAAATCTAGTCTATTACTAGCTCCTCTTTAGTAAAGATACTAAGGGAATTAAAGATAATAGAGAGGAATCTAATATTAGCTTATAGTATTAGAAGAGTATAATTAGGAAACTCTATAATATTATCTATTAGATTTACTACTCCTATCTTCTTACTAGATATCTCTATAAAGAGTAAGAAGTAGAGGCCTATTATAATAAGAATACCCTAATATATAGTATTATCCTTAATAATACTATAAGGTAGAACTCTACTAAGTATATAATTAACTAGGCTCTCTAGATCCAAGGTGTAATTAAAGCACTTATTAATAATAAGATTTATACCTATAGAAATAAAGAGATTAATAGCTAGTAGTAGTAATACTAGAGCTCCTAGTATAACTTTTAGATATTATAATATACCCTAACTATATACTAGTAAGGCTAGCTATAATTATTAATAACTATCTTAATAGTAATAAATAGAACCTCCTTAAGACCTACTATACTATCCTAATAAAGTTTATAATTATTATAAAGCACCTTAAGGGTAATAGTAAGGAGGAGTAGGGTAGTAGACTTTAGAATATACTTCTAGTAATAGTCTTTCTTAAATATTATCTTAAGAACTTTAAATAGGCCTACTAATATATTAATAACCTTAGATTTAAGTCTAATATCTAGGCTACTTTATAAAAGCTTTAGGATTACTTCTCTTAGATAGATAATTCTCTAGCTTATACTACTACTATTATTCTTTATCCCTAAAAGAGATAGAAGTACCTTAAGTAGATATAGAAAAATAATACTACTTCTCTAGATTCTATAAGGATTCAGATCTAATAGCTATAGGATAGCTATAAAGAATATTACTAAGTATAGAGATTATATATAAAAGAGCCACCCTAGAAGAGATTAATGATAGAATTATATAATAACTTTAAGAACTTTCTTAATATATCTTTCTATAAATTAATACCTAAACTAGTAGAGAATAAGTATAATACCTAGATTAATAAGTATACTTAACTAGAATAGGATACTTACCTCCCTCTTATATATTAGTACTACTAATATAAGTAGTTCCTATATCTTATATAAATAGTAATTAATATTCTTTTAATCTCTACTATATCTTTAGAGGTAGAGTATATATTTAGTATAGCTAATTAGATAATTACTCTATAAAAGAACTACCTTAAGGGTAATACTATTACTATTAGCTAAATAATATAATCCTAGATCTATACTAGAGTAGTTACTATAGAGTAGTCTCCTATTTAGATTACTATCTTATATACTTAAAAGGTCTCTTTACTATCTTCTCTTTATATTTCTATAACTCTACTCTTAGATAATTACCTAATTCTCTTAGTAAAATTTAATTAACTATTAATATATTATTTATATATAACTTAATACTCTAATTTAATTACTACCTACTACTCTTACTTCTAAAACTCTTCTTAGTAAAGAAGAAAGAGTAGTAGGTAGGGTTTTTACTTAATTACTTAAAGATATTAAAATAAGGGGTAAATTCTACCAGGTGGTATATTACTATTAATATAACTAGTAAAGGTAATATGATATAATAATTATAATACAAGTCAATTATTAGTCAATACAATATAGGTTTCCTTATTACGCTGTGTAATCCATGCAATGTGGACTGTATATTATGTTGCATTACATTGCTGGCCACTCTGATGATTACCACCTATTTACTTCGGATTGCAAGTGACTGTCGCTTACCATTGCAGAAGATGCGCCGGTGGTGTTGGCCACTTGTACTCCTCATAGACGATGGACAACAAAGTCTGGGTCAGCATCGCCAAAGGAACTCTTCCGCCACGTGTGGTTGTACCTTGGTCCATTTCCTTTACTTCAGCTGCTGCTGACTCTAACTTTGAGTAGCAGTTTCTTGGCCTCTGTTACCAAAGCTTGTCCAATTTCTGCTCGAGCGCATCTGATGTCTCTCCTGACCCCTACCTGTCCATGCATCCTTACCACAGGAGAGCAAGAATGTCCATCTGTCTTTGGTATAGCTCTGGGATGGTGTTTGGACCACAAGACCCCCATTCTGCACACCAGTGTCCTTGACATACAGCGCACTTGGGTAGACAGGGGCTGGTGAGAGCCTGGCGGCGTAACTACCCACTCATAACTGCCAGTCTTGGTCAGCCGATAAACCAGTCTAACAGCATGGGGACACTGGTTGGGTGGAAGCAAAACCACCAAGCGGACGTTTCCCGAATCGATCCTTTCCATCATCATTGTGGTTGTGGTGAGACGGGAGGGCCTCGGACCCAGCAACATTTGCTCCACGGCGAGATTGCCTCCACGACCACGTCCAGCGTCTCTCATTTGGAAAGGATTGTAATTGACATCTCGTGTGTTTGGTCTGGGCTGGTGGACAACAGGATCTGGCGCAAGACGCGAGGGCCCTGCTACCAGTGACGAGGAAATTGTGGGATTCATTGAGCTCTTTGTAGCCCTGTTGAAAGGTTTCATGTACACGATTGAAAAGCAAGTTGGCGTTGCATGTACCCAACGAAGAGGTTGGTGGCTGAACTGGCTTGAGTTGGCGGGACTCGGAAACACGATTGGATGCAAGAGCTTCGATCTGCTGAATACCATTAGAAATGTTAAGGCTAGCGAGAGTGTCGGACGCGAGCCATCGCCAGCTCGCCCAGCGTTAAAGTGGTGGCGGTAGCTGTTGTTATCATTTCTTGTTGGTAGGGCTCGAATCAGTGGTGGAGGGCGTGGGGGAGTGGGGAGTCAGCAGGCGTCGCAGAGCATCGATAAAAAGTCGGGCGTGTAGTCCAATCACAAGAATGAGCTCCAATAGCAAATTTTTGACGACGCAGTGTTTCAGAAACGAAATACATTCAATCCTAGACTATCTCTGTGTGTACCGGGAGTCATCATACTCGCAGCTCAAATCGACAACTTCTCCCGCCTCTCCTCATCCGCCAGCAGCATCGCATGACCGTGCCTCTTTTCGCGCGCCTTGATGCGTTGATAGTCAATCGGCTCCTCAATGGTAAGACCCTCGAGCGTCTTGACACGAGACACGGCAACGTAGGCAAGGCCGGCGACAATTTCTTCGTCGTTCAAATTGACCACAACCTCATCCTCTGTCATGCCTCGCGCCTCGTGTGCGGTAATTGCGTGTGCAAGCGTCATTGGGAACTGTGTCCGCCAATGCATTCTGTCCCTGAAGTAGAAATGGTATTCCCGAGGCAGGATGGGAATCACTGGCTTCCCGTCGCCGTTGCGGTACAGGGATGGGCCGTCATACTTGTCTAGGACGACCAATATTGCCGCCGGCAGCGCATTTCGCGGGTCCTGTGTTCCCTCGGCCCATACAATGTCTTCCACGGTCCCGAGAGCACCGTTGACGATGCCGCGCTCGATCCATAGATTCTTCGTAATCATGATGCGCGCGCCGATGCAGATTGGAAACTTGACGCGCAGGCCGTTGGCTTGGTCGGTGGTGGCATGGACTGCAGTCGAGGGGAAGTGGCTGGCCTGGATCCATACAACTGGCTGGTTGGTGGATCGCAAAAGTTCTTCATTCGCGGCATCGACCTTTTCGCTCTTGGTGTAGATCCGGAGAGCTTTGGACTGCACGGGCTGTGTAGCGACCCGCTTTGAGAGGGTCTGGAGGTGTTCAGGGCGAAAGTCTCGTGTGCGCAGGCCTTCAATTGCCGCGAGGAAACCAGGATCTTGTTGTCTCATGATGGTCTTGAGGCAGCAGCAGACGTTGAAGCTTTCATAGACTCGGCGGCCATGTCTGTCTTCGTCATTCTCGGGCTCCGGGGTGAATAGCGCAAGGCCTGACACGGGCATTGGCTGCCAAAAGTCACCGGACAGTATGACACTGAGGCCGCCGAGCCATGTGTCGTTGTTCTTGATTTGTCTCAGTCTCTTGTCGATCCAGCTCATGACCGACAGAGAAATCATCGACTTTTCGTCAATCACCAAGTAGCGGCAATTTGCAAATTTTTGAGGGAAGGAAGTCAGAGGGACGTAGGCTCCAGGGCTGTCAGGAATTCTCAAAGTGGTGTGCAGAGCGGTGCCATCAATTTCCACATCTGCTCGACCGACGGACGTGATGATGATGACAGGATCTGGCTGGTCATATGCCTCGGCCAGGGCGCGAAGATGTGACACAGTCGCCTTGACGGCGTAGGTCTTGCCGGAGCCCGAACGACCTTCGACGTCCATCCGCAAAGGCTCGGTCGGTGCGTTGAGGGAGTCCTCGTAGTGACGACGGAACCGATCAAACATCTTGCGCTGGTCCTCGTTGAGGGTGCCCGGGTCGATCCGAGTTGGAGCGGGAGGATGATTCCTTTGGGTAACTTCCAGCCAATTCGCTGGCACATGCCGATGTCCGACGTGAGTGCTCCAATCCTTTTTCAAGTCGACGGGGCGATGACCGATTGCGACAGATTGAGCGCTGCCAGGCATCTGCGCAGCAAGAGCATTCCAGTCGGCATCAACGTCCTCGGGGGCGTAAAGGTCGTAGACGTGGTTGTGGATTTCGAGACATTTTTCGTACGCCTGAGTAAAGGTTGGGAAATGTTGACCTTGGACAATTTTGAGCTGATCAAAGGTGCGGAAGGGATGGTTAAGCATCAGCTTCGTGCGGCAGTAGTCGTCATACCTAGGGGTGTCCTTATCCGATGGGTACCTCGGCAGGTAGAGAGGGATGCGCTCATTGTCCCTGCTAAGCGGCGTCCATTCTGTCGGTGCGTGTTCTGTGTTGTAGCGATGGACAACTGACGCCAGCGGTACATTCTCAATGTTTATTCCGCGTTCCATGAACCGCTTGACCAGAGAACCACGCGGTTCGAGACCCGACTGCTTTTCGTCGACGTAGCAGTCCACATTGATAAAATCCCGGGATGAGTGGACGAGGGGGAGCCGCAGCAGCATGTGGCAGACCTCCTGGCTGCAAACGTCCCGACTGGAGAAGAAGCGGCACAGCAGGGAGGTGACCATGGCCTCCATCGACCCAGTGTTGACGGCCGGCATGATGTTTTCAACAAGATCCTTGTAAGTGGCGGATGGTGAGTGTGGCTTGCTCAAAAAGCTGTCAATGTCGTTGTTGGCGGACTCGACATTGACACATGGTTGGATGTCAGTGCTTGCTAACCAGGACATGATGACGACAGGGTCGAATCCAACGAGGCGTCCGTCGTCGCGCGGTGGATCGAAGCGGGAAAAGCCGCCAAACACAGCAACGGTTCCATCGGCGTGCGGAGGCCTGGGATAGCCGTACCGACAGGAATTGTCGAGGTTGCAGTTGGTGACGCAACTATGCATTTGCGCATGATTGACGGCGGTGGCGAGCGAAGCGGTGGTGTTGATGAATGGACTTTGCAAGGCGCTCGGGGCGTCTGGCGCCGGGGCGGGACGGCCAGGGTCTGGGTTGCAGGCCTCGACGTAGTTTGACCAGAATGTGTTGAATTCGGCCTCGCTGGGTGGGTTTGATATCCAGAAGACTGCATGGAAATGAGGCGCTCCTCCGGCCTGCCACTCAATTTGGTACCACCAGTCTGCAATGTTGTATTTTGGCTTCAACACTGTCTTGAAGAAAAGATCAAAACGCGACTCAAAGTGTTGAGCGGCGATGTGCGGGTGAGCTTCAATCTTTCGGGCAGACCTGGCCCTCCTTTCCGCACGACTTTCCCGCTTCCAAGTCTCGTAGTCTGGGTACAGTTTGGCCAGTGAATCCCAGTGCTCTAATGCAGAAGAGAAGGAACAGAACATGTTTGGCGGTCCTAGTTGTCTGACCATGGCACGCAGCTTGCGCCGCTGGGTATTCCAGAACGGCGGAGACCCCGTGATCGACTCAGCTTGGTGGAGAATGCTACTGAGGAGCGCGTTGTGTGCCAGGGAGTCCTCGGAGCACGCGGCCAGTAGCTCTTCCGCAGTAAAGGTGCTGTCGGTTTTATGTTGTCGCGCATAGTAATCAGCTTGGGAGCACACCTGTCGCTGGAAGGTGAGGTTGTAGATAGACATCAAGAATGCCTTATGCCCAATGAAGCTTCCGCACTTTTGCTTCAAGAGATGTTCAACATAGTCGGGCCATTCTATTGCACGAAGTCGTGGCATGACGAATTCTGCTTGGCCGTTTGGAAAGAGAGTGGGAAACATTAAAGAGACGAGGGGGTATTTCTTGAATTCGGACACAGGGAACCCTGGCCGGTCATCGACTTCGGGGATGTTGGGGCGCTCAAATGACACAATGTCCGGTACGGCGTGAACCTCAGGTGGTGGAGGGTTGGAAACAGCCGTGATAAACTCGTCCGTCTGGCGTATGAACATGTCCATAATGTCACCATCCTCGGGTAATTCGCTCATGGCCCCTTCGTCGACTGTAACGTCTTTGTAGCCGGAATGACAATGAATGTAGTGACCCAACCACTTCTCGACAAGATATCGCCTGACCTGGAAGACGCCGGCAAACTGTCGCCGGTGGGCGGCGTTGAAGTTCCTGGGGGCAAAGACAATCTGCGCGAGTTTTTCGGGCCTGACGGGCAGACTTTTCGACAGCCAGACATTCTCCCGGAGGTGGTGCGCAGTGTAGCCGCGCTGTTTTCCGATCTTGCGGACGGAAATGACAACTTGTGCACTGGCAACGAGCTGCTCCTCAATCTCAGAGAGCGGCTCGAGGTTGTATATCAAGGATGGCTGCAACAGGTTGAGCGCGGAGTAGAAGTAGGTTGCTTTGCCTTTGTCGAGTTTCAAGCACCTCTTGCAGACGCGATCTTGGAGGTCCATTTCGAACCAAGCTTGTTCGCACCTCCGGCAAATGGCGAGTCGTCTACCGGCCAGTGCTGCCTCGAAGCTCTGGATGGTCGCGGCGTCATTGGCCGGCAGCGGTGTCTGGGTGCGGGCGTCCATTGTGGTGGTGCGGCGGCAGGAGGAGAATCGGACAGAGTGGGCCGGCAGCGAAGGGGACGAGGTCGAGATGCAGTCGGTGGCCAGAGGAGAAAAGAGGAAAAGGTTTCGTGGGAAGAGAGAATTGGAGTTTATACCCGTCGGTGCGTGGAGGCAGGAAGGCGCCTTCCACTCTCGGCGTCAACCTGCGCACCTCAACCCAAGAAACAACACCAACCTCAGAAATCTACTCGTCATGCAAGACTACTCGATCATTCCTCCACTGGCGACGTCGACCAGCTCTACCACCTGCGCAAAACTGGCGCCTCCCAGGTCGTCGCGTGGTTCCCCGGCCATTGCTCGTTTCCAGAGCGTGTCAAGGCACGATTTTTGTGAGAGTCGCGCGCGAGGCCGATGCCATTGTCGAGGCCATTTCATCAATGCTCTCAGTCGTCGCTGGCGGCGCCAATGGGTGGTCGAACAGCGTCTGAAAGCAGTCGAGTGAAGACGCTGGTGTTGCGGCGACCGTTGAGCTTCGCCACTGTGACCAGCCTCAACTTTTTCAAGCCACGACGAAGCGCCATCCTCCCACCTTCTCTTCCATCCATCACGCGAGCTCGGCGCTCAACATCATCGACTCCCTCCGCGTCCTGACGCCTCCGTCCCGCCGATGCCGTCCCTCTCCGTCCCGATTCGCAAAATTCGATTACGAACAATGTCAAGCCGCTATTCTGGACACATGGAACAAAGAGAGGGATAGTAGAGTGGCGGGGAATGTCTACGGACAAAGGACAATGAGACAGATGAGAGGTTCTGCGCGGCAGGCAGGTCGAGCGGAGCGTGGCGGGCACATACAATTCGAGTCGGCGAGGGACCTCGTGGGAAGCGCGACGCCGTGATGTCTTTTAGATGCGGTGTCCGCAGATTTGACTCGCAGTGCGGCGAGAAATGGAATCGTCTGAAGGGGCAAAGAGCAGGGAAGCGCGGCGTTGTGCTGCGTTTTTGGTGTCAAGACACGGTCCTGCAAGCCGGTGGCTTTTCGCGTGGTTAGTATGGTATTGTACAAGCTTCTCTGTCTACAAACGCGTGAGACAATCGAATGGCGTACGCACAGGGAGCATTCGTAGAGACGGACCATACAACACGGTTACTCGGAGAGATGCTCAGGGTCGAGGTGAAAATAAGCTTCGGAGGCAAGGGTGTCTACCTTCTGAATATCGTTAGGAATGTCGAAGCTAGCGAGGGTGGACGGACAGGTAGATCCTGGCGCAAGGGCTGGACGTGGGCCTTTGTCAGCACACCGGAGCCTTGGCTAATACAAGACGACGTACGGTCGAATCGACACTGCAAGAGGAGAAACTCGATTGATGCCATGTACAAAACACATTTTCTCTTCTTCTTGGACGAAACCGCAAAACCACCCTCTCCGTCGCCGTTATCCCTCGAAACAGAAACACTGGAAATTGCCGCAGACGACAAGTGCCCTGGCCGTCATCCCGCCTCCACATCTACTGATCTTGAGGCTGGTCGTCCAGGCCCAGACTCTTGTTGATCTTTCCTGCCTCTTGTTCTCGAAGTTGTACAAGGTTGTAATCGTGAAGTCGTCCCTCATACTTGCACGGCTGACGGCGACTAGGAGAAACTCTAGTTGGTACCTCTGCATCGTGTCCTCACTGAGACTGAATTTATGGTAGACGGCTTTGAAGAAGAGTTTCGCGAGTCCGGCGGCTACGCGGCTGTTATCCTCGGGCCCCTCTATTTTTTGTGAGTAACTTTTTCAGTAGTGCTATCCGCGATGGCGCAACTTACACTGGAAACGTCTTCCTCGTTTGGCAGATTGCTTTGGGTGTCCTCGAGACTGTTTCCCATCGCCAGATTGAGTTGTTGCTGCTGGAGACGTTCCTAGTCCAGAATCCTGTTCTCAATTGCTTGGTCGAGATATGGATCATTGCTTTTGGTCTTCTTGGGAGGTGCAAGTACAATCTTCTCCACATCTCTTCTCTCCCCTGTGGCCTCGCGCTCCACCCTGGTCCTTTGCAATTTCAATAGTCTCTCCTGCTTCGCTTGCGCTTCTTCTTCCCTTTCCCTCGCTTGTTTGTGCTTTTGAGACTCTTCTGCTGAAGCCTTCTTTTGCCCTTGTTTCCGGAGCTTTCGGCTTGAGATCGACCTGAAGACTGGCCTGAAGACTGGCCTGAAGACTGGCCTGAAGACCGAGCTTGAGGTTGCCGGACTCGGAGCCGCTGGGCTGAAGACCGAGCTTGAGACTGCTGGGCTCCAGAGGGCGAGGATCCGACACTCTTGCCGCGCTTCTTTGCCGGCTTTTCAGACCCTGAACTGGTCGGGCGATCACCAACGGCCGGATCCTGATGCTTCTCTTTCCTCTTCGGCGGGCGGTCGCTCTCGGTAAAGATTGGCCGAAGCACATCTTCCACGCTCGATATGAATTGATGTTGTCTCGCGCGAATCATGGGGGGCGAGTCTACAGAGCGGATTTTGGCCTGATCGGGACTGTCGTTGACATGCTCCTTGCCGGAGCTTTGGTCCTTCTGCAGGAACGACGTCAGGGACGGTTCCTGGTAGAGGGACGACGAAGTTTGCGTCGTTGAGTCAGACGGTTCTTCCGAAAATTTATGAAAAGAGCCCGGAGTCCCTGGCTCGTCGCTGCCAGTGGGCGCGGGCACGTCGCCGGCCAACGGTTGAGAAACAGGCGAGGGATCGAGTGAGGGGAGGTTGGGGTCGTAGGTCGTGTAGTGATCTGGACGAGGATGAATGGGAGAGGGAGCACGGGCTGGGAGGTCGTTCGCCCAAGGAATGGGCATTCGAGACTGTCCCCGACCAAATGAGCGGCCAAGAGAACGGGTACCTTCGGCAATTGAACCATTGAAGTTGAACGTCGTGCGAGCGGTGCCATGGGGGTGGGTCGAGGTGCCAGCGCGACGCAATGGCGATGATGGTACCAGCGAGCTTCCAGACGCGGAGCCCTCGCCGCCGGGGGGCGGCCTAGTTTGCAGTGGACCTGGACGCCGACTCTCTGCGTAGCTGGGGATGCCGGTTTGGTGAGCCGGGGTGGTAGTGGCGGCTGCAGCGTCCAGGCGGAGCTGCTCCATTTGCTCGGCGGTCCGGTAAAGACTGTCAATACCCGGATTGAGAGCCTCATGTACAGCCATCCTCTTTTTTTCATCGTCAATGCAGTCATCGAGGGACTTCAAGAGATCATCGCACAGCTGATCCTCGGGTGAAGACATGATGACGATACGGGTGTCAAGATACGGGTGTGGCATGAAGCCAGCGACGGGGGCGGGGCTTTTATATGAGCGAGGAGTTTTCATCACTACGAAGCCTCCCCGTGCAGTCAGTTTGGACATGGAAGTTTCCATCAGTGCGACGGCTCTTTGCGAGTTTTCGCCCGTCAACACGAAAACTCCATGAGCATTCGGTTTGGCAGTCAAGTTTCCTGGTCACTGCGAAAACCCCCGAACATTCCGACGCCCTTTCAGTGGTTGCGGGTAAAACAGGTAGACGAACGTTTGGTGTTTTGGCAAACTAAAAACGCGTGCGGCGTGCGTCCAACTATGCTCGAAGAGGAAAGGCGAGAATCTCCACGCACGCGGGTCACGAATGCTCCTTGTGTAACGTAGAGCTATCCCGACTCTCTCGTTTCTCTACCTCCAGATGCCGATGTGTGTGGCAATTGAAGACTCCTGGGGAGACTGCTTCAATAAACTTAAGGCATGGGAATTGCAACAGTGGTGTATACCCGTGTCATGACGAAGGCAATGGTCCGACCCTCCGCGATCTCTGGGAGATCATAGATCCGTTGGAATCAGGGCGACGACGGCGATGAGTGGGCTGTCATCACTGACAATGCACAAGGAACACCAAAAGGCAACGCATCTCCGCACGAATGTTGAGTCAGACTGCTGGGAGCAATGAAGCTGACACTCGAAAATTTCATCAATGGTGTTTACGGGATTTGTAACTCCTTGCCCAGCCCAACACTCTTCCGTGCCGTCCTCTCAAATCTCTTTCCGAACGACAAGGCCCCATATGGTAGGCAAGGAGAGACCCGAATGATGCTACGTACAAAACCCATTTTCTCTCTTGGAGCGAAACCACAAGACTGCCCTATCCTCGAAAGCACCCTGGCCGTTGTCCAATCTACTGAGGCTGGTCATCCGGGCACATGACCTGCTTGATCTTCGCCAGCTTTCTGGCCTGCTCATTGGACAGCTGGTCGACCTTGGCTCTCTCGGCCTTTAGGTCTTTGATTGTTCAACCTTTGGCAGGAAGGCAGCCAGCTTGATACCTCTGTTCACAGCGCCGATGACAAAGTCGTGGAAGTCTTGGATGCGGTCGGGGTCCAGCTCTGGCAGCGTTTGTCCCAGGAGCTGGTTGATGTGGTCCAAGTTCGAGGAACGAGTGGCGTGGGCCGGTTGCTGCTGTGGAGGAGGAGGAGAGGTCGCGCACTCATGGAACATGGAGATGAGGTGGTCAGCCTCGCTGCGGACATATCCTTGGTAGATGTTGTCCAGAAATCCCTCAAACTTCTGGTTGCTGTTGTCGTCTTGGAGAGTCACACGCTGTTCAGTAACGAGCGTGTCCAACTCCTTCATGGTATCCACGGCATCGCCGTGAACTTGTTGGGTCGTGGCGGGCGCGGTTTTGCGAATGACGGGCAGGCCGGCCATGAGCGCAAGACTCTGGAGGTTTCCGTCGGCATTATCGTCGTCCAAGGCCACGCGCTGTTCATTGACGAGCTGGTCCAACGCGTTCATGACATCCACGGCGTTGCCGTGAGCTTGCTGGGTGGTTGCGGGCGCGGCTGTGCGAACGCTCGGGAAGGAGGCTGTGAGTGCAGCACCCTCAAGTGCCACACGCAGACTGTTGACGAGCTCATCCATGACTGTATACAAAGTCAGCGAGAGAGGAAAGACGGAAGAGATGCAGGAATACACTCTGCTCTGGCAGACTGACGGCATTTGGCCGAAGACCAGTGGTAATGGTCACCGACCGCAACGCAAAGGCTTTGGTTTGCGCAGAAGACATGGTGGTGGGCAGAGGTCTCGTCGTCGTGAGAGTTGAAAGATGTGGAATGGAGACGAAAGACGGAGAGTCTCCGTGTGACGCGTCATTGAAAAAGCAAAATGGCACGCGAATCCTGTCAAAATGATAGTTCAAAGGGACTTTTGCATTGGCGTTCTGACGTTCCTGGGTATACTGGAAACGGACTTTGACGGACACTTGTTCCAAGCCCATAGAGAGCGAGATATATTGTCTACGAGGTATGATTAGCGGGAATCCAACAACAAAAACTGGCATACGAACCTTCATCCTGAACAAGACTTGACGGCCGCATTCAGGTCAATGGAGGAGGGCAGTGCGACCAATTAAGGCTGAGCCGGACTTGTTTCCGCGCGATGGAATGGGATCCTCGACTTGTGGAGATCTATATCAATGCATTGTCAATGGCGCGTCGGGTGCGTAGTTGGAAGACTTGGCTGTGCTGACGAAAGAGATAGCCTCAGCTCAGGCGGACGCAGCCAGTCTTTTATACTGGCTCCGTGGCATCACAAACCTCGAAACAGACAAATCGAGAGTTCTACAACAATCAGAGGAGCGGCTCATTGGCAGCGGTCATCGTAGGCTTGAGCCGGAGGTGACTTTGTCGGTTCAAGCTTCGATGCGTCTGTCGTGTAGTCGCAACGACCAAACATGCAGAGCATTCGCTGATGAGCAGGCTGTTATCCATGGTTGGGCTCTGACACTGGAAGATGGGAATGACGGGCATGATTCACGAATGCGACGCAAGCGATGCGAGTAGACAGAATTCAATTGACTCCTAAACTACCCATGATACCCTAAAATGTCAGCGTTTGAAAGCTACCAGATGAGTAAACTTACCCTGTGGTTGTCTGCAAGTCGGCTTCCTCAAGATGGGAGCGGTGTTGAATGAAGAATCTGTATTGGTCAGCAATTGACCAAGTCCAAACCAAGCATGCCATCCTCACCTCCTCGAGGAGCTAATCCTTCGCAGTCTTGTCCTTGATGGATTCGTCGTAGAGGAGCAGCGCCCTCTCCATGTCGACCACGAGCTGGGCGAGCTCGTCCGTGCTAGCCTTGATGGAGTCGAGGTATGGGCCCGCAGTGCGGCCCGCGAGCAGGCTCAGCTCAGTCGCATCATCGTTGATCTTGTCGATGATGTCGCGGATGACGGCGGCGGTGTTTGGCTTGGAGGCGGTCATTTTGGATGGTGTATGGTGTGTGGTGTGTGGTGAAGGTGGATGGTTGAGGTGGGTGGAGGTGAATGGTAGGTAGAGGTCCGCGCAAAGGCACCAGTCTACGCAGTCACCTCGACCAACCAAACTGAAAACATGACCTTGCGCGGTCAGGCTTTCACGCGCCGATTTACCTTGAACGCTCTACTCGCTTCCAAAGTATTCCGCGACAATCAATGTGGAAGAGGTATGCTGTTGGAAGAACTGAATATTCACGGCTTCACGATGTGGACATTTGGAAAAAGACATCCAGGCCCAACTAAAAGTGTCAGCACATCCACCAAAAGAGATGAAAACTCACCTCATTCTTCCTTGAGAATCTTGATGATGGCGGTTTCGAGGCAGTCAATGGCAATCTCAATCGGTCCCTTTTCTTGGTGACGATCCTGTTGCATCCTCATCGCCCCCTTTTCCTGGTGACCCTCCTGCATCCGGATCGCCTCCTTGCGACGACGACGGTCCTCCCTCTTCCTGTCCATCTCCTTCTGATTTGCGTGAAAGCGACGGAGAAACTCGAGCTCTGCCGTATTCTTCTTGTCCAACTGGTCCTGGATTTCTCCAAGACGACGGCGATCCTTGAGCCGTGCTTCGGTGGCGCCCAGCCGTACGTTGGCGGTGTTGAGCTCGTCTTGAATGTTTGCGAGCATCGCGATGAGAGCGGCTTTTGTAACCATGCTGCAGTTGTCAGCAGCCTTGACTACAGGAAGGGATAAGCTACAGACTTGAGGACGTTGCCGATTGTCAAGATTTGTGGAAAGATTCGAAAGTCCACCGACACATTTTGACTTCTCCGTTCTGAATGTCGGTCTGCTTCGCCAGCCTGTATCCGTCGGCCATGGTGCAGCCGGGCTGCATGGACAAACACGCCGACACGATTGGGAAATGTCTGCATGCGTGGCCTTGCCTCGTCGACAGCCGGCTGCAGCCAAGTAGTCACGCCGCGATGCAGACAGCCAACAAAGTATCCGCGGGAATTGATCGGCAGATGCAGGAGGGGAAAATCGTCGGGATGCTGTGAAACGTCAGTGTCTGGAGACAGTCTAACGAAAAGGGGCAGTTTGAATCCACGACCCGCGATGTTTCGACTGCGTCTCACCCACTGTTCGAGATGAGAATTGCATTTTTCCTGTGTTCATCTGCTCGTTGTTTGCGTGGCTACGCTTCGTCGAGCCATCATGGCTGTGCAACCAGGGCTTGCTTGCTGCATGATCCAACGGAAAGCTGCCGCTGTCCGGTCTCAGGACGAGAACCCTGTCCATCCCAGCAATCGGTTGCTACAAGATGCCGCCGTCTGCAATCCTGTCAACACTGTCAGCCACCACCATGAATCAATCATCGCCCTCAACCCCATCCGAATCGTCGCCCTCCGAGTCGACGTCCTCCCCCTTGACCATGGAAGAGGCCTACAATCTCTGCATGACCGGCGACCACTTCCTACCCATCTCCGACGCCGTCAAAGACAGCAACAATGTCATGGAACTCAAATATCGCCTGGCCATGGTGGAGCTTTTGAGAATCAAGGAGAGAATCTTGAGGGAGCATCAGTTGGAGACGCCCATCACCATTGTTTCCTCAGCCATTGAGGACGCTCAGCTCACAATTTGGAGGCGGGTCTGGAAGCGTTGTTTAAAGAGTCGGAGGACCAGCGATGGATCAATGGACGGGATATTGCGACGGATTTGGAGTACAAACTCGAAGTGGCCGACCAAAAGTTGAAAAAGATGCGTCGAGACATTGTTGCGACCAAGTGGAACAAGTATGTGTTGTAATATTGGAGTTCTTTTCTGACATTGACAGGACTCGAGCGGCTGCGTGAGCTGGTCTTGGTGGTTGGCGTTCGTCTCTTGGGCTCGTTCTAAGCTGCGGGTAGTTGGGATGATGTACTCGGCGGCTCGATGCGTTCGGGCGGAGGTTTTCGAGGTTGATGGATGCAGTTGGAGAAGTAATTGGCTCGCTTGTAGTTGGTAGGCACCATATCAACACCAGACAACACGCAGCCGGTACTTGCTGGAGACGCTGACGACACCGCACCTTTCGCACACCAATCCTCGCCGCTCGTCTTGTTTCTCCATTTTCTCGTTGCTCTGCTCCATCCGCTGCTCTGCTCTGGTCTCCGCCTCTCGCCCGCTCACCTCGCTGCTCTTCTGCCTCGTCTCCCCGTCTACCATCCAGCCTCCTCGCTGCTCGTCCGCTGCTTCGTCACCGCTTCTGTCTCCTCTCCTCGCTCGCCCACCTTTGCTGCTCTGCGCCGCTCTGCTCCTCCCGTCTCTTCTCCGCCAACGCTTCCGTCTTTCGTCTTCTCGCCCAGCATGGCCACCTCCAACGCTTCTGTCTGCTCTGCCTCCTCGTCGCCCACCCTCACGCTCGCCGAAATGGTGGAACTGCAAGCAAAGGCGGCGCGCGCAGACCAATTGGAAGCTAAAAAGTTGAGCCTTGAGCGCGAGGTGTCGCGCCTCAAACGGAAAGTCTGAAAGGAAGACATCAAATACTGGGAATTGAAGTCTGAATTCGACCTGGAAGAGGCCGCCCATAGCACCACGCAGGACTACCTTGACGCCGCACGGAAGGAGGCTGAAGATATGGATATCCTGCATGACCAAGCTGTGCTAGCCTCAAACCGATGTCAATCAGCTTGGATTAGTGTGGAGCTTGAGATGAAGAGCAACGCGTCCAAGCACAAGCAGTAGATTGAAGCCACTGAGAGGGAGCTGGACAACATGCGCATCACTCTATATGACGCGCTCAACAAGCTTGCGGCGGCCGAAGCGGCGGCCAGACATGCCCCTGGGCTCATGTACATAATCGAACAGCTGTAGCAGCAAGTTCAGTCTTGCAAGGCGACCATTGCACAGCTTCGCAAAGAGCGGGACAGTCTGCGTCTCGGAATTGAAAAATCGACCCATAGAGTCGCCATCGAAGACCTCGAAAAGGCCAGGTCGTCCTCCCTGGAACACGAGAAGTTGAAGGTCGCCCA
Source organism: Phyllosticta capitalensis (assembly GCF_038381095.1). Lineage (NCBI taxonomy): Eukaryota > Fungi > Ascomycota > Dothideomycetes > Botryosphaeriales > Phyllostictaceae > Phyllosticta > Phyllosticta capitalensis. Next base: position 70,960 of record NW_027117450.1, on the reverse strand, counting down.
CGCCAGCCTACAAGTCGACCATGAAGAACTCAAGAAGACGCATGGGGCGTTGAAAGAGTCCTATGACACTCTCCAACACAAGTCTGTTGAGACCATTTCGCAACTTGAGGCAGTCATCAGCAAGCAGTACAACTTGCTTGATGGATATAGGGCCCGTCTCGGCGAATCTGGACAAGTGATCGAGGTAGCTCACACGGTCGCCATTGACGAGCGCGAAAAAGCAAAGTCGTCTACTGAGACCATTTCGCAACTCGAAGCAATCATCAGCAGGCAGTACAGCTTGCTTGATGGGTACAGGGCCCGTCTCAACGAATCTGGACAAGTTGTGTCGAGCTTGCGACATGTCAACTCGGAGGATCCCGCGGCATAGGAACGAGGGTTGAAGATTCGGTGTGGAAGGGGATCAAACGGATTCAGGGATCATCTGGTAGTTGTGTGTGTCACGAGATAATTGATTGGGGTTTGAAAAACGTTTACATGCTACTTGGATTGGCATCGAAACCGTCCAATGCCGCCCAGAGCAATGTGGATATGACTGCAAACATGCGGGCGGTCGTATCGAGGACTGGGACTCGGGGTCCTCGAGGGAACAGGAGCTGCTCCGGGTTGTAGTACGGGCCATCCGGAATCGGTTCGAGCGGCCCGAGGACCATGGGTGTTGTGAATTTGCGGTCCATTTTGGAGTGGACGAGGCGGAGTACATGTAGGCCTCTTCCCGATCGTGACGTGCGAGTGGTCGCATATGCAATTCCCCAGGCGCCGTCAGGGGTCCGCGATACCCTGCACCCGCCAGACCTTGTGTAACCAGTCCGTCGTGGATCATTGCAGTCCTCACCGCTCCTGCAGTTGTCCTCAGCGTGACCTCGCGAGACAGCACGACAGACGGCCCAGTGTACCACTTCCCAGGCAGCGGCTGTATTTCAAAAGACGTATTCCCAGCACCACGACCTTTACACCAAGGACAATCATCCCTTCCCGCAGGTCAGTTGCACTTCCTGTCCTGTAATCTCATTAACAGTCGCCAGACATCATGGACCTCTCCAAATGCAGGAGGTCGCTTGAGAGGCTCAAGGCCTACTATGAAGATCGTCTTCAAATGTTGCTTCGCCTATTCCGCTATACTGATTGGGACACGCGCGACAGGTCCGAGTACCGCGAGTTCCTTGTAAAGTTGGATACAGCCGCTGACGACACTGTCCATGTCAACAACCTCCTCAAAAACGCCAATTCCCGGTACAACAAAAGGCGTTGAATCCAGTCTGCGACATTTCTTAGCCGTCGATTCAATCTTTGTTCTTCACGTGGTTGGATGGGCTGAGGCTGTGTTGTGTGTCACAGGGAGCATTTGTAGTCATGAGAGAATTGATTTGAGATTTGAAAACATTTACAATGCTACTTGCGACTTCTCAGATTGGCATCGAAGCCGCCAATGCTGCCCGGAACCATGTGGATATGACTGGGAAGCGGCCGAGTGTTGGGAGGAGGGAGGGCGGCGCGACGGCTCATTTGGCGTCGCCGTTGGTGGTGGTTGTGGTGGTCGTGGTCGTGGTCGTGGTCGTGGTCGTGGTCGTGGTCGTGGTCGTGGTGCCGCCGGTGGCGGTTGTTTTTGTTGTTGTTGTTGTTGTTGTTGTTGTTGTTGTGGTGGTGGTGGTGGTGGATTGGGAGGACGCGGGGGGACCAGGGCGGTTGGTGGCGCTCGCGCGCAGGGCGGTCTGTTGGCGGGCAATTGCCTCACTACCAATTGTAAGTACATTATACAATACAGAGACTACAGTGTGCTCACCACCTCTGCAACTCGACCTCGTTGAGGGCATTCGTCTCCTTAATCTCGGCTATCTGCTGGTACAATTCCTCGAGAGTCGTGGGAATCCTATTAATCTGTGAGCTAAACTCCATCAAGAGATTGTATACATCCATACATGGTGATGTCGGGGAGGCGGGCAGGTGGGTGGAGCGCAGGCTTGGGTGCTCAACGGGCAGGGAGCGAGCAGGTGTGTGGTTCAGAGGCTTGGATGGCAGACGGGCAGGGTGGGCCGGCGGCGAGGTGGATGAGTTCGAGGTGCAAAGGTGGCCAGAAGAGGAAAAGGTTCCAGGTGAGGGGATTGGTTTTGTAGTGTGGGTGGCTTACCCAATGGGAAGGTGCAGCTTCTACTCTCGTCAAGCTCGCCAACACCACACCAACATATTCGGCGACCCTCCTCTCGCCCAACATGAACCCCTCCAAGCCGCCCGCTGCGCCCATGTATGATTGCAGCCTCTTGCTATGATCTGGTTGCTGACGTGCCAACAGGACCTCCGAAGAAATGGCTAAGGAAATCCACAAGCTGAGGGAGGAGAACCGCGAGTTGAAGGAGGAGCGGCGCGAGCACCTGGACGAGATTGACGATCTTGAGCGCAAGCTTGCGAGAGCCCGGTCCACCGCAAAGTAGGTCCCAAACCTCATGTCACGGACGCAGCACTTGGAGATGCTGCTCGAATATCGGAACCGCACGATCAAATAGCTGGAGGCGTCGCTCAAGCCGAAGCAGGACTGAGTATGGCTGGCTGCCGAGGAGAAGCGGGCACTGCGCCCAAAGGTGATTGTTCCAAGCTCTTCAACGGGAATGATCCGTTGCAGTCATGCTGAGCGCGCAGGTGACCAGGCCGCGATGGATAAATACTGCGTCTGCCCGGCCTGTTCAACGCCATACCTCAAACACCATCCTCAAGGTAATCAGGCTCCGGGCATACGTGTTTCATTCTGACACGACCACAGAACCAAACATCTCTCAACATGAACACAATCCCGCCCCAGGGCGTCTGCGGTAAGTACCATCATTCAAGTCTGAGGATGCACTGACAAGGACAGTCAACTGCGTTCGTCTCCAGCAGCAGATTGCCGCCATGCAGCTGACAATCAACAACCTCTCCAACGAAATCCGCATGCTCGGTGACGCTATCAACAACCTACAGAGCCATCTCAGACGCCAGGGTCAGCAGGGCAGAGGGTGGTCAGAACGGTCGGCTTGGACTTTACCTGAGTGCGGGCATGGATAGCGGAATACAATGGCTTGAGAATTGAATTTGCAAAGCCCACAGAATCGTTGTATGCAGTGGCGAAGTGGGTGTTGAATGGCAACATGCGGCATGGACTGGGAGCTCATGGGTCGCCGTCCATTTTGCGCTCGTCGGAAATTATGGCCTCTGCTGACAGGTCGCCGAGGAGGGGGAACGGCTGCGTCCAAGATGATACCAGCTGAGGACGAGGAGCTCGTCGAAGCAACTGGGGCGTTGGAGATGCAAAAGTCAGTAGCAGAGGACATTCGATGGCAAGCAAAACTTTTGATTCATATGATACACTCAGCCACGACGATACACAAACAGTCAACCTCGACAACCTCCGACCATCACTAGAGACCATCATCCTCGACCGGCGACCAAGGGGCCTCGACAGGGGTGGTCGGGACAAACACTAAAGGGTCAGCAAGGTCAGAAGAATGTGGAACAAACGTACCGGTGGACGCGTCGTCCTCGACATCCGTCATGTCCAGCATCGTGCGCTGGATATGCTCAAGCTCGGAAATGTCGTATTCACAATTGTAGGTGTCGACGTAGCGCCGGCCGGCAGACTTTGATAAGAGGTTTTTGAGGTTTTCAATCTTACGGTTGATGATGGCCATGGCTGGCGTGAAGTGCATGGCGTTTGAGGACCATTTGGCCCAGTGATGAGCCGCAATGTTGCCAGCTTCCTTGGTGCTGGCAGGCGTGTAATAGTGCAATCCGGCGCCACCAGCAACCATGCCCTGGCCAATAATGTTCAGGGCAAGTTCGCCGTAGCGCGCTTGGTCGGGGGTGAAGCAGCGCGCCACGACGTACTCGTGGATGTAGAACTGGGGAAAGATGCGCTCACAAATGCGGTCCACCAACTGAACCAAAGCGCTGCGCGGAGACTCCTTTGGGTTGGGACAGTAGACGAAAGCTGAAAGAGGACGAACATCCTTGTCGGAGTGATGACGCGCCATGACCGCGTCGAAAAATTGCTGTGCGTCCTCGCGGTCAACAACAGGGCCCAAGCCGACGCGCTCCATCATCTCCGGACTGATGCTGCAAAAGCGGACAATGCTGGCAATGTCGGCAAGTTGGTCCCTTGAAGGCTCAAAGCTGTTGTTATCAACAAGGTAATGCGCACGCAGGGTTGGCTGCTGGCAAACCAGCTTGCCATCAATACGCAAAGGAGAAATACGCATCTCCTCGTTGGTCAAGGAGATGAACTTGGTGACAGCAGGGAGGGAGTGGTTGGCGACCACGCGCGGAAGAGTACCGTTGATGACGCAACGAAGAACGTCCGGAGGAATCGACGAGAGGAGAGTAAAAGTGGCCGTCTTGAACGGTCTCTCGGCGGGGAATCCCGGGAACGAGTCCTCCCAGGCTTTCTCCGTCATCTCGCAGATTGCGTTGGAGAGGTGAGCGTACGGGCATTGAGGGTTGGAGGGTTCGACGGGGTCCTCAACATTGGAGTCGATGGGGTCGAGAACGCCAGGGACAAACATTCCACCAGTGACCTCGCCACAGACGTGGGTGTCGTTAAAGGTGGTGGCCGAGGAGGCGGTCGAGAGGGCGGCGGAGGAGTTGGAAGAGGAAGACATGATGAGATTGGAGTTGGAGTTGAGCTGACGATACGATGGCGAACGGTGGTGAGGATAGACGACAGACGTGAGCTATATTCGACTCCTCCAGAGTTTGTCAATGTCCACTGCTGTCCGGCATGACAACGGCCTGACAATCCTCTGCATGTCCGCTTGTTCACCACTCAAACACCAACGCGATGGAAGAAAGAATGGCAATCAGTTTGCCCAATGTGCTGCGATGCGCCGTTTCCTGTAGGTAGGATGCGTACAAGGAGTGATCAAATACCTTTGTCGATGTGAAGAAATCCAGGATCCCGTGGAAGTATCAGGTCTCTGCGGTCGATGGTGTTGATGTCGATGTACCAAATTGCCTGTTGGGCAGGCTGGAGGACAAATTTTGTCGTGATGCAGAGTCGTTGTTTGCCCTGATACGCATGCAAGGAGTGTCTGCAGACCCTAGCAAGAAATCATCCGTGCCAGCCATGGCGAGAGCCGCCTCTCCGCCGCACGCCAAGGGTCCATCATCTGCACGCATGCCGCTCGGACAGTAGACAGGGATCCAACGCGTTGCAGGAATCGATTGGTCCTCCAGCAGGTCCCCCGGTATGAGACAGCTGTGGAGGAAGTCGTCGTTGCACACCGTCAGCCATTCCAACCGCGGTAGAGGAGCTGTGGAATCTACGAGTAAGTCAGACACCAGAAGCGTCGTTGTACAAGGAGTGATCCCGTGGCGGTCTCAAAACCTGCTCCACTGGACCAACGGCTTCTTGCAGCACCCTTCATTTCCTCTTCATGGATTGAGATGGTTGCATCGACAACTTGCAGCACTTCATCTGCAACATTCCAAAAGATGATGGCAGACCCACCGCTGTCCATCACATAAATCGCCGGTAGACTGCAAGACTTGACGTCCAACCGCCATCATGTACTCGCCATTCGTACTTTCGCTATACGACCAAGAGCAACCTTTTCTGGACGAGATACGGGCTTGGGAGACACTCGCTGTCGACGTGGACCAAAAGGCACTCATGGCACGCAACGGATTGGAGGCCAGAATCAAGATTGCAGACTTGCTATACCAGCAGGTCATGGGCGAGTACAGCCTCCCGACGGAAAAGTACGCCCAGTTGCTCACTTCCACGTTTGACGAATTCAAGGGCTTGCTGCATACGGTCGACCGCGTGTTTGAAGCCGAAAAGTGCGTCATGGCCCAACTTGCAGGGTCCAAGGCTAGCCGCGAGCATCTGCTCGGGCTAGTGTGCGAAGCCGCCTCCAATGATGACCCAGCGTTCATGGGCTTGGTGGAACAACTTGCAGATGGGTTCCACATTCTCAAGAGGGAGTTTTACAGGGTAGCAGACACTTGGAATGCCCTTATAGTGCAACTTGGGTTACTACACGGCCGGGTTGCCTGTTTGGAGTCAGCCATTGCTTTTTATGCGGAGCGAATTCGACAGACGACCTCACTATGAACGTCTTGGTAAGTGATTCTGTTGTTTTGTGGCGCCACTAACATTTGTAGCAACTCCTCACCGAAACCATTGCCTGGGAGGAGCGGGTTGTCCTCGAACATCAACTCGTCACTGCCACTCTGCTCTCCACTCGCAAACGAGGCGACCAGATCGAACAACGCCTCATCGGAATGGAGCCCAGGTGCAGCGCTACCATCTCCATCATCAAACGACAGACTCCAGTCAACGAGTACAATCTCAACATTCTCGTCGGCTTCATGACACAATTTCGGGCAGTGATGGAGTGCGGAGACAAGTTTGAAAAGGTCGAGGTCCCGGGCGAGTGGCAGGAATTTCGTCAATCCAAGGAGAGGCTTCACACCACCGTGGTGTCGACATTTCGCAAGGACTGGGCTGGAAATCTCAACACCTTCTGTATTGGTCACGTCCTCGAGCAGCAGCGCGTCAAGTTTGCGGAGGATTTTGCGGCGGTCAGGCCGGCCATGGAGAGACACTTGGGCTTGCTGAGGGAGTGCACCAAGGAGATGGAGGATGCCAATTCTTTTGTTGATGCAGGACTCGACAAGGTGGAGGAGATTTTGGGCATGTACTAGGTGGTCGAGGTCTGGATGTCCTTGCGCCGGAGGTGTGAGGTCAGTGACGTGATTCGAGGAAGAGGCTGAAGCACGAGCAGAAGATGAGTCGGAGCTCCAAATGTATCCTCGTTTCGCGGTCTTTGCAGTACAACCCCACGATTCAGCGGTCGATAATCGTTACGGCTCAGACTTCAGTCCCTCATCCAACCGCTTCACGACTCCAGCCACCTGCACCTTCAACACCGCCTTCTCCCTCTGCAGCACCTTCGCCTTCTCCGACAGCCTGTCCAGATTCGCCTTGTAAGGCATCTCCTCAATCACCAAATGACGGTGGCGGATCCTGGACACCTGGCATCCGAAAAAGGTCGTCGCCGGCTCCACCGTTCCGTCGTTGCATTGGACCGCCAGGCGCTCCAGATTGGCCAACATCGCCTCCATCGCTATCCGGTCCGACTTGATGGTGCGTGTGTAGTAGGCCAAGTCTCGGAGAAGGACTTTGAGGTGGACGTCCTTTTTGTCGAATGCGTGGAGAAACTTTACGATTCTGTGGTGCTGGGCGTCACTCATTCCAAGGGCCAAATCTGTGGCCATGTCCCAGTAGCTGTTCAAGTCGGCGTCAATCTTGTAGAGGCGGGTTTCGATCGTGGCTGCAAGAGACTCGTATTTGGCTAGGTGGGCGATGAGGGCGTTCCCCTGCTCGCGGTGTGATTTGGCGGTTTCAATCTGCGCCGTTAGCGCAAGTTCGAAGCGAATGGTGGTGACGTACATAGGACATGCTGTCGGACATTCTAAATTGGAGCAACGCAGAAATCTCGCCGGCAGACGTTGGCGAGGAGATCAGCCTTGGGTATGGCAGAACCGCCAAGTTTGCCAATCGCTTCTTCACGTCTGTAGAGAAGCGAATGGAAGAGAAAGGCAACTGCAGGATCAAACACGCTGGGTCTTGCTCGGGCTGGGCTACATGCTGAATTTGATGGCGGCATGGAGACGGGGCGCCATTAATTGTAGAGTTGTGGTTCTTGAAAGGCTTTATCCGGGCAACCTTTGAGCTGCATCCATCAGACTTGACGGCGGTGGGTATACGGAGCATCCGGTCTGGTCGACGGCGGGCTGGTCGGGTTGAGTTTCTCAGGCACACGGCAGAAACTAATCAACCGCGACGGTGGGGCCTGCGTTGGTCTGCGGTACTACAGGGAGCATCCAGTCTGGTAATGTCTAGGTGTGTCGGTTGACGAGGCTGGACAGTTCTTCGTCTACCTTGTTCGACGGCGGGCTGGGTTTCGTCAGGGCGGACGGATTCTTCGCCTAGCTCGCCCGGCAGACTGATCAACAGCGACGGTTGTACAGGGTCTGCGTTAGTAATGTTTGCGGCAGACTGATTGCTTCGCTTTTCTCATCCGACAGCAGCTCGCTTTCCTCATTTCATCATGGTTTTCGACGGGGAGCATCCGTGGTAATGTCTGCATGGTTCCTCGTCCGACGGCAGCTTGAAATTTCCATTCACGGCGCGCATTTTCGTTCGACAGCAGATGCTTCGTCCGGCAGGGGCTTCGCCATGGGGTTCTCTATTCAACGATGGCGGGGACTTGTTGACAGCTAGACGGTTAGGTAGTACAGGGAGCATTCGAGCATATGGTCTGGTGGTGGGTGACGAGAATGAGGGACGCGGAAACGTGTTGCTGGATGTTTGTGATTTGGATCTGCTGCGATGTTTGCAGTCAGTAGAGCATCCAGTGATTCACATACCTCTGAAATTCGCTTCCTCGCCGACACAAACTCGACTCTACACGAACCTCTTCATCATCCTTCCCGTGGCGCCTGCGTCCCCGCCCACAATGTAAGAGTGCGCCTCTTGACATGCACAGCAGCTGACACGAACAGCTCCATGTCGCAGCAGGAGCTTTACAATGCCGAACTGGAAGCCAAGGCCATCTACGACAAGGAAAAACAATACCTCGACGAGCAGGAGGCCATGCTGCAGGAGGTGAGGGAGGGTCTGGATCGGCAGGCGGCGCAAGAAGCTCTACAAGAGATGAAGGAGTGTTGCGATGTTGTGGAGTTGCAGAGGGAGCTCCAGGGGAGGCAGATCAAGTGACGGTCGACGGTGGTGGATACCAGAGCCAGAGACGCTCTGCAGCTAGCGGTGCCTAGTTGTAACCAAATAAAACCCTTACCCTGAGCCGGCAGACAAGGACGCGCAAAGGTTGGAAAGCTGGTTGCAGGAAAGACGGTCCGTATCCCTAACCCTTCCTTGCAGCAAGGCGCTTGCGAGCGAAGCGAGCAAGCGGGGGAGGTGGGCGGGACGAACCTCGCCGGAGGCGCCTATTAGTGTGTGATTGATCGGCGTGTAGTTGTTGATATTCCGATCAAATCAGACCAGACCAGACTAGAGAGCAGAGCCTCGCCGGAGGTGCCCATGTGCGTGAGGTGGTTGATATTCCAGGGTGAGCAGACAGGGCCAGACCAGAGCAGAGGAGAGCAGACGCAGAACCCGGACAGCAGCAAGAGACGCAAATCTCGGTCCAGAGCATCCAGAGCCAAGACAGCAACCAAGTAGCCATCTCAAACCAAAAACGCGAACCCTAACCTTTCCTTGCAACAAGGCTCTTGCGAGCGGAGCGAGCAAGCGGGTGAGAAGGGCGGGACGAACCTGGCCGGAGGCGCCCACGGGTGTACGGTGGTTGATATTTCGGGATAAGCAGGCAGTAGTGACGAGCAGACAGACCAGACCAGAGGAGAAGAGAGTCTCGCCGGAGGCGCCCATCACTGTGCGGTGGTTGGTCGAAATGTGGTGGTTGAAATCCTAGGGTTAGCAGACAGTAATATTCCAGGGCCAGTCCAGCCAAAACAGCAGATAATCAAGAACCAAGCACGGAAAACCTCAACCCTAACCCTAACCCCGAGTCAACGGTCGAGAGACAAGAAAGTAGTGCCCAGTTGTAATAAAAATAAAACCCTAACCCTGAGCTGGCAGAGAGAGAGGACAGACCAGCCAGGATGCAAAACCTGACAAAAGTCGAGCCAGCAGACAAAGCAGACAACCAGCCCGAGTCCAGTCGAGACGCTCTGCAGTCGATTGAAATTTCACCATTCTTGCAGTGTTTGACTCGATAGTTCCAGCGTGCCGCCTGGCTTTGACGGGTTCCCAGCGCCCTCGCCGCCGGTGTCTTTGGGTCCCGATTTGGAGAGTTTGTTTGCGGGGTGGCCAAGGAGAGCCTTGCGCGGCCGGGCTCCGGTGAGGAGTTTGGGATGCCGGCTGCGAGGCGGATTGTGGTCGAGGAGTTGGTCGAGACGTTTGCCGGGACGTGGAGTTGAGGATGGCGGCGGTCGATGCGGCGAGGAGCGTGGGATGCGGTCGTAAGGCGCGAGGACGCTGATTGGCCCGCCCAGCCGCACAGCCGCGCGCAGAGGGTCCGGGTACATGCCCGTAGTTTTGCCGCCTTGACGCCTCCAGCCGCCTCCAATACCGGACAACAACATCAACATCACATCATCACCACCACTATCAACACCATCTCCTCCTCCTCGGCGAAACGCATCTCAGGTGCCCTGTCGGCCACGCGTGTTGGCAGCCTGCCTCATCTTCGACTTGTCGTCGGTGGTGCCCTGTCGGCCGCGATCTGTGTTGGCAGCTTGCACTCTTTGCTTGCGCACCTTGGCCTCGACCACGTCCTGTCGGCCACACATGTTGGCAGCTTGCGGCTCTTCGTCTCCATCGTCATTGTCGCCCTGTCGGCTGTGCTCTGTGTCGGCAGCTACCTTGTCGGGTCAAGCTCTGCACTGTTTCGCCTTGGCTTCTTTCTGACAGCTTGCGCATCCTGTCATCCCCATTTCCACGCCATCTTCATCACTAACGAGCATTTCTTCTAGTCTTTCGGGAACCGCTTCCCCTCGGCATGGGCTCCCACGGCACCACCCCAAAGGCTTTGGGTGCGCAGGTTGAATGGATCGTGGAGGGACAACCGGTCGTCATTGCGTGGAAAGGGTCGGATTCTTGCGGGGACGTACGTCGGCTGGGATTATTCGAGGCGCCGAAAAACAACAAGGAGGATACAAATGACAAGAATGAAGGAGTTGGCCCGGCGCTTTGGGTTGGCTGCGATGTCCAAAATTCTCGCCGCATGCTTGTGTGCATTCGAGTGGCAGTCAAGATCCATTCATCGACTTCCAGACGCTACAGAGACATGTTCTTCGTCCTCCCTGTTGAAAATTTGCGACTCGCCAGAGATGATTCCATGGAAATGTTCCAGGACGGCCTCCAGCACGACATGTGCAGCCACCTTGGCTTTTCGCTTCTTCGCGACTCTACCTCTCCCTACGTTGTAATGCCAGTCCCCCGCCACGCGCCTCAGAAACCCCTCGGTGACATGTCTGGCCACTTGGTGCGGTCGCTTCAAGAGCTGTTGACTGTTCCCAGGTTCCAAGTATGCGTCGACGGTGCGGATTTATTGGAAACACTACTGCCGAGATTTGAGATGAGCGGCGACCTCGAGAGTCTGCGGGTCGATCTCAAGGGCACTTTCGACCACGGGTTCGCTGGAGGAGTCAATCGGTGGGACATGTACCCCGTTACGTCGGATAGCCTTCACAGGCACCTCTGGAACCCACCCGGCCGTGATTTCCCGCCATCTTATTCGCCTTCGCTCCGTTGGGACGCCGGGGAGAACATACAGCTGGGTACAAAACGCAAGGCTTCGGCATCGCCACCTCGCGATGCGTGCCCCCGACCAACAAAGGCGGGTCTCGAGGCGCTCGCCGTCGACGAGGACGAGGGCGACACGGAGCGAGATTCTTCAGGCGAGATGCTCAAATGGGCGGAGGCCGTGAGGGCTGAGCTGCCAGGCGAGGTGCAAATCCACCCTTACACGCCGCCCGCATACCATCAACAGGACTCGGGAAGCATTGAGCTTCCCTCCATCAGCGCTCCCGGCCTCTTCCTCCCAGCGACTGCTGTCTGGAGAAAACGTTTCGACACGCCAAGTGCTGTCTTTCTTGACGTGGTTCTGCTGCTCAAGCAAGGCATTCGCAGCGACCCACGGTGCCACGTCGATTTGATGGAAGACTTCCTGGCGCTCGGCTTCGCCGCACGTCTCGCTGTCAAGGAGTTTACGACTGCCCAACAGACGACGCCAGCACAGGAATCCAGACTTGATTTCTTCACCCGCACAAGGCATCGGGTCGCCCGGCGTCTGATTGAAAATGCCGCCGACGATCGCCAAAAGCCGCCGTCGCCTTGGCCTCGGGGCGCGGTTGAACAAGTCGACTATGTTCGCGGCTGGCTCAACCAAAGCGTCGAGCAAAACTGCGACCTGGACATTTTCGACGAACTCACTGCCATGCAGCGTGCGGCCCAGCAACTGGCCAATGGTCGCGTATTGCTTGGTGACGGACCGCCACATGATCCTTTGGTATGGGCGTTTGAGCTTTCGCGCGCAACTTGCCTTGCCGCTGCCTTTTTCAAGCTGGGTCACTTGCATTCTGTGGTGCCGGCTGAGGATGACATTAGTTGAGGCCCATGGAGTACGCGGCTACGGGTTGCACGAGACGAGTCATGGCAGCAAGAAGCCAAAGAGAAGATGGATTGACACTTCTTCGTCAATAGGTTGTAGATGTAGCCGCACTGCGCGTTTGTAGTCCCTGTAGATGTCTGCAATCCAATCTGTTAATCGAAAGGGTGCGGTCGGCTGTCCGGAATTAGGACAGACAGTGCTGTGCCTCACGACCCACTTGTTTGTCGATCGCGGCACTGGCTATAATTCAGTCAGTCTGCGCTGCATTTCAGGGGCACTTCCACTTCCACTCTCATGTCCTCCCTCGAAGTAGACGCCGAGGTACGTCCCCTCCCACTTCAACATCCCCTCTGACAATCCAGTTTGAACTCGACTCGGCAGTAGATGTCGAAAGTCAACTGTCTGCCTTCACCCAATCCCTCACCTCGAGCGTGACAGCCTACCCCATCGAACATGGCCGGCGCTACCACGCATACAAGGACGGCGACTACTTCATGCCCAACGACGAGAACGAGCTGGACCGACTGGACTTCTTCCACGAAATGATGGTGCGCCTGGTAGGTTTGTACCGATGTCCGTTGAAGGAGCCAAAGAGGATTCTCGACGTGGGAACCGGAACGGGCATCTGGGCGATTGAAATGGGCGACAAATATCCCTCCGCGGAAATCCTCGGCAACGACCTCTCCCCGGTGCAGCCGTTGTGGGTTCCCCCGAATGTCAAGTTTGAAGTCGACGACGTCGAGTCCCGGTGGATGCATCCGCATCCGTTTGACCTCGTATTTTGTCGATACATGGACGGGGCCATCTCCGACTGGGCGGCTCTTATTCGCAACGCCTACTCAAAGACGACTCCGGGGGGATGGACCGAGTTTCAAGCTTTCGATGTTCATTTCCGGTCGGACGACGACAGTCTCAAGCCAGATGCGTACATGAATCAATTTGTCGACCATCTCAAGGAGGGATGCAGGCTGGCTGGAAAAGAGTTGGTCCCGGGTCCCAAGTTGGAGGGATGGTTCAAAGAGGCGGGTTTCAAAAACATTCGGGTCGAGACTTGGAAAGTTCCAATGGGACCGTGGCCAAAAGACCCCGAGTTGAAACGGATCGGCATGTTCAATCTCGCGCAAGCGACGGATGGAATGGAGGCCTTTACTCTGCGGATGTTTACCAAAGTGTTGGGATGGACGGTAGAGGAGGTCCAAGTGTTCAATGCTAGGGTGAAGCAGGAGTACAAGAGCAAGCTGATCCACTCGTACTTTACACTGTAAGTGTCCTCGATTTTAGTCGATTTTATGATCGCGCTAACCGTGTCAGTTACGCCGTGTATGGACAGAGAGAGGTTTCCCCAAAATGAATCCGTAGTAATCAAAAGAATCGCCACCTCCCAGAACCTCCATTTCCAACTTCCACTCTCCAAGCAGAGGTTTGACAAAGTGCGGCTGTCTGTAGGTAATGTAGAGGAATACTCCATCATCTTTCAAGACGCGACGGACCTACAATGTTAGTCAGAATCAGCAATTCATAGGACACTCACCTCGTCCATATATTTCGACGCATTCTCCTTGACATCCTCCGGGGGATTCCACGGGCTTCCATGAATCATGGCATCGAGAGTGCCCTTGTCAAAGGCGACATCAACAGAAGAGGAAGGAATGTCCATGTTTCGGACATCTCCACATTTCCATTCGACGGTGGAGCGGGTAGACATGAGGTTGACGACGACGGAGGAAAAGTCGATGCATAGTTGGTTGGTGTAGCCGCGGGATTGAAGATCGGAGGGAATTGACTGAGGAGTGAGCGACGATAGAGGCGACGATCGTCAAGACTTACACTATCTCCAGATCCTAGATGAAGAATTCTTGCATCATGCGGCTTGGTAAAGAGGTGTTTTTTGAAAAAGGGCTCGAGGGCGTCGAATGATCTGAACCATTCGTGCGTGGGCTCTTCTCCGGCCTTGGAGTAGCGCTCGTCCCAGAATTCGGCATAGGCGAGGGCTTCTACTTCGCTCTCGTTCATTGCGGACGAGTGTAGTTGGCAAAGGCGGAGTTGATTTGATTGGTTGAAGAGCGGAGGATTTGAGAGAAAAAAACAATGCGGGGGATGACTAATCCCGGGCCGGTCGGCATGCCGACGCGACCGATTCTTTTTCCAACTTTTTTCTGTCCTTGTCACACCACCATCCTGCGGTGTGCAAACATTGTCTTCCAGTCATGCGGCACTTCACAAAGAATGACCAGCACACGGACTCTGCAGAGGCCTCGCCGCCTTTTCAAAAGTGATGAAAGATGGGCTGACCTGCGCAAAGACTGTAGGACGATGCTGGTGCATTCATCAGGCCTCCATTCGGCTCGCGGCATGGTCGCAGGGCTGAATGTAGGCGTTTGTAAGTTGTTTTCGCGTTTTCAAGTCGAATCATTTCCTTCAAGTTTCTCCCAAAAGAAAAGACGAGCGGAAAAGAAGCTGCGAATGCCTCCAAAGGCGACCAATCAACAAGCCTTCGTTTGACCATGCACCCCACACTTCAAGACCATACGTGGGTGGGGGAAGGGATCGCACACAGGAAGTGGAGGCAGATTGCGTTGGCGAAAGACGAGATGGATTGAACTCCGACAGCAGGCGAAGCGACTGCTCGACACAGCGCGCGACAGACGTCAGCGGAACGACGAAATGGATTGGACGAAGAGAGATCAAAGCCGACGCTACTGCTCGACACAGACGTCCTGCAGAGTGCTTTGCTCGTGCGAGCGAATTGCAAGGATCCTGCCTTGCTTCAAGTTGAGAGACGGACTGCTGCGATGACTCACTGCAGGACGACAGACAGATGGACGTTGATTCCACACGGTAGATGGTTTTCGGCGGATTGCCTGTGAGCGACGCTTCGCTTTTCTTTTCCTGTAAGAAGGTCAGCTGACGCGCGCGAGAGTCAAAATGAAAGATGCAAACAACACTTCTTCAACCACACGCAGTCCAACAGTCATGAGACACGCGTGTTGGCTTTTCCTGGCCAATCGTTGCCAAAATCCAACGCATGTTGAAGTAGGAGTGAGGCACTGGAGGTGCTCGGGCCGGGTTGGGAACTGGGCAACAAGCGGTGTATGTCGATCTGCCCCGCTGCTCAGTCCATCTCCAACACCATGATAAGCTGCCGATAGCGGGTGTCGAAACGGTGGGATCATCGCGTCAGGGTACGTGTGGCGTATGCAGCATGGTGTTGATATACCGCTCATGCGCACCACCATCCTTGCTGCAGTCTCCTGGACAAATTTCTCGAAATGGGCAACGAGCAGTCGTCTCCGGCTGCTGCCAAAGGTGCCAATGACAATTCCAAAGATTCCCAGGTGACTGGGCCTCATGAACCCGCGCAAGAATTGACGCAAACCGACCGCCATGCCCCTGAGATCACCAACGACGACCTTCCAACACTGGCGACTTTTGACGAGACGCCTCCAGATTTGATTTCGCCCACTGCGCCAATCGGAATCCCTCCTGACGCAAGAGACAAACGACCTGCCTTTCTGCGACGACTGACGACGGCGCCATCGGTCCTGACGGCAACGCATGCGGAGAATGTCACTGCCACGCCGACATCACCATCTCCGGAAAAGACCCTCAAGAATGGAGCGAAGGAGCAGCTCAATACAGTCACCACTCGATCCCGGAGCGCAACCAATCCGAGTATTCAAACAGAGGCCACTGCCCAGCCGCTAGACGACAAGGAGGCACTCTCCAGCTTGGAGCACACTCGTTTCGGGTCCGTCAGTCCGTTGAGTTTTGCTGGCGAGCAGCACAAGGAGCTGGATGAACATGGTCGCCCAGTCAGTCCATGCTTTGCTGTAGAGCAGCCCGATGACGCTCCCCATGCAGCTTCATTCTCGGACAATGGACTGGTCAGTCCATGCTTTGGGGAACAGCCTGATGACGCTCCACTCGACCAAAGGCCAGCTTCATTCTCGGTTGACGACTGGGCGTGGCGCATGGAATTCGCGCCATCAGAAGCAAGCGACGACGATGACATTGACCCTGAATTCTTCCCTCTTCCGGACGGCGACGACGAAAGCTTTGCCGATGACGAGCTGTCCTATTTGGATCCAGGTCGCGAAAGTGCTTTACGCGGAGAGTCGAGGAATGAGGATTATTGTGAATTGGCTCGCGTTTCGACCAATTCTTCTGCAGAGTCCACTCAAAAGGCCGCCTCCCTTCATGACGAATTCCCAAGAGACACTGAGACTGACGCGATGAGATTCGACAACCCTTCGACAGCTGACACTCAGTGCGACGAGGAGCAAGAGCCAGAGGAGCAAATCCTTGCAGCTGCTCTGCCTCTGTCGGACTCACCGCTCCTGCAGGCCCAGACAACGGATGAGACGGACATGGACGGATCAAGCGACACTCAAGAGATGGATGCGCAAGCCGACGTTCGCTGCGAGGTTGCAAGTGTCGAGAAACCGAGCGCTGAAGAGCCAGACCAGGTCGAGCACCTTGAAGCTGCTCAGCCTTTGCAAAAGTCGCCCCTACAAGCCGACGTTCCAGAAGATGTCGACAACCGCCGCGATTCAGCCATGTATCAGCTCTTTGAACCCAAGGACATGGAACAGCTTCAAACCATCAAGGAGCCCGAGCCTGCAGACAGGCGGAAAAGCATGTCATTGGCGTCGATTGAGGACATTACCAGCGAGCTTTCTGTCGCGGGCTTGCAGGGTGAAGCATCAAATCAAGGGGGTGACGATGAGGATTCATTCGTGGGCACGTCTACCGTCCACACGTCGATTCTTGACCAGGCGGACGACAAGGAAGCGGAGAATGTCGAAAGGTCCGCGGATGACAGGAAATTCGACCAGGCCGGGAACGTCAGCATCGAAAGCAAGCAGGAGGCTGAACCCGCTGGAGACGAAATTCCCAAGGAAACCGACAAAGTCATTGAAAGCCAGTCCGCGGATGACAAGTCGACAAACGAAGACATTCCCGAGGTCGAGCAGCTTGAGAAGCTTGAGAAGCTTGCTAGTGAGCCTGTCGAGGAGGCTGAAATCACCAAAGACGAAGAGAAGCCTCAGGAACACCCCATCGAACCCGCCTTGGACAGCAAACGCCCCGCGACAGCTCATCCGTCTCAGACTCCAGTCGAAACCACCAGTCGACCACTTACTGCGCCCTCAACCTCAGTGCTGCCAGCTCGCGAAAAGAACAAGTCGTGGAGAAAGACGTGGCCCAATTTGGGAAGCCGAGCAAAGGGTAAAGAGCCCGTCCAAGATCCCGATGAAATCCTTCCTGTTCCGGCTTCGTCGGACGCGCAGGAGATGCAGCCGGCACCGCGGAAATCCGAGGGACCAACCCTCGTCTCCAAAATTCCCACCCCTGCCGACAAGACAGCCAAAAAGAAGAAACGAGGGTCGATTATCGGGTCCATCTTCCGCCACACCAAAGAGGAAAAGCCTGTAAAGGAGAGCAAACCCAAGAAAAACTCCAAAATTGCAAAGGTGTATCGACGCTCGAGCAAGCGGCAAGACAAGGAAGAGCAGGAAGCACCCAAATCCTCTGGATCTGCTACTGCAATCGTCGCTGAACCAGAGGCTTTGAAGGGTATTTCCATCGACGACGTCAGAATTCCGAGTGAGGGTGTTTTGAAGGATGATGGACAGAGGTCTGCAGCCAAATACGCGCTTCCGTCAGCATCTCTTGGAATTCCGACGCTTCTTCAGTCCCCAAAGAAGCCGAGTCAAGACCAACACTGGTATCAACGAAGCGACAAGCTTCGAAGAGGCTCCACGGGTATCGTCGAAGCACACAAACGGACAAGCAGCCTGCCGCAAGCACCCAGCCGGAGAGCAAGCATTCAAGAGCAACAGGACCCAAGCCAGCGCCATTCCATCGCCCATCCACCACAGGCGCAACCGATTCTGCCACCTCCTGACGACTCTCGAACGAACACGGGAATTCCGCAGCCGTCCAAAATCTTCAGCTACCCCAATAGGAATCCGCCGTATCGAGGGATTGCGCGTACAAACTCAAGCCCAATCCAAGGCATGAGTTCCGCATCTCCCCGCGTCGTCTCTCGCATCCCCAGTCCCAGCCTGTCTCAGGGGCCTGCGGGACGGCGCGTACCTGGTCCTCGCATAGTGGACATTCGTCGGAGCAACACGTTCTCCCCTCGATCAGGGTCGATGAGTCCGCAGACCGTACCGGAAGAACCCGAGGCCACTGGTCTGGCCATCTCTTCCCCAGCGGCAGAGTTTGTCGCCGAGCTGGCCGACACTGATGTTGGAAGACGGGGAAGCGAAAGCGAGGAGTGTAAGATGCGTGCGACGAGCTATCCGGGGATGGAGTGGGTGCCTGCTGTTCAGGATTGAAAAATTGTAGTAACGATTCACGGCTTATGATAGCGAATAAATGTTTCCTTCATCCGAGATCATGGCAGTCAGTCTCCTTGGACCTCCAGAATGTTGGACGCGTGTGAACGAAGACAGGAGGTGAATCTGGGACTGTCGCTCGAACTGCATTCCACGATGAAGGCCGGGGAATCCGCTCAGCGTTTGTTGAAGACAGATTGCAGACATTCTTCCTGCAGAATCGACGAGCGCTCGTCAGCATGCGGTGGTTGATATTCCAGGGGTGACCAGACAGAGCCAGACCAGAGCAGGCCAGGTGAGAGAGAATAAGAGAGACCAGATCAGGCCAGACAAGAATGGCGAGGAGTGATCATACCAGAGCAGCAGCAGCAGGAGGAGAGAACGGAGAGAGAGAAGAGACGTTGATCGGAAGCAGGCGACCGAATGCAATCTGGTGCCCAGTTGGATGGTGGCGGCGTCGCAAACCGTTGTCCATCGACATGGCTGGAAGGCCTCAAGACATGACGGACGCAATGAGTCTCGACGACGTGGTGGAAGTGCGACGGCGTGTACTCATCGTTGAATGATGTTGAAGAGTGACGGAAGTTCAAGTTGTGACGATGCGGGGTCGTCCGTGCTCCACCTGCCATTTTGAGATGCTCAGGCCGGTCAATGTCGAAAGTCGACGAAGATTCTGGCAACTCTAGGAAGATTGTGAACCGACATTGATTGATCCAGCAGTTGCGGAACGTAGTCAACAACGCATCAGCAGCGCAAAGCACACTCTAGACGATACTGCGCCTTGGTTGAGGGCCAGATGCAAAGTAGCCTGCTGAAATATGTATAAAGAGGACCAAATTTGGACGCCGTGAGGCCGCACTGCGTCTTTGCCCATATGCGGCGATGGGTAACAGTCATCCACCCAAATCCATCTCCATCAGGTCGACCATTTTCGTCTTTTTAAAACCCTTCCAAAAGAAAATGTTGAACAGATATACAACAATGCCAATGTAGCAGGTCAAGAATGTGCTCAGCGTAAATGGCATAAATGCATTGTACCCTGGACAGTCAGTAACTTTTGATAAAAACAGTGTCGACGTGGTGGGAGACTCACCATTAAAAAAGGTCACCACCATTGTGATGACCAGCGCAAAGTACGCTCCATACGGTTGAAGAGGCCCGCGATACGGCATGTTCCTCCTACTCATCCCCTGCGCCCTCATCCCTCTGGTGAATTGCAAGTAAGACAGAAGAATTGAAAGCCAATTCAACGTTCCAAAAACCGTGACGAGAGACACAAAGTACCCAAAGACGGTGGATGACGACTTGGAGACGTTCATATACCCCAAAGATGTAAACGAGACCGACATGACCACCCCAAAGATTGGGACGCCATTTTTCAAGGTTCGATAAAGAAGTTGTGGTGCCTGACCATCTTTCGCCAATCCATACAGCGTCCTCGAGCCAATGTAAATGTCGGAATTGGCGGCGCTGAGGACGAACACAAGCAAACAGGCGTTGCAAATGTCGGGCAGCACCTTGATTCCAGCCAGACTGACGGCAATGACAAAAGGAGAGGCCGCTGCTCCCACCTTTTGTCCGATGAGTCTTTTGTTGTCGCTGGGAACTGCCATTCCAAGAATAAAGACGCCGAGGACGTAAAAGAAGCAAATCCGCCACAGCGTCTGTCGAATCGCTTTGGGAATGTTATTTTTTGGGTTCGGAGTCTCTCCAAACGCAGCTCCAACAACTTCTGTTCCGGTGTAGGCAAAGCAGGCTTGGACCATGCAAGCCCAAAAGCCGAGGAATCTACCGGTAGAACCGTCGGAGAGGTATTCTTGAAAGGCACCGGGATGCTTCCAGTATCGAAAGCCAATGCGGTCGCCAGATGGAGACCCGCCCAGAGAAATGATGAGACAGCAGAGGATGAGCATAATGATGACGAGGAGTTTGACGGTCGACATCCAGAATTCGGCTTCGCCAAAAAAGGAGACGTTCAACACCTGAGTCGTTAGCGTTGATCACCCGTGTTTGTCAAGACGTACGTTGATGATGACAATGACAACCGTAAAAGATGCAATGAAGATTGCAACGTTGAGATCTGGTCTCCAGTATTGAATAATGATTCCGGCCGCGGTCAAATTGTTTGGCAACACAATGGCGTATTTGAAAAAGTAGTTCCAGCCAGTGGCATATCCAAGTGCAGGATCAACAAATCGCGTGGCGTATCCAGAAAAACCCTTGTCCATTGGAAGCATTGTTGCCATTTCTCCCAAGGCGGTCATGATAAAATAGACGGCAGCACCGATGATGGAGTAGGCAATGAAGAGGCTTGCTGGACCACCTCGATGAAGGCCAGTTCCGGATCCAATAATCAATCCTGTACCAATGGCGCCCGCGACAGCAATCATGGAGACATGTCGAGATTTGAAGTCGCGATGGAGGCTGTCCCTCGCCTGGACCTCTCCGACTTCAGCGCTATCGATTTCGTCCGTCGTCGGTCCTTTCGTTTGGTCCATGGTTGGTGTGGTGTGCAGAGTAGCGAGTGTGTTGGTATTAATGAAGACATGTCGTATCTGGAGGTCAGTCCATCATCTCGCATCTGGCGGAGGTTCAAGTCCGTGGAGGTTAAAGTCCGTGGTGATGTGGAGTCGGCGGACTTTGACCTCCGATGGCGTCGGGGTTGGACCTCCATGCCCCACTTGCCATTTCGGGGTGAATCGGCCAAGGTGTATTTTCGTATGCAGTCGAAATAAAGACAGACAAAGTCGACTCTGGACAACTCGTCCCCGCATCTCCAAAATGTCGGACCTCTCCCAATTCTTCAGTCAATTCCGCAAACTGGTCCCCCTGACCAACCAAGTCACCTACCTCAACTCTTCATTTGCCCCTCCATGCAATACCCTCATCCGCAACGCAATCGATCAATTCCTCAAAGAGGCCACCGAGTCGCCAACCCCCAAGTCGAAATGGCAAGAAAGGACGGAACAAGTTCGAGGACTCGTCGCCCGCTACATCAAAACCGCGCCGGAAAACATTGCCTTTACTCGAGACACGACAGAAGGTCTCAACTACTTCATCAAGTCGATGGACTTTTGTCCTGGCGACAATGTCGTCATTCTTGAAACTGAACACCCGAATCATGCATATGGTTGGCTCTCCATGCGTGAGGCTGGTCTTGAGGTTCGACAAGTAAAGGATGAGTGTTTTGCGGATGCTGCTACGTTCGCTCCCTACGTCGACGACCGGACAAGAGCCATTGGCATCTCCTCCATCATGTTTCATTCGGGGCAGAGGAACGACATTCCGGGAATTTGTGCTGCATTCAGACCTCGAGGAATCCACGTCTTGGTCGACATGACGCAACAGGTTGGATTTGCAGCTGTTGACGTACAAGGAGTGTCTGCAGCATCATTCAGTCTCCACAAAGGACTGAATTGTCCCATTGGCTTCGCATGTTTATATGTCGAACCTTCAACTTTGCAGTCGTTGAGACCCCCGCCAATCGTTGGATATGGCGCAGTGTCCAATGTACGAGGAGACCTCATGGCACCGTCAGACCGCATCATATACCATTCCACGGCGCGTCGTTACGAGCATCTCAATCTTTCCTTCATCGCGGCGTCTGCAGCCCATGCATCTTTGACGTTTCTCCTCGACGTGGGTCCAGAAAAAGTCGAGAATTATCTGTACCTTCTCGGGGACCGTCTTCGAGAGAAATGCGACGGGCTTGGGATTGGAATTGTTGGACCATCCTTGAGAAACAAGCACTCGCCCCATTTGTACGTCCTGGACTTGGAAGCGCATTGGAAGGAACATCTTCAAGAGCACGGAATTTTCGTTCAGCATTACCGTCTGGGGATTCGAGTGTCGTTTTCTTTTTACAACAACTTGGAGGATGTGGATCGTCTGGTGGAGGTGTTGCAGAAGAAGTCGGAGGCAGATTAGTCGCCACGCGGTCCAAAATCGAGTGTGCGTGGGTGCAGAGTGATTGTAGGCAGTTTGCGTTGGCGGTGAACAGAGCTTGACGGTTGGCGAGATTGGCATCGATGCGCCTGGATTGTGGGTCATTTCATCTACAAGAGACAGTCTGTAAACAATTAGATTCTCTGATACACTTTTAAAAGGCCTGCAAACCTGAAGCATTTTATGCAGACCCTCGCATTATTTCCACCCTCTTCTTCGCTTGTGTCGCCAAACCCAACGAGCACTCGTCCAGAGACTGGATCAAAAAGCTGAGCTGCGTAGTACAAGGTTCAAGCATAGTGATTCCTGTTGCCGCTTGCACGATCCCATAGACAAAGATTAATGAAGCCTTTTTGAGTCCATGCTGAGCCCTGTACTTTCGAATCAAGGCAATAATGTTTCCAATCGATGAAAGGCACATGACTCTGGAGCTTGGGCTTGAGACTGCGACGTCCAGGTTCAGGCGAAGGCGAACACTGTTCAGGATGAGACTAAAACGTCAGTGCCGATTGTCAGCGCGGGAAAAGGAACTCACTGAAGTACTGCCACATGGGGATACAAATTTGTCGTCGCCCACTTGTTCCACTTGAGCGAGTCCGGTAGAGATTCTTGCCATCGATGAAGATCCAAATTCAAAGAATCCAAAACATCGGCACCCACGGCGTACTTGGTCAGCATTCGTTGGATGATTTTGGCCAACTCGACCAGACTTTGGAAGGAGGGTAGTGCCGATTCAAACTCAAGCCCGGCGGGCAACCAGGGCGCCATTTCGGGGAGGTCAGGCAGCCTGTCCACCCCCTCAACCATCCCGTCATCCTCGTGTAGGGAAACCGGTTTTCCCAGGAAAAGACTGATCAACCTGTCCAAATTAGTTTTCGTCTCAGCAGCAATGTTGACTCACTTATCCGCCAAGTACGCTCCCCAGTATATTCGACGGCGTATTTGGACATCTTCAGGATTGGAAATCCAATAGGGGTCGCGCTGCAGCCCCAAATCCTGACTCATTCGAAAGGCCATGCCCGAAAAATTCCATCCTTTGGAGAGATTTCCGCGGCCAATCTCGAAAAAAGCCATGCAGAGAAACGCTTGCACGGTCGTGAGACAAGGCTTTTCAAGACCAGAGACCATCAAAATCGACTCGGCGGCTGCAAAGAATCGTTCGCTCACATCTCCGTCCGAACCGAGCGCGCAGATGGAGTAGAGGAGCGACGGTGACCAGTATTCACCACATTGATAGTGATCTCGAATAAAGGCCTCCCTGTAGATGAACATGCAGTTGGGGTACTGCCATTTGAAGAAAGACTGTAGGCCCTGCTCAATCCAACTGTCTTGAATGCCAAAATGCTGAGCCACACTGCTCATGTCGGATGGCGCAGGGAGATCGTCGATTTCATAAACAAATGATCCAAACTCCCGGGGTGTCGATTGGGGTCTTGTACCCGCACGCAGATGGTCGTCGAGTGATATTTCATCCAAAATGGCATCTCTCTCGGTCGAGGACGCGCGTTTCAATCTGCCGACGAAATTCTCAAACCAGGCGACTCGATTCTCGAGTGCCATGACGTATTCACTAGATGCTGGACGGCGTTTGCTGTCATTGCGTTCGCAATACTGCCCGGCGGCGAGGCAAGAATTGCATGGGTCGGTTCGCGAACATTTCAACTTGCGGATTTGACATCGCTTGCACCTGACTTGTTAGCACAATCGAGAAGCGAGAGTCGACTTACGAAATCTTCTTTGTTTGCGGCATGTCTGTACGGTGGAAGGACTGATGTCGTGCGGGGAAGTTTGACGGACGCCAATACATCCGATCCGCTTCAGATCAGTTGCAGGGGTGTGTCGATGCGGACCGATGGGGAGATGCCGATGCGATAGCGCTTCACGCGTAGATAGCGTCCTTGTTTACACTGACGTCGACAGAAAACACGTCTCAAAACGAGGAGCCGCGTAAAGATAAGGGAGACAAGCCTTCTGTAACTGCGGGTATCCCCGCAACCAACAAGAGTTTAAACGTGCTCCGCTGATAACGGACTTGGGACTCCGCAAGAGGTCGCATGAGCAAGTACAACTCGATTGTTTGGGCGTATACGAGGTTGGCAGATGCAAGTCAACGGTATATATCTGACAGAGTGTTGTCGCTGCTGTTTGAATTCCACTCGAAATCTGTAAATTCAGCATGCATCCTTCAAAACTGGAAATCAATTTCTTACCATGCATTCTCCTGGTCTTGCAATGTTGGTCCCTCCCCCATGTCACCATCATCGCGACGGGCGGCACAATCGCAGGCGTCGCATCCTCCACAGCAACAACCAACTACAAAGACTCGACGCTAGCGGTAGACGCCCTGATTGAGGCGGTGCCTCAAGTCAAAGACCTCGCCCAAATACAAGGCATCCAGTTCTCCAACATTGGGAGCGAAAACATGAACACATCGCTCCTCCTACCCCTCTCAAAATTAGTCACCACCCTCGTCTCCAATGGCAGCAGCGATGGAGTCGTCATCACCCACGGGACGGACACGCTGGAGGAGTCTGCTTTTTTTCTGGACATCACCTATGACTTGCCCGCGCCGGTCGCCATGGTTGCAGCAATGCGGCCATCCACAGCGTTGAGTGCGGACGGGCCGTTCAACATCTACGAAGCCGTAGCGTTGGCATCTTCCGAGACGGCTGCAAACCGCGGCGTCATGATGACGCTGAACGACCGCATCGGATCCGCCGTGTACACGACCAAAACCAACACGCGGGCGCTGGACACGTTCAAAGCGGTTGAACAGGGATATCTGGGAGTGTTCAACGACAAGACGCCAATCTTTTACTACCAGCCGGCGCGAGCGTGGAAGAAGCCATTTTTCGACATTTCCGGGGTGGAGTCTCTTCCAAAGGTCGACATTCTGTACGGACACATTGATTCGGATGTTTCGCTTCTCAATTTTTCAATTTCAAATGGAGCCAGGGGTGTGGTTGTCGCATGTACTGGGGATGGATCGTTGCCGACGACGTGGAAAGAGACGGCCAAGTATTGGTCAGAGTCTGGGGTTCCTGTTATAAGATCCAGTAGGACAGGATCGAGTTATGTTGCGCCGGGATACGACAACTTGACCGCTGGCGAGTACACCTATCTGAATTCGGGGAACTACAATCCGCAAAAGGCGAGGATTCTGTTGCAGCTGGTGTTGAATGAGTATGGAGGAGGTAATCAATCGTTGGTTCAAGGATTTTTTGATCCTTACTAGTTACAGCTTGGCTGCCTGTCTCAAAACTTCCCTCGTCAATTCACCCTTGTCTCTCAACCTGCCCATTCGTAATAATCGTGCAATCATGTCTTCGTCGCCAAAATGGGAATTGTGTTCAAATGTGGGTTCTTCATCGTAGGCGACACGAGCTGCGTCGACCAAAATCCGCGCCGTCATTCCAAACACGCGGAATCGTGAGAGACTGCGTAGGTCTGGTTCGGGCTCTGCCGTCTTTTTCTTCGGCCACACGACTTGTGCGCCAGGTCCTTTGACCGGGACGTAAAAGTTGTGCATCCGCCAGCGACTCTCGTGCCAGTCGGTCCACTCTCCTTCATACCATTTGGCGGGAAATCCAGCGGCCTCGATTCCTGGTCCTGGCTCTGCCGCTTGTGAATCTCCAGCGCCCGCACTCGACGGCTCGTCGTCCCGCAAGAAGCTGTGAAAGCCTGCCGTAAAAACCGCCGCCACCTCACTCGCCTGCAACCGCGGAATCAGCGCCTCCGCCGTGCCGGTCATCCCAGGCCCCGAGCCCGTCGGCCTGTCCAAATCCTTCTTCAGATATGCAACGCAAGGCCGCACACCTAATTCTGTCCGCGCCAGGTTCGTCGGCAGCTGACACAGCTCCTCTACTCTCCATGGCCACGGCAGCTTTGTGTCGACCAGAGGCAAGCCAATCTCCTCCCACGCCTCTCGCCGCGCCGTCTCCCAAGGTGTTTCTCCGGCATCTGCCTTGCCGCCCGGAAGAGCGGCGTGTCCGGCGTAATTCTTCATGGTTGCACTGCGCATTGTGAGGACGACGCGGAGGTCGCCTTGGCGGTCGGCAAAGAGGAGGATCAGCACGGCGGCGCGTCGCGATGGCGGGACGTGGAAGTAGTTTGTGGGGGGTGGGCGATACGCGCGGAGTCGCGCGAGGGCGGCCTGGTTTGTTAGCTAAGGGAGGAAATGGGGTGTGGTTGCATACCGCAGAGGCCGGTGTGAGTGCCATGCTGTGTGGAGGTTGGTGTGGTGTTGACGGTTGATGTCATACCTGGATCCGGGGTCCGGGGTAGATAGCCTCGGTTCCTAAAGAGGTTAGCCTATCCGTGGGGGAGATCGCGTTGGCGACGGTTGACTAGTCTTTCAATTGAACGTTCTTTGGCCGTCCACAGCTCAGACGTCAAGAAAATGTTGTCCATGCACAGACATCAACCGCAATCTGAGCCTTCTTGGATGAAAACGCGGGCGAGCAAAGCAAGCTCGAATTGAATTGCAAGAGGAGTGGAGATGGATTTGGTTTTGAGACCAAGTGAACGCAAGATCTAGAGGCCAGGAGTCCAAGAGTCATTATAGAACAGCCAGAGCGCCAACGCAGCAGATCTGAGAAACAGTCATCGCAAGAGTCGACTTAAAGTTGTCATCACACCATCCGAAACCGTACGCGGGTGGGCGGGTGGGGGCGCATAAAGTGAGTGAAGGCAGATTGCGTTGGCGACGAGGGTTAGTAAAGCATGGAAGCAATGCTCACATCCAGAGGCTTTTGCACGACGCAGACAAAAAGCAGACAGCGACAGAACACAGCTGCAGCCTCAAGATCATCTTCCACGTCCCGCACCAGGCGAGGGACGAGGAGGCGGTGTTTGCCTGAGGTGCTGTTTGCAGTGTTTGCACAGGACAAACAGCACCGCGTAGAATGCCACGGCCTTGTGGAACAGATTCTATCCACAGTGCATGAGCCATTGGCAAATGCTTTCATATTTCGGCATATATTTTGAAAATGTCGACAGGACAGAACCAAAAATCACTTGCGAGACGGAGTAGAAAGCCACAAGAAAAGACACGACAAGCAATTAAGAATAAAGACTTTATCGTCCGAGACTTGCATGGAGTATTATGGAGACCAAAAGGCAAAAACTCGGAGCAAAGCGTATAACAATAGGAGTCCACAGAATTGCAGTGCAGTGCCGCATCTGGACTTTGGCATGGACGATCGATGACTGACAGCGCAAGAACGGGGAGACTGAAGACGTTCGTGATGTGAAAAAACAAGATTGACAGTCTGGAATTCGTGGTTCTGGTAGCTCAAGAGGAAGGGTGAAAAGCAACGACTCGGTGACTCGCGCTTGAGAAACACCAGATTAACATTTGGAAATGAGCACCGGCAGACGCAAGAAAAGAAAGGAGCAGACGCGTGGAAAAACCCAACTCAACCCAACAGACCACCTACCTTTCGCCCACGCACGTCCTACGGATCTATGACACAAGTCAGCGCAATCCAAAAACCTCTCTCCCTCTTCCCCTCAACAAACCACCGCATCCACGCATCAACAACCATATTTAATCTCAGAGACATTTGATACCCTTTTCTAAGCAGCGACGACAAGCGCGAACTCGCCATACCTTTTCCGGCTCTTCCTATATATGAATGTGGGGGTTTGAAGCTCATCATGTGTGGTTGGTGGCGTGCGGCGGTTTGGTGGACTTGAGGGCGGCGAGAGAGAGGGAAAGACGAGGAGAAGCTTACCATCGTGGTGCGCTAGGCTGGCCGGTCGTGGTGGAAGTGAGCGAAGTGGAAGCGCATGGTCGACAGACAGCGCGGTTCTGGCGGTTCAGGCGGGCTTGTGGTGGTGGTGCATCGTGAAGGCGTTGGGTTGTGGTGTCGAGGTCAAGGATGTCGAGGCGACAGACGAGAAAATTGAAAGGCCCGGCAGAAAGACGGAGATCGGCAAATGTGTTGATGCGCGCTTATCTAATCAGCCAGTTTTTGATAGCCCTACTACTACGATACATGCAATCAAACGCACTCGTCACTACACTCGTCGCTCGCTCACTTCGTTCGCTCGCTGCTCCTCAACTCTGCGTCGGCATATTGACACTCGCCTTCGTCGCCACCGCATCCTCCGCCCTCCACAAACTCGTGACCGTCTTGGTCTGCGTATAAAAGTTGATGCCGGGCTTGCCATAAAACGTGCTCGTGCCGCCTCCCGCAATGCTCTTCTTATTCCCCGTAAACGAAAACATGGGCAGCGGGACGGGAATGGGGACGTTGATGCCGACCTGGCCGGCCTCGATTTCGGACTGGAATTTGGCGGCCGTGGGACCGCTGCGCGTGAAGATGGCGGTGCCGTTGCCGTACTCGTTGGCGTTGATGAGGGCGATGGCGTCGTCGATGGTCGGCACGTTCAGACAAACCAACACCGGGCCGAAGATTTCCTCGACGTAGCAGCGCATGTGCGGTTGCACGTCGGCGATGATGGTGGGCCCGACCCAGTTGCCGTTGGGGTATTTCTCTGGCTTGTAGCCGCGGCCATCAAGAACAATGCGTGCGCCCTCTTTCTCCGCGCTGGCTATCACGTCTTCAATCCGCTTCTTCGCCTCCGGGCTGATGACGGGCCCGAGATCGGCGCCGGGCTCGAAGCCGCCGTTGACGCTCAGCTGCTTCGCGCGCTCTGCAATCTCCGCGACCCAGTCTTTGGTCTCGCCGACCAGGACCAGCGTGCTCAAGGCCATGCAGCGTTGGCCGGCAGCGCCAAAGGCAGCACCGGCAATGGCGTTGAGAGCGTGGTTCTTGTTGCAATCGGGGAGAACAGCCGCATGGTTCTTTGCACCGAGATTGGCCTGGCAGCGCTTGCCATTCGCAGAAGCGCGGCTGTAAATGTACTCTCCCGCCTTGTTGCTGCCAACAAACGAAATGGCCTTGATACGGGGCTCGTCGAGGATAAAGTCGACCGTCTTTGCAGCTCCATGTACGACATTGACCACTCCCGGGGGAAAGCCCGCCTTTTGGCACAGCTCGGCCAGAATCATCATGGCGCCGGGGTCACGCTCGGACGGCTTGACGACGATGGTGTTGCCGGTGACGGTGGCCAGCGGAATGGACCAGAGGGGAATCATGGCGGGGAAGTTGAAGGGACAGATGGCGGCCGTGACGCCCAGCGGCTCCTTGTAGCTGCGCGTCTCCATGTCCTTGCTGACCTCCAACAACTCGCCGGTGAGCTGCGTGGTAATTCCACAGGCCGTCTCTGCAACTTGCAATCCGCGCAGGACGTCGCCCTTTGCGTCTGCAAACGTCTTGCCTTGTTCCTGGGTGATGCTGGCGGCCAGACGGTCCCAATTCTCGCGGATGAGCGCGACGAATTTGAACATGATCTGCTGGCGATGCAGCAGGCTAGTCTTGCGCCATTCGGGAAACGCCTTTTCTGCGCTGTCGACAGCGGCCTTGAGCTCGGCGTCGGTGGATTGAGGTACTCGAGTTACGAGGTTGTTTGTGGCGGGGTCGTAAAGGTCGATCCATTGGGAGGCATTGGAGGGGATGAACTTGTTGTCGACAAAGTTTTGGGTGTCGATGGGTTGGATGCGGTCGTGGGTGGTGGGGAATGAGGTGGCGGTTGAGGCGAGAGCTGGACTCAAGTGGTTTGCCGTGGCGTGGAGGCGGCGGGCGGCTGTCGTCGACATTGTGCGAGTTCGGATTGGAGTCGACAGTGGACGAGCTCGGACGAGTGGAAGGAGTACTCGACGAGCGGCCATGATGGTGGTGATGTTGGGTGAATCGAGGAGTCGGCCGACGATATAAGGACGTGACGTTCGGCTCAAGGCGAGCTCAGCCGTAGCTCCAGTGGGGAAAGCCGAGGCGGGGCAAAAGACCCTGGCGCCCTGGCTTCGCGGACTTGTTGGCTTCACGCCCTCCGACCTCCGTCCGTGACACCTCGCATGCATTGATATGTGGAAATAATTGATACTTGATTGACTAACATCATTCACACACCCTGCTACCGAAACTCCTGTGGCGTGCACGCCATTTTAATGCGC
This sequence comes from Phyllosticta capitalensis, assembly GCF_038381095.1. Classification (NCBI taxonomy): domain Eukaryota; kingdom Fungi; phylum Ascomycota; class Dothideomycetes; order Botryosphaeriales; family Phyllostictaceae; genus Phyllosticta; species Phyllosticta capitalensis. The sequence continues at coordinate 40,490 of NW_027117450.1, read as the reverse complement.
GGCCATTTGAATGCATCATGAAGACGACCTCGTAGCACGCTTGGTGGCCTCTGCCTTGTCGGCGCCAGAAGCAACCGCCTCAGCAGCCTTGTCCTTTGCGTCAACCGCGGCGTCCTTTGCCTTTTCGGCAGTCTTCTTGACTTCCTCCTTCTTGCCGCCACCGAGAGCGACAGACAAGAGACCAACGACGAGGAGAAGAGCGGTGACGGCACCGGCAGCAACCTCGGGGACGAGCTTAACAGCCTGGACAGGGTCCTTCTTGGCAATGGTGATGAAGAGGTCAACCTTCTCCTGAACATATCTGACCGGGTCCTCGGTGAAGACGAGGTCGAGAGGAGACTTCTTCTCGTCCTTGGGCTTGCTGGCCTCCTCCTCGGCCTTTTCAACCTTGGCCTTGACGTCGTACGTCTCCTTTTGAAGAGCAGCGGCATCCTCGACCGAGTGTCCAATGTAAATGTTGTCAAACAGAATGTCCTTTTGCATGGTCCAAATTTCAAAGCCAATCTACATCGTTAGCACACGTCAACACCCTAGATCATCGGCACTTACAGCTCCAATCGGCTCAAAGTTGGCCGGCGTCTTGTCCTCAAAGTAGTCGGGGTTCGCAATCTTGCGGGGAGCCCAAACGCCCTTGTAGGCGGGGTTGTCAATCAAAGGAGCGGACCACTTGCCCTTGTAGGCGGGGTTCTTCTTCATGGGACGCTTCCACTCGCCGCAGCCAGAGACGTCGTCGCACTTGGGGTTGGGGACCATGGGAGGAATAAAGTCACCATCCTCCTCGTCATCCCAGTCTTCAGGCTTCTCGGCTTCGGGGTCGGGGACCATCAAGGGCTCATTCTCGAGCCAATCCTCGGGCTTCTCGGCCTCGGCGTCCTCAATCTCGAAAGGAGCGTCCTCGTCCCAGTCCTCGGGCTTCTTCGCCTCGGGGTCGGGAATCTTGGCCTCGTCAACCCAATCGTCAGGCTTGGTGTCCTTGGGGTCGTCAACCTCCTGGGGAGGGTTGACGGCGGGGGTAAAGTCTTCGAGGAGGGATCCATTCTTGACCGACTCGCCGTTAATCTTGATTTCAAAAGTCTGGTCCGGCCTGACGATGAGGGTGTAGAGGGCGGTAGTCTTGGTGATGCGGGCAGTGGGGGGAGTCTTGAGGTGCTTCTCCTCGTACTCGCCCGTCTTGGGGTTCTTGTGTTTGAAGATGAAGTGGACCTGGATGGTTAACAATTTGAGGATCAAGTCTGATTGGGGGTCTACCTTATTGGTCGCTCCACACTTGTCCGGTCCAAACATGATGACGTACGGCGAGGCGTTGGAGAATTCGTCTTGGTGAAGGGCAGCCTCTTCCTTGAGGAGCTTCAAGTAGGCACCACCACACTCCAACCCATCCTGAAGCTTGACCTCGTACTGCACAACCAGAGTATCATCCTTGTTGTCAATGGGGTCAAACTTGGCCGAAATGGCGTGGTGAGCAGCCTTGTCCTTGATGACGAGACCCTTGTCGCCGTCGATGCCCTTGAGGATGGAGGGTTCCTCGACAGACCAGGTTCCAACGTAGGCCCACTCCTCCTCGGTGTTTTCCTTTTTGGCGTGCGAGACCTTCCAGCGCGACTCCCAATCGTCGGTGAATTGTTCGAGGAAGGGGGCTTTGAGGGCGGCAGGCTGCGGCTGTTAGCGTGGACGGAGGATGTTGGGATAGCTTACGGTAAAGGAAGGCTTGGAGACTGCAGATGAGTCCTCTGCGCGCGCAAAGGCGGCGCTCAAGAGGGCGGTGGTGAAGAGACCAGCGCGCATGATGGCGGAGGAAAGCAAGGGTTGCCAATGGTGTTGGAAAGAGGTGGAGGTGGAGAGCTGATATAGCTAGCTTCGGTAGTGTTGAGACCACGTATATTCAAGCCTCGCCGCCTCGCTCACCGCCCGGCGAATCGTCTAGAACCCGACACCCAGACCACCGGCACATCATCAATGCACAAGTCAAGAGCGTGCCATAACGTTTGACAGGACAATCCTGAATCGAATTGGGTCGACAGTGAAGAGCTGGGAACAATGGCAAAGCGAATTGGAGCGACTCAACACGCCGACGGCCTACCAACAGATATTCAAATTCCACAACAATGATTTCGGCTGAGCATCAAAAGAGACGAGCCGAGCCGGCGTGGTGCTCGCCATGGATTCCGAGCGTCCATCAACATCTCAATGTGTTTCGGACAAGATTTGCAGAGTTTCATAATGTTCTTCTCGGCATCTTCCACGACATCAAGTGGATTCAAAGCGTCTTGCATGTACTCAACCATCCGCTGCACAAGGCGGGAGGTAGTCGGACTCGCAAAGTCTCGTTGATATTCAGTTACTCAGTTCGCCCCTCCACCTCCCTAACCCCAAACTCAAACATGCCATTACTCTCCACCGCCCTCTCATCAACCAGCTTCCTCGCCGTCTCCGTGCCCGCCACGGGCAAGCGGTACTCCCACTTCCCCTCCCTCCCCTCCACCGGATACGGAAAAGGAAGATAGTCCGGAAGCAGGCCCAACTGCCTCAACAAGCTGGCCTGGTCCCAGGCAATGTGCTCATGAAAAAGCCGGTCTCCCCGCACGTTGACGACGCACGTCATCGGGATGGAGAAATGGCGGTAAGTGGGCGGCACGCCAGGGAGCAGCCAGTCAATCACGCGGTCGTGGGTGCCGGAGAAGACGAACTCGTCGATGACGCGGTCGATGCCGGTGGTGCGGCTCACAACCTCCAGCGCCACATCATCCGGATTGACGGTCACGAAGCGCGTCGCGTAGAAATGGGAGAGGGCGGCGTGGCCGATGCCGCCTGTCAGCGTCGGGATGTGGTTGACGTACGGCTGGGCGACCATGGTGGCCATTGTGGCGGGCACGTCGCGCGCGGTGAATTCGTGGTAGGTGTGTTCGTCCCAGATGGCCTCGAGGTCGAAGTAGGGGCCGTGTAGGAGGGGCTTGATGAAGGAGAGGGAGCGCGTGTGCGAGAGGGAGGCTGCTGAGGGGGAGTAGTTAGGGGAAGAGGGGAGGACGAAGTTGGGGCTAGCGGTGGGATAGGCATATGTTTTCGAAGTTGAGTTGGGAGAGGGAGAGGAGGGGGGCGAGCCGGCGCAATGCCACAGCGCGGGCTTGGTGGTTGAAAGGGGTTCAGCGTAACTGACGACGGCAAGGACGTCGGGAGAGTCGTTGATATACTTCGTCGTCGAGTCCGGGAGCGGCGTATAGACTACCCATCATCAGCCATCCATATCCTCAAACCCACACACAACTTACCAACAAGCCCCATCCCCCACCCGTACACTCCCCCTTCCCGCCCAAAAACCGCACAACCTCATCCAACCGCCCATTCAGCCCCTCATCTTCGGCGCCCGCCACCACCACCTGCGCGACGCAGAAGCCCTCCTCGGCCCACTTGGCGAGCGGCGGCGGGTCGAGGGTTTTGTCGCTGGGTGCCAGGGGGAGCGAGGAGGAGACGAGGAGGATGAGGCCGGGCCCGGTGCCGCGGCGCGTGAGGGGGGTTTGCGTTGTTATTGCCATTGGTTTTTTGGTGGAGGGAGACGACTGTGTTTTCGCGTCCCGATTCGACCCTCTCGCTACTTGCTCCTGATGCTCTTTCTCCTGTGGGACGTTGCTCTCTGAATCTGCCGGCGTAAGTGATAATGCCCCCAGTTGCCGCAAGATGTTGTGGTGATGTCGTTCATTTTATCTTCATGGACGGTCCCGTCTTATCGTCATCCGCCTGCATTCCGCGCCGCTCGGGTGCCGTCATCCGACGTCTTCCCCACTCCCGCTGCTCTAGTCAGCCACTCGTTCAGAGAACAACAAGACGATTTTTAAAAGTTTTGATGTCTGAGGTACGTCTCTGTCGACGTCTTTCTACATGTATGTAATCCGCACCAGTGCTCCGTTCAATCAATCCGCGCCGCGCTTCCCATGCCGCATATGCTTCCGGGTACGTGAGAAAAAACCGTACGCCATGCCTTGCCTTGTCTTCCCTTTCTTCCTGTTTTCCTTTTCCAGACCCATGCCAACGCCGCGCCATGCCATGCCATGCCATCAAAGACTCCATCAATCCCATCTCATCCCTCAAAAAAACAAAAACGCCGCGCACCCAAAACCACCACGCCGCCTGGCAACCGACGCGGGCCGCTGCCGACACCAACTGCATCTCCTAGCGCCCATCGCGCTGCTGCCACAAAGGCTGCAGTGACCGGGCGCTCGGGAAATACGGTGGTGCTAGAAACGACCGCACGTGGTGGATGATGTGTGGATGAAAGGAGGAAAGGAGGAAAGGGTAGGGGAATTTTTTGTGCCGCCATAACGAAAAACGCCGAAAAGGGAAGAGGAAAAAGGAAGCGAGAAAGGAAAGGAGAAGCGGGTTGAATGCCGCAAGTCCAATCCAACCAGCCGTACATCGGCCGCCCAAGCCAATATTGACTGGTGAATCGGTGCGCCAACAGAGCCATCATAACGCAAGATTAAGCAGCGAGAAGGAGCCCAATCCTTCCGACAACCAAATATAAAGCGCTGATGATTCGAAATGTGTTCCCGAACTCCGGAAAAGGTGCATGGTTTGTGAAGAAACGACAAAAGCCTCAAGACGCAAAATGGAGCAGCAACAAGGGGCCCAATCCTTTCGCCGGCCAAAACGCGAAGAAGCATTGGTATTGCGCAAACGCCGTCGATTGTTGGAAACCGGGATAATGAGAAACGACGCTGTAGTCGATGAATTGTGAGTCCGGAAAACAGGGGACTCCGTAAAGCGCCGGTCTGGAGAAAAGTGTCGACGTCTGCCGTCGCTGATGCAGGTACTGTACAAAAGCCGTCGAGTGTTGGAAAAGAAACGTGAACAGCATCCACTGTCCGTCTGAAAAGTCGTACTGTACAGTCGTGCGTCGTAGGAGTACAGTGTCGTATGTCGGCTACTGCGACTCGACGGCAAGGCCGGCGTTCCTAAGGCCGTCCTTAAAGTCAGCCTTGAGGCTGTCTTGCTGCTCTTCGGTCGTGCTGGGAGGGCTTTCTAGGGCGCCCTCATTGCCCTCGTCGATCGGCGCGTCGTCCATCTGCGCGTCGCCGTCGTCCACCTGCATCATCTCCTCTACCATCGCCAGGCCGCGGCGATCGGTACCGAGGAACGTCTTGCCGGTGCGGTCAATCGTGGCGTCTTCATCGCCATTTGCCGCCATCTCTCCAGCGACGCGCGCATCCAGAGCAAGCTTGGTCTCGCCGAGGGCATGAATCTGCTCCTCGATCGTGCCTTCGGTGACAAGTCGAAAGACTTCAACCTCGCGGGTCTGGCCGACACGGTGGGCGCGGTTTTCGGCCTGAATGTCGTCCTGCGGGTTGAATGACGAGTCAAAAATGATGACCTTGTTTGCCGAAGCCAAGTTGATGCCGGTGCCGCCGGAGCGGGTGGAGAGCAGGAAAACTGGGTAGGTCTCGTCCTGGTTGAACTTGTTGATCAGAGGCTGGCGCTCGGGAATGGGCGTCGATCCGTCGAGACGAAGAGCCTTGATGTCGAGAGTAGTGAGGACGTGCTCCAAAATGTCCAAAACACGGGTGAATTGCGAGAAAATGAGAGCGCGGTCGCCATTCTCTTGAAAGCGGAGGAGCAACTCTTTGAGTTTCTCAACCTTGCCGCTGTCCATCCACTCGTCATTCTTCAGGCGGTGCTTGTACAGGCCCTTCTCCATCAAGCAAGCCTCGTGAACTCCAAGGTCGTCGCGGAGAGACAAGTCTTCCAAGACCTGCTCGTAGGTGCTTTGATGCTCATGCTCGCGCGTGCGCATGTACAGCTTGGCCAGCTTCTCAATCTGCTTGTCGTCGTAAATGCGACGGTGCAAAAGCGGGTGAATGGCTGCCTGGCGCAGCTTCATCATGACGTTGGCGTTGTCGGTGGTGCGCTTGCCCGCGGCCCTGGCTGCAAAGACTGCCTTTTGCTGCTCGAGGTAGTCGACGTAGATCTTCCTCTGCTTGGGACGAAGTTTGCAGCGTTCAACCCGGCAGACCTTTGGCGGCATGGACTTGAGGACTTGGTGCTTCTTTCTGCGGAGCACGAACGGCGTCATCATGGAACGAGCCTTTTCAATGCGACGTGCAGACAACAAAGCCGCGTGGTCGTCGTCATAAGTCTTGGCTTTGTTTTTGAAAATGTACTGCAATTGATGCTGGTGCTCTTCAAACAGCTCGGGCATCAGGAACGTCAACAGCGAGACCAGCTCTTTGAGGTTATTTTGCAGCGGCGTTCCAGTCAACAAGAGACGCATCTCAGCAGGAATACCGATCAACGCCTTGTATCGCTTGGAGTGAGGGTTGCGTAGGTAGTGCGCTTCGTCAATGACGCAGACTCCAGCGTTCAATTTGCAAAGAAAGGAAATGTCGTCAGCCTTGGACACGGCAGTGGTGTAAGTCGTGACGATGATGGAAACCTGGTCTGGATTCGCATGGTACTTTTTCCTGATTTCGGCGCGTTCCGCCATCGTGCCGTAGTACGGTTGCGTGCGGGTGCTCAAGACTGGCGAAAACTTTTTGATTTCCTGCAGCCAATTCTCGAGCGTGGAGCCAGGAACAATGATGAGGTGGGGTCCTGTATTTCCCGACTCGTAGAGGTGAGTTAAGAAAGCAATGACCTGACAAGTCTTACCCAGGCCCATGTCGTCAGCGAGGATGCCAGACATGCGTTGCGACCAGATGAGATTGAGCCAATTCAGACCAACAATCTGGTAATCCTTCATGTCAAGAGACTTGCACATGCCGGCGGGCTGTTTGAGAAACTCGTCGTATGAGGAGTCTGGGGTGCCAATGCCAGAGTCGTGCTTGAGGTCGGTAATTTCAACCTCTTTCGACGCTCCAAAGACGTCAAAACCCCACTTCTTCATCTCGTCTGCCACTGAAGCGCCCTTGGCGGTACATTCAAAGACGAGGTCATCAATGGCTTCGTAGCCGGTCCACATTTCCTGAACAACCTTCATCATTTTCTCGCCGTCTGGCTTGCGGGTGCCACGCTTTTTGGTGGGCGGGTGGAGATCGACCGCGCGAAAGGCGTCGAGTGAGGCGAATGGGCGAAAGGCGAGCACTCCTTCAGCGACTTCGAGAGTCTGGTTAGACGTGTCGGCAAGGTCGCGGGCCTCGCAAGTGTTGATCCATTCGAGGATTGCCGCATCCGTTTCCGAGGTATCCTCCTCTTCCTCTTGTTCCGACTCCTCCGAGTCCGCATCCTCCGCCTCAGCCTCCTCGTCTGACTCGTCGACGACCACCTTCCTACGCTTCTGTGGGTTCGGCTTGGGCACCTCAACGGCTTCAACGGGGCTGGGGCTGCGAGGGGCAAGACGTTTTCCCTGGACAAGACGTCGGCGGGGCTTGACGGGTGACGCATCTTCTTCCTCGGGAGCGGAACGCTTCGCAGGGATTGCGCTTGGTGCTGTAGGCGTAGGAGCTTGAACACCCCATCTGTCGTTGAGAGACTTGGAGGCCTTGGTATCCTTCACAATTGTAGACGCCTTGGGTGCCATCTCCTCACTGTCGGACGACGTCAAGTCGATAGTCTCACGCTGGAGTGGTCTGTTCCGGGACGGAGGCCTGGGCAGTCCTTCATCCTGCAAATCCACGGCGTAGTTGACAGCATCGTTGTAAACACCGCGGTGGTCCATCAAGATGTTCAGGCAAATGTGAACGCTCAAGTTGGGCGTGACTGTGCGCATTCTCCTAACCTTGTTTTGAACCACGACATCCTTAATGTCGGTGAGGACCATGCCGGACTTGCCATAGTTGGTGGACGGGCGCTTGGGCGGCGCGCTCTTGGTGGGAGAATTGGACAACGGCTTGCCGTCATTGTACTGGTATTGGTTCATAATCGCTTGAAAGCTGGACAGGCCGGCGGGCTTGGGCTGGGCGAGAGACGGCTTGTTCTGAACCTTCGTGACTGGACGCTCGTCTTCGGACGAGTCTTGGACGGGGGAATCGTAGTCCGGCTGCTTGGAGGCGCTGACGCGGGGCGGTGGGCGAAAAGAGGTTCCCGGAGGGGCGACGGGAATGGCAGGCGAGGTAAAGGGCGAAGGGTTTGCAATAGGCGAGGATGCAGGGACCTGGACGACCGAATGAGGATCGGTACGGCGCGCAATGGGCGTGTCGAGGATTTGGGTGGGTTGAGTCGTGAGAGGAACGGTTGCGACCGTATCTTCGGTGAGGTCAATCGTCTGGGAGGTCTTGGAGCGCTTGCAATCAGCGTCCGAAGGTCCTTCAACAGGCGAGAGCTTTCGCTTGGGCGGCGAATCGCCGCGGTTGCGCTCCATGGTGGGCGAGTGTAGAGGAACGGTGGGTGGAAAGGTAAACGGCGGAGGTCAGAAGTTTGTTGACGAGACAAACGCTGAGGAGAATGAAAGACGAAGATCCACGGACGTCTAGAAGGTCGAAGAACTCAAGGTCGATCGACTGCAGACGAGGTGGAAAGGTGGTGGAGAGAAAGGAAAGGTTGGAGGCAGAAAGACGCGAAGAGGCGCGCCGTGTGGTCGAGTCCGGATAATCCCTGTCACCGCCTTCGGCCCTACCCCGATCTCCTCCACAATCTTGACGTGCAAACACCGCAACATCAAATCAACACCATGACTTCACGTCGCGCCAGCGAAAAGACGCCGCTCCAGGATGCACTCCAAGACGATGCCACCTCCAGCATCGCTCCGGCCGTTCCCGCGTATGTCCCGCCCGCACGTCCGCCACGTCACTGACTGTTTCAGATCCGTCATCATGAAGCTTTTGGGCTTTACTCTGGCAATGATTGTGCTACCAATTGGCTCGTACTTTTTGACAGTCAACACCATTTTCCGAGGTAGGCCACGCTCTCCGCACACATCACTCTCAATTCACACGCATAGGCAACTCCACTCTCGCCGGAGGACTCGCCGCCGTCATGGCAAACGTGGTCCTCATCGGCTACGTCATTGTCGCATTCAAGGAGGATCAATCGGAGCGGTTGGAGGCAGAGAAGAAATCAAAATAAATCATTATATATCAAAATCAATCTTTGCTGAATCGACGTTTGAACCAAGACTTGCGCTTTTCCGGCTCCACCGGCCGACGCGTGACGGGCCCATTGGTGTTGACGTGAGCGGGTGGCCCAGTGTTGACGGCAATGGGCTCAGGCGGACCGTCTCCCATGCGCATGGGATAGTTTGGAGGATAATAAACGCCATTCCCGCCAACCGGCGGCGCATACCCAGCTTGATTGCCGTAGTCGTACTCGTCCATGGCGGGGGCTCCTCCAAACCCATTAAACCCATACTCTTGTCCCAAATCCTTCATCGGCGGCATCGGCCTCTCGATGGAGCTGTTTTCGCTGCTGGGGTCGGTTGGCCAATGCTCGCCGCTGCTGTTGGACAGGCCCGTGTTGACCGTGTCGCGCGAGTGCTGGTAGGCATGGCCTGGGTAGAGCTGGGGCTGTGGCGCTACCATGCGCTGGCCGTAGCGGTTTCGAGATGGACCTTGGATGGGAGCTGGCGACCACGGGTCGTTGTTGCGAGCGGCGGGAGCGCTTCCGTAAAAGCCAGCGCGAGAGCCATTGTTGTGGCGGTGCGGATCGTAGCCTACAACTAATTAAATGGGGCCTGATGCCAAGACGGGAAACGCACCTCCACCGTGATAGCTACTCCTCCGGCTTGTGTAGCCACTGAATTCGGGGCCGGAATCTGGACGTGTTAGTCGAGAACAATATGACGACGGGCGACCCACGTTTGTATTCTCCGTCAATCTGCTGCTCAAATTTGCGAATTGTGTCGAGCGGGCGTTCCCAGCGAGATCGTGTAGGATTGGAGAGGTCGGGGTCGGCTGGGATTGTCAGCGGTGTCCTCGGTCGCAAACGACAACCTACAAATCGGATTTCCATGCTCGTCCTTGTGTTGGATTGCGCGGAGCGAGCCCAAAGTGGCGGCCTCGAGCTGTTGAGCGACTTGGACTGTCAGCTGGGTCGTGCGGAAAATCTGGGGAACTCACCAGGTTGGGCCTCCTCCATGGCGGCGTTTGGGTTGGCCTTTGTGTTGCCGCTCAAATGACGTTTGTGTTTTTCGGCGGGCGTCTCGCGAAGGTCCTTGATCTTGGGGCGCTTTCCGGGCTCAGAATCATGGCTCTTATCACTCTTTTCGCTCTTGAAGGAAAAGCCGCTCTTGGACCGCGGGCGCTGGTGTTGGTGGCGGGCATCCATTGTGGAGAAAGTGGGTCGCGGCGACGGAGATGGTAACTGGGGCGGTTATCATGCAGGTGGTGCAGCTGGAGTGTGCACAGGAGGTGTTGATAAAAGTGATGGAGGATAAATGGAACGATGGAGCGAAAAGAACAACTGACACGGCCGAGAGCTAGTGGTTAATGACGGCCGAGGGCATCGAAAAGCTTCAGGCTGGCTGGGGACAGCACAGCACAGCCTCCACAGCACCACCACCACTCACGATACACTGCTACCCAAATTCCTCCAGCCCCTACCATTACGTCGACACATTTTTGCCCCTTCTGCAAGCGTCTGCGTGCCACACGACTCGTACTCATCCTCGTTGTCATCCGCCAGCTCCCGTACGATGCTGGCCATGTCTTTTCTACCCGAGACTGCAAGGGTGTCAGACGATGGATTTATCGGGGTCTTCCTCGACCAATTCTCCTGAAATTTGTTGCGTTCTCTCTGTTGTTCTTCGACCCGATCCGCAATGCTTCGACAACGGCGGCACATTCGAGAAGTCTCTGCCGCAAAAGGTTTCCATCGCCAGCTCTCCCAGGATCCGTCCTCCGTATCCATGACACGCGGCTAGCTCGACCAGGCACAGCTCGGCGCCGCGCTGCTTGGCCATCAGCTCTGTTGGTTTTGTCGCTGATGTGTCGCTGGATTTGGAAGCGCATGATTTTCGATCAAGTTTTGTTTTTCCTCCTTTTTCATGGCAGTTCGAATCCTAGCGCGATGCGATGCGCTGCCTGCTGCGCTTCCCGCGGCGGGCCCTGCCGTACTTCGTCTCGCTCGTCTCGCCTCGTAGCCTCGCGCTACCGCTAGGTACTCCGTCCAGGCTTTGTTCGCTGTCGAGTGTCGACAAGCCCCTGGCAACCATCAACTCGTCCAAGGCAAGCTTGACGCGAAAAGCAGTGGCAAAACGCACACAAGCTCTCTTGCGACGCTTGTCGGCAGTTGCACGCCAACTCTAACTCTGTCGGCGAGGCGTCGGCATCGCGGCGCGCTCCGCAAATCAACGAAAGAGGACGCTGCTGGTGTTTTCCTAGCGAGGACCCCTGTCAGTCGGCCGCGCAACTGTGCGTGCGCCACCTCTCCCCACCACCACTACCACCACGAAGTGCTGCTGCAGTCATCACCAGTCGACAGCCGACAGTCGACGGACAGACAGACGGCGGGCGCCGCAGGATCCAAGCGAAGGACGCGTCGTCATCACCTTGTTCGCGCTGGCAGGTCTGATCTGAGTGCCCGTGGCGATGGTCTGAGCGGGTCTAGCCAGCCTGCTGCCGGCGCACCGAAGATGGGTGGATGCTCGCTCGCGCTCCGTTCCGGTGCCGTGGTACCGTCCATGGTGGTGTGGCTTCCATGCGGCTTCGGGAGTCGGATGCGCGTTGTGAGTCGACTTTTTTCGTCTCTTTTCTTCGAGTCCAGTCTCTTCTTTTTAAACCGGTGAATGTGCTTCGCAGCCGGTCTTGGGCACACATTGAAATGTCCTGGACGAACTTGGAGCGGCAGACTCCAAGCCCCTACCTACCGACGTTTGCTCGTCTCATTGATGCAACGCGTCAACTGCGCCCGCGCTGCGCCAGTTTTCCTTTCCCTTTCCCTGGATCGACGCGGACGTGCGCGCGTATGTCGGCACGGACGATCGAGAAAAGCAATGTGGAGCAGGCGTTCGTGGACTGTGGAGATGCCCACTGATGATCGGCAACAGGATGCGCAGTGGCTGAGGTGTTTGCGTAGGTGTGTTGTATCCGCTCGTCGACACGCTCGACGTTCTGGAGTTTCCAAAATCAGCAAGCACAATGGTCTCTTGCTCGCGGTGCTCTCTGCGCCGTCCTCTCTTTGTGTCTTTGAATCAAACGCGAAGAAGCATTTCTTCCTGCCGCACATCGGCGGGCTGCACCGCGAAGGCAAGCCCTCCAAGATGCTCTCTCTGCACACATGCACGCCATGCCATGCCAGCTGCGGGCGACAGTCACAGTCCCTGACTACCGCACGTAAAGCCGCAAGTCGCTCGCGCGGCAAGTCAATCAGCACCTTGACTGGCCTGCCAAATGCCGTCAGTAGTAGTCTCTCGATCCATCGCTTGCATCCTCTCGGGCACTTCCTCAGGGTCCATCTAACTCCAACTCCATCACGGCATCCTTCAATTCTTTGGCTGCCCTGCTCTGCCCTGCCCTATCCCTATGAAAAAATGTGCTGCTTGCGTCATTTCTTCGTTGGGACAAGAGAGATGGACACCTGATCGCGTGACGTCTTGCGTGAGTCCTACTCCCCGCATTCCACGGATGGCGACGTTGGCACGGCAACATGGCGCGTAGGCGTTGGTTCCGGGGACAAGACGGCGTGGTTCGACGTCAGCGTGACGATTGAGTGACGATATCTTCATCAAGATTGTTGGTTGAGTCGAGCTGCTTCAAGCGCCTCACCATCATTCAACCCGACGAGAATGTGTCATGAAATCGCAATGATTAGTCGTCGCCAACTGCCAAAGTCAACACGCACTGTACAGTCAAATCAAGTCCACTAAGATGCATAGTTGAAGGGGTATCATTTGCACTTCCATTTGCTTTCCATCATCCACTCACTCCTTCACTCGCCTCCACTGAATCAATCGAATCAGTTCTCGCATCGCATTGCAGCCAGCCAACGCCGTCATGATGCTGCCCATCAAATGATCAATTACCATACGCCGTGTCCATGCAAAAAGGAAAAAAAGCCGCCGTTTGTATGTCGGCAACGCGTTGTGAAAAACACCGTGTCTGTACTTGAAGAAAGGCGAACGCAGGGTATTCTCAAAGGTTTTGATTCTTATCGACAACTTGAAAGGGTGCTGAAGCAGGCCGACCGGTCGTGGACGAGGCCGTCCGGGTATGAGTCGAGGTCGGCCGAAGTGAAGTGTACGCCCCTGCAAGCAGGCGCGGAGCTACGTCTATTTCTTTTTGGACGACTGTTTTCCTATCCAACAACAAAGGCCTCCGGAGGCAGCGTCGCCCTAGCCTGCTCAAACTTGGCCATGGCGGTCGGCGGGTCCCAGTTGCTCTCGGCCAGACACAGCTCTGAGTATGCTGGCGTCATGCCCGTGGCCTGGCAGAGTTGGTTGACGAGGTCCTGGGGGTTGATTTCCGGTGTAAAGGCAGCAAAACCGCCGTATGCGCGAATGGTCAGCATGTCGTTGATGACGCGGACGCCCGTTTGACCGCCAGGACCCAGAGTAAAGGTGCGGTCGAAGCTGCGCTTCTTGACGGCCTGGCCGGTGGCGACGTTCATCTCTTCGTACTCGCCGTGGATGATGATTTGGAGTCCGCCGACTCCTTGAGGGTATTGGCCGCTGGGGTCCGGGACACAGGGCACCGGCAAGACCTCGACAAGCCAGCGTGCCGGATCGGAGGCGTGCTTGGTCGGTGGGATGGTGGAAAAGGCCTCGCGGACGGCGTCAGGACCGCGGTAGAGGCGGGCGGTGCGGGCGTGCCGGTGGGTAATGGCCTTGAGGTTGCGGGAGCGTTTAATGTACGCGTCCCATTCGTTCTTGGTGGGCATTTCCGAGTTGGGCTCGCGGAGCGCGTGGGTGTTGACCTGGAGGGAAAACTGCGACGTGTTGTCGTAGTACATGTTGACCAAATTTGCGCGGTCGCCGTCAAAGCCCGCGAAAAAGTTGGCGATAAAGGGCGCGGCGACGTTGCTGTCGTCGGCAAAGACGGGTGGGCGGACGGGAATGCCGTCTCGGCCTGCTTTGGGGGCCTCTCGAACCTGGACGCCGTTGAGGAAGCGCATGGTAGGAAACCACTTGGTGACCTCTTCGTGCCAGTTGGCGGTTTGCTCGACGGGGTTGCTCGACAGGATGAGGTGGTCAATCTTGCGGAGCTTGCGCTTGAGGGGTTCGAGGTCTGCCAGAGTGGAAATGTTGTTGGTGGAAAGGTCGAGGTTTTTGAGGTCCGGAAGGGTGACGGCCAGCGAGCTAATGGTCTTGAGGTCGGAGAGTTGGTTGCTCTGGAGGAGGACGCTTTCGATTGCATTCTTCTTTTCCGTGGCCGTCTTGAATTGGTTGTCGAGCGTCTTCATCAGGGCCGGAAAGAACTTGCTCGTGGTGGATGCCATGTTGAATATACCCAGCTTGACGAGGTCGGGGTCGGAGCCAATGTTGCTGAGGTCCAGGAGCTTTTGTTCGGCAGAGTAGCGGCGCTCCAGCACCCGGACAAAGACGTCGGTGAGCTCGTTGGATGTCGTCTCTTTGGCGGGCTGCTCGCGCTCTTTTTCCTCCTCAATCTTCAAGGGCTTCCCCGCAAATACCCAGTTGTCCAGACGCTTCAGGTACGGCGCCTCTGTGCTTGTGACGGTGACGAGGATCGAGTCTGGGTTCTCGGTGGTATATCTCTTAATCTTGACCGGGGGCTGCGTCGCGCCTCTGCTCTTGGCACTCTTTTGCATGTTGAAGGTCAACTTTTTCTCGAGAAAGGCGACGAGCGAGCCGACTCCGCCATCTTCATTGACCGACGCCTTGCTTCCCTTGAAGCCGGTTATGCGGAATTGGGCCTTTGTAACGGGTGCGGGTTGCGATTTGGGGGCGTCGGACTTGAGTAGCTCGCGCTGGAGGGCGTTGGTGTTGACGGTGGGTCGGGTTCTTGAGGGACCGCCTCGTGAGCTTGCTTTGCCGATTCTGTTGGTGTTTTGCGGGCGGTCCATGGAGACGTCGCCGTCGCGGTCGGTACGGCCAGGGCGACGCTTGCCGCGGGTGGAGGGTTGGTTGCGCTTCATGGTGGGTGTGTCGACGGTGGTGAGTGTCGAGCTGTGGGAGGTGGAGTGGTGAAGAGTGAGGAAGAAAGAAAGTCGAGACGGCGGCCGTTAAGATGTGGAGGGCGGGCCAAACTGCGGTACGGCCTGACTCAGCAACCCACTTGATGATCCGCGTCGCTACCGAGTGAAGTGAAGAGTCAAAGAATCTTTGTTGAAGCGCAAAGGCAGACGCCGCAGGCATCAATGAGGCTACAACAAGGCGTCAGGCACAAAGGTTGTGGCGGTGGTGGCGCATGTGGCTTGCCTGCAACACCATCTCGATTACCGCATCCGTCTGTCATCAACTTCACGACAAAAGAAATTCCCAAGGCGTCGCCCATCGACGAAAGAAATTCAACGCAAGCATTATCCCAAGTCACACTCTCAGACGCAAACGCTGTCCCATCCATTGTGAGAGAATGCTCTCTACCTCCAAGCACCCGTCTCCAGGATGCAAACCCATCGATTACCAGAATTACGACTCCATTCCGCCACGCCTACGCACTCTCCGTCTTCTCCGCTGTCTGAACAACCTGCACCGTCTTGCTGTCCTTTCTCCCCTCGACCTCGTCGACAAACCTCGTCTCCGGAACAAAGCCAGGACTCTTCCAAGCCCGGTCAATCTTTTCGTACAACTCGTCGACCTGCTCCAGACTCAATCCTTTGGTCTCGTAGATAAAGGCCCAAACAAAGATGATGCAGATGAAGCAACAGGTCCTATGGATGTCAGCGAGGCTCGGTTCTGGTGGCGTCTACTCACCCCCACACGAAAAAGACCTTGGCGCCCATGTTGGCGTTTCCTGGCCCGTCGTCGACCATGTAAGGTGTGGAATACGCAATCGCCCAGTTGAGGAGCCAGTTGGATGCCGTCGTCATACTCAGCGACTTTGCGCGCACCTTGAGGGGAAAGATTTCGCCCGTCACTACCCAGGCCGCCGGTCCCCAACTGCAGGCAAAGAAGAAAATGTAAAAGCAGACAAACGAAATCATCGCCCTCTGCGCAGGCCTGTCCGTTGTGTGCGCCACGGTTCCTGTAATGGCTACGACAAACTGGCAGAAAGCCATGCCGATGGCGCCCATGAGGAGCAGAGGGCGGCGGCCCCACGATTCAATCATCCAGAGACCGGGCAGTGTTGTCACGACATTGATACAGGACGTAATCATTGTTATCGTGAAGGGGTTGTCAAACCTGGAAATGTCAGCAAATTATCCACCCTTTTGATGATTACTGACCCGGCGTTCTTGAAAAAGCTCGTTCCATAGTAAAAGATGAAGTTGACGCCTGTAAGTTGCTGGAGAGCCTGCAGCGCACACCCAGTCGCCAGACGAACACCCAGATTGCCCTTGCAGCAGTCAATGTACGTGGCCCGGCCGAGCGACATTTCGTACATGTGGTTGGCATGAATCTCGGCAAGTTCGTCGTTGATGACAGGATGAGACGGCGGAAGTCGACGTAAACGGGCCAACGACCGCGATGCCGCCGCATAGTCGTCCCTTTTGATCAAATATCGTGGAGTTTCGGGGAGGAAAATCAACCCCCCAACCAAGATGATGGCCCACGCAAATCTGTCCGTCAGTTTGGACTTTCAGAAAAGGAATAACGTACTGTACGGCTATGGGAATTCGGTAGCTCCCTGAGTCGTTCCGGTTTTTGGTCGCATTGTCGACAATCGCGGCGAGAAGAAGACCAATTGTGATGGCGAGTTGGTAGCAGCCGACAATGGCTCCACGGATCCACCTGGGCGAGGTTTCGGATTGGTACAGCGGGACTGCAGGTCAGCTACGTCTTTATCGAGTTGATGACTTACTCAATGCGCTGATTAAACCGACACCGTATCCAGCAAAGAATCGTCCAGCAACGAAAAGAGGAATCGCCGTCGCAGCAGTCTATCAATCAGCATCATCCAACACATGCGGCAATACTCACCTGGAAGGCTACTCCCAAACAAAAGATTCCACAAGACAAGATCAAGCCCATCCTCCTACCAAAATAATCACCCATTGGAGCCGCCGTCAGAGCGCCAAAAAAGGTTCCTGCCGACAGGATCGAGACGATTTCCGAATGCTGGCTCGAAGTGACGTCTGGCTCTCCTTTTTCGTTTCTATGACCGGTCGAGAATTCGTTTTTCCAGTAATCCATGGCCAGGATGCCTCCAATGGTGCCGGTATCGTAGCCAAAGAGGATACCGCCAAAGGCGACGAATGTGCCAATGACAATGGCCGGCATGGCCGAGCCCTCGTCCGCGGGCCTGTTGAAGAGAGGCATGTTTTCCAACGTTACTCTGTCAGTTCCCAAATTTCGAAGAAGTGAGATCCGCAACGCAACAGTGGCAGCAGGCAGAAGGCTTATTATAGCGCCAGCAGTGGCTGCTCGTGATTGGATGCATTATTCAAACTTCAATCCATTAAAACGGGCAAGTCTGGCCTGCATGCGGGGAAGAGCACGCAAACTTTGTGGATTCTGGGGTTTGAGGCTCTCAAGAAACCATTCGCGGCCGGCCAGAACACGCCACTGGAAGAATTGGGGAGGTTCAAGATTTTACGTTTGCGGGGATGCGTATGTGGAAGGTTTGGAGCGTTGCTGTTTAAGGTGGTATTTGTCGCATCGACGCCGAGGCTGAACAAGAGTTGTTGAGCGTCAAGGACGTGCATCCAACAGGGTCGACTTGCGAATCTGTTGGATGCACGCACGGCAAAAGCTCGACCGAACCGAACATGGATGATCCTTTGACGAGGAGAACAGCATGAGTGGAGGACTTCTTATGTCGACCACGAGACAAACAAGCCAACTCCAAGACGGGATGCTCTGGTTGATCATACTACTTTCTTACTCCTCCATCGCCTGGATGAATTGACCGACTCTCAAACAAGCTTCCAGAACGAATCCAGGACCAGGTCCGCGGCTCTCTCCAGGACCACGGCCAGCTGCCACGGAGTATTCCTCCTGATGTCACCGCTCGTCAAGATCGACTCTCATCCAATCTTCATCGTCGGACGCGCTTCCCAGGATACGACGCAGATCCACCATGCGACCAACCCCGCGGGGCCCCGCCGAAAGCAAACTATCCGAGCGATGTGCGCAAGGATCTGTTCACGACCCGTCCCATCATCCAACACCACACTCAACGATGACTATACAGCCTCGCCCCTGCCGTCCGCGTGCTGATCACTGCGTTTTCGGCGTTGCGCGAATTGGGAGCCAACCGGGCGACATGTTGCCAAAGTTTGTGGTCGACTGCTTTAGCCATACTTTGGCTGGCCGATTTCGGCGCGGAGGGTCGAGGCGCGGAGAATTTTCCGTGAAGCATGGAAACGGGGAGTCTTCAGTGTCTGATGCTTTGGGATGAGCACTCACTAGACCCATGCTTGTTTTCAAGAGCGCAGTATGTCACAATTCTTTCGCGTCACTTTCAGATTTGGAAGGTTCAACTCGTGGATTTATTTCTGCATGACTTACCGTTGGTGCCAGCACCTTACCTATCCAGAGCAAAGTACTCAAACACTTCTGCCCTGACAAGGACCATCTCACCGTCACGATTCCGCGCAAATGGCCTGCCGCGACCCTCGTACCAGCGATGGGCTTCTTCGTCGCCAAACTCCTCTGCAATGAATAGGAGATGCTCTGGTCGCAGCGGCTGCTCAACGGCTGGCATCTCGACGGGGCGTTCAACTGTCTCCAACTCAACTGGTCGTTCAACAGCTTCCAACTCTGCGGGCTGGACGCCAGTGATACCCAGACCAAAGGCAGCAACTTCCAGTCCCGGCTGCTCAACAACCTCAAGCTGCGCTGGCGAGACGACACGCCTGCCAGGAATCGGGCTACCGTCATTCGACACGTCAGCATCATAATCTTCACTCTGCCCCTGACCCACCTGCTGCAGCTCTGGCGTCGGCTCCGCACTGCTATTTCCATTGCTCGACACGTCGGCGTCGTACTGCTCGTCCTGCTCCCGGTGGACGGGGAGTTGCGCGGCGAGCTCGTCGGCCGCGGCGCCCGTCACGCGGCGGAGATGGTCGAAGATGGCGCTGCGGACGTTGACCATGGCGCCGGACGTGTCGCGGGCGAACATGTGGCCCCGTCCAATCTCCCACAACATCGACTCGCGGTCGCCGAACCGCTCGCGGATGGCAATGGTTTCGATGGTGGAGTTGGACTTCATGGTGGATGTGTGATGATGGATTTTTGGTGAGTTTCTGCCGATTTGGAGGTGATTTTGGGCTGGTTTTATGTCGCTGTGCAGGCTTTGTTCGCTGTATTCGACTTTGAACAATGAACAATGCAGCAAGCACATGGGCATTGTTTGGACGCCGTCAATCGAGGCTTGGTTTGAGTCGAGATCCAGGAGACTCGAGCACTTCCTAGCGTTGGTCTTTGCTGACAGTTCTCTTCTCTCATTACTTGCGTGGCTTACAGTTACAGACTCATCATCTATAACGTCTCCTCCCAGCCACAATAGTCTCGGTACCGTCCCCTTGACACCAACACACCTTCCTACACTTGTATGTGATCCCCTGAATCACAGCACAATCTTGATTCCAGCTGCGCGGCCAAAACATGAAATTCGGGGGTCCCCAGGGAGGCCGATTCACCAGCTCCCTCTCTGGCAACTCATTGCGCCAGACCCAATGACCTGTGTAGTGTGACAACCGGTACCGCCGCCACCTTTGCGCGTCGATGTATACATGCACTGCTAGGTCCACACGGCGAGAGCGCATCCAATCGTCGGCGACGCGGACTGTGTAGTGGAGTCTACGATCTTGGCTTTTATGGGGCAGGTCCCTGCGAGTGGGTGAGCCAGTCTTTCTGGAATCTGTCTGGCGGCTTCTCACGTCAATATTACTCTGGGAAAACGGTGCAAGTTGTGTTGACTGTTGAATACCCAGACGATGAAGTTCAAATGCGCCACTCGCTCCTCAGTATTGGGTTGATCCACGGATATCTGTACGTCGTCGATGAGGTCGAATGTACTGATTGGCATGATGGCGATTTTACAGGGTCAACTTCTTGCAGCTCAGTCTCTTCCAATGCTTTAATGCTGTCGATCTGTTGATTTCTGCTGGACAACCATTCCTCTCGTCCTTCTTAAGTAACAATGAATTGTGCTCGCGTCTGTTGACAATGGGACTTGTCTGCAAGACACAAAAAAACAGATATCAGTGCTTGACTGAGCGAGAGTGGTGTTTTGCATCGAGACAAGACACGAAGTTCTCTGGAGTCTGATGCATGCGATACGCGCTCAAATTTGATAGAGCCGCTGCAAATTCAAAAATCGTCAATCTGGTTTCTCGAGATCAGCAAAACAAAATGCCCTGAGACCACAACAATGCCATTATCCACCCACTGCCTTCAAAAATAGCTGCACCAACAAAGCCGTCCCCTGTCTCAAAGACAACAAAGCCTCCAATCTGCATCTCCCTTGCCACTCCGAAAACCGCATTGCAAATACATCTCCCCCCACCCCCATCCACATCTCCTTCTCACATCCATTCACCCAAACAAGAAAATTCCACCCAACATGCCTCCCCGCAAAGCCAAACCCTTCGAAGCAGCTCGCGCCGCCCTAGCACGCAAACAGGTCGACAAGATGGCTGATCTGGTGAGTCTATCTATCCCCCATCCCCCTCCACACGTAGGTAGGTAGGTCGCTAACGACAGCAGCGAGCCGGCCGCGCCCTGGCGGCGAACCGGTGTCAGATGTGGCGGCGCAAGGCGGCGAACGCGGAGAAGAAGGAAGAGAAACAATGAGAGGTGGAAGAGAGGAAACGCCGCATGGCAGTCGAGGAACTGGATGACTTGTTTCCATCTGTGGATGAGCCAGCGGCCAAGAGGCCGAAGAGCGCGGAGGAAAAGGGGAAGGGCGTGTCTGTCGCTGGCGGCGTTGACGTCGCGCGGCCCCGTGTCACCGCGAGTAAGAAGAAGAGTAGCGTGCTCGTGGCTCGCCGCAAGAAGGCTGTTTCGTTCCTGATGCCAAGCCGCGTTGCGCCGCTCGAGGTGCAAAAGACGGCCATGGGGGGCTTGTTTGTGTTGGGAGGGAGTGCGGCTAACAAAAATCACAAGTCATAATGTCCAAAACTTTTGAATCTGGGTATTAGAGACCACGGTGTCTCACTCGCTTCGCTCGCTTCTAACCATCAAGAATACCACTCTCCTTCAAACTCCTAAACAGCTCGGGCTCCAAAAACTTGCCCACGGCCACATCCTCCGCCAGACCCTTGCGCCGACGCGTCTTGAGGACAAAGTCGCGCGCGGTGGCCTGCGCAGCGGCCGGTTCGAGCGGACGGAGACGCACATCGCGGTCGAGAGGGTCGCCCGGGACGACGGACCAGCGGTCAAAGACGAGGGAGACGGTTGCTTGGCCTTGTGTGTGGATCTACAGAATTAGCATGCCCCTTGGATGAAAGTGGAGAGAACGCACCCTCAAGTCGGTCTCGAAACCAAAAGAATCAATCACTGGCAGCAATCCCTTGACCTTGTACAGCGGCGTCCCGGCAATGGGACCATCCTGCAACACGTGCCCGCGTCGCCGTGCCAGCACCGTGTAGAGGCTGCTGACGGCATCCGCCGGACCAATCATGTTGCAGGCGTAGACGGGCTCCATCAGACGCGGACTCGCCATGAGGAATGCACTGTAGCAGGCGCGTCGTGCCGTCGGAATGACCTGTCCACCGCCGCGGAAGATGGGTTCAGGGGCCAGACTGACGTCGGTGAGGCGGAATTTGGCGTTGCGGATGGGTTCCTCGCAAAGAGGCCCCTCGCGCGTCGCCCAGCTAAATCCTTGGCGGATCGTGTCTCGCACCGAGCGGAGGAGCTTTTGGTCGACATCAGACGGCAGCGTGTCGTTTTGGAGAATGTTTGGGCCTTGATCTTCAGGACCAAAAGCCCAAATGTTGCGAGATGCGAGGAGGTCGTAGCCGTAGTTTTCCTCGAAGAATTTGCCCACCACGCGGACCGGGTCTTTGATGTTGACGCGGCCGGCTTCAATGTCCTCGGCGATGCCCGGATCCAGAGGCTCGGCGACCATGGTGAGCTTGTTCTTTTTGTTTGGTGTGAGCGCGTAGCATTTTATCGCCGAAGTCTCGACGACCGTCTCGCAGAATCGCGTCACAGGGTCCGACACCTTGATTTCCATGTCTGCATACAGTCGCCGGAGGTCGTGCAGCACGCAGTCCATGTACAGCTCGCCGGTGCCGAGCATAATGTGCTCGCCCGACTCTTCCACTTTGGTGGTGATGAGGGGGTAGGATTTGTTGATTTTGCGGAGGCCCTCGAGCATTTTTGGAAGTTCAGAGGGATTGACGGGCTCGACAGCGACTTTGAAGACGGACTCGAAAAAGTGCTTGACGGGGCGGAAAATGTATGCATCGTCGGGAAGCTTTGGAGGGACAATCGTCGCCGACTTGACGATGCTGTTGTCGACACCTCCAAGGAGAACCCAACTTCCCGCAGGAATGCCGCTCACCGGAACGTTGTACCGTGATTCGGCGATCCAAACGTTGTCAATGGTGGCGTTGACCATGTCTTCTTCATCTTCAATCGCAAAGCCCTCGCCCAAGACTCTGACTTCACCGGGCCTCGCAATACCGCTGAGGACGCGGCCAAAGGAGTGAAAGGTTTTTGCGTCGGTCGTGTTGAAGAGCTTGGTGACGTGAATGACAAGAGGGCCGTCCTGGTCGCACCTTTTTAAACTCTCGGCCGTCTCGGTGTCGAGAGGACCAGTGTAATACCTTTCCAGATATCTTTGCGAGCCTTCTATAGGCGACGGGACGTGTTGGACCACCATGTCGACGAAGCCACCAGACGTGCCAAAGAATTGCTCGCACGCCAATTTCAACAGTTCCTTTGCGTCCGTCTTGAGTTGAGACGGCTTGAGTTGAATTCCCAAACGACCGAGCGTCTCTTTCAAGTCTTCCGGACTCTCGCTAATGGTGTGTGAAAAGAGTTTGTAAATGGGCTCCAAAATCCAGTGAACAAACGACCGCTTTCCTTCTTTGTTCCTCGAAAACTTGCGGCTCTTGGAATTAAAGTAAATGTCGCCCCACAACCTCTTTGCAAAGTCGTCGGCGACGAGTCCTGGGTAGCTGTCGGCGTACATTTTGGCAAACGAAGGAAGGGTAAACGACCAGCCGAGGGTGCTGCAGGAAAAGGCAACGTTGCCCTTTTCGGGACTCAGACGGGGCTGGCCGGGGAGGGTGCTCTCGATGATGGTGTTGACCTCTTCAATTACATGTTTCAGCTTGAAGTAGGCGTCGGCGGGAGGCAGCTTCAATTCCAGGATGAGACGGTCCATCTTGCTAATGACCAGAGTCAAGGCCAAGCCTTCCAACACTGCGTGCTTGATGATTTGTTCCGTGTTGACCTGCACGCCCTCGACCACGTCCACCACCAAGACGACTCCATCGGCCAGCCGTAATGAAGCAGCCACTTCGTCGACAAAATTGACGTGACCAGGAGTATCCATAATGTTGAAGAGATGCGACTTGCCCTTGGTGCTCTGCAACACCAAGCTCATAGGAGCCGCCTTTATGGAAACGCCGCGCTGTCGCTCCAGAATGTGTGTGTCGGTATATCTCAGCTGCTCGTCCTTGCCCCTCCCAATATTCTTTTGCTCCAGCTCATGCGTCTCCATGACCAGCATGTCCATGAAAGCAGTCTTTCCGTGGTGCAGGTGGCCAGCTAGAACAACATTGCGCACTTGATCGGGATGGTTCATGAGGTCCGTTTGAAACTCGCGTGAAAACCGCACCGGCGGGAGGTCGGTCTCTTCAATTGTAAACTTTTTTTGCACCACCGGCTCGATTATGGGCTGCGTCAAGGGTTGCGCATCCTCTTCCTCCACCATGGTTTCGACATCCTCGCCATAGACTTGTTGCGCCGAAGGGTAGTATTGCTTGTCTTCGTGGAGAATGACGGCATTCGAAGGTCCGTCGTCGACCTCCATGAGCTGCTGGTCGTCGTTTTCGTCCTCGTCCTCGTCATAGACGTATGCGTCGGCGGCGGGCGCGTCATGGTCGGATTCTTCAGATTCGGCCTCGCCGATGAAATTGCCAAACCTGGAGGGTTAGCAGTTGGAAGGTGTTGGGATCAAGACTTACTCGTCGTAAAGGTCGTCCATGGTGGTGTTGATGATGCGGAATCGACTTGGAAAGCTTGAGCGCGACGCGATCTTCTATGGCGGTGCGCGGTGTGGCGTGGCGGTCTGTCGGGCGGTCTGTCAGGCGGTGAGACCCTGGAGGTCGGGCTTCGAGCTTACCCCTCGCTCGATCCATTATTTTCTCCAACTCTACACCTTCGGACAATTTCCAACCACCACCATGTCTCCTCCCGTCTACATTGTCTCTGCAGCCCGTACGCCGGTTGGCATGTTTCAAGGGCAAGTCAATCACCGCCAATGCTTCTCTTCTAACATTCAATAGCTCCGTTTCGAGCTTGAGCGCTGTCCAACTCGGTTCCCACGCCATCAAAGCTGCTGTCGAGCGTGCCGCAATCAAGTCCGAGGATGTCGAGGAGGTTTTGTTTGGAAATGTCCTTTCCGCCAAGTAAGACACTCTTTGTTGTTCCAAACTTTTCTGACTCCCCAGTCTCGGTCAAAACCCTGCCCGCCAATGTGCTCTTGGTGCTGGTCTCCCCGAGGCCACCGTTGCAACAACCGTCAACAAGGTGTGCGCTTCGAGTTTGAAGGCCATCATCCTCGGCGCTCAAACCATTCTCACCGGAAACGCCGAGATTGTGGTTGCTGGTGGCACCGAGTCCATGTCCAACGTCCCTCACTACCTCCCCAACCTTCGCGTCGGCGCCAAGTTTGGTGACCAAAAGCTTGTCGACGGTGTCCTCAAGGACGGTCTCACCGACGTTTACAAGACGGAACACATGGGTATTCAGGCCGAAGAGTGCGCTCAGGACCACTCTTTCAACCGCGAGCAGCAGGATGACTACTGCATCCGCTCGTACAAAAAGGCCAATGCCGCGCAGGAGGCCGGGTTCTTCAAGACGGAGATTGCCCCGGTCGAGGTCAGCGGTGGCCGTGGCAAGCCCAACGTCGTTGTCGACAAGGACGACGAGCCCAAGAACTTTAACGAGTCCAAGACCAAGAGTCTGAAGCCCGTCTTCATTCCCGGCACCGGAACCGTCACTGCCGCCAACGCCTCGCCTCTCTCCGACGGTGCTGCTGCCGTTGTCCTCGCCTCCGAGGCGGCCGTCAAGGCCCACGGTCTCAAGCCCATTGCAAAGATTCTGGGCTGGGGAGACGCTGCTCAGAACCCTTCCAAGTTTACGACTGCTCCTGCGCTCGCCATCCCCAAGGCTCTCAAGCACGCCGGTATTGAGCAGAGCGCTGTTGACTTTTACGAGATTAACGAGGCCTTTTCCGTCGTTGCTCTGGCCAACATGAAGATTCTTGGAATTTCCGAGGACAAGGTCAATGTTCACGGTGGCGCGGTTGCTTTGGGTCATCCTCTGGGTGGATCGGGAGCGCGCATTGTCACGACTCTTTTGGGAGTACTGCGGGAGAAGAAGGGCAAGGTTGGTGCTGCGGGTATTTGCAACGGTGGTGGTGGTGCTTCTGCGTTGGTTGTCGAGTCTCTGCAGTAGCGCGCGAGAGACGAAGGCTCGTGAGTGTCGACTTTATTGTTTGACAGTCGCATAGCTGGGCATGGCATCAAAATTCATAGAGTAGTAATGAGCATGGTTGCCACGTTGGAAACACGCCGACGTCGGTGACCGAGCCAACGTGCGGTACGTACTTGCTTATACAGTCTTGACGATAGGGTTGAGTTTAATTTATTTTTGGAACAGAGTAAAGACATGACGGCATCACGAGTTGTGGAGTGAGTAACACATTCAACGTCTGCACCTGAGGCTCGTTTAGTTGGGGGCGGAGTCAGGCACTCCCGCTCGGGGTTCATGTAGAGTCGAATTTGTGCTAGAATAAATGTCAAAACGGCGTCTGCGGAGACCAATGCAGGGGCGGACAAAGACGGGAGACCCATGCGACGGAGGATGCGGCTGTCGATGCTTTCAGTCAACCGTCAACAGAAAGGCCACATTTCCTCTCTCGCACCACCGTGGCATGACGCCGCTACAATCTTGCAACGTCTGCGGCTGCACGCCACGGCGCCACCCGCAAGCTCCAACTCATAACCCACACCTGTCCTCTGCATCACCACCTCAACACCCTCGTCATGCGGAGACATTTTCTTCTCGTCTTTGTTCTGCTGTACCCGTCGCACGCAAGCCAATGCGCTGTAAGTCTCCAGCATCCCTTGCGTATCCCATCCCTCTAACGCTCTAGCAGATCGACCCGCGATCGACCGTTTCCGACGCCTGCGCATCCTTTTCCGACCTCGAACGCATCAACGACGCCGTCAAGCCGCTGCTCGACAAGGTCACCAAGCAGACCGACTTTTTTTCCTACTACCGCCTCAACCTCTACAACAAGAAATGTCCGTTTTGGTCCGACGAGAATGGCATGTGCGGCAACATTGCCTGCGCCGTCAACACGCTCGAGAATGAGGCCGACATTCCGCTCGTGTGGCGCGCCGAGGAGCTGGGCAAGCTCGAAGGCCCCAAGGCCCAACATCCGAGCCCGCGCGACCGCGAGGAGCGCAACGGAAAGCCGCTGGCCGGGAGTTTAGGTGAAGACACGGCCGAGACGTGCGTGGTGGAATACGACGACGAGTGCGACGAGCGCGACTATTGCGTCCTGGACGACGAGGGCGCCTCGGCAAAGGGCGACTACGTCAGCCTGGTCGACAACCCGGAAAGATTTACTGGCTACGCCGGCGCCGGCGCCCAGCAAGTGTGGGAGGCCATATACCGCGAAAACTGCTTTTCGAAACCAAGAGAAGAAGCTCGGGCGGCGCTGGATCTCCGAAATGTCATGAGCAAGCAGCCGCTGCAGCAGAGCATCCAGTCGGCCATTGCCCACAACGAACGCCCGCGCGTGGACCAGCTCGAGTTTGACGACGGGTGTGTTGAAAAGCGCGTCTTTCACCGGGTCGTCTCGGGCATGCATGCCTCCATTTCGACGCACTTGTGCTGGGACTTTTTGAACCAAACCACGGGCCAGTGGGGCCCAAACCTGGCTTGCTATGAGGAGCGCCTCCACCACTACCCGGACCGCATCTCAAACCTCTACTTCAACTACGCCCTGGTGATGCGCGCGGTGGGAAAGCTGCGGAACCAGCTCCAAAATTACCGCTTCTGCAGCGCAGATCCCCTCGAGAACCAACACACCAAGGACCTGGTGACGCGACTGACGGACACCATCCCGGACAACCTCTTTGACGAATCGACCATGTTTGCTGACTCGGCGGGGGTGCAGCTCAAGGAGGACTTCAAGCAGCGGTTCCGCAACGTGTCGCGCATCATGGACTGCGTGGGCTGCGACAAGTGCCGGCTGTGGGGCAAGCTGCAGACCAACGGCTACGGGACCGCGCTCAAGGTGCTGTTCGAGTACGACGAGCACACGCCGCTGCGCCAGACGGAGCTCGTCGCCCTCGTCAACACCCTCGGCCGCATCTCGCACAGCCTGGCCGCGCTCAAGAGCTTCCGCGAGATGCTGCCGCAAACATCCACTGTTGCGTCGGCGCCGGGCTCCATCGCCCCAACCGCTGCCAGCTCTCGTGCTTCTGGCGCCGCCGCGCCCTCCCCCAACGTCGTCGACAACATGAGCGCCGAGCCGTACATGCCGACGCCGCTGGCAGACGCGTACGCAGCGCGGCAATCACTCGAAGCCGCTCAATCCGCCGCCGAGCCCCCCGTCGACGACGACGACGGCTACCCCGACTTTCTGCTCAAGCCGCGCAAGGCCAACCCGACCATCGGCGAGGCGATTGCCGAGGAGGCGGAGCTGATTTGGAAGACGAGCTGGTGGATCCTGGGGCAGTGGGCGCGGCTGCCGGGGAAGCTGTAAGTGGCCGTCCCGATTTTTCCGCTCTACTTGTCTGTCTTGTGAAGTACTGATTTGCTAATTTTTGTGCAGCGCCCGCATCGCCATCGTCGAGCTCTCGCGCCTGTGGGACTTTTGGCTCGGCCTCCCCGTCAAGCCGCGCAGCTGGGAGTTGCGCGTGCCCCGCCGCGAGGACGTGTACGGCGTCGCTGCCGCACGGGGTGGGGGAGGTAGAGCGAGGCAGAGGACTGAGCTGTAGTAGAGTGGGAAAAGAGAGGCGGGGGCGTTTTCGGATTGGGTTGTTTCTCTATCTGCATGCTGTGTGGCTGCAAAGAATGTGTGGAGGTGGTCCTCATAGCGTCTGGCGTTTGTTTGGCTGGTGGATCTGGGTCTGGGTTGATTCTCATGGCATTTTCCCCCTGTGGGAAGGAGGTGCATCTAACATGTCTATTGCATCGTCACTTTGACGCCACGTGTGTTCAGTTGTTGACTCGATTTTCTCGTCATGTGTAGGTAGACAAACGCTGCGGTTGTGTTATTCTTTCATTGCCTGGGACCTTGTCTCACCCCCTGAGCCCTCACCCCTCAACCCCTCTTGGTCTCCTCACCTCACCTCAACGAAGAGTCCCCCGACACAACCCTCACCTCGCTCGCCACGGCGTTGGCCAGCTCGACGCGCACGCCCGCCCCCGTCAGCACGTGGATCCACAGCCGCTGCGAGTCGCTCAGGCGGTCGTTGGCGCTCTTGACTTCGACGAAGAGGACTTCTCCGTGGTTGTGGTTTTGGGGGTTTGGAGAGCCGATGGCAGGGGACTTTGCTTTGGCCTCGCCGTCTGCCTTGGCTTCAACATCACCTTTGGCCTCGACATTCGTCTCGGCTTTGGCCTTGGCATTCGCCTCGACCTCGCCCGTCCGCCACAAAAACAAATCCGGCACGCCGCCCCTCCTGACGCCGTACTCCTGCGCCAACACCCTACACACGGCACTCAAGCCCTCGCCTCCAAACGCACGCAGGACCTCCTCGACATCTTCCCACTGCCAGCGCCAATCAACCCCAACCACAGCCGTGCGGCGCTCCGCCTCACGCTCCCACGTCTCCCTGGCGATGCGGACGGCGTCGCCATTCTCAATCTCGGCCAGCCGCGCGTGGACCAGCGACGCGCGCGCAGCGTAGAAGCCGTCGCTGGCCAGGTCGAGCGGGGCGGACTGGTAGGGCGTTTGGAAGACGTGGGGGACGTAGGTGAAGAGGACGGAGTGGAAGAGGAGGCCGAAGAGGGTGGTCAGGATGGAGGATTCGGTGTGGGCGCCGCGCCAGCCTTGTTGCTGGTAGTGCGAGAGCGCCATTTGCTCGACGCTGCAGGGCGAGCCGGATGACGGGTCCAGCCAGACGGTTTTGCCCAGGCGGGGGGAGGTCGAGGAGGAAAAGGGGTCGCCTGCTCGCTCGACGCGCACGCCCTCGACCGCCACCTCGACCGGCGCTGCTAGCCGCACGTGCGAGAACGAGTGTTGCAGGCGCTTTGCAATCTTCAGGCGGCGCTCCAGCTTGACGACGCGCTTCTGCAGGTCGTAGTGGTGGACCAGGTGGGTGAGGTGGTCCTGCAAGCCCAACTCGCACGTCGCCAGCGCGACCTGGCGCCAGTGGCGGCGGTGGGCTTCGGGAGTGCGGCCTTCCGCCGGCGTCAGCGCCGCCATGTAGTGTTCCTCGAGCAGGGCCTTGCGCTGGTACCACGGGCCGCGGCGGGCGACGTGGAAGAGGCGCTGGTCGAGCAGTTCCGAGACGAGCGCGTGCTCGCGGAGGTGGTGCTTGAAGCGGCCAAAGACGTACGCCGCTTTGTGTACGATGCGTGTGTATACCCATGCCGGCGACAGCCGTCGCAGATAGGCCCCCTCGCCGCTGAGGTAGACGCTGTCCTCCTTTCGTTGCTCGACGTCGAGCAGCACGCGCCAGCGCGGGTAGACGTCCTCAAACACGTCCAACACGACTTGTAAATCCCGCTTCATGCCATTCTCGAGGATGCCGTCGACGTGGAACTGGGTGCGCAGGGCGGCTTCAAACTCGAGCAGCATGGCGCGCGACGGAAAAATGTTGGCCGACCGCGACACGACATAGTCTGGAAAATTGCGGCGGGCAATGCGCGCCAGGATGATGGTCTTGAGCGACTTTTCGGTCCACTCGGTGGAGCGGTAGAAGACGAGGTGGACGCGCTCAAAGAGCTTGAGGGCGGCCGACGACAGACGCACGCAGGGCCCCGTCTCCGCCATGATGGTCTTGACCCAATGGGCGTCGCGGTTGTCCGTGGATCCAAGCCCCGTCTGCTTGCCGCTGGTGCGCCGGAACGACACCAGCAGCTCCGTCTTGTTCTTGCCCTGCACCTTGGCGTCTTTGGCGAGGGCCTTGAGTTCGTCCAGCTTGAGCAGCGACGACGCCTCTTCCAGCGTTGAAATGTGGTCTTGGGAGCGATCGGCAAACGCAAACGTCTCTCCCAGCGTCGTCCCTTTGGGCGGCTCCAACTCGCCGGGATGGCTGGCCTCTTCCGCCGTCGACTCGGGGAGCCGTCTCTCGAGCTGCAGCATCCGGATGGCCGCCTCGACGTCCACGTCGTAGCCCAGCGTGTTGACGCGGAACCAGGCCGCCGTCTTGCGCAGAAACAGCCGCACGTACAAATACTTGGCGTCGTAGTCCAACCCTCGCCAGACCCTAAACACTTTGTTTTCCCTGTCGTCAAACAGGTGGCTTTCCTCCTCCAACACCGTATCCAGCGCCAGGTCGAACGCGTCGACGTAGATGCTGCTTGTGTACCGCCCTGTCGCCTGTTTTGCCTTTTCGTACTCTTCAATTGCCGACTCGTCGGTGGTGATGTCGGGGGCGGCGGTTTCAATGTCTGTCTGGCGGGGGTGGTCGGGCTCGTCTTCAGCGTCGGAGTCGGGCTCGTCTTCAGAGTCGGGAATGACGCGTGGAGCGACCTTTGGCGGAGAGTCGAGTCTGGGTCTTTTGGCAGGTCTCTCATCCTCCCGCCGCACAAGCAGCCCCGTCAACTTGGTCTGCTTCTGCTTGGCCGGCATGGCGTTGGGATTTTGCGGGCGGAGAACCATGTTGCATCGGTCAATCGGGAGCCATGGCGTGCATTGTCGAGTGAACGGTGCAGTAGATTGTGGAGGTGACGCGCTGACGTCGAGATCGCCTCGCCACGAGATCATGTGACTGATGACTCATCAAGCAGTTGGGAAGATCCCAGCGCGACAGGCGGCGTCAAAAGCAGTGATTTTCAACTTCAGCTCGTCGTTGTTTGTTTCATTTTTGGGAATGCAGGACAGCTGAATCAATTCAAGACTGGCATAGCAAGACATCCCACTCCAGCTGCGTCAAATCCCTCGCAACCCCTAACCCCCGCCACCCAGCCATCTATCATACCTGGTATACCATCATAAAAGTCGTCAAAGAGTGATAAGATGCACAAGAATAAAGGGCAGCGCAGAAGCGAAAGAAGACAAGTAGCGCCACGCTGAAACGAGCGAGGGATAAGCTTACGACAAGCTTATCAGGACAGACGCACAGGACGCGCGTTGCGCGCGCGCGCGTACGACGACGTGTAGTTGCCGGTCGAGTTGGTCGTCGAATTGGTCGAGGTCGAGTTTGCCGTCCCCCACTGATACACCTTGAGCGAGTTGATCAACCAGTAGGCATCCTTGAACGCAGCGGGATTGTTTGCAACAAAATCATCGCAGCTGTCGGCCTTGGACGCACACGAGTCGTCGGAGCTCCAACTGTTGCCCGCCCAGTCGCCGCAAAAGGTATTGTCAAAGACAATGGTGAGGTCGGAAAAGTGCGATTGCACGTCGCAGCCCCCAAAGTGGGCGCGCGGCATGCCCCACGACTCCATGGTGGGCTTGCCGGCTGCGATATCCGCCGGGATGCTGCTGCGGTTGAAGAACCAGATTTGGATGACTTGGTTGACGGGGTCGACCTGCGTGGCAAAGACGCCGCCCTTGTTTGCGTTGAATCCGGAATATGTCGACGTCGAGTCGTCGTGGACGGCGCAGCCTTCATTCCCATCCGCGTAGGCGTAGCAGTCGGTGCTGCTGACGGTGCCGGCCATGGCGCCGTGGGTTTCGCTGATTTGGCAGCCGTTGGCCGTGTGCAGCGTCATTTGGTTGGCCGACTGCGTGTTGACGCCCTCGAGAATGTCGATTTCGCCGTGCGTCGGCCAGTCCGGGCCAAACATCCAAAAGGCCGGCCAGGTGCCGCAGATGCCGCCGGGAAAGTGCTCAAGGTCCAAAATGACCAGCCCGGAGCTGTACGAGGCCGTGCTGTTGAGGCGCACGCTGGAGCGGCCGCTGGTCGACGTGCTGGTGTGGTCGACGCCAATGTAGATTTGGTTTTCAGAAGTGACTTCGGTCAGGGAGGAGCTGTTGGCGGTGGCCGAGTCGACGTATTGAACGAAGCCGTTTGTGGGGTCCTGGCCGTCATAAAAGTCAAACATGTCGAAGAAAATGTCGGGCGTGTAGTCGTGCTGCACAACCCAGCTACCAGAGGACGCCCAGGAGCCTGCGGCCAGCGCAAGGAAAAGTGTGGAAATCATTGTAAGGAGTGACTCGAAGGAGTGTCGGCGTGCTCGCACGCTGAAGAAAAAAGAGGGAGCTGGTAGCTGGCAGACTAGCACGGTCAACGGCTGGTGAGGAGCAGTCAGATTTTGGGGCGCAGGAGGAGCATGCTAAATAGTTTCGATAAAGGACAAGGGGTACAGCTGAGAAGGGCATGATTGGACATGTGGTAGGGTAGCAAGGATGGTCGAGGTGCATGTTGCGGGTCAGAGAGTCGATGCAGGAACGGCGTTTGCTGGTCTTGATTGGTGTTGACGCTGACCTAAGCCGTTTCAGCGCCAATGCACACCAGGGCGGCTACTGCAAGACACCAACTCTCAGCCAGACTCAGCCAGCCATTGGCAGCTATTGAGCCAGCTGTGACGGTGCTGGTGTTTGTTTGGGAGAACCCAGCCATGTGACGATGCTGGTGATGGTTTGGGAGAGCCCAGGGTCAGAAGGTTGGTCCCTTGCGGCCCGAGAGCTTGACCACCCGCCACCCGCCACCAGGATGACGCTGCAAACACTTCAACAGCACCGCTTTGTCTCCTCCTCGTTTGCCTCTTCTGCAGCGTGACTTGATTTTTCCAGCCACGTTGAATTTTTCCTTTGCCGCAGTGGGTTTGTATCACCACGGCTCGTCGCGCACCAATTGGATTTCTCTCCAGCTGTGCAGTCCCACCGCAGAGTTAAGGTTTTGGCGCAGGGGCCAGTGATCTTCTCTGCGGGAATAACGACGACAACGACATTCCTCCTGGTGACAGCCCGACAGACGTCGTACCGACATCAGAGACTTGTTCGACTCCTGCATCACTCCTCGGCCCTTGCAGTCGGCCATCCGTCACATTGCCATGCCTCCTGCAGTCCTCTTTGACTCTCGCTGACGTGGCCTATATCGCCTTTTTGCTATCGCATCCTGCCTGCAGCATCCAGCCGTTGCTTGTTCCGCAGCAATTTCGACCCGACGAATGGCACGCCGACAACCGTTGGCAGCACAGTGTCAAGCTGATGGACGCCTGTCCAATCGCGACGACGCACCCACGTGGAATTCGCCGCCTGTGCGGCCCGGTGGTTATCTCATCTTGCAGGGGCTGCGCCAGGCCGATTGGCGAACGACGGAACGACGCCTGCATGGCCGACGCACCCAACCCGCAGCCTGCACCCTTTTCACGCGCGGTTAGACGGGCGGTCGGACGGACGGACGGCTCCTGCAGCTGTTTGAATTGTGCAGTGTTTGTTTGCTGCCAAATGTTTTGCGCAGATGTTTTGCGGAGATGACTGGCGTTTCCTCTTCAGTTGCCCTGGGTCGGACTGGACCGGCACTGCCGAGTCTCCTTGCCTCCGTCTCCTGCTGTAGCAGGGAGCGAGAAACGGCGTCACTGCAGCCCTATCGTACAGATATGTACCCTGCCGTCGCACTGCTGCCCCACTCTCTCGACTCTCAGAGATTTTTCGCAGCAGAACGGCGACGCGTTTGCAGATCCGCGGCGTGCAGCGTGCAGCATGCGAGGCTCTTAGGTTGGATGCGGACTGCATCTCCGGCACACCGCTCGAGTCAAACGACAGCCCCTCGGCGGCGAGGACGGACTGGCATGGGTCCCGGAAACGGTCATGGTTCGCCACGCTTTACCACACAAGTCATGGAAGTGAAGAGATGATGGTTGAAGAGCCAGCCAAATTGCAAGGCTTTGCGTGCTCTCAGCTTCCTCGAGCAGGCAAGTATTCCGTACTTTCGTTCTTAATCATTTCCTCTGTTTGCGGCGTCTCATTCAAACACTCTGCACGAAAATTGAAAGCGTCCATCTCGCTCCTTCGCAACACTACGCTTCGTAGCGTATGCTGTGGTATAACATGGTGTCCTAGTTGCTGGCCGTAGAGG
This sequence comes from Phyllosticta capitalensis, assembly GCF_038381095.1. Taxonomy (NCBI): domain Eukaryota; kingdom Fungi; phylum Ascomycota; class Dothideomycetes; order Botryosphaeriales; family Phyllostictaceae; genus Phyllosticta; species Phyllosticta capitalensis. Next base: position 6,176 of record NW_027117450.1, on the reverse strand, counting down.
TAGGAGTGGCGCGCCTTTCGTTTCTTTTCGGTTTGTTGTCGTCCAAGTCGTCAAGCCTGCCGTCCATGGAGGGCCTCTTGTCCAGCTGCTGGGTGCACCGGGGCTTGGACCGACGCGCAAGGAGCATTCCTGATCCTCAGTCGGATTGGCAATCGGTTCTGTTGAACACGCTACCGACAGGGTCGGATGAGGGACCAGCCTCTGTCGCGGGCTGCTCGACTTCTCTGATTGCGGCCCAGTCGTCGCTGTCCATGCTGTTCAACAATTTCAGCTCCGCGAGCCTCAGCAGCGCCTCAGCCTGTTTCTGGTACTTCGAATCGACATCGGCCTTGGTCAGGGTGAAGGACCTGAGTCGCTTCTGGACTCTCTCCTCATGCTCAAGCTCCGCTTTCAGCCTCGCTACCCTGTTCATCTCGTCCTCCAATCGCTTGTAGATTGCCGTCTGTTCCTTGTAGTTTGCTGGAAACATTAGCTCGACAAACAAAGAAGCCCCCGAAGGCGACTTACCGAGGAAGGGGGTGAATTTTATCGCATGCTCCATGTAGGAGTTCCAGAGGTTTGCGTCCATCGTGTCGGCACTGTTGTTGGAGGGCTCAGCAGGTTGGTGTCCGAGGCCGTGTCCGGAGGAGATGTATCCACTTCCAATCCTGCTCAAGAGCACCTCTCCGATCCAGCCTTGTTCAACTGCCCATGTCTTGTACACCACAAACTGTTGCATTTGATAGCGCGGGAAATAGACGGCGCAGACGGCTTCGACGAGATTCCTGATGAATGCACTGTCGCTGTATTCCTGATGTGCGTTGAGGCTGTAGCCGAACTCTGAAAAGGTTCGGCTCTGCCGTTCATTGTCGCAGTCTGTGGGCAACTTCTTCAAGGCGGACTCGACAAACTTGTTGACATTTTCGTATGCCGTCTTTGAGGCAACGAAGAGGCGCTTTCCCGAATACCAATCCACTGCTTTCTTTCCTTGGATGGATGTGTCGATCTGCTCAGCAAATCCGTCGTCCCGCGCATTCTTGTCCTCGCCGTACTCGGACTGTTCGGCGTACTGCGTGACCATGGCCAGGATATCGGAGACTTCGTGATTGTACGGGGGCTCGCCTTTGTCGTCGGTGAGGTACTGGGCGCAAATCACCGGTTGATGCTGGCCGCTGGAGTTTGGTTCTCGCCACTGCTCGCCGTACTTTGTGATTGCTTTTCGAGCACGCATCCGATGCTGTGCTGCGGGTCCGTCCTCGGGGCCAAGCATGACACGGGGAAGGGACCCCTCGATGATGCATTTCACGACTTCATCGTTCATCGAAGCCAGAATGTCATGGGCGTGCCGGTCAAATATGTCGCGCAACTCCTCGCCGCGCTCGAATTCTGTATGTTCCTCGTCCCAGACACGCTTTACCAAATACTCGAAACGTGTGCCATATTCTTTCATGTACGGGATGCTGAGGTCCTCGTCGAACTCTTCTGGCTTGAGTGGACGATTCCACTCCGCGTCCTCGGCACCCTCAACTTCGGCCGGTTGGGGCAATTCGCCGTCGTTGGAGAGGTCAGAGACCCAAGAGTCCTCAGGTCTGGGATCCATGGTGCTTGCGGGTGAGAGGTGGTGGGAAATGCGGTGGAGGGATGTTTGTGGTGTGGCCGTGGACAAAGTTGGAATTGGCGAGGTGGGTGTGGTGTTGAGGCAGCAGCCCCACCACCACAGAAACATGGAACTCCAGCCAGACAACATCACCACACAACTCCACCACGCCATGTCGTCTCCCACCACTGCGCAAATTCCGGCCGACGCCGAAAACGACACTGTCCCTGTGGTGACAAAGTCTGGTATCAAGTTTGTTTCGAAAAGGGTCGCAGAGGAGTTCATGAAAGTCCAAGCCGCCATCCGCGACCTCGAGTCCAGTATTCCAGAGTTCGGTGGAGCATCTGCAGATTACGTTTCCAATGAGGAAATCAACCACCTTCTGCAAGTCGACAAACCAAGCACCAAGTCTGCACCAAATGACGTTGAGACTGTTGTTTTTACAAACCAAGACCTCGATGACACTGAAGTGGAGAGCTACACGTCTATCAAGGACGCTGTCGATGAAGGTGAAGCAATCGCCGCATTCAGCGCTTTCCCAGACTTCTTCTCGACTATCAAGGAGACGGACAGCTTTTGGCGGGAGAGGTCGAAGCTTGATCTCACCCTGTGGGCTGCACGGGACCGTAAGTGAAATATCCAGCTGTGTGGCTTGACTGACGAGGCATAGTGCCGAAAGGTACCAACATCACCAGAGAGACACAACCTCTCTTCTGCGCCCTTGTGCTGCTGTCCACAACCTGTCCTGATGCACTGCCAGCGGGCATCAGAGGCGCAGCCCTCTCTCATGACCAGACTGAGCAGTTTTCGAAGCTCCTAAACGACATTGCGGGCAACGCAGGCGCCGATCACACCAAGCCGTTCCAGCAAGCGTGGGACTCCCTGACCAAGGGAAACAACATTTTCTGCGCGGCCTTTGGAGTTTTCACAAACAAGCTTGGTGTCAACACTGTCGTTGGCAGGCATGACGGACAATGGTCCATGGTGGTCGAGAAGCCGGTGATATTCTGGGAATCTACGTTCCGATCGTTTTTCGGTCCATCTCTTTCCAAAGACGGTGCAGAGTCTCGCCAATTCTGCGTCTGTGACGACAATCTGCCCTCCTACCTCACGGTCGTATTTTCCGAACACTCTTTGCTATATGGGCCTCTCTTTCCTGACGGTCGAATCCCAATCATGGTCCGCACTGAAGACGGTCACCGGTCGTGCGCCATCTTGGAATGGGTGGCTGGCATATACTCCAAGATGGAAGAAGGCGAGCTTCAGTACGAGGTGGCATTGAAGGGATTTGGAAAGTTGGGCTTGGTGGCTGTGAATACGGGCTTCATCAGATGCAGTACCCGCGAATATGCGGAAAAGGACGGCAAAGAAGCGGGTCTGCGTCCCATACTTGTCATCTTCAGACGCGTCGCCGGAATGCAGACGTAGGTTGGGGTAGATGGGACGAGCGGACACATCAGGACGTCGTCACTGGTACATCTTTTTGGAAGCATGCACACAAGAAACGGTTCGAGGTTGTATCGCCACGGGCATCCGCTTGACTATTCCTTGTAACTACTCTCTGTGTCCAATGAAGACTCCTCGTGCGTCAGTTGAAGCCCATGGTCTTCTACAGTTGTCTCCTAAATGAAACTAGCGTCAGTGTGGAGCCTATGAATTAAATTTGTCATGACCTACCTTCTTTGCGCGTGAAGAGCCACCGTGAACAGTCCACGACCTGCGGTGAGCTAGCCTGAGCTTTGAATGTTGCTCCCATGCATGTTGAATCACCACTGGCCTCAAATTTGGAATTTGCAAAAGTTTCGAATCCATAATTCGATTGATCCGAATTATCAAATAGTGTCCAACGCTCCCAAGACTTTCTGCCCTACACAAAGGCCGCACAAATAATCCATGAAATTCAAGTTGCTCGGATTGGGCCAGAAATCTCTCAGTTAATCATAGTGACCTACCGCGAGTGTCCGCAAGTGTATTTTGGCCCAAACGCCGAAAACTTCTCCGTCGGAAAATCAAAGGATCAAAAAATGGTTTGGACCCAACCTCGCGAAAACAAAAGGCTAATAGCATCAGGGGCTAGCTCTCAATGCCTCAAATACCATGAGAAAGAATCAGCTTGCCATCTTATGTGGTCGTCGAAACACTGCAAAGTGATGGGCCTCAGGGGCACAGCTGCAGGCAAGAAACACGAGAAGAACAACGCACATCAAAGCATTTCATTGACTAGACAGTTCAAGAATTGACCCATTCAACTCATCCCATAACCCAAGATTACTGGCTGGTGCAACAAATCGTCCTGGCGACTTCATACAGTTGCGCCATCTCCCAGATGAGCTCCACCTCGGCGACGGTGATGTTGGCCCCGAGAAGAGCGTGGGCGTAGCGCCGCGTCGACCCTCTGAAGGATTCGGTCCCATTCGCTCGGACCGTGAGGAAAGTGTAGATCGACGTCAGAGCCATCGATGACCAAGAGGGCCTCCGAGTCGGACGACGATTAAAAGTCTTCGATCGGGTCAGGGGCACTGTTTCCGCCCAGCGGGGACGAGGGGGGCTCTGAATTCGGTCAGGATTGCACGGTAAATAAAACGGAAACTTACGCGGCGTCTCCGAGACGTGCGTGCCAGAGCGACTCATGGCGGGACTGGGATTGTTCGAGGGACGGCGAGGGGATTGACCGTGGACTATTCTCTGTCAGATTGCGAGGCAGTCAAAGAGTAAACTAACGCGTGAGGAAATACACGGCAATCTTTTTGGCCTGACGTCCGACGGCAGACGGGCTGGGCTGGTCGCAACAAAAAAGCGAAGAATTAAAAAATTTGCTCAACAAACCACCATCCTCAAGGTCTCCTCATCAAGACTCGTTTGCTGAGCAGCCAAGAAAGCAAATGCACCACATGATCCGCAACGATGGAGGTTCCTCTTGAAGCTGAGCTTCGCAAGCCGACGCTATACCACAATCTCTGCGTCTTCATCCCTATAACCAAGCACGTTTTCCACCACCATTACTGCCCGGCCAGTCCTTTTGACGACTTATCAATTCCGAGAGACCGCGTCCCGCCATCGATTTCACAGCGGAGACGAATCCCTTCCACTCGACGCGCTCAGTCTGCGACTCAATTCCATCGCTCCCCGTCAGCTGCGACCCATCCACCGCCCAGAAATTGGCTGAGCGATCATGCGGCCACCGCTCCCACTCGCCACCGCCTCATATTCAAGGCCTCCTCAAGCAAGCAAATGCACCACATGATCCGCCACTGGCCTACCGTCCTTGCCAGCCACCTATGGACGCCCCCCCCCCCCCGGAGGCGAGCCACCAAGCCGACGCCCTACCGTCACCGACTCGATCTCCGACCTCAATGCAACCCGACTTGTGGACAAGAGGAGACAATTCTTGAAGAGGATAGGCTGGATCATCGGGCACGGCGACGCCGCGCGATGTTGTGCGAGGACCGCTTCGATTTCCGTCTTGACAACACGCGACCCCAGCACGGCGACACATATCGGCGACATTGGTGAAGGTTTGAGATGGCATGCAGCGAGGCGCGGAGTGTTTGATGAAAACTTTCCATGAGCCTGGAGCCACGAAAGAATTCTTGGCCCTGCCGTAATCCTTCTCGACAGGCGCCTGTACTCTGGTCGACGACAGCTCGATCAGATCCTCGCGGTCAGGAGACGCTGGCTCGCATCTCAAATTACGGAACCTCGTCAATGAAGTCTGACTGCTCAAGCCTGGAGGACTCGAGATGCAGCGCATCCAACTTGGACGTACCCCCTGCAATTTTAAACGCCGGAGAATATCTGACGTGCAGCCTGCATGGCGATCACAGGGGAGGTGAAGATCATGATTGCGGCGAGGTCAATCGCGAAAATTCCATCTCGTCGTCGCCTGGGAAGCATGCTGGCAACGAGAAGAGCCTGCTAGACCATCAGGCATGGCGATGCAGCGGTGCGGGCGTGTGAAAGCGAAGTGTTTCATTGATGCGACACACAAAAGATAGGATGCTGAGGAGGGGCCTGTCCAGGGGTCTCTCAGTGGGGGCTCTGAGGCTGTTAGTGCGCCTGCCTGGGTTGTAGTGACGTGCAAAGTCATTAGGCGACGCAACTTCCCCGTGAAGCGACAGTGAACACAACCATTTCTTACTCCACCCTTCACACACACACTCTCTCTCTCTTCCATCCTCATCCTCATTCTCGTCCTCGCCCTCGCCGTCGTCCTCCTCGTCCCTCGTTTCCATCTTCCGGCGGAGTTCTTCAACGAGTCTGGCGCGTGGTTTCACTTAGACCTGCAAATCGGCGGACCGGTTTACTTTCAGGTGTAAAAAGTACACTTTCTTCAAATTGGTCGAAGCTAACTACCATCAGGTCTTCTGGAAAGGAAGCACGCGTCTCTAGAATTCGTCTCGACCGAGATCAAAGCGGCACTTCTAGACATATCATCTCAGTAAGAGTTGCAAGTACAATGTCGGTCTCGTCGAACGCAATTCCAGGTTTCAAGGGCGTGTAGCGGACGTCTAGAGACAGCTTCAGGCTGGTGAGTACATTCCTGCATCGCATAAAGAGCTGAAGGATGAGGTCGCTCGCGAGAAAGCCGCCGCAGCCATGG